>NC_064639.1:124362655-125612655 GCF_023864345.2 Schistocerca serialis cubense
GCTGGCCAGGGCAGCAGTCAAACATTTTCTGTATCCAGAAAGGCCCGTAGAGGACCTGCAAAATGCGGTCGTGCATTATCCTGTTGAAGTGTAGGGTTTCGCAGGGATCGAATGAAAGGTAGAGCCACGGCTCGTAACACATCTGAAATGTAACGTCCACTGTTCAAAGTACCGCCAATGCGAACAAGAGGTGACCGAGACGTGTAACCAATGGCACCCCATACCATCACGCCGGGTGATATGCCAGTATGGCGATGACGAATACACGCTTCCAATGTGCGTTCACCGCCATGTCGCCACACTCGGATGCGACCATCATGATGCTGTAAACAGAACCTGGATTCATCCGAAAAAATGACGTTTTGTCATTCGTGCAACCAGGTTCGTCGTTGAGTACACCATCGAGGGCACTCCTGTCTGTGATGCAGCGTCAAGAGTAACCGCAGCCATGGTCACCGAGGTGCTAGTCCATGCTGCTGCAAACGTCGTCGAACTGTTCGTGCAGATGATTGTTGTCTTGCAAACGTCCCCAGCTGTTGAGTCAGGGATCGAGACGTGGCTGCACGATCCGTTACAGCCATGCAGATATACCTATCATCTCGACTGCTAGTGATACGAGACCGTTGGGATCCAGCACGGCGTTCCGTATTACCCTCCTGAACCCACCGATTCCATATTCTGCTAACAGTCATTGGATCTCGAAATACGCGAGCAGGAATTTCCCGACACGATGAACCGCAATCGCGATAGGCTACAATCTGACGTTTATAAAAGTCGGAAACGTGATGGTACGCATATTTCCTACTTACACGCGGCATCACAACAAAGTTTCACCAGGCAACGCCGTTCAACTGCTGTTTGTGTATGAGAAATCGCCTGGAAACTTTCCTCATGTCAGCACGTTGTAGGTGTCGCCACCGGCGCCAACCTTGTGTGAATGCTACGAAAAGCTAATCATTTGCATATCACAGCATCTTCTTCCTGTCGGTTAAATTTCGCGTCTGTAGCACGTCATCTTCGTGCTGTAGCAATTTTAATGGCCAGTGGTGTAGATGTAAAGTGTAGGGAGGGACGGTTAATATACTATGGATAGAAGAGCCAAGAGGGAATATTACAAGTCAACGAGCAAGAATGAAGTGCTCGGATTACAAAGGGTGTAAGACAGGTATGTAGTCTTTCGCCCCAACTGTTCAGTCTGTACATCGAAGAAGCAATGATGGAAATAAAAGGAAGATTCAGGTGTGCGATTAAAATTCAAGGTGAAAGGATGTTAAAGATACGATACGTTGATGACATTGCCATCGTGAGTGAAAGTGAAGAAGAGTTACATGATCTTATGAAAGGAATGGTCTAATGAGTGCAGAGTATGGACTGAGAGTAAATCGAAGAAAGACGAAAGAAACGAGAAGTAGGAGAAATCAGAACAGCGAGAAATATAACATGAGGACTGATGATCACAAAGTAGATGAAATTAAGGAATTCTGCTACCTGGGCAGTAAAATAACCAATGACGGATGGAGCAAGGAGGACATCAAAAGCAGACCAGCACTGACAAAAAGGGCATTACTGTCCAAGAGAAATCTGTTAGTATCAAATAAAGGCTATAATTTGAGGAAGTAATATCTGAGAATGTACGTCTGGAGCACAGCATTGTATGGTAGTGAAACAAGGACTGTGGGAAAACCGGAACAGAAGAGAATCGAAGCATTTGGGATATGGTGCTACAGACGAATGTTGAAAATTAGGTGGGCTGCTAGGGTAAGGAATGAGGAGGATCTGTGCAGAATCGGAAAGGAATAAGTGGAAAACACTGATAAGGAGAAGGAACATGATGATAGGACATATGTTAAGACATGAGCGAATGACTTCCATGGTACTAGAGGGAGCTGTAGAGGGCAAAAACTGAAGACGAAGACAGAGCCTGGAATACATCAGCAAATATTTGAGGATTTAGGTTGCAACTGCTACTCTGAGATAAAGAGGTTGGCACAGGAAAGGAATTCGTGGAGGACTGCATCAAACCAGTCAGAAGACTGATGTATAAAAAAATAAAATAAAATAAAGAAACGTCATGGGACGACAAGTCCAGCGCCACCCGCAATCAGAATTAACAGTCCCTGTATTGATCGACGAATTGCTGCAGGCGTGGAAATCAATCAGACAAACTGACATCTGGTACCTGTACGACAGAACGCATGCATGTTTGCATTCTTGCATTCAAAATTATGGCGGTTACACCATTTATTAATGTACCAGCATATCACATTTACAATGGATTTTCTCGCGCTTACTTAAACCTGTGATTTTGCAACGTTAATAATTTAACTGTGTTACATAGACAAAAGTGTCCCAGAAGTTTGATTACTCTACATTAATTATATCTTGGTGTTGGGATTTTTTTCCGTCAATACGTAAGCTGATTAGCTGTCTGCACTAATATTATGATTTTCGTAGACAACAGGTAAGTTTGGCTGAAATTCTTCCAGGCTTTCCAGAGCTGTGCTGAAACATTCACACAAACCAACATTCACGTGTTCATAGGATCAAAGGAGTACCTTCGGAATTATTTATTTATTTATTTTATTTACTTATTTATTGATTTATTTAACCTGGCAAGGTTAGGGCCATCAGGCCCTCTCTTACATCTAACGAGGCATTCTACTTATTTTAGTAGGCATATTAAACTAAATCTAGTACAAAAAGTGAAATAAACAATTTGAAAGGCACACCTGGAAAAATACATACATATAGAGTTTATGTTCGTGGATCATAAGTACTGTTATAATTAGACATTATTGAAGAGACAGATTTTAGATAGGAGTGCTAGCAGCAGGGAGTATGAGGGAGACTCATGGTGAAGGGAGGAGAAGAATAGAGAGACATGATGAAACATAATTAAGGAAATATAAAGGAAAAGAAGATTGCGTGGCTAATAGAGATAGATGAAGGGGAAGGCATCTCAGGAGTAAGATAGGAGACGCTAGCTTTGCTATTTGACAGATGAGAGGATTGGCCTTGTACATTAATTTTGTGGAGAACGTTATGAGGATGATAGTAGGAAATGCTTCAACTTCTTCTTAAAAACAGCAGGAGATTAAATTATGCGCAAGGTAAGGGGCAATTTGTTCCAGAGGCGGACAGCAGCAACTGAGAAGGAGTTTGCAAGATTTTTTGTTTTGTGAGTGGGAACAGTTAGGATACCAAATAAGAGTGACCTCGTGTTTCGATTATGATGGCATGACAGGTTTTTAATCTCTGAAGCAAGGTACTGGGGTGCTTGCGCGACGAGGAGTCGGTGAAGTAGACATAGAGTGTGGTAGTCACGCAATTTGTCCGGCCGCAGCCACCCTAGCTCGGAGTATGAAGCACTAACATGATCATATCGGCGAATGTTGCAGGTGTAACGCACACAGGCATTCATGGTTAGTTCTAGCCGTCTTTTGTTTTCACTACTCATGCCTTGTTGAATTACATCACAATAGTGGAGGTTCGGTAGAACGAGTGCTTGCACGAGCTGGCGTTTCAAGTCCTGTGGAAATATGTTCCGAAACTTTTTGAGAGCATAGAGACAAGCAGACGTCTTTCGGCACACTGCGGCTGTATTCTCCGCCCAGTTGAGATGCTCATCCAATGTTACACCCAAGTTCTTAACTGTTTTCTGATATGGTATTGGAGTACCGTCGAGCAGAATAGGAGGTAGACGTTCGCGAAAATCTGAACTTATTAATTTCTGATGGGCTATTAAGGTTACTTGCGTCTTTTTTGCATTTAATTTAAGCCCCAGGTTTTTCGCCTATGTCACTATTGAAGACAGATCATCATTCATCTGAGCGATTGCAGTGTTTACATCTTCAGGTCTGACGCTTAGGTAGAGCTGGAGGTCGTCAGCATAGAAATGATATTTACAGGAGGACAGAACCGACGAAATGTCGTTGACATATAAAGAAAACAAAAGTGGTCCTAAGACTGATCCTTGTGGCACTCCCAAGGAAACATGTTTCCAGGAAGAATTTTCATTTACGCAGACAACACATTGCTGTATGTCTTTTAAGTAGCTTTCAAACCATCTCATTGCACTATCAGAGAAATTAAGCTGTTGCATTTTTCTGAGCAATATGTCAAAGCTAACAATGTCAAAAGCTTTGCTGAAGTCCAGTAGCGTCAATATTGTTGCCTTTCGATTGTCGATGGCATATTTGAGGTCATCAGTTACTTTAATTAGAGCAGTGTTTGTGCTGTGATGTTTACGGAAACCGGATTGAAATTTGTCATATAGGCTGAATTCATGCAAGTGTTCAGTGATTTGGTCATGAACAATATATTCAAGTGCTTTGGAAACAGCAGGCAGTATGCTAATTGGTCTGTAATCACTAGGCAGTTGCGGGTTTTCGATCTTAGGGATGGGTCGAATTATGCTACTTTTCCATGCAGTGGGGTATATTCCGTTCACGAGGGAAAAATTAAATATGTCAGTTAAGACAGGTACTAAGATATCGGCAACATTCGTAATCGTGGTTATACTGATACTGTCGTTGCCTATTGCATCAGAAGAGATTCTCATTATTGCTTTTCTTGCCGTATTTGTTGTTACATGTTTTAGATGGAAGGTATCATTGTTAGTTATCCTGTTTGGGGATTCTTGTGGACGGTAATTATCAGCCGTGCGGGTATTCAGGGGTGCAGAGAAGAATTCATGTAATTCGGTAGCTGACACATGAAAAGTAGTTTCTGATTTTGCCTTTCCGACCCCCAAGCTACGGAGATTCTTCCATAGAGTCGAGGGCGTCAGATCGCTGCATACAAGGGAGCGAGCGTGCTTGATTTTAGCATTGCAAATACATTGTTTGACTCTGTTCCGTAGCTTTCAATATTCTTCGAAATGCTCGGGTTTCGGATCTGTCTTGAAACGTCTGTGGGCAGCATCCCTATTAGTCATCATTCGACGTAATTCAGCTGTCAGCCATGGAGCAGGAGATTTTCTTACACGGATTGTGTGTACAGGTGCATGTTTGTCATAGAGGGCAGTGAGTTTATCACCAAGTTCATTAATTTTGCCATCGATTGTAGGTTCTCTGATTATTTGATGCCATGAGATTTCTGAGGAATCGGCTGTTAGAGCGTCAAGGTCAATACGTTTCATGTTCCTACAAGTTATGTAACGCGATTTGATCCTTGGGGGATGCACAGAGTAGGCCAGGAATATCACATCATGTGCTGAGAGGCCAGGGCCCGATGTTTGACCAACATCTCTTACTTTGTCAGTCTGTTTCGTTGCGATTACGTCTATAAGAGTATGACTGTGCACCGTATGGTGTGTAGGTTGTAATTGAAGAATGTTCATGCTATTGCAACTAAACAGTCTTCTTAGGTCTATTGCGGAGGGAGTGTCTCTTAGCAGGTCTATGTTCAAGTCACCCATTACAATGACATGTTCGTATTGACACTGAAGTGAATGTAATTCCGACTGGAAGGGACTCATTGAGCTTATTTTTGGCGGCTTGTACACGACGCCAGTCAAGAACTTCTGACTTTGTATATTTATTTCAATGAACATGTATTCAGCCTCTTTTTCTTCAGCAGGGTTTGACATACATAAGACTTTCGCTTTGAGATCTGTTCGTATATACACGCCGACCCCGCCACCTCGCTTTCTTGATCTGTCTGCCCTAAGAAATGTGTACCCTGGGAGATGAATAGATGCAGAGGATATGTGTGGTTTTAACCACGTTTTGGATAAGGGGATTACGTGGTAGTTTAGTTGGTTGAAGAGGAGGCTAAGTTCTTCGTAAAGTGCAGGTAAAGACTGGATGTTGCAGTGAGCTGCTCAAAACTCTGAGGCGTTCCGCTGAGCAGCCTGGAGTAGGGTGGCAGACTGGTTTGTCCCTTTGTTAGGCACTACCTGCCGCGAGGGGCACTGGCCGCTGCTTCCGCCAAGTGACATAACACAGGGGTGTCCGAGATTTTGCGCGCCCTGTTTGTGACTCCGCGAGTGCCGAAAGAAAGGTGACTGGAAGAGATTTCCTGAGGTTGCAGGAGTATGGAAAATGGATTAGTGGTATTCGGTGCAAGGAGAATATGACCAAAATAGTGACGGCTGTGTGTCACTGTGTATCCTATGTCGTAAGAGGAGAAATTTAATTAGCGTATTTGAAACAGCTTAGGGTGGAAATAAGGAAAAGGGGAGTGATTTAAGAGGCTGATGCTGCCAGCAGAGAGAAGTAAGCTTAATAATTAATAGATTATCGTAGGAAGCTAGAATTAAATTGAAATTTACTAAAGTGATACTGATAGTGATTATCGTAGGAAGCTACAATTAGATTGAAATTTGCTAAAGTGATACTGATAGTGATTTTTGTTATGAACAACTTAAACCGAAGAGATGGGTGATTAATGAACTAAAGGAGAGACTAATAACTGCAATAGAACTATTACAGAATGGAAGAGAATAAACTGAGAAAATGAAAAAAGTATTAGCAGTAACTAAAATTAAGTAATGGTTAGAGCTACAGATACAAAAAAATAGTAAAAAGTTAATACAGTTACAAAAACAATTAGTTGAAGGTACAAATATGGGTATAATTAAAAAGTTAATACAATTACAAGACTATATCTGAGTATAGGGCTGTTACAATTTGCAAATGGTGTTAAGTTTGCACTTTTGGCTCGAGTAGCTTCACTTAATACTGTTCAGTTCTGTCATGTTTGTGACTGTCTTCTTTCCAGCTGCTGTCTTAATGATTACTCTGCCATCCTGGGTCCACACATTCTGAAGACCGAAATGGGATATGGCACTGTTTAAAATCTTTAGCCGTTCGTGTGTCAGATCTTCCCTTATTGTAAGCCCCTGTCCTTGCTAACTTCTTCTTCTGGGTAAAGATCTCTGCCCTTTTTCGGTATGAGACAAATTTAATTATTATTGGACGAGGTTTGGTAGTACCTGGTAGTTTTTGTCCCGCCCGATGGCTCCTGTCAATGTCTGCCTTAGTCACTTCAACGCCTAATTTTTCACGCGCAACCTGTATAAGCAGGTTGTCTGTGTCTTCTTCCTTATTTTCTGTTACTCCAAACAGTCGTAGACTATTTCGCCTTTGGTACTGTTCTAGCTCGTCTGTTGCGGCAGATAGTTTGACTTCCAACTCTCGTGCCTTTTTCTCGTATTCAGACACAGACTTTTGTAGTGCTGTAATTTTGGCAGTATTGGCCTCAACAGTTTCACGCATTTTGGCCAATACTGCTGCCGTTACAGTATCTGATATAGTGCCTGCTATCAGATCGAGATTGTTTTTATCGCGAAGCGCAGCGTTTACCTCAGAGCGGACCAGCTCCGCTATACCGGGAGCCGCGGCCGCACCTTCCGCCAAGAGCGGGCCCGCCGCACCTGCTGCTTCCCCGCTGCTGGACGCGCTGCTGTTCACTCTCCTGTCTACCATTTTCTCGAAGATATTGGCGGAGCACAGAAAAAAATAGCACTACTGCACAGAACACTGCTGTGTACACAATTTCCACTGGTACTAGACAACACCACCTGCGAGAACACCTTCGAATTCAACTAAATTTCGCGAGCCGAACTTAACACGTGTTACACTGCAGCCGCCATGACGCAAACAAAAGTCATTATGTGACTGGCTCCAGGAATATTTGACTAATAGAACCCAGTATATATAACTGGGCGGCGAATGTTCTATAGAAATAAAACTGACACTTTGTGTGCGCCATGAAGCAAAATAGGAATCTTAGTATTCTCACTATACAAAAATGATTCATGACAGAGGATAAACCGTCGAGCCATACGACATTATTGTCATTAGCAGCACTACAAGAATGTTTGCTGACGGTGCTATTGTGTACAGGAACGTCGTTGGATGACCATAAATGATTGCAGAAACATCTGGACAAAATTTCCACTAGGTGTGATGAATGATAGCTCTCTTGTGTGATAAATGTGAAGTTGTGGCAGTAAGGAGAAAGAACTTGTTATTACATTACAGGGATATTCAAAAAGAAGGAATAGATTTCAAATATTTATTGCTCGAAACTACAAAAGATAGAAATACATTTACAACGTTCCTGGAAAGAGAAAAGTTCAAATTTTGATGCACTCAATTTGAGTGCCATGTATAACACGACAAATATCAAAGTGGTGGCTCATCTCCTGCCACCACGAAGCAAATGGTCTGTCGTTATAGAATTCACAGCTTCAACAATTCGATGCCACAAACTTTCAAGAGTGTCAGACATAGGGCGGATAACATGCTGTTTTTTACGTAACCCCATAGATAAAACTGACAAGGTGAGAGGCCTGAAGATCTGGGAGGCCACCGGTGATGAAGTTCATCTTCTCCTGCTCCTCTTCCAATCGAACGTCCTGCAATGGTGTCATTCAGGTAACGTCGGAAGTGCTTAGAGAAATCCTCTAATAAAGCAGACGGGTGGTACATTGCAAGCCTTTACGATACGGAGGACTTACCTCATGACGCAATAGAAGAAGAAATGGGAGCTGATATTGAAGGCCTAGAGGATCCACTGTTAAGGAGTTAAACAGAGATCTGGATGACTTGCGATTAAATAAGGGGGAAGCATAAACCACAATCCTTCGGAATTCCTAAAGGCATTGAGCGAAATGGCAACGAAGCGAGTATTCGGCCGGCCGCTGTGGAAGAGCGGTTCTAGGCGCTTCAGTCCGGAACTGCGCTGCTGCTATGGTAGCAGGTTTGAATCCTGCCTCGGGCATGGATGTGTGTGACGTTCTTAGGTTAGTTAACTTTAAGTAGTTCTAAGTCTAGGAGACTGATGACCTCAGATGTTAAGTGTGGTGTCACCGCCAGACACCACACTTGCTAGGTGGTAGCCTTTAAATCGGCCGCGGTCCGTTAGTATACGTCGGACCCGCGTGTCGCCACTGTCAGTGATTGCAGACCGAGCGCCATCACACGGCAGGTCTAGAGAGACTTACTAGCACTCGCCCCAGTTGTACAGCCGACTTTGCTAGCGAAGCTACACTGAAAAATACGCTCTCATTTGCCGAGACGATAGTTAGCATAGCCTTCAGCTACGTCATTTGCTACGACCTAGCAAGGCGCCATTACCAGTTTATATATACTTTTGTATCATCAAGAGCGATGTTCTCCAATTATGGATTAAAGTTAAGTATTACAAGATTTTCGTACTTTATTGCAATTCTCAAGACATTGTCCTGTTGCAGACCTCGCGCCAGCCTGCGTGAGCTTAAGCGCGTGCCTTTCGGCTTACTCTCATAGTGACTTGGCTGTCTTGCCAAGTCACAACATTAAGTGCCATAGTGCTTAGAGCCATTTCAACAATTTTCGAGTATTCAAATTGGTTTGTTGACGCTATGAGTCTGGAGACATACCATCAGACTTCCGAAAAAATATGACCCACACAATCTCGAAGAGCGAGAACTATCGCGCAATTAGAATACCAGCTCATACGTCCAAGTTGCTGACAAATATAATGTACAAAAATAGGGAAAAAACTGACGATTTATTACATCACGACCATTTGGCTCTAAGATAAAGATATCAGAGAGGCGGTTCTGATGCTGCTTTTAATAACTGAGGCACGAGTTAAGAATAATCTAGACACTGTAATAGGATTTGTCGACCTAGAAAAAGCGATCGATAGTGTAAAATGGTGTAAGATGTTCGAAATTCCGAGAAACATAGATGTAAGCTATAGGGGAAGATGGGCAATGTACGACGTGTACAAGAACCGGTAAGTAACAATAAATATAGCAGACCAAGAACGAAAATAATCTGTTTCAATTTACGTTTCATAATTGTTAATCACACGTTTGTGATCAGAATTAATTCTTGATTGTTCATTGTTTATGAGTAAGTTCAGAATATACTAACGTTACTGAAGTTTTGTTCTGGTACAGTCACAAATATTTTGATACTCGCGTGTACGTAAACCCTGTGAGCAAACAACGTTTTCCATTCGTTAGCAACACCTGTAAAAGTGTTTTCGACCGATTCTTCAGAATATTCAAACCACATTACAATAACAAATGTGTTAAAACGCGATTTACTTTACAGAACGACACTTTATTGCTCAAATGGGTCCCACCACACGCTGATCGCCTCGTGTCCATGCTGGTATAAATGACAAGGTCCAGCGACAGTGCCTCAGATTAAAATTGCAAGAACTGGCGCGCTACGTGGATTTTCACATACTGCGTAAGATGGGGTGAGAGTACGCTTACATAAATATTTAGTTTCTGAAAATACTGCCAAAACTGTCGATACGTAACACGTTAAGTACGAAGGTAGGAGTAAAAGGAGTGACAGAAGTGTAGATATTGCGTATTAAAGCGTGATGATACAACTATTCATTGCCTCAACGGTGTAAGGCACAACTGCTTTTCATCATAAACTGTTGAATCATGAATCGACAGATAAACAGTAATTATTCTGCAAAAGATCAGTGCAGTTTACCAGAAATGATTTTTACATTTTACGGTGCTTTAAAATAGGCACTGTTAAAAAGAAATGCATCTGCCTGGACAATATAACGTTTAGCTGTCGTCAATAGTCTATAACAAGGAATAATCCTTGATGCAGACAATGTACTATAAATTAAAGTAGTTTGAAACTGCTTGGTGCGTTACAGAAAGAGCTGTAAGTATACCAAAGGTTAAAAAGTTTCTTGCATTGTTTCAATTACACTTGCATGCCTTTTATGCTTTTCTTAGGCTAACCAGGTTGCAAAGAGAAAAAACCGGGACAGTTTTGTTTATACTTCATACCTAACTTCATCACTACACTTACGTTTATTTTTGCTGTCAGTCATCCGTACCCTCATGAACCATGGACCTTGCCTTTGGTGGGGAGGCTTGCGTGCCTCAGCGATACAGATGGCCGTACCGTAGGTGCAACCACAATGGAGGGGTATCTGTTGAGAGGCCAGACAAACGTGTGGTTCCTGAAGAGGGGCAGCAGCCTTTTCAGTAGCTGCAGGGGCAGCAGTCTGGATGATTGACTGATCTGGCCTTGCAACACTAACCAAATCGGCCCTGCTGTGCTGGTACTGCAAACGGCTGAAAGCAAGGGGAAACTACAGCCGTAATTTTTCCCGAGGGCATGCAGCTTTACTGTATAGTTAAATGATGATGGCGTCCTCTTGGGTAAAATATTTCGGAGCTAAAATAGTCCCCCATTCGGATCTCCGGGCGGGGACTACTCAGGAGGACGTCGTTATCAGGAGAAAGAAAACTGGCGTTCTGCGGATCGGAGCGTGGAATATCAGACCCCTTAATCGGGAAGGTAGGTTAGACAATTTAAAAAGGGAAATGGATAGGTTGAAGTTAGATATAGTGGGAATTAGTGAAGTTCGGTGGCAGGTGAATACAGGGTTATAAATACAAAATCAAATAGGGGTAGTGCAGGAGTAGGTTTAATAATGAATAAAAAAATAGGAGTGCGGGTAAGCTACTACAAACAGCACAGTAAACGCATTATTGTGGCCAAGATAGACACGAAGCCCACATCTACTACAGTAGTACAAGTTTATATGCCAACTAGCTCTGCAGATGATGAAGAAATTGATGAAACGTATAATGAGATAAAAGAAATTATTCAGGTAGTGAAGGGAGACGAAAATTTAATAGTCATGGGTGACTGGAATTCGGGAGTAGGAAAAGGGAGAGAAGGAAACATAGTAGGTAAATATGGATTGGGGGAGAGAAGTGAAATAGGAAGCCGTCTGGTAGAATTTTGCACAAAGCATAACTTAATCATAGCTAACACTTGGTTCAAGAATCATAAAAGAAGGTTGTATACATGGAAGAATCTTGGAGAAACTAGAAGGTATCAGATAGATTATATAATGGTAAGACAGAGACTTAGGAACCAGGTTTTAAATTGTAAGACATTTCCAGGGGCAGATGTGGACTCTGACCACAATCTATTGGTTATGAACTGTAGATTAAAACTGAAGAAACTGCAAAAAGGTGGGAATTTAAGGAGATGGGACCTGGATAAACTGAAAGAACTAGTGGTTGTACAGAGTTTCAGAGAGAGCATAAGGGAACAATTGACAGGAATGGGGGAAGAAATAAAGTAGAAGAAGAATGGGTAGCTCTGAGGGACGAATTAGTGATGGCAGCAGAGGATCAAGTAGGTAAAAAGTCGAAAGCTAGTAGAAATCCTTGGGTAACAGAAGAAATATTGAATTTAATTGATGAAAGGAGAAAATATAAAAACGCAGTAAATGAAGCAGGCAAAAGGGAATACAAACGTCTAAAAATGAGATCGACAGGGAGTGCAAAATGGCTAAGCAGGCATGGCTAGAGGACAAATGTAAGGATGTAGCGGCTTATCTCACTAGGGGTAAGATAGATACTGCCTACAGGAAAATTAAAGAGACCTTTGGAGAAAAGAGAACCACTTGTATGAATATCAAGAGCTCAGATGGAAACCCAGTTCTAAGCAAAGAAGGGAAAGCAGAAAGGTGGAAGGAGCATATAGAGGGTCTATACAAGGGCGATGTACTTGAGGACAATGTTATGGAAATGGAAGAGGATGTAGATGAAGATGAAATGGGAGATACGATACTGCGTGAAGAGTTAGTCAGAGCACAAAAGACCTGTGTCGAAACAAGGCCCCAGGAGTAGACAACATTCCATTGGAACTACTGACGGCCTTGGGAGAGCCAGTCCTGACAAAACTCTAC
Organism: Schistocerca serialis cubense; assembly: GCF_023864345.2. Classification (NCBI taxonomy): domain Eukaryota; kingdom Metazoa; phylum Arthropoda; class Insecta; order Orthoptera; family Acrididae; genus Schistocerca; species Schistocerca serialis. The sequence continues at coordinate 124,375,346 of NC_064639.1, forward strand.
CATCTGGTGAGCAAGATGTATGAGACAGGCGAAATACCCTCAGACTTCAAGAAGAATATAATAATTCCAATTCCAAAGAAAGCAGGTGTTGACAGATGTGAAAATTACCGAACTATCATTTTAATAAGTCACAGCTGCAAAATACTAACGCGAATTCTTTACAGACAAATGGAAAAACTGGTAGAAGCCGACCTCAGCGAAGATCAGTTTGTATTCCGCAGAAATGTTGGAACACGTTAAGCAATACTGACGCTACGACTTATCTTAGAAAATAGATTAAGGAAAGGCAAACCTACATTTCTAGCATTTGTAGACTTAGAGAAAGCTTTTGACAATGTTGACTGGAATACTCTCTTTCAAATTCTAAAGGCGGCTGGGTAAAATACAGGGAGCGAGAGGCTATTTACAATTTGTACAGAAACCAGATGGCAGTTATAAGAGTCGAGGGGCATGAAAGGGAAGCAGCGGTTTGGAAGGGAGTGAGACAGGGCTGTAGCCTACCCCGATGTTATTCAATCTGTATATTGAGCAAGCAGTAAAGGAAACAAAAGAAAAATTCGGAGTAGGTATTAAAGTCCATGGAGAAGAAATAAAAACGTTGAGGTTCACCGATGACTGTAATTCTGTCAGAGACAGCAAAGGACTAGGAAGAGCAGTTGAACGGAATGGGCAGTGTCTTGAAAGGAGGATACAAGATGAACATCAACAAAAGCAAAACGAGGACAATGGAATGTAGTTGAATTAAGTCGGGTGTTGCTGAGGGAATTAGATTAGGAAATGAGACACTTAAAGTAGTAAAGGAGTTTTGCTATTTGGGGAGCAAAATAGCTGATGATGGTCGAAGTAGAGAGGATATAAAATATAGACTGGCAATGGCAAGGAAAGCCTTTCTGAAGAAGAGAAATTTGTTAACATCGAGTATAGATTTAAGTGTCAGGAAGTCGTTTCTGAAAGTATTTGTATGGAGTGTAGCCATGTATGGAAGTGAAACATGGACGATAAATAGTTTGGACAAGAAGAGAATAGAAGCTTTCGAAATGTGGAGCTACAGAAGAATGCTGAAGATTAGATGGGTAGATCAGATAACTAATGAGGAGGTATTGAATAGAATTGGGGAGAAGAGGAGTTTGTGGCACAACTTGACTAGAAGAAGGGACCGGTTGGTTGCACATGTTCTGAGGCATCAAGGGATCACAAATTTATCATTGGAGGGCAGCGTGGAGGGTAAAAATCGTAGAGGGAAATCAAGAGCTGAATACACTAAGCAGATACAGAAGGATGTAGGTTGCAGTAAGTACTGGGAGATGAAGAAGCTTGCACAGGATAGAGTAGCATGGAGAGCTGCATCAAACCAGTCTCAGGACTGAAGACAACAACAACAACAACAACATCGTGATATTTTTAAATCGATAATAGGCCTATGATGATGCAACATCTGAAAAACCCATGGCAAATATGCATCATCATTTTGTGAAACAGAAAGGAACATGTAAGTACATTATACATAAATAAAATTATTTTCTTCAGAAATAAAAAAACAGGTATATATTTTTATTGTAATAGCCTGGATATATTTATTCAATGTTTAGTCACTTACTACGTACACGGGTACAATTAATTCATCCTAAAAACTGTGTAATATTACTAATCAGTTATCATACCCAAATTATAAGTTCGATACTAAAATTTAAGATATCATTTGATTGCAGACTGTGAGGGCCAGCATGCATACATGCCAAACAATATTCAGTAAGTACTGTTAACACACTCCGCATCTCTCACAGTCTTCATAAAATTAACTTCCACATAGCTGCAGTCCCGTTGAGAGAAATGATTTAAGTGATGCTCCTTTATATCCTATTTGTTTTTAGTTTTGATTTTGTTTATCTCGAGGGCCATAAAGTGCAAGGTCGGCAGGTTAGAGCCGGATTTAGGTAATGCCTGCATTTCTTGGGCTCAAATGGTTCAAATGGCTCTGGGACTTAACATCTGAGGTCATCAGTCCCCTAGAACTTAGACCTACTTAAACCTAACTAATCTAAGGACATCACACACATCCATGCCCGAGGTAGGATTGGAACCTGCGACCGTAGCGGTCGCGCGGTTCCAGACTGAATCGCCTAGAACCGCTCGGCCATAACGACCGGCACCTGCATTTCTTTTCAACATATCTCTTACTCTTTCGTTAGACATAAAGTCAGTTAAACCAAATGAGATAGGCCTATAGGGAGCATTGTAAATATATATATATTTCTACAACGTTCTAGGAAACGTATTTTTCATAAGTATTTAATTAAATGAGAAATATTATTCAAAGCACTTGGTTTCTCGATTAAAAACGCGGACAATTGTGAGTACCGACAGATTTTCTCGGGGTACTGGGGCATTTATGTGTAAACCGGGACTTCTGGTGAGCCTAGGTTTTCTTATCTTCTTTTATTTATTTGTTTGCAGTAGCGATATACTAAACGTAGCAAAATTAATGGGAGAAAAAAAGCTTGCAGCAGCAATCTTCAAGAATTTAACATTAATTACAAATTTAGTTATATGTTATCTTTTCTTGAGTCTACATCTCTCCCTCCAGCAGGAATCCTGTAAAACTTCACTTCCTTCTGGACTTCAGAAGTTCAGCACTGTGGCAATATCGCAGTCGAAACTTCAAAAAATACACAACACGACAAGTCGTATGACACAAATGTAACAAGCGAACTGGATTTGATCGGATGTGTCACATGATTCGACGTAGGCCAATCACGAACTGCGGGTAATGGTAAGCAGAATGGAAAGGATGATCATACTTTCCTCATACAGGATTTTTAACATAAAGAGACACTACTCTGTCATCTGTTGAGAATGGACAACACTACTTTTAAGTGGAGAGACAGCTTTGCTGATGCACCTTTAACATCATGGCTGCTAGAATACGTGATAGGGATCACGTGGTGTGTGTGCAGCTTCAAGCTGCACTGCTAACGTCACACCTGACCGTCTCACCGCTCAGTTGTGCGCCTCTGACGTAACGTATTGTATGGTCGTTGAGTTTTTAACTGAATACAACTAGCTTGTGTGTGTATCGATTCTTACCAATGATTGACGATTAAGTGCACAGACAAGGTACAGTTATCAGTCTATTGAGAGGATTCTGAGGGCCTTTTTTAAAATGTTTTCAGTGAAAAATAATGGTTTGTTGTATGATCACGAGTTGTAATAGCCACTGCAGACAATGAAAATTTTGTGGCGGTGTTCGTAGCGACAAGCAATTCGCTGTAGAAACGGCTTACGAAGTCACCGCCACACTTTTAATAGCGGGCCGACCGGTCCGCTGGAACAGTGAACAGAAAGATGAAAACCCAAACACTCTGATTAAATAAAAGTCGGTACTTATCTTTATTAACGAAGATACAGAACACAGTATTGGACTCCGTGTCTACAGGGATCTGTCTAGTTCGAGTCGGAGCGGCTAGGTCAGCGTCGGCTGACGACAAACAACAACTCTGCTGCGATGAACACACAACTGACTAGCAAGTACACAATTCGGTGGCGAGTATACAACTGAGCGGCGAATACAGAACTGTCCTAGCGCTCGCGACTCCAGCGCTTAAGAAACCAGAAGCCAGCGGTGGCGCGCGCAGCCTTGCGGCGATTTCCTGTCTTCGCTGGCGCTGCTTATGCGGACGGCGTCCGGACTTTGATGCTGCCAACCTTTTGGCAGCGGGCTCGGGTGGCATTACTGGCTAGGATATAACAGAAAAAAATTAGGAGGTACGTTTTATATGTTTCCTAAGAACAGTAACACGAAATAAGTATGGATAAAATCTTGTAAATGTGCCGTTTTGTTTTCCGGAGCTAATGGTTGTTCGTGCTTAATACATCTTGCTGATTCGAATTATGAGAGGTATTTGAAAGCTGAATTGTTGAATCTTCCTCCGAAAAGCAAATTGAAGCATGATGCTACTCAAAGTCTAAAGGGCAGGTGGGTAAAAAGTACGCATTTTCGGTTTTACTAAATGTTTTAAAAAGATCTTGAGTCAGTATTATATCAGTTACACATGCAACAGCTAGTTCGACATCTTGGTAACGTTGTGTAGAAATTTCATAGTCATCCAGTTACCGTACAGGAATTCCGCCTAAGAGCCTTGTAGTTTTGTTTTCACCCAGACATATTTCAGGACGTTTTGTGCTATATGTATCTGACATTGCGTCAGTTGTTGGGGGCGATCTGAAAGTTATATTATTCTTGAAGAATCAAGTTTGCCAAGATCGTTAGCAGTTTTCGACGGATCTACACTGTTATCATCGGATCTTGTAACATTGCTAGTTGGACATGCTTCTTACAACACTGAAAGTCACATAGTGATGTTGGCTCAAATAGTAATAAAAAGTGGTAGGCAAAGTCAGTATGTCACAAATAAAATAACACACAAATATAATAAAAAGAATTGTTAGCGATCTTGGCAAACTTGATTATTCAAGAATAATATAACTTTTTGTGCTACCTTCAGTGGGTTTATTTGTTTATTTTCCTTCTGCAAAATTACTTTTATATGTTAAACTTTACAGAAACTGTTGGTACAGAATATTTATATTTGTAAAATGAGGGATTATTGTCAAATGCTTTACACTGGTTTGCATACGGTATAGATTTGAGGGATGTGTCTCTCAGTTGAGGCATTCTATATTGTTTATTTACGATACGTCTAAAGGTTCTAGTTTTGTAGCACATCTGGAAATAACTACAAGGAAACTAGAGCCTTTAGACATATCGTTAATAAACAACATAGAATGCCTCAACCCAGTGATACATGTCTCAACTCAACACTGGAAGCAAACAAATGTAAAATATTTCACAATAATCGCTCATTTTACAAATGTAAATGTTTTGTACCAAGAGTTTCTTTAAAGGTTAATATGTAACAACAGTTTTGCAGAAGGAAAACAAACAAATATATCTACAGAAGTTAGCACAAAGAGTGCTCCATTTTCCTAAAGAATACTTTTTGCGCACTGGAGTAAGAGTGCGTATTGAATAACATAAAAAAGAATTACAAATAAAAAGCGTGGAAAATCCAATTAGGAACTCTTTATATTTCGGGGAATTCAAAAAGAAAATGTCACAATGATCTGAGAGTAAGACCGAAAAAAACGTTTATAGATTGAAATGCAGTGCTGCACTATTGCCTGTTTTCCTGCAACGAAAAAGTTTTTGTGGGTCGGCCTAGGTACTCACTATCTATGCCGATTTTAACATAGTCTCTGAAAACCCGATAGCTTTGGATGCTTTCCGTATTCAGGTATCATTTTCAATGAGGCCAAGAACCTAATGGTACAGCGGCTCCAAGAGCCTAATGGTAGAGCATCTCTGTTAATGGCTGTAGTGCTGATGTTCTCTATCGGTTTCTGAAAAAAACGGGCACTATGGAAGATGTGATTATACACTCCTGGAAATGGAAAAAAGAACACATTGACACCGGTGTGTCAGACCCACCATACTTGCTCCGGACACTGCGAGAGGGCTGTACAAGCAATGATCACACGCACGGCACAGCGGACACACCAGGAAGCGCGGTGTTGGCCGTCGAATGGCGCTAGCTGCGCAGCATTTGTGCACCGCCGCCGTCAGTGTCAGCCAGTTTGCCGTGGCATACGGAGCTCCATCGCAGTCTTTAACACTGGTAGCATGCCGCGACAGCGTGGATGTGAACCGTATGTGCAGTTGACGGACTTTGAGCGAGGGCGTATAGTGGGCATGCGGGAGGCCGGGTGGACGTACCGCCGAATTGCGCAACACGTGGGGCGTGAGGTCTCCACAGTACATCGATGTTGTCGCCAGTGGTCGGCGGAAGGTGCACGTGCCCGTCGACCTGGGACCGGACCGCAGCGACGCACGGATGCACGTCAAGACCATAGGATCCTACGCAGTGCCGAGGGGACCGCAGCGCCACTTCCCAACAAATTAGGGACACTGTTGCTCCTGGGGTATCGGCGAGGACCATTCGCAACCGTCTCCATGAAGCTGGGCTACGGTCCCGCACTCCGTTAGGCCGTCTTCCGCTCACGCCCCAACATCGTGCAGCCCGCCTCCAGTGGTGTCGCGACAGGCGTGAATGGAGGGACGAATGGAGACGAGTCGTCTTCAACGATAAGAGTCGCTTCTGCCTTGGTGCCAATGATGGTCGTATGCGTGTTTGGCGCCGTGCAGGTGAGCGCCACAATCAGGACTGCATACGACCGAGGCACACAGGGCCAACACCCGGCATCATGGTGTGGGGAGCGATCTCCTACACTGGCCGTACACAACTGGTGATCGTCGAGGGGACACTGAATAGTGTACGGTACATCCAAACCGTCATCGAACCCATCGTTCTACCATTCCTAGACCGGCAAGGGAACTTGCTGTTCCAACAGGACAATGCACGTCCGCATGTATCCCGTGCCACCCAACGTGCTCTAGAAGGTGTAAGTCAACTACCCTGGCCAGCAAGATCTCCGGATCTGTCCCCCATTGAGCATGTTTGGGACTGGATGAAGCGTCGTCTCACGCGGTCTGCACGTCCAGCACGAACGCTGGTCCAACTGAGGCGCCAGGTGGAAATGGCATGGCAAGCCGTTCCACAGGACTACATCCAGCATCTCTACGATCGTCTCCATGGGAGAATAGCAGCCTGCATTGCTGCGAAAGGTGGATATACACTGTACTAGTGCCGACATTGTGCATGCTCTGTTGCCTGTGTCTATGTGCCTGTGGTTCTGTCAGTGTGATCATGCGATGTATCTGACCCCAGGAATGTGTCAATAAAGTTTCCCCTTCCTGGGACAATGAATTCACGGTGTTCTTATTTCAATTTCCAGGAGTGTATTTTATGTGCGTTTGACGGGTAGGTATGTTTGAAAACAGCACTACCCAACGAAATTAAGGAAAAGAATAATGAATTTATGTTCTCTAAGGTGAATAACAAGGCATCTAAGAAAACTAAACGCCAATAAAAATGCATGAGTGCACTACAACGGACTATACAAGTCGAAGTACAGATTATGGAGCAAAAGTTCACAAACAGCTTCCACCCCATTACATTTGCGTATTTTTACCGCATTCCGCTATTTTCTTTTTCGGCAATCTACATATAACACACGCAACAACAGTTATATAAATTTATTCCTGAAATTCATCTTACCTGTAGTAGGCACATATAGATGTACTACCTAAAGCGACATACGAAAATCTGTGCCTGATCGGGACTCGAACCAGGATTTCCTGCTTATAGCGAGCGCTTGCCTTACCACGTACACTATCCGACCACACTCCCTGGACCGACCTGGTACAGATTTTCATATGTCACTTTAGGTAGTTCGTCTACGCCTATTACAGTAAAGCTGAATTTCAGGAATGAATTTCAAACGGCATATAATATTTAGGTGGATTTGAATTCACGTAACACTCAACCAAAAATGCAAAGTCCGACTGCCACGAGGTTCCAGAAAAGAACTGAGGAGATGATAACGTATGCGCTGCCTGGTGGCAGAATGGCGAATTTCTGCTGTAGGGACGTGAAAGCTTCATGCATACTCTTGCTACACGCGTACTTTTACCCCAATCTCCTTTGTCGCCCACCCTCCAGAACTGATATAGGGGACATTATTAAACCTGATGAGAGACAAATTCTGGCACAAAAGAGAAGTTACCATAAAGAAATAGAAGAGGTTTTACAGGTAAATGGGTTACCGACTAATGAAGAAACTACTCTGAATCGCCAAAGAAACTGGTATAGACATGCGTATTGAAATACGGAGATATGTAAACAGGCAGAACACGGTGCTGCGGTCGGCAACGCCTTTATAGGACTAGCGTCTGGCGCAGTTATTAGATCGCTTACTGCTGCTACAGTGGCAGGTTATCAAGATTAAAGTGAGTTTGAACGTGGTGTTATAGTTAGCGCACGAGCGATGGGAGGCCGTATCTCCGAGGTAGCGATGAAGTGGTGATTTTCCCATGCGACCATTTCACTAGTACACCGTGAATATCAGGGATCCGGTAGGCCATCAAATCTCCGACATGGCTGAAGCTGGAAAAGATCCTGAAAGAGTGGGACCAACGACGATTGAAGAGAATTGTTCAACCTGACAAAAGTGCAACCCTCCCGAAACCTGCTGCAGATTTCAGTGCTGGATAATCAACAGGTGTCAGCGTCCGAACCATTCAACGAAGCATCACCGAAATGGGCTTTCGGAGCCGAAGGCCCACTCGTGCACCCTTGATGACTGCACGACACGAAGTTTTACGCCTCGCCTGGGCCGATCAACACCGACATTGGACTGTAGCCCTGCACAAGGTCACACGTACGGAGACAGAGCTCTCGTGAAAGATAAGTAATTTAGGTTGTAATTAATTGTAGTTGAAAACTTTTAACTAATTAAATACGTTCTTTAGTGTAATCTTCAAGATCACCATTAAAAGTTTTTCTCTTATTTGCGTAGTGTTCTAGTACTCGCGAAAAGGTCGTTTGTTTACTTACTGCTGCTTAGGCCTAATTTTTCGAGTGTGCATATTTAGCGTTATACCGCAATTGTAAGTGCATTTGCTGTAGTTTAACTGATTAAATACGTTCATTAGGGTGCTTTTCAAGCTCACCATTGAAGGTTTTTCTTTTATTTGCGTATTGTTCCAGTAATCGCGAATAGTTCGTTTTGTTTATATTTCGCGGCTTTGCCTTACTTTCCGAGTGTGCATATTTAGCGTTATAACGCAATCGTAAGTGCATTTGGTATAGATCAACTAATTAAATACGTTCATTAGTGTGCTTTTCAAGCTTGCCATTAAAGGTTTTTCTTTTATTTACGGATTCTTCCACTTATCGCAAAAAGCCTGTTTAGGCCTAATTTTTGATCGTGCATGTTTAGCATGTTTACAAATTTAAGTGCGTTTGTAATAGTTTACTTAAATATTAGTTTCCAAAACATATTTAGTGTCCTTTTGCATTTATATTTAATATATTATCGTTATCGCTTAGTAAATCTCTTAGCCTAATCAATTTCTAAACTACCATGGATACTAAGTGTGTGAGCTGCAGTAGGAAAGTTAGTTCAGGGGTTTTGTGCAGCTGTTGTGACAGGTGGTTTCATTGGGGAAATTGTAGCGGCGTGGGAATTGGGGAACGAGACTCTTCCATTCTTTTGCTGGGTTTGCTTAAGAGATAGGATTATAGCTGAACAGGAGGAGAAAATTAGAGCCCTTCAGGCTGATTTGGACAGAGCAAGGGAGGAACTGAAGAGGTTATGGGGGGACGAGGGTAAACAGCGGTGGGAAGTGGTAGCTGGGAACAGGGGCCACAGAAAGAGGACAGTGTCTGACAGTTTCCCAGTTGGCAGAACCAATAGATTTACCCTGCTATTAGTTAAGTAAGGAAGAGGCTCCAGCAGAAGTAGATGTAGTTAAGATGCTACAGAATCTCACTAGGAAACCAACTGTTTCAAAAAAAGTAGAAAGTAAGAGGAAAGTTCTGTTGCTAGGTAGCAGCCATGGAAGAGTTGTGGGCCAGATTTTGCAGGAAAAATTAGGTGACAGGTACCAGGTCACAAACTTTTACGAGCCAAGTGCATGTCTTAGCCAGGCGGTAGAGGATATAGGTTCCTTGTGCAAGGGTTTCACAAAGCAGGATCAAGTGATGATAGTGGGTGGAGTGGGAAACATTATTGATAGGGATCAGGGCTACAGTATTGAGTGTGACCTTGTGAAAGTAGCCTCGGCAACGACCCATACCAGTGTTGGGCTGGTGCCTGCTTTCATGTGGCATGATCAGCCCCAGTTGAACCGCTCTATCAGGAGGGTGAATATGGAGTTGGATCAGTTGCACAGGGCGGCCACTCTGTCAGATATTGGATTGGTTCCTGTTGAGGCTATTGATAGGGGGGATTTAACAAGGCCTGGCCTACACCTCAATATGAAAGGGAAGGGTAAACTGGCAGGGTTGTTAGCGAAATCCATTAGGGGGGACACTAGTACTCATGGATGTACCTCTTTTATAGACTAATATCAGTGTCCAATGAGACGTTCAGGCAGACAGGTGCTAAAGAGGTCCAAAACTCACAAAATTCTCACAACAGGAAAGTAAATAATAATGTTACCATATTTAACCAAAATATTGGTGGATTAAAGAAAAAAAGTAGATTCTCACAAAAGTAAAGTAAAAAAAAAATTATCTCTCGGGACTGAAGAATAAAGTACATGAGCTTCTGGTTTGTTTAGATGACACTGAATCTTATAATGTAATAGATATACTATGCCTGTCTGAGCGTCACATTGTGTCTGACATGGAAAAGGTTATAAACTAGCTGCACATATGAGTAGAGAGAATAAGGTGAAAGGAGGAGTTGCCATATATGTCATAAGTTATCACTGTGTAGAAAGCTTAGATACAAAAAGTATGTCTAGAGCAACATACAGAAGCATTTGCCTGTCAACTTAAACTGAAGGAGGGCTCTTTTATAATTGTAACAGTATATAGATCCCCTTCAAGAAACTTTCATTTATTCCTGGAAAACTTGGATGCCTTGTTGTGCTATCTGTCAGATAGGGGAAAGCAAATTATTATTTGTGGGGAATTCAATGTCGATTCACTGAAAGAGTGTAATAGGAAGAATGACCTGGAAGTGTTGCTCGGTTTTTTCAATTTGACATCCGTCATTAATTTTCCTACTCGGGTAGTAAAGAACAGCAGCACATTGATAGATAACACTTTTATAGACCAAGATAGGTTTAAAAACATAAATTCTTGTCCTATTGGGAATGGCTTTCTGATCATGATGCTCAGCTAGTTACAATTAGAAATTTCAGAGAAAATCTTCAGCAGTTAGACTGGGATGAGGAGTACAATGAACCTGATGCTAATTGAAAATGTGACTTATTTCATGATACACTTGTAAGAGAATTTGAAAACCGTTTCCCCAAAAAGGTAGTTAAATCTAATTATAAGAAACCATGCAAAAAACCTTAGCTTGCTAATGGAATAAAAATATCTTGTAATCACAAAAGGGAACTGTATCTAACAACAAGAAAGAGTAATGACCCAGAAACAGCCAAATATTATAAAAACAACTGTGCTACATTATGAAAGGTTATTAAAAAGTCCAGAAGCATGTGCATCATGTCTGATAACAAAATCAAAACAATTTGGAATATTACTACAAGGGAGACAGGGCAACCAAGAGTACAGGATGACGGCATCCCCATCAAAACAAATGGAACCTTGGTAAACAACAAGCCGGAGGTCCAAACCATTTTGAATAATCATTTTTTAAATGTTGTAGAGAAAATAGGATCTAAATGCTCATTAGAAGAAGCAAGGCAGTTAATGGAAGAGGCCTCACCCACATGATTTGATACAATTGAAATTCCACCCACCTCTCCTTCTGAAATTAGGAAGATAATAAACTCTCTCAAGAATAAAAGCTCACATGGAATTGATGAAATTTCCAGCAGGATAATAAAAGCTTGTTCCAAAGAAATAAATGGGATTCTTAGCCATATATGTAATAGCTCTCTGAAGCAGGGGATTTTCCCAGATAGACTGAAGTATGCCATTGTTAAATCACTGTATAAAAAAGGGGATACGTCTGATGTCAACAACTACTGCCCAATCTCTCTTCTGACTGCCTTATCCAAAATCCTTGAAAAAGTAATGTATTGTAGAGTAGCTTCACACCTTTGTAAAAATAAAGTTTTAACAAAATGTCAGTTTGGTTTCCAGAAGGGTTTTTCAACGGAAAATGCTATATGTACTTTCACTAATGAAATATTAATTGCTCTGAGTAACCTGAAGTCACCTGTTGGTATTTTTTGTGATCTATCAAAGGCTTTTGATTGTGTAAATCATGGAATACCTCTAGATAAGCTCAAGTGCTGTGGTATGAATGGGACAGTGCTCAAATGGTTTAAATCATACCTAACTGGAAGAGTGCAGAAAGTTGAAATAAGCAGTTCACATAACATGCAAAAAACTGGTGATTTCTCAAACTGGGGAACAATCAAGAATTGGGTGCCACAAGTTTCGGTCTTCGGTCCTCTGCTGTTCTTAATATATATTAATAACTTGCCATTCTATATTCACGAAGATGCAAAGCTGGTACTTTTTGCTGATGATACAAGTATAGCTATCACACCCAATAGACAAGAATTAACTGGTGAAATTGTAAACGATGTTTTTCAGAAAATCATTAAGTGGTTCTCTGCAAATGGGCTGTCATTAAACTTTGACAAGACACAGTATATACAGTTCCACACAGTAAATGGAATGACACCATTAATAAATATAGACTTCGAACAGAAATCGGTAGCTAAGGTAGAATATTCAAAATTTCTAGGTGTATGCACTGATGAGGGGTTGAACTGGAAAAAACACACTGAGGATCTGCTGAAACGTCTGAGTTCAGCTACTTATCCTATTAGGATCATTGCAAATTTTGGCGATATACATTTTAGTAAATTAACTTACCACACCTATTTTCATTCTGTGCTTTCGTATGGCGTCATATTCTGGGATAACTCATCATTGAGTAAAAGAGTGTTCATTGGACAAAAGCGTGTAATCAGAATAATTGCTGGAGCTCATGCAATATCATCCTGGAGACACTTATTTAGAGAGCTAGAGATCTTCATGGTAGCCTCACAATATATATATATATATATATATATATATATATATATATATATATATATATATATATTCACTTATGAAATTTGTTACTAACAATCCGAACGAATTCAAAAGTGATAGCAGAGTACATGGCTACAACACTAGGAGAAAGGATTGTAACCTCTCCCTCACTTATCGACCTTAATGACAGTGAAAAATTAAACCGCGTGTACCTAATGGAAATTTGGGAAAAGCAATCGTCACCGAAGTTAATCTGTCGGTAAAGAGGGAGGAAAGGGTTACATCTAAATGAAAGGAAAAATGCAAATGAAATTGGTGGAAATTAATTTTGAGAAAAGGCTAAAATTAATAAAGAAAGTAAATGTGCTGTCGTCAAGTTAACAATTAATTGGTGTCAATTAGATATTTGAGATTTGGGGGGAATTATGGTCGCCAGTCCTATGGGCAATTACTATAGTAACTGAAAAAGAAAGGTTATTACACATATAATTAGCACTAGAAGCGTGGCAACTGAAGGTTAACACGTGTAGTGTGAAAACTGAAAGTTTGTCAGAAGTAATAAATTTCGCTACACTCTGACTTAATTTAACAAAAGAATTAATAAACCCGGAAAATTGAAAGTTAATTTAGTGACTGAAATTAATAGTGAACTTTGTTTCTGAAGCACTACGAAATTCAGTAAAATAAGGTTAGTCTTGGGCTACCCCAACAATCATTTCAAAAGCTACTTGAATCTACGCAATTTAGAAATAAGAGATTTCACTTTGAACTTGAATTAAATGATTCTGAACAAATAAACAATAGTAAAATTTAGTACGTACCAAGCTGAGCTGCAGTCACAGGTAAGCTAAAATATGGTAACCAAACTCGCGCTCTTAATTTGTGCTTCTGGAATCTAAATATTGTAGCCAGCTATGAATACCTTAACTGAACTTTGAAATTAAAGCAGTTAAATCGAATGATATTGCTTTAATGCTGGCGTTTGAATTTCAACGACACTCGGGTGTATTCCGGAAAAGGAAGGGGCCTGCTTGGTAATGCAATTGAGACAATGAGCAACAAAGGTTCATGCTACGTTGCTGTAATTTAGTGAGAAAAATTTAACAGTTTGAAAAGCTGAGGTCTGCCATACAGTTCTAAAACTTTACGTGCTACCAGTCTTCCTTGTTGGTTGATTGAAGGTTTGAAGTCGTCGATCGAGGAGGTGGCGACAGTCACTCATTGTCGGCCGTCACTGTTGCAGAAGCTGGATATTGGTGCGCCTTCTTCTCGACACGGTCTCCAGCCGAAACGGGCTCTTGATGTGTGCCAGCTAACGCTTCCCGTCCGCGACACCATGTCAGAAACTAACATACCAAGTCGAGCGCAATTACATGCTGCCAAACCCCGAAAGCGCGGCAACTCGCGGGAGCGTCACACAACACACCTGCTCCACTGCCCTCCTCCAGCCAGACTCTCTGCCCGCGCTCCAGGCGGCAGAGTTCACACTATCAAAGATCCTAAACGCTTTGGTTCTCCACACGACCTATCGATGTATTCGTTCGATAGCATAGTTTTCCCTAGGCCAGACCCAGCGTATAAATACAAATAATATTCACAAAACAAACCAATTATACATCGACATAAATGCATATATATACAAATAGTAAAACAATTACAATATACAAAGACACGGAAATGTTATATCTTCAGGTAACAAAATAAGGAAAAAAAATTTGCAGTGCAATAGATGGAAATGGGAGGATATGCATTTCCGGCGTTACAGGATGATCTTCACTACTCAAGGTTAAATCTAACTTTGTCTCAGAAGGGGGTAAATTATGCTGCCACAAAAGTCTTTGGTCACTTACCTAACAGTATCAAAAGTCTGACAGGTAGCCATATAGCATTTAAAAGGAAATTAAAAGAATTTCTTAATGGCAACTCCTTCTACTCATTAGATGAATTTTTGGATATAGTAAGTGGGTAATTTCCTCAACCCTCACAAAAAATAAATAAATAAAAATAAAAATATTAAGTGTCATGTAATATTTTGTGTAATGTAATATCTTGTATAGACACCTTTTATTAACCTGACACGTTCCACTTTATTACGAAGTGTCGTATTCATGATCTATGGAACAAGTACTAATCTAATCTAATCTAATCTGTTGATGGTCGGAGATATGTTGCATGGTCGGACGAGTCTCGTTTCAAATTGTATCGAGCCGACGGACGTGCATGGGTATGTAGACAACCTCACGAATGCATGGACCCAGAATGTCAGCAGGGGAGTGTTGAAGCTTGTGAAGGCTTTGTAATGGTGTGGAGTGTGTGCAGTTGAAGTGATATGGACCCCTAATACGTCTATATACGACTCTGACCTGCATCCATTTATGTCCATTGTGCATTCCAACGGACTTGGGAATTTCCAACAGAACAATGCGACACCCCACACGCCCAGAATTTCTACATAGTGGCTTCAGGAACACTTGCGCTTGCCACCAGACTCTCCTTGCCTTGCAACGTGCTGTTCAGAATAGATCTCCACCCCCTCGTGCTCTTAAGAATTTATGGACAGTCCTGACAAGATTCATGGTGTCAGTTCCCTCCAGCGCTACTTCAGACATTAGTCGAGTCCATGCCACGTCGTGTTGCCGCACTTCCGCGTGCTATCGGGGGCCTGCACGATATTAGGCAGGTGTACCAGTTTCTTTGGCTCTCTAATGTATTAATAGAGGAAAAATTAAAATTATGAAACCACGTAACGCTGTAAATGCTGCAACGCCCTTTTGTGCCAAGAATTAGAAATTATAAAAATTATTAAAAGAACTTAAAACAAAACTGCTGTATTGACATTAGACGTGTCACAAGACGTTTCGATACTAAGCACCTTGAATGTGAGTTAACATCTGAGGGAGATGCTGTATCCACTGATGTGTGCGTATTTTCTGTGGGTCTTGTAGTTTTTGCACATTTATTTCCTGAAATCTAGAAGGTATTTATGAATGACACCGTATGTTGTTCGGCTTCTTATATGGATTAAGAGATTTGACAATAGCCTGGCAAGCACAATCAAACTTATACTGTGAGTGTCTGTACAGATGGCACACTCCCTCACTCCCTATTTGTGTGATATTTTGCAATGTTTTGTATAAGCACTTGGCGATTTTGTTCCGGAAGAACTTTTGTCAAAAAAAGTGGTTCAAAGGGCTCTGAGCACTATGGGAGTTAATATCTGAGGTCATCAGTCCCCTAGACTTAGAACTACTTAAACCTAACTAACCTAAGGACATCACACACACTTATGCCCGAGGCAGGATTCGAACCTGCGACCGTAGCAGCAACGCGGTTACCGACTGAAGCGCCTAGAACCAGTCACCCACAACGGACGGCAGAAATTTTGTCATAGCAGATATTATCTAGGACGCCTTTTAGTTATCTCATGCCGAATTAACGAATTTGTGCAGAACTGCGCTGGTATGTTCTTGAGAGAAACACATGGCAAGCATTTGTTTTAATTAATTACAAATTTTTCAACTACGTCATAATCTCGTAATTAACAAGGGGATATAAGAAAATAAAAACTGTTGCCAAGGAATTAGATATTTGTCATATGACTCTATACAGATTTGTCAAAAAGATAAGATCTGAGGTAGAAAATATCGCGATTGGTTACAAAAAAGTAAGACTGGTCCTTACTGAAGAACAGGAAGATAAGTTAGCAGAATAGCTGTTACAATTAGCTTCAATTTTCTTTGGTCTTCTGCCAGAAGAAGTCAAAAAGTTATTGTACGAATGTGCACTGAAATTCAATGTTGGCAATATTTCACCATCGTGGTACGAAAATAAAAAAGCTGGTCCAGACTGGCTGACTGTTTTTTTTTTTTTTTTTTAAAGACATCCACACCTGTCAATGAGAACACCGGAGCCACTGAGCGCCAGCAGGGCGACATCATTTAATAAACACAATGTTACCAATTTTTTTACAAAGCTGAGCGCAACGTTGTATAATTATAAATTTACACCTTCAAGAATATATAATTTAGATGAAACAGACGTTACCGCAGAGCTAAAGCAGAGGAAAATTCTTGCCAAGAAGGGAATGAAGCAAGTTGGAGCCATAGTATCTGCTGATCGAGGGACATGGGTTACAGTGTAACTGGTAGTAAATGCATTACGTCATGCAGTTCCTCCCATGTTTATTTTCCCAAGGTTTAAGTACAAGGATCTGTTTATAAAAGGCGGACCACCGGAATCTATCGGCGCAGGAAACAATTCAGGGTGGATGACAGCTGCGGAGTTCGTGAAATATATGGATCATGTTATCAAACATACTAAACCATTACCTGCAGATCCGATTTTGTTGTTGCTCTATAATCACCAATCTCATACTGATATCAATGTGACGGAAAAAGCGAAACCTAACTCCATTACAATGATGTCATTCCCGCCTCATTGTACACAACGCCTGCAGCCATTGGATGTTGGAGTAAATACACCTTTTAAAAGCTGTTGTGCAAAGGCTCAGGACATCGTATGTTACAGATCGCCCTTAGCTTTAGTAAACGCATCAGATGTGGCTTTAGGCATTTCACATGACCATCACAAATAGGTCGGAAGCAGTATCATAGAATGTTACTAGCATAGACGCTAATGCATATGAAATTGTAAACATTGTAAGAGGTCTATGACTATGGTATTTATTGCTAGCGCACTCGAGCAGATGTAATTTCCATGGATTGCTCAGGCGCTGCCTGCGATATGTAAGACCAGACCAGACCAGAGAGCGGAGTTGACTGCAGTAGGAACTGTGTAGCAGTAGGAGTAAGTAGTAGGTGGTACTCTGGTGTATGGAGTTGGCTGGGCCGGACGTGGGAGCGATGACGGTGACTGAGCGCTGTAGTATAAGGTAAAAGCAGCCTCGCGCATATGTACCATTGTTATATCAAGTCCCATGTAAATTTTTTTAAAAAATCTCTTAATAATAATCTTTCTTATAAAAAATTAACTTTTGACAATCATTCATCTCAATTTAAAGAATTTACTAATTTCTCCAATCCATGATCATCCTGATTATTGTAAAGAAAAATCAGTTGTTTCTTTTTATACATGAAAAATCTATCGGCCAGCATTGCACTGGGCTGTGCCAGAAAAATTTCTTATAGGAGCAGGTGTATACGTGTTATCCGGCGACCTTATTGAGGTAAGATTTTTCAATTTATTCAGAATGAATTTTCAGGGCCATGACGCAGCACTGCTGACGTCCAGAATTTACCAGTTTAAATTGACAGTCAATTATTGAAAGGTTATAAGTGAGTCACATTTATTGAGAGATTAGTCACATTGTATTATTGGTAGGTTACGGAATTTTTTATTGCGAGGTTACGCTGAATGTGAATGACATACATAATTATAATTTTACTGTTGGGAGGTATTTTTTACTGTTGCGATGTTATTATATTTTTTATCTGTGGGGAGCTTACACTGAATGCTATACATAATTATTTTTATCTGTTGGGAGGTTACAACATTAGTACAGATACAAGACAAATCGTTGATGCGCCAGGGCCATCAGGGATTGTTAATCTGCCTGCATCTTCTGGTGTCATAGAAGAACAATTAAACTCGGAGATAAGTCCATTTCTCTCCAGGAGCAGTACGTCCTTTTCCGAAGGCATCGCCAAGGATTCGAACAAAAAAGAGACGTCTTAGAAAATCTGCTGTTTTAACCGATACTCCAATAAAACAAATCTTAGCAGAAGAGCAAAGCAGGAAAAGGAAAGTGAACATCAACAATGAAAAAATGAGAAAAAATAAAGGAAAGGGGGAAAGTAAAACAGCACAAGGAGATGGAAGAGGGAAAGACAAAGGGAAGGGGAAGTCTGTTAATAGACAGGTTTTACAAACGAGTAGTGAAAGGTCTGAGGGTGAAGAGGACAGTTTAGGGTATTATTGTCTAGTGTGCTGTGACAGTTACTCTAATTCACGAAGAATGTGTTCAGTGTCAAGACTGTAAGAACTGGGCCAATTCCAGATGCAGGCAGAGTCAGGCCTTATTAACCTACTTGTGGCCGAACTGTGCTTGTGATATATCTTCTGATGATTAATTATTTATAAGTATTTATGTTTCCTGCCTATGACGGCAATATGATAGGTATTTTCAGCTTAAGACAAGCCCAATATGATTGAAGACTGAATTATGAAGGTTGAGTAGTTACAAGTTATTTGATAAGCTGTTAATTACTAAAGGGTTAGTAATTGTTTAAGTATAAATTATAGTTACTTGTTATATAACATACAAATGTTTACCTGACGATTCATACATTGTTGATTACTACTTAAATAAACAGACATGGTTTAATCATTTATTGTTTTTTATTTCACAAATAATAGCTTTAACAAATACGGTAACAACTTACCCTAGCTTGTTAACAATTTGCCCCAAGTAGGGTTAAGTTGTAATTTTACGACTTTAGACATTAAAACATTATTACTAAATAATTCTTACAATAAATGACCCAAATGACTGTCTTAATAGCAAAATTACATATATAAGTTAATTTTGATTGCATCGCTTGAATACTAAAATCAAGTATTCTTAACGAATTTGATGGTAACTAAAAATCCAAACTTGTAGCCCCGCTCTCCCCTATATCGCAAAAATTGTTCCATATTTTGTTTATGGAAAGCTTATTTGTCAGAACGCAGATGTGTACAAGTGTTTTATAATAAAAGTAATTCCTTCTGACTCAATACTCTGTGACAAGTGTTTCAGTTGAACGCCTCTTCGGTGACTTGTGTGTCCCTAACCTACCCCAATAACCCTACTGGAGCAAGGGGAAACTTTGAATCCGAATCATGGAGAATCTTCACTTTATTGAATGATGAAGGCTAATTTAAGGGCAGACTGAAGCATTCCTAGGTCCGACCGGGATTCGATACCGCTGCATTTTGGTTTATAGGGAGCGCGTATAACCACTAGACACACAGGCTCGACAGAGATGGTTTAAAATCTTGGGCTTCAAAATAATACATACAGGATGAAATCGTCTTGTGTGATTTTTTCAGTAGTATTTTTTTCTGAAATACTAGAAAAACATTCATTAATATTTTCATCCGAATCATTAAAATAAATTGTTATGGATTAATCTTTTATAGGCTTAAAATTTAAATAAATTTGTTGTAACACTTGTAAAAGTCTTAAACTTCTTTGTGGTGCTCGGTCGTTCACCGAACGCTGTCAGTGGAGTGAGCCCGTAGCTCGAATGATGACGTCAGACACCTGAAACAGTAGAACGTGTAGTAGTTAGTACATACAACGGCTACTTCATGAAAATAAGTGACTGATCTCAAATACAAATTTCGTACGCTACTCCCTCGAAGCAAGTTAGCTATCTAGAAACGTTAGTATTAATAGACTGGAAAAAAAAGGTAAAAAAAACACGAAAGATCCATTTCCTAAAGAGTGCTTTACTCTGCAGCTCAAATAATTTATTTAAAAATTTCTTTAGTCGGATGTAGCTGTAACATACGTTTTGCAATTGTTACACAGTTCAACATTCATCCAGACACAGAACACAGTGCCTTTTGTGTGAGTAAAGAAGCCTATATGACGCATAGTTCTGTGGATAGAAACTGAAAGGAGCACATTAAGGAAATAACTGTACAGTGTTTCACTAACTGTGCACTATACAAGCTATTCTTGAGATTCGTTGGAGGAAGGAAACGTAAGACGTCTAAGAAAGAGAGAATTTTTTCGCCGATTTTTCTCGTGACCTTCCTCAATGTACTGGAATAACAATCGCTGAGCTGCTGTAGCGTGCCAACACGGATACGAAATCTGAACCTTTCTGGCATAACTTACAAGTTTCTGATGTCTATAACTGAGAAATTTGTTGATAAATTATGAGTAAATTATGTGGCATTAATTATATCCATTATGGATGGCTAACTGAAACAGTGATTTACATAGATGGTTTATGTAGGTATGAATGCAATCACTAGCTTTTTGAGTCTGATACGACTTATTGCATCATTAAGTTTTAGAACCACTGCAAGCTCAGTATCAGATGGAAGAGTTACAAGAACGTTGGAGTTTATTATAATGAAATTTGCATAATTTGACAGCTATATTCTGATTGGCTTTCTAATTTTAATACTCACTGCAACAGTGTATTGTGATTGGCTGCCCCATTTTAGTACTACGCTGAGATCTGCTGAAGAGGAGAGGGTCAGAGGATGTTAAGATGTAGGGGGAAAGAGGGAGAGGTGGCGGACGGGATACAAAGCACAGCTAGGCTACTTAAGACAACTTTTTTTTTTTTAATTTCCACAATGATGCATTTTTTACATTTTTCTGCCACAGCCGTATTGGATATTTGAATTTCCTGCCATAGTCATCTTAGAATTTTCAGCGACTGCTGTGGCGACTAGTGGGGGAAACTTGAATTGTGTGCTGGATAGGACATTAATGTAGTACTTTTTGCGATTTAGTGCTTATTTTTCAAATGGCACTCTTGGTTAAGCTTTGAGGGTCATCAAAGTTGGAGAAACGTGAAGTCAAAGTCTCTTCGGATAGTATGTGATATCCCTATTAGCAATGAGACCCAGCAGCAGTTCGATGAAATGCCAAGTTCGAAGAAATGCAGTATTTCCAAAAATAATTACCTAAGCTTCAGATGACTTGGTTGCATCTGAACTGAACTCACACACACACACACACACACACACACACACACACACACACACACACACACACACATGTGCAGCACGCATACATTTAAAAATACATAAAAATCACCTGAATTGCGTAAAATGGTGCCATCTTAAAATATATGTTTCCAAGTCTCTTTCTGTTCTTCGCTATAAAAAAATTGTTTATGTCAAGTGCTAAGAAGACAAACAGACAGCCTGGATCACTGCCAGGTATGGGAAAAATTACATTTTCTAGGCCTAGTGTTGTGTAAGGCACAAACACCCACAAATTAAATATTTCCACATCTAAGTGCTTTTCAGGTGTCCTAAAGTTATCTCCACGTTTAAAATACGTAAAGGGTGTCGTCATACATACATTAAAAAAACTTTTGCATCATCCCGCTTCCTAGAACTCCTGTAAGTGGTTCAAATGGCTCTGAGCACTATAGGACTTAACATCTGAGGTCATCAGTCCCCTAGAACTTAGAACTACTTAAACCTAACTAATCTAAGGACATCACACACATCCATGCCCGAGGCAGGCAGGCTTCAAACCTGCGACCGTAGCGGTCGTGCGGTTCCAGACTCAAGCGCCTAGAACAGCTCGGCCACAACGGACGGCCAGAACTTCTGAAGATAGAAGTTGACTGTGGATATTATGTCACAGATACAATCCCTTTGACTGTTCAGGGATGTCACTAAACCCGCCCAAAGATGTAAACAACCATGCATGAGCAGCGCCTATTGGCCGGGGGAGCCATCCAAACAGTTCAAGTCATTCCACGAGCAAGTAGATACACGGCTCGTGTTGTCTGTAGTTCAACCAAGCCTAGACGGTTGATACCGTAGTTCGATCGCGTTCAAACTGTTAATTTGTGCCAGGAAGGGCTCTCGACAAGGGCAGTGAACAGGCATCTCGGAGTGAACCAAAGCGATGTTGTTCGGTCATGGAGGAGATACAGGGAGACAGGAACTGTCGATGACATGCCTCGCTCAGGCCGTCCAAGGGCTACTACTGCAGTCGATCACCGCTACTTATGGATTATGGTTCGGAGGAACCCTGACAGCAACGCCACCACGTAGAATAAGGCTTTTCGTGCAGTCACAGGACGTCATGTTACGACTCAAACTGTAGCAATAGGCTGCATGACGCACAACTTCACTCCCGACGTCCATGGCGAGGTACAGATAGGCCCAACAAGGTGGTGAGTGGACCGCTCAGGACTGGCATAACGGTCTCTTCACCGATGAGTGTCGCATATTCCTTCAACCAGACAATCATCGGAGACGTGTTTGGAGGCTACCCGGTCGGGCTGAACGTCTTAGACACACTGTCCAGCGAGTGCAGCAAGGTGGAGGTTCCCTCATGTTTTGGGGTGGCATTATGTGGGGCCGACGTACGCTGCTGGTGGTCATGAGAGGCGCCGTAATGGCTGTACGATACGTGAATCCCATCCTCCGATCGATAGTGCAAACATATCGGTATCATATTGGCGTGGCATTCGTCTTAATGGACGACAATTCGTGCCCCCATCGTGCACATGTTGTGAAAGACTTCCTTCAGGATAGCTACATTGCTCAACTAGAGTGTCCAGCATGTTCTCCAGACATGAACCCTGTCGCACATGCCTGGCATAGATCGAAAAGGGCTGTTTATGGACCACGTGACCCACCAACCACTCTGAGGGATCTATGCCGAATCGCCGTTGAGGAGTGGGACAATCTGGACTATCAGTGCCTTGATGAACTTGTGGTAGTATGCCACGACGAATACAGGCATGCATCAATGCAAGAGGACGTGATACTGGGTATTAGAGATACCGGGGTGTACAGCAACCTGGACCACCACCTCCGAAGGTCTCGCTGTATGGTGGTGCAACATGCAATGTGTGGTTCTCATGAGCAATAAAAAGGCTGGAATGATGTTTATGTCGATGTATATTCGAATTTTCTGTACTGTTTCCGGAACTCTTGGAACCGAGGTGATGCAAAACTTTTTTTGATGTATGTATAAATGTGGCCATACATTATCGATGGCTCGTAGAACAAGCTATCATCATCTGTTGTTTTTAAAATTTTTCCGATAGTGTTGCATCATAACAGTCACCAGTACAAAGGGGGCAAAAGTAATGCTTCATGTTCTATTCTAGAAAATGTTATCGGAATGAATAACAGCCTAATATTGCTTTTTATTTGCATTTGAACTAAGTGTAATAGAGTTTAAATAACAAACGAACTTTTAAGGAAGACTATAAATGTACCAATATGAATTATGTTGTGAAGGCTCACTAAAACGTTTATGAGCTTTATTTCATATAATCAGCTATTAAACAACACCAGAATTCAGTTAAAATACGTAATCAAGAGACAGACTTACACACAACATAGCCAATAAACAAACTAGATGTTCAAGCACCATTTTAAGAAGGAATGAGAAGACTTTTTGACGAGATTTTACTGTGATATATAGCTTAAACTGCATATTATTGTAATATACTAGGTGAGCTATACAGTACAAATTGTTTATTTTCAGAACATGACGATCAAAGACGTTGCTGGAACGGGAGATTGATAACACATAGCGAAAGAGAATGGAGCAACAAGACAGAAACGGAAATTTGATGTTTTGAAAGTAAAATTTTAGGCACGAATATAAAATTATTTATAATTTATTCTGTACAAAACACATACAGGTTGCTTATCATAATACACAGGTATAATTACGGATCTGTGATCGTGAACGGAAATTTGCTCCGAAATGATGCTGGACTATTCCCCAAAATACGTATGTAAGATTTAGAGCACAAAACAAGTACTGTAATAAACATGTTAAATAGTTCCAAAATGTAAGTCCCAATGTGAAAGTTTTTCACCAGTGCAGAAGGCAAATATCATGTGGTTAAAAGCACACTATATCCATAAAGTCCTTGGAAATGGAGTTCTAGCTCCGAAACAGATTGCACAGCAATTTCAAAATAAAATTTGTGACTGATGACAGAATATTAATTAATAATCCCTAATCCACATGTCACAGTTACAGAGAGCCCGTGGATTTATGTCTACTAATAACAAAACACACTTGGCACTACCGTGATGAGTTAATTGTTCTATAATATTTAAAAGAAATACACATGACTTGCATACTGGAACTACAGCTAAAAGCTATAGGTTAAGCAACACTTATTGACAACAAAAGTTTAACTGTTGTACCTCAATTTGGAAGACCAATGGACATTAAAATTAAACATTACCACATTTAAATTATCTGTATAATGTAATACAATTCATATAGCTTGCTTATTGTCAGTACTAAAATAAATGATGAAATAAATGAAAAGTGTAGTTCAGCCTCTGTATCATGCATTAACGTCATCCTAATACATAAGAATCTGTTCTATAACATTGACAGGGATTAGCAAAGTAAACCATGTTGTGCACCTACAACATTTAATACTCGTAAAAGCAGTTTCAGCTAATTCACCATTCATCCATACATTCTTCTGTGGTTGGAATGAATTTAGCACAGCAATGCGATCAGAATGCCCACCACCAGCATAAGTTTATTGTTGGTGATGTCAAACAGTCAAACAACGATAGTCCAACAAAAACCAAAATGTTTCCCCCAGCATCGTCATCTTACCAAATCTTGATTCAATCTGCAACCTGGGACAGATCTGGTTCCATCAAATAAGTTGATCATTATTTATCTAAGCACTTTAATTCTCTATGTAAGAACTAATGTTCACGTAAATGGAGCTTACTATTCTGAAATTTAGTCTTTCACTCTATTATCCACAGCCATTGTTCTCCTCTTCATTAGACATTATTTCATTACCATGTAAATTATTGCACACCGCTTTTGAAGCCAGCAAGAAAATTTTTCGCTATACCAATTCATGTGTGTCTGGAATGTCTTCTTCCTTATCATAATACTTTTATACTCTAGTTTTCACATGTGGTTGTGCTCACATAGCAGTAGTTTTGTTATGATGATTGAAGGTGAGTAAGTAATCTACTGTAGTTTCGATAACATCATCTTCCCTCATGTGTATGCCTGTTAGGGTAAGCACAGCTAATGAGGTGCACCCCATACTCTCTCCTACCAGGCTGTCTCAATGCACATGCACTGGCATGCACAGCGTCGCTGCCAAGCTGTGTGTATTGAGGGCCATTGGCAGCAGGATGCATTGTACTACTGATATAGTTATACATTATACAGTGTGTACATTATGCCATAAAGTATGTGGGTGTATGGATTAAACACATTGCAGATTGCATAAGCATTGCACTCATTACTTTGAATCCTACCACGCAGCACATATCAACCAATAAACGCATGTTCAAAAATACGGGGAAGAACAAAAGTTAGACAGAAATGGCTTTTTCAGAGAGTAAATATTTTCCCCTAATCCACGTAATATTCTTTAAATCAGTAAGTATCTGGTACTAAACAGTATGTAAAGCATCCTACATGCATCCACGTGGTTGAAGCTAGCTCCATACCAGATTTGGTAAAATCGGTTAGTCGTGAAAATGGAACAGAGTTACGTTCGCATTTATAATATTAGCATGGAGAAAACTTTAATATATGTTTTTTGAATGAGTCGATTTTGTCGAAATACAACCTACATGGTGTCCCAAGCTATACTTAAGTTATTTGTGAAGCTGCTTGGTCGGTTGGTTTGGGGGAGGGGAGCAAACAGCGAGGTCATCGGTCCCATCGGATCGGGGAAGGATGGGGAAGGAAATCGGCCTCCCCTTTCAAAGGAGCAATCCCGGCATTTGCCCGAAGCGATTTAGGGAAATCACGGAAAACCTAAATCAGGATGGCCGGACGCGGGTTTGAACGGTCGTCCTCCCGCATGCGAGTACAGTGTGCTAACCACTGCGCCACCTCGCCCGGTGCCGCAAGAATGAGATCAGCGTGTTCAAACTGACAAACAAAGAGATACGAAAACTTTAAATCAATATATCTTTTTTTCGATATCAGATTTTGATTAAATCATTTCCATACGATGTGTCAAGCTACAGTCAAGTTTGTAACTGCGAAAACTACATGAAAATTCATCTACGGTTTTAGGTAAAACTTTAAATCATTATTTCTTTTTTTTCATGATTAAATTTTGATGAAGCTTTATATGCAAAAACTCCATGAAAATTCATCTAGTAATTTTGGAGAAGCGTGTTCAAACAGACAGACACGACAATTTTACAAATTTATTGTTAGCATAGATTGCAGGAAATGAAGTCTGTACACGTTTAAGAGAGCACTGGCATCAAAGTTCTGATTAGTAAATATTGCATCCCCTTTGTTGAAAGTTCATTTTGTACCTAACCTCTAGAGCATTTGGTTCAAATGCCAATAAAAAGAAGTGTTAGGCTGCTTATGCCACTGATTATATTTTCTAGTGTAGCACTTTGAATGTATAACCTCTCAGTTCATGTTAAAAATGTTGTGTTGTGTGTGTGTGTGTAAAATAAAACTGTGATATGTGACTAAACATTGCATTTTTATGTTGCTGAAATATGTTTGCAGACATTTTAGACTTGGAAAGGACACTGTGACAGTTGACAAGCACCATATCAGAAGTTAGATGTGGAAAACAAGTAATTTGAGGGTCCGCTGTGCCTAAAAGTATGGTATAACAGTCTAACTGTGAATGTTCCCATCCGTTGGCGATGACAAGCATAACGAGGATAAAGCGGCAGCTGATTTTTTTTTTTTTTTTTTTTTTTTTTGCAATTTGAAGTTTTGCAGATTAGTAGTTAAAGTGTATCTCATCATTGTAATTTGTTAATTACGTTTTATAAGTGTGTGTTCGTTTCTATTTACGGAGAGTATGTTTTTTACTCAATCTCATATCTGATAGCGAATGCTACAGTTTTCAAAGAAATTTACAAATGTGAGATGAAAATCACTGATGAGATGGTACAATATTTAACATAAACGACTTTTTGTAGTAAGGAATGAAAATAGACTGGGCAATATTTCTTTTTGAATTGATGCCATTTTACGCAATTCAGGCGCAGTTCAAGTATTTTTTAAGTGTGTGTGCATGTGGGTGTGTGCAAGTAATTAAGAGGCTAGTATCTTTGAACATGGAGCAAATTCATGTAAAGCTTATGCAACATATTTTAAGGTACTATGTATCTTCAAACATGGCTTTCATAAAAGAGAAGCTTGTGTAATGTTTCAGTTACTTTCTGATTGGCTGCCTCATTTTAATACCCACTGTTATACTACACGGTGATTGGCTGCCTCATTTCAGTACCACGATGTGATCTGATGAACAGTTGGAGAGGTGAAGGGAAAAGGGGAAGCGACAAATGGGTGGGGGAGAGGGGAGGTGGAGGGATACAAAACATAAGTTGCACACCATCTTCCATTTCTTAAATTTCCTACCACCGTCATGTAATATTTTTGAATTACCGATCACCACCATATTGGATTTTTCGGTAACTGCAGCGCCGAGTAGCGGCGGAAGATTGAACAGTATGCTGTATAGTACAATGCTATATCGCTGCAAAAAAGAGTATTTTCAGTGTTTTTTGATACACTCTGTACGACATTAGAAAGATTTTTATCTATTCAGAAAATAAATGTATAACATACGTCAGAATTTAAAAAAATATTAATACCAATTGTCCATTAAGTACTAAACTTTGGAAAAACAACTGGCTAGAGCTTTGACTGTATCATACTATGTTTCGTTATGTTATGCTTGTACTTCAACCAGACTATGGAGTTTTGTTGGTGTCACACCACTATTTACATACTGACTTGTTCGACCCTGACCTGAAAATCCACTATACCTTATTTTTCGGTGTCCACACTATTATTTGGTGCACCGCTCGTTCTGTCGCTCTAATGGATGCGACAGACCAGATATTTTAATAAATTGAGTGCCACATATTCAACGTAGCATATACTCAATCCTCTGTTGCGATTTATTGTATTTTGTGACATCCTTATTTCGACTGACTACTTAATGGTGCCCCCCATGAACCATGGACCTTGCTGTTGGTGCGGAGGCTTGTGTGCCTCAACGATACAGACAGCTGTACCGTAGGTGCAACCACAACGGAGGGGTATCTGTTCAGAGGCCAGACAAACGTGTGGTTCCTGAAGAGGGGCAGCAGCCTTTGCAGTAGTTGCAGGGGCAACAGTCTGGATGATTGACTGATCTGGCCTTGTGACACTAACCAAAACAGCCTCGCTGTTTTGGTGCTGCGAACGGCTGAAAGCAAGGGGAAACTACGACCGTAATTTTTTACCGAGGGCATGCAGCTTTACTGTATGATTAAATGATGATGGCGTCGTCTTGGGTAAAATATTCCCGAGGTAAAATAGTCCCCCATTCGGATCTCAGGGCAGGGACTACTCAAGAGGACGTCGTTATCAGGAGAAAGAAAACTGGCGTTCTACGGATCGGAGCGTGGAATATCAGATCCCTTCATCGGGTAGGTGGGTTAGAAAATGTAATAAGGGAAATGGCTAGGTTAAAGTTAGATATAATAGGAATTAGTGAAGTTCGGTGGCAGGAGGAACAATACTTTTGGTCAGGTGAATACAGGGTTATAAATACAAAATCAAATAGGGGTAATGCCGGGGTAGGTTTAATAATGAATAAAAAAAATAGGAGTGCGGTAAGCTACTACAAACAGCATAGTGAACGCATTATTGTGGTCAAGATAGACACGAAGCCCACACCTACTACAGTAGTACATGTTTATATGCCAACTAGCTCTGCAGATGATGAAGAAATTGATGAAAAGTATGATGAGAGAAAAGAAATTATTCAGGTAGTAAGGGAGACGAAAATTTGATAGTCATGGGTGACTGGAATTCGAGAGTAGTAAAAGGGAGAGAAGGAAACGTCGTAGGTGAATATGGATTGGGGGTAAGAAATGAAAGAGGAAGCCACCTGGTAGAATTTTGCACAGAGCACAACTTAATCATAGCTAACACTTGGCTCAAGAATCATAAAAGAAGGCTGTGTACATGGAAGAAGCCTGGAGATACTGACAGGTTTCAGATTGATTATATAATGGTAAGACAGAGATTTAGGAACCAGGTTTTAAATTGTAAGACATTCTCAGGGGCAGATGTGGACTCTGACCACAATCTATTGGTTATGAACTGTAGATTAAAACTGAAGAAACTGCAAAAAGGTGGGAATTTAAGGAGATGGGACCTGG
Organism: Schistocerca serialis cubense; assembly: GCF_023864345.2. Classification (NCBI taxonomy): domain Eukaryota; kingdom Metazoa; phylum Arthropoda; class Insecta; order Orthoptera; family Acrididae; genus Schistocerca; species Schistocerca serialis. Next base: position 124,404,868 of record NC_064639.1, read on the forward strand.
ATAAACTGAAAGAACCAGTGGTTGTACAGAGTTTCAGGGAGAGCATAAGGGAACAACTGACGGGAATGGGGGAAAGAAACACAGTAGAAGAAGAATGGGTAGCTTTCAGGGATGAAATAGTGAAGGCAGCAGAGGATCAAGTAGGTAAAAAGACGAGGGCTAGTAGAAATCCTTGGGTGACAGAAGAAATATTGAATTTAGTTGATGAAAGGAGAAATGAAAAAGGCAGTAAATGAAGAAGGCAAAAAGGAATACAAACGTCTCAAAAATGAGATAGACAGGAAGTGCAAAATGGCTAAGCAGGGATGGCTAGAGGACAAATGTAAGGATGTAGAGGCTTATCTCACTAGGGGTAAGATAGATACTGCCTACAGGAAACTGAAAGGTACATTTGGAGAAAAGAGAACCACTTGTATGAATATCAAAATCTCAGATGGGAACCCAGTTCTAAGCAAAGAAGGGAAAGCAGAAACGTGGAAGGAGTATATAGTGGATCTATACAAGGGCGATGCAATTGCGGACAATATTATGGAAATGGAAGAGGATGTAGATGAAGATGAAATGGGAGATATGATACTGCGTGAAGAGTTTGACAGAGCACTGAAAGACCTGAGCCGAAACAAGGCCCTGGGAGTAGACAACATTCCATTAGAATTACTGACAGCCTTGGGAGTGCCAATCCTGACAAAACTCTACCATCTGGTGAGTAAGATGTATGAGGCAAAATACCCTCAGACTTCAAAAAGAATATAATAATACCATTCCAAAATAAAGCAGGTTTTGACAGATGTGAAAATTACCGAACTATGAGTTTAATAAGTCACAGCTGCAAAATACTAACGCGAATTCTTTACAGACGAATGGAAAAACTGGTAGAAGCCGACCTTGGGGAAGATCAGTTTGGATTCCGTAGAAATGTTGGCACACGTGAGGCAATACTGACCCTACGACTTATCTTAGAAGAAAGATTAAGGAAAGGAAAACTTACGTTTCGAGAATTTGTAGACTTAGAGAAAGCTTTTGACAATGTTGACTGAAATACTCTCTTCCAAATTCTAAAGGTGGCAGGGGTAAAATACGGGGAGCGAAAGGCTATTTACAATAGGTACAGAAAGCAAATGGCAGTTATAAGTGTCGAGGGATATGAAAGGGAAGCAGTAGTTGGGGGGTGGGACAGGGTTGTAGCCTCTCCCCGATGCTGTTCAATCTGTATATTGAGCAGGCAGTAAAGGAAACAAAATTTATGGTTTGCATTAGGTATTAAAATCCATGGAGAAGAAATAAAAACTTCGAGGTTCGCCGATGACATTTGAACATCAATAAAAGCAAAACGAGGGTATTGGAATGTAGTCGAATTAAGTCGGATGATGCTGAGGGAATTAGATTACTTAAAGTAGTAAAGGAGTTTTGCTATTTGGGGAGCAAAATAACTGATGATGGTGGAAGTAGAGAGGATATAAAATGTAGACTGGCAATGGCAAGGAAAGCGTTTCTGAAGGAGAGAAATTTGTTAACATCGAGTATAGATTTAAGTGTCAGGAAGTCGTTTCTGAAAGTATTTGTATGGAGTGTAGCTATATATGGAAGTGAAACATGGACGATAAATAGTATGGACTAGAAGAGAATAGAAGCTTTCGAAATGTGGTGCTACAGAAGAATGCTGAAGATTAGATGGGTAGATCACATAACTAATGAGGAGGTATTGAGTAGAATTGGGGAGAAGAGGAGTTTGTGGCACAACTTGACCAGAAGAAGGGATCGGTTGGTAGGACATGTTCTGAGGCATCAAGGGATCACCAATTTAGTATTGGAGTTCGGTGTGGAGGGTAAAAATAGTAGAGGGAGACCAAGAGATGAATACACTAACCAGATTCAGAAGAATGTAGGTTGCAGTAGGTACTGGGAGACGAAGAAGCTTGCACAGGATAGAGTAGCATGGAGAGCTGCATCAAACCAGTCTCAGGACTGAAGACCACAACAACAACAACAACAACAACAACTGAATGGTGCTGTCCTAGAAACGAGGGGTGAGTCCGATGATGCTGGTCTCATCGTATTTAATTTCACGATTATCCGTGGCGGCCATCCCATCCATTGGAGTAGACAGAATGTGCGTTTCACGATATACCACTGGGGACTCAAAAAAAAAAAAAAAAAAAAAAAAAAGAAAAAAAAAGGAGAATCAAAATGATTAGCCTGTGCCAGTCACTGAACTTGACTATACACAGTGGCGCGACAGGGACGATACTTCTCTCTGGTTTAAGTCCAGGCAGCGAGTTACATAACAGATCAAGACACCTGAAGAATACGACTGGTCGGTCGTCACTTAAAGAAAAACCGGTGCACCACGAAGGAGTTATGCGAATGGGACGGAAATTGGTAGGTCTGATCTACATGTACAGATATACAGACAAACAAATGATTACAACTTCAGAAAAACTGCATGATTTATTTAAGAGACGTCAATAACGCGTTTGTCGACCTCTGGCCCTTACGCAAGCAGTTACTCGCCTTGACGCTTGACATTGATTGATCCAGTTGTTGGATGGTCTCCTGAGAGAGATCGCGTCGAATTCTGTCCGGCTGTCACGTTAGATCGTCAAAATCGAGCGCTGATTGGAGGGCCCTGCCAATAATGCTCCAAACGTTCTCAACTGGGGACCGATCCGGTGACCTTGTTGGTCAAATTAGGATTTTGCAAGCACGAAGACAGGCAGTAGAAATTCTCCTCGTGTTTGGGCGGGCGTTATCTTACCGAAATGTAAGCCCAGGATGGCTTGCCATGAAGGGCAACAAAACGGGACGTAGAATAATGTCGATGTACCGCTGTGCTGTAAGAGTGTCGCTAATGACAGCCAAAGGGGTCCCGCTATGAAAAGAAATGGCACCACAGATCTTTAGTCCTGGCTGTCGGGTCGACAACCATTTTGGTATCCCAACAGTGTCCAGGGCGGCTCCAGACACTTCTTCTCTGGTCATCGGGACTCAGTTCGAAGTGGGACTCATCACCGAAGATTGTTCTACTCGTCACTGAGATGCAGCCATTCGGATTTTCCTTTGTGGTGCGTCGTTTTCTTCTTTTTTTTCTGTCTTAGAGTGTATCATGCAGAAAACTCGGCTAAACATCAGAGAGCACACCAGCGATACTGGCACCTGTTTGTGATGAGTTACATTTAGGTTCAATAAAATATGGAAGTCATACAGTTATAAGTGGTGGAGACTTCAATGTACCCTCGATTTGTTGGCGAAAATACCTGTGGTAGACTGAAAACACCTTCCGAAATTGTACTAAATGCTTTCTCTGAGAATTACTTTGAACAATTAGTTCGTGAGCCCACACGAATTGTAAATGGTTGCGAAAACACACTTGACCTTTTAGTCACAAATAATCTTGATCTAATAGACAGCGTCATGACGGATACAGGGTCATTGTAGCGAGGCTCAAAATCACATCCACAAACCCATTAAAAATAAACGCAAAATATATCTATTTAAAACAGCAGATAAAAATTCGCTTGATGCCTTCCTGAGAGAGAGTCTCCATTCGTTCCAAGCTAATTATGTAAGTGTAGACCAGATATGGCTCAAAATCAAAGATACAGTATCGACAGTATAGATAGATTCATACTGCATAAGTTAATAAGAGACGGGACTGATCCACCATGGTACACAAAAAAAGTCAGAACACTGTTGCAGAAGCAACGAAAAAAGCATGCCAAATTCAGAGGAACGCAAAATCCCCAAGACTGGCTAAGTTACACGGAAGCTCGAAATTTAGTGCGGACGTCAATGCGAGATGCTTTTAATAGGTTCCACAATGAAACATAGTCTCAAAATATGGTAGAAAACCCAAAGAGATTCTGGTCGTATGTAAAGTACACCAGTGGCAAAAAACAATAACATCACTGCGCGATAGCGATGAAAATGTTACCGATGATGGTGCCACTAAAGCGGAGTTACTAAGTACAGTTTTCCATAATTCCTTCACGAAAGAAGACGAAATAAATATTTCAGAATTCGAAACCAGAATATCTGTTAGCATCAGTGACATAAAAGTAGATATCTTAGGTGCTGAGAAACAGCTCAAATCACTTAAGAAGGCAAGTCGTCCGGTCCAGATGGCATACCAGTCAGGTTCCTTTCAGAGTACGCAGACACAATAGCGTCTTTCTTAGCAGTCATATACAACCGCTCACTTGACGAAAGGTCTATTCCTAAAGAGTAAAAAGTAGCACAGGTCACACCCATATTCAAGAAAGGAATTAGGAGTAACCCATTGAATTACAGACCTATATAACTGACCTCAATTTGCATTAGCATTTTGGAGCATATACTGCACTAATCGCCTTGAAGAAAATGACTAATTGATACATAACCAACACGGATTCAGAAAATGTCGTTCTCGTGCAACACAGCTAGCTCTTTATTCCCATGAAGTAATGAGTACTGTAGACAAGGGATCTCAGATGGATTCCATATTCCTAGATTTCCAGAAGGCTTTTGATACCGTTCCTCACAACCGACTATTAATCAAATTGCGTACATATGGAGTGTCGTCTCAGTTGTGTGACTGGATTCGTGATTTCCTCTCAGAGCGGTCACAGTTCGTAGTGATAGACGGTAAATCATTGAGTAGAACAGAAGTGATATCTGGCGTTCCGCAAGGTAGTGTCATAGCCCCTCTGCTGTTCCTGATTTACGTAAATGATGTAGGTGATATTCTGAGCAGCCCCCTTAGATTGTTTGCAGATGACGCTGTAATTTACCGTCTAGTAAAATCATCAGACGATCAATTCCAATTACAAAATGGTCTAAAGAAAATTTCTGTATGGTGCGAAAAGTGGCAATTGGCACTAAACAAAGGAAAGTGCGTGGTCATCCACATGGGTACTAAAAGAAATCCGATAAATTTTGGGTATACGATAAATCGCACAAATCTAAGGGCTGTCAATTCGGCTAAATACCTAGGAATTACAATTACGAGCAACTTAAATTGGAAAGACCACATAGATAATACGGTGGGGAAGGCGAAACAAAGACTGCGCTTTGTTGGCAGTACACTTAGAAGATGCGGCAAACCCAATAAAGAGACAGCCTACATTACACTTGTCCGTTCTCTGCTGGAATATTGCTGCGCGGTGTGGGAACCTTACCAGGTAGGATTGACGGAGGGCATCGAAAAAGTGCAAAGAAGGGCAGCTCGTTTCGTGTTATCGCGCAATAGGGGTGAGCGTGTCACGGATATGATACGCGAGTTGGGGTGGCGGTCACTGAAACAAAGGCGGTTTTCTTTGCGCCGACATATATTTACGAAATTTCAATCACCAACTTTCTCTTCCGAATGCGAAAGTATTTTGTTGACACCCACCTACGTAGGGAGAAATGATCATCATAATAAAATAAGAGAAATCAGAGCTCGAACGGAAAGATTTAGGTGTTCCTTTTTCCCACATGCCATTCGAGTATGGAATGGTAGAGAAGTAGTATGAAAATGATTCGATGAACGCTCTGCCAGGCACTTAAGTGTGAATTGCAGAGTAACCACGTAGATGTTGATGTAGAGGCCCCATAAGCCCACTGGCGACTTACCATCACGTGCGGCTCCTGAGACAGCATGTACAACACCGCCTGTGCCACGTCATCTGGCTGAAGGCAAGGGGAATCCCACAAGGCTCGGTTATCTTCACTCACGTTCTTCATGATCTCCGTCTTCACCAGCGCTGGGGATACTTCCTGAAACAAACGTTTACCACTGTGTAAGAGCACCTCGCGTTCGTTTTAAAATACATAAGCGTAATTACCAGGGCTGTATTTAGGATCCATAGACACGGAGGTTTAACCTGTGGTGCAAGCCCTGTAAGTACAGTACTCGTAGTAGCTAACTCGCAAATGTGGAATTTTACCGGAGCTTTGAAGTTAAAATCCTATAACTCAGTAGTTAATGTTTATTACATAAAGCGATCAGAAACAGTCTGAAAAGCTTGTAAGGATGTTGCGGGGTGTTGTACTGAGAAATAGCTGTTAAGAAAGAAATTCGATGCGTTGCACCGTTCCCAAGTTAATTAGCACTGAAGTTACCCAGCCATGTCGTAAGCGTGCAAAATCAAATGGCCCGCCAGATACTATTAGTGTCGGTTGTCCTCCGGTTTTCGGTGATTTTCCTACTTTGCTTCAAGCAAATGCTGGGATGGTTCCTTTGAAAGCGACCGGCCTATTTCCCTTCCCATCCTTCCCTAATCCGATGAGACCGGTGACCTCTCTGTTTGGTGGTGGTGGTGGTTAGTGTTTAACGTCCCGTCGACAACGAGGTCATTAGAGACGGAGCGCAAGCTCGGGTTAGGGAAGGATTGGGAAGGAAATCGGCCGTGCCCTTTCAAAGGAACCATCCCGGCATTTGCCTGAAACGATTTAGGGAAATCACGGAAAACCTAAATCTGGATGGCCGGAGACGGGATTGAACCGTCGTCCTCCCGAATGCGAGTCCAGTGTGCTAACCACTGCGCCACCTCGCTCGGTCCTCTGTTTGGTCTCTTCCCCCAGATCAACCAGTCCTCTCTAGCTAACCGGTTCGTAGGTCCCATCGTTACCTCTAGATGTCACTCCGACGCTAATTAAATACGAACAGATAGCAATAGACACATCACTACTGCAAACAACTTATACATACAAACTATCATCATGATTCAGTCTACGTATAAATGAAAACCGTATCAAAGTCTCTACAGTAGTTCCTACGATACTCCGTCACATGTAGACAGAAAACTGCGGCATGGGCTTTAACATATAATGTTTATAGAATGTATAACATTTTAGTACATGGTTTATCATTTAATGAACTGCTGATAACGAAAATTTAAGAGCATTGAAATCATTAAGGTATTCCACAGGATTTAATAACATCACTACAAACTACATCTTCCTTTTTTTGGGTCATGTCTTCTGACTGGTTTGATGAGGCCCAGCACGAATTCCTCTCCTGTGCCAACCTTTTCACCTCAGATTAGCACTTGCATCCTACGTCCTCTATTATTTGCTGGATGTCTTCCAATCGCTGACTTCCTATACAGTTTTTTCCTTCTACAGCTCCCTCGAGTACCATGGAATCATTCCCTCATGTCTTAACAGATGTCCTATCATCCTGTCCCTTCTCCTTATCAGTGTTTTCCACATATTTCTCTCCTCTCCGATTCTGCATAAAACCATCTCATTCGTTACCTTAACAGTCCACCTACTTTTCAACATTCGTCTGTAGCACCACATCTCAAAAGCTTCGATTCTCTTCTGTTCCGGTTTTCACACAGTCCTTCAATACCATGCAATGCTGTACTCCAGACGTACATTCTCAAAAACTTCTTCCTCATATTAAGGCCGATATTTGATATTAGTAGACTTGTCTGGGTCAGGAATGCCCTTTTTGCCACTGCTAGTCTCCTTTTTATGTCCTCCTTGCTACGTCCGTCACTCGTTATTTTACTGCCTAGGTAGCAGAATTTCTTAATTTCATCTACTTCGAGACCATCGATCCTGATGTTAAGTTTCTCGCTGCTCTCATTTCTACTACTTCTCATACTTTCGTCTTTCTTCGATTTACTCTCCATCCATACTCTGTAACCATTAGACTGTTCATTCCATTCAGCAGATCAGGTAATTCTTCTTCGCTTTCACTCAGGATAGCAATGTCATCAGCGAATCATATCCCTGATATGCTTTCACCTTCAATTTTAATTCCATTCCTCAACTTTTCTTTTATTTCCATCATTGCTTCCTCGATGAACAAACTGAACAGTAGGGGCGAAACATTACATCCTTGTCTTACACCTTTTTAATACGAGTGTGATGGATGCAGTTGTGTGATGGATGCAGTAGTTTTTTTTTACTGGGGGGACTGCAGTGGCGTGGGTGTTGGGAAAGTGGATCAGGCTCATCAGTGGTTATGTAGGATTTGCAGCAGAGATAGGAAGATAGTGGAACAGGAGGGGAACATTGCTGCCCTTCAGGCTGAGCTAGATCAGGCTAGGGAAGATCTGGACAGGTTAAGGAGGTAGAAGGGCAAAGAGAGGTGGGAAGTGGCAACAGGTAGCAGAAGGAACAGGCCTAGAACTAAGTCTGACAGTTTTGTGGTGAATGTCAAAAATAAGTTTGACCTGTTGCTTCAGTTAGAAACTGATGAGCCTCAAGCAGAGGTAGGTGTAGACAGGACACAACAAACTTTCAATAGGAAATTGAAAAAGAATGTAGGAAAGTCATCGAAAAGGAAGAAAGTTTTGTTGTTAGGCAGTTCTCATGCCAGAGGTGTAGGCCAACTTCTGCAGGAGGAATTAGGACCAGAATACCAGGTCACAAATTTTTTCAAACCAAGTGCTAGTCTGGATCAGGTGACAGAGGATTTAGGTTCACTCTGTAAAGGGTTTACCAGGGAAGACACCGTGGTTATTGTGGGAGGGCCAGGGAACAGCATCGACAGAGATCCTGGGTACAGTATAGAGTGTGACCTGGTAAAGATTGCGTCGGCATCGAGACACACCAATGTTGAATTTGTATCTGTCCTGAGACGCCATGACCGGCCTCATTTGAACTCTTCTGTTGGGAGAGTTAATTTGGAGTTGGAACGACTGCTTGTGTCGGGTGCGGGGGCTCATATTGGTGTGGTTCCTGTTGATTATCTCAGTAGGTGGGACTATACCAGGCACGGCCTACATCTCAACAGGAAAGGGAAGGGGAAACTGGCTGGGGTAATAGCAGGAAATTTAAGGGGGGGAGGCACTGCCATGAATGGTAAAATACCAGTGGTTACAGGTGTTGGAGCAGCACCTTTTTTAGGATAGGTAAGACAGAAAGATGTCAAGTTCTACGAGAGGTCAGGATTGAAACAAATCTTCAGTTTAGGAAAGAAATTCAACAGCACAATTCTAGCACATTGGATCACCAATCACAGCTATCAATTATAAATTTTCACCAATCACCAGAAATTTTATCTCCACCAAGTTGTATCTCAGTCCTAGGTAATTGCATTGATGAACTAAAGTCACTCAACCCAGTTGACATAATCTGCCTCTCTGAACACCATGTGACCACTGGTATAGGAACTAGGCCTAAGCACAATGAGAAACTCAGACAGGAGGGTACTGCAAATGTTAGAATAAGGAAAGGTTCTCATAAAAGTATAACTAAAAATAATGTAAGTATATTTCATCAAAATATTGGGAGTTTAAAGAATAAAGTAGATGAGCTTCTGGTTTGTTTGGAAGATTTAGAAGCTGAGAATGAAATAGATATACTATGCCTGTCTGAGCATCACATTGTTACTGATATGGATAAGGTAAATGTAAGTGGTTATAAGCTCTCTGCACATGTAATGAGAGAAAATATGGAGAAAGGAGGAGTTGCCATATATGTCAAAAGTTATCATTGTGCAAAAAGTATAGAAACAAAAAAGTTTTGTGTAGAGAAACATATAGAAGCATGTGCCTGTGAGCTTAAATTAAATAAAGGCACATTTATAATTGTAACTGTATATAGGTCCCCATCAGGAAATTTTCATCTATTTCTGAAAAATTTGGACTCCTTGTTGTGCTATCTGTCAGACAGGGGGAAGCAAATTATTATTTGTGGGGACTTCAATGTAGATTCTCTGAAAGAGGGTAATAGGAAAAATGACCTTGAAGTATTACTCGGTTCTTTCAATTTGACACCCGTTATTGATTTTCCTACTCGGGTGGTAAAGGATAGCAGCTCACTGATAGATAACTTCTTTATAGACCAAGATAAGTTTAACCAGATAAATGCTCAGCCCGTTGAGAATGGTCTTTCTGATCATGGTGCACAGCTAGTTACAGTATATGACATAGCTCCATTCAGCAATACTAAACAGTCCTCCAAAGTAGTACGTTCAGTCAACAATTTAACAATTGCAAATTTCAGGGAAAGCCTACAGCAGTTAGACTGGGATGAGGTGTACCGTGAACCTGATGCCAATTTAAAATATAATTTATTTCATGACATTTTTGTAAATGCATTTGAAGACTGCTTCCCCAAGAAAATAGTTAAATATACTCGTAAGAAACCTTGTAACAAACCATGGCTTACTAAGGGTATAAAAATATCTTGTAACCGGAAAAGGGAAATGTATCTGACAGCAAGAAAGAGTAGTGACCCAGAAACTATTAAACATTATAAAAACTACTGTGTTATATTAAGAAAAGTTATTAAAAAATCCAGGAGTATGTGTATCATGTCTGAAATCAGCAACTCTGATAATAAAATTAAAACAATTTGGAATATTATTAAAAGAGAAACAGGTCAACCAAGAGCAGAGGAAGACAGTATTACCATCAAATTGAATGAAAACTTTACGAACAAAAAGTCAGAAGTTGAAAATATTTTTAATAATCATTTTCTAAATGTTGTGGATATAGTAGGTGTTCATTAGAAGATGCTAGGCTGTTAATGGAAGAGGCCATACCTATGCAATTTGATACAATTGAAATCTCACCCACTTCTCCCTCTGAAATTAGGAAAATAATAAACTTGCTTAAAAGCAAAAACTCACATGGAATTGATGGCATTTCCAGCAAAATACTAAAAGCTTGTTCTCAACAGATAAGTAAGATTCTCAGCCACCTGTGTAATAGCTCTCTGGAACAGGGCATTTTCCCTGATAGACTGAAATATGCTATTGTTATACCTTTGCATAAAAAGGGGGATAGATCTGATGTCAACAATTACCGTCCAATCTCCCTTCTAACAGCTTTATCCAAAATTTTTGAGAAAGTAATGTATTCAAGAGTAGCTTCACATATCTGTAAAAATGAAGTACTAACAAAATGTCAGTTTGGTTTCCAGAAGGGTTTTTCAACAGAAAATGCCATATATGCTTTCACCAGTCAAATTTTGAATGATCTGAATAACCGAACACCACCCATTGGGATTTTTTGTGATCTCTCAAAGGCTTTTGATTGTGTAAATCATGAAATTCTGCTAGACAAGCTCAAGTATTGTGGCATGAGTGGGACAGTGCACAAATGGTTTAATTCGTACCTAACTGGAAGAGTGCAGAAAGTTGAAATAAGTAGTTCTCGTAACATGCAAAGATCAGCACATTCCTCAAACTGGGGAACTATCAAGAATGGGGTTCCACAAGGGTCAGTCTTGGGTCCTTTGTTGTTCTTATTATATATTAATGACTTGCCATTCTATATTCATGAAGAGGCAAAGTTAGTTCTCTTCGCTGATGATACACGTATAGTAATCACACCTGAGAAACAAGAATTAACTGATGAAATTGTCAATACTGTCTTTCAGAAAATTACTAAGTGGTTCCTTGTAAACGGACTCTCACTGAATTTTGATAAGACACAGTACATACAGTTCCGTACAGTGAATGGTATGACGCCATTAATAAATATAGACCTTAATCAGAAGCATATAGCTAAGGTAGAATATTCCAAATTTTTAGGTATGTCCATTGATGAGAGATTAAATTGGAAGAAACACATTGATGATCTGCTGAAACGTTTGAGTTCAGCTACTTATGCAATAATGGTCATTGCAAATTTTGGTGATAAACATCTTAGTAAATTAGCTTACTACGCCTATTTTCACTCATTGCTTTCATATGGCATCATATTTTGGGGTAATTCATCACTGAGGAATAAAGTATTTATTGCACAAAAGCGTGTAATCAGAATAATAGCTGGAGTCCACCCAAGATCATCCTGCAGACATTTATTTAAGGATCTAGGGATATTCACAGTAGCTTCTCAGTATATATACTCTTATGAAATTTGTTATTAACAACCAAACCCAATTCAAAAGTAATAGCAGTGTGCATAACTACAATACTAGGAGAAAGGACGACCTTCACTATTCAAGATTAAATCTAACTTTGGCACAGAAAGGGGTGAATTATACTGGCACTAAAGTATTTGGTCACTTACCAAATAGTATCAAAAGTCTGACAGATAACCAACAAGTATTTAAGAAGAAATTAAAAGAATTTCTGAATGACAACTCCTTCTACTCCATAGAGGAATTTTTAGATATAAATTAAGAAAAAAAAAGAAAATAAACAAAAATATTAAAAAAAATTAAAAAAATAAAAATAAAAAATAAAGAAAAACAAAAAAACACAAAAAATAAAGTTGTTATATTAACTTAAGTATGTTGTTAAATTGACCTAATTATGTCATGTATTGAAAATTCGACTCGTTCCACATCATTACGAAATATCGTATTCATGATCCATGGAACTAGAATTAATCTAATCTAATCTAATCTACTTCGTTCTTGGTCGTCCACTCTTATTATTCACTCTTGGCTGTTGTGCATATTGTATATGACCGGTCTATCCCTATAGCTTACCCCCATATTTCTCAGAATTCCGAACATCTTGCACCATTTTACGTTGTCAAACGCTTTTCCCAGGTTGACAAATCCTATAAACATGTCTTGATTTTTCTTTAGTCTTGCTTCCATTATTAACCGCAACGTCAGAATTGCCTCACTAGTGCCTTTACCTTTTCTGAAGCCAAACTGACCGTCATCTACTGCATTCTCAATTTCCTTTTCCATTCTTCTGTATATTATTCTTGTCAGTAACTTGGGTACAGGAGCTGGTAAGCTAATTGTGCGGTAATTCTCGCACTTGTCAGCTCTTGCCGTCTTCGGAATTGTGTGTATGGTGTTTTTCCGAAAGTCAGATGGTATGTCGCCAGACTCATACGTTCCAGACACCAACGTGAATAGTCGTTTTGTTGCCACTTCCCGCTACGATTTTAGAAATTGTAATGGAATGTTATCTATCATTTCTGCCTTATTTGACCTTAAGTTCTCCAAAGCTCTTTTAAATTCTGATTCTAATACCGGGTCCCCTATCTCTTCTAAATTGACTCCTGATTCTTCTTGTAGCACATCAGACAAATCTTGTCCTCATAGAGCCTTTCAATGTATTCTTTTCACATATCCGCTCTCTCGTCCAACAGTGGAATTACCATTGCACTCTTAATGATAGCACCTTTTGTTTTTAATGTCACCGAAGGTTGTTTTGACTTTCTTGTACGCTGAGTCTGTCCTACCGACAATCATTTCTATTCCGATTCCTTCACATTCTCCATGCAGCCATTTCGTCTTAGCTCCCCTGCACTTACTATTTATTTCATTCCTCAGCGACTTGTGTTTCTGTATTCCTGAGCCTCGCAGAACATTTTGTACTTCCTCCTTTCGTCGATCAATTGAAATATTTCTTCTGTTATCCATGGTTTATTCGCAGTTACCTTCTTTGTACCTATGTTTTCTTTCCCAAATTATGTTATCGCCCTTTTTAGGGATGTCCATTCCTATTCAACTGTGCTGCCTACTGAGATATTCCTTATTTCTGTATCTATAGCCTTAGAGAACGTCAAGCGTGTCTCGTCATTCCTTAGTGCTTCAGTATCCCACTTCTTTGCGTATTGATTCTTCCTGACTAATGTCTTAAAGTTCAGCTTACTCTTCATCACTAATGTGCTGTGATCTGAGTCTATAACTGCTCCTGGGTACGTCTTACAATCCAGTATCCGATTTCGGAATCTCTGTCTGACCATGGTGTAATGTAACTGAAATCTTCCCTTATCACCTGGCGTTTTCCAAGTATACCTCCGTCTCTTGTGATTCCCGAGCAGAGTATTCGCTATTACTAGCTTAAGTTTAGTACAGAACTCAATTAACCTTTCTCCTCTCTCATTTTTCGTCCCAAGCCCATATTCTCCTGTAACCTTTTCTGCTACTCCTTCCCCTACAACTGCATTCCAGTCTCCCGTGACAGATTTTCATCTCCCTTTACATTGTGTATTACCCTTTCAATACCCTCATACACTTTCCTTATCTCTTCATCTTCAGCTCGCAACGTCGGCATGTATACATGGACTATCGCTGTCGGTGTTGGTTTGCTGTCGATTCTGATAAGAATGACCCTATCACTGAACTGTTCACAGTAACACACTCTCTGCCCTACCTTCCTATTCATAACGAATCCTACTCCCGTTATACCATTTTCTGCTGCTGTTGATATTACCCTATACTTATCTGACCAGAAATCCTTGTCTTCTTTCCATATCACTTCGCTGGCACCTACTGTATCTAGATGGAGCCATTACATTTACCTTTACCTATTTTCTGTCTTCCCTAGAACGTTCCATTGCCTTCTGCATCCTAATGCCACTGATCTTTGTTGGTTCTTCCGCCTTCAGGGGTAATTTCCCACCCCTACGACAAGAGAGTGCTCTGAACCTCTGTCTGTTCCTCAGCCCTCTTTGAGAAGGCCGTTGGCAGAATGAGGATGACTTCTTATGCCGGACGTCTTCGGCCGCCAATGCAAAACGGGTAATAACTAAAACTTACACATTATTTCGTCTTGCCCTAAACTTTACTTAATTATGTACAAAACAATAAAATTCCACAAAAAGGTTACTTCTTTTATCAGACAAGTTTTGCAGTATTATTATTATTATTATTCCCCTGTTTAAGCAATAATGTTCCAGGGGTTGGCACCTGTTTAACTCTGGAACGCCGACACAGTGAATCCACAATTCAGAGATATAAAACCACCTGCGGTTTTTTGTTTGAATTAAGGGAAGGTCGCGTCATCAAATTGATGTAGGATATCTCGAATGAAAATTTCAGTAAACCCTCGTTGGCAGTTTGTGAAAGCCTCTTCGCTGCTGCTGTGGAGGCCAAGTTGCCACTGTTGTTACGATATGCCGAGTTTGTGAGTTCGTGGAACGGCTTCTGTTGTAGTACACCGCTAAGACAATTTCCCCCTGCAACTACTACACAGGTATGCCCCAGAGTGAGGTAATAGGAAAGGAGAATGAAGGTTCTACAACACTCCAAACAAATTAGTAGCAAAGACACAGAAATGACTTAAAAAGGTTTACTTATCTTTGTGACTTGTTGAATAATGAAGTCTGCAACCTGCGTAAAATACTACACAAAAATGGCCCTCAATGGCTGAGTTAAATAATCGTTGGTAAACAACTCACACATAGCAAATGCAATTTACAACTGTCTGTTCACTTCTAAGAGTTCACTAACCGATATTCCCTGACTAAGTCAGCCCTGGACGATAACCTATAACCAAGTGGGCCAGAGCTGCTCTTATATCTTTCGAGTAGGCTTCTGTCCATTGTCGTCCGGTAATTGGTGTATTGTACTCGGCCGGAAATTGGCCGAGGCGAAGTCGATATCTTCATCCTCAGCGCCGCCCGTGGTGCTGGTCGAACTCGCGCAAGTGACGAGTCTCTATGGCACTGACACCAGCTCCCATCTTTGTGCCCGTGTTGCTTTTGCCCTGGATGTGACTTGTTCGGACGGCACAGCAAAACTAATCATTAAAACGAACGTCAATTTATTGAGTCACTTTAATTCGATTCACCTATCTAGTGTTGAAAAAAAAAACAGCGTAATTTTTCAATGAATAAAAATCACTGTGTATGAAGTGCAATGATGAATCCCGATTATGCAAGGAAATTAATTAAAAACTGTCTTCGGCATTAATATCTGAAAGCAGAAGGCACCTGAGAGGTATTTGAATGGCTGTTAACTTCTTGGTCAAACTACTTATCAAACCATGGGCATTTGACAAAGGCAGCAATACTGGCTAAGCTCGATACACGAGCTTCGTAATACAAACTCTGAACAAAATAGCACCAATAAAGTTTGAAAAGCGCTTACGAGTTGAGAGCAGCGCAGACTACAAGGAGCGCAAACGCTATTCGTGACAGAGCAACAAGAAATGCCAGGCTAGACCGAACATCACTCGTAACCTCGGCGGAAAAGACGTCGCTCTGCGATGCTAGACAGGCTCGCGCAGCTACCTGGCTGCTCCACGACCCCTCTCCAACTCAGCTCCCTCTGCTATCACACACAGAGAGAGCCAATCCCCGGATTTGCCACCGTGACAGGCATGAATGTCTTTTTCCTCACTACCGTGCTGGGGAATCCTTCGTAAATTTTACAGTTTGCGGCTGTTGTATTTCCGTAGACTAACCAGAAGTTGTTCAAACGACGGAACTCTCTTTCCATATTGGCTGTACGTTTATGTCGCTCGTTTCCCACACTGTGTACGAAAATATGGCGGCTTCCCCTCTGCTATGCTTCCAGGAAGTCCCCATCTGCGTTTCTCACAGTCTTCAGGAGCCACGCAAGAAACAGCTCAACACGCAGCAGAAAGATCCCTATTACTATCACTAGCCAGAGAATAGCCTTCCCAGACGGCTGTCTCAAGCGTCTTACGCTGCCCTTGCGAAAAATTCTGGGAACATCTCGAGTCGTCGCTATTCAACCACACGAAGCCTCTGGCGTGTGGGTGGCCACGCGCCTCTTGTCTCACCAGCAGAACAAGAATTCTGGTTTTTGCGGACACAGAATTTCTCCTACACCTGCCCAGTCCTCCTCTCAGAAAGTCCCGGTCAATATACTCGTAACACATAACGCAATTACTGAAGGTCGCATACTAACATGTGACTAATCAGTATAGTCACAATGTTCAGTTAGTTCACAACTGTGATGGTGCCTTCAGTATCTACCGTAAGTATCAGGCGGCCCAGGCGAATGTCTCTCACAGCATAATACTGCCCCCACCAACCTGCGTCTGTGGCATAGTGCATGTTTCGAACAGAAGTTCGTCTGGATGACAAGAAACGTGATTGATCCGACCAGAAGGAACGTCTGTATGGGCCCAAAGACCAACTCGATGATGCCAGTCCAACTGTAATGGTAACTGATGAGATCAGTGCGTCAACAAGGCAACCATAAGTGTCACCTGCTGTGGAGCCCATGTTCAACAATGTGTGCTGAACGGTTTGCGCCAAAACACTTGTGCTTGTATCAGTATTGTACGAGGACGTGCTGAAAAGTAATGCTTCCGATTTTTTATGTGATAACTCAAAACATTTTAAATAACATAAACCTTATTAACATTCTACAACTTTATTCCTCATGTCTGCATATTTATTTTTGAACATAGTCACCATAGCCACGACCAGTTTCTTAGCGGCACAGTCACTGTGTAATGTCTGACTTCGTTGACAGAACCACAACCTCGCCTCTGCTTGCATCTCTTTATGTTTTACGAACATGAAAATCTGATAAGGCCAAGTGGGTCTGGATGGAGGGCGGTTGATGACAGTGAATCCAAGGTGCCGGATTGTTGCAGACGCCATAGCGCTCGTGTGTGGTCTGACATTGTCAATCTGAACGAGAGAGTATTCCATGTATGGACAAAATCTTCAAATTGATGCTTTCAATTTTCTAAGGGCCTCGCAGTACCTTGCAGAATTTATGGTAGTGCCTTTGGGCATGAATTCGAAATACATCACACTTTGACCATCCAAGAACACTGTGAGAATGATTTTGTTTGCTGATGGCACCGTCTTGAACTTTTCTGGAGCCGGTGATCCCTTGTGCGGGAACTACATTGATGCTCTCTTGTTTTTGAGGTCAAACAAGTGAATAAACACGTCACCTATCACAGTTGTGTTAAGAACCCATCACTCTCGCTCTCAAAACGCGAAAGAAATTGTTGACATACGTCCAAAATCCTCCATTTGATGTCTCGAGATAGCATGTGAGGCACCAAGGGTGCAAAAAGTTTTCTGTGTTGCGGTTCTGCCAGTGATGACCTGTACACGCTCTCGTAATACGCCACACTTACCTGAGAGCTGTGTCTGTGCTACCTGACGATTTTCTCTGACGAGTTCATCAACCAGATTTCGGCGAGCCTCTTCAGCTTCAGTACGCTGTCGTCCACAACGAGCTCTGTTACACACGTTGAGGTTATCACCACTGTTTCCTTCATTACGAGCACGAACAACCCAAAGTCACATATTACTGACGTTAACACAATCATCACCGTACACAGCTCTCATTCTCCTATGGAGGCACGTTTTCTGCGGTTAGAAACGCGATTACAATATACTGTTTCTCAAGTAGCGGCTAATTTACGTTACCACAACCGCCATATTAGACGCTACAATGCGGAGCGCTCTAGTGGCAGAGGGAGGTAACTTGCGTCAGCGAGCGGGAAAGTGGACTGAGTGATATGCAAGACATGTAATACCTGAACTGTTATTAAGGACAGAATAAAATTTCAGAGACATTGCTCTTCAGCACATCCTTGTACTTTGTGTGATTCAAGGATTCTGACACAGATCGCTGCCCTTTCCTGGTTTACAGAGGAGTCGAGCTTCCGACCTCTATGTTATGTTATGAGGTGTGGACGTTCAACACATTGTCACCTACTGGTCGTTTCATCGTCCTTCAGCCACTTTTCGTAGATGTTCACAATAGTACTACACAAGCAGCCGCGTAGCCACGGAATTTCCGAGATCTTCGTTCCCACATGGCGGGTCACAACAACGTTCCCTTTTGCCGAAGTCGCTTATATCAACAGATTTCTCCCTTTTGCAGCCCGTATCGAGACTAGGCTGATCTCCCACTCGTCTATATTTCACTTATACACACCTACAGCTACATCTACAGATGTACTCCATATGCTACCGTAATGTGTGTGTGTGAAATCTTATGAACTTAACTGATGCCATCAGTCCCTAAGCTTACACACTACTTAACATAAATTATCCTAAGGACAAACACTTACATCCATGCCCGAGGGAGGACTCGAACCTCCGCCGGGACCAGCCGGCTGCCGTAATGTATATGCGGAGAATACCTTGTATCACTGTCTTCTTTCATGCTTCAGTCGCAAACAGAGTGAGCGAAATGTACACGTTGTTGAGCTGTTCCAGCGTCATGACCAGCCACACGCTAATGGTGCTGTGAGGAGGAATAATGTGGTGTTGAAGATGGCACTGACAGCAACCAACTTTGCCCATGCTCTTCTGGCGCCTGTCAGGACTATTAATAGATGGAGATTTTACAGGGTATGGTCCACATCTGAACAGGACTGGGAGGGAATATTGATACAGCTGATTCTCGAAAGTATAGTGGGTGGATCTCAGGTGACATATGGTCAAGTACCTGTCGTCACCAATAGGAAAAGTATTTCTGTTTTAGGATAAATCCAGAGAAAATACTTCCCTGTCTAACGAGAATCTCTAGCTGTTTAGAAAATTCTGAAAAAATCGCTCACAACAAGACAATAACATACCAAATGGTACACATACTACATGTCATAAAGAAACAAAAATCATTGGGAAAAGCAACATGGGATATTTCACAAACTTAACAATCCTTCATCAAAACATACAACAACAACAAAAAATACAACTGAAGTTAAGCTCCAGTCTATGAACTCCACTGTAGTTTGTGTCACTGAGCGTTGGTGTAGAGGCAAGGAAATCCAACATGTAGTATTATCATTGTATGAAAGGACACACTCTTAGTTTAGGGCTAGTTCAAAGAGCAGAGGATCATGCATTTATTTCAGAAAAGGAGCACAGTTCAAATCAAGTCATGACCTTAGTACAGGAAGTGAACTTAAACATTTTGAAACATCAGCTAGAAAGCTTGTTAAGGCACAGAAATTAATCATCTTACGTGTGTATCAGTCTCCCAGTGGTAGTGTTTGCGCTTTTTTCAATAAATTAACAGAAGTTCTAGATAAAATGTCAAGCACAAATGTCAAAATAATTTTGTGTGGGGACATAAACACAAGTGCCACAAATGAAACTAGTAGCACCTCATATATAGGTTTCAGAGATTTGGCATGTTGTTGTGGGTCAATAGTGCAACAAGGTTTCATACAGTGACAACGTCAGTAATCAACCTGAAAGGGTACAGTACCGCCCGACATTGAAATAGGTACAACATTCTTCGTTATTCTTGTCATAACAACATATTTTTTGTAATAATAACTCAATTTCACTTAATACACAGAAACCGGATACCAGTGTAGGAAAGAATGACAATTTATTTATTTAATTGATCACATGTGCACTCCCACAAAATAAATCCCTACACCAATTTGGTGAGATCTGCGAAATGAATGAATGTATGGTCGTCTGCTAACCACAGATAGTGAATGTGCAATATATGATCATCTTTGAGACGGGCCTTTGGTCACCTTTGGTGGAACCAAAGAGATGAAATTTACCTGAGCTTTGAGCGCCTGAAATGTGGCTGACCAATACGGTAACATGGTGCGCCCCCACCTCGATGGAGGTGCGAGCTGACCTGAAGAACGGCCATGTTCCAGCACTCTGCCGCTGGATCTAGTGTTTGTAAGACCTGTCTTAGGTGTGCTCCATAAAGACAAAAGAGTGGAGACATGGTATGCATGTGAAATACTTAAGAATAGTTTGGAATAATAATTTCTCTATTTCAGGAACTTTTGTGGGGAGAATTAAACGTCAGGCAGGTAATATTAAGGGCATCGTAGTAATCTTCGGAAGTGACCAACGGTCACAATGAAACCACGTGTAGCAATAAGTTGAAATACTTCCGAGTGCTTAAGTTAAGCTGAATTACTAGCGTGTGTACTATAAGTTGGAAATGTTTAAGAAATGACGTGTGCAGGACATGAAATTAGAGACGAGTACTTCCACGTGGTGAGTACTGTGTGAGTCTCAATCTGTGTATGAGACAAAGGATAAAGAGAAGTACTCGGCCATGGTATCAGTTGAGGACTCGCGTGTGTGATGTATATGTTCTTAATATTACTTAGCGTGTTATGTTTCCGTGTGACGCTTGATTCAAACTATAATACTCTGAGAGAGGAGCAAGGTGAGTCAGCCGTCTATCCAGCAACGCCACTTGGCTTGCATTGCACAGGAAGACGTGCATATATCCTCCAGAGTTCGTAGTAGGAAAGAAAAGTTGCGAACTGGGGCAGTGTCGTGTGAAACTGGGATGAATACTAATTGAAGTGGGAAAGCTGAAAGTGATGTGATTATAATGTTGTGACTGTTCCTTGTGTTGTATTCCATGTTTCAGTGTGGTGTATGTCATGTAATTTAAGTATGTGTGGTTTGCATGGGAGAGTAGCAAGGTAGTTTCAGAGGTAGTGGGTTATGCATGTTCCTTTTGTACCGCTCGGTCTGGAGGAAAGTTTCGTGATGATGGTTGTGAGAGTCGAAGTGTGAGATATAGCAAAAGATCCACCATCCTATCCAGAAAGTGCACTGCAGCGTTAAATAATTACGAGACCATAAGATAGAGAATCACCAATGCAAAGCCATGCCCTCTGGGCGGAATTTCTCATGTGTTATTGTTGTAGGTTATAGAATTTGTGTGTTTAGGTTATAGAATTTATCTGAATGAATAAGATAGTGAAAAGAAAAAGATTGGTGGCCTTTTCCTTCGAATTGTATGTTGTCATTATATCCAGAATTTATAATGTGTGCGCCATTCATATTCAGTGCGATGGCCACGTGTTGATCAAAGCCGTTAAATAAAAAAGAAAATGTGGTATTGCCAGTGCGTAGAGAACAGTCAGAGTTGTGTAAATTACTAACAGTCAGATGTGCGTTTCCGTTGCGTAATATTCATACAGGAGAATAACTTGTAACTTAATTGTGAGTACTAGAGTTCATGTTACTCGATAAATAAGAATGAGTCCACTCGCTTGGCAGACCACTCATCTTGCAGGCCTGACTGCTTGATGCCACAGTATGAGCAAGGGATGTGGGTGCCTCTCAAACCATGTGGTCACAAATAGCACAATGTAGCTTTAAAGGGTACTGCAGTATCAGATCATTTACTCCAAATAATAAGAGTAAAATCAGGTACGAAAAATGTCCCTAAACTGCAAACTGACGAAAGACATTTATCAGAAACAAAAACGCAAGATTTTTCAAAAGAAAGATCAAACCATAGTTCAGCTAAAGCGTATAGAGGAACGAATTTAAATGTGTTGTTCTCTAAATTCTCCTCATTATTTAAATGGAACTTTGTAAGTATCTACATCAGTATCAATGTCACACAAAAACAAATAATAACAGTAAGTATTAAGAAGCCCGAAACCCTCAAGCGCTCAGTTCCATGAAAAAAGTCATAAGAACCCAGAGTTTTTAAATTTCGGTCATACCTACAAAAACATTTATAGGAAGGTACTGATTGTTGAAAAAAGGTCATTTAATGACAAAATCATATAAAATGCAGAGAACAAAAGCAAAACCATTTTTGATTTCACTGAAAAGGAAAAATGGAGAGAGCAACATATGCAAAATAACACACTGATAAGAAAGGCGAATAAAGTAGTAAATGATTCACGTCACCTAGAAAGTTACATGAATGAGCGTTTTTCAACTATTGTAGACAAACAACAGCAAAAATTCCCAAAGACATATAACTTATGTAAACAATTATACACTGACCTACGTTGCCACCGAGCACAGAGCATGAAGTCAATAAATCTGGACAAATACTAAAAAATCAAAAAATCAATAGTCTTCGATGAAGTACCACTGCGTGCACTGAAACAATGTGTAGTGAGCGTACAACCTCTCTCAACAAACATAGTAAACGAACCCTTCACATCAGGAAGTTGCCAGAGTTGGGAGCTCCAACGTTAGGCGCGTTATGGGGCCCCTTAGGGACTTGGCTGACATGAAGGGTAAGAAAACCAATGTGCACTCCGTGTGCACACCGGGTGGAGTCATTCCAGATGTGGAAAGGGTCCTCCCGGATGCCAAGAAGAGCACAGGGTGCAGCCACCTGCAGGTGGTTGCTCACGTCGATACCAGTGAAGTGCGTCACTTGGATCAGAAGATATTCTCTCTGGTTTCGAGTGGCTAACAGAAGTGGTAAAGGCTGCAAGTCTTGCTTGCAAGATGAACCAGAGCTGACCATTTGCAGCATAGTCTACGGGACCGATTGCGGACCTCTGGTAAAGAGCCGAGTGGAGGGTCTGAATCAGAGGCTCAGACGGTTCTGTGACCGTGAAGGCTACAAATTCCTCGACTTGCGTCAAGGGTGGTTGGGTTTCGGGTTCCGCTGAATAGGTCAGGTGTCCACTATACGCAGGAGGTGGCTACACGGGTAGCAGGGCCTGTGTGGCGTGGACGGGGCGGTTTTTTAGGCTAGAGGGTCTCGGGAAAACACAGAAATGGCTTCACTCACAAAGGGTGCAGGCTGAACACAGGAAGAACGTAGATACAGGAACCATCGGTATTACAGTTGTAAATCGTCGTAGCTGTGTTGGAAAAGTATCAGAGCTCCAAGCGCTAACAGAAAGCGCTGATGCTCAAATCTTTATAGGCATTGAAAGCTAGCTAAAGCCGGATATAAGTTCAGCCGAAATTTTTGCGAAGAACCTAACGGTGTTCCGAAAGGAAAGGCTAAACACGGTTGGCGGTGGCGTGTTAGTTGCTGTCAGAAGTAGTTTATCTTGTCGCTAAATTGAAGTAGATACTTCCTGTGAGTTAGTATAAGCAGAGGTCATTGTTGACAACCGGAATAAAATACTAATTAAATCCGCTTACCGACCAACCAATTCAGATGATACAGTTCAAAGAAAACCCGACTCATACGATAATAGTTGTTGGCGATTTTAATTTACCCTCGATATGTTGGCGAAAATACGTGTTTAATTCCGGAGGTACGCATAAAATATCATCCGAAATTTGTTAAACGCATTCTCTGAAAATTATTTCGGGCAGTTTGTTCATGAGCCCACGCGAATAGTAAACGGTTGTGAAAACACACTTGACCCCTTAGCAACAAATAATCCTGAGTTAATAACGAGCGGCAAAACCGATTCAGGGATAAGTGAACACAGGGTTGTCGTAGCGAGATTGAATATTGTAATCCCCAAATCCTCGAAAAATAAGCGAAAAATAAACCTATACAAAAAAGCAGATAAAAATTCATTTGATGCCTTCCTGAGAGCCAATCTCCACTCATTCCAAATTAATAATGTAAGTGTAGACCAGGTGTGGCTTAGATTTAAAGAAATAGTATCGGCAGCAACTGAGAGATTTATACTAAACAAATTAACAAACAACGGAGCTGATGCCCCTTGGTACACAGAACGGGTTAGAACACTGTTGTAGAAACAACGAAATAAACATGCCAAATTTAAACAGATGCAAAATCCCCAAAATTGGCGATCTTTTACAGAAGCTCGAAATTTAGCGAGGACTTCGATGCGAGATACTTATAACAGTTTCCACAACGAAACTTTGTCTCGACACCTGGCAGAAAATTTTAAGAGATTTTGGTTGTATGTGTAGTATGTTAGCGGCAATAAACAATCAATGCCTTCTCTGCACGATAGCAATGGAGATACTATCGAAGACAGTGCTGCGAATGCAGAGTTACTAAACACAGCTTTCCGAAATGCCTTCACAAAAGAAGACGAAGTAAATATTCCAGAATTCGAGTCGAAAACAGCTGCAAACATGAGTAACGTAGAAGTAAATATTATCGGGGTAGTGAAGCAACTTAAATCACTCAATAAAAGCAAGTTTTCTGATCCAGACTGTATACGAATTAGGTTCCTTTCGGAGTATGCTGATGCATTAGCTCCATACTTAACAATCATATACAACCGTTCGCTCGACGAAAGATCCGTACTCAAAGACCGGAAATTTTCACAGGTCACATCAATATTCTAGAAAGGTAGTAGGAGTAATCCACTAAATTACAGGCCTATATCGTTAACGTCGATATGCAGCAGGATTTTGGAACATATATTGTGTTCGAACATTATGAATTACCTCGAAGAAAACGGTCTATTGACACACAGTCAACATGGGTTTAGAAAACATCGTTCCTGTGAAACACAACTAGCTCTTTATTCACATGAAGTGTTGAGTGCTATTGACAAGGAATTTCAGATCAATTCCGTATTTCTGGATTTCCGGAAGGCTTTTGACACGGTACCATACAACCGGCTCGAAGTGAAATTGCGTGATTATGGAATATCGTCTCGGTTATGTGACTGGATTTGTGATTTCCTGTCAGAGAGGTCACAGTTCGTAGTAATTGACCGTAAGTCATCGAGTAAAACAGAAGTGATTTCTGGCTTTCCGCAAGGTAGTGTTATGGACCCGTTGCTGTTCCTTATCTATATAAACGATTTGGGAGACAATCAGAGCAGCCGTCTTCGGTTGCTTGCAGACGACGCTGTCGTTTATCGACTAATAAAGTCATCAGAAGATCAAAACAATCTGGAAAACGATTTAGAAAAGATATCTGAATGGTGCGGAAAGTGGCAGTTGACCCTAAATAATCAAAAGTGTGAGGTCATCCACATGAGTGCTAAAAGGAACTCGTTAAACTTCGATTACACGATAAATCAGTCTAATCTAAAAGCTGTAAATCCAGCTAAATACCTAGGTATTACAATTACGAACAGCTTAAATTGGAAGGAACACACTGAAAATATTGTGGGGGAGGCTAACCAAAGACTGCGTTTTATTAGCAGGACACTTAGAGAATGTAACAGACCTACCAAGGAGACTGCCTACAGAACGCTTGTCCGTCCTCTTTTAGAATACTGCTGCGCGGTGTGGTATCGTTACCAGATAGGACTGACAGAATACATCGAGAAAGTTCAAAGAAAGGCAGCAGGTTTTGTATTATCGCGAAATATGGGAGAGAGTGTCACAAAAATGATACAGGATTTGGGCTAGAAAGGCGTTTTTCGTTGCTACGGAATCTTCTCACGAAATTCCAATCACCAACTTTATACTCCGGATGCGAAAATATTTTATTGACACCGACCTACTTAGGGAGGAACGGTCACCACGACAAAATAAGAGAAATCAGAGCGCGTACGAAAGATACAGGTGTTCATTCTTTCCGCGCGCTATACGAGATTGGAATAACAAAGAATTGTGAAGGAGGTTCGATGAACCCTCTGCCAGGCACGTAAATGTGATTTGCTGAATATCCATGTAGCTGTAGATGTAGAACAGCCAAGAGTTCTGTCTCTGCTAAAGAAGGATAATGCAGAAGACATAGTAAATTGCCGGCCCATTTCACTGCTGTCACCATTCTAAAAATAACAGAATCAATTATGAAAGACAGATTAATGAGTTTCTTGAATAACTACAACCATAGTTTGGCTTCTGAAGTGGTAGAAATATGGAATCGTCTATAGTGGAATTCACAAAAGCCATACTTGATGCTTTTGACAAAGATGAATGAGTTACAGCATATTTTTAGATCTTTATAACGCTTTTGATACAGTTGAGCATGAGATTTTATTGAGTAAGCTGGAAGCATTAGGAATAAAACTGGTTCTATCATATCTAGCAGCTAGGG
The DNA here is from genome assembly GCF_023864345.2 of Schistocerca serialis cubense. Classification (NCBI taxonomy): domain Eukaryota; kingdom Metazoa; phylum Arthropoda; class Insecta; order Orthoptera; family Acrididae; genus Schistocerca; species Schistocerca serialis. Next base: position 124,431,073 of record NC_064639.1, read on the forward strand.
TACAAGGAGTAGAGATAACAAAAACCTCAAATACGTCTATGGTTTTAGTAAAACACTTATCAGAGCCAAAATACGTTAGTAAAGGAGTGGCTCAGGGAGCATTTTAGGACCAATACTGTTTTTGCTATAACTCGATGACTTTCCTACTAGTGTTAGGCGTGGAGACAAAATTCTCTTTGCTGATGGCAACAATATCTTTGTTACTTAAAAAACAAGAGAACTCCTTGCAGAGAAAGCAAATAAAACCCTCAAGGAAGTTTACAATTGATAAGAGAACTCCTTGCAGAGAAAGCAAATAAAACCCTCAAGTAAGTTTACAATTGGTCAATAAGCAATAAAGTGACATCGAACATAAAGAAAACAAATGATATGAGTTACACTTTGAAGAGGAAAAATGACTATTCAGTTAAATGTAGATGGCGACTCTATAGATAGTGTAACAAATGCGGAACGTCTAGGAATGAATATTGATTCTTAGTTGAAATAATATGAACATACGAAGATACTTGCAGACAGAATGTCATCAGCATGTTACGTCCTTGGAGTGCTGTCAGTGTATAACAGCCAGTGTCTTTTAGTTACATACTATTCATATGTACACTCAACTCTTAGCTACGGCATTTTTTACTGGGACCAAATGTACAAAATATGAACACGATTTTCAAACTGCAGGAAAGGGTCATAAAAATAATAACCAAAAACCGTAGTCGATTTCATTGGAAAGATCTGTTAAAAACACTTGGGTTTTAAGTGCACCATTTGGATACATTTACCATTCAGTTTTACACATAAGAAATAACATCGATAACAAGTACCCAGACAGTTCTGTCCACGGTCATGGAACAAGGTGTAGACTGAAGTTATACTTACTAAGAAAGTATAAAAAAGAACTCAAAACAACATTTTCTACCAAGGAATAAAACGGTACAATAAATTGCCAAAGGAGATTAAAGAAACTGCTAAACGAACTTATCTAAAAAGGTAGTTAAAAAGTATCTGTTAACCAAACATTCTATATGTTGAAGGATTAACTAGATAACACAGAGTAGCGGTCTGGTAAAAAAGTAACACAAATAATAATAACGATAATAAAATATCTGACACTCTACATAACACTTTCACACTATGATATTTCCTTCTTTTTTCATTTTCTGGCAAAACTTACTCCCAAAGCCAAGCAGTTTATAATATTTACACATATTTCTGAACTTGACATTTTACTCGTTATATAGGGATATTGATGCAGTTTTTCAGGCTAATAAATGAGAAGTTACGGTGCTCAGAATGCTCCTGACATGAGCTAACAGTGCGTGTAGTGTTATGAAACAATGTACGTGTAGTGTGTGTGCAGTGACTGGAAGTGAGAAATGAATGGATAGGGTAGCATTAGCCTTTTATCGTAATTAAACAACTTACTTCTAAAACAGTAGTGTGCACTAGGTTAAAACGAAAGAGCACTGTTTTAAACAGAGTGAGCTTGTATTCGGGAGGGTGGAGACTTCAGTCTTCATCCAGCCTTCATGAGTTAGGTTATCCATTGTTTTCCTAAATTACTTCAGGAAAATGCCAAGATATTTCCAGCTATAAAGAAGCAGTCGACTTCATGTCCAATCCTCGTCATTCTAGATCTATAAGTCTGTAAACGAAAGTGTATGTGATTTTCTTTAATTTTGTTGTTCTTAAATTGTAGCGCCAAGAATGTCCAATAAAAGATATGTACTACTACTGCTACTAATGCTACTAAAACCATTGTCCACATGCCTCTGCACGTGACCTAATTTATCTTCGTGGTCTTTACACGAAATGCACATTGGCGGCAGTAGAATCGTTCTTCAGTCAGCATCAAATGCCGGTTCTTTGAATTTTCTCGAAAATAATGTCATCTTCTCGCCAGGGATTCCCTATTGAGTTCACGCAGCATTTCTGTAATACTTGTGTGTTGATCGCCTCTGAACTGCTTCGATATGTCCCTTTAATACTACCTGGTGGGGATCCCCAATAACTGAGCAGTACTCACAAATGGGTAACGCTAGTGTTGTGTACGAGGCCCCTGTTGTAGATGAATTGGACTTACCTAAAATTTTTCCATTAAACCGGTGTCGATCATCCGTCTTCCCAGCTACCGTGTTTACCTGCTCTTTCCATTTCATATCGCCTAGCAACGATATGCCTAGATATTTAATCGACATCTTTCCTGCTCATATGCATTAACTTGCGTTTTCATACATTTAGAGCCAGCTGAAACTCATCATACCAACTACAATTTTTATCTACGTCATCTTGTACCCTCCTTCAATCACTCAATGACGACACCTTTCCGTATACCATAGCGTCATCAGAAAACAGCGGCAGATTGCTGCTCAGCCTGTCCGTCAGATCAGTTATGTACGAGAAGAATTCAAAAGGTATACGGTCGTCTGAGAAAAGGAATATTTATTCTAATGATAGAAAACTGAAACATGCATTATTTTCTACATAACCTCTCTGGACTTCAATGCACTTTGTCCAACGTTTCACAAGTTTTTTGATTTCGCCGGTTTTTGGTTGCACCTGTAATCAATTTTGCACCGCATCAACGACATCAGCATCGGTTGCAAAACTTCTTCCCCTAAGCGCTTCCTTCAGTGGTCCAAACATATGAAAATCCAACTCCTTTACTGTTTCGGCCGTCCGTTTCGCAGAGTGTGGCTGACCGTTATCTTGCTACAGGATGACACATTTTCGCAGTTTTCAGCGACATTTGAATCTGATTGCAGATTTCAGTTTAGTTCGCTACACTTCTCAATAGTTTTCACTGTTCACAGTTTTCCATCACCATACCCTAAATGACTTTCAACTTGTCCTCAGCTGTTAACAGCGGTGGCCTGCCCGATATTTCCTAGTCACTTGGAGAAGTTCTTCTGTGCTTGGAAAGCGCTCTATGAATTCGTAAATCTTACTTCGCGATAAGCAACTTTCACCACATTGCGCTTGCATTCGATGAATAATTTCCACAGCTTTAAGTCCTTCCGCCAACAAAAAGCGAATCACTGTCCTCTTTTTCTCTTTGGTGCAGATCGACAATGGTGATGACACGTTTCACTGTCTGCTACAAAACAACTATCGCCGGAATAAGAGTGACACGTTCTATAGAACTGTTGCCGCCTATAATACTTCAGCAGTGTTACCAAGCCCTACGGCGAGAAATTTCAGAACTGCCTTTAGGTTTTCACTTCCCCTCATACATAAAGAATAAGAACGGTCTTATTACATTTCCGTGGGGCACTCCTGACGATACCATTCTCTCTGTTGAACACTCGTCGTAGAGGACAACATACTGGGTTGTATTACTATAAAAGTGTTGAGCCACTCACATATCTGGAAACCGTATGCTCGAGCCTTTGTTAATAGTCGGCCGAGCGCACAGTGTCACACGCTTTTCGGGAATCAGGAACTCTGCCTGTTACCTTTTGTCCACGGTCCGGAGGACATCAGGTGAGAAAAGAGCAAGATGACTTTTGCAAGAGCGGTTCTTTCGAAATCCATGCTGATTTGTTGACAGAAGCTTTTCCGTCTCAAGGAAATTGTCTGTGATTTTGCGGGTTCATTATGTTCTTCCTCTATACAGATATAACCTGCGCTTTTTTTTCAGTCGCATCGTAGTTTGCACTACGCGAAAGATTCACGATAAATGTAAGGTAGGTAAGGAGGAATCCATCCGGGCATGGCCATTTATTTGTTTTCAAATCTTTCACTTGATTTCTCTGCCTTCCTTATATCGCCATGTACAGTAGTCACTCTCGCGGAACGTGTAATCGCAATAAGGTGCCTCGTCAGGATAATACAGCGAAAAGCGCCTTTTTTGGTAAAGGTACATTCGATTTCAAAAACGCAATTGTTTATTTTATTTTTGTAGTTCACACTAGAGCGGTCGTGGTGGTCACATAAGCTTGCTATAACGAGTCAGTAACGCATATGTCTGATGCTATGGGTTATAAGATGTCTTGTACGTGCCAAAATTCTGTTAATCATTCTTTTACAGTTCTTCGGAATTTTTCCAACTGAAGTGACACGCATTTCACCGGGCACCACTGGGAATTTGAAGCAAGGGAGCGTTGATTTCGAAAGGTGAATGTTGACTTAATTCCTATCAGCTGTTCTCTGAAAAATTCAGCCTAAGAAGGCAAACAAAATGATTACGTCTGTTACAACCATTAAGACACTTCGTTATTTTGAATTTATGTGGTATGGGCCGCTTTGTAGTGCGGACTCGTTATACTTCGATTTAAATTATTTTGTACAGGGTGACAATTATTGAACTGTACGAAAAAAACGTAAGTTAGTTACTAACTACGGCGTGCACACATTTTATTCAACGTCACTACAGATATTCGGATTTAGGTTATGACATGTTGGATATGCCTGCCACCATTGGCGATGATGTGGCGCAGACGAACAGCGAAATTCTGCACGACCCGCAGAAGTGTAGGAAGATCGTTGCTGTCGATGACCTCCTGAATGGCTGTTTTCAGCTCAGCAAAGGTCTTGGAATTATTGCTGTACACTTTGTCTTTAATACAGCGCCACAAAAAACAGTCGTATGTGTTCATATCCGGCGAATATGGCGGCCAATCGAGGCCAATGCCAGTGGCCTCTGTGTACCCCAGAACCAGAATGCGGTCCCCAAAGTGCTCCTCCAGAATATCAAACACGCTCCTGCTTCGATGGCGTCGAGGTCCGTCTTGCGTGAACCACATTTTGTCGAACTCATGGTTACTTTAGATAATGGGGAAAAAATCATCTTCCTAAACCGTCACGTACCATTTGGTAGTCACTGTGCCATCAAGAAGCCAACGGCCTTGCTGCAGTGGTAACACCGGTTCCCGTCAGATCACCGAAGATAAGCGCTGCCAGACTGGGCTAGCACTTGGATGGGTGACCATCCGGTCTGCCCAGCGCTGTTGGCAAGCGGGGTGCACTCAGCCCTTGTGAGGCAAACTGAGGAGCTGCTTGAGTGAGAAGTAGCGGCTCCGGTCACGAAAACTGACAACGGCCGTGAGAGCAGTGTGCTGACCACATGCCCCTCCGTATGACGCGGCGGTCGATCGGTACCGTTGGGTCTTTCAAGGCCTGTTAGGACGAGCACGACATACGGCCGGGAGAGCGGAGTGCTGACCACATGCCCCTCCATATCCGCATCCTGTGACGCTTGTAGGTTGGGGATGACACGGCGGCCGGTCGGTACCGATGGATCCGCCGGGGCCTGTGGACGAAGTTAACGTTTACGTGCCATCACGGAATATCGCACGGATTATTCCGTGATTGGACATTGCACACCACACAGCCACCCATTGATGGGCTTCTCGCGGGGTCAGAGATTTTCTCTACCTCGTGATGACTGGGTGTTGTGTGATGTCCTTAGGTTAGTTAGGTTTAAGTAGTTGTAAGTTCTGTGGGGCTGATGACCATAGATGTTAAGTCCCATAGTGCTCAGAGCCATTTGAACCATTTTTTAGGGGCTTCTCGATCGCGAAATGCGAATTTTCAGTCCCCCAAATACGCCAATTTTGCTTACTGACGAATTCGTCCAGATGAGAGTGGTCTTCGTCGCTAAACTAAACAATACAGCGCATACTAATTCCCTACATGCCCCTCGGCCAGCCGTACAGTTTGAACGTCCTAGCGCAAACAGTATAGAAATTATGTCGATTTCATTTCATATAGTTCAATAACTCTGACGGAAGGTGATGATGCTGACCAGAGCCGCCGGCTCGCACACAACGTGTCACGTGCTCGTGCGATCCATAGCTGGGCGCACACCAAGAAGGAAGCTAGTTGTCAGTTTACGGACTGTTGCAAAACGCATAAATGCTCTGCGAGAATGCGGCCATTTTTAAAGCACTCAAGAACATAATAATCTCGACCACTGTAATACTGCCCTTCACGATTCGGCCTCAGCCCATTCTCAAACGCTATACAAGAAAAATACATGAAATGGCATTAGTGAAAAAAACATTGGTACATTTATATAAAAAGTGTAGCGTAGAAACGGAAGAAGCTAGTACTCAGTGAGAAAACATTGATAAGATACATGAAACGCACATCGTAAAAAAAAGAAGAGACGTAGAACTCACCAAAATATCTATTCTTTGGTAAAACGTAAATGAATTTATCAAACATGGATACAACGTATGTGGTCTACATTACTCCACATTTGAGTGCAAACTGACTCACTGAACACATCAAGGTACCAGGTGAAGAAGAACTCCAGATGGTAGCACTATACATCTCTTGTGAAACTTGTACGTTGTGAGATACAGAAGTCCTGCTACAACTGACTGTTACATGTAGTTTCAAATGACAAATGATATTATATTATATCTATTACATCACCATGATTATTATTTGACAAAAATTCATCTGGTGCAGGGATGGAGAAAATTATCAACACAAGATGGAGTCAATGTATAAAATGTAATTAAAATTCTTGAACTTCTGGCTGTTCGATAAAACAAAAAATTTCAACAGATGTGTAATTTAGTATACAGAAATGTATATGTGAAAACGTTAAAATCGGTGTGTTGGTATTCTGGTATTCCAACCATAAGATAAAACAAAATTTACAACTTTACTGGCAAAATGACAGGAAGTGTTTTTTAGTATGTAACGGTTCTGCAGAGGTAAGCATCAGTTTAGAACATAAAATACAAAATGCAGTACATACATGTAAGGATTGGAATACAAAAGATGTGTGTGTATTTAATATCTGATTCAATACAAATGGTGAAAAATTAGTATCTGTCAAATTTTATGATCGTGCACAGTGGGCAAATTACTAGTCAAAGATTCTGAGCTATACTCGTACTACAATGTAAGCATAAAATTAACAACCTAGCGGTCTTACGTAACAATTTTCCACTTATGGTAGAACCAGAAGTATACAAAAATCCAAGACAACAATATGTAAAAGTAGGATACTACACATAAACCACAGCGACTATAAGCTGTGACATTTAAGTCTGGGAGGCTGCATAAAGAGAGGCGTTAAAAACATTTTTAATTATTTCTAATATTTCTAAAAATGTTGACAGCATCACATAAAAAATAATCTAGTGTCTTACGGCAAGTAATCTTGTAAATATAGGTGTCGCACATCTTATTAACTGACAGGGACAATGCCAAAAACATGCTCGCTGCATAATAACATGCGAATCATGAAAAATACGGTAGTTAAACCACTCACCTGGCAGATGAAATATACAGGAACAGTAAAACACATTAAGTATCTTCCACGAAAGCAAATCTTACGATTACATAGTGGCATACAATAAAAATGTGCTCTACTTATATTGAAGGTGAAAAGCTACACAAAGAATACGTTTGTTTCTTTTGAATTAACCGAAAACGAAAAATTACTGAAAATGAAAGTTATGTAAGGAAACATCGTACTGAGTTGCCATCTGTCTGACTCCAACTACTTCTTGTAGCAATGGCTGTAGATATTCCGAGAACGAATAAACGAAAGCAAACCCTGACAAGGACAGAGTGGAATTAATCGATAAAACTGTGCAATAACTGTATTGAAAACAAATAAAATGAAAAGAAAGAGGGAAAGCTACACAAAGAGTACATTTTTCGGTGTGTATTAACCGAAAGAAACGCAAATTTACCGTAAGTGGAAGCTGAATAAATAAATACCATATTGAGTCGCCATCTATAGGGCTCCAGATATTTCCTGTAGCAACGGCTATAAATATTTCGAGAACTTATTAAAGAACCAGTTTTTAGATAAATCTGTTTGTCCACTTAATATTTCTGAAGAATTTTTTTTCTGTTAAGATAAATTTCTAACTCTTGTAACGTATCAGAAAATTGCCCTTTAGTTGCCTTATGTAATACTTCAGTTTTCATGACCGTCATCAATAGTATGGCTATTGTGTAGGAAGAGCTTTTTAATGCTTCCTTCATTACTGCTGTGCGATGTTACATAAAGCTCTTCTTGAAAGACATACCCGATCGTCCCACATAAAAAACTTTCACAGCCATTACAATTTATTCTACACACGCCTGAATTTTCGTATTTATCGCGTTTTGCTTTTACTGAACGGTGTAAACGTTTCTCAAGGTTACCATTCGTTTGTAACCCTATCTTTGCTTCCACTGCGCTGTCTCTTGAAACTCGACAAGGAGAACTACGTACTTAGGTCTTTCATGCATTTTAAACGTGGTTTCCTGTATACTCGACACTAATTTATATCGCGGGCGCCACACAAGTTCTTACAGTATTGACAACGGTGTTTGCCTGCCAAGACATTCGAATGGACCCCAGCCTGTGTGTTTAACACGCGTTGTACCAGCCAATATAAAGATGCCTTAAACAGGACGAAACGCATCATTGGCAAAATATAAAATAACAAAGCTTGTTTAGCAGCCAAGACTGTTTATTTCTTCAAGACATTTATGACTGTTGCTGTATCATCATGCAATGAACTGGAAGAAAAACAAAACTCTAATCTCCTTGTTGTTAGATGTTAAATGTTCCAATATATTCAAATATTTTCTGTATCCTTTGATTTTAAGGGAAATTTTGTTAATCTATTAGCCACAGAACGAAAATAGGTCCATTTACGTGTTCCCAGATGACACGAATCTGAATGTATGATAACATTGGAGTAAGTTGGTTTTCTGAAAATGCCAAATGACAGACTGTTAACTGCTCTACACACAGTTAAATTAAGGAAATTTACTGACTTTTTAACTTCATATTCCAGACTGAACCGAATGCTTGGGTGCATAATGTTAAGTTTTTCTGTTATATCATCAACTAGATCGCGATCGCCTTTGACTAACAGAAATGTGTCATCAACGAATATGTTAGAAATAATCACATTACTCCAGACTTTACGATCTTCTCTCATGAAATTATTCTCTAAGTTCTTCATGAAAATTCCGGCCATTCTATTGGATAAGCTGATGGTTCATGATCGATGATAATATTTTTCCACTGAATTTAAAATAATTGAAGGGAAATGTGAATTCTATCTCCATCATTTCGATGATTTAAGTGATATTAACTAAATTCCTGAAATATGAAAAAGAATTAAAAATATTTTTAACACCTACCGTTGTGCAACTTCCCAGACTTATACGTCACAGCATACTGTCACTGTGATTTATCTGCTGTATTCTACCTTTACATATTGTTATCTTGGATTTTTATGTACTTCTGGTCCTGTCACAAGTGGATAATCGTTACACAAGACCGCTAGATTATTAATGGTATGCTCACAGTGTGGTATAGCTCACAGTTCTTGAGTAGTAGTTTGCACATTGTGCATAATCACAAGATTTGACAGATGCGAGTTTTCACCATTTATCTTGAATAATGTATTGAATACATACACATCTATTGTATTCCAGTCCTTATGTATATTGCACTTTGTATTTTATTTTATACACTAATGCTTGTCTCTGCAAAACTGTTACACACTAAAAAACATTTCCTGTCATTTTGTGAATACCAACACATCGATTTTAACGTTTTCACCTATACATTTCTGGATACTAAATTATGCATCTCTTGTAGTTTATTATTTTACTGAACAGGTAGATGTTCACTTACTTTCATTACATTTTTATACATCGACGCCGTCTTGTAGTGATAATTTTCTCCAGTCTCCTTGCACCATATGGATATTTGTTAGATAATAAACAGGTTGATGTAAGAGATATAAAATCATTTTTCGTTTAAAAGTACATTTATCAATCAGTTGTATCAGTATTTTTGCATTCCATAACATACAATTTTCACAAATGTAGTACAGTACTGTCATCTGGCGTTCTTCCCCACCTAATGTCTCAATGTGTACAGTAAGCCGATTCGCACTCGGATGTGAAGTAAGATAGACCACGTACGTTGTGTCTATGTCTGACAAATTTAGTTTTTTTTACCTAAGAATGTGTTATAGATATTTTGTTGGGTTTTACTTCCCCTCGTTTTCTGTTTTTTATGAAGTGCATGTCACGTATTTTATCACTCTTTTCTTCTCAGCGCTTGCTTCTTCCTTATTTATGTTTTGTGTCACTGTATCGATGTTTTTCCATTGACACTCTTTCATGAACTTCTTTTGCAGAGCCTATGAGAGTGGCGTATGGCCGAAAAGAGTGAGGGAGTATAAAATTAAGAAATACAGCGGTCAAGACGATTATCAGCTTTGATTACCGACTGTTGCCACTGTCTTTGGAGGTAGTGGGTAGGGAGTGGTGACGGCCACAGCTGATGTACGGACGGCGATGCGTAAGATGCTGTAACAACACGCTATAGGCGAATAACAGCAATAAGATGATCGTTGAGTCACATATATGTCGCAAAGTGACAAATTATGTAAGCAAGAGGAGAAAATTTCAACAGGTGAACACAAATGAATTTTTGATTACACACTATACCACTAACGGATGCATGACACATATCTGCATCACGTTCACTATCATCGGAGTGATGACTAGAGCTGCTGTCATAATTTAATGAAATAATAAATCGTTCATTGCTATTTTCCACTACACATTCATTCTGACATGCTTTCATTGTAACTTATTTTTCGTGTATCTTATCTTATGCCAATCTGTGGACGAAGTTTGTTTTACAGTGTCCTTTGCTAGTCTTTCCACTTCTGCCTCTGTACATTTATTGTTCATTGTGACATACCTGGGAGTGTTATGATGGCTGTCTGAGGGCCAAATGACCATATATTTTCCACATGATCTATAATACGTACAAGAAAAGGTGCTCTGAGCTACGAGATTAAGTAATTCACCGTCTCTACATTCGTCTGGTATGGGAACATTTTTTGGTTATAGCCACAGGAGAGAGTCATGTTGTCTGGAGGTTGCTTTAGATACCTAATCAAGGACAGTCGAATGATATGAGGCGTTGTCTATAACTATTACTGAAGATTTCCTCAAATTTTTGAAAAGTGAGTCCTTAAACCATGGGTGAAACGTCACACCTTTTCTAATGGGTTGTGGCATGATGCCAGTTACTAAGTCATCTATCCACCATGTACTTCTTGAATGGCTTGCATTTACCCATGCTTCATTGAGCCAAACAACATCGTTAAAATTTCCATTTGATATTTCCCTCAAAAACGGACACCACAACGATACAATATAATCTGTCTCCAATACGACCTTTCTTCCCTTAATTCATTTGTATTTGAAGCTTATGTAAGTAGGCTGTTTAGGTTTTTTTATTGGTAACGCCATGTAGCGCACTGTATGAAAATCACTGACTGTGCTGTGTGCAGTCTGTGGCTCGTTTGCATTGTCGTTTGCTATTGTAGTGTTGGGCAGCTGGATGTTAACAGCGCGTAGCGTTGCGCAGTTGGAGGTGAGCCGCCAGCAGTGGTGGATGTGGGGAGAGAAATGGCGGAGTTTTAAGAGCGGATGATCTGGACTTCTGTCCATCAGATACAGTACATTTGTAAGACTGGATGTCATGAACTGCTATATATATTATGACTATTGAACACTATTAAGGTAAATACATTGCTTGTTCCCTATCAAAATCTTTCATTTGCTGACTATGCCTATCAGTAGTTAGTGAGTGCCTTCAGTAGTTTGAATCTTTTATTTAGCTGGCAGTAGTGGCGCTCGCTGTATTGCAGTAGTTCGAGTAACGAAGATTTTTGTGAGGTAAGTGATTTGTGAATGGTTTAGGTTAATGTTAGTCAGGGCCATTCTTTTGTAGGGAATATTGAAAGTCAGATTGCGTTGCGCTAAAAATATTGTGTGTCAGTTTAAGCACAGTCATTTATAAATTTTCTAAGGGGACGTTTCATACTTAAGTCATGCACAGTATGTGGCAGTGACAGTTTGCTGTCTCTGAAAAGTTCCGCATCTTCTACGGAAATGTTGCATGCCAACGTTTTATAAGGCTGCAAACAGTGTCCCAGAGAGTAACTATTTCGCTTACATTACGGCGGTGTCAACACGAGATGGACGGGAAAAATAAAATTTCACCACTGCAAAGGGGCGGAAGAAAACACAACATTGGCAGTCCCGGTGGGCCAAACAGAGGATGTCAGGAGAAACGTAGTGCAACAGAAAAGCTGGAAAGGATCAGGTCACCAGTACATGATGAAAAATACGCTGTTGCTAATGCAACAATAAGCATCAAGAGCTTTTACGAATCATTCCTATACTACAACAAAATCGCTGTCATCTTCGTAATAGCGAGACCTATGCGGTCGTGACAAGTAACGCAAGGTAAATAGTAGGCACTACTTCACCCCACAAATACCCCAGTATTTAGGTCATAAGACAATTGGTCAGACTGAACGATGGCGTACGTTACGTTCGCACTCGGTTCCCTGATTACAGTAAAGAGACGTCTGGCGCAGGTCTGTTGTAGATTTCCTGCACGCTGCTGAATAAAGAGAGCCGCTGCTGGGTGAGATGGCTATCTCTCCGTGATCACCTGTCGCAGAGTTGCAGTACCACAGCCTGCTGCTGTCGCAGTTGGGTGGACCCATGTGTCTTTCCTATCGTCCCGGATCATGTGACGTCTCCTGGAAATCCTTATAAAAATTAAACTAAACCTATACTAGAGGTCCAAATGTGAAGCGTAAGTACAGCGCAAAACTGAGTTTATTTCATATACATCTACATCCATACTCCGCAAGCCACCTGACGGTGTGTGGTGGAGGGTACTTTGAATACGCCGGTAGGGGTGGCCGAGCGGTTCTAGGCGCTACAGACTGGAACCGCGCGACCGCTACGGTTGCAGGTTCGAATCCTGCCTCGGGCATGGATGTGTGTGTTGTCCTTAGGTTAGCAAAGTTTAAGTAGTTCTAAGTTCTAGGCGACTGATGATCTCAGAAGTTAAGTCCCATAGTGCTCAGAGCCACTTGAACCATTTTTGTACCTTGAGTACCTCTATCGGTTCTCCCTTTTATTCCAGTCTCGTATTGTTCGTGGAAAGAAATATTGTCGGTATACCTCTGTGTGGGCTCTAATCTCTCCGATTTTATCCTCGTAGTGTCTTCGCGAGATATACTTAGGAGGGAGCAATATACTGCTTGACTCCTCGGCGAAAGTATGTTCTCGAAACTTCAACAAAAGCCCGTACCGAGCTACTGAGCGTCTCTCTTACAGAGTCTTCCACTGGAGTTTATCCATCATATCCGTAACGCTTTCGCGATTACTAAACAATCTTGTAACGAAGCGCGCTGCTGTCCGTTGGATCTTCTCTAACTCTTCTATTAAACCTATCTGGTACGGATCCCACACCGTTGAGCAGTATTCAAGCAGTGGACGAACAAGTGTACTGTAACCTACTTCCTTTGTTTTCGGACTGCATTTCCTTAGGATTTTTTCCAATGAATCTCAGCCTGGTTCAAATGGCTCTGAGCACTATGGGACTCATCTTCTCAGGTCATCAGTCCTCTAGAACTTAGAACTACTTAAACCTAACTAACCTAAGGACATCACACACATCCATGCCCGAAGCAGGTCGCGCGGTTCCAGAGTGTAGCGCCTAGAACCGCTCGGCCACAATCTCAGTCTGGGATCTACTTTACCAACGACTAATTTTATATGGTCATTCCATTTTAAATCACTCCTAATGCCTACTCCCAGATAGTTTATGGAATTAACTGCTTCCAGTTGCTGATGTACTATATTATAGCTATATGTTAAAGGATTTTTCTTTCTATGTAATAGTAGTACATTACAGTTATTTACATTGAGATTCAATTGCCATTCCCTGGACCATGCGTCAATTCGTTGCAGATCCTCCTGCATTTCAGTACAATTTTCCATTCTTACAACCTCTCGATATGCTACAACATCATCCACAAAAAACCTCAGTGAACTTCCGATGTTATCTACAGGTCATTTACATATAGTGAATAGCAACGGTCCTACGACACTCCCCTGCGGCACACCTGAAATCCCTCTTACTTCGGAAGAGTGTGTGTGTGTGGTTTGAGGTTTTCGGGCGCTAAACAGCGTGGTCATCAGCGCCCAAACGCATAGAAACAGGAACACATGCGGAGAAGGGACGAAGACGGACAGCGAACAAGGAGAACGGTTAAAAGGTACAGGCCTGAGGCAGTTACAAATCCTCGCATACAGAGGCAAAACAAGAGGAGAAGAAACGCACTAAAAAAGGAAAGGAAACACAAGGAAAAGAGAACAGAAATCGAAGTGAAACAAGTAGGTAATCGTGACTGGCGGACCTCTTACCTAAAGCCTGGGTGAACCAGTCACCCAGCAGCACATTAAATTCCTCTCCCTAAAATCCGAGGCAACAAATTGGACAGGACACAAAACCGTAAGACCTTATTCACAGTCGTTGCGTCGTCTTGCAAGATAGAGGGCAAATCCGGTGGCAAGGAAACCACCGCCCTCTGGTCAGAGAATAAAGGACAGTCAAGTAAAATGTGGCGGACAGTTATCTGGACGCCACAAGCACTGCATATTGGGGGATCCTCCCGCCGGAGTAAAAAACCGTGCGTTAAGGGACTGTGCCCGATGCGGAGGCGGGTGAGGAGAACCTCATCCCGCCTGCATGACTGGTAGGACGTAAGCCATGGCCGCGTGGTGGCCTTGACCAGACGCAGCTTATTTTCACCGACTGCTAGCCACTCCTCTTCCCATTGACGCATAACACGAGAACGCAAAAGGGAGGTAACAGCATGGAGGGGGGCGGCACATTCAACAACGTGAGGGGGGGAACATGCATCTTTGGCAGCCACATCCGCCAGTTCGTTTCCCCTAATACCCACGTGCCCCGGCACCCAGCAGAAAGAAATCTCCTTCCCCTGCCGTTGCAGGTGGAGTAGGGCATCATGGATGTTCTGGACGACCGTATCCGCTGGGTACAAGTGTTGCATGGTCTGAAGGGCACTCAGGGAGTCAGAACAGATGAGAAACTTAAGACTGGGAACACATCTCATCTGCTCCAATGCCCGCAAGATCGCAAACAATTCGGCATCAAAGATGGTAAACGCTGCAGGAAGCCGTAACTTGACGACTCGATCGGGGAAAACAACAGCACAACCTCCAGAGTCCCCCTGTTTAGAGCCATCCGTAAATACTGGTACATGGTCGGCATGCTGGTTTAAAATATCGTAAAATAAGGAGGTAAAAACAAACGCAGGAGTGCAGCTCCTCCGGTACTCTGACAAGTCTAAAAGGACGCCGGGCCTCTGGAGCAACCAGGGAGGCAGGCAGGTAAAACCCTGGAGTAGGGGTGTCACACGCTCCACACCAAGGGACTCAAGCAAATGCTTGGCACGAATCCCAAATGGTCGCGTTGCCCTTGGACGACTGGAAAAGAGACGTTCCATAGGCGGTCGGGCAACAGTAGGGTATGCAGGGGAGGTAGGACAGGCAAGGAATTGACACATCCGTCCCACCATGAGGAGTTTCCGCCGGATGGCGAGCGGCGGTTCCCCTGCCTCAGCACACAGGCTGGGGATGGGACTCGTACGGAAGGCACCAGTAGCCAGCCTGATACCCTCATGGTGTACTGCGTCAAGAATCTTCAGATACGAAGGCCTCGCTGACCCATACACAGTGCATCCATAGTCAAGACGCGACCGGACGAAAGCCCTATAAAACTGCAGCAGACGCGCCCGATCTGCTCCCCAGGACCGATGGCTCAGACACTTCAAAATATTCAGCGCCTTCAGGGCCCGCACCTTGAGGTCTTTAAGGTGCGGCAACCACGACAACTTGGAATCAAAAGTGAGGCCCAAGAACCTCACAGTGTCTCTAAAAGGAAGAATGGTGCCCCTCAGACGCAATTCAGGGGAGGTAAAAGCACGTCGAGAACGATTAAAATGAACACACACACATTTGTCTGCAGAAAAGGTAAAACCCGTCTTCGCAGTCCATGCCTCTAATCGCTTTATCGTAAGCTGCAGCTGCCGACTAGCAGTGACAAGAGTGGAGGAAGAACAGAAAACAGCAAAATCGTCCACAAACAAGGAGCACTGGCCAGGACTCCGGATAGTGGACGTGATACTGTTAATGGCGACGGCAAAGAGGGTGACACTTAAAACGCTTCCCTGAGGAACACCATTCTCCTGCACGTACAAATCAGATAGCACATTACCAACCCGATATCGAAAGAGGCGGCGGGAAAGAAAGGACCGAATGAAGATGGGGAGATGGCCACGAAAGCCCCACTGATGGAGTTGATTGAGGATAAGGCGGCGCCAAGTAGTGTCATACGCCTCATTAATGTCAAAGAATACACCTAGATAATGCTGGTTACGTAAGAAGGCCTGCTGGATGGCCGCCTCAAGCAGGGTCAAGTTGTCTATAGTTGAACGACATCTCCGAAAGCCACACTGAGAGTGGCTAAGGAGCTGCCTGGTCTCGAGCAGCCAAACCAGGCGACGGTTGACCATGCGTTCCAATGTCTTCCCGACACAGCTCGTCAAAGCAATACTCCGATAACTACTGGGATGCATTCGGTCTTTTCCCGGTTTGAGGAGGGGAACCAAAATCGCCTCCCTCCACGAGTCAGGGAACGTGCCGGATGACCATATCATATTAAAACAATTCAGGAGTACTTCCTTGGATGGCAGCAACAAGTGCTGCAGCATGCTGTACAGGATTTGATCATCACATGGCGCAGTATCATGAGCCATAGACAGCGCCGAATCCAGTTCCCACATTGTGAAGGGGCAATTGTAGGGTTCAGAATTTGGAGACCGGAAGTCCAAGTGATCCCTCTCGATGGCAGTGCGGTAGCGGCAGAAATCTGGATCACAGTTAATAGTGGCAGTAGATTCGGCAAAATGCATGGCCAGTGTCTGGGCAATGTCTCTCGGCGCTGTGAGTAGGCTACCCTGATGCAGCAATGCCGTGACAGGTAGTTGGCTGCGTTTCCCGGAGATCCTCCTGATGGCTTCCCACACTTTTGTAGAACTAGTGGAGCGGGAGATGGAGTTCAGGAACGATTGCCATGACCGTCGTTTGCTCTCTTTAATCACTCGCCGCGCCTTGGCCCTTGCCACCCGAAAGCCCGCAAGATTGTCAGCTGAGGGACGGCACTTGAAGCGGCGCAGAGCTGCACGGCGGGCTCGGATGGCTGAGCGGCACTCAGTGGTCCACCAAGGGACAAGGCGCCTCTTGGGATGACTTGAGGACCGTGGGATCGACAATTCAGCAGCATGGGAGATTACGGCTGTAACATGGTCGACCCATTCGTGGACGCTGGCACGGTGTTCCAAAACAGCTAAATCGCTGAAAAGTGTCCAGTCAGCTCTGCAGAGGTTCCACCTGGGCGGCACTGGTAATGCCACAGTCTCATCCAGGAGGCGAATCCAAAGGGGAAGTGGTCACTAGAATGGAGGTCAGCGGCAACCTCCCACAGAGCAGAATCCGCGAGTGCTGGAGAGCAAAAGGAAAGGTCAATAGCTGACGACGACCCAGAAGCAGTACAAAAATGAGTGGGAGCACCAGAGTTGAGGATGCACAGTTCTTCGGATGCCATGAGGCTTTCCAGAATGCGACCCCTGGGGCAAGTAGTCGTAGAGTCCCATAAGACATTATGAGCATTGAAGTCCCCCAGAAGGAGAAATGGGCGGGGGAGTTGGGTAATAAGGTCTGTGAGAGCCTCAGAGTCTATGGCGTCCTGAGGTGGTAAGTAAACGGAACAGATTGTGAGCCTCCGCCCCACAAGAAGGTCAACTGCAACTGCTTGGAAGTCCGTAACGAGAGGGAGCTCAGATGAGTGGTGCATGTCATGGACAAAAACCGCAACACCACACTTTGCCCTTTCCCCCATCAGATCATCTTTTCGATACACGGTATAGCCCCGTAAAGAAGGAGCATCAGTGGCCCGGAAATGTGTCTCTTGGAGACATAAGCACAAGGGGCGCTCTCGTACAAGGAGTTGTAATTCGGCCACATGCGTCCTGAACCCATTCAGGTTCCACTGTAATATGGGAGCCAGTGATCAGGGTGGCTGAATTTTCACCCTGCCCCTGTGCTTTGGAGGAGAGCTCGTACTGGCCGGAGATTTATTCCTGGGGCTACTTCGGAAGACTTCTCTCCATTGAGAATGACAATTTCTGTCGACAAAACCGTAGCTAACAGGGCAGATAACTATAAAACCTACAACACGTTAATACTATATTTTTTGTGTTAAAACTGTTAATAAAGTATGTATTTTAGTATCAGAGAGTAACTATACAATGTAAACACATACTTTGTAATCACGCACATTTTATCTCATTAAGGTTAAAGAAGGCATGGACCAAAGATCAAATACTACTTTTGTCTCCGCTGTTGAAGAATTAAGTTGCTTAGCTGTTGTGACGCAGTATTTGATGTATGTATTTTCTGTTACAATATATGGTAAAAAGTGAATTTCTCCTGTTCTTGTACAAAACCACTCTCTCCTTGCCGAAACATTTAAGTGAAACTAATTATTAAAAATTAGCTGTGTGGGAGAATGCCCATCTGGCTTTCTTTTGTCGTAATGGCGCACAGGCGGCCATTACGTGGAATTTATTTCAAATATTAAATACTGGGCTTCAGCTTCAAGTTAACATAACAAATACTGTGAATACTGACAGTAATTTTATAGTATGAATATTTGCAAGTTCAATTTATCAGAATTGTTAAAGAATTGGCTAGAAATATTTAACTGCATTAGGCAACAAGGCTTAGGTTTGCCTTGCGATGTCTTTGAATTTACAATTAAATTTACTTATGTCAAAGAAACGATTAACCAAAAATGAAGCCACTGTGATATTAATGAAATTATTTATCGTGAATACAAATTCTTACGCTACGTAGATGGTTAAATCGCCTCTCTTTTCGCAACAATTAACTGAACGGCCATCAACAGTAATAGTTTCATGCTACATCTGATTATCTTTGACCTAACCGCGAGTTTGTATAACGTAATTAAACTATTACATGCAAAACTGTACCAATTTTAGTAATATTTGTGCCTGCTTAGCAACCTTGATTATCGTTGGCGTATATTTAAGCCGCATTTACGAGCGAGCAGAATATACGCGACGCTAACAGTGTGTTAAATATCCTTTACCTTTTTCCCAGCAATTCCGACCACGTGTTAAATGCTTCAGATGGCTCTGAGCACTATGGGACTTAACTTCTGAGGTCATCAGTCCCCTAGAACATAGTAGAACTACTTAAACCTAACTAACCTAACGACATCACACACATCCATCGAGCCAGGATTCGAACCTGCGACCGTATCGGTCTCGCGGTTCCAGACTGAAGCGCCTAGAACCGCTCGGCCACCCCGGCCGGCGACTACGTCTTACATCAAAATCAAAACACTTTAATAGCAAAAAATAGAGAGAGGATACAATCAGGACTCCAGCTTTCCTGATACTTCGGCTGACTGAACATGGCTTATGTGAACGGCAGGCCAAGATCTTCGTGGTACGTGGCTACACGGCAACCTTTATCGCGGTTCAGCAGATGAAAGACTGCGAGCAAGTGGGGACAGAGCACCTCCCAAGTCAATCTGTGATTAAGTACACACACGCGCCACCTTCACCCACTGCCCCGACATCGCGATACGGCCAAAGCCGGAGCTACACCGGCGGAAGGCGAACCTCTATAATGGGATCCGGCCAGGAACGGAAAACGCGGCATCAACTGCCTTGAACGGGCTGAAGGCCGCTTACGACCCGAATCATCGACTGGCATCCACAGCCGATATCAACAGCGAGTCAAGACACCGACCGTAATTATGGAAATAAGTAAGTCTGGATCTTCTTTCGCTGTACGTACCGGTGACGACAGGTCAGCACCATCATTCCAAGGGAAAGTGGCACGGAGCGAACTGGGAGAGTGATTCCTGAGACAGAACCGTTTCCACAACCGCTCTCACAACAGTCGCCGCTTGCAGAAGCCTTCAATTTATCGAGAGTTGGACTAGCCTTTCTCGAATAATAATTAAACACGACTTCGTACTGGATATCCCTGAAAATCGTCGCTATAAGACCCACAATTCTCAAATTGCTTCTTCTTTCCTGGAGTGGTTGGAAGTGACAGTCCAGCTTCATTTTTTTCTACTTCGTAGCTTCTCTTCCCTATTCTCAGGACAGTGGTTTTATGAATTTTTAACGTGCCCACGGTACTGTCTGTAACTGACCTGTAACTGAAATAAGAGGCAGCAAGTGCCCATCAGTGTCTTTCTCTCGTTCGAAATTTTCCCTGACATTGTTGCAATATTCACAAGCCGGTCCTCTCAGTACAACGCGCTGCCCACGTACATATCTCGCATAGCTCGCATCCTCGGATGTCCTCCCCCTCGCCTTTCTTCTGCCAGTGAAATATACTGAACAGAAAGAAACAGTCACACGAATATCACACAACTCAGTTCGCAACACCGCACAAAACAGCTGCTGTACGCCGCACGGAGTGGCCACGCGGTTTGAGGCGCCATGTCACGGATTGCACGGCCTCTCCCGTCAGAGGTTCGACTCCTCCCTCGGGCATGGGTGTGTGTGTTGTCCTTAGAATAGGTTAATTTAAGTAGTGTGCCAGTCTAGCGATCGATGAGCCAGCAGTTTGGTCCCTTAGGAGTTCACACACATTTGAACATTTGAGCTGCTGTTCGCCAATTAGGTTTTGATTGTAGAGAGAACACGAATTCGAAGCAACAAGCACATTTTTTGTTTTTTCATCTCTCTCTCAGCCTTAACACACTACAGACAGCGCAGTTTCCAAGAGGATATCCATGTCCCATCCTTGGATGCCTGTAAATAAGAGACATAAAGGAGCCTCATCTGAGGAGCACTCAACATGCAAAGTTTCATAATTTTTTTTTCATAATGCGTGGCCACAGTCATAATATATTTCTGTAAAGTCAGTACCGCCATTAGACTGTTGTTTATTCACAGTGTTACATTTACACTTACATAATCATGATTTCCGCTTCAAAGTGCTATTATCAAGTGTTTTAAGTGTTATAAATTGCCTAAGATGGCATACTGTCGTATTAAAATACACTATTAGACGTATAGACTTCAGTCAAGATGGTGTACTCAGTAATGAAACAAAGCAGTAGTCTCTGCCAGAAATATCGGCTCTTAAACATTATGTCTAATAGTGTATTTTAATACGGCAGTATGCCATCTTAGGCAATTTATAACGCTTAAAACACTTGATAATGGCACTCTGAAGCCGAAACCATGATTTTGTAAGTGTAAATGCAACACTGTAAATAAACAATAGTCTAATGGCGGTACTGACTTTAAAGAGATTCAAAGTTTCGTCTGAACAATTTAAATCATGCGCAACAGTACATCTCTGTAAGGACAATACTGCAGGTCCGTTTTGATAATGTTTCAATGAGACGATCTTTTAATTTCCACTTGCACAGATAGAAGGCGTTCAGATTTCACCGGGCTTTGTTCGAACGAAGAAAAGTCTGGAGCAAAGGTTTTTGATGTTGGAACCCTTTACAGATAGTTACGGTTTTTATTCACTGCAAGGTCCGTCCTCGCCATTATTTCGTTAACTTCTGAATTATAGACTTTTGCTGAAGCTCCGTGCAAACACTTCCAGTCTTCAACTCTTGCACAAACAGTTCTGCAATCGTTTGACAGGAATTGTGCTTCGCATAACACTCAACGATCGGCATGCGCTGTTTTGCTGTCAGCACCATTTTCTGTTGCATTCACCCATCTGTTCCTATCTCTCCCACTTGGCCCTAGATTATTAAACCCTCCTAAAATTTGCAATTGCAGCTGGTACCAATTCGCGGTCCCCGCCGACCTGGTATTGTAAGTAAAGGGTGCAAAATAGCACAGTCTGTACTTATTCTGTACATGACATACCATTGGAGACCTCACACCCTAAGGGAAAAAAACGACGCACCACGAAGGAACTATCCGAATTGGACGGAAATCGGCGAATGCGTTATACATATACAGACAGATAAATGATTACAGTTTCAAAAAAAAAAAAAATTGGATGATTTATTCAAAAGAAAGAGCTTCACGAACTGAGCCAGCCAATAACGCGTTAATCCACTTCTGGTCCATATGAAACCAGCTATTCGGCTTGGTGTTGATTGACAGATCCGTTGGATATCCTCTTGAGGGATATAGTTCCAAATTCTGCCCAATAGGCGAATTAGATCGTCAAAATCCGGAGCTGGTTGGCGGGCTCTGCCAATAATGCTCCCAGCGTCCTCAATTGGAGAGAGACCAGGCCACATTGCTGGCCAAGGCAGAATTTGGTAAGCACGAAGACAAGCAGCAGAAACTGTCCCGTGTGCGGCAGGGCGTTATCTTGCTGAAATTTAAGCCCAGGATGGCTTGCCATGGATGGCAACGAAACGGGGCGTAGAATATCGCCGTCATACCCCCGTGCTGAAAGGATGCACCGGATGACAATCAAAGGGGTCCTGCTATGGTATGAAATGGCACCACAGACTAACACTCCTGGCTGTCAGGCCGCATGGTGAGCGATAGTCAGGCTGGTATTCCATCGCTGTCCACGGCGTCTCCAGTAGATATGGGTCGTTCGTGAACTAACGGGCCAAAAGGAATTGTTCATCAAGATGAACGGAACGAGCGATGAACGAATTCTAAGGAACGGTCTTTCATAGTTCACTTCGTTCGTGGCTTTCTGCTTATAGTTTCCGGGAGCGGGAAACGGTCGGTCCCGTTCCCGCAACTACACGTCGGCCGGCCTCGTTCCAGCCTCGGTCCCGTTCCCATCTGTCTCCGTCTCGCTCGGCCGGGCCCGTCTTCGCGTGGCCACTCGTCGCAGTTCCAATGCCGACTGCTCATAGTTAGTTACGTATAGAGTCGTTCGTTTCGTTCGCTGCGCGTGCCCATACTAAATCTGTTTCAAACCTTTTTTTGAACTTTGAACTTCTGGTTCTTTTCGTATTCTATTCAACAGCCAGTATCGGTAATTATAATGTATTTTATAATTACGTAAGTTACATCAAATTACGTGGTATGTAATACATCTTTTCAGGTAACAAAACGGCATATCAGCTCACTTCACTACTTCGATAAACAGCAGAAGAAATACTTGTAAAAAGGCAAGATTTTTTATCTTATTACACATGCAAAGGAAGTCGGCACGGCACGCACGAGTGGCCATTTTCCGTCTGTTTTTGATCCAAAGTAAAAGAGCATGTTCATTGTTATGGAAGGCAGATCGACTTGCAACCGAATGAAGTCCGCGTTTCATAATCGATTATCTGGTGTCACATTTTGTAAAGAGAATATTATAACTTCTACAATATTATTTCAGTACTAGACTGCTCATTGTCGCCTACCAATCGTCATCTATTGTTTCGAGGTTGTTGTTTGCATTGCCTTATTTGTTATCTCTTCACTGTCTAATTATTACATGTTTATCTACTCTGCTCGTAGCGGTCAACAAATCCTGCGTAATTGGCTAGTAGTCTGTACTCGAGGCTGGTTTTTCGTGCGCCACCTTAACATTATTTCACTGCGATCAGCCACATAACGCTATAGTTTCTAACCGAGAGGTTTTGCAGAATCACGAAAATTACAAGCGTGTGAGAATTCTGTTATGAATGAAAACTCTGTACTCCAGGGCAGAGACAAGCGCCTCTCTTGGCGCCTTCCATCTTCAGTCATCTAGGCTAATAATTTTCAGTTTTTCATAAGAACCGTATACCAAGCACAAATGAATGGTAAACGAGTAAAAATGAACGGTTCCCAAAAAAGAGCGATCACCAGTGAACTACTTCCCAAGGATGAACGAGTTTGCCCGTCTCCAGTCACATTCCCGCTGGCCGTCGGGGCTCCGTTCGAAGCGGGACCCATCAGTCAAGCCAACTGTACTCCAGTCAGTGAGATTCCAGGTCAAATGGGCCCCGACACCGCTGCAAACGGGCCTGTTGGCGTACAGAGGATAAAAGCAGCTGGCACATGGGGCGCCGTGAACTCAGCCTCCTTTCTGTGAGCCCTTACCGCCACTGAAGCGCAAGTTTCACGTCAGATCGATGGCAATGACGGATCCGGGACTCTGAGTACCTCTCTGACGATTGCTCGGAGTTCAGGTTCTGTCGTCTCTCCTGGTCGACCGCTTCCTTCTTGACGCTGTGTTCGGCCGTGATTCATCCATTCGTCAAGTAATGCCGACGCTCCTGTTCAAATGTCGAGCCCTTCGCCGATTACTGCAACGTCCTCTATCAAATGCTGTCATCTGTATGTATTGTTCACACGTCTGTGCAGCTGATACATGGAATGAAATTCGTTAAGATTTTACGTCCTGGTATAGATATCTCTCTTCTCAGCTGCGCTGTGAAATTGCGCTGCGACGTCACATATTCATCCAGCAGCTGTCAAAGTTTACAATTTTGCACTTTCCGTTGATAACTGTATGAATATCGGTATTCAGTTTGTGAGCAATTTGGATAATTTGTTCGTGGTGCGTCGATTTTTTTGTCTTAGAGTCATAGTCGCAATTAACTAGCGCATAAACTATAAATTGTGAATTACTTTGAATAAAATATAGAGTAGTAAAACTGACGATGGTTTAGTAACAATTTAACAATTTTTCCCCTCCTTTAGTGTTCTAAGGTTAAACGTACTGACACAGCGAAGTTTTCGGGACAGAGCGAACAGGTAGATGTGTTAAGTGCAGGCGTGTTACATGATGTATCGAAATCACGGTTTTCAGAATTTTCTGTGATGGAAAATTCTCCTATCCGTTAACATGGATCAGTTCCACGTCAGCTTTATACAAAAAAAATTCCGGGCCAGTTTTCTTTCATTCACCGCGTAAAACATGGTGGTTTGTTTCTGAACAACAGGATGTTTATTACAGAGGAAAGTACCTGGTGAATGGAGGAATACTATTGTTATACCTCTTTTCGAAGGAAAATGGAAATAAAGCGGCAGGAAGATCAGTATCTGAGAGAGTAATGAACCTCGCAGGTAAACAAGTGTGGCCACGAAAATGAGACTAGAGCCAGGGGGCTCCTTTCTCCTTTCAGCTTGTGATCTGGAGGCTGGTTTGAGGACTTACTCCAACACGGATGCGGCTGTTCCGGGCGAGCAAGTCCTTCCTGAGTCCATCAAGCAGCACCCTGACAGCCGTCTTGCTGCCGAAGTACATCGCGTATTGGGGGTCGTGTGGTGGGATGTAAGCGGCGAGGCTAGAAAACGAAAAGACACTCTGACAAACACTTTAAATTTATAGAACATAGCTATACAAAACTTTGAAAAAAAAACAGTTTATTGGAGCGTAATATAACAGTTGTTGTAACGTATTGTTATCTGCACAGCGTGATTCAGCTGCCCCTACCGATGTCATTTCTATGCAACCCGCAGTGATATATCTCGCCTTCAAGAACCACGCGTCAGATTTTTGATACTCTGGATCACTACGGGGAAGCTATTAGGTCTGCAGAAAAATGAACTCGGCGTCTTTGTAGGAAATTTTATGTAATGATTAAATTTTCTACTGGGATACGCTTTCGCCAGAAGCGACAATGTACAAAAGTGACCATCATACGCACCTCTGCTCCCACATTCAGCCGCTACCGGTCAGGATTTGTAGTTTGTTGCTCATGGAACTCCCTCCTACCGCTTTGCAAAAATTTTCTACTGCGTGAATTATTTCCCACATTCGAACAGTTTTGGTCTTCACTGACTGCCCTTGTTACGCCACAGGCTTACTCGTGCACTTACAAACTGTAAAATTGACTTTTGTGTAAATTTTGCATAAAATTTTTATGAAATTTAGCAGTAGAAAATGACCTATTTCATCGTTGTATTTGTTAGTCCTTCTGACTTCGAAAATACTGTGCTAGTAAGCGTTAAGTTTGGATCGAATAGCTACAGTAATTCTATTTAGCGTAAGTCTACAAAAGTCGTTGTTCTCTTCATTACACTTAGGGGCACGTTTAAATTAATATTGTTAAATAAATAGCCAAATATGCTGGCGGCGCAATAGCCTAATCAGTTGAGACCAAAAAAGGTCAAACTTTTGTTTTTCAACTTTGTGTTCTGCCTTACGGCAGGTCTTGTCGTGGGGGAAGCCTCGTCACAGAGGTCCGCCGCATGAGCGTCTAGGGAAGCGATTCCAGTGGAGGTTTCCTGTTGCCTTCCACTGGTGATAATGAAATGATAATGAAGACAACACCCAGTCCCTGAGCGGAGAAAATCTCCGACCCAGCCGGGAATCGAATCTGGGCCCCTTGGCGTGACAGGCCGCCGCGCTGACCACTCAGCTATCGGGGCGGACAAAAAAAGTTCGAATATAGGAGTAATTCGCGTGGTCGGAAATTTTTGTACAGTGGTAGCAGGGAGTGCCACGAACAACGTACTAAGAATCCTTACTGGTGAGGGATGAGTGTGGAGTCGAAGGTGCGTTTGAAGGTCACTTTTGTATGGTTTTCTTGAGTAGTACTAATATCCTAGCGCCCAGCGAAAACGTATCCCAGTACAAAATCAAGCTGCATTAAATTACTTACAGAAAAGATCCCGTTTATTTTTTCTGTAGGCTCTGAGCACTATGAGACTTAACATTCGTGGTCATCAGTCCCCTAGAACTTAGAACTACTTAAACCTAACTAACCTAAGGACATCACACAACACCCAGTCATCACGAGGAAGAGAAAATCCCTGACCCCGCCGGGAACCGAACCGGGGAACCCGGGCGTGGGAAGCGAGAATGCTACCGCACGACCACGAGCTGCGGACTTTTCTGTAGGACTAATAACTTGCGCGTAGCGAGAGAGAGAATGTGGAAATCTCGTACATTGTTTTTGATGGCCACATATAACATTGCGGGCTGCATAAAACGACATCGGTAGGAGCAGATGAATCACGCTGCATGCATTAAGTGTACCAGGTGAACAATAAATCAAAATTTTGTAACATTTGAAGAACTGGTGAATGACATCTCTTTGTTTGTCGTGTATTATCGCAATATTTTTGGAAGTGATACGCTGAAACACAGTAGGTAACCTCAGCATCTCAGTTAATCGATAAATGTTTATTATAGTACAAAAGTTTATACAAAACATACAGACAAAAAAATACTAGGCTTCAACGGTGTGAGAAGATGTAATTTAATCACAAAATTATTTAATATAGAGGGTGTAATGGGTATAAGTGCAGACATTTTGTAAGTAGGCTGTTTAGGTTTTTTTATTGGTAACGCCACCTCTGTATTAAAATCACTGGCTGTGCTGTGTGCAGTCTGTGGCTGCTTTGCATTGTTGTAATACTCGCCATTGTAGTGTTAGGCAGCTGGCTGTGAACAGCGCGTAGCGTTGCGCAGTTGGAGGTGAGCCGCCAGCAGTGGTGGATGTGGGGAGAGAGATGGCGGAGATTTGTAATTTGTCATGAACTGCTATATTTATATATGATGATATCAAGGTAAATACATTGTTTGTTCTCTACTAATATCTTTCATTTGCTAACTATCCCTATCAGTAGTTAGTGCCTTCCATAGTTTGAATCTTTTATTTAGCTGGCAGTAGTGGCGCTCGCTGTATTGCAGTAGCTTGAGCAGCGAAGATTTTTGTGAGGTAAGTGATTTGTGAAAGGTATAGTTTAATGTTAGTCAGGGCCATTCTTTTGTAGGGATTTTTGAAAGTCAGATTGCGTTGCGCTAACAAAATATTGTGTGTCAGGTTAAGGACAGTCGTGTATAATTGTTCAAAGGGGACGTTTCAATTTTTAGTGGTGACAGAGGACAGTGGATTGAAAAAACATTACACCAGTATTTACTTGAAGTGCAGACCAATATTTATAGCTCTTAGGAGTGGTATGTTTTTGGGTTAGTTAGTACTTCCAAGTATATGTGGAAGGAGCAAACTATTCATTAATGGTATTAGTTGAAAACAGTCTTGGTTGCCATTTTAGATTTTTATTTATCAACTACGCGTTTCACCTTATTTGGGCATCTTCAGGCTGATCTTAATTTTGTATTTCTTAGGACGATGCTTTAGAGGCGTCAGTACTAGCACACGACGCTGTGGTGTACTATGCTAACTACTTAAGCCCCAACTTATTCTACACTACTGGCCATTAAAATTGCTACACCACGAAGATGACGTGCTACAAACGCGGAAGTTAACCCACAGGAAGAAGATGCTGTGATATGCAAATGATTAGCTTTTCAGAGCATTCACATAAGGTTGGCGCCGGTGGCGACACCCACAACGTGCTGACATGAGGAAAGTTTCCATCCGATTTCTCGTACACAAACAGCAGTTGACCGGAGTTGCCTGGTGAAACGTTGTTGTGATGCCTCGTGTAAGGGGGATAAATG
Organism: Schistocerca serialis cubense; assembly: GCF_023864345.2. Lineage (NCBI taxonomy): Eukaryota > Metazoa > Arthropoda > Insecta > Orthoptera > Acrididae > Schistocerca > Schistocerca serialis. Next base: position 124,459,339 of record NC_064639.1, read on the forward strand.
CGAACCATCACATCTCCGACTTTGATAAAGGTCGGATTGTAGACTATCGCGATTGCGGTTTATCGTATCACGACATTGCCGCTCGCGTTGGTCGAGATCCAATGACTGTTAGCAGAATATGGAATCGGTGGGTTCAGGAGGGTAATACGGAACGCCGTGCTGGATCCCGACGGCCTCGTATCAGTAGCAGTCGAGATGACAGGCATCTTATCCGCATGCCTGTAACGGATCGTGCAGCCACGTCTCTATCTCTGAGTCAACAGATGGGGACGTTTGCAAGGCAACAACCATGTGCACGAACAGTTAGACGACGTTTGCAGCAGCATGGACATTCAGCTCGGAGACCATGGCTACGGTTTCCCTTGACGCTGCATCACAGGCAGGTGCGCCTGCGATGGTGTACTCAACGACGAACCTAGGTGCAGCAATGGCAAAACGTAATTTTTGTCGGATGAATCCAGGTACTCTTTACAGCATCACGGTGGTCGCATCCGTGTTTGGCGACATCGCGGTGAACGCACATTGGGAGCGTGTATTCGTCATCGTCATACTGGCGTATCACCCGGCCTGATGGTATGGGGTGCCATTGGTTACGCGTCTCAGTCACCTCTTGTTCGCATTGACGGGACTTTGAACAGTGGACGTTACATTTCCGATGTGTTACGACCCGTAGCTCTTCCCTTCATTCGATCCCTGCGAAACCCTAAATTTCAGCGGGATAATGTACGACCGCATGTTGCAGGTCCTGTACGTGCCTTTCTGGATGCAGAAAATGTTCGACTGCTGCCCTGGCCAGCACATTCTCCAGATCTCTCACCAACTGAAAACGTCTGGTCAATGGTGGCCGAGCAACTGGCTCGTCACAATACGCCAGTCACTACTCTTGATGAACTGTGGTATCGTGTTGACGCTGCATGGGCAGCTGTAACTGCACGCGCCATCCAAGCTCTGCCTGAATGCCCAGGCGTATCAAGGCCGTTATTACGGCCAGAGGTGGTTGTTCTGGGTACTGATTTCTCAGGATCTATGCACCCAAAATGCGTGAAAATGTAATCACATGTCAGTTCTAGTATAATGTATTTGTCCAATGAATACCCATTTATCATCTTTATTTCTTCTTGGTGTAGCAATTTTAATGGCCAGTAGTGTATTATTTGCTCCTGTAACGTGTACGCGTTATGCAGGTCTAGGAGTCTCTCACGTCCATTTAGAAAGTACTTACTGTTAACGAAGGCGCTGTTGGCCTGATGTACTCGACGATTCTTTAAGCCACTATCTCTAAAGGATCGTCCTAAGAAAAACCAAATTAAGATCATCCTAAAGATGCCTAAATAAGGTGATAAATAAAAAAAACTAAAATCGCAAGCAAGACTTTTTTCAACTAACACTATTAAATACTGGTTTGCTGATTCATGCCACAGATGGACTGGAAGAATTTTTATTCATTAATGATTATTTTCCCAGCCGGTCAGGTATTGAATTGCGCACACGTGGACCCAAATAGGTTAGCTATACCGACAACTGTAGTCCACTTACTGGTGCAGTTACGACAATGTAGAAAACATTAAATCGCAACGTTTGTGACGTGTTTGTGAGAATTCTGTTCAATGCAGAGGAAGAACAGCCAACACTCTGATACCGCTTATAAAATATGTGCATGTATATACTTTACATCCTGTACACAATATACTGACGATAAGTTATGCAAATGCGATTTTAGACAGTGATACAGAACTCCATCGACAAAATGTCGCAGGTTATTCTGGGATCTTTATTGTTTGTTGATACGAGGGTTTCGTTGTCGGCGGTGACTCGTTACATAGCAATTGGATTTCTTTTGATATTTTAGTCCCTGTTATTAGGTTTTATTTAATTCCACTGAAAACATCTGCCGAAAGGCGAAAACATATTAGTTGCCCGTTAACAGTGTAACACAGCTGTATGAATGGGTTTACTGATGAAGTATTGGCCGATATTCACCTAGTGTAACGGAAGAGCGGCACAACCACGGTAGGGTAGTTGTTCCCGCAGCCACAAAACCCCCCCACAGTAATTTTTCCTTTATCTGAGCATTGTTACCTCTCTCTGTGTTCTTTTACTATATGTTTTGGTGAGTGCGTATTATAGATTTTACACCTTTGTGCAACTATTTCACGGAAAGCAAGGTAGTTTTCGTGAAAAACCGAATAAACTGCATTACTACTCTGTAATGAGCCACAGGACAGCATGGGTCCCTTATACCAAACAACTCAGAAAATATCCTTGTACAACCTCAGAAAGTTTTTCGTTTGAGTTCAAGTGACCTGATGTACTCGTATTTAATACTGACTGGTTTCTCAGTGCTGAAATAACTTTTTTCAAGTAGATGGCTATCCATCGATGATTACAATACATGAAGATCTACTTGTATCGAAAATAATAATAATTGACTTAATAAAAAAAAACAGTTCTTTTCAGAGAGGAAAATCCTGCTGGAGATAAAATTGTCGTCAATAATATCACAATAAGTGAAACATGTTAATTGTATCGACTGCAACGTCTTTGAAGATAAAGACACACAAAAGAAAATACATACAAAATAAGTCAGAAACTAGTTTAAAATGTGATAAGGGTGTTGCTGACTCAGCACTGCTGTACCGAAGTGTGATATAGGTTATAAATAGAAAGCGAATACTTCCCACAGGTTGTAGTCTGACGAACATTGTCAGGAATGTTCAAATAACTTTTTGGAATGCAGCCGGATGATGTCGTCGACAACCGTAGATAGTCTCACGTTTCAACAGGCAACCTACTTGTCAATTTCAGGAAAAGCGGCAGCAAGTAAGTGCTGTGCAAGTGAAATTAAAACCTCGATTTGCAGACCAGTTCCGGAAAGATAAAAACACACACACACACACACACACACACACACACACACACATACATTGTAAACACTAGCACCACCACACAACAAAAGTTGGCCGACGCCGGAAGTTACCTATAGAGAAAATTGCTAAACAACAGGTGGGATAGCATTAACTCTGACCACCTAGTTTTTGGCGAGAGAGAGATCAGGATTCTACACAGAACTGAAGCAAAAACCGCCATCTCTATTTACAAGATTACTTGTTAATTTACTTTCAGCTGCTTCAAATGGTTAAAATGGCTCTGAGCACTATGGGACTTAACTGCTGCGGTCATCAGTCCCCTAGAACGTAGAACTACTTAAACCTAACTAACCTAAGGACATCACAAACATCCATGCCCGAGGCAGGATTCGAACCTGCGACCGTAGCGGTCGCGCGGTTCCAGACTGTAGCGCTTAGAACCGCTCGGCCACTCTGGCCGGCTCAGCTGCTTCCTTAATAACATTGTCCCAATCGCTAGAAGTGCACGCCAGACGCCAGAATTTCCGTGTTGTTAAATTTCATTGCCCGACCGGTGCCAATATGACGCTATACAATAGCCGATTTTCTCGGGTGTTATAAGCGTATTTTTCAGATTCACTTGCACAGCACTTACCTGCTGAAGTTCTGCCGTGAAAATAACAGGGTAGTCACCTGTCGAAATATCGGTGGTTGCCGATGACGTCACGTGGCGATATTCCCGTAAGTTGTTTGAACATTGCATACGCCAGGAGAAACTCAGCTCTCACAGTACCAGAAATGCGGATGACAGAAAATAATATTATTTCGCGAATAGTGAGACAAAATTTATAGTGAAGGACGATCACCAAATGAGCAAACAATTCAGTGACTCGTCAAGCACAGAGCTGTCTCATTTGCACGTTCACATCTAGTGAAGAGAGACCAGACTACTTACATCTAGGTGGCGAAACAGTTTGAAAAGTGAGTAATGGTGCATGTCAGATGGGTGCAATTGGCATCACAAAAGCCAACATTTTCATGGGATCCTGAAGGCTGATGCCCCTATGCTGCGCAGAACGTCTAACCTTCTACTGCCTATAGAGACGAGTTAGCACATCTGTTTCTCAGTTACCGTAGCTGTTTGAAATAGAGCTCGATCTCTACGACAGAGCACTGTTGTGCAGAAACGCATTCTCGTTCTGAGAGCTGGAAGAGTCCATCCTGTTGCTCCGAAGGGGAGGCCCCTGATGTCTTCACATCGAGGTAATAGAATCTATCTCCTCTGGTTCAAAGACTATGTAAGCTAGCCACTATCGATTTTGTCTCAGCGCTGGCTGGGTATATTGCGCATTTCCGAAGCAAGCAGGGGGGCTGACGGCACTGAGCGACCAGGAGGCGCAACTATGGTGCGCTGGGGCTGGAGCACAGTGTGCGAGAGAGGGAGTGACGGCTGGACTGCCTCGGTGTTAACACCGGACGTTGATCTGCTCTCCGGGCCTCAGACGTCGGTTATGGGGCTCCGTTTCCATCTGCTGGAGTTTGTCTTACCGATAATCTATCTAGTGAGCATCGTTCCAACGACAACTGTGGTTATCGCAAAAATTAAAGAATCGCGCAGGTTCTTTCGTCGTATAAAAACTTTCTCAGTTCATATTCAGATTATGATACTGATGCTGCTCATTACCTACTTGTCGTTAATTAATATTCGACTAAGCCGGAACATGCTAATTGGTTGCGAAAGAGGGATTTTGGTTTTCGTATGTTTATATCAGTGAATGTTCTTTTCATTAGTTAAAGAGAGATGTGTAATTGTTAAGATTTTTTACTCGTAATTAAGTTGTGGGGTTGTTTTCTTAATTATATGGCAACTATTTTATTGTGTTTTATTTGCATGTTAAAGACTGCAACGTGTGTATAAGACCATGGGTAGAAAAGTTTCTAATAGCAGATTTCTGTGTGTTCCAGAAGGCTTTCTTGTTCTGGTTTCAATATTTGTGTACCTTGGCCCGGAGGAGTACGGGGGTCGTGTGGGTCCGTTTGGAGAGGAAGAAGGGCATGTGTCCAGAGCAGGACTGTAAAATTCTAAATTGTATTTTCTTCCTGTAATTTAGCACTCTTATTGAGCTATAGTTGTGTGAGTAGCTTATTCTTAAATGTGTGTTAATTAGACTTGCAGAAATTTTGCTTTGTTCAAGGTTTGCTAAGATAATGTTGAATGTTCAATAATTTTATTAATTGGGTAAATATTTTTTTAATGCAATTATGCTTGTGTCTTTTTAACGTTGAGTTTTTTAGTATATTTTATTTAAGGGAAAGGTAAACTTCAGCCTGGTTGGTAGGCGAGTTTCTTTCAGAGTTCACTTCGAAGAAAGCCTTTGCTTAAATTTTTGCTGTTACTGAAATGGTTTGAAGATATTTTGATAGTGATCGTATTTATTTAAAAATTTGTTTGCTAAAGGATAAACAGTGTAATGAATGTAAATTGTACAGTATATTTTTTGAGTACCAAGGAATGTGAACATCTACTGAGGAACTACACTATAATAAAATTTATTATATGTGCAAACTTGGGCCTAGTCCTTCCTTAATCGAAAGTGAGAGCCCGTTCTGATGATTTTAAGTCACCGCTACAACCCCCTCAGTTGATGGTTGGCCGCTGACCTGTGCACTTCGTGCATTCCCTTTGCTGTCTGCACAGTACGCCAGCACTGCCTTCGAACACTACAGCTCCAGGGAAAGTCGTTCATGGCCAGGTATGTGTCATTATACATACTGACGAAATTTAAGCAGGAGGTAACATATTATGGAGCTGCTCAAACAATTGATTTCAGCTACTTTTGCTTTGGGAGAGTTAAATTAGTGAGCACAAATCTCATTAGATGTACTTTAGGGGGTTGCACAATCTTTAAATATAGAGAATAAAGGAGGAGGAGGATACATTGGTACAAGTACTTCCCAAGACTGCACTGGTTCAGAAAAGGGGTGGACGATGGGAATGTAAATTTTATATTTAGGGACTGCCACATAATTTTCACTTAGCACACATTCTTTATCTTACACTGTTCACGTCGTAGTAAGGAATACTACTTCTTTCACACCTTTCTTGTTTTACAAGATTTGCTTCTGGCAGCAAGTTGTCAGACTCGTTTCGCTTCGGTTGACTCGTTATTGAACCAAGCGCCAGCAGACATCATGGTTGTACTCTTGGATCTGACAGTCTGTCGCCACAGTGTTGTTATAGTTACAGTTAGAGGAAACTGTAATATTCAAACTGTGTTCTACAATATATAAGTCCACCAAAAACCAGTGAGAAATTGCTGTATACTGGTAGACTAGGTCTTAGTGTTCTGGCCAAAGAGTGTTTATCGCCTGAAACCTCAGAAACGTAAGTCACGTGCAATGTTTTAAGTAGTGCTTAACCTTAAGTAACCTCGCTGTCGGTCATTTTATTTGTTGTTATAGTATGAACTGAACTGTTGTGAATACAGAAATCGAATAGTAAAGATTCGTCTTCAACCCTGTAAGAGATATACCTTGTGTATTTTGCGTGCAATTGGCCGCTTATGTTACAAAAATTTGTTGTATACTTGTTCGCTCTGTTCAAAATTTTGCAAATTCACCCTGAGCTATTGGAAGTGGCAGACTCGCATGACGGTGGCCATTTTGACAGACTGTGACTCTTGTACTATTACTAGCTGAATATGACACCATCTGCATGAACTGAGTAATTCATAGTTAACTTAATTTACTCTCTTGCGTGTTGCCTCACTTGTAATTACGTAATTCTGATCATGAATTATTTCCTGTGTGCTGCGAGCTTCAGTCTTACTGTTATCTTTAAGCATTAAGAGTAGGCGTCGAGGAGCAGGCATTTGCTACAGGTTGTGTAAGTTATTGTGAGCTACTCTCAGAATAGGTTGCTGAGTTTTAAGCCAAGTGTGGAAATTTAAATTTGGTACAGTGGAACACACGTTCTTGTATTATTACTAGTGCAGGCTTTCATAAAAAGAAACTGTAAAATCTACACATTTTATGTAACTACAGTCACAGTTAACTAAAATTGGCTTTATAGAAACATACTGAATTTCAGGCTGTACTGATATAGCATAGCCTCCGGAAAAAAGTAATGTAAATTAACTTTACGATATTCATCAACAATGGAAGCGCTTTCTGCGCCCTTAGATATGCAATAATTACAATCTCTGTATAGTTAGTATATAAGAAAAGGATGCTTGTTTCTTTGTCTTCTTCTTTGTCTTCCTGGTCTCGTTGGATCTGATGTCCTATCTGACGGTCGCATAGAGATCACGGTCTCTAAATGAGTAATATAATTATTTGTAGCGTTATTATCAATTTTGTCAAATACGTCTGCAGTCATTTATGGTAGAATGTGTTTTTTGTTGGTAGCAAATAGTACCTTCTCTGACCCATGATTTATTTACGTAATAATTAGATGTTGCCCTGACCATTTTGTGTAAGTTAATTGTTGTAGCGACGCCATTAATGATAAAATAACAAAAACACTTTTAATAGTCATTTCTTGCAAGAAGTATTAAAGGTAATAATCTTAACAAATGCAGAACGGTGTCTTGTAATATTTTCCATTTCATTTTTTAGGCCAGAGGTACAGTTTAGTGAATAATAATTTTTTTTAAATGTATATGCTGCCGTTGCACATAGGCAGCTATACTGGAGCATCAAGCCTCAGAGAAAAAGAAATAATTAAGCAGTTTATTTAACTGGTTTATCGCGTAACATAAAAGATTTTTTTAAAAACCATCGTGAGTAAGACAGATGTCTTCACGTTGGAAAACGTATGATATTTCTGGGGATAGCGTCCTGAGTAACAGTTAGCCGTGGATTTTAACCAACTTAAAAGAGAATTTTTAACAAAACGTTTTCATTTCCAACTATCAGAATAATTTATTTCATTCTCTTTTGAAAAAAGATTACGCGATATTGATGGTTTATTAATTTTCCATACTGTGGCCTTAAATTCTACTCAGTGGTTGGCCGCATTAATTTCTTTAACTTACTTCAGACTATAGTGTAGAAGTTTTACTTTGTAACGAAAATTACTTGACTGATCAGATCAGGGGTTCGGGATAGAGTTTTTGATATTTTATACAAATGTTTACAGCTCTCATCCTATCAGTTTTCATAATTTCTTTATTGTGTTTTGAAACGGTGTGTAATATAACTTTATCACAATGAATGATTACATAAGAATTGAATGCCACCACCTCACCACTCCGTGCCTGCTCCCTACTGCTACACTTACGTATATGATTACTTCTTTTTGACAGTTATTGCGACGCACTTAGACTTCTAACATCTGTATTTGTTGAATTGTTCGTTGTACTGACATAACTTCTTAACACAATCCTTCGCAGAATCGCCAGCTATCGCTTATAAGTTACGCAAGATATGTGTTTGTGCGTAGACTTCAGCTGTTGAACTACATCTCACCTACACTGTGTTGGTCGCTTACAATGGAATCCAGCCACCATCGTTGTCTCGTTTCGTGCGTCTGTGCAGGTGTGGGCCCCGTCCAACACCAATTAGGGTATTTTGTCTACGAGCACTCTTTATCACGCGAGCCACGAACGCTCTTGGTCCAAACTGGTAATTACATTCACGTTTGGCACAAACCACAGGAGCCCACCAATCCTGTTAACTAGTTGTAAAGTGACGTCTTAGAGCATCATGTGGAGTACCTTCTGATCTCGTCCGTAGCTCAGCTAATTTAACATCCATTAATGTTCATTTGGAGTCCATTTGTATTGCTTCACTGCATTCACATACTCGTAAAATCACAATATTACAGCACGATAATGAAGAATATGAGTTATCACAACAATTTGTATCGAAGTTGCATCAAAACATCATCCGATTTCGTATGCCATTTTCTCCTTTCAGTAACAGAGTGCTGACAAGTGACTCTTCATGAACGTCATTTTATAAATAAGCGACCCATTTGAAATTGAGCAGTGTAAGAATGTGCTACTCTCAGAAACTTTTCTTTGTCAGGGGGTCATGCCTCTCCATTTTCGAAGCACACTGTGGTAGCCACTCACCTGCAGATGTGGATGATGAAGCCATCTTCGACGCCCCTGCTGAGCATTCCCTGCACGGCCTCCCTGGTGCAGATACTCAGACCCAGCACGTTCACGTCCAACGTATGTCTCCAGTCTTTAGTGGCCCCACCTGCAAACAACACGCCGAAACAGGTAACTGTAAGCACTTCAAAAGATAAACAATGGTTGCTTCAGGTAGATGAATTAACGAAACTTGTCTATGAGACACAACACCTCTCTTGTACCGTCAGCCATTTATGTTTGATATGTACCACTGCAACTTTGAGGATATAGTAATAATTATAATAATAATAAGAGATAAGACGGAATCATTTTCTTCTCATTATTTCTAGCTCATCTCTGTTGGTCCTTCCCACCCAGTAATGGTCGCGTAATGACCAGTAACACTTCAAAAAATGGTTGTAACCGTTTTTTGGTCTACATATTGATGAATACGTAACTTTGAAGAAACATATTGTTGACAAGGAACCCCCTGAGTGCGAGGTCGCAAAAGGTAAATGATGTTTACGGTATTTGACGCCCCACATATTGTTTAACATGCAACCACAATAACGGCAGTAGGGTCGGAACTAGAGGTATGCAATGGCGAGTACAGTATATAAATAACTCACAACAGTGTTACACTGCTAGTGGTGTTGACACAAAGACGAGCATGTCAACGATAAACAAAGCAAACACTACACTGCATCTGCAACAACAGCTGCCGAAGATGGCATTTAGTCAAAATGAAACGCAAGGCATATTATCGCACTATCTAAAGCTATGCCTTAAAGAATAGCCAGTTTCACGATAAGCTCCACGACAGACGGTTTCACATTCGGTTGCATGCCATCACATTTCCCCATTACACCAATTTGATTCTATGTGCATTATTTAAGAGTGGATACTTAGCTGAACGTTCGGCATGGTTTGTAGCTCCCATGGAGTTCGTCTTCAGTCTTGATGTTGCGTACCTTTGTGATCACTGTGGCGCATCATTTTTCATTCGGTGTTTGTTTTGAACATTTCTTGAATATCGACGATGTCTTATTTTACGACTTGTTGTACATACATCCCATGGGAGTTTTATACCGTACTTCTCGCATACTTGTTTTCTGGCGCCCTCCTGATGCACAAGGTGAGTTTTTAGCAGTTAATATTTTTCGTGTCATAACTGTTAACACAATACTTTCAAGCTAGCCTTACTAAAGACTGAAGTTGCGTCCTGATACATATGGGATTCCTTGTAAGCTGCTCAAACATTTTCCTTTACTTTTGTTCTTCATACAACTGCTATTCTTGGAAACAAAGTAATCAACACCATAACATATCTTGCTAATTTCCACTCAGCAATGTCTTATAGAATAATTTCCTGGGCTATTTTAGCAAAGAAAGTATTGATTACACAAAAGTGAGATGTTTGAACGATAAAAAAATTGCTTCGCCAGTTGGCTTTTGAGAGGGTTAGAGCTTTATAAATTTGGAAAATACCTCCAGTACTACATGAATACAGGCAAAACCTTTTTCAGTTTTTGGCAAAGGAGCATAGAAATCCTCAGCTAACAGTTCCATCAAATCATTCAGCGTAGGAAGTCTACATGTATGGATAGTAACTTTGGCTCTTCGGCATTTATCACATTTTTAATAGGATTATTTACCCTCTTTGCCATGTTATAAAGAAAAATCACATATTGTGCTAATTTCTGTACACTCTTTTTAACACCTACATGCTCAAAATTCAAATTGGTATAATCGACTATTTCAGTTATGTGCTCACTGGGCCGATACACTCCCCAGTTTACCTAATTTTCATTGGTTTGTTGAAACAGTAAACAATTATAAATCCTGTTATATGTTGGCAGTCGTAGCCAAGTTTCTTTTTATCGTCTTCCACACGTCATCATGATTCTAATGTAACCTCAAAGGTTTTTGCAGTTTTATTCAATATTCTTCTGTCTCTGAACTTCGTTGAGATAAAACAGATTTACATGCTGCTCACGATTGTTTATCCGACTTTATAACTCCATCCTACTACCAGTCTGGGGAAGGTATCTGACACAATGTTTTGTGTACCTTTAACATATATGATTTTAAATTGAAACTGCTGCAAAACGAGTGTTCGCCACATCAATCATCCATGTATTAATATAAATCATATGAAAAGGCTCTGTGATCAGTGTAAATAATTGTTTTATTTCTCGATAGACAACCTCTAAACTCCTGGAATCCCCTTTTTCCTGACTTTTTCCAAGTCATTATGTTCTTCTCACACAGTCATACTACGTTTTTCTTCACACCTAGTGAATGACCTGTTTGCAGAGGATAATGTTTTATTATCTTCACTCCACTCATCTCCATAATACTGGGACTATTCCATTTCAGTGCTGTGCCCACTGGAGTCAGTTTCTAAACAAAATGGCTGACTGAGGTCAGGGTGGTGTAAGATCCTCCTCTCCCTCAAAGCCTCCTTAAGTTCACCAAAAGCTTCTAGATATTTGTACGTCCAGGTAACAGTTGTACAAGCACAAAATTTCTAAAAAAGAATTGCACATACCTAAAATGATTTACGTTGCTTTTGGTTTCTAAGACATGGACATTCTTTTATTGTCTTTATGTTTTTGGGATCACTTTTAATACCAGTTGTCGGTGATATATTGCCCAAAAATTTTCTCTTTTTTCTAACATTTCACATTTTCTAAGCCTAGTGATCATGCTCTCTTAAATTTTAAAATACCTTGTCCACAGGTTACAATATTCTTACCAAGATTCAATGGTAATTAGTTGGTCATTTACATATCCAATTATTTTGGTGCTTAGCTCTGATCTTATGACTTGGTCTAGCACTCACATAGATACTGACACGCATATTAAACCCCAGTGGGACAACATTATACTGGTATAACTTATCATTTACAAAAAGGACGTACAGTTTCGATATTTTTAAGTAATTGGTACTTGCCTGTTCATAAGTTAAATCACCTTGTTGTACTTCTGTAATGTCCCTTCCGTATTTTCTGGGTGATTTGTCTCTCTCCTCACTACTGTATTCAACATTCAAGCATCTATGACAACTTTTAGACTACTGTTCTTTTTATGCACAACTATTAAAGGACGATTGAATTCACTCTTACTTCTGTCTGTCTGTCTGTCTATCAGAAAATGTTTCCCATGAAACGTCTCTAATTCCTCTTTCTGGTGGTCATTTAATCCTTCAAATTTAGACATTTGGTTTTCAAGTTCTTCTGCAATCCCCTTTTATCCTTATCACAATCACAGGCCAGGTTCATTTCCAATTTCGCAAAATCAATCCCTTTTAATTTAAGATGTTCCAGTAAGTTATTATTACCTAGTGTAACATCATCAAAATTCACAGCCACTTTTGATCCTTCACACCCAATATTAACAAAACTGTCTCCACAATAAATCTTTCCTCTACATTCTGTTAACCAATCCACACCTAAACTCATTGCTACGCTTTGCTCTGGTACCATAAAAAATATGCATCAAACATATGCCTACAATTTCAAATTACAGATATATTTGTAGATTAGCAGCTTTGATTAATTTATCAGTTGCATTTACTGTTTTTAGTCCAGACAATCACACATTCATTACATCATTATGTTCCTGTTCATAATTCAAAAACCTTTGAGTAACTGCATCAGTTTCAATACTAGTGTCTAAAAGAGTTTTGTTTTCTCCACCATAAATGCCAGTTTTCACAGGGAGTTCTCCAGTCCTAGTATCATCAGTTTCACTTACTTCATGTGACAATTCCTAATAAAATCACTCTGTGTCCAGTCATTACTATCTATCTGTATATATGTCTTCTTCTAATTCTTTTGAATCACACATAAATGTATTTCTTGTCATTACCTTTTGCTAACTTTTTAGCCAATAACAAAAACATTAACTTTCTCCTCAACACCTACATCTATTGGACTCTTCAAATAATTTTTGGTAGGCCTGCTCATCTCCTCAATAATTTCAGAAAAAGTTCATTGTCATTCCTTATCTCCTTTTTCCAAGTCATTATGTAAAAGATTTGTAACCTCTTTTATTCTCTCTTTTTCCTTTTTCCTACTACTACTACTACTAATCTTTCTCATTACTATTACTACTTTCCTTTTGCAAACTACCCTTTTCCTTCCACCCATATCTTTGCTGCCCCTCATATTTTTTGAATTTCCCAAAATCTTTATTTACCTCTAACTTGACCTCATCCATTTCCTTATCTAAGCCACCTTACTGCTCCTGTTTAAAAATTTCCAGTCAGAATTCTCCTCTAACATTTATACCTTTCCACATACTTCTTTCTGTGATTGTTCCATTTTTATATTCCATCATTTGCACTCTCTTACTTGCTAACACCAGTTTCCAATTTAACAAGTAAACGTTTTTATGTATTTTGCATAACAGATTCTGTATCTTCGTCCCATCTGTTCACTTCACCACACTTCGAAACCCACTACATGTTCTTCCTCTTCAATCATCGTATTGCAAATTAAACAGAAAAACCAAAACCAGACACACTACTCACTAAATTTCGAACTCTGAATTCAAAGATTTCAAGGTCTCAACAAGACAGTGTTTGAAACAATACTATCCTGTTATGACAGGGCATCATAGGTAACGAAACAGGAGTTCCCTAATCTATCAATAATATTAGTCCTACCACTAAATTTAGTAATAAAATAAATGATCTTAAAAATTATAGAGCATTTAACCTAAAGGGCATATAAAAATGGAGGAAACTTGATAAATTTCTAATAAAATGTGTACTTATATTTTGTAGCAAATAAAATCCTAATATTTTACCTTTTCTCCGAATTAACTAAATATTAGACAGACTCAAACTGAACTGATTACTACAATTTATCAAAAAAGTAAGCAACGCCCCAGAATGGCTTTGGTCTACCATAGTACGACAACACTGATATGTAAACCAATGTCATGCAACATACATCTATCAGAAGTAAAGTTTTCATATAGTATGAATACTTCAACAATGGAAACACATATACTGTTTTCCGATTGTTTGTAACCAGTTAGCTAAACGTCAGAACTGTATGATGTGTTTTTTTTCTAGTATATTGCACTAAGCAGTACAAAATTCGACATACAACTTGGATATCAAGACAAAAGACTGAAGTAATGCTCACAAGCACTCCAGTTACACAATTATATGAAGAAAAAGATAAAGTAAACGAAAAGGAAAAAATCTTTATCACTGCAGATAAATATGTAGCACACACAAATGCTGCCTGAAGGAAAGCAGTGTCAATAGGTGAAGTGTTCACAAAAGTGTATTGTGTGGTGTGAGATGAAATTTAACAAAAGAATTTAACTTTTGACTTCGTTATCATTGAGAGTATTATTTATAATGTGTGGGGTATCAGTTATCTCCAAACAGTACTACAAATGAAAAGTCTAAGAAACGTCTTCATCACAAAATGATGTGTCTCATCATAATTAAACATAAACTCTTTCAAGTGACTACTCGACAATAAATACTAAAGAATGATGAAGGAAAGAATAATATTTACAATATCCTTGTTGATCAAAGTACCTGCAGCTGGCAAGACCAAAAGTGCTCATCACTATTTTGTAGTTTCACATTAGATATGGCAAGATGCACTTCATATATCACAGTCCACCATATTACCTAGCTATTATTCTCTTGCCAAACATGCTGTTTCAAAGTCCCAACCTCATAGTGTTCTAATTATTATTTGGTGAACTATTACTCTGTGTGAGAAGTTAATTCTTTTACCATAATGTCACAGTTTGTACTCTATTCATAGAAAGCATTCAACTGGGTATAACTGCCTCTACGCTGTCCTTATTGATGGGTTCCACCTTAATATTTTAAGATACAATACGTTATAATCGAGCTATTGTAATCGATATATTCATTAAGTTCACTCTACGCATAAAAAACAGTCCACTCGGAAAACAGCTTACTGCACTTCATACTTTACAAGTTCGCTTTGTGAGACATGAGCCCACGATACGAGAGTACAGTAATATGTTTGTATTTTAAATTTGGGGTCTATGATACGCGTTGGGACAGTTCGCTTTGTACGCTCTGAAAACACTCCACTCCACAATCACGTGACTCTGCTGACTGCACATCATAATCTCAAGTTTATTTTTCGTGGTGTTGTTCTACGATCTGAAGCACTCTAAAAGGTTTAGATTTAGCATCATCGTCCTCACTATGTATCGAAATCTGCTGCCTAAACACACAACACACTCATGACAGTCAGTCTCTTAGTGCCCCCAGACACCATAGACATCTTACCTACTGTTTCACCTGTTAACTTCTTCACAAATTTTTAATGCCTGACATTTCTCACAAAATAGTCTGCATTTCTGTGCGAAACCAAAATTTTCCATTTATATACAACATTAAGAATAGAGTAACAAGTAACATTTTAAATGCATAAGGGAGAAAATTACACGAATTGACACAATTACAAAACGTGTACAAAAGAAAGCGAGAACACGCACTACTGCAACTCTTTCCAGTTTGAGAGGGGAAAAAATGGAAAAAAAACAAGGGAAAAAATTTGCATCATAAAATAGTAATGTCTTACCTGCCTGTTTAAAAACTTAGAATGAGTTCACCTCCTTAGAAAATTGCTACACATGAAATGTCTTAGTGATAAGGATGTACTGACAGATTTTATGAAAATTGTATATGCATCAGTTTTATGTTCAATTTACAATCTATGCTGCGTGACAAAAAAAGTGAAGCATCCAAAACACTTGGTGAGTTGTCAGTGTAGCTTCATATACTAACACATGTGAACGAGTGCAGTGGCAAAGTCTCTGCGACAGCTAGAACGACCGCTAGGGTGCTTTAGTGTTGTTTAACATTATTAGCAGCCCTGGTAGGATATATTCATATGAGAGGCATGAACAGGGTCATATGTTGGTTATCACTGTGTAGGACATGGAGATTCCCCATATTCAAGTGAGTCAGTGTATCAGCACCTGACAGAGTTATAAAAGGGCCTTATTGTGGGTTTCCAATTCGCTGGTTCGTGGAATAGTGTAATATCCACATTTGGGTTCATTCGGATGTGACAATGGCCTGATGTTGGACTCTGTCATCCACGTCTGACCACTACAAGAGACAATCGCTGAAATCCGCACCAAGCACATTGTGATCCCTTCACATCTCACCTGGCATCCAAGAACAGGTAGTGGACACCCTGCAACACAGTGTGTCATCCCACAACAATGGTTGGAGGCTAGTAACAGCTGTACTAGGGAATTACTGTCCTCTGCGTAGCCTGCTGTTAACACCACAACACACTCTTCTGTGTTTGGAGTGATGCCATCACCGAGAAGCGTGGACTACTAATGAATGGCATCACAGTGTGTTCAACAATGAGCCATTGTTCTGCATAATGCGACTGGCCATCATCGCTGAGTATGGTGGCCACTGGACAGAAGTACTACTCTTCCAATGTTTTTGAGAGACTTAGCGGTATTGCTTCCTGTGTCATAAAGTGGGGAGTAATTGGATGTGATTTCAGGTCAGGGCTGGCAGTGACTGAAGCAACTCTGACTGCATAATGGTACGTCAGGGACATCCAAGTCGTCATGTGTTACATCTTGTGGGACAGTATAGTGCTGCCACACTGCTCGTCGACACATGGGACAACACCCTATGAATTGTGTTGTGCTGAGGCCAGCAGGATCCCAAGACCTGTCGCCGTTAGGACATGCGTGGGACGGCCTCAGGTTTAAATTCTGTCCCATTGCGAGTATCGAGAGTATCTAGGACCTTTTACAACAGTTGTGGGCCAGTTTGCGTCAGGGGAGGATACGGTGCATTTATGACAGTGTTACCAACTGAACCTGTGCATGCATCCAGGCAAGATACGGTTCAGCTCTTACTGGTAAGTGATGTCATTCTGGGAAGTTCTTTGTAACTTTGACCCAACCACACCACGTACCCTCCCATACACTGAACCTCCATTTACTCTGCTCCTTCACTTGTGTGCGCTTCACTCTTTTCGTCAGACAGTGTTTACCATCACTTTTTTTCAGTTTCTCTACCTGTATAGTAAAAAAAACTTTCGAACAAAGCAATAAATGATTTTATTTTTATTTTCACGTGTTAGATAGTGTTTTTCTGCGTTACTAGCTGAAGGGCATAAACTCTGGTTTCAGTGCAAATGTTCGTTACGCCTGGAGGTCCCTGCAGTACGTACGAAAGTTTTTTCCAGGAGGATCACCAAGTAAGATAACAGCCTGCGCACTCTGTCGTTAATACGAGTAGTTACACGTTTTATAAACTCCCTCTGTATCTTAAAACCATTACACACAATAGCCAAATCGATTAAACATAAGGGTACAAAGTCTGTATATTCCACAGCTCAGTCATATTATGTGACCACCGTCTGCACTACTGGCTATTAAAATTGCTACACCAAGAAGAAATGCAGATGATAAACGGATATTCATTGGACAAATATATTATACAAGAACTGACATGTGATTACATTTGCACGCAATTTGGGTGCATAGATCCTGAGAAATCAGTACCCATAACAACCACCTCTGGCCGTAATAACGGCCTTGATACGCCTGGGCATTAAGTCAAACAGAGCTTGGATGGCGCATACACGTACAGCTGCCCATGCAGCTTCAACACGATACCACAGTTCATCAAGAGTAGTGACTGGCGTATTGTGACGAGCCAGTTGCTCGGCCGCCATTGGCCAGACGTTTTCAATTGGTGATAGATCTGGAGAATGTGCTGGCCAGGGCAGCAGTCGAACATTTTCTGTATCCAGAAAGGCCCGAACAGGACCTGCAACATGCGGTCGAGCATTATCCTGCTGAAATGTAGGGTTTCGCAGGGATCGAATGAAGGGTAGAGCCACGAGTCGTAACACATCTGAAATGTAACGTCCACTGTTCAAAGTGTCGTCAATGCGAACAGGAGGTGACCGAGACGTGTAACCAATGGCACCCCATACCATCACGCCGGGTGATAAGCCAGTATGGCGATGACGAATACACGCTTCCAATGCGAGTTCACTGCGATGTCGCCAAACACGGATGTGACCATTATGATGCTGTTAACAGAATGTGGATTCATCTGAAAAAATGACATTTTGACATTCGTGCACCCAGGTTCGTCGTTGAGTACACCATCGCAGGCGCTCCTGTCTGTGATGCAGCGTCAAGGGTAATCACAGCCATGGTCTCCGAGCTGATACTCCATGCTGCTGCAAACGTCGTCGGACTGTTCGTGCAGATGGTTGTTGTCTTGCAAACGTCCCCATCTGTTGACTCAGGGATCGAGACGTGGCTGCACGAACCGTTACGCGTTTCTCCTCCTTACACGAGGCATCACAACAACGTTTCACCAGGCAACGCCAGTCAGCTGCCGTTTGTGAATGAGAAATCGATTGGAAACTTTTCTCACGTCAGCACGTTGTAGGTGTCGCCACCGGCGCCAACCTTGTGTGAATGATCTGAAGAGCTAATGGTTTAACTATCATAGCATCTTCTTCCTGTCGGTTAAATCCGCGTCTGTAGCACGTCATCTTCGTGGTGTAGCAATTTTAATGGCCAGTAGTGTATGTGCTACGTAAACGTGCAGTGATTACCCATAGACGGCAGGTGGCAGAACTGGCAGTGGAGGACTATAAACCGTGTAAGGGGGACACGGAAACAAAACGATGTATGTAACGTCTAGAAGTGCATAACCAACGGCTTTCGGGCTAAGGGTGGAAGCATTTCCGCAACAGCCAAGTTTGTAAACTGTTCGCGTGCGGCCGCATTTAACGTACACCGTGCATAGTTAAACGGCGCTATCCAAAACAGGTGCGGAGGCGACTGTTGTGCACCACGGGCCGTATACGGCAGGGTTGAAAGATGGCTTCGGATATGTAACGGGCAGGCAGAGTGCAAAATAACCACCCAGATGATCCAAGGAGCTACTGACAGTATCCCCTCAACGACCATTCACCAAACGTATGAGGCTCCACAGCAGGCGGCTGGTTCATGCACCCAAGCTAACTGCTGCTCATCGGCAACGGAAGCTGGAATTTCCCCGTCAGTACCCCAACTGGATGTCCACTGAGTGATGACAGACGGCCTTTTCGGATGAATCGCATTTTATTCTCCTTCGGACAGATGGCCGTTAGCATGTACTGGACGAGACCCTGTAACAATAGTCCGGAGTGTCCAGAGCACAGGGCATTTCCTGGATGATCTCGTCAATCTGCAATCAGTGAATGGTCACAAGTATCCGTCCATACCTCGGAACCATGTCCACCGCCACATACACTTTGTTTTCCCTCGGCACGATGGCATCTACCATCAGGACAATGCAACGTGTCACATAGCTTGCATTGTACCTTCGTGGTTCGAAGAGGACCAGTAGGAGCCTGCCGTACTCTCTTGACCACCAAACTCTCCGGATTTAACCCCAACAAAGAACCTGTGGGACCACATCGATAGGTCTGTTCGCGTTATGGATTCTCAACCGAGAATCCTAGCTTAAGTGCCCACGGCACTGGAATTGCCACAGCTCCACGTCCCTGTCGCTAACATCCAGAACCTCACTACTTCTTTTCCTGCATCTCTCACAGCAGTTCGCGCTCCAAAACGTGGTTATTCTGACTTTGGACAGGTGGTCACATTAATGTGACTGGACAGTGTAGTCTGCATTCCATACTTTAAAATACACCAAATAATGGCAGAGAAACACCAGGAGGGGAGCGGAAGGTACACGTTGCGATGCGTCTTCTACGTTATAAACTTCTTTTCCTTCATATTTCTTCCTGTTTCGTCCATTCCAAATACACACATCAAAAAAAGTTTTGCATCGACCCGGTCCCCAGAACTCCTGAAGATAGACGTTGACTGTGGATATTGTATCACAGAGTCCCTTTGACTGTTCAGAGATGTCACTAAACCCACCCAAAGATGAAAACAACCACGCATGAGCAGAGACGGAGGGGGTCTGACAGCAGATTAATTCCAATCATTCCACTAGGAAGGAGGCACACGGCTCATGTTGTCTGTACTTCAACCACGCCCAGACGGTCAATACAGCGGTTCGATCGCGTCCGTATTGTTACGTTGTGCCAGGAATGGCTCTCAACAAGGGAAGTGTCCAGGCGCGTTCTTCGGAGATGGAGGAGATATAGAGAGACTGGTACTGTCGATGACATGCCTCGCTCAGGCCGTCCTAGGGTTACTACTGCAGTGGATGGCCGCTACCTACGGATTATGGCTCGGAGGAACCCTGACAGGAACGTCACCATGTTGAATAATGCTTTTCGTGCAGCGACAAGACGTTCGTGCTGCGACTCAAACTGTGCGCAATAGACTGCGTAATGCGCAACTTCACTCCCCACGTCCATAGTGTGGTCCATCTTTGCAACAGCGACACCATGCAGCGCAGTACAGATGGGCCCAACAGCATG
The DNA here is from genome assembly GCF_023864345.2 of Schistocerca serialis cubense. Classification (NCBI taxonomy): domain Eukaryota; kingdom Metazoa; phylum Arthropoda; class Insecta; order Orthoptera; family Acrididae; genus Schistocerca; species Schistocerca serialis. The sequence continues at coordinate 124,479,724 of NC_064639.1, forward strand.
CCGAATGTACTGCTCTCTTCACCGGTGAGTGTCGCATATGCCTTCAACCAGACAGTCGTTGGAGAAGTGTTTGGAGGCAACGCCTAAGACACACTGTCCAGCGAGTGCAACAACATGGAGTTCCCCCGATGTTTTGGAGTGGCATTATGTGGGGCCACCGTACGCCGATGGTGGACATGTAAGGCGCCGTAACGGCTGTACGATACGTGAATGCCATCCTACGACCGATAGTGCAACCATATCAGCAGCATACTGGCTAGGCTTTCGTCTTCATGGATGACAATTCGCGCCCCCATCGTGCGCATCTTGTGAATGACTTCCTTAGGGATAAAGACATCGCTGGACTAGAGTGGCCAGCATGTTCTCCAGACATGAACCCTATCGAACATGTCTGGGAGAGATTGAAAAGGGCTGTTTATGGACGACGTGACCCGCCAACCACTCTGAGGGATCTACGCCGAATCGCCGTTGAGGAGCGGGACAATCTGGACCATCATTGCCTTGATGAACTTGTGAATAGTATCCCACGACGAATACAGGGATGGATCAATGCAAGAGGGGGTGCTACTGGGTGTTAGTGGTACCGGTGTGCACAGCAACCTGGACCACCACCTCTGAAGGTGTCCCTATATGGTGGTACAACATGCAATGTGTGGTTTTCATGAGGAAGAAAAAGGGCGGAAATGATGTTTATGTTGATCTATGTTCCAATTTTATGTACAGGGTCTGGAACTCTCGGAACCGAGATGATGCAAAACTTTTTTGATGTGTATTGAAATAATTCCAGATGCAGTGTAAGCCGCTGAAATGCACTACCAACCACGCTTGACCTCATGTATACCATTTAGGTGTTTTCCAACTCTTGATGTACTTCCACAAAAATCTGTCTGTGATTGGCAGTGGTACACGTTCCAGACTCATACTGTGTCACACTGCTTTTTATCCGTGCATTGCTTATCGGATGCATCAAAACTTGAAAGAAACAACAAGGAAAAGTAGAAAAAATAAATAAAAAGCGTGCGAAAGTGTGTTTAGTCGCTTAATCTGAAATCAGTATGCGTAACTACGGTTGAATACATTTCTCTTTTTGAATCAGTTAACAGTATCATATCTTATGGCAATTTCTTCAAAGGTAGTTTCGATAGTATTTTCTACTCACCAGTTAGGCTTGCATCAAAGAATACGCCAGCGCTGTTGATGAGAATATCGACACCTCCCAGGTTGTCTAGAGTCCACTTGAATGCAGATACAACGCTTTCTTCATTACTGACATCACAGTAACGGGGATATAACTTTCCTTTGGCGTCATTTAATTCCCATGCCTGGTGAAGAAAGAGAACAGCCATAGAACACAATATTTTAATAACAATACGTTGGTATTTATTTGTATTTCATATCTGTCAGCAGCCTTCCAGAATACGGTTGGTTGGTTGGTTGGTTATTTCGGGGGAGGAGACCAGACAGCGAGGTCATCGGTCTCATCGGATTAGGGAAGGACGGGGAAGGAAGTCGGCCGTGCCCTTTGAAAGGAACCATCCCGGCATTTGCCTGGAGCGATTTAGGGAAATCACGGAAAACCTAAATCAGGATGGCCGGACGCGGGATTGAACCGTCGTCCTCCCGAATACGAGTCCAGTGTCTAACCACTGCGCCACCTCGCTCGGTCCAGAATACGGACACAAAGAATAGATGTGACTTCTTCAGAACGATGGAGCTGCTCCTTGTTCCAGTTTCAATACCCAGCAGCTTCTAAATAATAAATAGGGGAGAGGAGGACCAATTCTGTGGCAAACATATTCTCCGGAGCTAAGGCCGATACACCTTTGCTTGTGGTGGTGTTTATAAGCTCTTGTGCATTGAACCTCGACCCAAGATTTGGAGCTTGTTTTGTGGAAGGCTGCGGAGGAACAGGGCTAGGGGATAGCCGGGAAAAGTGGTCATGGCAGGCAAAGCGGCTGTGGGGTCCGAGGTACCAGAATCGTGCGGGGAATACCTCGACTTGTTCCCCCATGGAGGGTCTAGTCACCCCGTCTGCTGTGCCACTCATCGGAGTTATAGTAATTTTTGTGGATTTCAATTATTCTGATGTAAGGTAAGTGGTCACTTTCTGCATTTATTGCGGAGAGGGCATGTCATTACATCTCTTTACTGAAATTGTGCTGGAAGTGTCATATCTAGACTCCATAATCTCACGATATAAAAAAAAAAAAAAAAAAAAAAAGAGTCATCACTAAGGAAATAACCGATCTGGTCGACAATCGAGGGCAACTGCCTCGCCGCAGTGGATACACCGGTTCCCGTGAGGTCACCGAAGTTAAGCGCTGTCGGGCGTGGCCGGGACCTGGATGGGTGAACATCCAGGCAACCATGGGCTGTTGCCATTTTCCGGGGTGCCCTCAGCCTTCTGATGCCAATTGAGGAGCTACTCGACCGAATAGTAGCGTCTCCGAAAAAAAAAAAGTCATGACGACCGGGAGAGCTGTGTGCTGACCACAAGCCCCTACTATCCGCATCCTCAACTGAGGATGACATGGCGTTCGGCTGGTCCCGATGGGCCACTTGTGGCCTCAAGAAAGAGTGATGCTTTTCTTCGGCAATCAATAGATGTGATGTACATGTATAGGCAAACAAACGATCACAATTTCCGAAAAGTTGGATTCAGAAATCGAGCAAGTCAGTAACGCGTTGGTCCACCTCTGGCCCTTATAGAAGCAGTTATTCGGCTTGGCATTGATTGAGGGAGTTGTTGGGTGTCCTCCTGAGGGATATCGTGCCAAATTCTGTCCGCTTAGCGCGCCAGTTCGTCAAAATCTTGAACTGCTTATAGGGTCCTGGCCATAACGCTCTGGGCTCCATCGGGCCTGAAGACCACATAGAGCTGCATATTTATGGCTGTGGCGAATATCAAACACTTGTGTCCCTCCGCTGCCTCTCTCTCTCTCTGCTAGGTTGCTGTGCCGAATAAACGGAAAAATACAGCTTCTCACAAACCGAAATGAACAGCTAATTCAGCTCCTGGCTTGTCTGTAGGCAACTTGTGGAAATACATAGGCATTCTGCAAATAACAATACGAATTATGAAAAGAGCATCTCAGTTACCCATTCACTATGTTAATGAACCCGAGGAGTACTATTAGAACACAAAAATATGAATAAAATATGTAGGATGACGCTACATGAATAATTACATGTAAAAAAAGCGGAATTAAGAGCGATTTCAGATGTGCCGCAGGGGAGTGTCGTAGGGCCGTTGCTATTCACAATATACATAAAGGACCTTGTGGATAACATCGGAAGTTCACTGAGGCTTTTTGTGGATGATGCTGTAGTATATAGAGAGGTTGTAACAATGGAAAATTGTACTGAAATGCAGGAGGATCTGCAACGAACTGACGCATGGTGCAGGGAATGGCAATTGAATCTCAATGTAGACAAGTGTAATGTGCTGCGAATACATAGAAAGGAAGATCGTTTAACATTTAGCTACAATATAGCAGGTCGGCACCTGGAAGCAGTTAATTCCATAAATTATCTGGGAGTAGGCATTAGGAGTGATTTAAAATGGAATGACCATATAAAATTAATCGTCAGTCAAGCAGATGCCAGACTGAGATTCATTGGAAGAATCCTAAAGAATTGCAATCCGAAAACAAAGGCAGTAGATTACAGTACACTTGTTCGCCCACTGCTTGAATATTGCTCACCAATGTGGGATCCGTACCAGATAGGGTTGATAGTGGAGATAGAGAAGATCCAACGGAGAGCAGCGTGCTTCGATACAGGATCATTTAGTAATCGCGAAGGCGTTACGGAGATGATAGATAAACTCCAGTGGAAGACTCTGCAGGAGAGACGCTCAGTAGCTCGGTACGGGTTTTTGTTAAAGTTTCGCGAGCATACCTTCACCGAGTAGTCAAGCAGTGTATTGCTTCCTTCTACGTATATCTCGCGAAGAGACCATGAGGATAAAATCAGAGAGATTAGAACCCACACAGAGGCATACCGACGATCTTTCTTTCCACGAACAATACGAGACTGAAATAGAAGGGAGAAGGGATAGAGGTACTCAAAGTACCCTCCGCCACACATCGTCAGGTGGCTTGCGGAGTATGGATGTAGATGTAGATGTAGACAGTGAACTGATGGATGAACTGCACTTCTCACGAAATTTCAATCAACATCTTTTGAATGTCAAAATACGAGGGTTGGAAAGTAAATAGTGGCAACTGTTTATTCACAAGCGATACAAAAGAGTTACATGGTTGCACCTGTCACTGTCCCTCAAAGTAGACACCAGCGTTGTGTAGAACCCTTTGGCAGCGATTTGGAACGTGCAGTATACCGTTAGGATAGCCTGTTCTGTTGATGGTGCGAATGGAGCGGTCTACTGCCTGTCGAATCTCTGGAACAGTTCTGAAGCGAATGCCACGAAGTGATTCCTTCAAAGTCACAAGGACTTAAGACCGGGGAGTGTGGTGAATGGTACGGTACTTCCCAGTCCCATCGACTGAACAGAGCAGTCACAGCTAGCGTTGTTTGCGCCCGCGCATTGTAGTGCAAAATCATGGGTGGGTTGCGCAGAAAGTGTCGCCGCTTCTTTCGCAAAGCTGCTCGCAGGTGATGCTCCACAAACTAATAGTAGTACTGTGCACTGACGGTCTGGCATGGCGGAACGTAATGCATTAGAATAACACCATCACAGTCGTACACGAGAATCACCATAAATTTCACCATACTGGGGCTCTGACGCACTTTCGACTTTCGAGGCAACCCATAACCACACCATTCGTTGGATTGGAGTTTCAGTTTTGGCTCGTACGATGTGGCCATGTCTCGTCCAGTGTTACGATACGGCGTAAGAAAGCTTCTCCATCGCGCTCATAGTGCTCCAAGTGCGTCTGAGCAGCGTCGTAACGCGTCCATTTCCGCATTTCCGTCAAGTTATGCGGAATCTATCGCGATGCAATTTTCCGCATGCCCAGGCGTTCCTTCAGGATGCGAAGCGCAGTCGTATGTGCTAATCCGGTTTCGCAGGCGAGCTCACTAATCGTATGGTCTCGATCACTGTCCACTAACGCGGCAACAGCATGCACTTCTTCTTCAGAGACGCTAGGACGGCCTGCCCGATAAGTGTCTGCCACAGTTTGCCGACCTTCGTTGAAGGGTTTTAACCATACGTGCCACTGTTCTGTACGGCAATGCCGATTCCCCGCACGCCTCTTGAAGACCTTGATGACACTGTGATGCTGTACGATCTCTGACACACTCAATCTTGATCCAACTCCGCTGTTCCTGTTTCGAAAACATACTGACACCGTTATGTTAGACCGCTCGCTCGCAAATGACTGTTTCCTTCGATTGTGCGCACGCCGGTGACGTGGGACGAGCGAGTCCATTTTCTCGGAGGAAAGGTAGGTATGTCAACAACGTGTGCTATCAGTGACAGTAGTAGATTCCATGGAGTAGTGTCTCCACAGCAATGTGCCACTATTTAAGTTCCAACCTACGTACTTAATTGCCTCTTGTTCACGTAAGGAGAAATGCTTGTCATGATCAAATAAAGATGAGCATGAGTCGCACGGAAAAAGTAATGGATTTTCTCACATATTATTCGAGAATGAAATGGTGAAGATACAGATTGAAAGTCTCTGTGTGAACTGCAGTGTAATTATGTACAAGTAGGTGGAGAGAAGACCAAGAGGGACGAGAAACAGGATTTCAGGAGGGAACTGTGGTCATTGACATATTATGTGAGTGAAGTCTACTGAGACGGCAGATTGATGAGGAGACTCCCTCCCCTCCGCCACTGCAACCCTCCCCCTCCCCCTCCCCGCCCTCTCTCTCTCTGTCCACGAGGGATTATAGCTATTACAACCTCCTACTTTGCCCTCAACTTGGCTAATAAATCTATGCTAGGGCATCAGCCACATCTAACTCCGTTATTTTGCTGACTAGGTAGTCAAATTACTTAATTTCATCTACTTCGTGGCCATCGATCCTGATGTTAAGGTTCTCGTTGTTCTCATTTCTGTTACTTCTCGTTTCTTTCGTCTCTCTTCGACTTACTCTCAATCCGTACTATTTAATCATTAGACTGCTCATTCCATTCAGCAGATCAAGTAACTCTTTTTCACTTTCACTCAGGATAGCAATGTCATCAACGAATTGCATCATGGATACCCATCCACCTTGAATTTTAATTCCACTCCTGAACCTTTCATTTATTTCCATCATTGCTTCTTCGATGTCCAGACTGAACACGAGCGGATAAAGGCTTCGTCCCTATCTTACACTCTTTTTAATCGAGCACTTCGTTCTTGGCCATCCACTCTTATTTTCCCGTATCGCTCTTCTACATATTGCATATTACACGCCTCTCCCTATAGCTTACCCCTATTTTTCTCATAATTTCGAACGCCTTGCGCCATTTTACAGTGTAAAACGCTTTTTTGAAAGTCTCTTCGGGATTGCTGCCGGATCCTAAAATCAACTTGACTCGATATTTCGGCGATCCAACTGTTGGCCATCTTCAGGAAAATGCTGCTTATGCTGATGAGTCCCGCTGAGAACTGACGCCAGGTTGCAAATCGACGTCCTATATAGGCCACCGTTCGGTACACGGCGCATGCGCCGCCCATCACAGTTTCTGCCTTCCAAAACAGGGAGGTGGCACCACCCTTAGTGAAACACTGATGGCAACGATATATCGCAATCAAGGCCGCACCAAAGAACGTTCAGCTTTGATGCGAGATAATACAGGATTCCACGTCTTGCTAAGAGGAAACCCATTGTCTCTGTTGATTAAATTCATCAACGAATTTTAAGGAATTTTAACATTAAGAGTGTTTTCCGTCCACCTTCTAAATGGCTGGCTCTGAGCACTATGGGACTCAACTGCTGAGGTCATAAGTCCCGTAGAACTTAGAACTACTTAAACCTAACTAACCTAAGGACATCACACACATCCATGCCCGAGGCAGGATTCGAACCTGCGACCGTAGCAGTCGCGCGACTCCGGACTGAGCGCCTAGAACCGCTAGACCACCGCGGCCGGCTCCACCTTCTAAGATTAGGGCTCTGCTCGGCTCTGTGAAGGATGATTTGGGGCTTAGGAAACCCGGGGTGCACAAAATTCCGTGTCAATGTGAGAAAGCTTACGTTGGCCGTTCTATTCGCACAGTGAAAGACAGGTGTGTGGAACATCGCCGACATACGAGGCTACAAGAGCCGGAAAAATCGGCGGTAGCAGAACACTGCCTAAATGAGGGACACAAAATGAAATTTGAGGAAACTGTTGTGGTTGCCAACATTTCCGGTTTTTGGAACAGTGTGTATAAAGAGGCGATTGAAATTAGATTGACTGATAATTTAATCAACAGAGACAATGGGTTTCCTCTTAGCAAGACGTGGAATCCTGTATTATCTCGCATCAAAGCTGAACGTTCTTTGGTGCGGCCTTGATTGCGATATACCGTTGCCAGCAGTGTTTCACTAAGGGCGGCGCCACCTCCCTGTTTTGGAAGGCAGAAACCGTGATGGGCGGCGCATGCGCCGTGTACTGAACGGTGGCCTATATAGGACGTCGATTTGCAACCTGGCGACAGTTCTCAGCGGGACTCATCAGCATAAGCAGCATTTTCCTGAAGATGGCGAACAGTTGGATCGCCGAAATATCGAATCAAGTTGATTTTAGGGTCCGGCAGCAAACCCGAAGAGACTTTCAAGACTTATTACGCCGGGAAAGCCTACGTAGTCACATAAAACGCTTTTTCCAGGTCGATAAATCCTATTAACGTGTCTTGATTTTTCTTTACTCTTGCTTCCATTACCACCCGCAACGTCAGCATTGCCTCTTAGTGCCTTTACCTTTCCTAAAGCCAAACTGATCGTCATCTGACACATCCTGAAATTTCTTTTCTATTCTTCTGTATGTTATTTTCGTCAGTAACTTGGATGCATGAGCTGTTAAGCTGATTGTGCGATAATTCTCGCACTTGTCAGCTCTTGCAGTCTTGGATATTGTGTGGCAAATATTTTTCCGAAAGCCATATGGTATGTCGCTAGACTCATACATTCTACACACCAAAGTAAACAGTCGGTTTGTTGCCACTGCCCCCACCGATATTCGAAATTCTGATGGACTTTAATCTGTCCCTTCTGCCTTATTTGATCGTAAGTCCTCCAAGGCTCTTATAGATTTTGAGGTTAATACTGTATCCCTATCTCTTCTAAATCGACTCCTGTTTCTTCTTTTATCACATCAGACAAATTTTCTCTCTCAAGAGGCTTTCAATGTCCTCTTTCCATCCATCTGCTCTCTCCTCTGTATTTAACAGTGGATCTCCCGTTACACTCGTAATGTTACCACCCTTGCTTTTAATTTCACCGAAAGTTGTTTCGAGTTTCCTGTAAGTTGCGTCAGTCCTGCCGACAATCATTTCGATTTCTTCACATTTTTCATACAGCCATTTCGCCCTAGCTCCCCTGCACTTTTCATTTCATTCCTAAGTGACTTATATTTCTATATTCCTGAATATACTTGAGCATTTTTAAACTTCCTTCTTTCATCAGTCAGCTGAAATATTTCTTCTGTTATCCATGGTTTCTTCGCAGTTACCTTCTTTGTACCTATGTTTTTCTTCCCAACTTCTGTGATGGCCCTTTTTAGAGATGTCCATTCCTCTTCAACTGTACTGCCTACTGAGCTAGTCATTATTGCTGTATCTATAGCCTTAGAGAATTTCAAAAGTATCTCGTGATTCGTTAGTACTTCTGTATCCAACTTCTTTGCATATTGATTCTTCCTGAGTAACTTCTTAGACTTCAGCCTACTCTTCATCATCACTACGTTGTGATCTGAGTCTATATTTGCTTCTGGGTACGCCTTACAATCCAGTATCTGATTTCTCACCATGATGGAATCTAACTGAAGTCTTCCGGTATCACCACGCCTTTTCCAAGTATACCTTCTCCTCTTGTGATTATTGAACAGAGTATTCGCTATTACGAGTTGAAAGTTATTACAGAACTCGGTTAGTGTTTCTCCTCTCACTTTCCTTGTCCGAAGCTCACATTCTCCTGTAACCATTTCTTCTGCTCCTTCGCCTACAAATGTATTCCTGTCCCCGATGAGTATTAGGTTTTCTTCTGCGTTTACGTAGTGTATTACCTTTTCATTATACTCGCCGGCCGCGGTGGCCGTGCGGTTCTAGGCGCTCCAGTCCGGAGCCGCGCTGCTGCTACGGTCGCAGGTTCGAATCTTGCCTCGGGCATGGGTGTGTGTGATGTCCTTAGGTTAGTTACGTTTAAGTAGTTCTAAGTTCTAGGTGACTGATGACCACAGCAGTTGAGTACCATAGTGCTCAGAGCCATTTGAACCATTTTCATTATACTTACATACTTTCTCTATCTCTTCATCTTCAGCTCGCGACGTCGGCATGTATACCTGAACCATCGTTGTCGGTGCTGGTTTGCTGTCGATTCTGATAACTTTATTACTGAATTGTTTACAGTAACACACTCTTTGCCTTACCTTCTTACTCATAACGAATCCTACTCCCGTTATACCATTTTCTGCTGCTGTTGATATTACCGTACACTCATCTGACCAGAAATCCTTGTGTTCTTTCCATTTCACTTCACTGACCCCTACTATTTCTAGATTGAGCCTTTGCATTTCCCTTTTAAGATTTTCTAGCTTTCCTACCACGTTCAAGTTTCTGACATTCCACGCCCCGAGTCTTAGAACGTCATCATTTCGTTGGTTATTCATGCTTTTCCTCATGGTCACCGCTCCCTTGGCAGTCCCCTCCCGGAGATCTGAATGAGGAACTATTCCGGAATCTTTTGCCAATGGAGAGATCATCATGACGCTTTTCAATTACAGGCCACAGATCCTGTGGATACACGTTATGTGTGTTTAATGCAGTGGTTTACATTGGTTTCTGCTTGCTCATGCCGTTGATCATTGCTGATTCTTCCACTATTAGGGGTAAACACCCTCGACGTCACTCCCGGCGCCACCCCTCCCCCCCCCCCTCCCAATACTGTAAGACCACCTCCTCCACAGTTGACACTACACATGAGCCAAGGTAACGTTCTCCAAGCACTCGCCAAATCCAAACACTTTCGTTGGGTTGCTACGGGGCAGTGCGCGATTCATCGCTCTAAGTCACTCTTTTCCTGTCATCCACTGACCAGTGGCGTTGTTCTTCATACTAAGTCAAGCCCCGAACGGCGTTTTTTGTTTTGTTTTTAGTATGTGGCTCATGAGGAGCTGCTCTTTCTGCATTCTTCTCAACGGCCAGGCACAGACACTGTGCTAGGGGAACTTCTGGCAGCACTTTTGAAACTTACGACTGATTCCTCCCGCTGATTTCATGCGAATTTTAACTGCTGCCTTCTGCTAACGGTCTCTGTTTGTCAGTAGACGAGGCCCTCCTGGCGTTACTTTATCTGTGGTTGTTCCTCCGCTTTTCCACTGCACAGTTACATCACCAACAGTCAATGTGGCCACCTTTAGAAGAGTTGAAACGTGCCTGCTGGATCTGTTAGTTAGGTGACATTCAATGACTAGTCCACGTTGGAAGCCGCTGCACTCTCATTGTGCTGTTACTGGTTTTCTACAGCACCACCGTCACACCCCACAGTGACATACAATGTCGACAGGTCGTCAAACTATAATTCTTCTATGCGAGACCTGAGTTTCTCCTGGCGTATACAATTTTCAAACAACTTACGGGTATTCAACCAGGTAATATTTTCAGCGACCGCCGATATTTCGGCGTGAGTACACTCCGCCATTTTGCCTTGAAAATGGCGTACTCCCGTCGAGATATCGGCAGTCTCTCAAAATATTACCTGGCTGAATAGCCGGAAGTTGTTTGAAACTATAATTCTTCTAATTTACAAGAGGGAAAAGCACCCAGACGAGTGGAAAATATCTTCCCCTAGAAGCATCCGATGCCATTATTCAGTATTTACCGGCGTATTTCATATGTGAAAAGTCATGTGCCAACTGTTGTGTCTAGACAAGACAGCCTAGACACAATGAGAGGAAGCCGAAAGGCACGCGCTTAAACTCACGCAGGCTGGCGTGAGGTCTGAAACAGGATACGTAATGAGTGCTATAAAGAAAAGTACGTAGCTTCTGGAATACTTAACTTTAATCCCTAATTGTATAACATCGCTCTTGTACAGATATAATCTCCATTTCAATATACTTGGTGATGGCGCCTTGCTAGGTCGTAGCAAATGGCTTAGCTGAAGGCTATGCTAACTATCGTCTCGGCAAATGAGAGCGTGATTGTCAGTGAACCATGGCTAGTAACGTCGGCTGTACAACTGGGGCGAGTGCTAGTACGTCTTTCTAGACTTGCCGTGTGGTGGCGCTCGGTCTGCTATCACTGACAGTGGCGACACGCGGGTCCGGCGTATACTAATGGACCGCGGCCGATTTAAAGGCTACCACCTAGCGAGTGTGGTGTCTGGCGGTGACACCACACCAACGGTGGTGGGTTCGTCACTGATAGCTTACTGGAGTTCACCGAACAAAATACATTCAAAGAGGGGGGGGGGGGGGGGGATCGGGGGGAAGGGGGAACAACACACCATGAAGGAGTTATCCGAAAAGGACGAAAATCGACAAATGTGATGCACACGTACAGACAAACAAATGACAAAAATTTCAGAAATTTGGATGGTTTATGCAAGAGAAAGAGCTTTCTTTACAAACTGGGGAACTCAATAACGCGTTGGTCCACTTCTGGGCTTATGCGAGCAATTAGTCGACTAGGCATGATTGTTACAATTGTTGGACGTAGTCCTGAGGAGTATAACGGCAAAATCATTGCAATTGGCATGTTAGATCGTCTATATCCCAGGCTGATTGGAGTTTCTGCCCAAAACGTTCCAATCGTTCTCAAATTGGGAGACCTTACTGACCAAGGTAAGCACGAAGACAAGCAGTACGAAACTTCCTGGCAGACTGAAACTGTGTGCCGGACCGAGACTCGAACTCGGGACCTTGGCCAGTAAGGTAGAGCACTTGCCCGCGGTAGGCAAATATTTCGAGTTCGAGTCTCGGTCCGACACACAGTTTTAATCTGCCAGGACGTTTCATATTAGCGCACACTCCGCTGCACGGTGAAAATTTCATTCCGGAAGCCAGGACGTTTCATATTAGCGCACACTCCGCTGCACGGTGAAAATTTCATTCCGGAAGCAGTATAAACTCTCGCCGTGTGCGAGTGGGCATTATCCTCTTGAAATGTAAGCCCAGGATGACTTGCCACTGTGCTGTAAGGGTGCTGCAGGTAACAACCAAAGTGGACCTGCTTTGAAATGACATGGCTCTGTAAACCATCACTCTTGGCTGTAGAGCCATATGGTGGGCAAAAATCACTGCTGTCTGAGGCGTCTGCAGACACGTCTTCTGCCTGGAATCTCATTGATTTTCGAATTGAGCTCCGACGACCAGCGGCGACATGTCTGAAGACACGGTGAGATACCAACCTGACTGTCGCCAGCCATATGGCACGACAACCGGCAGTGGTGATGACGCCATACGATTTCGTAACGGGGCCCATTTGGTTGTCATCAGCAGCATCCTTACAGCAGAGCGGCAAGCCACCCTGGGCTTACATTTCAGCAAGATAATGCGCACCCACAAACGGCTAGAGTTTCAGCTGCTTGTCTTTGTGCTTTGCAAATCCTACCTTGGCCAGCAAGGTCTCAGCATCTCTGCCCGACTGAGAGCGTTTGGAGCACTGTGAGCAGGGCCTTCAAGCCAGGTGGGGATTCTGACTATCTAGCGCGCTAAATGGACAGAATTTGGCACGTATCCTTCAAGAGGACACCCAGAAACTCTGTTCAATCAGTGCCAATCCGAATAACTGCTTTTATAAGGGCCAGAGGTGGACCAACGCAGTAAAGAGTTGCTCAATTTGCGAAGCTCTTTCTCCTGAATACATCAACCATTTTATCTAAAATTGTAATCATGTGTTTGTCTGCACATGTACGTCATGTCTACGGATTGTCATCCGATTTTGTTAATTCCTTTGTGGTGCATGTTTTTATTGCCTTAGAGTGTAATATGTGTTACAAAGACTTGGGCCATAGACAATCCGTTTCAAATCCCACACGAAGTGCTTCTATTAATGAATACAGGTTCATCTCAAGCACGTTGCGAGCGAGCTCTACGAAGGGAGTTGCAAGCAATGGCTGGACATTTGGAGTCGGGTACTTCGCAAAAGGCCAATGTTCACAGTGGCACATGAAGCTGCACGTCCTCAGTGAGCCAAACACCGCAGAACTTGGACAACAGCTGGGGTGAAGGCGTCCGATGCATTCAGAGAAGACAGGATTTGGACTGTTTTCAAAGGTTACAAGGTGTCAAGTACACTGAAGATCGGATGAGGTGTGTGTGTTGTGTGTGTGTGGGGGGGGGGGGGGGGGTCGAAAGTAGTCCTGAGATGTTTTGGGGACGTTTTGCAAATCATGACCATGGCCCACTCATTCAGGTTATCTTGAAGCTGAACAAAGATGTTTATTTTAACGTTCCGAGTGAGCAAAAGTTATCATTTATTCAACATTTTCATGCCGAGTACGCGGCACGACTCACAATGGTCGTGTTCAGAGAGCTACACGCATATGTTCCTGGCGTGACCAATACTTGTTGCACAACTGGCCAGAATTTTTTTAATCATCAGTCTTCTGTATGATCTGATGCACAGCGCGCCAAGAAGTCTTCTCCTGTGCCAACCTTTTCATTTCAGAGTAGCACCTGCTACCAACGTCCTCATTTGTTTACCGGGTGTATTCCAGTCTCTGTCTTCTTCTACAGTTTTTACCCTCTACAACTCCCTCTAGTACCACGGAAGTTATTCCCTGATCTACATCAACATACATACTCCGCAAGCCACTGTACTGTGCGTGGGGGAGGATACCCTGAACCAGTACTAGTCATTTGTTTTCCTGTTCCACTCGCAAATAGAGCGAGAAAAAAAGATTTTTTATAAGCCTCCGTAGGGGCCCTAGTTGCTCGTATCTTATCTTCGTGGGCATTACGCGAAATGTATGTTGACGGCAGTGGATTCGTTCCGCAGTCAGCTTCAAATGCAGGTTCTGTAAATTTCCTCAGTAGTATTCCTCTAAAGGAACGTAGACTTTCCTCCAGGGATTCCCATTTAAGTTACCGAAGCTTCTCCTTAATAGCTGTGTGTTGTTCGAACCTAAAGGTAACAAATCTAGCAGCCCACCTGATGTCCAGGTGTCCTGTTGCTCTGTCCCTTCTTCTCGTCAGTATTTTCCACGTATTCTTTCCTTGCCGATTCTCTAGAGAAACTCCTCATTCCTTACTTTATCAGGCCATCTAATTTTCAATATTCTTCTGTAGCACCACATCTCAAAGGCTTCGATTCTCTTCTGTTTAGTGTTTTGTCACAGTCCACGTTTCACTACCATACATAAATGCTATGCTCCAAACGTACGAGATTTCTTCCTATAATTACGGACTATGTTTGACGTCAGTAGACCTCTCCTGGCGAGGAATGAACTTTTTCCTAGTGCTATTCTGCTTTGTACGTCCTCCGTGTACCGTCCATCTACCTAGGTAGCAGAGTTCCTTAACTTCTAAATTTTTAGACAACATAGTTGTTGTATGGAGATAAACAACGATTAATTTACTTATAACCAATTATTCGAAATGACAATCCCATTATTTATTTTGCCGCCAACCGGTTTCAACCCGAGATGGGGTCATCTTGAGGGCAATTTACACCATTTGGTCGCTCGCTAGAGTCGTCAGCCTGCCTGTGCACGGTTGGTAACTAAATAAATAAATAATGCGATTATGACTGTCACTTCGAATAACTGATACCTTAATTCCGTCTACACCATGATCCCCAGTTCTGAAGTTTCTCGCTGTTCTCATTTCTGGCACTTCTCATTACTTTCGTCTTTAACCGATTTACTCTCAGTCGATATACTGTACTCAATACAATGTTCATCCCATTCAACTGACCCTGTAAATCTTCACTTTCACTGAGGATAGCAATGACATCAGCGATTCTTATGATCTGTTTCCTTCGCTCTGAATTTTACCTCCACTCTTGAATCCTTCCTTTATTTCCGTCGTTGCTTCTTCGATGAACAGACTGAACAGCAGTGGTGAAAGACTGCATCCCTACGACACCCCTTTTTGAGTCCGAGCACTTCGTTCTTTGTCTTCCAGAGCAGAAATGATCGGACTAAAAACGATGTAAGACATTCCCACCTTAATCACGTAGAAAGTGCTTAGGGCTGCTTGGAACAACAGGTGAAACATAAAATCAATATCTTTGCAATATGGTAGCTCCACTGAGTGAAAAAGCAGTTAATGGCTTCAAGTGGATATAAATGAACGAATTTGCGGGCTGTCTTTGTCGCGGCGGTGTTACACAGAATAGCCTGATGTCTCTTTGTTGTCGCAAATTTTTTGTTCTGTGTGTTCACTGCGGTGACAGAGATAGCTAAAGCGAATCATAATTTCCCGGCGTACTGCATGAGCAAAACAATCCAGAACGAATAATCAGACCATCGAGGGTACATGTTTAGTGCCACGTGTCAGACGTTTATCTTTGAACTTTTCGCTCACGATATATGCCGGTACGGACTGAAGAATCGCTATCTCTCTTATTTTGTCAAGAAAACACCACTGTTATATGCTTATCTTATACAAGCCTAAGAGACATGCTGAAGTTACAGATAATATGTGCGGCGTTGTGTCGAACTTGTCACATTTAAGGAACAGGAAAGATGTATGAATTACGTCTGTCATATTTTTAGCTGTCTGCAGTTAATAGCAGTATCTATGTAGTATCTTTGTCCGAGTTAATAACGCTGGTAAGTTACTGCATGACTTTCCACTCAGTGGTCATTACAGCCAAAAATAATCTTTATGGCTATGCTGATAGCAACCTCGTTACGGAAAGGAAAGTCCAGACCACGCGCAGGTAGGTGCCTAACTGTTGCAAATCATCTTATACTTTCTAGTTGTCTCAATACTCTCTGAACTCTCGAGAATATAGCAATGCGTCCGAAGAGAAGGAGTCGAGGGGAGTGGTGGTGGAGTACGGGTGGCCTACAAAGTAACCTCCATCAAGTTAGACTGTTGTTTAACTCTGTTACCAATGTTGCAAAACCAAATCCATGATACGGCTACCAGAATGAAAAATGCTCCTTTAGTAGCACGAAAAGTGCGACAAATTCCTGGTAGAGTTAGGGTTGTAAAATAAGAAAACTAGCTGTTCGATTTATCTAATAGGTTCAAAGACATTTAAATAAAACATCTAGAGCTATTCGCGCTTTTTTACTTGTCAGTATTAATACTGATGTCATGTAACGTAATACATTGTGTCAATTAAATTAACATGATACATGATGTCATATCGTATAGCATACACATGCTATCCATGTCATCCAACATAGCACTTGTCATGTCGTGAAATATGACAGCGTATCGTTAATGTTTAGGATGAATGCGTCCCCTCTGGGATACTTCCTGTTACACGCTCGTATGCTTCCTGCTGTAGATGCGTCCACTCTCCAGAAGCACATAAATTTGTGCCTGTTTTTTCTTAAGCCCCTCACCATACCTGTAACAGGGGGTTGGTCTAAGAGAGCTCACTGCACTGGGAAAGTAGGCTTAACTCGTAAATAAATGCGAATACGTCAAGATGTTCTGATCTAAATTTCTTTGGAGCTGTCAGACAAGTCGAAAAGCTAGTTCCCTTCCTTTACGTTCCTATCTCTGCCGAGGAGGTCTTCGTCTTTTTTTTTGTGCTACGATAGGAGCATTTTTCATTCTGGTCCCTAACTTTTACTCTACCACAATTTTGATATTAGAGCGCCATAGCTCGACAACCGATGTAGATTTTTGTTGACTCGGACGACGAATGATCCGGTAAACGTTTTTGTATCGTCTTTCGAACCATGTTGCTTGTGTCGTGGGAACGGATAAAACTTTTTACAAAACAACAGGGCGACCATTAATTAAGTTGCATAGCTCCTTAAAAAATTTGAACAGATTCGCTCAAGTTAGAAGCACAGAAGTGGCGAGCCTAAAAACCTTGCAAAACGTGGTTTTTGCTCATAAAATCAGGATATAGGCAGATTTTTGAAAGCGAGTTTTCAGTTTTATTGTAAGAATGTATTTTTTATTTCACTGATTCCTTTCAACAGTGAGCGCATTCAATTCACGTAAAAACGAATTTCAGTTTGACTTTAAACCATCGTATCTGGACGAGGGATAAAGATTACTGACTTTATCCATTTATGTACCTTCGTGCATAGTTTGAAGTGATTCGTAGAAGTTTAAGGTATAGATGTGCTGCGCTAAAAAACCTCCCACAAAACCATGTTTTTTTGCACGTAAAATCCAAACAAAGCGAGATTTTTTTAAGTGGTTAAAACTTTTCTTAGACTAAGGTCTGAAATGCCGGTGACCCAAATTTGACCCATCAGTCTCTCTCTAGCCCAGAGTTATTTAATGGTGATTTTTTTTGCAGGTAAAATCCGAGCGGTGCACATACAAATGGTGCCATTAGCTGAACATTAACTTCAGCTCTACATCTACGTGATTACGCTGCTATTCACAATAAAGTGCTTGGCAGAAGGTTCAATGAACCTCCTTCAAGCCGTCTCTCTACCGTTCCACTCTCGAGTGGCGCACGGGAAAAACGAGCACTTAAATTTTTCTGTGCGAGCCCTGATTTCTCTTATTTCATCGTGATGATCATTTCTCCCTATGTAGGTGGGTGACGACAGCATGTTTTCGCAATCGGAGGAAAAAACTGCTGATTGAAATTTAATGTGAAGATCCCGTCGCAACGAAAAACGCCTTTGTTTTAATGATTGCCACTCCAATGCACGTATCATGTCTGTGACACTAACACCCCTATTTCGCTATAATACAAAACAAGCTGCCCTTCTTTGAACTTTTTCGATGTCATCCGTCAGTCCCCCCTGATGCGGATCCCACACAGCACAGCACTCCAGAATAGGGCGGACAAGCGTGGTGTAAGCAATCTCTTTAGTAGACCTGTTGCACCTTCTAAGTGTTCTGCCAATGAATCCGGCTCTTTGGTTTGGTTCACCCACAACGTTATCTATGCGATCGTTCCAGTTTAGGTTATTTGAAATTGCAATCCCTAAGTATTCAGTTGAATTTACAGATTTCAGATTTGTGTGACTTATAGTGTAATCGAAAGTTAGCGGCTTTCTTTTCGTACTCACGTGAATAACCTGGCACATTTCTTTATTCAGGGTCAATTGCCGCTTTTCGCACCATACAGATATCTTATCTAAATCACTTTGCAATTCGTTCTGGTCATCTGGTGACTTTACAAGACGGTAAATGACAGCATCATCTGCAAAACAATCTAAGACGGCTACTGAGATTGTCCCCTATGTCGTTAATATAGACCAGGAACAATCTTTTGCAAATGGAATTAATAGATTCGTACAATTTGACCTTACATCAGCTCCCGTACAAACCTTACTTAATATACTGTAACATAGCTAAAGACAGATGTTCGAATGAGTATATAAATGGCAGCTGGTCCGGGCTAAGCTCAAATGCTCAAATAGGGACCGAGCACCAAGACCCCCTCCCCCAAACCGCGATATTAAAAGTGGCCTTTTCACAAATATCTTTTACACGAAACATAAAAAAGGAAACTCACTCTACTGCATACATTTTACGAGTTAAATTCACGAGGAGACAATATTTTTTTTTTCATTAACGTCCTGCGTTAGTAAATTTTCCCCACTCTGGATTAAAAGCCCACCTTTTCATCCAGTTCCGCTACATGACTGCTTCATTTGTTCTAGTAATAAACTATTGATGTGTTTGACGTAGGGAATAAAAGGTGGAATCGACATAATAACAGCTCCTTCTGGCAAGTAGGGAATTTGGATTCATCTTTGCCTTACACCCCCCCCCCCCCCCCCCACACACACACACATGAACCATGGACATTGCCGTTGGTGTGGAGGCTTGCGCGCCTCGGCGATACAGATAGCCGTACCGTAGGTACAACTACAGCGGAGGGGTATCTGTTGTGAGGCCGGACAAACGTGTGGTTCCTGAAGAGGGGCACCAGCCTTTTCATTAGTTGCAGGGGCAATAGTCTGTATGATTAACTGATCTGACCTTGTAACACTAACCAAAACGGCCTTGCTGTGCTGGTATTGCGAACGGCTGAAGGCAAAGGGAAACTACAGCCGTAATTTTTCCCGAGGGTATGCAGCTTTACTGTATGGTTAAATGATGATGGCGTCCTCTTGGGTAAAATATTCCGGAGGTAAAATAGTCCCCCATTCGGATCTCCGGTCGGGGACTAATCATTGTTATCAGGAGAAATAAAACTGGCGTTCTATGGATCGGAGCGTGGAATGTCAGATCCCTTAATCGGGCAGGCAGGTTAGAAAACTTACAAAGGGAAATGGTTAGGTTAAAGTTAGATATAGAGCGAGTTAGTGAAGTTCGGTGGCAGGATGAACAAGACTTCTGGTCAGGTGACTACAGGGTTATAAACACAAAATCAAATAGCGGTAATGCAAGAGTAGGTTTAATAATGAATAGGAAAATAGGAATGCGGGTAAGCTACTGCAAACAGCATAATGGAAGCATTATTGTGGCCAAGATAGATACGAAGCCCACGCCTCCCACAGTAGTACAAGTTTATATGTGAACTTGCTCCGCAGATGACGAAGAGATTGATGAAATGCATGATGAGATAAAAGAAATTATCCACATAGTGAAAGGAGACGAAAATTTAATTGTCATGGGTGACTGGAACTAGATAGTAGGAAAAGGAAGAGAAGGAAACGTAGTAGGTGAATGTGGAATGGGATTAAGGAATGAAAGAGGAAGCTGCCTGGTAGAATTTTGCACAGAGCATCACTTAATCATAGCTAACACTTGCTTCAAGAATCATAAATGAAGGCTGTATACATGGAAGAAGCCTGAAGATACTGGAAGGTCTCAGATAGATTATATAATGATAAGACAGAGATTCAGGAACCAGGTTTTAAATTGTAAGGCATTTCCAGGAGCAGATGTGGACTCTGATTACAATCTATTGGTTATGAACTGTAGATTGAAACTGAAGAAACTGCAAAACGGTGTTAATTTAAGAAGATGGGACCTGGATAAACTGAAAGTACCAGAGGTTGTAGAGAGCTTCAGGGAGAGCATTAGGGAACGATTGACAACAATGGGGGAAAGAAATACAGTAGAAGAAGAATGGGTAGCTTTGAGGGGTGAAGTAGTGAAGGCAGCAGAGGATCAAGTAGGTAAAAAGACGAGGGCTAGTAGAAATCCTTGGGTAACGGAAGAGATACTGCATTTAATTGATAAAAGGAGAAAATATAAAAATACAGTAAATGAAGCAGGCAAAAGGAATACAAACGTCTCAAAAATGGGATCGACAGGAAGTGCAAAATGTCTAAGCAGGGTGGCTAGAGGACAAATGTAAGGATGTAGAGGCGCATATCACTAGGGATAAGATAGATACTGCCTACAGGAAAATTAAAGAGACCTTTGAAGAAAGGAGAGCCACTTGCATGAATATCAAGAGCTCAGATGGAAACTCAGTTCCAACCAAAGAAGGGAAAGCAAAAAGGTGGAAGGAGTATATAGAGGGTCTACACAAGGGCGATGTTCTTGAGGACAGTATTATGGAAATGGAAGAGGATGTAGATGAAGATGAAATGGGAATTACGGTACTGCGTGAAGAGTTTGACAGAGCACTGAAAGACCTGAGTCGAAACAAGGCCCCAGGAGTAGAAAACATTCCATTAGAACTACTTACAGCCTTGGGAGAGCCAGGCCTAACAAAACTCTACCATCTAGTGAGCAAGATGTATGAGACACGCGAAATACCCTTAGACTTCAAGAAGAATATAATAATTCCAATCCCGTAGAAAGCAGGTGTTGACAGATGTGAAAATTACCGAGTTATCAGTTTAATAAGCCACGGCTGCAAAATACTAAGGCTAATTCTTTACAGACGAATGGAAAAACTGGTAGAAGCCGACCTCGGGGAAGATCAGTTTGGATTCCGCAGAAATGTTGGAACACGTGGGGAAATACTGACCTTACGACTTATCTTAGAAAAATGATTAAGGAAAGGCAAACCTACGTTTCTAGCATTTGTAGACTTAGAGAAAGCTTTTGACAATGTTGACTGGAATACTCTCTTTCAAAACTCTGAAGGTGGCAGAGGTAAAATACAGGCACCGAAGGGCTATTTACGATTTGTACAGGAACCAGATGGCAGTTATAAGAGTCTAGGGGCATAAAAGCGAAGCAGTTTTTGGGAAGGGAGTGAGACAGGCTTGTAGCCTATCCCCGATGTTATTCAATCTGAATATTGAACAAGCAGTTAAGGAAACAAAAGAAAAATTCGGAGTCGGAATTAAAATCCATGGAGAAGAAATAAAAACTTTGAGGTTCGCCGATGACCTAATTGTGTCAGAGACGGCAAAGGAACTGGAAGAGCAGCTGAATGGAGTGGACAGCGTCTTGAAAGGAGGATATAACAAGAACATCAACAGAAACAAAACGAGGATAATGGAATGTAGTCGAATTAAATCGGGTGATGCTGCGGGAATTAGATTAGGAAATGAGACACTTAAAGTAGTAAACGAGTTTTGCTATTTAGGGAGCAAAACAACTGATGATGGTCGAAGTAGAGAGGATATAAAATGTAGACTGGCAATGGCAAGGAAAGCGTTCCTGAAGATGAGAAATTTGTTAGCATCGAGTATAGATTTAAGCGTCAGGAAGTCGTTTCTGAAAGTATTTGTATGGAGTGTAGCCATGTATGGAAGTGAAACGTTGACGATAAATAGTTTAGACAAGAAGAGAATAGAAGCTTTCGAAATGTGGTGCTACAGAAAAATGCTGAAAATTAGATGGGTAGATCACATAACTAATGAGGAGGTATTGAATAGAATTGGTGAGAAGAGAAATTTGTGGCACAACTTGACTAGGAGAAGGAACACATTCTGAGGCATCAAGGGGATTTAGTATTGACGGGCAGGTTCAGAAGGATGTTGGTTGCAGTAGGTGCTGGGAGATGAAGAAGCTTGCACAGGATAGATTAGCATGGAGAGCTGCATCAAACCAGTGTCTGGACTGAAGACCACAACAACAACAACTTTACCTTACAGCACACAGACACCTGCATCTACATCGAACACTATATAAGCACACTGGACTGTGTAGAATCGTCTCTAGTTGGGACATTGGCTTCAGTTGCGTGAGGAAAGAACCCTTACGTTTCTTTAGGACTGCCATATAAGGTAAAGTCATTCGCTGATGACATAATTGTTGTATCCCGAGATTTAGTGACAAGACAATCCGCGTGCCGCACCGCCCTAGGACTTAAATGCAAGGGCCAGCAATCTTTTTCCAACATATCGCCTTAAAAGGCCAGCAAATTTTTCATACCTACTGAAATCCTGAACCGATTATGTCTACATCTGTTACAGACTCTTCATCACTGCACTGCCCACCCAAACCACCCATATAAACTATACATAAGTGACTATTGGTGCTTGGTGGCCGCAGTGTCCTTTAAAGTCGTCCCGAATGTATTGGTTCCTACGGTTTTGCGAAACCTAGGTTTCGTCCAGACAAACCACACCCCTTTTGACCTATGTACGCAATAAACGCATAGTCTGCAAAAATTTAGCTCTCAAAGCGGCAAATTTCCTTTCGGTCCTTAGAAAATTTGCATCCATTGTTTCTTTTTCCGAACTTAAAAGCGATGACCTAGAAGGTACAAAACGGACGTTTGCGCGCCTGTGTTCTCAGCTCCCTGTTGTAGTTCTGCACAGACTTCGCTGTACATTAACGCAGTATTCTAACTTAATCCTTCAGACTGCACCTTTATTAACATCGTCTAGTCTAGTAAAGCTGTTTTCCCGTTTACATCCGCTGCGTGACGAATGGAAGAGATTAATTACACACGCAGCTTCTGAAGATGTTACGATTCCGCCAACGCCTAGCACTCTCTTGTCTGAGGCTCCACATGTTTCCACTGTCAGTTTTTGTGCTCGGGCAAAGTTAATGTTCGATTTAGCTTCTTCTCATCAACATGTACGTAGAAAAACCTTAACACAATAGATGTTACACTTTAAATTTGTGTTTCAATATCCATTCGATACTGCCATAAGCAAAGAAAATGTGAGCTAGCAACTATGTTAGGAGCACTTCGTTGATCTTCAGAATTGCTGTAACTAGACTGAAGAGCCAAAACAACTGTTACACATGCCTAATGTCGCTTAGGGCCCTGCGAGCACGCAGAAGTGCCGCAACAGGACGTGGCATGGACTCGACTAACGCCTGAAGCAGTGCTTGAATAATGCAGGGCTGTCCATAAATCCGTAACAGTACAAGGCGATGGAGATCTTTTCTGTACAGTATGTTGTAATGCATCGAAGATATACTCAGTAAAGTTCAATTCGAGGGAATTTGGTGGTCAGCGGAACTGTTTAAACTTGGACAATAGTTCCTGGAGGCACACTGTAGCAATTCTGGAGATGTCGCATTGTCCTGCTGGAATTGCCCAAGTCCGTCGGAATGCACAATGGACATGAATGTATGCGTGTGATCAGACAGGACGCTTACGTACGTGTCACCTGTCAGAGTCGTATCTAGACGAATCAGGGGTCCCATATCACTTCAACTGGACAAATCCCTCACTATTACAGAGCCTCCACCAGCTTGAACAGTCCACTGCTGATATGCAAGATCCATGGATTCGAAAGGTTGTCTCCATACCCGGACGCGTCCACCCCACAATTTGAAACGAGGCTCGTCCGACCAGGCAACAAATTTTCCAGTCAGCAACAGTCCACTGTCGGTATTGAAAGGCCCAGGCGAGGCGAAAAGCTTTGTGTCGCGCAGTCATCAAGGCTACACGAGAGGGCCATCGGCTCCGAAAGTCCATATCGATGGCGTTTCGTTGAATTGTTCACTGGCTGACATTTGTTGATGGCCCAGCATTGAAATCTGCAGCAATTTTGCGGAAGGTTTGCACTTCTGTCATGTTGAACGATTTTCTTCAGTCGTCGCTGGTCCCGTTCTTACAGGATCTTTTTCCGGCCGCTGCGATGTCAGGGATTTGATGTTTAACCGGATTCCATTCGTGAAATGGACGTACAGGAAAATCCCCACTTCATCACTGCCTCTGAAATGCTGTGTCCCATTACTCGTGGACCAACTATAGCACCACTTTCAAACTTACTTAAATCTTGATAGCATGTCATTGTAGGAGCAGCAACCGATGTAACAAGTGCACCAGACGCTTGTTGTCTTATATACACGTTGCCATCCATATTCTGCCTGTTTACATATCTCTGTATTTGAATATTAATGCCTAGTTTCTTTGGCGTTTCACTGTATATGTGTAGAAGAACGAGTCTACGTAACAAAGCGAAACTGCGCACACGGAAGTAGTGAAATGTGATAACTTACTAGCGGGTACTTAACTGACACGTGCTGACACCTGCGACCTTGAGCCAACTGGTTTTGTGACGGAGTCTGCAAGTCTTTCGCGGGTACTTAACATGAAAACATCGCAAAGCTGACACGTGAGACCTTGAGCCAACTGGTTTTGTGACGGAGGCTGCAAGTGTTTCGCGTTATCCCGCGCAGCGCCGAACACAGTGCCTGCGAGATGCGTGGATCAGACTGTACCAGGCGCGGCTCGAAGTGAATCTCTCCGGGACGGAAGCACCCGAAAAGATATATTAAAATATATTACCCAACAGAGGATTACAGAATTTAAACACTCAGAAAGCATTTCGAATATTTTCTGCACTGATTTAAACAATGACATTCAACGTTTTTGGAACTGTTGATATCGAGTGATGTTTTTCGAACAGGTAGTAGCTAGACATGGCTGCTCCTTGATATGTCAGTTAGCACCATGTAGCAGAGGCTTGTGAGCGTGGTCTCTACGTAGTACAGCTCTTATGGCCCTCTCCAAGTCTCTGTTCATGCAGCCTAAGGGTGTCGTACCAATCTACAGACGATTTTCACGTTCTGATGCTTACAAAGAAAGGTAATTAACAGAGCGGCCGATCCCCTGGTATCGAATCTCTCACTCTGTATATTTCACTTGTACTTGGTCGAGTCATGAACTTGGTGCATGTAACCTGATCCAAACATGAATCAAGAACAAAAACAGTGCAGATATATGCAGGGGTACGAGATGTGACAAAGTAATGATATTGGTTACAAAAAGCATCTTTATTTACATTTTTAATCAACTACATTGATATCAACTTCAATGTGACGTCTTTGTACCTTCACACACTCCATCGGCGTTTCCATTGTTGGTAGCATCTCTCAAACTCATCTTCACGTCTTTTAATGCTGTCGGATTAATAAGAAGTTTGTGATAGCACTGAAGCGGATTTTGAGTCAAAAATTGCCAAGCATTCAATGCAGTATGGGATCGTGCATTATCGTGATGCAGGATCCAGTTGTTAGCAATATATGAACATACACGATGGTCCCGGTTTCGAAATCTGTCGAGAATTTCTTGGTAATAGTATGAGTTTACTGTTTGGTCTGGAGGTAATCATTCTTTGTGCACAATACCTGTGGAGTCAAAGAATCAAAGAAGCGTGCTTTCTTTGGTCTTGGCGATTCCATTGTGAACTTTGACGTTAGGTCTCGAAATCATACTAGTAAAAGTAACTTTCATCACCAGTGGCAGTTCGGTCCAGTAGTTCTGGGTTCAGTTTTACTTGTTTCAACACACTGGCAGCCACAGCCGTTGATCTTTTTGTTGCCGTGTGAGATTTTTGGGACTCATTTTGGCACAAACTTTTCCGATTCCCAGATTTTCTGTCAGTATCAGATGGACAGTTTCCCGATGAATGTTCAGTTTGTTTGCAATTGTTCTCACAGTTAATCTTCGATCGGCTTATACAAGTTCTCTCACCCTGGGCTTGTTGTCAACTATTCGTGGTGTTGATACTCGCCCACTGAGGTGTTCACTTTCGACATTGATTCTTCTTTCAGAAAACATTAGGTGCCAACGAAACACTTGTGGCCTTGATAAAACCTCGTTACCAAAAGCCTGCTGCAGATTCCATATGTAACTGCAGCACTATCAATGGAATACTGGTGAGTATTACTTCGTGATTCGATTTTTGTGGCGAGAAGCAGACACAGGACTTGGCTCTTCAAGATGCCGTTCTATTGCAAGTGCACGCCACTTGTAGTTGTGATGGGGAAAGGCTAAGGTCACACACTGCTCGCTGTAGCAGGCTGTTGGGTTGCCACCGTTCTCCATTATTTGCAGAATGCATCCCAATCTCTGTCTTCCTCTGCAGTTTCTAGCCTCTGCAGCTCCCTCTAGTACAATTGAACTTACTCTCTGATGTTTTAACAGATGTCCTATCATCTTGGCCCTTCTTGTTGTCAGTGTTTTCCATATACTTCCTTTCTCTCCGACTGTGCGAACCGTCTCATTCCTTACCTTGTTATCTCACCTAATTTTCACCATTCGTCTGCAGCACCACATCACAGATACTTCGATTCTCTTCTGTTCCGTTTTCCCGCATTCCAATCCATATTTCACTACCATACAAGCTGTACTCCAGGCGTATGTTCTCAGAAATTTCTTCGTCAAATTAAGGCATGCGTTAGAGAGTAACAAACTTCTCTTGGCCAGGAATGTCCTTTCTGCCAGTGCTTGTCTGCTTTTTACGTCCTCCTTGCTCCGTCCATCATGGGTTATTTTGCTGCTGAGAGTCAACCCACAGCGGTAGGGAAAGACTTAGCTGGTACGACACGGCGCGAAGGTGACGACTCCGCCTCTATTCGACACACGCCAAACTCGAATTCCTCCCGAGACTCGTCAAACTGACACATCATTCACCTAGCGCTATCGGCGCTTAACCTACCATCGACCTGTGTGAGGGAAAAAGTGCTGATCGTTGGGTAAGGGATCGCGGACCCTTCACACTCTATGACACTATTTCCTACCTACAAGTTAATCACTTGACTTACGAAGTATATAAACGCAGCAGAGGGCTACTATGTTGTTAATACAGATCTCGAACAATAGAGGGCCTATAACACTTCCTTGGGGAACGCCAGATATTGCTTCTGTTCTACGTTTTACTCGATGACTTTCCGTCTATTACTACGAAGTGTGACGTTCCTGACGGGAAATCACGAATCCAGTAGCACAGCTGAGGCGATATTCTGATGCGATATTCCATAGGCACGCAGTTTGGTTAAAACACGCTTACGAGCAACGGTGTCGAAAGTCTTCCGGTTATCTAAAAATATGGAATCAATTTGACATCCCTTGTCGATATCACGCATCGCTTCATGAGTATAAAGAAATAGTTGTGTTTCACAAGAACGATATTTTATGAATCCGTGCTGACTATGTGTCAATAAATCGTTCTCTTCGAGGTACTTCGAACACAGTATACAGGGTGTTACAAAAAGGTACGGCTAAACTTTCAGGAAACATTCCGCACACACAAATAAAGAAAAGATGTTATGTGGACATGTGTCCGGAAACGCTTAATTTCCATGTTAGAGATCATTTTAGTGTCGTCAGTATGTACTGTACTTCCTCGATTCACCGCCAGTTGGCCCAATTGAAGGAAGGTAATGTTGACTTCGGTGCTTGCGTTGACATGCGACTCATTGCTCTACAGTAGTAGCATCAAGCACATCAGTACGTAGCTTCAACAGGTTAGTGTTCATCACGAACGTGGTTTTGCAGTCAGTGTAATGTTTACAAATGCGGAGTTGGCAGATGCCCATTTGATGTATGGATTAGCACGGGGAAATAGCCGTGGCGCGATACGTTTGTATCGAGACAGATTTCCAGAACGAAGGTGTCCCTACAGGAAGACGTTCGAAGCAATTGATCGGCGTCTTAGGGAGCACAGAACATTCCAGCCTATGACTGGCGACTGGAGAAGACCTAGAACGACGAGGACACCTGCAACGGACGAGACAATTCTTCGTGCAGTTGACGATAACCCTAATGTCCGCGTCGGTTAAGTTGCTGCTATACAAGGTAACGTTGACCACGTCACTGTATGGAAAGTGCTACGGGAGAACCAGTTGTTTCCATACCATGTACAGCGTGTGCAGGCACTGTCAGCAGCTCATTGGCCTCCACGGGTACACTTCTGCGAATGGTTCATCCAACAATGTATCAATCCTCATTTCAGTCCTAATGTTCTCTTTACGGATGAGGCTTCATTCCAACGTGATCAAATTGTAAATTTTCACAATTAACATGTGTGAGCTGACGAGAATCCGCACGCAATTGTGCAATCACGTCATCAACACAGATTTTCTGTGAACGTTTGGGCAGGCATTGTTGGTGATGTCTTGATTGGGCGTTCTCGCTTCCCGCGCCCGGGTTCCCGGGTTCGATTCCCGGCGGGGTCAGGGATTTTCTCTGCCTCGTGATGACTGGGTGTTGTGTGATGTCCTTAGGTTAGTTAGGGTTAAGTAGTTCTAAGTTCTAGGGGACTGATGACCATAGCTGTTAAGTCCCATAGTGCTCAGAGCCATTTGAACCTCTTGATTGGGCCCCATGTTCTTCCACCTACGCTCAGTGGAGCACGTTATCATGATTTCATATGGGACACTCTACTTGTGCTGCTAGAACATGTGCCTTTACAAGTACGACTTAACATGTGATTCATGCACGATGGAGCTCCTGCACATTTCAGTCGAAGTGTTCGTACGCTTCTCAACAACAGATTCGGTGACCGATGGATTGGTAGAGGCGGACCAATTTCTTGGCCTCCACACTCTCCTGACCTCAACCCTCTTGACTTCCATTTATGGGGGCATTTGAAAGCTCTTGTCTAAGCAACCCCGGTACCAAATGTAGAGACTCTTCGTGCTCGTATTGTGGACGGCTGTGATACAATACGCCGTTCTCCAGGGCTGCATCAGCGCATCAGGCATTCCATGTGACGGAGGGTGGATGCATGTATCCTCGCTAACGGAGGACATTTTGAACATTTCCTGTAACAAAGTGTTTGAATTGATTGGCGACTCCATAGTGTCCTGTGCACTACGACCAGATAATGGGTATACTTTGAAGGAGAGACAGCATTGGTCGTATATTTTTATTATCGCAAAATCGATTTTCGGTCACTTAGTGCCCATCTTCAGTGCTGTAATATATAATTTAAATTAGTAAGCACTGGTGTCAATAAGCTTACGGCGATCACATAGACTATGTGATCGCCGTAAGCTTATTGACACCAGTGCTTACTAATTTAAGTTATATATTACAGCACTGAAGATGGTCACTAAGTGACCGAAAATCGATTTTGCGATAATAAACAAAAATATACGACCAATGCTGTCTCTCCTTCAAAGTGTTTGAAGTCACGCTGGTACGTTCTGTTTCTGTGTATTTCCATTCCATGATTAATGTGATTTGAAGAGAAGTAATAAAATGAGCTCTAACATGCAAAGTAAGCGTTTCCGGACACATGTCCACATAACATACTTTCTTTCTTTGTGTGTGAGGAATGTTTCCTGAAAATTTGGCCGTACCTTTTTGTAACACCCTGTATATTCCAAAACCCTACTGCAAATCGACGTTAGTGATATGGCCCTGTAATTCAGCAGATTACTCCTACGTCCGTTTATGGGTATCGGTGTGACTTGAGCAATTTTGCAGTCTTTAGATACGTATCTTTCTGTGAGCGAGCGGTTGTATATAATTGCTCAATATGGAGCTATTGTATCAGCATACTCTGAAAGGAAAGTGGCGGTATACAATGTGGACTGGAGGCCTTGCTTTTATTAAGTGATTTAAGCTGCTTTGTTACACTGAGGATATAGAGTTAACATTGTACAGTTACTATTGACATAGTAGCTTTATAGTGTGCGCACGTGCATGTGTGTGCGTGGGCGTGTGTTTAGGGTGGCTTGGCTTACCTCCATCCTGTCCGGCTGCAAATCCACGCCCACCACGGTGAGACCGTGCCGCAGGAGCGCCCTCGTGATGGCAGCGCCTATGCCGGAACTGGCTCCTGTCACCATGGCAACTCGACCCGCGTACCTCTGCATGGCGGCGATGTACGGCGCGGACTGACGGCAAGCTCTTACACAATGCCCGAGCTCCTTATAGCGGTACCACCCCACCTCCCTTCGTCCGTTCCCCTCCCAGCTCCTGGCGTCTCACGCACTAGCCTTGGCAATAATAACAGCTCAACACCGTGCTGTTAGCAGGTCGGCGAGTCGGGCATGCAAACCCGCATTCCTGCAGTCAAGTGCCTTAGCCCGTAGCATCATTACCTGTCACGTTATAGTGGACTTACGGTGATAGATAGGACTTACCGTGGGTAATACTTCATTTGCAAACCTGAGTGCACGCAAACACGTCTACTCTGAAACCTGTTTCTTTCACTTCGTTCCACTTCCCAATATTCACTTGACGTATACCACGCTGGACGGATCTTTGTTCCTAAACAGCCGTCAGAAATTGTCTAAATGATAACGCTTTCACCGTTTCATCTACATCTATATCTACAAGGCTACTCTGCAAATCACACTTAAGTGCTTGGCAGAGGGTTCATCGAACAACCTTCAACACTAATTCCCTATCATTCCACTCTCGAACGGCTTGCGGAAGAAACGAACGGCTATACCTTTCTCTGCGAGCTCTGATTTCCCTTATTTTATTACGATGATCGTTTCTTCCATGACGATCGTTTTTCCCTATGTAGGTCGGCGCCAACAAAATATTTTCGCCTTCAGATGAGAAAATTGATGACCGAAATTTCGCGAGAAGATCTCGCCGCAACGAAAAACGTCTTTGCTTCAATGATTTCTACCTCAAATCCTGTATCATGTCCTTGACACTCTCTCTCTTGTTTCTCTATCATACAAGGCGTGCTGCCCTTCTTTGAACTTTCTCGACGTACTCGGTTAATCCTTTCTGATAAGGATCCCTCCAAAAGAGGACAGACAAATGTAGTGTAGACATTCTCTTTACTAGGTCTGTTGGATCTTCTGCGCGTTCTGACAATAAAACCCAGTCTTAGTGTCTCCTTCCTCACAACGTTTTCTATGTATTCTTTGCAATTTAAGTAGGTGGTAACTGTAATTGCTAGGTATTTAGTTAAATTTAGGCCTTTAGGTTTGATTGATTTACCGTGTAACCGAAGTTTAACAGATCCCTTTTAGCACACATCTGGATGACCTCACACATTTCATTATTTAGGTTCAACCATTTTTCAACTGGTTTTGAGGTTCTGATGACTTTACTAGATGATAAATGACAGTATCGTCTGCCAACAACGTAATATGGTTGCTCAGATTGTATCCTAAACCTCCCGTATAGATAAGGAACAGCAGAGGACCTCTGCTGTAACATTACCTCTGAGAACGCCAGAAATCACATTGACTTATATTGTTTCCCAAAATGCCCCCACCCCACATGGTCAATATTGTTGCACAATATTATTCAGGTTTTCCGTAGACCGCTCAGAAAAGTACGTCGTATCTACTCTGGTTCGGAATGTCAGACCAGCAAGACGAAGATGTTAGAGCTGTGATTGTTGCTCCGCTTCGTGGCGAGCAAGAGAGTCATTACTGGAAACGACCGTCCTCGTGATCACGCATTACACCATCAGTCATCTATTGCACTATGACTACGAATGGGAAAATCGACTGGTTATAACCGGTCGGTATTTTAATCCTGAATATCTGGTATTTTTCGGCATTTGTTTGCCTTCGGTTACAACAGGTGTTGCTTGTTTTTTACTAATCACCTTGTAAAGAAGAGAAGTATCAATTAGCCACAACAGCATTGCTGAAATTTTTGGTTTTTAAATAAATATTTTGAAAAAAACGAACGTTTAATTGGACGATGACAATCAAGTCTACGGTGGATGGTTAGTCAAGTGACAAATTTCAGCACAAGATTACCCAAGGCCGCTCGAGTGGACACAAGCTGGTGAATCAACAAAGTTTATGCCTCTGCCCGCGGTATTTACCTTAAGCACGCTAATTTCTTCTCTGCATCATACGGAGCGTTAAGCGCTCCATTCTGCACTTGACGCCAGTTCAGAGAAGAGTCCTTCCTACTCATGGCAGAACCGCCTCCCTCCACTTGGGTTCCTTTTTCACGTCACGGCTTTTTTCGATCAATAGGAGCGTTCCTCTACCAATCGCATTGTCCCTTCTATCAAACAGCGTCGAAACTTCACTATTTTTTTCCTCCCTAGTGAGTTTCCGCCAATCGGACTTTTTGTGCCCGTTTTAGACACCTAAAGTTCATTGACCTTTCCGTGTGTCGCACTCGCTGCGTCACATGCGTTTGTTCGTATCCCGTTGGAATTTCAAAACGCAGTTTTCTAAAGCTTCTTCTCTGCCCTTGTACCGATGCCCTCGCTACAGGCGGCCCTCCAGCTGGAACCACCTGGCCCGGGGTCACTGTCCTCTTTCCTGGCACCCCATTTAAGTGGTTGCCAGTGTAACTCCCGCAGCGTGGCTTCACTACACCATTGTGGAGCTGGCTTTTCAAAAGTAAAAGTGACTCAACTCGCGTTCCCTGTTCTACCTTCCGCTCAAAGACATGCACTGTATAGGAATGGTTTGTTAATTACTGTCAATTGACTGTCATCCCTTTTTGCACTACATATTGATAGGCAAATGTTCTCACAACTGTCGATTTACGTTAGGTGTCATCTTCACCTTCTCATTATGATTTGTAAAGGTCTCATGTAAGGTGCGAGTCTGACCATTTATTCTGCCACCTTACAAGTGTCATGAATAACACACTACAAATCCTAGCCAGTGGGGAGTGCATGTAGGGTGAAGCAGCTGTTATGTGTTCGGTATGAAGAAACAAGCAGTCTTGGTTGCAGTGCTAAATTTTTTTATTTTTTTGACAATGACGCATTTGATATTTAATTAGGCGTCTTTAAACAGCCCCATGGAAAAAGTACAAAATTTCATTATATTAGCCTGAAGACATTTAGTGAGATTGGATTACCAGGAAAACATTAAACAATTTACTGATATTTGGTAGAGATGAATGAATGAGACACCTGGCATAAAATATCCCAGCAGGAAAATGCTCCTCGTCAAACCTTTAAAAATACTGCTCGCTGTGATATAAAATATACTGAAGAGCCAAAGAAACTGGTACAGCTGCCTAATATCGTGTAGGGCCCCCGTGAGCACACAGAAGTGCCGCAACATGACGTGGAATGGACTCTACTAATGTCTGAAGTAATGCTGGAGGGAACTGACACCGTGAATTCTGCAGGACTGTCCATAAATCCGTAAGGGTACAAGGGGTGAAGATCTCTTCTTAACAGCACGTTGCAAGGCGTCCCGGATATGTTAAATAATGTTCATGTCTGGGGAGTTTGGTGGCCAGCGGAAGTGTTTAAACTCTGAAGAGTGTTCCTGGAGCCACTCTGCAGCAATTCTGGGTGTTTGGGGAGTCGCATTGTCCTGTTGGATTTGTCAAAGCCCATCGAAATGCACAATGGACATAAATGGAAGCAGGTGATCAGACAGGATGCTTACGTACGTGTCACCTGACAGAGTCGTATCTACGCGTGTCGGGGGTCCATATCACTCCAACTGCACACACTCCACATGATTAGAGAACCTCCAACAGCTTTAACAGTCCCCTGATGACATGTAGGGTCATGGATTTATGAGTTTGTCATAATACCCATGCATATTCATCGGCTCGATACAATTTGAAACGAGTCTCGTCCCTGCCAGGCAACATGTTTCCAATCATCAACAGTCCAGTGTCGGAGTTGACGGGACCAGGTGAGGCGTAAAGCTTTTATGTCGTGCAGTCATCAACGGTACACGAGTGGACCTTCGACTCTGAAAGTACATATCAATGACGTTTCGTTGAGCGGTTCGCACACTGACTCTTGTTGATGGCCCAGCATTGAAATCTGCAGCAATTTGCGAGAGGGCTGCACTCCTGTCACGTTGAATGATTCTCTTCAGTCGTCGTTGGTCCCATTCTTGCATGTGCTTTTTCCGGCCGGATTCCTGATTTTCACGTTACGCTCGTGAAATGGTCGTACGGAAAAATCCCCACTTCATGATTACCTCAGAGATGCTGTATCCTATCGCTCGAGCCCCGAATGTAACACAATGTTCAAACTCACTTAAAACTTGATAACCAGCCATTGTAGCAGCCGTAACCGATCTAACAACTGTGACAGACACTTGTTGTCCTAAATATGTGTTGCAGACCGCAGAGCCATGTTTTACCTGTTTCCATATCTCTGTATTTGAATACGTGCACCTATACCAGTTTCTTTGTCACTTCGGTGTAGAATAAAGCTGAATTTTTTTTCCTTTGTTGTGTTTCGATTCCCCCCAGAGGGAGGAAGGGGGGGCGGGCTAGCAGCAGCGTAATACGCCGCTCTGCAGCGTACAGATGAAGTTAAAAAACATAATGAGGAGACATAACTAAAAGAGGTGATAAAATGGTGACTGCTTAAAACTGGTTCATGGCGAAAAAGTTGTGCAGAAAACATAAAAAACGAAGAGGTCAGTGATGCTGATTAATAACACTTAGGAAATAGAGAGGCACAATTTAAAAAAATATGGTGACAGTCTGGTTTCTGTTCGCAGAACTTTAAAAAGGGGATGCACATCACTGAACACTCACGGAATAAAGCTGAAGATGACTGAAAGGTATTTCTAAGAAATATGTAACCTGCTTTGTCCCTAATTTGACAACTCATACTGGAAATTAGAAGGAAGCAGAAATTTACCTTATTACGGCGCTGTGGCGCAGTGCAATACGAGCCAAACGGGATCAGGCCTACAGTAGAGCCTTATATCTGAAACATACCGGAGGTTCAGTGCATATTCTGGTTGCACACATCACACTGGATATGAAAACGTACAATACCTCTACGAATACAGCACGCAGCTCTAGGCAGATGGCGCCTGCACGCTGTGAACTACGATAGTGTTCAATTGCTAATCTTGTCATAAAAACAAACCATGATAGTTATTATTGACGACTGCTGCTCGAAAAAATTTCTGATGAAATGTTTACATTAATAGCCAGAATAATCAGGGCAAATTAACATTAAAAACAAAGGTACATAAAAAATACACTGCTGTAATGGGAAAGTATAAAAATATATAGGGGAGTCCCGAGTACCAATTTTGTGTGTCCCAAGTAGTATTCTGCTCAACAAGTTTGTACATACCCGATCCTCCATAAAACGAGAATAAATGTTCCTCTCCATCCTCCCCCCCCCCCCCCCCCCGCCACCCCAATGCACGAGTTCATTACATGACAGCTACTTGTCAGTTCTGACAAACAGTGTCATTGCTATGGCCCGATGGCAAGCAAGTGAGCTTCTGTAGTAAAACACACTTCAGCGGGAATCTGATAAATGCAATCTGTAGACGTCTAAACGCGTCACTGGGAATAAAAAAATTTAGCACTGCAACTAAAAATGCTTGTTTCCTCCAGTCATACATTGTGGTTGCTGTACCAACCCCGTTATGAATAGAAAAAGTTTTTGTGTTTCTCTCGAATAACTCGATAACCGCGGCTTCCCGCAAAAATATATGGCGGTACAAAATTAAACTACAGTAAATATTCAACAAAAGAAATGTCCTATTCATTTTCTCTCTAGAACTGTCTCCGCGATGGGAGGAAGGGAAAAATTGCAGATTATTAGAAATATTGTTTGAACGACATGAATTTATTGATTATCTTTAATTGAAGTGGGTTAAAAACAAATATTAACTGCAGTTGAGCCGTATTAAGGGATACATTGTGTTCCAGAGATGTAACAGGGTAATATGGGGCGGGGGGGGGGGGGGGCTGAGTATTGTGTGGGGAAGGTTGGTCGCCTGAAGTGGGTTAAAAACAAATATTAACTGCAGTGAAGCCGTATTAAGTGATAAATTGTGTTCCAGAGATATAACAGGGTAATATGGGGCGAGGGGCTGAGTGTTGTGTGGGGTAGAAGCACGAGGGAAGGTAGATCGCCTGATTATGCTCACGCACTTCCCTCCTCCATAGCTCTGCAAACTGAAAATGGAGCAGGTGATTCCCACTCTGTTCACCCCACTTCGTCACAAGAAGCATCTAGAGGGTGTTTCACAAGTTACACCTACCCTCCACAGCACGCCTTATGAAATACTGGCCACCCAGTGACCAGACATACCGGAGGTGTATTTACATTCCACAAAATAGGTTAAAAGTACGTGGAATACAAATCTTGACTTATTAATAATGCTAATGCAAGTAAATCTCTGCATACTGTGTAAGTAGGCTGTTTAGGTTTTCTTATTGGTAAGGCCACGTAGCGCTCTGTATGAAAATCACTGGCTGTGCTGAGTGCGGTCTGTGGCTAGTTTGCATTGTTGTCTGCCATTGTAGTGTTGGGCAGCTGGATGTTAACAGCGCGTAGTGTTGCACAGTTGGAGGTGAGCCGCCAGCAGTGGTGGATGTGGGGAAGTGAGATGGCGGATTTTTGAGAGCGGATGATCTGGACATGTGTGCATCAGAAACCGTACATTTATAAGAATGGATGTCATGAACTGCTATATATATTATGACTTTTGAACACTATTAAGGTAAATACATTGTTTGTTTCTATCAAAATCTTTCATTTGCTAACTATGCCTATCAGTAGTTAGTGCCTTCAGTAGTTTGAATCTTTTATTTAGCTGGCAGTAGTGGCGCTCGCTGTATTGCAGTAGTTCGAGTAACGAAGATTTTTGTGAGGTAAGTGATTTGTGAAACGTATAGGTTAATGTCAGTCAGGGCTATTCTTTTGTAGGGATTATTGAAAGTCAGATTGCGTTGCGCTAAAACATATTGTGTGTCAGTTTAAGCACAGTCATGTACAATTTTTCTAAGGGGACGTTACATATGGCGACCCTGCGAAGATACCTCACTGGAATCTTCTGATTTTTTCCTTGTAGATTGTGTAATTAGTGTAGCTATTGTTTATTGCTAGCATGTAATCATAGAGAGAATTTCCTTTGTACTTGTAGCTTTTCATTGTTGTACTGTAAAACAGTTGTGGCATGCATGTAGATTTGCACCAAGTATTTCGCAGCTGCGCTTGCAATTAACTAGATATTATTTTCAGTGCTATGTTAATGTGTTCTCTTATTTTTGCTCTTCAAATTGTGCTTTTCTGTGTTATCGTGTGAAATATTGTGACAATAATGGTGTGTGAAAAACGTAACACTAGGCTCCAAAGTAAACTGAGAAATAATAGTGACTGCGAGCGTAGCTTATCAGCACCACTGTGTAATGAATTAACAGACATTCAAAGTAGTAATTTGGTAATAGTGCTTAGGGAAATAGAGCGGGCGGCAAATAATGGTGTAGTGAAACAAGTAGTGCACAGGGAAGCATTATCGATCGATTGGTCGGCAACAGCTCGCCTCAGGAATCCGAAATGACAGAACACAATATTTCAAATACTGTAGACTCAGGTTTTGGGCCCTCACCGTTTTCTCAAATGAGCCAAGACACATTTTCTGCATGTCAAAACGTGAATGTTGCCGGTGAAAATGCACTGCCAAAAAGCATAGAGAAACAGATTCCAGATACTAATACATTATTATTGCAATTAATGCAACAAATGGAACAAACTCAGAGACAAACACAGCAAAAGCTACAAAAGTTAGACACAATGGAACAAAATCAGAGACAAACACAGCAACAGTTAGACACAATGGAACAAAATCAGAGACAAACACAGCAAAAGCTTCAAAAGTTAGACATAGTGGAACAAAATCTTCAAAAGTTAGACACCACACTTGAACAAACACGTGAAGATTTAAGTACTGAGTTACATAACATTGGATCGAAATCTCAAAAAGTCTGTAATGACGTAAAAACACAAATTTGTGAGCATTTTCAACCTATTTTTTCGCAGCATGAAAATGCATTACAGAATCACAAAGCAACCATAAAAGAACTGCAAACTATTGTTCATGAAAATCATGAGACCTTGCAAGCTAAAATTGACTCAGTTGCATCTACCGATTCCGTTACGCAACTTGCAAAAACTCAGGAAAACTTGAAGGACACAGTAGATACTCTGAAAATTGGTTCAGAAAGACACATGGAGGATATTAGTTCATTATCAGAGAAAGTAGTTAAACTTTCAAATCAGCTAAATAATTTATCTACAAAGGTAGATGATAATCTGAATGACACCAAACCAGTAGTCTTTAACGACACATTAGAGTGCGAACAAATTCGGAAATTCAAACAAAATCAGAGTCAAATTAATACGCAACACCAAAGAGATATCCGGGAGGTACAAGATCAGCTGACACACGTTATACAAGAATTACGTATTTTAGAGGACACTCGCGCTCCAATACGGGAAGAGGGACATAGAAATACGGAACAGCCACAAAATAATAACACGGGGTACTTCGGAAATTATGAAAGAAATTGGCAAGGTACACCAAATTTTGAGATCGAACCGCCGAAACGAAATAACAATGACCGATATGCGACTCGCCGACATGATGATTTTGACTATAAGTTGTTTATTGTTACACGTAAATTCAAAACATTTAAGAATTCCGGCAACAACATTCATCCACAAGTGTGGCTTCATCAGTTCTCTCATTGTTTTCCTCCCACCTGGTCATTAGAGCACAGATTAGAATTTATGTGTGGCTACTTAGAGAATGAACCAGCTGTAAGAATGCGATCAGTCATTCACGATTGTCACAGTGAAGGAGAATTTTATCATGCCTTCCTCTCAGCACATTGGTCTCAAGTTACACAAGACCGAGTAAAACATAGCATTATAATGATGAAACATTTCGAACAATCTGACTTTTCCAGTCTTGTGAAATATTTTGAAGACATGTTGCACAAGAATCAGTACCTGTCAAACCCATACAGCCCCTCAGAACTCATCCGCATTTGCTTAATCAAATTGCCTGAACATTTACGACATATTAATTTGGCAGGACGTTGCAAAGACGACATTGAAGCTTTTCAGGGACTGTTACAAGAATTGGAAATTGACACTGACAATCGCGGGACGCGAAAACAGGAATACAACAATTACAGGTCACATCCGTCACAATTCCGCAATGACAGAAATAATACCTGGACACGACAAGGCTATTCTTACAACGCAAATCGTGAACAAAACAGACACCACCCATATAACAACCACTGGCAGAGTAATAGTTACAGAGAAAGAGCGCATTTCTGTAGTAATGAATATAACAGAGACAATTGTAGAAACAGACAATATGGCAACCAGAACTATTATTATCACGGAAGACAGAATAACTTCAGACGCAACGGTCCACCGTGCAGTGATAATTCAGGGAGAAATTCTCCACCACTTAACCAAGAAGAAAGAAACTACAGGAACTACCAACATGACGACAGACGATATAATCGTAAAGACAGACTTGAATTGCATCAGAACTGTCGAGATTCAAACAGGGCTGGGCCCTCTCGACAAGGTGAATTTGTAGAAGTTAGGTCTCCAAATCACAATAACGACGCGCGCCAACAAGAGACAGCAATGACTCGCACCGCAGGCAGCCGCGTGCGCCGGCTGGCTCAGAGAAAAATTACATAGACGCTAACCTTGAGAAAAATTCCAGTATTCTTTACCGACGTATACCACATGATAATTGCATTCAAGTTCAAACTCTGAGTACTATGAAGAGTAAAGGATTGCACCACACTTCACATGTAAAATCGTTTCTTGAAAGATAATTTGCTTCTTAACTTAGTCTTTTCCATAAAACTTTTCACTTCACGTTACTAGTATGCTTTGTCAGACTTAGAAACTGTTAACATGCAACAATGTTTGAATTTAAATATCCAGTCTAGCACCTAGGGAACATATTTAGACAGTAATTACGAATACATTGTCATAGTGAACAGACGACACAGTGTTACTGTGTGTGTACATTCTTGCTTGTTAGTTGCACAATTACGTAACGACTATAACACGCTTACACACTTAGAGATTTTAATGCAAGATTTTGCTTTAGTCGAAAAGACATCTTTATTTGAAGTACTTTCTGTGAGATTAAAGATGACTTAGTATTTGGTTTCTTTGACAGCTACACAATTATATCACGACACTACTAATGTGTGACACAATTTGCATTGTTGCTTTTGCGGTATATCTGTTTTATATCTGCACAGTTTTTATGTATTATTCTGGAAAGTAAAACATGTTTTAGTAGTAACTTTTGTGGTATAGCTACAATGAGCCACCCTTTTCTGTAGCACAACAATACGTTACAGCACAGTACTTTCTTCATCACGGCAATAAGCGTAATAACTAAGATATCTATACGCAAAGTATTTCACTTTTGTTTATGATGAGGAAGTACATTGCCTTCTGCAGAACTTAGATTTCGGAGGACGATAACTACGACACTTCCACAGAATTATCTTACAGCAAGACGCACATTTAGCGCTAAAGGACACGTATTTGAGTGATTAATTTTGTACTTAAAACATTTATTTTTAAAGATTTTTTAATTACAAAGGTTTTCCGTGATACATTTCATTCCATTGCTGTAATCTGTAACACCTGAGGGTATAATTACATTAATCCTCAGGGGGGTACACGCCTACTTTGTGTACCATGTGTTTGGCAAGCACAAGGAGCCCTAGCTAATATGGTATTTGCTTATACAACTCTACACATCGGTACCATATTTCTCTAACACATAAATTACACAGCTATCTGATTATTTAACTGAGAGAGACAAACATTTATTTTACTACATCAGTGACAGATGTTTACGTAATTTCACCGTTGGATAACTTCACACTTACGAAATTGTATTTTGTATGTACGTTGTGATGCTATGAGAGCTTTGAATGATGTATTTGGTATGGGATCATGATTTTTAAAGTACGTTTGAGGTTCTTGTTGTTGTTGTTATGGTCTTCAGTCCTGAGACTTGTTTGATGCAGCTCTCCATGCTACTCTATCCTGTGCAAGCTTCTTCATCTCCCAGTACTTACTGCAACCTACATCCTTCTGAATCGGCTTAGTGTATATATCTCTTGGTCTCCCTCTATGATTTTTACCCTCCACACTGCCCTCCTATGCTAAATTTGTAATCCCTTGATGTCTCAGTACATGTCCTACCAACCGATCCCTTCTTCTGGCCAAGTTGTGCCACAAACTCCTCTTCTCCCCAATTCTATTCAGTACCTCCTCATTAGTTATGTGATCTACCCATCTAATCTTCGGCATTCTTCTGTAGCACCACATTTCGAAAGCTTCTATTCTCTTCTTATCTAAACTATTTATTGTCCATGTTTCACTTCCATACATAGCTACACTCCATACAAATACTCTCAGAAACGAATTCCTAACACTTAAATCTATACTCGATGTTACCAAATTTCTCTTCTTCAGAAACGCTTTTCTTTCCATTGCCGGTCTACATTTTATATCCTCCCTACTTCGACCATCATCAGTTATTTTGCTCCCCAAATAGCAAAACTCCTTTACCACTTTAAGCATCTCATTTCCTAATCTAATTCCCTCAGCATCACCAGACTTAATTCGACTACATTCCATTGTCCTCGTTTTACTTTTGTTGATGTTCATCTTATATCCTCCTTTCAAGACACTGTCCACTCCATTCAGCTGCTCTTCCAGTTCCTTTGCTGTCTCTGACAGAATTACAATGTCATCGGCAAACCTCAAAGTTTTTATTTTTTCTCCACGGATTTTAATACCTACTCCGAATTTTTCTTTTGTTTCCTTTACTGCTTGCTCAATATACAGATTGAATAACATCGAGGAGAGGCTACAACCCTGTCTTACTCCCTTCCCAACCACTGCTTCCCTTTCATGTCCCTCAACTCTTATAACTGCCATCTGGTTTCTGTACAAGTTGTAAATAGCCTTTCGCTCCCTGTATTTTACCCCTGCCACCTTTAGAATTTGAAAGAGAGTATTCCAGTCAACATTGTCAAAAGCTTTCTCTATGTCTACAAATGCTAGAAACGTAGGTTTGCCATCCTTAATCTTTCTTCTAAGATAAGTCGTAAGGTCAGTATTGCCTCACGTGTTCCAACATTTCTACGGAATCCAAACTGATCTTCCTCAAGGTTGGCTTCTACTAGTTTTTCCATTCGTCTGTAAAGAATTCGCGTTAGTATTTTGCAGCTGTGGCTTATTAAACTGATAGTTCGGTAATTTTCACATCTGTCAACACTTGCTTTCTTTGGGATTGGAATTATTATATTCTTCTTGAAGTCTGAGGGTAATTCGCGTGTCTCATACATCTTACTCGCAGTTTTGTCAGGACCGGCTCTCCCAAGGCCGTCAGTAGTTCTAATGGAATGTTGTCTACTCCCGGGGCCTTATTTCGACTCAGGTCTT
Source organism: Schistocerca serialis cubense (assembly GCF_023864345.2). Taxonomy (NCBI): domain Eukaryota; kingdom Metazoa; phylum Arthropoda; class Insecta; order Orthoptera; family Acrididae; genus Schistocerca; species Schistocerca serialis. The sequence goes on from NC_064639.1 coordinate 124,522,183, forward strand.
TCAGTGCTCTGTCAAACTCTTCACGCAGTATTGTGTCTCCCATTTTGTCTTCATCTACATACTCTTCCATTTCCAGAATATTGTCCTCAAGTATGTCGCTCCTGTATAGACCCTCTATATACTCCTTCTACCTTTCTGCTTTCCCTTCGTTGCTTAGAACTGGGTTTCCATCTGAGCTCTTGATATTCATACAAGTGGTTCTCTTTTCTCCAAAGGTCTCTTTAATTTTCCTGTAGGCAGTATCTGTCTTACCCCTAGTGAGATAAGCCTCTACATCCTTACATTTGTCCTCTAGCCATCCCTGCTTAGCCATTTTGCACTTCCTGTCGATCTCATTTTTGAGACGTTTGTATTCCTTTTTGCCTGCTTCATTTACTGCGTTTTTATATTTTCTCCTTTCATCAATTAAATTCAATATTTCTTCTGTTACCCAAGGATTCCGACTAGCCCTCGTCTTTTTACCTACTTGATTCTCTGCTGCCTTCACTACTTCATCCCTCAGAGCTACCCATTCTTCTTCTACTGTATTTCTTTCTCCCATTTGTGACAATTGTTCCCTTATTCTCTCCCTGAAACTCTGTACAACCTCTGGTTTAATCAGTTTGTCCAGATCCCATCTCCTTAAATTCCCACCAGCTCATAACCAATAGATTGTGGTCAGAGTCCACATCTGCCCCTGGAAATGTCTTACATTTTAATACCTGGTTCCAAAATCTCTGTCTTATCATTATATAATCTATCTGATACCTTGTAGAATTTCCAGGATTCTTCCATGTGTACAACCTTCTTTTGTGATTCTTGAACCATGTGTTAGCTATGATTAAGTTATGCTCTGTGCAAAACTCTACCAGATGGCTTCCTCTTTCATTTCTTTCCCCCAATCCATATTCACCTACTATGTTTCCTTCGATCCCTTTTCCTACTCTCGAAATCCAGTCACCCATGACTATTAAATTTTCGTCTCCCTTCACTACCTGAATAATTTCGTTTATCTCATCATACATTTCATCAATTTCTTCATCATCTGCAGAGCTAGTTGGCATATAAACTTGTACTATTGTAGTAGGTGTGGGCTTCATGTCTATTTTGGCCACAATAATGCGTTCACTATGCTGTTTGTAGTAGCTTACCCGCACTCCTATTTTCCTATTCATTATTAAAGCTACTCCTGCATTACCCCTATTTTATTTTGTATTTATAACCCTGTATTCACTTGACCAAAAGTCTTGTTCCTCCTCCCACCGAACTTCACTAATTCCCACTATATCTAACTTTAACCTATCCATTTCCCTTTTTAAGTTTTCTAACCTACCTGGCTGATTAAGGGATCTGACATTTCACATTCCGATCCGCAGAACGCCAGTTTCCTTCTTCGTGATAATGACATCCTCCTGAGTAGTCGCCACCCGGAGATCCAAATGGGAGACTATTTTACCTCCGGAATATTTTACCCAGGAGGACGCCATCATTATTTAACCATACAGTAAAGCTGCATGCCCTTGGGAAAAATTTCGGCTGTAGTTTCCCCTTGCTTTCAGCCATTCACAGTACCAGCTCAGCAAGGCCGTTTTGGTTAATGTTACAAGGCCAGATCAGTCAATCATCCAGACTGTTGCCCCTGCAACTACTGAAAAGGCTGCTGCCCCTCTTCAGGAACCACAAGTTTGTCTGGCCTCTCAACAGATACCCCTCCATTGTGGTTGCACCTACGGTACAGCCATCTGTATCACCGAGGCACGCAAGCTTCCCCACCAACGGCAAGATCCATGGTTCATGGGGGGGACGTTTGTGGTAGATGACACTATTGAAGTGGCAGATATTTTTTTTAGGGTTTTGAAATTATTGCAGAACACTACGATGTTTTTGAGATTTGACTGAGGTGTTATGATGTTATTATTACGACGACGATGTGTATTATGCTGTTGAGGTATGTTTATGATCAATAAGCTGATGTTATATGAGGAATCTGATTATGCTACATATTTATTATGATGAAATATTGAAGTGTCGACGCAAGATTGACGTGTCGACGAATATGTATATGTGTAATAAGGTAAGGAATAATGAGAAGTGGTTAAGGACTCAGATTTGTGAAAACGGATGTTGGAAACCAAGAATCGTACTTTAAGAGTTATGAAATGTGTGTACATGCGTGAATGTTTCACAGTGCCGACGAAAATGTTTTGGACACTGTTATATTTATAGGATTTTGTTTCTACAGATTTGTAACGCAAATTCTTGACCTGTGAAATTTTTTTTTATGTGAGACTGTCACTGTAGTGGAAACTGCTGTCGTAAATATTTCGGTAAGAAAGGTAAGTGACCTTGACGTAATGAGTTTTGGGCGCCCAGCTGAGAGAGAGTCGTCTGACAAAAGAAAGCCATTAGGTGGAGAAAAAAAAAAGAGGCCATTATCCTCACTATTGACATTTCCTTGTCGAAAGCATCGCAAATACGACACGCTCAAACTTGAAAACATATAATTACACTGTGGATCTCTTAATTTATGATATTTACTAAAATGCCTAATGATATGATGAGAAACATTTTACATCTATTGTTTTTCTAGTTGAGAGATTTTTTTGTCTTGCGAGACGCCATTTGCCTAGTGAATGACGTTTCATATGTTGCTTTATATATACATTTGCCTATTTTGTTTAATATCTCGTTTCTAGCTGCACTGCAGCATTGGTTACAATAAAATTTAATAGATGTACTAATATAGATATTTTATGCCTACAGAGCCAGTAAATAATAACTTTATGATCTACTTAAAAAAACGAGGGAGCACAAAAAGACATTTCCCCTCACAGGAATTGCATACATAATTTTTGTCAATTACTGGTAACTTTTTAGTGGTGTAAGTTAAGGTGATGCATCATTCTAGTGTTAAGATGTGACATAGGTATTAGACATCGCCATCTTTACTGTAATATTATTTCTACTTGAACTTTGTCATGTTTAGGTATAAGTTATTGCATTTGCTGCTGCTGTTTTCCAGGCATAGTTCTACTGAATTTTACATTGTATTAAGCTAGATTTACTACTGATTTATTTTTCTTGTTGCTGCTCATTGCCTCATATTAGTTGTATTTGCTTTGCTAATTTCTATAATGCTGCTTGCTTTGCCAATTTGCATTTTTTGTCATTGCTGTTTGTATTAATTGTTTTGTGCTGTTGCATTGCCTTGTCCCTTAGTTTATGCATCTGAGCTCAGTAGACTTAAGTTAGCTTAAGAAAGGGTAAGGTATATAAGAGAACGAGTTGTGATGAATTGGAAGAAATGCATTGAGAAGCTATAAGAAAATGGTTTGGCTAAAAAGTATTTTGAAAGAGGATATGAACAAAAAAGTAGGGTTTAGAGACAACAAGTTTAGGTAGGATTTTCTTGGAAATAAATGATGAGGTAAGATAGTGGAAAATAAATAATGAGGTAAGAAATATGTGAACATATAAACACAGAAAGCATGCTTGGATAGGGTGTTTTGGTGGAAACAAATGTTGAATTAAGGCGAAAGATCTATGGAATGAAGTTTTGGGTTGGACTGCAGTACCAAATGTTACACTGAAAACAAACCCTGCCCTTTCCTCTTGTGTTATCCCACTATGTGTTTGTGTACCCTTGGGTATTTGTGTTCTTCCTGTCTTTATGTGTTTATCTGATGAGAGTTACGTTGTAGAATTTTTCTGATGTTATTTACTTTGTAAAGATGTTTAGACATTATTTATTCTGTTTTGTTTTAATGCTCATGTGCGAAGTTGATGTTTCAAAAGTTATTCTGATCTTTTATGTATTTACTTATGTCATAATTCCTGTAACACTGATGTATATGTTTATTTCCATTCTTTTGTAAAGCCCCTATTACTACAAATGTTATCTGTATTGGTATATTCTTTAATGATGTATTTTGTACCTTTGTTATTGTATTCTTATGTTATAAAATTGTAATTGACACCAGTTCATCAAATTAAATAAGATGTAAGCATTCATTTCACTGCATATATTTCTGTTGGTCATAGTATATGCACAAATGCGAAAAAAAGAGGACTGTTAGCGTTTGGACATGTGTTAATAATTCACCAAGGGACTGATTAACAGCATTGCTCGTTCTAAGGACAATTCCAAAAACTTTGTGAGTGGTTTATGGACTCGCTATATTCTCCACAAGACTCTTCGATGGTGATTGTGCACCTGCACAGTCGCAACAGATGGTTGCTGGCCGTCTCTACAAGGACCACAGTGGGTCTGCATCTTTGATGGCCCACCAATACCATTATTTCTACAAGGACTGCAGTGGGTCTGCACCTCTGGTGGCCCACCAATACCATACACTCTACCAGGACTACAGTGGGTCTGCTCTGTGATGACCTTCTTACCAATATTATTCAACTTCGACTGACTCTGCTGTAGGTTTGCACTGTTGTGGCCCATTAGCTGTCTGCATGTCAAGAGTCAGCACTGTCTTTCCGTTGGAAGGACAACACTACTTCTTCAAGACTGCATGTAAATCCACTACTTCCATGTGCATTCCCTTTTACTGCTCAGACTTGGAGAAAAAAAAAACAGTGCAATTTTACTGTGATGAATGATCAGGACTGTCTTTACGGACTGTGAGAAAATTTTAGCTTTTGACCAACATTGTATCAATAAGTGCGTGCAATTGATTTCTTTGTTATTTTAACTGTGAAAAATTTAAAAAAAAAATGTATTGGTCAGTGCCCAAAACAATTTGTAAAATTTTTTGTGGGGAACATGGGGGCAATGTAAGTAGGCTGTTTAGGTTTTCTTATTGGTAACGCCACGTAGCGCTCTGTATGAAAATCACTGACTGTGCTGTGTGCAGTCTGTGGCTAGTTTGCATTGTTGTCTGCCATTGTAGTGTTGGGCAGCTGGATGTTAACGGCACGTAGCGTTGCTCAGTTGGAGGTGAGCCGCCAGCAGTGGTGGATGTGGGGAAGTGAGATGGCGGATTTTTGAGAGCGGATGTTTGGACGTGTGTCCACCAGAAACAGTACATTTGTAAGAATGGATGTCATGAACTGATATATATATTATGACTTTTGAACACTATTAAGGTAAATAAATTCTCTATCAAAATCTTTCATTTGCTAACTATGCCTATCAGTAGTTAGTGCCTTCAGTAGTTTGAATCTTTTATTTAGCTGGCAGTAGTGGCGCTCGCTGTATTGCAGTCGTTCGAGTAACGAAGATTTTTGTGAGGTAAGTTATTTGTGAAACGTATAGGTTAATGTTAGTCAGGGCCATTCTTTTGTAGGGATTATTGAAAGTCAGACTGCGTTGCGCTAAAAAATATTGTGTGTCAGTTTAAGCACAGTCATGTAACGTTACTACTGTTCTACAGTGATAGAGGAGAAACTGATTCTTGTCATCTTCTATGATAGCTGTGTGGTTCATCACGGAAAAGGTAATATCTTCTACAGCGACCGTTGCTCGATTTCCAGTTTTACTTCCCCATCATTTCTGGTTCAGTTTTCTTATGCGAGTAAACAAAATAACTTCAGGTAGCGTGTGTTTGTGTTGTAGAGCTACATTGAGTTTACTAAATGGGTACTTTTTGCGGGTGTTAAACTAACTTTTATGCAAAATACGTTCTGAGACCTTTGGAGAAAGAGGAACCACCTGGACGAATATCAAGAGCTCAGATGGAAAACCAGTCCTAAGCGAGGAAAGGAAAGCTGAATGGAGGAAGAAGTACACAGAGGACCTGTACGAGGAACATAGATACTTAAGAGGAATATTATAGAAATGTATGAGGACGTAGATGAAAATGAGAGAGGAGACAAGATACTGCATGAGGAATTTGACAGAATACTGAAAGACCTGAGTCGAAACAAGGCTCCGGAGTAGACGGCATTCCGTTAGAATTATTGATAGCCTTTAGAGAGCCAGCCACGACAAAACTGTTCAATCTGGTGAGCAAGATGTATGGAGCAGGCGAAATAGCCTCAGGCTGCAAGAAGAATATCATAATTCCAATTCCAAACAAAGCAGGTGCTGACAGGGGTGAATATTGTCGAACTATCACTTTAATAATTCAAGGCTGCAATATACTAACACGAATTCCTTACAGAAGAACAGGGAAACTGGTAGAACCCGAACTCGGGGACGATCAGTTTGGATTCCTTACAAATGTAGGAACACGCGAAGCAATGCTAACTACAATTTCACAAAGAAGATAGATTAAGGAAAGGCAAACATACCTTTATAGCATTTGTAGACTTAGAGTAAGCTTTTGACGATGTTGATGGAATACTTTCTCTGCTACCCTGAGGGAAGCAGTGGTAAAATACGGGGAGCGAAAGACTATTTACAGCTTGTACAGGCACCAGACAGCAGTTACAAGAGTCGTGTGGCATGACAGGGCAGCAGTGGTTGAGAAGAGAATGAGACAGCATAGCAGCCTATCCCCAATGTTGTGCAGTCTGTACATTGAGCAGGCAATAAAGGAAACAAAAGAAAGATTTGTAGAAGGAATTAAGGTCCATTGAGAAGGAATAAAGACTTTGAGGTTTGCCGATGACATTGTAATTCTGTCAGAGACAGCAAAGGGTTTGGAAGAGCAGTTGAACGGAATGGGTATTGTCTTGAAAGGAGGATATAAGATGAATGTCAACAAAAGCAAAACGAGAACAACGGAATGCAGTCGAATTAAATAAGTTGATGCTGAGGGAATCAGATTAGGGGAAGAGACACTGAAAGCAGTAGACGAGTTTTGCTATTTGGGCAGCAACATAACTGGTAATGGAAAAGTAGAGACGAGACAAAATGTATACTGGCAATGGCAAGAAAATCTGTTCTGAAGAAGAGAAATTTGTTAACATCGAGTATAGATTTAAGTGTCAGGAAGTCTATTCTGAAAGTATTTATGTTGAGTGTAGCCATGCATGGAAGTGAAACATGAGTGATAAACAGTTTAGACAAGAAGTCAAGCTGTTGACATGTGGTGCTACGGAAGATCGCTGAAGATTAGATGGGCAGATTACATCAATAATGAGGAGATACTGAACAGGATTGGGGAGAAAATAAATTTGTGGCACAACCTGACAAGAAGAAGAGATCGCATGGTAAGACACATTCTGAGACATCAAAAGATCACCAGTTTAGTACTGAAGGGAAGTTGGGTGGGGGGGAGGGGAGTGAATGTCGTAGAGGGAGACCAAAAAATGAACACGGTAAGCAGACTCAGAAGGATGTGGGCTGTAATAGTTACTCGAAGAAAGGCTTGTACAGGATAGAGTAGCATGGAAAGCTGCACCAAACCAGTCTTCTGACTGAAGACCACAACAACAACAATGTTCAGGTAAACAATGTCTCAGAAGGGTTCAATTTGTAAGTGGGATGTTGTCAGTGACCTATGTAGTGTTGGTGGGAAAGCGATTGGATTGGTAAATGTGATACCTCTCTGCTGTCTATCGTTGACAGCTCATTGTAAAGTCGTGTAGCTGTGTTAAAATCACCTGGAGGTGAATTAATGAATGACCAGAAAGTTACTGCATTTTTCCCGCTATCAATTGCATTATTCTAGGCTTCCTAAAACTTTTTCATTCAGGAATTTGTGGTCGCACTGAATGGAACCAGTTGTCAGACATCCACAGTATATCTTCCAAGATGAGTCTGAATATGTGTGATGGAATGGGACTGACCATGTTGAAGTGTAGAACAGTAATCTGCTGCAGTGCATTGCTTGAATTACGTTGAAATATCTGAAGTTCGATAACATCTAGGTGACCTACTTCTGCTATAGAAGAATGTAGTTCAAACCTCCTGAGTGTTTTCAGATCTTCAAAGAGTTGAGGCTAGGGTAATGCACTTGATACCCTTCGTGCTAGGAAAAGTATTCCACACAGTGACAGTGGAGACATTGCAATCGACACTGTCGAAAGCCGGTCCCGGTGGCCGAGCGGTTCTAGGCACTTCAGTGCGGAACCGCGCGACTGCTACGGTCGCAGGTTCGAATCCTGCCTCGGGCATGGATGTGTGTGATGTCCTTATGTTAGTTAGATTTAAGTAGTTCTAAGCCTAGGGGTCTGATGACCTCAGATGTTAAGTCCCATAGTGCTTAGAGCCATTTGAACCATTTTTTTGACACTGTCGAAAACATATTGAGAGCATGTTACTCCTGAGACAGGCTCTTCAGCTTGCTAGGCAGTTGAGCTTTTTTTACGTAACAGTTCACTTGTAAATTGCAAATAAGTACTCGTTTAAAGAACTGAAATAACTCCTCTACATGAACACTACCTCAGTGAAGTTACTATCTCTACTCACTTAATACAACTGGACAGGAAATTCTGGGGAGGTATATTGTGAAAATCGAGTAGCGCTCGTAGATGGGGAAGTAGCCTTTCCCTGAGGAGCATTACAGCTACCGTATAGGATAGGCAAGAATAAATTTTCTCGCTAGCGGTGAAGGACAGTGTGCAGAGATTTACGTAGTTCTATATGCGATTGCAGTCTTTCTCGGCGTATTCCACTGTTGAATTCTTCGCGGGTTATCAGCCGAGTGGTGGCGCCGTCTTGTTGCAACGTTTCAATGAGTTTTGTACCCATCATCTTCTGGTGACTCATTGAAACGTTGCGACAAGATGACGCCACCACTCGGCTGATAACCCGAGAAGAATTCATTACGTAGTCCTGTCCATATGCGTATCTTGTGTTAGTAGTATTGGTACCTCCTGTCTGCAGAACATGCAGTGTTAACATATTCTGTGGAAAATAAACGTTCCCTCGTCATGTCTGTGTCCTGCGCCGCTGCTGAAACACAATTTATCTCTTAATATGGTTCTACTGCATTTTGACGTGGTACACAATTTTAGTAGTTGTTTTCTAACCACTTAATTTAAAGATAAATATTAATTTTATACCTTTGAAACAATATTTTTACTACTCGACGAATTTTCCAACTCCTACAATGCGGAAAATATTATGTCCAAAGAAAAGATGAATCTGACCTTTTTTGTTGGGAATGTAATATAGTTCAATTATGTACTGGGAAACATTTTCGTTAAGAGCGGCGACTTTCGCGTTATTCGAGAAAAACTTAGAGAAGGACATCTGAAGGCCCCCAAACCGCCGCCGCTCCAACGCTCATGCTTCACAGATCAGTATGTCGTTCATGACCCTCCCTCGCAGCACTATGCAAACATTTGTGACTACACGATTCTTTTCCCGATCGAATTTTTTTTTTCTTGGTTGACTGGCTTAGACCAACGAACACAGATGTGCCCCCGGAGCACAATTTAACCCGAAAAAAGGCTCTAGTGCACTTTGACGTCGTACACACATTTAGTATTTGCTTTTTACTCGCTTCATTTAAAGATAAACATGAATTTCATACAGTTAGTCCTAGAGAAAAATTGAACAGTACCTTCTTGCTGGGAATTTAGTGTAGTTTAATTTTATACCAGGAAATATTTTCGCTGGGAGCAGCAATTTCCCAGTTATTGGGAAAAAAACACAAAAAATGTGGTATTTAAACGTCCCCCATCCCTCTCCCCCCATCTCTCCCATTTGCAACGCTGGTACCCTGCTAAAACAGCGAACAGAAATATTCCCAGAGATTGTACCTCGCGAGAGAGTGGTAACTATATTGCCAGTTTTGTATTTTATCTCTCTTCAGCGACTGTAGTCGTACATAATGAAATAACAAGCAACCAGCTCCATAACAGAAATTTAATTTCTTTACCGGTGTCGGGCACTTACTGCCCTTCTTCAGCAGGTTATGTCTATCGCATTATTTGCGAATGTCAGTAATAAAGGGCGTACAGCAAAATGCCATGGTCACGTTGTTCAGAGTGTCTGCATAAAACTAGTGACTACACGACTATGGAATTGTACTGAATGCACTTCGTTATTGACACCCGCAGATGATGCGATAGGCACAATACTGAAGAAGGGCACTAAGTGCCCGAAACCGGCAAGGAAATTAAATTTCTTTTACGCAACTGGTTGCTCATTACACTGAAACGCCAAAGAAACTGGTGTTCAAATACAGAGATATGTAAACAAGCAGAATACAGCGGCGCGGTCGGCAACGGCTATATAATACAAGTGTCTGGCGCAATTGTTAGCTCGGTTACTGCTGCTACAATGGCAGGTTATCAAGATTTAAATGAGGTTGAACGTCCTGTTATAGACGGCGCACGAGCGCTGGGACACAGCATCTCCGAGATAGCGATGAAGTGGAGATTTTCCCGTACGATAATTTCACGAGTGTACCGTGAGTTACAGGAATCCTGTACAACGTCAAGTCTCCGACATCGCTGCGGCCGGAAAAAAAGCCTGCAAGAACGGGACCAATGACGACTGAAGAGAATAGTTCAACGTGACAAAAGTGCAACCCTTCCGCAAATTGCTGTAGATTTCAATGCTAGGCCATCAGAAAGTATCAGTGTGCGAACCATTAATGAAACATCATCGATGGGCTTTCGGAGCCGAAGGCCCACTCGTGTACCCTTGATGAGTGCACGACATGCCGTCAACACCGACACTGGACTGTAGATGACTGGAAGCATGTTGCCTGGTCGGACGAGTCTTGTTTCAAATTGTATTTAAATGATAGACGTGTTCGGGTATGCAGGCAAACCATGAATCCACGGTCCCTGTATGTCAACAGGGGAAAGTTCAAGCTGATGGAGGCTCTGTAACGGCTTGGGGCGTGTTCAGCTGGAGTGATATGGGACCCCTGATACGTCTAGATACGACTCTGACAGCTGACACGTACGTAAGCATCCTGTCTGCTCACCTGCGTCCATTCATGTTCATTGTGCATTCCGATGGACTAGAGAAATTCCAGCAGGACAATGCGACATCCCATACATCCAGAATTGCTACAGAGTGCCTCCAGAAACACTCGTCTGAGTTTAAACACTTCCGCTGGTCGCCAAGCTGCCCAACATTAACATTATTGAGCATATCTGGGACGCCTTGCAACGTGCTGCTCAGAAGAGACCTCCACCCCCTCGCACTCTTATGGATTTATGGAGAGCCCTGCAGGATTCATGGTGTCAGTTCCCTCCAGCACTACTCCAGACATTAGTCGAGTCCATGCCACGTCGTGTTGTGGCACTTCTGCGTGCTTCCTGGGGCTCTTCACGACATTTGTCAGGTTACCTACCAGTTTCTTGGGCTCTTCAGTGTATTTCATTATACCGGGTGATCAAAAAGCCAGTATAAATTTGAAAACTGAATAAATCACGGAATAATGTAGATAGACAGGTACGAATTGACGCACATGCTTGGAATAACATGGGGTTTTAGTAGAACCAAAACAATACAAAAGTTCAAAAAATGTCCGACAGGTGGTGCTTCATCTGATCAGAATAGCAATAATTAGCATAACAGAGTAAGACAAAGCAAAGATAATGTTCTTTACAGGAAATGCTCAATATGTCCACCATCATTCCTCAACAATAGCTGTAGTCGAGGAATAATGTTGTGAACAGCACTGTAAAGCATGTCCGGAGTTATGGTGAGGCGTTGGCGTAAGATGTTGTCTTTCAGCATCCCTAGAGATGTCGGTCGATCACGATACACTTGCGACCTCAGGTAACCCCAAAGCCCATAATCGCACAGACTGACGTCTGGGGACCTGGGAGGCCAAGCATGACGAAAGTGGCGGCTGAGCACACGATCATCACCAAACGACGCGCGCAAGAGATCTTTCGCGCGTCTAGCAATATGGGGTAGAACGCTATCCTGCATAAACATCGTACATTCCAGTAGGCGTTTATCAGGCAGGCTGGGGATGATGTCATTCTGTAACATACCTCTCACCCGTCACGGTAGCAGTTACAAAAACAGAATCACGCATTTCCTCTTAGAAAAAAAGGGGCGATAACGGTAGATGTGGTAAATCCAACCCATTCCATGGCTTTCTCGTCGTGCAATGGAGTTTCCACGACAGTTCTAGGATTTTCGGTAGCCCAAATTCTGCAGTTGTGGTCGTTGACAGACCCTCTGAGCGTGAATTGAGCTTCGTCGGTCCACAATACGTTACTCAACCAATCGTCATCTTCCGCCATCTTTTGAAATGCCCAACCCAACCGCAAATGCCCTCCGCTTCATTAAATCTCCAGGTAACAGTTCATGATGCCGATGGATTTTGTACGGATAGCATCGGAGGGTACGCCTCAGTGCCAACCAAACAGTAGTGTATGGAATGCCGATGCGACGTGCGACTGCACGAGCGCTGACTTCCCCGTGTATAGACGAACATTCTACAGTCTCAATTTCTTCCTGAACTGTCTCAGCACAATTATGCCTTGTGCTCGGTCGGCCACTACGGGATATATCGTTTAAACAACCCGTGGCTTCGAACTTCGAAATCATTCTCGCTACAGCTGTATTTGTCAACGGACCTTTACCCTTTCGAATCCCCTTCCTACGGCGATCGGATCGTAACGCTGAACTAGCACATTCCCCATTCTGATTATACAGCTTCACGAAAAGCGCCTTTTCAGGTAACGTCAACATACTGCGACTGCTGGCGCATCTGATTCTCTCTCTTTTTCCTGTATTGTAATTTTCATCACCTGATACAGGCGGGCTGTCAGCAGCATAGTACGCTGCTCTTCAGCCTTAAGTGGAACAAGAACAAGACATATGGGTGATACAGACATTACAGTAAAAACGGCGGGCAAAAAAAGGAGATTTAAAAAACAATAAACAGGAAGCCATTCACGCTGGACTCGAAAAAACAGGAAACACTTGGTGACATGGCGCACAGAACACGGATGACGGCGACGGCACACGTGAACAGTTGATGCGTGACGGTGACAGAACACTAAACACAAAGCGAGGCACACACACGACACACAGATGGCGATGATCTCCGGCGCGCGAATGTTCACTGAGCGTGTACGAGTTCGGGGACCTGCCAAGAGAGGAGGTGGAGGAGGAGGAAGGGGAAGGGGAATGGGAGAGGGGAGAGCAGAGATGCCATGGGCGAAGGAGAGAGGGGGAGGGAGGAAGGTGGAGGGGAATCCCGGTGGAGAGGGGAGGAGGGAGGGGGGAAAGGAAAGAGAAGGGAAGGGAAGGGAGGGAGGGAGGGTGCCTAAAGGCAAGGACACAGGAGGTGGGGGGAGGATCAAAGTTGATAGGAGGGGTAGATGCAGGGGAGGAGGACATCATCAGGGAGAGGGAGCTGACGGAAGCCACCTCGGGAGAGGGTAAGGAGGGTGGAGAGATGGAGACCGGGCGGGACGTTGGAATACAGGCGCGGCAGCGGGCGGGGGTGGGAGAGGATCGGGGATACGAGTGGGTGAGGAGGATCAAGTTTATGGGGGGTGTACAGGATCCGTATCCTTTCAAGGAAAAGGAGGAGGTGGGGGAAGGGGATGAGATCATACAGGATCCGCGTGGGGGAGGGGAGACGGATGCGATAGGCAAGGCGGAGAGCATGGCGTTCAAGGATTTGGAGGGATTTATAAAAGGTAGGGGGGGCGGAGATCCAAGCTGGATGGGCATAACAAAGAATAGGGCGGATGAGGGACTTATAGGTGTGGAGGATGGTGGAGGGGTCCAGACCCCACGTACGGCCGGAAAGGAGCTTGAGGAGACGGAGTCGGGAACGTGCCTTGGCTTGGATCATCTGGAGATGGGGAGTCCAGGACAGGCGACGGTCGAGGGTGACGCCAAGGTACTTAAGGGTGGGAGTGAGGGTGATGGGACGGCCATAGACGGTGAGATAGAAATCAAGGAGGTGGAAGGAAGGGGTGGTTTTGCCTACAATGATCGCCTGGGTTTTGGAAGGATTGACCGTGAGCAACCACTGGTTGCACCAAGCGGTGAACCGGTCAAGATGGGATTGGAGAAGGCGTTGGGAGCGTTGCAGGGTGGGGGCAAGGGCAAGGAAGGCAGTGTCATCGGCAAACTGGAGAAGGTGGACGGGGGGTGACGGCGGTGGCATGTCCGCTGTGTACAACAGGTACAGAAGGGGGGAGAGAACGGAGCCTTGGGGCACACTGGCGGAAGGGAAAAAGGTGTAGGAGTCTGTGTTATGGATGGTGACATAGGAAGGACGGCGGGAGAGAAAGGAACCGATCAGACGGACGTAGTTAATGGGAAGGGCGAAGGTTTGGAGCTTGAAGAGGAGACCGGAATGCCATACGCGGTCATAAGCGCATTCGAGGTAAAGAGAGAGGAAGATTGCGGAGCGACGGGAATTGAGCTGTTCGGAAAGGAGATGAGTGAGGTGAAGGAGAAGATCGTCGGAAGAGAAGGACGGCCGAAAGCCACACTGGGTAACTGGAAGGAGGTGGTGCTGGTGGAGATGCTGGTGGATGCGTCGGGTGAGCATAGATTCCAGGACCTTGCTGAAGACCGAGGTAAGGCTGATGGGACGGTAGGAGGAGACGGCAGACGGCGGTTTGCCAGGTTTAAGGAACATGAGGATACGGGAGGTTTTCCACAGGTCGGGGTAGTAACTGGTGGACAGGACGACATTGTAGAGCCTGGCCAGGGTGGAGAGGAAAGAGAGAGGAGCTTCACGAAGGTGACGGTAGGTGACACGATCGTGACCAGGAGTGGTGTTGCGTTTTGGGCGGAGTGCAGCAATGAGATCCTCTGTAGTGATAGGAGTATTGAGGTCCGTGTGTGCAATGTTGTCCAAGTACTGGAAACCAGGAGCGAGGGGAGGGACAGAGGTGTCAGTGCGATCGCGGATATCTGGGAAGAGGGAGTAATCGAACCGGGGATCATTGGGGATGGAAAACACATCGGACAGGTAGGAGGCAAAGTGATTGGCCTTACTAAGGGCGTCAGGGAAGGGGTGATCATCATGGAGAAGAGGATAGTAGGGGGAGGGGTTAGTTCAAGGCGACAGAAGGCGGACCAGAACTTGGACGAGTTTATAGGGAGGGTAGCATTGAAACAGGTGCATGTCTGTCGCCAGTCCCGGCGTTTCTTAGCCGCGAGCAAATTACGAATGTGTCACTGGAGTTGCCGGTGGCGTCGTAGGGTGTCCGGGTCACACGTGCGGAGGAAGGCACGGTAGAGACGGCGGGATTCACGGAGGAGGAGGACGGCCTGTGGGGGTAAGGTAGGACGGTGGGGGTGGATGGCAACAGTAGGGACGTGGGCCTCCACGGCCTCAGACAAGGTCTGCTGGAGAAAGGAGGCGGCATGGGTGACATCATCGGGATGGCGGTAGGTGAGAGGGTGGCTATCGACCTCGGTGGACAGGGTATCCCGGTAGGCATTCCAGTTGGCACGGGAATAGTCATGGATGTTCTTAGGGGGAGGGTCATTACGAGGGTCGGGACGGGGGCGACGATCGTCTGAAACGGTGAGGAGGACAGGGAGATGGTCGCTACCAATAGGCACCAGGACATCCACCGTAATGCGACCAAGGAGGTTGGGGGAGGAGAGAATAACATCGGGAGTGGAGTTGGATTCCGGACGGGTGTGCTGGGGGATGGGGATGATGTCGCCTTGAAGGGAGGAGAGGAACCGATGCCACCGCCGTAACTGGGCAGCGGAGCGACTATGGATGTTGAGGTTGGCGGCGATCACGTAGGAGGAGAAGGTACGGTCGATGTGGGAGCGGAAGTCGAAAGGAAGAGGGGCGTTGGGGCGGACATAGATGGTGGCGCAGGTAATGGTAAGGCCAGGGAAGAAGAGACTAAGGATCAGGTGTTCGGTGGGGTCGGGAAAGAGAGGTTGGAGCCGAACGGGGATCTGGCGGTGGTGACCAATGGCAACTCCGCCACGCGCAATTAGGAGAGGATTATCGGAGCGCTGGAGGAGATAGGGGGAGGTGTGGATGGAGTGGTGGGGTTGAAGGAAGGTTTCATTGAGGAGGAAGGCATCCACACGGTGGGTAGCAAGGGTGTGCAGGAAGAGGTTCTTGTTGGCGGGAAGGGAGCGGATATTGTTGAAAAGGATACGGTGCTGTCGCGCCATGACAGGGATTTAGACGAGGGTGTCAAGACGGGAGAAGGTGAAATGGGCCTGGTTGTTGGAATAGGTGGCGTACATTTTAAGGTGGAAAATGGAACGGGCAGCGAGGCAGATCTGTTGGAGGGTGTGGGGGCGCTGAAAGGGATGAACATTCTGGAGGACGATGGTGTGGAACCTGATGATGTCCTCAGCGGTTGGGGGGGGGATGAAGGGAATTGCCAGGAGGGGTGGGGGCGTCCAGAGAACGGACAGGTACAGGGAGTTCAGGAGTGGTTGGAGCAGGTCAGGCTTTACACTTTTGGGAGTAGGTGGGATGGGGGAGATTGCAGGTATTACAGGAGGGAGGGGATTGAAGGTAAGGGCACTGCCGGAGGAAGTCCGCTTGCCGACAATGCGAGCAGGTGGGGGCCTCACGGCACTCAGCTGTTGGGTGCGCATTATAGCGCAGACACCTCTGGCAGCGCAGGGATTGGGGAGGGGAACGGGAGGGGTCGACCTTGTACCGCTGGTGGAGGAGGAGGGCACCCTCCTTCAGGAGACGCTCAATGGAGGGGGCGTCCTCAGAGAAAACCCGCATAAGGCGGGTGGGGCCGGCCGAGTTGAAAATGCGGCGGACCGCCCGCACCTCCAGCATGGGATGGGCCTTGAGCTCCGCCAACACCTCCTCCTCCGTGATCGACGGACTGAGCCGAGTGATCACGGCGGTGAGGGTCGGCGGGCGACGCAGGGGTTGGGGTTGGCGGGTAGGAGATGGAGAAGGAGCAGGGGTAAGGGAGGCGTTGGGGCCAAAACGGGTGATGGGGAGGCGGGAGAGGATGTCAGTATGGAGGGTTGGGCTGGGGGAGGAAATGAGAACAGAATCCCGCCGTGGAGTAAGGAGAGAGATGGGGGCACCAGGGAAGTGTTGGCAGAGGAGGAGGGGGAGAGTCCGGGCCTCGAGAAAGGAAGGGTCGGGATGGGACAGGAGATACTTGTATAAACAGGGGGGGGGGGAGGAGGAGGAGGAGGAGGGAGCAGGGCCAGGTGGGGAGACATCCATGGTACCCTGGGGGGGATGGAGGTCGGGGTGGGGCCTTTTTGGGAGCGGAGGTGGTGGGGGTGCCACTAGGGCGTTTGACGGTGGCAGAAGGGCGGGTGGTGATATGAGCGACGGGAGCTATAGGGAGGTGGTGGGAAGGGACAGGTCCCGGGGTGGACGCAGCAGTCGGCGCCGGAGATGGTGGCAGTGATGGTGAAGGCGAAGGCGACGGCGACGGCGACGGCGATGATGATGACGGTGGTGGCGGTGATGGCGAAGGCGACGGGGAAAGCTGGGCGTGGACAGTGGCCCGACGGGCCACCACCCTAACCGGAGCTGCAGTGACAGGCTGGGGGAGTGGGGGGAAAGGATCAGATCGAGAGGAGCGAGAGGAAGAAGCGGGAGAGGGGGGCGACAAAGAGCGAGGGCGAAGGGAGAGTGAGGAGAGGTGGGATGGAAGGAGGGGGGTGTGACTGGGCACACCAAGTTATAGTGGTGGAGGCGGCGGAAGGGGATGTATAGACGATGGCGTTGGTGGTAGTGGTGGCGGTGGTGGTGGGGGCGGACATAACGACAGGGAGACAAAACGCACAGCACGAAAAGGAAAGGACACAAACTGGGAACAGACGAAGACGCAGACGGACGAAGACCAGGGTCGGACGACCGGGGTCGGACGGCGACGGCGACGGCGACGGCGGGTGGCAGGAACGGCGCAGCTGCTGCTGCCGCGGACGGGGCCGGGGCTGCTGCTGCTGCTGCTGCTGCTGCTGGCTGGACCGCTGCTGCTGCTGTTGCTGCTGCTGCTGGACCGCTGCGGCTCTGCTTGGCTGGCTGGCTGGCTGGCTGGCTGGCTGGCTGGCTGGCTGGCACCTGTAACACCTAGCACTTCGATGAGCGCTGGAATCGCACTATCGAAGGGCGGCAACCTTTCGGTGTACCGCCGGAAATGGATTCTCTCTCTCATTACAGCTCCTTTTATACACGATTGTCATGTGCAGTCACTGACGTTTTCCTGTCCAGCGCCATCTGTCGGACATTTTGTGAACTTCTTTTTGGTTCTAATAAAACCTCATGTCATTCCAAGCATGTGTGTCAGTTTTTACCTCTCCATCTACATTATTCCATGGTTTATTAAGTTTTCAAGTTTATACTACACCATTTAGTTCACACGCAAGACAACCAGAAATGTGCTAAAGTCCAATCCGAATTATATGCCATTTTACAGTCAAAACTGTGCTATAACATGTTTCACACTCGGTCCTTTTCAGTGGATTTCTTTAACAGAAATTGCTCGCCAAAACTGTTCCGTACGTCCTTTTGTATTCCCCTCCTCTGCCTACCCCACTCCCTGTCGCGTCTGCCCAGCGCCCCCCACCCCTCTTATGGGTCCTCATCCTCCATCAGCTCCTTTCCCGGCTCCCCCCCTTTTTTTATTTTCCCATCATCTGTCCAGTTTCCCCCCACCTGCTCTCGGCTGTGGTATGTCACATTTGCCAACTTTTTAGTGCGGTGTTCCAGTGACTGTTCAGTGTTGTTCGTCTTTCTCGTGTTGCGAACAGAAACCATGCTGTCGCTGGGTGTGAATTTTATGTCTTTTGCGAACAGAAACTAGACTGTCGCCGTGTTTTTTTTAATTGTCTGTCTATTGTTTTACCTGTCTGCTTTGTATGTATTTTCTTAGCGTCATCATCCCTCTGTTCTTTGTTTTAAGTTCCACGATTTCTTTTCGCCATGTTACTCTTTAAGTCTCCGATTTTATCGCCTGTTTTTATTATTTATTCTCTTCATCTTTCTAACAAAGTCTGTAGGCTGAAGA
The DNA here is from genome assembly GCF_023864345.2 of Schistocerca serialis cubense. Taxonomy (NCBI): domain Eukaryota; kingdom Metazoa; phylum Arthropoda; class Insecta; order Orthoptera; family Acrididae; genus Schistocerca; species Schistocerca serialis. Next base: position 124,540,936 of record NC_064639.1, read on the forward strand.
GCGGCATACTAAGCTGCTGCCAGCCCGCCCCCTTCGGGGGGAATTGAGATTCAATAAAGGAAAAAAAAACTGTTCCGTAATTGAATACTGAACATGCGACGCGGAATTTCATTGCACAAAGACCAAGAGTTCACACGCGTTTATCTCACCAACAAATTCCTTCACAAAGCTCAAATTTTCACGATCCGTCCGTAAATGCATCTGCTTTCACGGCGATATAAACCGAATGCGAAGTAACACTGTCTTCTTCATTTTACAAATAACTTTTTCGGACACGTCCAACATGACCTTCTCGTCCGGCAACTAGTCCAAGACTCCCTCAATTCCGCTGCTCACAGCGCATATACTACTTGATAGAGCGCGGGAAAGACTTCACTCTGATTGGTTGATCAAATGAACAGCCAATCAGGTCAATCTTTCAAGATCATTAATAAAATATTCCGCCAAACCAAACCAAACGAAAACTAGTCCTGAACTAACTTTAGGAAAACATTTCTCTACAATTAACTATTCTGGGTGCCTTCTTACAAAAACAAGTACGCTTGGACATACGTCATCAGCAATGTGGGTACAAACATCCTTCCCACGGTATGATTGCATAATGCATTACATAAAATTAATCTTGAAATTTAATGTATGTCCTACATACACACTCTCACTCACTCTCATTTGTCCCCACAACGACATAAGACACAAATAATAATTTTGTCTGAATTTTATATTACGAAAATGAAAATTAAACTTTAAATATGAAAATCTCAGTTAATCAATTCTGCACACTGAGAGTTCTGGTTATGTTTTCAAATAATACCAAAAGATAAACTATTATAGTTCCTAACTGAATTTAATTCCCTAATTGTCGGTTTTTGACTTCTTAAGTAATTTTCTTTATCTCCGAAACTATGATCGTTACAACGTTGAAATTTTTACGCAATCTTCTCCTGAATAACAAAAAGTCATCTCCCAAGTTTGAACAAGCTTAAATTACATTTAGTATAGTTTATTTAGATTCTTAGGGGCTTCAGTATTCTGTCGCTGGAACTGACACAAGCAGCACTTCCTACGGCCGTGCTGGCGACAGGTGCGAGTGAATCACGCCGAGATACAAGCGGCTGTCACCGCCACCGACTCCAAAGCTACGAGCCCGTACTGCAAGGTAGCTTACTGCAATAAAATGCTATTGCGGTTTGACTCGTGTCGTTACAGTGTCCCGGGAAATGCACATTCTGTTTCGAATTCGACACGTCAACAAGAAATGTTCAAGCAAGTTCATTAGAAATACACGATTGGATCGTGGAAGTTATCGGAATCACATCAAATCAGGTCCACATTGCTTGCTACGACACGGAACGCTGTTTTTTCGTGAAGCTCTCAAAACCTGTGTTGCTGGGATGGATATCGAGGGAAAGCTGAATTCCGTCATAGTGACATCTCTGTAAGTAATGTCATAATCTCAAACGCTAGAATAGAGTACGAGAAAGTACCTGTGTTTTCATCTGCCCCATGAGGTAGAGAATTGTTATTTAAAAGACATTTTAACCACGTACAGGGAAGTGAAACAAATCCGTAACGACCGCTGGTCTAGCCAACACAAACTGCACTGTTTTAACGGTTTCAGATCGGTTGGAATGCGTGTCAGGCAGCATATTCCCTAACATCCAATTGTTTGTGGGTACAGGGCGTATGTTACTTTCAGTGGACAGATAGAAACACGTTTTATCTGCAGTGAAAGTGGTCATCAAAAAACGAATTGCCCAAGACAAGCTTTCGTTGTAAAAATCTCGTGAGAGCAAAGCAGATACTGCGCTAGCTGAAAGCGTGACGGAGAACAAGATGAGGGACTCGGAAGAATCAAGAGCTATTACAACAGGAGACGAAACTACCTGCGTTAGCATCAAAACGCGAAGCGGAAAAGCCACCCTTTATACCTGAGGTGCAGCCGCTAAAAAACAAGAGGCGTCGAACGTGTGACGGAAGCGGCACGGACGGAGACGAACCAGATTAAGAACGGATACTGCACAGAGAGGGTACGAAACCAGTACCTGAAACGAGCGTTTGGAAACTACAGCAGAAGCAGTCGAGGCAGCAGCGCAGAACGTCTCACCGACCAACGCAAGCGGCCTTCGAGCCACACGCAGAGGTTAATTTGACGTCACAAGTGTAGCAGCGAGTCGTCAAAATAAAACCGGCACAACAGCAAGAAGGAGCTCTCGGAAAGAAACCAGTGCTTGTGCACAAATAGAAAAGTTTACGTCCCAAACCCAAAACAAACATCATGATGAAAGATACGTGCCAAACTCAAAACAAACATCATGATGAAATACGTACCGACAACAAACAAGCAGGGAACGAAAGTGAAAATGGAAGCAGGTTGCCTGTAGAGGAAAGCACGTCTGAGATGCAGACACAAGGAACTACACACCTAGTCGGCTTGCGGCATCACTCAACACCCTCTGACACCTGCATCTGCCGAAATGTTGATGACTGGCGGAAGGTGTAAAAAAATGGTTCAAATGGCTCTGAGCACTATCGGACTTAACATCTGAGGTCATCAGTCCCCTAGAACTTAGAACTACTTAAACCTAATTAACCTAAGGACATCACACACATCCGTGTCCGAGGCAGGATTCGAACCTGCGACAGTAGCAGTCGCGCGGTTCCGGACTGAAGCGCCTAGAACCGCTCGGTCACCGCGGCCGGCGCGGAAGGTGTAAAAACTAAATCGAGCCGAATGTCAATCCAAATATAATAAAATAGCTTCATACGTAGCAATCGTATACAACCAATCGCTCGCAGAAAGATCAATACCCAGAGAGTGGAAAGTTGCACCAATGCGCAGGAAAGGAGATATGAGGAATCCGTTGACTTACGGACTCATATCACTAACGTCGACTGGCAGTAGGATTTTGGAATGTACACTGTGCTCTAAAATTAAGAATACATCGAAAAAAACGATTTATTGACAAACAGCCAACACAGGTTCAGGAAATATCGTTCTTTGTGAAACACAGCTAGCTCTTTATTCTCAAGAAATAGTGAGTGCTATCGTTAGGGGACGTCAGATTGATTCGATATTTTTAGATTTCCAGAAGGCTTTTGACGCCGTTCCCCAGAAGCGACTTCTAATAAACTGCATGTCTATGGAGTATCGTCTCAGTTGCGTGACAGAGAGGTCACAGTTCGTAATAATTGACGGAAAGTCATCGAGCAAAACAGAAGTAATATCTGACGTTCCCCTAGGAGATGTTAAAGATCGCCAGTTGTTCGTGAACTATATAAACGATTTAGCGGACAATCTGAGCAGTCCTCTTAGAATGTTTGCTGATGATGCTGCCATTTATCGTCATGTAGTGTTGTCAGATGATCAAAACGAACTGCAAAATGGTTAGACAAAATATCTGTATGGTACAAAAAGTAGAAACTGAATCTAAATCATGACAAGTGTGAAGTTATCCATATGAGCACTAAAAAGAAACCCCTAAATTTCAGTTAACGGTAATTCACGTAAATCTAAACACTGTAACCGCAACTAAGTACTTAGGGATTAGAATTATGAATAACTTAAAAGTGGAACGATCAGGTAGGTAATGTTCTGGAAAGAGCAAACCAAAAACTGCTATTTATTGGCAGAATGCTTAGAAAATTTTATAGGTTTACTACGGAGTTCGCCATCTTCTGCAATACTGCTCTCTGGTGTGGGATCCGTATCAAATAGGACTGACGCAGGACAACGAAAAAATTCAAAGAAGGGCAGCTCGTTTGTCATCTTCGCGAAAAATGGGAGAGGGTGGGACAGATATGATACACGAATTGGGATGGCAGTCATTAAAACAAAAGCGTTTTTCGCTACACCAGGACCTTCTCGTGAAATTTCAATCATTAACCTTCTCCTCACAGCGTGAAAATATTTTAATGCCACCCACTTACAAAGAGAGATACGATCACCATAATAAAATAAGAGAAATCAGATCTCGCACGTAAGTACACTACTGGCCATTAAAATTGCTACACCACGAAGATGACGTGCTACAGACGCGAAATTTAACCAACAGGAAGAAGATGCTGTGATATGCAAATTATTGACTTTTCAGAGCATTCACACAAGGTTGGCGCCGGTGGTGACACCTACAACGTGCTGACATGAGGAAAGTTTCCAACCGATTTCTCATACACAAACAGCAGTTGACCGGAGTTGCCTGGTGAAACGTTGTTGTGATGCCTCGTGTGAGGAGGAGAAATGCGTACCATCACGTTTTCGACTTTGATAAACGTCGGATTCTAGCCTATCGCTATTGCGGTTTATCGTATCGGGACATTGCTGCTCGCGTTGGTCGAGATCAAATGACTGTTAGCAGAATATGGAATCAGTGGGTTCAGGAGGGTAATACGGAACGCCGTGCTGGACACCAACGGCCTCGTATCGCTAGCAGTCGAGATGACAGGAATCTTATCCGTATGGCTGTAACGGATCGTGCAGCCACGTCTCGATCCCTGAGTCAACAGAGGGGTACGTTTGCAAGACAACAACCATCTGCACGAGCAGTTCGACCTTGTTTGCAGCAGCATGGGCTATCACAGCTCGGAGACCAGGGTTGAGGTTACCCTTGACGCTGCATCACAGACAGGATCACCTGCGATGGTGTACTCAACGACGAACCTGGGTGCACGAATGGCAAAACGTCATTTTTTCGGAAGAATCCAAGTTCTGTTTACGATGATGGTCGCATCCCTGTTTGGCGACATCGCGGTGAAGGCACATTGGAAGCGCGTATTCGTCATCGCCATACTGGCGTATCACCCGGCGTGATGATATGGGGTGCCACTGGTTAAACGTCTCGGTCACTTCTTGTTCGCATTGACGGCACTTTGAACAGTGGACGTTACATTTCAGATGTGTTACGACCCGTTGCTCTACCCTTCATTCGAGCCTTGTGAAACCCTACATTTCAGCAGGATAACGCACGACCGCATATTGCAGGTCCTGTACGGGCCTTTCTGGATACAGAAACTGTTGGACTGCTGCCCTGCCCAGCACGTCCTCCAACTGGAAACGTCTGGTCAATGGCGGCCGAGCAACTGGCTCGTCACAATACGCCAGTCACTACTCTTGACGAACTGTGGTACCGTGTTGAAGCTGCATGGGCAGCTGTACCTGTACACGCCATCCAAGCTCTGACTCAACGCCCAGGGTTATCAAGGCCGTTATTACGGCCAGAGGTGGTTGTTCTGGGTATTGATTTCTCAGGATCTATGCACCCACATTGCGTGAAAATGTAATCACATGTCAGTTCTAGTATAATATATTTATGCAATGAATGCCCGTTTATCATCTGCACGTCTTCTTGGTGTAGCAATTTTAATAGCCAGTAGTGTATTTTTAAGTTCGTTTTTCCAGCGTGCTGTTCGAGTGTGGATCGGTAGAGATGTAGGTTAATGGCTGTTCGATAAACCTTTTGCCGGACACTTAATTGTGAATTGCGGAGTAATCACGTAAATAGATGTAGAAGCGAAACAAAAACAAAGATTCCAAAGACGTCAGTATTTTGACCCAAGAAAAAGTATCCGACTCTGAAACTCAAATGGAGATGGAGTGAGAGCACGATCTTTTAGTCGGCATTACTGACCTTCTCTGTGAGTATGATTCAAGCTTATAAAATACTCGCTCTGAGTATTAGTAGAACTAAATCTGAACTAAAAATTGCATCACCACAACAGTTATCTGTGACTCAGAAGCTCATGTTACAGAAGTTATCTTTTTCAGTTTATCTGTGCCTGGTTTTAAAACAATACCGAATGTAGCACTCGTAGAAAGCACCGGTACAACAGCCTTCCTAAGAGAGATCATTCCAGTACACAGTCTCAAAACTTTATATGCAAATCGAGAAATATGTTGTCCTATTTATTGTCACTTTAATTAACCTTTATGCGCCGTCCGGCGATAGCATCAAGTTAGAGGGATCCCCTTCTAACAGAGAAGATGTTCCTTGTCTCTTGAGAAGAATCCCTAGAAACCTTTTAATAGTCGGTGACTGTAATTGCGTATTAAACAAAAAAGACCAGTTCCCGAACTTCAACTTTTGCAGGGAACTGCATAACCTGTTTACCAACACGAAACTGATAGATACTTACAAACTAAAGCAGCCCACCTTAGTGAAATATACGTTCTTCATCTAGACTTTTGTGCAGCCGTGTAGATTGAATGCATGCATCCGATTCTACACGCGAAAGAATCTTTGCAGTTGAGGTGATAGTGGTTTGTTTTCCTGACCATTGTGTCCTTTAAGTAACTGTAAATTTGTATAACTAGCTGACCAAAATATATAGATCCTAGTGGATTCTCAACATTTTGCGCTCGGGAAACAAAGAAATAATCGAATTCATCAGCGACACGTCGAATACTTGTCTATGCTCAACAAATAAATATTCTTCTGAAGCAGAATTGTGGACCAGTTTAGCTATATGGCAATTAAGACAAAGTTTAGTCTATTATGGATCTCAAAAAGCAAGAGACATTAAAAGGACTTTACAGTTTTACTACACAGGACTGAGGGAGGTTATCATAAATCCAGTGTGACAGACACATACATTCAGTAAATAAAACGAATAAAGGCTTAACTATTGAATATTAAACAGAAACAAATGGAAGGTCTCTAGATCTAATCATAACCCAGAACTTTAACAGATGGCGAATGGAAATCAAAGAACTATTCATTCAGGTACCAGAGAAATTGCAGACACACATTCATTGAAGGCTTAGAAACAGACAGTGAGAGATTACTCACAAACCAAAACGGAGTTGTCGGAAAAATGGTACAACATTACGTACAGTTCTACTACGCTGAGGAATCAGAAGCAATTTCGATAGACGAAGCGGTACAAGTTTTTAACAGAGAGATGATGAACGACGAGAATATCGGATTTTTAGCTAATTTGAGTGCGGAGGCAGTTTTCGAGTTAAATACCGTATCACCATCCCACAAATCGCCCAGACCGGATGTACTCCCAAAGGACTTTTATCTTAGATTCTGGAATATCATCGGATCTACTTTTACAGAGATTTTCAACGAAATAATGAGAGGGGTGGGGGTGTGTTGATTGCCAAAGATTTCAACGTAGGAAAATTTTTTCTAGTGTCAAAAGGAAAAGATCATAAGAAAATAGATAACCTCTATCCACTAACTTTAGCAAATTTATTTTATTAAACTATTACTACAGCAGTAAACAGTAGAATGAGGCCTGTACTTGAGAACGTAAGAAAGAAACATCAATCCTACCTTCCAGTATAACGTATCATGACACCAAGCTCAGGATATCAAGACATTATGTCAAGTGCTATAGTAATATAAAATGTGCTATGTTCTTTGTTGACTTTTGTAAAGCTTTTGACCCTGTGAATCACCATTATCTGCACCACTTACTGAAACAAACAGGACTCCAAGAAAGAGCTCTGCAAGTGATCCTGGATATGATAACAGGAATCACGGCAAAGATCACCAACAATGGACAGATGACAAAGGCCATCAAAATACATGGTAGTCCACTTTCCATGTCGTTTTTTTGTGCTGTTGATGGATCCACTTCCCAGGGGACTGATGGCTGAGTGCACCAAGCTCGATATAAAGTTAACATCATTGGAGTCGACATTTGAACATGTTCAATATAAAATTCTTGCGCACCAATCTAGATCAAAGTTAAACAAGCGAGTTGACCACGCTTAAACACGGCCGTGGCTCACGCCCGGTTTTCTCAAAATAACCAGGTATTAATATGGCGGCGCGTTTCGATGTTTTGAGACAGACTCAAGGCATTATATGCCGTACCGTATACATGAGATGAACACAGAGAGTTTATTAATTTATGAATCACACTTACCAACAGTAGAATCAAATTGTGCCTCCACATGTGAGCACATCGCCTGTTTTTCTCTAACAAGGGGGCCACACGAGAAACATATTTTTGTATTTCTTTATATTTACGATACGTGAACTACGAAACTCTCTCTCCCAAAGCAGTTCAAAGCAACTCTCAAAAATTCTCGAGAAAATCGACTTCTATGTTTCCCTGTCTCGCTTAAGATGTTACATTATGATTTTTTTTTAAAATCGACAAGCAGTGTGTCTGTTTGGCAGCGTGCTTGTTCGTGGCGTGGGAGGGCTGCGTCCGATTCCAGATAGGTTCAAAATTTTAAATACAGATGCCTGTTCTATGAGCATTTACGTGAAGTGTAAAAATACAAAAACATGGTTCAAATGGCTCTGAGCACTATGGGACTTAAAATCTCTGGTCATCAGTCCCCTAGAACTTAGAACAACTTAAACCTAACTAACCTAAGGACATCACACACATCCATGTCCGAGGCAGGATTCGAACCTGCGACCGTAGCGGTCACGCGGTTCCAGACTGAAGCGCCTAGAACCGCTCGGCCACATCGACCGGCTGTAAAAATACAGAAAGCTATAAAAAAGGTAATTTGTAACATTATAACCGTACAACCTTGATTAAAAATCTTTTATTAGAGATCGGTAATTAAGAATTTATGTTTGGAATGAGAACTGGATTTTAGTATGCAGTACGTAGTTAGAAATATTAAGACGTGCATTTTTCATACAAGTGACTATTACAAGTATTAATTAGCATATACGTGATGAGTTTTATGTTTAAATGGCGTCGATATTCGAAGTGAAGGGAAAAAGACGAAAGAAAAATTAATTACGGAAAAGAGACGCTATATATAGGAGGCCGTGTGGAAATTCACATCTCTCTCAACATCTTGGCATATCCGGGGCGCCTCGCTTTGCAGTACAATGAGTTAACCGAGGTCAAATGCAACGTAGGCTTTGCCGATAGTCGATCAACGTTGGTGCACTGCAGACACATTTTAAACGCTGTTGACGTTTACTTTTAACCGTGATCAGGAAACCTTGGTTGTCTTGCTTCCTTTACCGAGGCCGGGGCACTCGGCCATGAATGAAAAACTAACTGGTCTGGCCATTTCAAAAGCGATTATCACTTTAAGAGCTTACGCCAATGTTGTTGAGGTTCTCTTACGACGCAGATGTAACGAAGGCGCATTGAAAACTGAAACTGACAAACACGGCGCAGCCTCAAGTACAAAAATAAATGAGGAAAAGTGTAAGCTGTTAAACGTCAGAGGGTTCGAAACTGGCGAAGCACCACGGGTGGAGATGGTGGGAATAATAATAGATCTCCACTGAAAATGGCCAGGAAGAACTGGAAGCGGACGACGGACAAACGTACAAGGTTCTATAATAGGAAACTCCTGGCGGTCCAGCAATCTTATCAGAAAAATCAGGATTTTAGACACCTATGTAATCTGTAAAGCACAACACATAGCCCACAAGGGAAACTTCCCATCGCATCCCCCTCAGATTTAGTGGTAAGTGTACACAGTGGACAGCTAGTCAAAAACTGAACACAGATCAAGAATGAAAACAGGAAGAAGGTGGACTGAACTGTGAGAAAGAATCAAAACAATAACAGTGAACGGTCCAAGGTCAATAAGTGGATTATAGAGCAGCTTGAAGCAGGGTCGTCGTTAAATGGTCACCGCCAAAACATGTTCAAACCTCGCTCATGCCAATTTCTTTTTTCCCTCTGTTCGCTGTATTCAAATTTGTATCTGTGTTATGGTGTAAGAAATGGACCTGTAGTAGCAGTTGATTCTGTACAACTGCTCTAGTAACAGCCGAAAGGAACTGGCTTTCGAATGGGAACCACAAACGTTTGATGTCAAGGCGACAAGTCAACCGAATCCTCCACCGGCAAACACGTCTGGTCTACCATACAGGTCATTAGTGATAGTACGTGTCATATGATAGGAACCTTTTACCGGCGCACCCAATTTCTACGCCTATTAAATACGTGAGATATGTCTCCTTGCCCGATTTAGATGTTCGTATGAATGCGAATGTGATCACTCCCAAGGAAATGATGAAAACATAATACTTTTTCACATAGGCTGCAACAAATGGACACATGAGTTTAACAAGCACGCAGTTTCTCTGTGCTCTCTGAAAACATATATTTTTAACGTTTTTGAAGTAACATCGCGTTTTGGAAGTTTTGACTTTTGAATTCCTTTGGTTCAAATGGCTCTAAGCACTATGGGACTTCACATATGAGGTCATCATTCCCCTGAACTTAGACCTAAGTAAACCTAACTAACCTAAGGACATCACACACATCCATGAGCGAGGCAGGATTCGAACCTGCGACCGTAGCAGCAGCGCGGTTCCGGACTGAAGCGCCTAGAATCGCTCGGCCACAGCGGTCGGCTGAATTCCTGTGTTACGAGTGAGAGTCAAATGAAAACCTAAAAAATTTGTTAAAAATATTATTTATTGTGCAGAAGCGGTACAAACCTGTATCACTTTTCAACATAATCTCCCCCACACTCAATGCAAATCCTCCAGCGCTTACAAAGTGCATAAATTTCTTTAGAAAAAAATTCTTTTGGTAGTCCGCGCAACCACTCATGCACCGCGTGGTGTACCCCTCCATCAGAACGGAACTTCTTTCCTCCCATTGCGTCTTTGAGTGGTCCAAACATATGGTAATCACTTGGGGTAAGGTCTGGTGAGTATGGTGGACGAGGAAGACACTCAGAATGCATGTCTGTGATTGTTGCAATTGTTGTACGGGCAGTGTGGGGCCTTGCATTTTCATGTTGCACAAGGACACCTGCTGACAGCAATCCACGTCACTTTGATTTGATTGCTAGCCGCAGATGATTTTTTAGGAGATCTGTGTATGATGCACTGGTAACAGTAGTCCCTCTAGGCATGTAATGCTCCAAAATGACGCCTTTTTCGTCCCAAAAGAGAGTCAGCATAACCTTCCCTGCTGATGATTCTGTTCGAAACTTCTTTGGTTTTGGTGATGAGGAATGGCGCCATTCCTCGCTCGCTCTCTTCGTTTCCGGTTGGTGGAAGTGAACCTAGGTTTCGTCCCCAGTAACGATTCTTGCAAGGAAGCCATCACCTTCTCGTTCAAAGCGCCGAAGAAGTTCTTCACAAGCATCAACACGTCGTTCTCTCATTTCAGGAGTCAGCTGCCGTGGCACCCATCTTGCAAACACTTTGTGAAACTGGAGCACATCATGCACAATGTAGTGTGATGACCATGACTAATCTGTAAACATGCTGCGTTGTCATTCAGTGTCACTCAGTGGTTTTCCTTCACTATGGCTTCGACTGTTGCAATGTTCTGTGGAGTCTCAACTGGTTGTGCCTGGCCTGGACGAGGAGCATCATCCACTGAACTCATACCATTTGCGAACTTCCTACTCCAATCGTAGACTTGCTTCTGTGACAAACATGCATCACCGTACTGAACCTTCATTCGTCGATGAATTTCAATAGGTTTCACACCTTCACTACACAAAAACCGAATAACAGAACGCTGTTCTTCCCTGGTGCAAGTCGCAAGTGGGGCGGCCATCTTTATACTGATACTGCGACGGTATGTGTGCATCTGCACTCTGCTGCCACCTACGGGCCATTCTGCGAGCTGTTTGTAGCACGCTTACCAACTTACAGGATAACGGCGCGAAATTTCGATTTGTTATTACAAATGTAAGGTTTTCATTTGACTCACCCTCGTGTAACATAGTTCACACCCGTTTATTTGTTGTTTTCATTTCTGTGAGACTTCTATGTGGTATCTCGCCTGCTCTTGCTACTCATCGCGTTTCATTGCGACGGTAACGTTTCCTTACCACGTTATTCATATTCTATGACCAATGCATAGTATGACAACTGGCAAGACTACAGAAAGAGAGCAAACATTTCAATGAGCGGACGGACAGTGCATAATGAAATAGATATTAATGACACAATACAGTTCTGAATACAGATCGACTGCTTCACAGTCCGGAACCGTGACCACATAAGCACGACCCCGTGGTTGTTGATATTCGCTCAATGCGGCACTTTTTAAGTGTGGACCGGTCACTGTTTCTATTTTGCTTCTTTTCACAGTTCAGTACACCTTCTTCCTGTTTTCATGCCTTATCTGTGTTCAGATTTTGAGCGGCTATACACTGGGCCATATTACCACTAAATCTGAGGAGGGGTGCGATGGGTAGGTCTTTTTTGTAAGATATTCGCCGGCCGCAGTGGCCATGCGGTTAAAGGCGCTGCAGTCTGAGACCGCAAGACCGCTATGGTCGCAGGTTCGAATCCTGCCTCGGGCATGGATGTTTGTGATGTCCTTAGGTTAGTTAGGTTTAACTAGTTCTAAGTTCTAGGGGACTAATGACCTCAGCAGTTGAGTCCCATAGTGCTCAGAGCCATTTGAACCATTTGTAAGATATTCCGGACAGCAAAACTGAATGCCAAAAGGATAATGCGATGGTCCAGCAGGTATGTTGAAAAGACAATATCTTCAGATTAAACAACGCCGTGCTCAGAATGTCAAGACGGACGGCATGCTTGGAAATAAGGGACATTATCAGGAAGGCGAACGCGTTATTCGTAAGAAGGACCTGTAACAACAACAACGCTGTACTATTGTACATATAATAATTTTTTCTTCTGATTTTTGGTAAATTAATGTAATCGATATTCTGATTTCATTTCTTTTTCTTTTCTTGCCATTGTGTTAAAGAAACTGTAAACAATTTTCGATGTGAATATTAATGTTTATGTCAAATTGCTAGCAATATTATAACAAAATGGAAATGTAAGAAATGTTGAAAGTGTTGTAAGATGTTAAAGTTGTAATTGTGCGCCTGGTCCATACGTAGGCAATGTATTAGGATATGTGGAATGCAAAACCTTTGGTGAATACCCTGTCTGTAGGGGAGCGGTAATAGGTGGATGGCAGGCGAGCACGGGAAAATGCACACGGGCGCGGCACGGCATAACGGGCTCAGCAGTAGTAGTCGGAGTTGGGCATTGGTCTGAGCAACACGTTCTGGATCGAGGAGGCTCTCCTGGAAGACGTAGTTTCATTGAGCCTCGGATGTGCCGTTTCCGACGACTATACAGCATGGCAAAATTACATAGGCACTAAATGGAAAAATATTGCGACGCTATGAAGAATTAAAGTGCCGATACATCAAGAGCCATAGCTGTGATTGTATGTGTGCTCTGTGCCTCGCCATCTCGCCGCCCGCCAACCGCCGCATCGATACGAACAGGTTGAATCTTTTAGTACTGTATTCGTGTGGACCAGTGTTACTTTTGTTCCTTACTGTTCAATAACAACTTACTTTTACCAGAACTGTCCTATCATTTATTTATCCTCATCACTAACCTAGACAGGGTCCTTTCCAAATGTTGTGCAATCCGAGTGTCCCGAGATGAAGATTTAAAGTTTATGTTAATAATAATTACCTGCAGACCTACCGGTGTTAGTATGATGTTTAAAGAACTTTATTGGTAATGAATATATAAGTAAAGAACAAAGGTCTGATAAAGTTGGAAGATAATGTTGAAATTGGTTTAGAAATGAAGTTTAATTTATTTGAGACAAAAATAATGGTAATTAAATGAGCAGGAAATAAGCTAAAAAGAGCTTGAGTGCTTAACGATTTCGATAATAAAAAAAAAATTTCAGTACAGTGATCATAACAGTTTCAGGGTCCCCACCCCCCTTTTCTTCTCTATTCAGTTAGATTCTGAAGTGTACTGAACTGATTTGACCAGCAAATTTAAAGTCAATATAAAATCAAAATTTATTTGTGTTTTACTTTTTCCAAAATTGACATTGTATGTGTGTTTCGAGAGTGCTATTTCTAGGGTAACCTATGCCCGATTTTAATCAGATCAATAGACAGTACGAAGTTTGTAGTAAACATTATAGTGTATTGTTGTGTATTTATGGCTTGTCCATATTAGTACAGAAAGTGAAATTATTAGTTCAGTAGATTTTTGGTTCTAAAAATTACCGTATTATGCAGTGTTATTACGTGTTGTTTTGTATAAAAGTACATCAACTTGTACAGGGGAGAAACTCAGTTAATGCCTAATTATGCTGGCGACCGTATTATTAACAATTTGGTAGCATCTGCTGTGTTGTTTCTTGTCCGTCCTAACGTGTCGTTGCACTTCAGACTTGCTTGACGTATCATTGTTGTTACTGAGTGGGTGAAAGTCTGATTTTGCCTCCATTCAGGTACACGCGGTCAACATATATACCAAAATCCTTTCTTATAAGGTGAAGCCCGTCAACTTAGCATAGTACAGGATTTAAAGAGTATCGTGCGCAGTAGCGTAGTGTTACAGACCGTCACGATAATTAACAAGGAGCTAGACACCATCACTTCGAAGCTATTCAGCATTTTACAGCCTGCAAGTATGTAGCTGCCATAAATGTAGGCAACTTTAATTTTAAACCAAAACTTATCAAAGTTTTATCTTGAAGCAAGTTACTTAGGCGAAAACCTTTTACGAAAGAGCGATTGAACGACGAACGTCTTGGATGATGCATGGAAGAAGAAAGATAGCCCAAACCAAATTGAGTTGAAGGACTCAAGCAACGTGGAAGACTGTCTTGGGCAACATTAGGTTATCAGTTCACTCATCAAATGTATATTGAGCATTTTATAAGTCGTGAACAATACAGTTGCAACAAATGAAAAAATATATCAGATTGTACTGATTGACAAAAGTCTCAAATTTGATCTTGTTGAGATGCTCTTATGTAGCTTTATTTGTTGCGAACATTTAATGAACTGGGAATGGGCCAGGAGGAAAATATAGTTTCACGCCAGAAGCTCGGAAACCAGTTACAACACTGACATATGAAGGGCTTATTTCATTAGTGGTACAAGTCCATTGCCTCCACTTTTCTTTCTATAATGCTTCTGACATCAATGGTCCAAACAAACGGAAAGAAATGTTTATCTCTAGCAAGAAGCCATATGCTCGAATATCTCTGGTATCCCAACTGCAGATTTTTCAGCGCCCATTTAACTTTAGGACTCCGTATCTCAGAATGAACAAAAGTGGGCTTGTACCACTATTGAAATAAGCCCTTCGTATAACATTGTGGCTTGAATCATAGTTCTACCCACAGACAGAAACCAGTACTGTGATGTGGATGCTCGGAAACTACGTAAACTACATTGTAAACACTAACGTTGAAGACAACATCATCACACTTCCGGTTTACATGGAAGAACCTTTTTGGCGAATGAAGCCAATGCAGACGATTATATTTGAAAAAAGTGGAATCGGATAAAATTGGTGTCTTTGGTTTTCCCCTTCCGAAGATAGGATTTTGTTTTTTGGGCATTTATTAAAAGTTAACCGAAGAGTCAAGATCAGCACATTAAGTACATCTGCAGCACCAAAAGTGACGTTCTGAAATTTGGTTGAGGGAATAGCAGTCTAGTCTGCAGTTTTGAATTCAGAATGTAAAGCACCAAAAAGGTAGTTCAAATTTGTATTACTGCGTTCAAATGTGATTTAGTTTTTGCTCCAATGTTTGTCATGCGATGAATGAAACGTATATCGGTGATCTAATACTTATTGATGTGCTGTACTTTATGTATATAATGCATGTGAAACATGAGCTGTAGATGTTCATCGATTATAATGTCAAAGGTTTTTTTTATAGAGTAATTATTGTCAAAGAGGGGGATAATATTTTCGACTCGAAATCAAAATGTCCTGGGTCCCTGGTTCGAATCCAGTCACTGCTTAAATTATGGATAGAAGTTATCAGAAACAGCGGCCGAAGACTTGTATCACACGAAGTCAACATCACTCTGAAAAAGGTGGCAAACTATTGGTGCTCGTATAATCGGTGTTGCCATAAGCAAGGAGGCCGGAGTGTTTCGTGCTTCAAGAGGCAGCGCATCGAAAATTTATACTCCATACAGGAAAGGCGGAGAAGCATCATTCGCTAGATCACAACGCCGACGAAATAGTGTGTTGAGTGACCCTGACAGATTGTGACCAAAAGTCTCTATTAAAGCAAATCTCGATTTCAGCTAGTAATTATCCATTATCAATGCAGTATTTCAGAGCTTTAATGTATGTCCTAGTACGTCAGTTCCCTGTTGTTTGGGCTCCTATCACAGTTCATTCAAGATTTGCTTTAATAAAGCCTAAAAGTAAAGGACGATTGATTGCTGTGTTACATGATTTAGAAAGTGCGGGTAAGCTAAAGCCAAATGGCTGCAGAAACAGTGTAAAGAAGTCGAAAAAGAAATGATTGTCGGAAGGACTGACTCAACATGTAGAAGAGTTGAAAAAGCCTTCGGTGAAGTGAAGTTAAAAGCAAGGGTGGTTACATTAAAGAGTGCAATGGGAATTTAACAGTTAAATGCAGAGCAGACAGCGGATGGGTGGGCCTATATGAGAGAGAAGACTTGTCTGATGACATAATAGGACAAGAAACAGGAGTCGATATTCCCAGAATGAGATTTTCACTCTGCAGCGGAGTGTGCGCTGATATGAAACTTCCTGGCAAATAAAAACTGTGTGCCAGACCGAGACTCGAGCTCGGAACCTTTGCCTTTCGCGGGCAAGTGCTCTAGCAGCTACCCAAGCACGACTCACGACCCGTTCTCACAGTTTTAATTCCGCCAGTACCTCGTCTCCTACCTTCTAAACTTCACAGAAGCTCTCCTGCGAACCTTGCAGGAGAGCTTCTGTGAAGTTTGGAAGGTAAGAGACGAGGTACTGGCGGAAGTACAGCTGTGAGGACTGGTCGTGAGTCGTGCTCGGGTAGCTCAGATTGTAGAGCACTTTCCCGCGAAAGGCAAAGGTCCCGAGTTAGAGTCTCGGTCCGGCACACGGTTTTAATTTGCCAGGAAGTTTCAGGAGTCGATATCGACGAGATACGGAGTCCAGTATTAGAATCAGAATTTAAAAGAGCTTTGGAAGGTTTAAGATCAAATACGACAGAAGAAATAGAGACCATTCCATCAGAATTTCCAAAATCGTCGTTGGAGAGGTCGCAACAATACGATTATTCACGTTGGTGTGTAGAACGTACCATCTGACTCTTCGAGAAACGTCACCCACACAATTCCGCGAAGAGAGCAAGAGCCGACAAGTGCGAGAATTAGCCCACATTCAGGTTAATGCTTCAAGCATCCAAGTTGCTGACAAGACTAATACACAGAAGAACGGAAAGAAAATTGAGGACGTTTCAGACGACGATCAATTCGGCTTTACGAAAGGTGAAAGCACCAAAGAAGTAATTTTGACGTTGCTGTTGATATTGGAAGCAAGGCTAGATAAAAATGAAGACACGTTCGACACTGTAAAATGGCACAATATTCTCGAAATTCCGAGAAAAATAGGGGTAAGCTACAGGGAAAGACGGGTAGTATACTATATGTGCGAGAACCAAGACGGAACGATAAGAATGGAAGACCAAGAACAAAGTGCTCGGATTAAAAAGGGTATACGACAGGGATGTAGTCTTTCATCGCTTGTATTCAATTTACACCTCGAAGAAGCAATGACGAAAATAAAAGAAAGATTCAAGAATGGGATTAAAATTCAAGGTGAAAGGATATCATAGATGAGATTCGTTGATGATATTGCTATCCTCAGTGAAATTGAAGAAGACTGATTGGATCTGCTGAATGGAATGAATAGTCTAATGAGTATAGAACATGAACTGAGAGTAAAAGGAAGAAAGACGAAAGAAATGAGAAGTAGTAAAAATACGAACAGCGAGAAACTTAACGTTAAGATGGGTGATTACCAAATAGATGAAGTTAAGGAATTCTGCTACCTGGACAGCAAAATAAACCACGACGGTCGGAGGAAGGAGGACGTAAAAAACACTAGGAATGGCAAAAAGGACATTCCTGGCCAAGAGAATCTATTAGTATCAAGCGTAGGCCTTAATTCGAGAAAGAAATTTCTAAGAATGTACTTTTGGAGCACACCAGTGTATGGCAGTGAAACAGGGACTATGGGAAAACCAGCAAGAAGAGCATCGAAGCATTTGAGATTTTGTGTAGAGAAGAACGTTGAAAATTAGGTGGACTGATAAGGTAAGAAATGCTGAGATTCTTCGGTGAATCGGTAGTGAAAGGAATATGTGGAAACCACTGACAAACAGAAGGGACACAATGGTAGGATATCTGTTAAGACATCTGGGAACAACTTCCATGGTACTAGAGGGAGTTGTAAAGCGTAAAAACTGTAGACGAAGACAGATTGGAATATATCCAGCAAATAATTGTGGTTGTGGATTGTAAGTGCTACACTGAGATGAAGAGTTTGACACAGGAGAGGAATTGGCGGCACGACATTACATTTGGTCCATATACCGCCAGAATTTCACGGTAAATCCGTGTGCGATTAAGACGTTTTGCCCACAAGAATCATTCTACCCCGCGTACTAGTACTCTGGAGTACGTTTCCGGTTGTCGCAGCATTTCACTCCCACGCTGTGATGCACCTGTTACTCGTACCCGAAGAGAACTGCGGCTGTTGGAAACAAAGAACATGGAGTCTCTTCTGAAAATGCACCACTCTTGCGCGAATCACCTTAGAGTTGTGCAACACGTGTAACTTACTTTTTGAATTCTGCTCGTATTTTATGAGCTGCTACAAAGGTTGTCGACGATGGTCGTTTTCATTGAAACTGCTATGAAACAGGGTTTTGTTTATCAGCAGCGCAAGGGGTTATATAGAAACAAATTCCTTTAAAAATTTGTCGAAAATATCGTTTTAATATCACAAATGTATGCAGGGTGTAGAAATTACGTGCTTCACCCAGTGTAATAAGAAATGAGCGTCGTGTGGTTGTAGCGGAGCTTTCATGTTTGTTAAAACATGCAGAATCTAATCTTAAGACACAGGGAAAACAAGAACTGTTATCGTATTTACACGTGCGACAGGTTCCCGGCGCGAAGGACGCCTCAGTAGCAGCAGAGGTCTGCAGGCGTCAGCATGGAGCGGTACGCCGGCCGCGTTGCCATGGTGACGGGCGCCAGCTCCGGCATAGGGGCCGCCGTGGCGCGCGCGCTGCTGCAGCGCGGGCTCACCGTCGTGGGGGTCGACCTGCGACCCGACAGGATGAAGGTGCGTGCGCCTGTAGAGTAGGGACAGGTTAAAACCGATACCTGTATTTTCGTTCTGAGTACAAGGTATTTTTCGGTATTTGTTTGGTCTCGGTGATAACAGCTGCCGTTTTTTAATAACCGAGTAAAAAAAACAGCAATATCAGTTAGCCGTAGCAGGAGTGCTGAAATTTTTCTTTTTTAAATAAACCTTTTTTAAAAATTGAGTATTTTTTTCTTCAGTATATCCATTGTGAATGACGAACTGCGACTGTGATTTAAACTGGCTTTTCGTCACCGATTACTAAATTTCCGTCGTCTCTGCCAGCAGCACCAGCACTGCATATAGCTACAATTGGTCCACAACATAATGTTCTTGTAACACCTCCATCTGAAGATGAGCCTGCAGTGGCTCGAAAACACGTTCACGGTTGAATAAATCTTAAAATAAAGCGACTGGTTGCATATTTATTACCAGATAAACGCCAGTTTGAGTAATTTTTATTTGTGAAATGTGCATTCGTTTAAAATATTGCGAAAATGGCAAAATCTATCAGTGCTATTTTAATCGCAATGGCGACAGAAACGAGGAACAAGTACACAAGTTAAGAACTGGTACAGTATTTGTAAGGGAACAATGTCCCTCTTGCCGTGTGTAGTGGGTTAAGGTAAGCGTGGAAGTGCTGTGTGCAAGACTTGCCGCCCCCCCCCCCCCCAAAAAAAAAAAAAAAATCTAGTCTGTACGGTAGCTTCTCGCTGTCGTCGCCGAACATCCGTTCTATTGAAGAATGGCACCAACCTTAATCCATAATATTTTTACAAAGTGACGTAACAGTCTACATCTACATCTACATATATACTCCGCTACCCACCAAGCTGTATGGCGGAGGGCACAATTCGCGCCAAAGTCATATTTGCCCCCCTCTGTTCCACTCGCGGATCGCACGAGGGAAAAACAGCTGTCTGAACGCCTCAGTACGAGATCTAATTTCCCTTATCTTTGAATGGTGATCATTGTGCGATTTTAAAGTTGATGGTAATAAATATGCTCTACATCCTTGATGAAGATCGGACTTTGGAATTTAGTGAGCAGCCCCTTCCGTTTAGCGCGTCGTCTATCTGCAAGTGTGTCCCACTTCATACTTTCTATGAGATTGGTAACGCTCTCGCAATGGTTAAATGTACACTCACGGATCTTGCCGCTCTTCTTTGGACCTTCTCAATCTCTTGAATCAGACCCAACTGGTAAGGCTCCCATACAGACGAACAATACTCTAAAGACTGGACGAACTAACGTATTGTAAGCAATTTCCTTTGTTGAAGTACTGCAACGCTTCAGGATTCTACCAATAAACCACAATCTAGAGTTTCGCCTTGCACGATACTTGTGTAATCTGATCATTGCATTTGAGATCATTTCGAATAGTCACACCCAAATACTTGATGATTGTTACTGCTTCCAAAGACTGGGCATTTATTTTGTACTCGTACATTAGTGGGGATTTTCGCCTTGTTATAAGCAGTAGGTTACACTTACTAATATTGAGAGATAACTACCAGTCATTATACCACGCATTTATTTTCTACAAATCCTCATTGATTCGCTCACAACTTTCGTGTGATACTTCTTTCCTGTACATTAGAGCATCATCGGCAAATTGTCTAAGTACAATGCTTTATTTGCTTGAAAATATTAATGATTTGTCTGTCATTTTTATGAAATAATAAAAGAGGAAGCAAATTATGGTAACACTAATTAATTAAAGACTTAATAACCTTGATTCATACTACACAACAAAAATAGAACGTAGCTGATCTGGTGCCTGTGTCTACATAATATGCGTTTATCCGCTTGCAGCCCTTGAAAACTGACAAATTAGCTCGATTTACAGAATTCTTCATAGTCAGTTTTCACCCTTTGGGAGTAACTATTCGTAATGCCCGAACACTGGTAAGATCCCCTATTACAACATGACTTTTGAGCAGAGTTTCAAAAAATTAGAATCAATAGAAGAATACTGGTGATTTTTTCTCTTTTTTTGCAGTATTCTACATCTACATCTACATGGATACTCTGCAAATCACATCTAAGTGCCTGGCAGAGGGTTCATCGAACCACCTTCACAATTCTCTATTATTCCTATCTCGTATAGCGCGCGGAAAGAACGAACACCTATATCTTTCCGTGCGAGCTCTGATTTCCCTTATTTTATAGTGGTGATCGTTTCTGCCTATGTAGGTCGGTGTCAACAAAATATTTTCGCATTCGAAGGAGAAAGTTGGTAATTGGAATTTCGTGAGAAGATTCCGTCGCAACGAAAAACGCCTTTCTTTTAATGATGTTCAGCCCAAATCCTGCATCATTTCTGTGACACTCTCTCCCATATATCCCGATAATACAAAACGTGCTGCCTTTCTTTGAACTTTTTCGATGTACTCCGTCAGTCCTATCTGGTAAGCATCCCACACCGCGCAGCAGTATTCTAAAAAAGGACGGACAGGCGTAGTGTAGGCAGTCTCCTTAGTAGATGCGCTACATTTTCTAAGTGTCCTGCCAATAAATCGCAGTCTTTGGTTAGCCTTCCCCACAACTTTTTCTATGTGTTCCTTCCAGTTGAAGTTGTTCGTAATTGTAATACCTAGGTAGTTAGTTGAATTTACGGCTTTCAGATTAGACTGATTTATCGTGTGACCGAAGTTTAACGAATTCCTTCTAGCACCTCACACTTTTCGTTATTTAGGGTCAACTGCCATTCAGATATCTTTTCTAAATCGTTTTGCAATTAATATTCAACTGCTTATCATTTTTCGAGAAAAGCAGCAGGCGGTGGACGGACTAAGTTTTCTTTTATTTACCTGTTCAATATTTCGTGTTGTCTGTGGCAATCTAAAGTCGTCCTGTTCTCTCACGAGTACCACAGGGGTCCATTCTGGCCCCATTATTGGTCTCTCTGTTTTTGTGAATGACCACTCGTCATTGCTGTCGTTTTATAAATGTTATTTTTATTTCGATGACCTCCGGCCTTACGCAAGTTTTCAGTGCTGAGGTAGGCTCAAAAATTCCCGAGTAACTTCAGTATCCCGTACAAAATAATTAGTTCTGAATTCCGCAATCAGTAGTCTCCTGTTCCTCTCCATTGTAGCCCAGTAACAGAAAGGGTCCAATACATAAAAGATAACCCGGTTTTCGTCAAAGTAGTCATTTCTTGTGTGTCTTACTGACGTGGTAGATGAAGAATTCAGAGTCTGTATGAATGACATATGTGATCCAGTAGTGCAGTCAGAGTATAATAGAACTTCAGAACACTTTAGATGAAATGAGATGGAAAGCATAGATAAGAGTCCTTCAGAATTTTTTAAATTATTAGGGGAAATGGCAACTAAATGACTATTGAAGTTGGTGTCTAGAATGTATGCGACTGGATACGTACTATCCCAACTTTTCGGAAAAAAAATATCATCCATACAGTCCTCAAAACTAGGGCAGGTAAGTGCGACAACTATCGTGCAATGAGCTTAATAACTTATGCATAAAAGTTGCTGACAAGAACAATATAAGAAGAATGGGAAAGAAAATAGAAGATCTCTTAGATGAGGATCACATTTTAAAATTTTGTGCATGTCAGGAGCAGCAAGTGTAGGATGAAGTGATCTTGTAGAAATAGTAAACAGCCAGTCAGTTGGAATACGTACACAGCTAAATCTGATCTGATTTCTAAACAAGTGAACATGTTATTTCCTTCTGAAGAAGACGTTTTTATAAAAGTTGACACTACGATAAAGTGGTTTCAGTAAACCTTCCAATATGCAACTGATTGTCTGTTTACTGCTTCTACAAGATGATTTCATTCTACTGCTGCTGCTCCAGCCATGTATAAAATTTTAAAATTTTTTGACTGTCTAGATCTAAAAGGGGGTTTCTACATATATGGACTATTCGGTGGGACGTGTACATAGCTAAATACTATGTGGTTTTTAAGCAAGTTTCGCATGATATATCCTTCCGAAGAACACGTTTTTATAAACGCTGAAAGCATGGTGAGATCTCTACAGGTATGGACATTTCGTTGATATATGCACACAACTAAATATGCTCTGATTTTTAAGCAAATTTGGCGTGATATTTTCTTCTGAAGAAAACTATTTTATAAACTTTGAAATCATGATAAAGGCGTTTTAATAAACCTTCCAATTTGCAAACCGATTGGCTGTTTACTATATCTAAGATGAGGATCAGTTTGGCTTTGCAAAAGATAAAGTCATCGGATCAGCAGTTCTGTTGTTGCGAATCATAATGGAAGCAAGACTTACGAAAAATCAATACGTAATAGATTTCTTGATTTAGAAAATGGTGCGAGATGTTCTAAATTCACAGAAATATAGTTATAGGGAAATAAGGGTAATACTTAAAAGAGTGTAAGAGAAGAATGCAACCTGTCTTCCCTACTGTTCAATTTACGTAAAGAAGAAGCAACGACAGAAATAAAAGATGGGCTTAGGAGTGGGTTTTAAAAATCGGGGCGAAGAGTTATCAGCGATAAGATTTGCTCATGATGTTATTATGTTCAGTGTAAGCAAAATAGAATTACAGGGCATCCTGAAAGAAATGAACAGTCTACTGAGTACAGACTATGCACTGAGAGCAAACCGAAGACTAACGAAAATGATGAGGAGTAGCAGAAACGAGATTAGTAATAAAATTAACATCGAAATTCAGGATCACAGAGTAGAAGAAGTAAAGGAATTCTGTTACGTTGGAAGCAGAATAACATGTGTGCATTCATCACCGGCCTTGCCGCCATGGTCACACCGGTTCCCGTCAGATTACCAAAGTTAAGCGCTGTCGGGCTTGGCTAGCATTTGGATGGGTGACCGTCCGGGTCTGCAGAAGAGCTGTTGGCAAGTGGGGTGCACTCAGCCCTTGTTAGGCCAATTGAGGAGCTACTTGATGGGGAAGTAGCGGCTCCGGTCACGAAAACTGACAACGGCCGTGAGAGCAGTGTGCTGACCACATGTCCCTTTGTATTCGTATCCAATGACAGTTTCCGGCTAAGGATGAAACGGATGTCGGTCAGTACCTGTGGGCTTCGCAGGCCAGTTCGGACAGAGTAGATTTTTTAGTTATTTTGTGGATTCACGAGGTTTTGGTCGGATACTGCGTTCCATACTGTTACTAGTGATGTATTCGCATAATGTTTTCGATACTTGCTCGAAATATTTTGGGGACGAGGGAAGCTCGTGAAATCGACTTTGTGCGTCCTCTGATTTGCAGGCTGCATGTTACTCAACCTTTTTTGAGACTTGGGGGAAACTGATTCCTACTTGGAACGAATGCTCTCTATATTCGCTTGCTTGTTTATCTCAGAATAGGCAACCGACCCTTTGGCAATTTTTATGGTTTGGTCAATTCGTGGGTGAATAAGACGTTATCGCCCTCCACGTATTCTGGTTGGCGCTAAAATTCTGCAGCTGGCGTGTGTTCGTAATGTTTGCATTTCTTCTTTAGGGAGATTTTGTAAAATTACTATGTTTAAAAGTTGTGGCTGAACTATTGAAGACATAGATATTACGTAAAATCTGTTGGTTTTTGCTAAATTAGCTTTCTTTTACAATCTGGCTCATCATTCAACCAAAAAGTTAATCCATTTTCAAGCATTTTAAATGGCTGTATGCCTTACCTTTCTTTATTTTAATTACCAAACTCGAAAACTGGCTTCGTTAATGGACATTTTGGAGTATGTTACTGGAGTACGGAACTTCACTGTTGTTTTTTTCTTTTTTTCACGTCCCAGGCCAAATATACATGCACGCCGCTGCGCTTTATTTCAGCGGGGGTCGCTGGTGCTAGAGATACTATTGATTCTTTTGAGCTGAGCAGTTTTACCTGTATGATTCTTCACGTCCCGAGGGATTATGAGAAAGCACGCCTTATTTATTTTTTCAATATTCTGGATAAATATTCACTCGTTGCTCTGGTCATGACTTCTATGGTCAGCTGATATTGAACATCCTTCTTACGAACCTGAGTGTCCTGAGTAGGACCTCTTCGGGTATCTTTCCTGCATCGACTCTGACCGAGAGGCCGTTTAAATCATGATAATCAGTTGCGTAACTTTTCGCGTCGAGAAATGTGTAATTTCTGATTCACCTGCATTCCATACACACTAGAAGCTGCATACTTTATCAGAAAATAATGTCACCAAATATCTCTATGCCCTCTAGACGCTTAGCAACCTATTTCCATAAGGTGTTAAACGTAAAATTGTACAGTCACTTGTTCCATCGGAGCTCCGTTATTGCGATGTGATACAATAAGTCACGAACAGCGAGACCACTATGCGGTAAGAACTAAACAAGAATGCTGGTATGCGTTGCGTCTGTAACAGACAACTATTTGACCCTGTCAGCGGCTTATACCTCCACTTGGGTTGGTTGCGGTCAGACACTATGTTAACTTCATCGGCTCCTCAGCGCACGTCCCACCAGTATCTCATATCAGAGCCTATGTAGGCTGCCGGTCTCTTAATTGTAACCGAAAAACAAGATGTCACTTCCCCAGTAGGGGAGAGTGTTCTAGCATAGAACGAGTTTCAGACTTTCGCCTCTAGCCAGTTGCCTAACACAGGTTTAATGTATTTAATAGTTTCATTTGTAAATGATAGCATTCATTGTACATGAGCTGCAATATTTGTCTAAAATTACAAAAATTACTCCAAAAAAGTAAGTCTTTTCTTATAAAAAAACGTTCCAAGATACGACATGGTCAAATATGTAGAAGCAAATATACACATCAAAAAAAGTTTTCCATCACCTCGGTTCCGAGAGTTTCTGGAATCTGTACAGAAACTTGGAATAATGATTACCATTAACATCATTTCCACCCTTTTTATTGCTCATGAAAACCACACATTGCATGTTGTACCACCATACAGCGAGACCTTCAGAGGTGGTGGTCGAGATTGCTGTACACACCCAGTAGCATGTCCTCTTGCATTGATGCATGTCTGTATTCGTCGTGGCATACTATCCAACAAGTTCATCAAGGCACTGTTGGTCCATATTGTCCCACTCCTAACGGCGATTCGGCGTAGATTCCTCAGAGTGGTTAGTGGGTCACGTCGTCCATAAATAGCCCTTTCCAATATATCCTGGACATGTTCGATAGGGTTCATGTCTGGAGAACATGCTGGCCAATCTAGTCGGGCGATGTCTTATCTTGAAGGAAGTCATTCACAAGACGATCATGACGGGGACTCGAGTTGTCCATGAAGGCGAATGCCTCACCGGTATACTGCCGATATTGTTGCACTATTGGTCGTTGGATGGCATTCACGTATCGTACAGCCATTACGGCGCCTTCCATGACCACCAGCGCCGTACGTCGGCCCCACATAATGCCATCCCAAAACAGCAGGGAATTTCCACGCCGGCCGGTGTGGCCGTGCGGTTAAAGGCGCTTCAGTCTGGAACCGCGTGACCGCTCCGGTCGCAGGTTCGAATCCTGCCTCGGGCATGGATGTGTGTGATGTCCTTAGGTTAGTTAGATTTAAGTAGTTCTAAGTTCTAGGGGACTGATGACCACAGATGTTAAGTCCCATAGTGCTCAGAGCCATTTGAACCATTTTTTGAACCTCCACCTTGCTGCACTCGCTGGACAGAGTGTCTCCAGACACGTCTCCGACGATTGTCTGGTTGAAGGCATATGTGACACTCAGTGAAGAGAACGTGATGGCAATCCTGAGCGTTCCATTCGGCAAGTTGTTGGGCACATCTGCAGCGCGCTGCATTGTGTCGTGGTTGCAAAGATGGACCTCGCCATAGACGTCGGCAGTGAAGTTGCGCATCATGCAGCCTATTGCGCGCAATATGAGTCGTAACACGACGTCCTGTGGCTGCACGAAAAGCATTATTCAACATGGTGATGTTGCTGTCAGGGTTCCTCCGAGCCATAATCCTTAGGCAGCGGTCATTCTCTGCAGTAGTAGCCCTTGGGAGGCCTGAGCAAGGCATGCCATAAACAGTTCCTGTCTCTCTGTATCTCCTCCAACAACATCGCTTTGGTTCACTCCGAGGCGCCTGGACACTTTCCTTGTTGAGAACCCTTCCTGGCACAAAGTAACAATGCGGATGCGACCGAACCGCGGTATTGGCCGTCTAGGGATGGTTGAACTACTGACAACAAAAGTCGCGTACTGGTGAAATGACTGGAACTAATTGGCTGTCGGACCCCTATTAGGCGCTGCTCATGCATAGTTGTTTCCATCTTTGGGCGGGTTTAGTGACATCTCTGAAGAGGGAAAGAGACTATGTCTGTGATAGAATATCCACAGGCAACGTCTTCAGGAGTTCTGGGAACAGGGGTGATGCAAAACCTTTTTTGATATGAATATTTTACTGAAATTTAAAGGTGTTACAGTCGTGAAAATTTGGTCAGTAGCTTAGGGCAGAGTGGGGGAATTTAGCGTGCCTAAAGCGTTTTGACTATCATCTTTATTCTGTAATAGCTAGAGGCGTCAATTTTCGTATATCATTAGCCAAATATGTTTACTGTAACATAACCATAAATATAAAGCAGTACGTTTCAGAAAAAGAAACTGATGATTATAACTCCCTACATGCGTCAGTTTACCCAATATACCAGTTAAAATGACGGAGTAAATGGGGTAAAATCAAAACTATGAACAAGATAGTTTACAAGAAGAAAATAGCGAAAATATTAGCTTAATTAGCTGTGGAATAGATCGAAAACAGTAACAATAATTTTCTTATAAAATAGCAACAGAAAAGAGGAGCGTATTCAGTAATTACAATTATATTAATACCTTCAGGTGCTGACGGGCGTTGATATATATCAACGGGGACAGGTGAAAATGTGTGCCTCGACTGGGACTCGAACCCGGGATTTCCTGCTTATATCTCAGATTCTCTATCCATCTGTGCCACCGAGGGCACAGAGAATAGAGCGACTGCAGGGACTATCTCACACACGCCTTTGGTCTCTTTCTAGACAACTAACGCTTCTTCAGGCAGGAGTCACAGTTACAGTTTTCAAGACCGTCCCACCCACTTCATTGAGAATGACACCAAAAAGCACAACAAATACATGAGTACAATTCCTCGTCATATTTGTCGAATCCACCACATACTACGCACAGATCTTTCCTTCTGGTACGTTGTGTTGGATGGCGCTCTCCCTTACAGAGGTCCCATTTATGAACAGCATTAACGGCATTTCTTAATTCACCTGCAGTCCCAGAAGCTCTCTATTTTACGGATGTACGTCCTCCGCATTGGAACAGAGAAACACATCCCCATAAAAATAACGTATTATGTTATCTTGGGCGCCATTAAACATAGGTTAACGTATGTAATTTACCTTCTATCTACATTGGTTTGAAACTGAAATAGGATAAAAAGACGCTCTCGGTGTCTGTGTGTCAAATTAGCCCCGACAAGCATGGCCTTTGTAAAATTATAGTTCCACTTTCGCGATTTGTTTAACAGAAATAATACTTACATAATCGTGAGTGTTAATGACCAGAGATAGGCATAACAACAAAAACTTGTTTTTAACACAATAGGAAATAGCTTCTCTCTTAGTGTGGTGTGCGCACTGTAAGACCTTCGGTACACACACCATCAGATTATTTGACTTGTCACTCTAACGAAGTAAGCGAGTGTCAGAAATATGTCTCGTGGTCTTATCGTGGCGTGTTTATCTTCTGCCGTTAGGTCAGACGATAGAAATGCCACTTTCACACTTAGAGTAGCAGATTGACGGTGACCAACTTTAAACAGAACCGGATTAATTTTCACCCACATTTATTAAAATAGTAACAAGCATAAACCTTACATAATTTGATTCTGGATGCTATTGACAATTGACAATCTGAAGTTCCTTTGGTCTTGGTACGTTAGTCTTATTGTCACATATCTCTGATACATGAGAAAATGTCTATACATTTATCTTCATGGCTATGTACAGGAATACGATAATCTTCTTAGATGCAGACTGAAACTTGACTATAGACTGGTACAGACTAATGCAGACTGGTACAGACTGGTGCAGACAAATGCAGACTTGTACGGACTAATGCAGACTGACTGATTGGAGGTCTGTACACTCGTTATAATACCTCGCGCGTTCAGATATCACTGCGCGAGTGTGATCTGCGAGGAGAAAAGGTTCTACGTTAGCAGCAATCTCATTGGCTGCGTTACATATTATTACGTGGATCGGCTGAAGCAGAATTTGGTCCATCTCTAAGGCAGCGCCATCTCGTAGTGCGGAGACAGACGAGCGCTGCGCCTGCGCTGTTGTGCTTAGCGAGGCGCGCTCTAGTGGGAAAGTTGTGTACACGTTGACTACGCGAAACTATGTACACAACACTTAGAAATTAGAGATCAAATACTAGAAGAAACAAAGACAAAACAAACTATGCTTCTTGCGCCGACAACTGGGAGGTTCCCGCGTTCTGTACACTTATTCGTATAGATGGGCACCAGATGGCAGCACCGGTCACAGAAGACTAGCACTCACAGTTGAAGATATATTGAGGTAGAGTACATTATTTTACCCACTGATGGGTAAACTCTACCGCCCACCTATAGTAAATGTAATCAAGTTAAATAGAAGTACGACGGCTATTCGGAAAGTAAAGTCCGATCGACAGTGAAATGGAGCAACAGTGAAAATACGATAGAACTTTGCAGAGATGTGTTGTACATTGTGTCTAGTACGCCTGTCATTGCGTCATGTCGCTCTTTTCAGTTCTGAGTGCACAGTGATCACGTAAAGATGCCTAGAAAATAGTGTCACCCACCAAGTATGCGTGCCTGCCGAGAGATTTCGCCTGATTTCATGCAACTCGCACAACGTAACTGTCATACAGTTCCTTCTTTGTGACAATCTCGGACGCACACAGCAGGGACAATGAGAACGCTCCTGCACCATTTTCCATGGGAAATGTTTGATCACCCAGCTTACAGCCCAGACTTGGCTCCCTCGGATTTTCGTGTCTTCTGATATGAACCGCTGGCTATGAAGACAATATTTTGACACAGGCAACAAGCAGCAAATCAAAGTAGAGAATTGACAGAAAGCGCAGGTGGCTACCTTCTACGACGAGGGTATTTGAAAATTGGTACAGTGCTGCAACATATGTTTCAGTCGGAGTGGCGACTATGTAGAGAAGTAGGTGGAAGGTGCAGCTTATTGTTGCAAATAAAATATTTGTGATTTTCACTGTGGTTTCGTTTGCGCGGCCGTTCGGAATTTACTTTACGTATAACCCTCGTATTATCAAAAACCAGTTAAAAATTAAATACATTTTGATATAGAAGCTATTGGAAACTAACATAACTTTCCATTTTCAGTACAGGTAAAATCATTAAGAAATTAAAGAAACTGGGTTCATTAGCAAACATCACGTGTTCCATGGCAGCAGACCTTCTTCCGTTTCGAGATACAAGATGATGCAAAGCCAACGAAGTATGGCTTAGCAGTTCACATGCTACATATGTGTAACTAGTTTTAAAATTAGGTGGCATTTTAGTAACCATATATTTCAGCAGCTCTGACGAAACCGAATGACAGATCCATCGGATACCTGTTATTGTGCCACTAACATGCAGTTACCATTGTTAGCAAAGTGGTTATCGCCAGGCGTGACCATGCATCGTTTTCCTCTCAATTCTTTTTCCGAGGAGGATAGGAAGGCTGCTAGCTTGTTGATGTACAGAATATCCAATAATAAATCAATACTTAGATATACAGCTCTAAAACCGTCAGTATACTTACAACGTGCAACCGATATTTTTATAGGCAGGTACGTCGATATCTTATCCGTCTGTATCTCCATATATCGATATCATTTTTCGGATTATCGAGACCCTGTAATGACACTTTCCTCAAGATAGATATATCGGATTACCGGTATATCTAAAAACATCAACAGTCCTATATCGATGTGCGGTTGCCGACTTCGGCGTGGTGCTGCGATATTTGACGACGACACAATAACGACTTTGCCGCTCATATTCCACATGCTAGGACCACACTGCAGGTGTGTAGGAACTTAGGCGTGAATCCGGCAAAGTCTATGTGGGGAAACCCGGAGACCCATTAGCACTCGCGTTTCGGAACATGAACGTTACGTACGACTGTGACAGAACAAGTCAGCTGTAGCAGAACACAGCCAAGAATGTGGCCGTCTTGTCAATTTTCAAGAATTTCGGATCTTTGTGCGGCAGCTGTAGAAACAGCAACTGAAAATAAGAGAAAAAGCACTCCGTCTACAGGCCACAAGTGGCCCATCGGGACCATCCGACCGCCGTGTCATCCTCAGCCGAGGATGTGGATAGGAGGGGCGTGTGGCCAGCTCACGGCTCTCCCAGTCGTTATAATGGTTTCCTTTGACCGGAGACGCTACTATTCGGTCGAGTAGCTCCTCAATTGGCATCAAGAGGCTTAATGCACCCCGAAAAATGGCAACAGCGCATGGTTGCCCAGATGGTCACCCATCAAAGTGCCGACCACGCCCGACAACGCTTAACTTCGGTGATCTGGTGGCAACCGGTGTATCCACTGCGGCAAGGCCGTTGCCGAAAATAAGAGAGCCTAGTGATATAATTAACCGCCCTAACAGCGTGAAAAGGGAGGACAGCTCCAAGTTACCTGCAGACTGGCCGTCGACGATTCGAGCCCAGCGGATATCTGGCCGGCGGTAGTACAAAAGGTGACTGCGAGGGAACTGCCGTGTGGCCTTAACGTTTCGCTGCAGAAAAGCATCCTCCCCTGCATACAGCCTGTCGATTTGCTATTGCCTTCTAATAACCAAAGGAGTTGCCCACCAATCACGTACCACAGAGGCACAGGCAACAGACAGCCGATACGCTAACTTCTGCAATTACCTACTGAGCAGCACTCTAGTCAACCATCCGGGTAGCACATGCAATAGCATACTGTACAACCACCACTCCATAACAGTCCCTTCAAATTGTCCAGAGACATTTCAGATATATAACATCGGTAGTCAGCGGGTAAGTGAAAATGAAGTATACAATGGAAGACATTCATCAATACACAGCAGTAAAACGGCCTGAAGACGACCGCACAAAGTCGATCGGAACGTCAGCAATTTCAGTAGCTACAACGACGAGGAGCAGTACTCTACTTTATTTTATCCAAAACACTTTTTTACTTCAATCAGTGGAACAACCACCAGCATATTAGGACTGAAAAAAATATGAACATTCTCAAAGTTCATAAATGCAAACGACATATACTGTATCGTGAAAACACATACGTCAAAAAAAAGTTTTGCATCATCCCGGTTCCCAGAACTTCTTCAGATAGACGTTGACTGTGGATATTGTATCACAGACACAGTCCGTTTGACTGTTCAGAGATGTCACTGAACCCGCCCAAAGATGTAAACAACGATGTATGAGCAGCGCCTATTAGACGGAAGGGGTCCGACAGCCGAACAATTCCAGTTATTCCACCAGGAAGGAGGTACAAGGCTCGTGTTGTCTGTAGTTCAACCATGCGTAAACGGTCAATACCGCGGTTCGATCGCGTCCGCATTGTTGCTTTGTGCCAGGAAGGTCTCTGAACGAGGGAAGTGTTCAGGCGTTTCGGAGTGAATCGGAGCGTTGTTGTACGGACAATGAGGAGATACAGAGAGACAGGAACTGTCGATGACAGGCCTCTCTCAGGCCGTCCAAGGGTTACTTCTGCAGTGGATGTCCGCTACCTAAGGATTATGGCTCGGTGGAAGCCTGATAGCAACGCCACCACTTTGAAAAAAGATTTTCGTGCAGCCACAGTACGTCCTGTTATGACTCAAACTGTGCGCAATAGGCTGCACGGTGCTTAACTTCACTCTCGACGTCCATGGCGAGCTCCATCTTTGCAAACACTACACTATGCAGCGCGGTGCAGATCGGCCCAACAACATGCCGAATGGACGGCTCTGGATTGGCATCACGTTCTCTTCACCGATGAGTCTCGCATATGCCTTCAACAGACATTCGTCGGAGATGTGTTTGGAGACAACCCGGCCAGCCTAAATGACCTATACACAGTTCCCAGTGAGTGCAGCAAGGTGGATGTTCCCTGATGTTTTGGGGTGGCATTGTGTGGGGCCGACGTACGTCGCTGGTGGTCATGGAAGGCGCCGTAACGGCTGTACGATACGTGAATGCCATCCTCCGGCCGATAGTGCAACCATATCGACAGCATATCGTCGAGGCATTCGTCTTCATGGACGACAATTCGCGCCCCCATCGTGCACATCTTGTGAATGACTTCCTTCAGATAACGGCATCGCTCGACTAGAGTGGCCAGCATGTTCTTCAGACATGACGCTATCGAACATGCGTGGGATAGATTGAAAAGGGCTGTTTATGGACGACAAACAATTCAGCGCCTAATTTCCAAAAAGTTGACGAATTGTCATGTTTCAGATTTCAAAATTTCGTAGTACTTGGAAACTACGCACTGCACGTCCTATAAGGAAAATACACGTACAGTGGCAAATTAACAACAGTTAAATGCCGAATGTTATTTAAGATTTTATTCATATATTGTTCGTTCTCTGCTTCTAATTCACTTTAGATGTTCTCATTCAGTTGTCTTAATATTGGTCCCACTGCAGCATCCTAACGGACTTGCTTATCACGTATACTGATATGGATATGCTGTCTGTTCGTTCTGAAATGTACGAAAGAACAGACACCATTGACGACCTGCAGCCGTCTAGAACGAAATTAGAATTATATTAATACCTTCAGCTGATAACAGGCGTTGACATATATCAACGGCTGCAGGTGAAAATGTGTGCCCCGACCGGGACACGAACCAGGGATTTCCTGCTTACATGGCAGACGCTCTATCCATCTGACCCACCGAGGACACAGAGTATAGAGTAACTGCAGGGACTATCTCGCGCACGCCTCCCGCGAGACCCAGATTCTCACCTTGTATGTCCACACACTGCATTCGTAGTGTCGCACCCCAACACACTCATTACTCGTGGAAGATATTCTTAGCAAGTCCCGTAAGAGTTCGGGTAATATGTGTGCATCCGCACAGAAGAAGAAGGTCATGTCCGGTGTTGCCAGAACTACATAAGTAGATATTTCTCTGCTCCAACTTCGAGTGTTGTCGAAGTGTTGTATCAGCTTTCCAGTATCCTCGTCATAGAAAGCAGCCACCTGTGCTTTCGGCCAGTCTGCAGTCGGTGGTCTACAGTCTGCAGCTCGCTGTCTGTGGAAAAATTTTGTCTTCATAGCCAGCGGTTCTTGTGAGCAGAGATGAGACTCAGGGGGAGCCAATTACGGACTGTATTGTGGGTCATCAAACACTTCTCTTTGGAAACGCTGCAGGAGCGTCTTCATTGCCCCTGCAGTGTGCGGCCGAGAAATGACCTGAAGGAGGAACTGCTCGACAGTTGTGTTATGTGGGCTGCGTGACATAGGCGAAATCACTAACCCGGCCATCATATTTCGCGGGAGGCGCTATTCCCTGCGCATCTTTACGTGCTCACTGTTGACTCAAAACTGAAAATAGCGACGCGACACGATCGACAGGCATACTAGAGACACTGCCCAACACATCTGTGCAAAGCTTTACCGGATTTTCCCGGAAGTTTCCATTTCGCGACCGATCGGAACTTACTTTCTCGGCAACCCTCGTACTTAGCCAAATATCGGTGCCTCAAACTAGCACAGAGAGATCACCATTGAACTACACTTTGCATGCAGAGTAATCAAAATAATCATGTTGAGGTTGAAGCTCTTTTTTCCATGTTTGCTTTAACAATACATTTGTTTTCGGATGAGGGTCAGCCTTTAGCAAAACACAATTTTGTTTTATATCCCAAACATGTTAACCTGAAATTGCAGCATCATCAACGGGCTTTTATTTTATGGCTTTTTACCACATGGTGTCGTTTCTCTGAGGCATTACGTTTTTATAGTGTCTGTTTTCTTTCACAGTTTGTCATTTTTTTCACAGTAAACAATGAAATAGTGACAGTGACAGCTCAATAAGCGGAACTTCACAGTGAAGAAGATGAGGAAAAAAGAAAACATGATAAACTTGGAAAGAAAAAAGGCACTATAAAAACTTAATCCCTCAGGAAGACCACACCATGCGGTAAAAATCCATAAAATAAAAGCCCACTGATGACGCTGCACTTGCAGTGAAACGTCTTTGGGATACAAAACAAAATTGTGTTTTCGTAAAGTTGGACCCCATCCAAACACATATGTAGAGTGATACTTCCTGGCAGATTAAAACTGTGTACCGGACCGAGACTCGAACTCGGGACCTTTGCCTTTCGCGGGCAAGTGCTCTACCAACTGAGCTACCCAAGCACGACTCACGCCCCCTCCTCACACCTTTACTTCCGCCAGTACCTCGTCTCCTACCTTCCAAACTTTACAGAAGCTCTCCTGCGAACCATAGATATGTAATCAAAATTAAAGGACCATTGCTCACTTATCTAACGTCGATAATCTGAAAGAAAAGGAATATGTTTCTATGACTAAATAACACAGTCTAATGCCAGAACCCACGACACAGGAAAGATTGTGCAACAGAATTCACTTGCCACTCCAGATACCGAATGCCTATCATTCTGGATGCCAAAGAAATGGCTCCCCATTGAAATAGGGAAGGACCTGGTTGCTATGTCAAAATTAGATCGCACTGCGTATTTTTGACTCATCTCCTAGTCTTTGCTCTTTGCTAAACTTGCCCATGAAATTGGGTTGGCAATGATTCTGTCTTGCTCTTACATTTGCGACTGCTCCATTTAACGATTCAGACTTCCAGTAGATTCACTTTAGAAGCAAAGAGAAGAAAACATAAGGATTAGAAAGGATGTGTACTGATGAGTAAATGAACAAGTCGCCCTATTCCTTTGCCGTAGGGCATTGGTACACTGACCAGTTAAATACACAGCAGGAGAGTTAACGTTGCTTGTATGCAAGGTACATCAAAATGACAGTAATGAAACGATATATAAGGTCCCGTTTCAATGTCTAGATTGCAAACGATTGCATTAAATTTGATAACAAGTTCAGGTTGTTCGTACAATAGTCCTCAGATCTGAAGAAACAAGCAGAAACAGAAAATTGCTTTGGGTAAATTGACTTCAATTGTCTTCAAGAATATACATATTTCAAGGTAAAGTAAGGTACAAAATGGAATGACGTACTAATCAGGGAAAAGATGTAATGTCAATGTATAGTGACCAAATCGGCTGCATACCTAGGAACTACATAAAAAATAAATTGTTTCTTTTATCCACTTCACAGTAAGGGTAGGCCTCATCGCCTGCGTATCTTGTTATTACGAAAGGAAGGAAACGCAGAAATCAGATGAAGAGACAAACTGAGTATGCAAAAGAGATAAAGAATAAAAAATAAAAGAACCCTTTCATTACAGACAATGAAATAAAACAGGATGAATGTTATAAGTTATAACAAGCAAAGAACGTGAATAATAACAAAAAATAAACCAACACACCATGTTTAATAAAATAGCACTTGAGTATAGAATTTTTACACAGAAAACCGGTAAGATACTATATACAACTATGCAAAGTAGCCAGATTTGTCTGGGGCCTATTAAGCTTTAAGCAGACTAACAGCTGTGTGTGCTTGCGAAGGCAAATAAACAAAAGCCAGATAAACCGGCACGTGGCGTGCAGGTATGCACGGTTACAAAACGTATTACATAAAAGGGACGTTATTATAGAATTAAAGTGTAAGAGAAAGAACGACGAACAAGAACGAAAAGGCAAACGTGCATGACAGTCTAGCATCAAAAATGTAGTGATGAAGCCATGACCTCTTACGGCAGAACAGTTGCTAACAGAGGGCGATATTTCGAAAAACGAGTTTGAAAAGAACGGCACACCTGGCGAATGTCATACCATTAACAGTCATTACTAGGGTAAGCCAATTACTATATTTGCAGACGGTGTGCCACTTCGTCAATAGTTACTCGTCTGTCTAAGAGAATCATTCCACGTGAACGCTCAATGGTTTCTTCATTTGTGGCGGTAAACGGTCGTCCGGCTCCTTCATCGTGCGTAACACTTGTGCGACCATTTCGGAATTTTTCAATTTATTCGTAGACACTCCGTTGTGGTAAAACACCGTTCCCGTACTGTACCGAAAGTCTTCGATGAATTTCGGCCCCTGATACGCCTTCCGACCACAAAAAAACGGATCACTGAGCGTTACTCTTCTTTGGTGCAAATAGGCAGTGGAGCAGCCATGATTAACAGCACGGCAGCGATAACGAAACTAACCCAGCAGCTTGAAAATTGCAAAGATATAGCAACAAATAAACAATGCATATGTCATCAACCCCCCCCCTCCCCCCCCCACCCCCACCCCATGAACCATAGACCTTGCCGTTGGTGGGGAGGCTTGCGTGCCTCAGCGATACAGATGGCCGTACCGTAGGTACTACCAAAACACTCTCTCCCATATTTCGCGATAATACAAAACGTGCTGCCCTTCTTTGAACTTTTTCGATGTAGCCCGTCAGTCCTACCTGGTAAGGGTCCCACACTGCGCAGCAGTATTCTAAAAGAGGACGGACAAGCGTTGTGTAAGCAGTCTCCTTAGTAGGTCTGTGACATTTTCTAAGTGTCCTGCCAATAAAACACAGTCTTTGGTTAGCCTTCACCACAACATTTTCTATGTGTTTCTTCCAATTTAAGTTGTTCGTAATTGTAATACATAGGTATTTAGTTGAATTTACGGCATTTATAATTGACTGATTTATCGTGTAACTGAAGTTTAACGGATTCCTTTTAGCACTCATGTGCAACCCCTCACACTTTTCGTTTTTTAGGGTCAACTGCCAATTTTCACACCATTCAGATATCTTTTCTAAATCTTTTTGCAGTTTGTTTAATCTTCTGATGACTTTAGTAGTCGATAAATAGTAGAGACATCTGCAAACAACCTAAGACGGTTGCTCAGATTGTCTCCCAGACCGTTTATATAGATAAGGAACAGCAAAGGGCCTATAACACTACCTTGGGGAATGCCAGAAATCACTTCTGTTTTACTCGATAACTTTCCATCAATTACTAGAACTGTGACCTCTCTGACAGGAAGTCACAGACCCAGTCAGAGAACTGAGACGATATTCCATAAGCACGCAATTTCACTATAAGTCGCTTGTGTAGTACAGTGTCAAAAGCCTTCTGGAAATCCAGAAATGCGGAATCGATCTGAAATCCTTTGTCAATAGCACTCAACACTTCATGTGAGTAAAGAGCTAGTTGTGTTTCACAAGAACGTGTTTTCTAAACCCATGATGACTGTGTGTCAATAGACCGTTTTCTTATCCTACTCTGGGATAAGGCTTAGTTCTATACAGTCCTTGTTGAGAACAATTTTTGAATGTTCTTTTGCAATTCTCTGCCTTATTTGAGAAGACTTATTCACATCTCCAACTGCCTGACAATGCATATACCTAGGACTATCAGGAAATGGAGAAAAGGGATCTTCAGTGATTTCAAAATTTAAAAAAATGTTTGTCTAGATCAAAAACAATATACAACACTAAATTTGATAACTAGCTTCGATTATTCATAAAACCATCTTCAAATCTGAAAGAACAAACAGAAACAAAACTGATTTAGGTAAACTGATTTATTCTTCAAGTATATACATATTTCAAGATACAGGTTTACAAGCTATTGACATACCACTCATAAAAATGACACAGTGTCAAAGTGTAGAGATCACATCGACTGCAATCTTAGAACTACATAACATAATAAATTGTTTGTTTCTTTTATCCGTATCAGTTTAGAATTACATCGTGCATGACTGTTGTGTACATAGTTCCGCGTAGTCAACCCGTACACAACTTTCCCACTAGAGCGCGCCCCGCTAAGCACAACAGCGCAGGCGCAGCACTTGTCCGTCTCCGCACTATGAGATGGTGCTGCCTTAGAGATGGACCAAATTCTGCTTCCGCCGATCTGCGTATTAATATGTAATGCAGTTGACTGCTAGCGTAGAACCTTTTCTCCTCGCAGATCACACTCGCACAGTGATACCTAAATCCGCGAGGTATTATAACGAGTGTACAGACCTCCGATTAGTCAGTCTGCATTTGTCTGCATTAGTCTGCACGAGTCTGCATTAGTCTGTACCAGTCTATAGTCAAGTTTCTGGCTGCGCCTAATAAGATTATCATATTCCTGTACATAGCCATGAAGATAAATGTATAGACACTTTGTCAAGTATCAGAGATATGTGAGAATAAGATTAACATACCAAGACCAAAGGAACCTCAGATTGTCAATTGTAAATAGCATACAGAATCAAGTTAAGTTATTCTTATGCTTGTTACTATTTTAATAATTGAGTGTGAAAATTAATCAGGTTCTGTTTAAAGTTGGTCACCGTCAATCTGCTACTCTAAGTGTGCAAGTGGCATTTCTATCGTCTGACCTAGCGGCAGAAGATGAACACGACACGATAAGACCACGAGACATATTGCTGACACTCGCCTACTTCGTTAGAGCGACAAGTCCAATAATCTGATGGTGTGTGTACCGAAGGTCTTACTGTACGCACACCACAATGACAAAATTGGGCTACCCAAAAGTGGACCTGCGGCAACTGTGGTGCACATGTGCCATAGATAACATGGGTGAACTACAGCTGTGGAGATGTTTGCAGGCGACTGGACGTAAAACTGTTGAGCGCCGAGATGAGCCGAAGGCTACCAACAGTGTCTCCTCAACCACGTTTCAGCGAACATTGCTCTGTAGAGGCCTCCGCAGCAGGTTCCCTTGTTCATGTGTTCATGTTGACTGCTGTTCATTGGCGACAAGGGCTGGAATTTGAAAGCCAACACCGGCTGACCTTCCCAGATGAATCAAGTTTTATACTGTGGCCGAGCGGTTCTAGGCGCCTCAGTCCGGAACCGCGGCGCTGCTACGGTCGCAGGTTCCGATCCTGCCTCGGTCACGGATGTGTGTGATGTCCTTAGGTTACTTAGGCTTAAGTAGTTCTAAGTCTAGGGGACTGATGACCTCAGACCCACAGTGCTTAGAGACATTTGAACCATTTGAACGTTTTATACTCAATCGGACAGATCGCTGTTGGTGTGTACAGTGTGAAACGTCTGAAATGAAAGATCTTGCAACCACGAGGGGCCGTTATTCTCTGTGAAGTGTTTCTGTAGCATTCTCTGGTTGATCTCGTCATTCTGGAAGGCACGCTGGATCAACGCAGGTACGCATCTACACTACTGGCCATTAAAATTGCTACACCACGAATCTGACGTGATACAGACGCGAAATTTAACCGACAGGAAGACGATGCTGTGATATGTAAATGATTAGGTTTTCAGAGCATTCGCACAAGGTTGGCGCCGGTGGCGACACCTACAACGTGCTGACATGAGGAAAGTTTCCAACCGATTTCTCATACACAAACAGCAGTTGACCGGCGTTGCCAGGTGAAACGTTGTTGTGATGTACCGTGTAAGGAGGAGAAATGCGTACCATCACGTTTCCGACTTTGATAAAGGTCGGATTGTAGCCTATCGCGATTGCGGTTTATCGTATCGCGACATTGCTGCTCTCGTTGGTCGAGGCCCAATGACTGTTAGCAGAATATGGAATCGCTGGGTTAAGGAGGGTAATACGGAACGACATGCTCGATCCCAACGGCCTCGTATCAGTATCAGTCGAGATGACAGGCATCTTATCCGCATGGCTGTAACGGATCGTGCAGCCACGTCTCGATCCCTCAGTCAACACATGGGGACGTTTTCAA
Source organism: Schistocerca serialis cubense (assembly GCF_023864345.2). Lineage (NCBI taxonomy): Eukaryota > Metazoa > Arthropoda > Insecta > Orthoptera > Acrididae > Schistocerca > Schistocerca serialis. Next base: position 124,581,770 of record NC_064639.1, read on the forward strand.
GACAACAACCATCTGCACGAACAGTTCGACGACGTTTGCAGCAGCATGGACTATCAGCTCGGAGACCGTGGCTGCGGTCACCCTTGGGGCTGCATCACACACAGGAGCGCCTGCGATGGTGTACTCAACGACGAACCTGGGTGCACGAATGGCAGAACGTCATTTTTTCGGATGAATCCAGGTTCTGTTTACAGCATCATGATGGTCGCATCCGTGTTTGGTGACATCGCGAGGAACGCACATTGGAAGCGTGTATTCGTCATCGCCATACTGGCGTATCACCCGGCGTGATGGTATGGGGTGCCATTGGTTACACGTCTCGGTCACCTCTTGTTCGCATTGACGGCGGTTTGAACAGTGGACGTTACATTTACGTTGTGTTACGACCCGTGGCCGTACCCTTCATTCGATCCCTGCGAAACCTTACATTTCAGCAGGATAATGCACGACGGCATGTTTCAGGTTCTATACGGGCGATTCTGGATACAGAAAACGTTCGTCTGCTGCCCTGGCCAGCACATTCTGCAATTGAAAACGTCTGGTCAATGGTGGCCGAGCAACTGGCTCGTCACAATATGCCAGTCACTACTCTTGATGAACAGTGATATCGTGTTGAAGTTGCATGGGCAGCTATACCTGTACACGGCATCCAAGCTCTGTTTGACTCAGTGCCCAGGCGGATCAAGGCTGTTATTAAGGCCAGAGGTGGTTGTTCTGGGTACTGTTTCTCTGGATCTATGCACCCCAATTGCGTGAAAATGTAATCACATGTCAGTTCTAGTATAATATATTCGTCCAATGAATACCCGTTTACCATCTGCATTTCTTCTTGGTGTAGCAATTTTAATGACCAGTAGTGTATCTTTGCGAACATGTCTACCCCTGCGTGGAGTTTGTTTTCCCTCGGCACTATGGTATCTACCAGCAGGACAATGCAACATGCCACACAGCTCGCAGTGTACGAACGTGGTTCGAAGAGCACCAGCATGAGTTTGCTGTACTCCTCTAGCATCATACGTAAATACAATAGAGAATCTGCGGCACCACCTCGATCGGGTACTTCGCGTCATGAATCCTCAACCGAAAAACCCTGTGCTTTTGACCATGGGAATGAAGTAAGCATGGCTCCACATCCCAGTCGGTTCCTCCCAGAACCTCAATGACTCTCGACCTGCATGTCGGCACTGCAAACATTGGTTGTTCTGGCTTTTGAGAGGTGGTCAAATTAATGTGACCAGATAGTGTATGTAAGTTGTCCTCGAAATATGTATATTTTTCAAGTCCATCTAAATCAACGTACCTAAAGAAATTTTCTATTTCTGCCTGTTCTTTCATATGTGAGGTTGGTTGTATGAACACCCAAAATTGGTTATCGAATTAAATGTTGTTTGTGGTCTAGACAAATAAAAAATTTTGTATAAAATTTTTCAAAAAGTTCTTGAAAACTTGGTCGTTGCTGAAGTAGTTGCACGAAAGCCACAGTGGGTGTTCGGGATGGATATACAGCTGGCTGTTGTGGCTCTCCAATGTATACACTGCTTCGCTAGAAGTGCATAGGTGTCAAAAGGTAGGGCTATAACTATCGCATCGGCCAAAGATCACGGTGCCACAACAAAGTCGGCATGCACTTTGATAGCACAGACAACAGGTTAGCGATGTCTCACTGCAGACCGCTACGACGAATAGGAGACGCTCCTGAAGACGTGCCCCCCCCCCGCCCCCCCCCCCCTCTCAGCACCACTGCACCATTTCACAGAGGTAGATATAGAGCTGAGCATGAACGAGCTTTGCGCCATTTCGTGACCTCCAGTGAAGTAGTCAACATTTTCTGGTTAGGATACCAGTGCTATTCAAGTCTAAGAAGGAAATGTGCTTAAGCGAATGATGCACTTGTTCTTCAGGAGAATACTTGTGTGCATCAAGTGAAGCACATTCGGGAGGACGACGGTTCAAACCCGCATCCAGCCTTCCAGATTTAGGTTTTCCGTGATTGCCCTAAATTGCTTCAGGCAAATGCCAATATGGTTCCTTTAAAAGGGCACGGCCGATTTCCTTCCCCAGCCTTCCCTAATCCGAGCTGGTGCTCAGTCTCTAATGACTGCTCAATTATTCAAAAACAGTCTTAACCGCATTTATTTTTGTTATACCGCAAACCGGTTTCAACCCGACGTAGGAGTCATCTTCTGGGCGTTTACACCATTGGTCGACTGCTGGTGATGTCACTCCTGTCAACATAGTTTCCTGCCGTTATGTAGATAGGAGTGACACCACCAGCAGTCGGCCAATGGTGTGAACACCCAGAAGATGACCCCTATGTCAGGTTGAAACTGGTTGGCGGTATAATAATAATAATAAATGCGGTTAAGACTGTTTTTGAATAATTGATTAATCATACTAATCGCTGCTTCATCTCCACAACCATGTTGTCCGAAAATCTAATGACTGCGTTGTTGACGGGACGTTAAACGCTAATCTCTCCCCCCACTTCCCCATCCCACTCCCACTAAGTGACGCATTACTGTTCAAAGACAGTTGTAAATATTCGCACACCCCTGTGGCAATCGATTGTATAAAGTAGATCTTTGTGTCATCCTAGTAATAAAGTGAACGAACGCTTCATATGCTGTAGTTCCGATCAGTCATCTCCCAGAGCTATCAAAGAACCTATATTTATGACCGGACGATTGTAATTTCGTCAGGTCACAGCAATTACATCATCGTAAAGGACGTTGATGTCCAGAGCACCCTGCCGGAGAAATTATCCACACACTCCCGTATACGCGGCGCGGGAAAGCCCAGCCGAAAGCCACTGATCCCAGTGTAGGCAACTGGGCAAGATGCTGGTGCTCGCTCAGCTGTCCTGACTTCGATTCTCTACCATTGTTATCTCGCTGAATTCGTTTGTGTGCGGCCGACGATTCCTTAGTGCCAACAATGCTGCTTCCTTTGCTTTATTGAATTGAAAAATGTGTGTCTGTTGTTAGCTATACCTGTTTCGATTATCGATTATTTCTTTAGTAACAAGAGTCCCAGCGCAAGCAGGCAGATGAGAGGGTCATCGCTCCTTAATTCATGCCGTGGTGGTTCGATGAACCCTCTGCCAGCCACTTAAATGTGATTTGCAGAGTATCCATGAAGATGTAGACGTGTCCCGTATCAAAACTGTTTTCTACGAACCGCAACAACTGGCCACAGTCGAACCTTAAGATGACGTCCAGCTGTCTTACGGAAATATTGTGCCGTTAAACAATAAGATCTGACGCTACCCACGAGAAACTTTCAAGAAGTTGCTACGTCGGGAAAGCCGCAAAGAGGGTAACTAGTCACTGCTTACAATTAATCTCTTGAACCATGTGAACGTATAAATTGATGTATCATCCCCTTGGACATTTACACTACTGGCCATTAAAATTGCTACACCAAGAAGAAATGCAGGGTCTTATACTAGAACGGACATGTGATTACATTTTCACGCAATTTGGGTGCATAGATCCTGAGAAATCAGAACCCTGGACAACCACCTCTGGCCGTAATAACGGCCTTGATATGCCTGGGCATTGAGTCAGAGCTTGGATGGCGTGTAGAGGTACAGCTGCAAATGCAGCTTCAACACGATACCACAGTTCATTAAGAGTAGTGACTGGCATATTGTGATGAGCCAGTTGCTTGGCCACCATTGACCAGACGTTTTCAGTTGGTGAGAGATCTGGAGAGTGTACTGGCCAGGGCAGCAGTCGAACATTTTCTGTATCCATAAACGCCCGTACAGGACCTGCAACATGCGGTCGTCCATCATCCTGCTGAAAAGTAGGGTTTCGCAGGGATCGAATGGAGGGTACAGCCACGCGTCGTAACACATCTGAAATGTAACGTCCACTGTTCAAAGTGCCGTCAATGCGAACAAGAGGTGACCGAGACGTGTAACTAATGGCACCCCATCACGCCGGGTGATACGCCAATATGGCGATGACGAATACACGCTTCCAGTGTGGGTTCACCGCGATGTCGCCAAACACGGATGCGACAATCATGATGCTGTAAACAAAACCTGGATTCATCCGAAAAAACGACGTTTTGCCATTCGTGCACCCATGTTCGTCGTTGAGTACACCATCGCAGGCGCTCCTATCAGTGATACAGCATCAAGGGTAACCGCAGCCATGGTCTTCGAGCTGATAGTCCATGCTGCTGCAAACGTCGTCGAACTGTTCGTGCAGATGGTTGTTGTCTTGCAAACGTCCCCATCTGTTGACTCAGGGATCGAGACGTGGCTGCACGATCCGTTACAGCCATGCGGATAAGATGCCTGTCATCTCGACTGCTAGTGATTCGAGGCCGTTGGGATCCAGCACGGCGTTCCGTATTACCCTCCTGAACCCACCGATTCCATATTCTGCTAACAGTCATCGAATCTCGACCAACGCGAGCAGCAATGCCGCGGTACGATAAACCGCAATCGCGATAGGCTACAATCCGACCTTTATCAAAGTCGGAAACGTGATGGTACGCATTTCTCCTCCTTACACGAGGCGTCGTAACAACGTTTCACCAGGCAACGCCAGTCAACTGCTGTTTGTGTATGAGAAATAGGTTGGAAACTTCCCTCATGTCAGCAGGTTGTAGGTGTCGCCACAGGCCCCAACCTTGTGTGAATGCTCTGAAAAGCGAATTATTTGCATATCACAGCATCTTCTTCCTGTCGGTTAAATTTCGCGTCTGTAGCACGTCATCTTCGTGGTGTAGCAATTTTAATGGTCAGTAGTGTATTACAGCTCTGAAATTTCCTTAATCATTGTAAGTTTTTTTGCAGTCTCATACATGTTTGTAACTCAGATGCTGTTTATCTGCGCCGCACTGGTTCCTTAAACATGCAGCTAGGTGTAGATATTACGCATGCAGTAATGGTGGTCACTACTAGAACAGGTCAAGTCATTAGAACCCCCATTCTCCTTCTCCAGTACATTTTTAATGAGATCACTCACATACTGGCATGCTTGACTGTGAAGTACACATAAGCACTGACTGTACTCGAAAGTGCCATGTCCTGTTACATGGGGAATGTTATCAATAATGGGGCTCCACCCGCAGTTGCCAATAGTGGACAGGCATCTTTTGCGGTCACACTTACGAAACAAAACGACCAATTCTTCTAAAGGTACTGTTGTGAACGCCTATTGAGCAGGAAGTTTCGCTTGTACTGCGTTAGTTTCATCCGATTTCTTCGCAAAAGATTACTGAAGAGAATTTTTTAATTTTATTTTTGTTTTTGTGGGTCTGCATCGATGTGATGAAGAATTAAAAAAAAAGGTTCAAATGGCTCTGAGCACTATGGGACTTAACTTCTAAGGTCATCAGTCCCCTAGAACTTAGAACTACTTAAACCTAACTAACCTAAGGACATCACACACATCCATGCCCGAGGCAGGATTCGAACCTTCGACCGTAGCGGTCGCGCGGTTCCAGACTGTAGCGCCTTTAACTGCTTGGCCACCCCGGCCGGCATGAAGAATAAACAGCAGCGTTTTGTGTGCTAAGTGATTTTATGTACATTGATTTGAAAAACGCTCTGACGAATCCGTCCTAACATGTCTCGGAAGACCCAATGGTACCGGCCGACCGCCGTGTCATCCTCAGCCTATACGGGTCACTGTATGTGGACGTGGAGGGGCATGTGGCCAGCACACCGCTCTCCCGGCCGTTGTAAGTTTTCGTGACCGCAGCCGCTACTTCTCAGTGAGTGCACCTCGCTTGCCAACAGCGTTCGGCAGATCGGACGGTCAGTCATTCAGGTGCGAGGCAAGACCGACAGCGCTTAACTTCGGTGATCTGACGGGAAGCGGTTTCACCACTACGGCAACGCCGTGGGACTGTGTAAGTTGATACACAGTGATTATTACTGTGGAAGTCTGCTACGCAACTGAGCTAGTTTATAATTACATATATTTGTTACACACAATATTCTATACTGTTTGTAAAGGCGGCAGTTGTCAATTCAATATCAGTAAAGTACGTTTACAAGCTGAAATCGAATGTTTTGTAAGGAACTCTGAGAGTAAACCAAAGACCAACCTTCCTTACGCAAACAATGGCCTGTCTTTATAAATAATTTAGCACCCTATTATAGTATGCTTACAGTTGCTTACCAATAGAGACCTATATGAGGGTCACTCTAAAAGCAAAGAACGTTTTGATTTTACGAGCAGCGAAATTCTCCCACCAACCCTGTCATCTTACGGACCTTCCTAATCATTGGCGCCAATACGATGCTAACATCGAGCAGTAACGGTCATTTACTGCGATTTTAACATTTATGGAAAAATTAATGATCGATCCAAGCGTAAGGTTCGTATTATAATAAGTTTACTGAATGCAAAAGAAAGAAAAAAGAAAAGGTTTGCCCTATCGAAATTAACAGACAGATTGCTGGCTGAAAGAATATTCACAATAAAGAGCAATCAGGCCATTCTTCAGTAGTGATTTACCGAACTCAAATCAAGGATTGAGGAAAAAATCCAATGTGATAGTTGTCTCAGTGCTGATGGACTGAGCTTGTGCTTACCTCCAAGTAATGATCAGTTGATTATCAAATTGTTTGTTGCGATTTGGATTCTCTTTGATGGAGCAGAATGGGGAAGGAGAAAGAACAGGTAGCTCAGAGAGGTACATAGGATGATACACGTGCCCCTACCCATGCGTTTCATGCAAACCGCAATACTTTCAAATACCACGAATATAATTTTCATATTCTCTCGTCCGTTACATGCAAACTACTCGTCCTAAAATAAAATAAAATAAAGAACAGAAATCTTCTGCAGGAAATTTAATGAAGTTAAATTTCATAGTGGGGTGCATTTTCGCTAGAAGACTTAGTTTCCGCATTATTCAAGAAAAATGTTCAAAACTGACCTTGAAATGTGGTTTTCTTGAATAACTCTAAAACTGTGGCCTCCAGCGAAAACCTGTCCCACAACAAACTTTAACTGCAATAAATCTCCTACAAACATCATGTTAATTTTTTTTTAATTTTTTATTTTATTTTATTAATTTTTTTTTTTTTTTTTTTTTTTTTTTTTTTTTTTTTTTTTTTTTTTGCAGGACTAATAATTTGTGTGTAGCAAGCAAGAGAATATGGACATGGTATTTGGCTGCATTGCAGGCTGCATGAAACCTATCGGTAGGACACCTGAATCGCCCTGTATAACGAACCAGATGTTGTTGTGGAAGCCAATGCGAGGAGAATGGGATTGACTGTCCACGTCTATAAAACAGAGGAGGGATCCCTAGTCAGAAAAGTTTCAGGGAAGACCTTTAGGCAAACTGAAAATAGGATGAGAGGATCAACTGATCAAGGACCTCCAGGTACATGGAGCAAGGTAAGAAGATGCTGGGGACAGAATGCTGTGGAGCAGGCTACTTGATGACGCCAAACACCGACTCCAGTTTCTGGGTCTAGGAGAGTAAGAAAAAGTAGGATTGAGTAAGATTTGGGCTGTAACAAAAATGTCCCATAAAGCAACGAACAGGAGCTGCACTAACTGTTCTCGCTCTCTATGATGACAGCGAGGAGGTTTTGAGCAACACTGTTACCTCACTTCGTCTTAATAGTCCAGCAAGGAAGCGCCAGTCCACTGAATGGCGTCATTCACTATTCCAATAAACCCGGAAGAAAGCCAAGTGGTTATCTGAACAGGTGGCTTACCGAATGATAGTCAGTGCTCTATTTCTCTCGCTGTGTTACTATAATTTAGACATAAATTGCGTCTAAGAACATATTTTCGTGGATTACAGACCTCGTGTTATAAGCACTCAGTTTCTCAATTCCGGAAAGTTTATTAAATGGTTCAAATGGCTCTGAGCACTATGGGGCTTAACTTCTGAGGTCATAAGTTCCGCTGACCGTGGTGGCCGAGCGGTTCTAGGCGCTTTAGTCTGGAACCGCGCGGCCGCTACGGTCGCAGGTTCGAATCCTGCCTCGGGCATGGATGTGTGTGCTGTCCTTAGGTTAGTTAGGTTAAAGTAGTTCTAAGTTCTAGGGGACTGATGACCTCAGATGTTAAGTCCCATAGTGCTCAGAGCCATTTGAACCATCATCATTCCCCTAGAACTTAGAACTACTTAAACTAACTAACCTAAGGACATCACACACATCCATGCCCGAGGCAGGATTCGAACCTGCGACCGTAGCGGTCGCGTGGTTCCAGACTGTAGCGCCTAGAAGGTTTATTAAAACTAATGTTTTGTTACAGTATCAGTAATATGTTTCTTCTTTCCGTAGGGTTGGCAACTGAAAGACTGCACTGGCCAACTGCACCCATTATATGGAGATGTGAGCGACGAGGAAAGCATTCTTTCTGTATTCAAATGGATTACTGACAATCTGGGAGGAGTCGACATTCTCGTCAACAGCGCGGGATTGTTTCGCAATTCTGGCTTGATTTGTGAGTGATGAATATTCTCTATAAGAGTATGAAGCTGGTTTATAAATCAGAATTACTTACCAACTAACAATTGGTTTGATACGGCAATCGTAGAACGTCAAGGATATCACATGCCAGAAGTTGTCTGTTATTCAGAGATGATAAATAAGAGGAAGTTCTGAAATGCGTCACTCCTTCTGATCTGACTCGTCTCATTTTTATTTAGTTGATTTTCGCGTCTGAGACAACGGGATGGAAAATGGCATATGTGATCTGCATGTACAGTCAAACAAATGATTACAGTTTCAGAAGAATTCAAATGGCTCAAATGGCTCTGAGCACTATGGGACTCAACATCTGAGATCATCAGTCCCCTAGAACTTAGAACTACTTAAACCTAACTAACCTACGGACGTCACACACATCCTTGCCCGAGGCAGGATTCGAACCTGCGACCGTAGCGGTCGTGCGGTTCCAAACTGAAGCGCCTAGAACCGCTCGGTCACACTATCTGGCTTCAGAAGAATTGGACCATTTATTTAAGAGAAAGTGCTTCACAAATTGAAAAGTGAGTAACAAAATGTTCAAATGTGTGTGAAATCTTATGGGACTTAACTACTAAGGTCATCAGTCCCTAAGCTTACACACTATTTAACCTAAAGTATCCTAAGGACAAACACACACACCCACGCCCGAGGGAGGACTCGAATCTCCACCGAGATCAGCCGCACAGTCGATGACTGCAGCGCCTTAGACCGCTCGGCTAATCCCACACGGCGAAAAGTGAGTAACACGTTGGCCCACCTCTGGCCCTTACGTAAACCGTTTTGGAATGTCCTCGTGATGGATATCGTGCCAAATTCCGCCCAGCTGGCGCGTTACACTGTCAGAATAGCCTGCTGGTTGGAGGACCCTCCTATAATGCTCCGAGCGTTCTCAATTTGGGAGACATCTGGCGATCTAGCTGGCCAAAGCATGGTTTGCCAAGCGCGAAGACCAGCAGTAGAAACTCTCGCCGTGTGCGAGCGGGCGTTATCTTGCTGATATATAAGCCTATAATGGCTTGTCGCGTAGGCCAACAAAACGGGACGTAGAATATCGTCGAAGTATCGCTGTAAGGGTGCCGCGCATGACAACGAAAGGGGTCCTGCTATGGAAAGAAATGACACCGCAGACCATCAACCCTGGCTGTCGCGCGTTACGGCGGGCGACAGCGGTATCACACCGCTGTCCTGGGCGTCTCCAGACGCTTCTCCGGACTGGAATCTCATTGGCTGGAGTAGAACGGTCTTCAGTGACGAGTTCCTGACGACATGTCTGGAGACACTCCGGGCAGTGGTGGGATACCAACTTGACTGTCATCAGTCATACGGCCCGGCAACCACGAGTGTTGGGTTCTGTTCCTCTTCGTAGTAGAATCCCATGGGTTGTCATCTGCGGCACTCTTAGAACACAGCGGTACGTCAACGGTATTCTAAACCCCTTCATGGCACGGGATCCTGGTTTTCATTTTCAGAAAGATGGAGCCCGCCCACATACGGGGAGCGTATCTACTGCCTGTCTTCGTGCTTGCCAAACCATACCTTGACCAGCAAGGTCGCCAGATCTCTCTCCAGTTGAGAACGTTTCAAGCATTATTGGCAGAGCTCTCCAACCAGCTCGGGATTTTGACGGTCTAACGCACCAATTGGACAGAATTCGGCATGATATTTGTAAAGCGTTGTTGACTTGCTCAGTTTACGAAGCTCTTTCTCTTGAACAAATCATCCAATTTTTTTCAACTTTTTGTAGTCCTGTCTTCCTCAGTTGCACGTAATATTACGGTATATTGATAATTTTTTTAACATATGTACATATTCCAGGCCACTGATGATGCCTTGCAGAAAATAAAGGCGAAACGCGTATGGCACTAAAATTGTGTTTTATTCAGTTGCCGTCAGACGGTCAGACGGCCGATTGGGCCTCGTGCAGGGCGGGTAGGCGGCCCTTCGCTTTGTTCAGGCGCGAGCATCTTTGTCTGAGGTTTAGGACTGCCGCCGACTGTAGACGTATTCCTTGAATACGGTGGGCAGCGCAGCATGAGGGTCCAGCGACTTCACCTTAAAACGCCGGTATGAGCCATGATACAATCTTAGCTGTCTGCAGAATACTGCCCATTTTTACAAGCAAAAGCTATTTGGTCAGAGCACGGGTCTATAGAATTTGGTTTCCCACAGTCGGATGCCCTCCCTGAAAGTAGGAGATTGGCATGTGACTCGCAGATAAACATCTCTGGCTGTTTCGTGGGATCAGAAGTAGTTCAAGGAAGGAGCTGCACTGGCTGCTCCTAAAAAAATTAGGAGGTAGTGGTAGACAGCAGGCAGCATTCTAAGAATTACATACGTGAGAGAAACATGAATTACCGGAAATAAAGAACATATGTGAAAAGCCGGAATTTAGGAATTCTACTCACAGAAAGACAGGCCACTAACAGTCCCTCATAGGAGGGGGGTTTAGCAGTTTTCTTATGATCAGTTTAGTTGACTAGAATTAACGGAGTCATGCCACTGACGAAAGATAGTTGACATTAACTATGGGGAGAGCAGAAACACATGAGACATTTGCAGGAGAGCTTCTGTGAAGTTTGGAAGGTAGGAGACGAAATACTGGCAGAACTGAAGCTGTGAGGTCGGGGCGTGACTCTTGCTTGGGTAGCTCAGTTGGTAGAGCACTTGCCCGCCAAAGGCAAAGGTCCCGAGTTCGAGTCTCGGTCCGGCACATAGTTTTAATCTGCCGGGAAGTTTCATATCAGCGCACGCTCCGCTGCAGAGTGAAAATTTCATTCTAGAAACACATGACTTTTACACCTTGACGACAGCACACTTACTACCAAGCTCCTTCCATGACTCTGGACGAAGACGGAGCTACTTCTGACGGAGGAGACGACGTCCAGCGGCCATCTGTCGGCACTGGTCCACATTACTCCTTGCTAAAGCTTAAATCATGTTGACATTCAGCAGCACAGGCGACCGGGAATGAGAGGTATAAATCGTCGGTAGGCGCATGGTTTTGGCTAAGTTAGATTCTAGAATTTCAGTACTTCTGACTGCGCATTCCAAGGCTCATTAACGTCCCAGTTAGTTATAGTAGTCGCGTGTGACATTCTATAACTTGCAGTAACGTCTTTTTTCATCACTGATTTGGAAGATGACGGTATCACCCTCTTCCTTAATTCTCGTGGTTTGTGTTGAGTGAATCAGTCATCAGAGGAAAAACTCTCCTATCAAAGCACAAAAAAGTCGAATATGTCCCTGTTTAAAAGACTGACTAAAAAATGGGTTACCAGCTGCCTCACTCTACCTTCCACAGCACCTTTAAAGCTTTTCCCAAAAATTTTGGAAAATCCATCCACTCTCACTTGCCCATTTTCACTCAGTCATTATCTCAGTCATTATCTCTTTGCGTCTCCTTAATTGTCACTGTCTCCTGCCTCACAGCTAGTCCCCGTTCAGTCCTATTACTACTCTGATCTCTATGTCACTGTCTTCCACTTGCTCTCTCTTACTGCTACTATCACATCCATTCCTTTCCACTGCTGTCGTCTCTTCTCATTGTCACTATCTCTCTCTTCCTCGTTGTCAAAGTCATAGATTCTGCCTCTCAACTATCACTGTTTCTCACCCACTTCTACTTTCTCCCTCTCTTTATTCCTCTCCCACTGGCACCGTCTCCTTCACTCTTTCCCTAGCGCTGCTCTGTCACTATATCCTTGTCTTTCTCCTACACTGCCATTCTCTCCTTCGTCTTTTTTATATCACAATCAATTTCCACTCTACTATCGTCCAGTATTTATTAGTTTTCCGTCTCTTCCCCAATGCCACTGCCCGTTCTCTCTCAGCATCAGGAAGCGCGATTATGTTCGCATGCCAAAATTTTCGGGAAAATTTTAAAGGTGCTGAAAAGGGTAGAATGAGACAGCTGGTACCGCATTTTCCAGCCAGTCTGCTAAACTGGAGTATATTCGCCTTTTTTGACCCGATAAGAGCATTTTTCTGATGGTTCCCTTCTCCTCCCTGCTACAGCAGGACATGTCAGTCGTGGAAAGAACTTTATGGGCCGGTAAAATTTTGATAGTTTACTTATGTGAAATTGAAATAACGAAAAACTAATTTTGCACTTCAGACCGCGTTTTAGATGCAAACAATTTTTTCATGCACCTCAGTGCAACATGGGCTACCAGAATCCTCTGATGATAACTGAGACACTTTATGGCATACTTTTACGTCACCTTACGAACTATGTTTTCGCCTCACTCCGGATTTTACGTATACAAGTACGGTAACTTGGAATCTCTTTATCTCGGAAACGGATAAAGATATCAAGAAAATTTCCTAGGTTGTTCTATATCGGGATCTTGGGAATAAATCGTAAAAGTACTCCCATTTACTGTGCATAGCCATTTTGGAATCTGAGGCTGGTTTTAGTACACAAAAACTATATTTTTGGGTTGAAACTTCCTGGCAGATTAAAACTGTGTGCCGGACTGAGACTCGAACTCGGGACCTTTGCCTTTCGCGGGCAAGTGCTCTACCAACTGAGCTGCCAAAGCACGACTCACTCCCCGTCCTCACAGCTTTAATTTTGCCAGTACCTCGCCTCCTACCTTCCAAACTTTACCGAAGCTCTTCTGCGAAACTTGCAGAACTAGCACTCCTGAAAGAAAAGACATTGCGGAGACATATTTTTGGGTTGTTTCTCGGTAAAGATTTTTGAAAATGGGAAGATGTCACTTCTAGATAAATGCCTAGATGAAGAGAATATAACGTTAAAATTTGAGTACGTTACTGCGGTTATTTATTATTTCGATTTAGCGTCACACCGCAGTTTACGATCGTATTTCACATGTAGAAGTAAGACCACTTAGAACCTCTGTATCTCGGAAACTATTAAGGCTACCAAGAAACTTTTCAAGGCTCTTAGAGATCGGTATCTTAGGAGTATATCGTAAAAATTTCAGCACATAGCTGAAATTGCTGTGCGTAACCGACTTGGAATCCACGGTTCGGTTTCGCTTCGAAAAAATGTTATAAATATCATTTTTTGGAAATTTGCTAAGGAACCGTCCATGAACCGATGATGTCTCCATAAGCGCCTTAAGGCCCACCATAGACAACAAAAATGCAAAAAAGCACCAACAAGTTTGCTCCATTTGCCTAAGCAGGAGGAAATGTGTAGTATTCATAGTTCGATCCTGTACTGTACGATAGTGACCCTAATACGATCCTTCTGTTGGGTATACAAATGATCCATTACCCATGGTCTATCCAAAAGATCTGCAACCTTTCTATTAAGACTGGAACCCGAAGTATAAACCTTGGAAGAATTTCGTTTTCACGCGCGGCGTATCGGAATATATAGTGCTGGGGATGTGACCATGAGAAATAGATCAAATGACCAACGAAAAGATAACGTCCTACGACTTGGAGCGTGGAATGTCAGAAGTTTGAGCGTGATAAGGAAGCTAGAAAATCTGAAAAGGGAAATGCAAATGCTCAGTCTAGATACAGTGGGGGTCAGTGAAGTGAAATGGACAGAAGAAAAGAATTTCCGGTCAGATGAGTATAGGATAATAACAGCAGCAGAAAATAGTGTAACACGAAGGATTCGCTAGGAATAAGAAGTATAGACAACAGTAGTACAGGTATACATGCCGACATCGCAAGCAGAAGATGAAGAGATAGAGAAAGTATATGAGGATATTGAACTGGTGATGCAGTACGTAACGGGAGATGAAAACCTAACAATAATGGGGGATTGTAGGGGAAGGCGGATAGGAAAGGGTTAGCGGAGAATATGGGCTTGACACTAGGAATGAGAGTGCAGGATGACTATTAGTGTACTGCAGTAACTTTCAGCTATAAACAGCGAGTGAATCACAAGAGCAAATGGCATTCTTGGAAAAAGCCTCGAGATACGGGAAAATTTCAGTTAGATTACATAATGGTGAAGTAGATATTGGATTGTAGCGCGTACCCAGAAGCAGATAGACTCAGCTGACAATTTAGTAATGATGGAGAGTTGGCTGAGGTTTAAGAGACGAGACAGAAAGAAACAATCTGCAAAGAAGTGGGATACGGAGATGCTAAGGAATGAAGAGAAGGGCTTGATGTTCTCTCAGGCTCAGTAGACTTCTCAGTTTGCGTGGATAATCCTAAAAAAGGCAATCACAGAAGCTGGAAAGAAAAATGTTGGTAAAAGTAAGGTAATTGCGAGGATACCTCAGCTGATCGACGAATGAAGAAAGTACGAAATCATTCAGGGAAATTAAGGAACACAAAAATGCAAGTCACTTAGCAATGAAATAAATAGAAATTGCAGAGAAGATAAGGCGAAACGGCTGCATGAAACATGTGAAGAAATCGAAAATGAAGTAGTGATTGTCAGAAGAACTGAGTCAGTCTATAGGAAAGTCAAAATAATATTCAGTGAAATTAAAATCAGGGTGGTAACATTAAAAGATCAATAGGAATTCCATTATTAAATGCAGAGGAGCGAGCAGATAGATGGAAAGAGTAGAGGGGTAAGACGGCTGATGACGTGATAGAAGAAGAAACAGAGTTGACAGGGAAGAAACAGGGGTTCTACTATTAGAGTCAAAATTTAAAAGAGCTTTAAAGGACTTAGTATGAAATAAGATAGAAGGGACAGGTAACATTCCATTCTTTCTAAAATCATTGGGGGTGGGGGGTGGCAACAAAACGACTATTCACGTTGATGTGTAGAACGTATGAGACTGCGGATATATCATTAGACTTCCGCAAAAACATCATCCACACACTTCCGAAGATAGCGAGGCCCGACAGACGCGATAATTATCGCACAGTCAGCTTAACAGCTCTTGCATCAAAGCTGCTGACAAGAATAATATACAGAAGACTGGAACAGACAATTGAGGATCTATTAGATGACGATCAGTTCGGCTTTAGGAAAGGTAAGGGCACCAGAGAAGCATTTCTGACATTGCGCTTGATAACGAAGGCACTGTTGAATAAAAATCGACACATTCGAAGGATTTATCGACCTGGAAAAATCGTTCAACGATGTAAAATGATACGAGCTGTTTGAAATTCTGAGAAAAGTTGGAGAAGCTATAGGGAAAGATGGGTAATATGTAATATGTACAAGAACCAAAAGGGAACAGTAAGACTGGGAGATCAAAAACGAAGTGGTCGGATTAAAAAGGGTGTAAGAAAAGAATGTAGTTTTTCACTCGCACTATTCAATCTATAGATCGGAGAAGCAGTGAGAGAAAAATAAAATTAAAAAAAAAAATAAAATAAAGATTCAAGTGCAAGATTAAAATTCAGTCTGAAAGGATAAGCATGATTCGCTGATGGCATTGCTATTCTCAGTGAAAGTGAAAAAGAATTACAGCACCTGTTGAATGGAATGAACACTGTAATGGGTACATAATATGAATTGAGAGTAAATCGAAGAAAGGCGAAAGTAATACGAAGTAGCGGAAATGAGAATAGCGAGAAACTTAACATTAGAATTGGGTATCACGAATTAGATGAAGCCAAGGGCTGCTGCTGCATAGGAGGCAAGATAACACATGACGGGCGGAGCAAGGAGGACATAAGAAACATGCTAGCACAGGCAAAAACGGCATTCCTGGATAAGAGAAGTCTAATAGTATTAAGCTTGGGCGTTATTTGACGAAGAAATTTCTGAGAATGTATGTCTGAAGCACAGAATTGTATGTTAGTGAAATAATGACTGTGGAAACCAGAATAGAGAGACTGGAATCATTTGAAATGTGGTGCTACAGAAGAATCTTGAAAATTAGATTAACTGGTAATATAAGGAACGAGGAGGTTCTCTGCAGAATCGAAGATGAAAGAAATGTATGGAAAACACTGACAAGATTAAGGGACAGGATGCTAGAACATCTGTTAAGGCATCAGGGAATTAAGGAAAAAAAGAACGTTATCGCTTGATGTCGAATGTCTAACGATTATCCTTAATCCTCATGGTCTTTGTCCAGTGAATCAATCATTAGATTACTCATTATCGGTGAAGCTTAGTTGTTTTATTTGTTCTGTGTGTAATTGTTTCAGAAAATTCGTGTTATGCATTTGAGACAGATACTTTCTCCTAAAAAGGGGGTCAATGTGACCGACATTTTTTTCTTCAGATACATGAAACCCCTTTTTGTCGAGATGAGTAATGGTTTTTGAGAGAACCATCACACAAAACTCATTTCTCATGGCCAATCTTTTCATCACATTATTCTGTTGGGCGACAGTTCTGATTACTATATGTGATTCTATGGGGAGTGATCAGCCTGCAGCAAGGTCCAACCAATGCGGATCGTTGTGGCTGCGGGAAGGGGTATCCGTTTGCCATTTTTCACTTTGTTAAAAAAATTAGATTTCATTACAACTTTCTAACAAGTCCGAATTGTTGAGCTGATAAAAGTCTTTAGTATGTTGCATTACGAGTATTGTAATAATCCTCTTGGAATAATGTGTATACAATAACTTAACTACATCTGCGCTATTAAATACTTTGAATGAAATTGAAAAGACGTCCACTCAGTATTAAACTACATGGACAGAAAAAAATCTCAGCATCAAGGAGTTGTGCGAGACAAACGAAAGTTCATTGTTCAAGGCAGCTGTATAAGGGTGGTGCCAGTAGCACCACTACGAGGCTGCAAATCAGGTTTGCTTTGAATACGCACTGTAATGGTCCTGAGCGTTAGTTATCTTCGAGATTGGACGTAATGAGCTGATGACAGTCGAGAATGCCTCTAAGACAACGAGACGCCACTATCAACAGCTTACCGAGTTTGAAGAGGTCGTGTAACACGAGAAGATGAATGTTCATTCCGCGATGTTGTAGCAAGACTTGGCGGTGATGTAGCCACTGTACATGATTGTCTGCCCCGAGAGCTGAATGGTCACCATGACGGACTGCCGTCCTAAGGGGCCCGGGTTCGATTCCCGACTGGGTCGGGGTTTTTCTCTGCTCAGTGACTGGGTGTTGCCTT
Organism: Schistocerca serialis cubense; assembly: GCF_023864345.2. Taxonomy (NCBI): domain Eukaryota; kingdom Metazoa; phylum Arthropoda; class Insecta; order Orthoptera; family Acrididae; genus Schistocerca; species Schistocerca serialis. The sequence goes on from NC_064639.1 coordinate 124,599,221, forward strand.
CATCATCATTTCACCCCTATCCGGCACGCAGGTCGCCCAATTCGTCGTCGAATGTAATAAGACCTGAAAAACGGCGGCCGGACCTGCCCCGTAAGGGGCCTCCAGGCCAATGACGCCAAACGCTCATTTCCATTTCCATAGCTCGAAATTTGCTGTACAACTTCGTGGAACATCCCCACTTCAACCCCTACAATTTCATGAAGTTCCGATTGGTGGAGGCACCAAACGCAGCCTTCAAATCGGTGTCAGTAATGGAGCTGCGTTCCAAGCAGATAGCTGTCACTGAGTTTCTACTGTCGGAAAAGCAAACCATTGCAGGTATCCATAGACGCTTGTAAACTGTCTACAGAGATCAGGCAGTGAAAAAAAGCACGGAGAGTCGTTGTGCGAGGCGTCTGTCATCATCACAACCTCGTCGCGGAAACCTGTCCGATCTCGTGCACGCTGACTGGTCGCATTTGTCCACCAGTTGTGTTACTCAGAGGTGGATGCCGATTGGGCTTCTTGCCGCCCAGCAGAAGTCCGTAAAGAACACTGAAGGATCATTGGTGTGGAATTACTTGCGCTTTAAGAGCCTGATCGTGACAATTTCTTGTTGATCATCTTCGCAGGTGATGAAACAAGGGCTGATCACTTCGAACCGGAAACGAAACGGCAATCCATGGAGTGGTGCCACACCACCTGTCTCCTCCGAAGAGAAAATTCAAAGCCGCAACCTCAGCCATTAAAGTTAAGGCGGCCATCTTCTGGAGCTCTTTTGTTTCTGTTTGGTGTCCTCCCTCATGGTGCAACTGTCACCTGTGAAGTGTATTGTGCTATGCTCGGGAAATTGAAGAAACGACTTCAGCTTGTTCGTCAACACAAAAATCTCCATGACAACACAAGAAGTCACACGTCTGCGAACCTGAGAGAAGCTGAAAAAAAAATTCATTGAACAGTTCTTCTTCATCCTGCCTAGAGCCCCGATCTCGCGTCTTCCGACTTCCAAGTGTTTGCTCCAACCAAGGATGCACTCTGCGGGAAGTAGTGCGTGAATGATGGGAAGGCTATTGCCGTAGCAAAACGTTGGGTCTGCCATCGGCCAGTAGAGTGGTACAATGCGGATATACAGGCCATCTCAGTAAGGTAACGTAAGGCCGTCACATGAACGGAAATTATGTCGAAAAGTAAGGTGTTGTAGTCAAAGGCGAGGGGAATAATATGGTGTACTGGAATCCTGACTAAAACCAACCTGCTTTCAGAAAAAAATGCGTTGTTTCACTTCTTGAACACGCCTAGTACGAGGCCGCAAAAGTCTTTGCTAACAGATGAGCAAGTTGGTCGCTCTCAGACCCTCTCGATGAGCCCGTTTCGTCTTTGCTTGCCTAACATGCTATAGCAGATTACATTCTTCCAGTTCTCCCTACTACCTGTAGAAGAGCAGTGTGTTGTTTGTAGGTTTCCCATTAAAATTAGCGCTCGTTCTTTAATGTACTGGTCCATTTAATTCCTAGGTACCTTATACCCTTAGGTAGGTGATAACTTCATTATAGTGAACTCGATTCTGGTAGGCAAATTTCAATTATGTTCTCGCTGCTAAAGATAACAAAAAGTCCTTTTATTTGTTTTTCTCTTATAAAGAAAAGATCTTTTAGTGTGCTGAATAGCAAGAAGAAAATACATTATCTCTTGCACGTTACGACAAACAGGAAGTCACCTATGACCACTGTCAGTTTCCTGAACGATTGAAGTACTCAGTAGTAAAGCCGCTTTATAAAAAGGGAGAAAGGGACAATGTAGACAATTTTAGACCTATTTCTATGCAATCAGTGTTTGCTAAAGCTATTGAAAAGGCTGTGTTTGTAACGATAATTGATCATTTTGTATGACATAATTTGCTATCAAATGTACAGTACAGCTTTAGAAGTCGTTTAACAACTGAAAATGCTATATCCTCTTTTCTCTGCGAGCTACTAGATGGGTTAAACAAAAGATTTCTAACAGTAGGCAGATTTTTCGATTTAACTAAGGCTGAGAATGGGTGTGATGTGGGGTCTGAGTGGAGTACAGCTAAATGGGGGGTGCCCCAGGGATCAGTGTTGGGGCCATTCCTGCTCCTTAGTTATATAAATAATATGCCTGCTGGCACTAACTTGGTAGTAAAGGATGTTGTGTGCGACATTGGCTCAGTTTCAAATAGTGCAACTTGTAGAAAATAAACTAACACTAACTGACAGTAAGACTCAGGTTTTACAGTTCCTAACACACAATTCAACACAACTCAACGTTTTAATTTCACAGAACAGGCATATGATTAGTACAATTGCACAGTTCAAATTTCTGTGTGTTCAGATAGATACTAAACTGTCGTGGAAAGCCCACGTTCACGCTCTTGTTCAAAGACTTAATGCTGCCATTTTTACTATTCAAACGGTGTCTGAAGTATGTGATCGTTCGATACGAAAATTAGTCTACTTTGCTTATTTGCACTCGCTTATGTCGTATGGTATTATATTTTGGGGTAACTCTTCCCATTCTAATAGGATATTTTTGGCTCAGAAACGGGCAGTTCGGGCAATAAGCGGTGTAAGTTTGCGAATCTCACGTCGACCCCTGTTCACTAGTCTGGTATTCCGACATTGGCTTCTCAAAATATATATTCTTTTCTGTCGTTTCCTTTAACAATATCAGCTTATTCCCAAGAACAAGCAGCTTTCACTCAGTTAATACTCGACAGAAATCCAACCTGCATTTGGATCAGACTTCCGTAATTCTTGTACGGAGAGGTGTGCGGTATTCTGGTGCATCCATTTTCAATAAGCTACCACAAGAATTCAAAAATGTTAGCAGTAAGCCACGCGCTTTCAAATCGAAACCGAAGATTTTCCTCACAGGTAACTCCTTCTATTCTGCTGAGGAGTTCCTTGTAGAATTAAACTGATTATTATGTTATATTGTTGATTGCATTTACCTTAACTTATGGTTTCACTTTATTTTGGTTCATAAATATTTTATTTTTATCTGTTATTACTTTTATGTTGTTATTTCATATACTGACACGTTCCATGGCCTTGGAGATTTGCTTCTCAATTTGGTCCTACGGAAGTTGATGTGAAAATAAATAAACGTAAATCAGAACGACGCCGCAACCCTTATGGTGCTGACATATTTCACAAAAGCTTCTGCGATCTGAACTGTAAATGTGTTTACACTTATTATTTTTCTCAGGATTATTTTGAGACAGTTTCCATGTCAGTAATTACTCTGCCAACAGCTGCTCCATTGTCTGAATGGAAACTGATCCTGGACGTGAACGTGCTGGGTCTGAGCATCTGCACCAGGGAAGCCGTGCAGGACATGCTGAGCAGGGGTGTCGACGACGGCTTCATTGTCAACCTCTGCAGGTAGGAGAACGCTGTTGTTTATATGATTACCAGAAAGCAGCTCTACTTGTAACCAGTATCGACATTCATTTATTGTAACTGTCAGCCTTGGGTCACACAGATAGTATCACAACTTGTTTCTACATCTCAGTAAGTTGTCACTACAGGTGTTGACTTCGTTGCTTAGTATCTCTTTAACTGAACAGACAGAGCAGCGCTTACAGTACTCAGTTTGATGGATTCTATGCATCTGACAATGACTTACTAACAAATCGAAATCGGTCACGGTTTCGTATCGCCGTGTAAATCATAGATTTTTTCGTGAGGGCACACACAAAGAAAGAGCATGTCATACACTGCCCCACAAAATAAATGAATCACCCAGAAGACATGGTCATACACGTACACGCCATCGGCTTGTACATTCATGCTCATAAATTAAGAATAATGCTGATACATGGTGAAACAACGCTCTGGTGGGCGGTTTGCGGGTTTAAATCACCTCGGGGTATGCGGTGCATCTGGCCTGCGGTCGTCGCATGGTGACGCTGGCAGCAGTCCACATACGCAAAGGGGTGTTGGTGCATGTCAGAGTATGGTGCAGCAAGTGTGTAGACGTTTCCAGACGTGCTAATGGTGACTGTGTGTAGAAAATGGCTCAAAGAACACATATTGATAACGTTATCAGGGGTAGGATACTAAGGCGACTGGAGGCTGGTCAAACACAGCAGGTTGTACCATGGGCCCTCCGTGTGCCACAAAGTGTGATCTCAGGATTATGGCAACGATTCCAGCAGACAGGAAACGTGTCCAGGCGCTACAATACTGGACGTCCACAGGGTACAACACCAGAAGAAGACCGATATCTCACCATCAGTGCCTGCAGACTGCCACGGAATACTGCAGGTAGCCTTGCTCGGGACCTTACCGCAGCCACTAGAACAGTTGTCTCCACACACATAGTCTACAGACGACTGAACAGACATGGTTTATTCGTCCGGAGACCTGCAAGGTGCATTCCACTGACCCCTGGTCACAGGAGATCCCCTAAAGCCTGGTGTCAAGAACACAGTACATGGTCATTGGAATTGTGATCCCAGATTATGTTCACGGACGAGTCCAGTTACAGTCTGAACAGTGATTCTCGCCGGGTTTTCATCTGGCGTCAACCAGGAACCAGATACCAACCCATTTATGTCCTTGAAAGGGACCTGTATGGAAGTCATGGTTTGATGGTGTGGGGTGGGATTATGATTGGTTCACGTACACTCCTGCATGTCTTTGACAGAGGAACTGTAACAGGTCAGGCGTATCGGGACGTCATTTTGCACCTGTACCTCTGCCTTTTCAGGGGTGCAGTGGATCACACCTTCCTCCTAATGGATGATAACGCACGGCCCCACCGAGCTGCCACCGTGGAGGAGTATCTTGAAACAGAAGGCATCGGCGAATGAAGTGGCCTGCCTGTTGTCCAGACCTAAACCCCATCGAGCACGTCTGGGAGGCTCTCAGTCGACGTATCGCTGCACATCTTCAAACCCCTACGAGACTTAAGGAGCTCCTACAGGCACTGGTGCAAGAATGGGACGCTATACCCCAGCAGCTGCTCGACCACCTGATCCAGAGTATGCCAACCCGTTGTGCGGTCTGCGTACGTGTGAATGGCGATCATATTCCATATTGATGTCGGGATACATGCGCAGGAAACAGTGGCGTTTTGTAGCACATGTGTTTCGGGACGGTTTTCTCAACTTATCACCAATACCGTGGACTTACAGATCTATGTCTTGTGTGTTCTCTATGTACCTATGCTATTAGCGCAAGTTTTGTACAGTGCCATGACGGCGACCTGGCCAGAGGACCCATTCTCTAAATGTTCTGGAGATGCACAGCGGTCTTAGCTCCTCACGTCATGGTGTACTTGGTACGACTTCAGCTCGAGGCTGGTAGTGATTGTGGGAAGTCAGGCAGCATAATGGTTCAGCACGGAGATCCTGCAGCATCATGTTTTGTCTCTGAAATGCCAGTACCATGCTGCAACTTTAAAACAGGGCTATGCTTGTCTACAGATGGCATATGTCTCTGTGAACTGCACGATTCTGAGGTACTCCTGTGGCCAGCAGGATCCCCTGATCTGTCCACCACAGAACATGTGTGGGAGCAGCTAGCATGCCAACTCCATCCCATTGCCAGTATTCAGGATATCAAGGACCTATTACAAGAGTTGTGGGCTTGCATGCCTCAAGAGACGATAACGAATTTATGACTGTAGTATCACCCCCCAGGCGTCGCAAAGTTGGCAACAAAATTGCAAGTTTCCTTTAGATGGCAACAGTTGTTGCACAGTATCTGTCGAACCCAGTGATGTGGACCCGCTCAGCCAAGCTTGCAATGGCTCTGGACTCGGAACGCCCTTTGCTGCCGTGATATAGGACAGCCGGTGGCAGCCACTCAACCCATTTGCACTCGGAATCTCTTTGCTACGACACAATAGTTCTTGCTTAGTACAGTGAGCCTCTTCCTTGTCGACACTGAGAGCAGGACTTTATTTGTTGCTGCATTATTTGTAATGAGTTTTCGTACGTTTGGTGAAATAAAAGTCAAGTAAATCTACTGTTTTTTGTGTTCACTTGTTAGTTAATCATTTTTACTCTGGTCCAGCTTTCCTACGTTGATAGTTACCGCACCACTACGTAGCCATCTCACCTTGCTGTTTTGTACGAAGTCGTACACAACAGTGACATCATTCCCAATCCAATGAGGGTGTGTGTCCGGGCAAGATGGGGTACAATGTCATTCTGATAAATTGACTCAGACTGCCAACTTCTTTGTAAATGTGACTCGATTTTGCCGGCCGGAGTGGCCGAGCGGTTAAAGGCGCTACATTCTGGAACTCCACGACCGCTACGGTCGCAGGTTCGAATCCTGCCTCGGGCATGGATGTGTGTGATGTCCTTAGGTTAGTTAGGATTAAGTAGTTCTAAGTTCTAGGGGACTTATCACCACAGCAGTTGAGTCCCATAGTGCTCAGAGTGATTTGAACCGTTTGACTCGATTTTCTTCCTTCCTTTCTGGGTGCTTCACCTTTTGTCAGACAGCGTAAATTATAACAAATAAATTCAGATCACAGATTCCAATAGTTTATGAAATTATACATCGAATGACTGCAATCACAAGTCGATTATAGGGTATATTAAGAAAGTACATAAACGTAAATTAATTATGCGTGGAATCCTGAATATACTAGAGTGTTGTGGAAGGATAAGACAGTCATGTCAGAATAATTTCATAAATCAGTTTCACTGAAAATCGTAGCATTATATTGGCCATTAGGAAATAGCTGTTTATGTTCAACATTTGTTCACGGCTTATACGGTTGAGGAAGAAGACGTTTACCTGCGTTGACGACACCTCTTGAAGGCAGCTCTAGAGCTAAAAGGGACCTTGGATCTCATTATAATCTTAACAAAAATAGATGAGTGTAGCCCTCTTGCTGGGTTGGAAATCGGGACTACGATTCTAGCTGTGTAGCCACGGAAGCATGATCAAGGACACCACTCTGCCTCAGAGATCTGTCTCTAATTCGTTGCTCAGTCGTGTGTCATTCGTTTCCCATTGGTTTGCGGTTGCTCATCCGTTCTTTGTCTAAAGGAACATGGGCACAGCAGTTTGCCGCCATGCTAGACTCATACTCATAAATTCAAAATAATTGTAGAACGTAGCCCTACACGAAACTGCCGCTAATAGCATAGGCACATTGGGAACACACACGACACAGATATGTAAGTACACGGTATTGGTGATAAGTTGAGAAAACCGTCCCGAAACAAATGTGCTACAAAACGCCATACACAGGCCGCACAACGGGTTGGAATACTCTGGATCAGGCGGTCGAACAGCTGCTGGGGTATAGCCTCCCATTCTTTCACCGATGCCTATCGGAGCTCCTGAAGTGTCGTAAGGATTTGAAGACGTGCAGTGATACGTCGACCGAGAGCATCCCAGACGTGCTCGATGGGTTTTAGGTCTGGAGAACAGGCAGGCTACTCCATTCGTCTCATATCTTCTGTTTCAAGATACTCCTCCACGATGGCAGCTCGGTGGGGCCGTGCGTCATCATCCATCAGGAGGAAGGTGGGACCCACTGCACCCCTGAAAAGATGGACGTACTGGTGCAAAATGACGTCCCGATACGCCTGACCTGTTACAGTTCCTCTGTCAAAGACATGCAGGGGTGTACGTGCACCAATCATAATCACACTCCACACCATCAAAACACGACATCCATACAGGTCCTTTTCAAGAACATTAAGGGGTTGGTATCTGGTTCCTGGTTGACGCCAGATGAAAACCCGGCGAGAATCACTGTTTAGACTATACCTGGACTCGGCTGTGTACGTAACCTGGGACCACTGTTCCAATGACCATGTACTGTGTTCTTGACACAAGACTTTACGGTCTCTCTTGTGGCCAGGGGTCAGTGGAATGCACCTTGCTGGTCTCTGGGCGAATAAACCATGCCTGTTCAGTCGTCTGTAGACTGTGAGTCTGGAGACAACTGTTCCAGTGGCTGCGGTAAGGCCCCGAGCACGGCTACCTACAGTACTCCGTGACCGTCTGTGGGCACTGATGGTGAGATATCGGTCTTCTTGTGATGTTGTACACTGTGGACGTCTTGTGTTGTAGCGCCTGGACATGTTTCCTGTCTGCTGGAATCGTTGGCATAATCTTGAGATCACACTTTGTGGCACACGGAGGGCCCATGCTACGAACTGCTGTGTTTGACCAGCCTCCAGTCTTCAGTCCGGAACCGTGAGACTGCTACGGTCGCAGGTTCGAATCCTGCCTCGGGCATGGATGTATATGATGTCCTTAGGTTGGTTAGGTTTAAGTAGTTCTAAGTTCCAGGGGACTGATGACCTTAGATGTTAAGTCCCACAGTGCTCAAAGCCATTTTGAACCAGCCTCCAGTCGCCCTAGTATTCTACCCCTCATAATGTCATCAATATGTGTTCTTTGAGCCATTTTCAACACCCAGTCACCATTAGCACGTCTGGAAATGTCTGCACACTTACTCGCTGCACCGTACTCTGACATGCACCAACACACGTCTGCGTATGTGGACTGCTGCCAGCGCCACCGTGCGACGACCGCAGGTCAAATGCACCTCATAGTCAAACCGCGAGGTGATTTAAACGCGCAAATCGCCCACCAGAGCGTTGTTTCACCCTGTATCAGCATTATCCTTAATTTAAGGGCATGAGTGTAGCCTTCAGCATGATTTTCTCTGTTACCTTGGAGCCTAGCGTGGAGTGTCCAGCCTTGCTATTAAATGAGTCGCTTCGCGAGAAGATCGACGGACGCCATAACTCAGGGGTGGGCAGGAATCCTGCACGTATGCGGTGCACTTGCATGCGTGCCGTTAACAGGTGTTCTGCGTGCACACAGGGGCCAGCTGGCCACCCGCTTCTCTCCCTTCCCCACCGTACCATCTCTCCACTCCTTCCTCTGTAATGTGGTTTGTTTCCTAGCTTGCTTTATTGAATAAATGAATAAGGTTAATAGGAGTGCTTGAAAGAAATCATGGTTTGAAAGATTACCTATTACCTACGATACATTTTATTTAATTATCACAGGTGTTTACAATACGTTTAATGTCTGGAACTAAATTTCTACACACAAACGCAAAGAGTTACATAAATTTTCATCACTTATATTTGCTCTTAACCAAGGCTTATTAATTTTCATAACAGAAAAAATCTCTCACAAACCTATGTCGAGCCAAACATTGACATTATCTTCCGGCTTCGCGATGGAGACGAGGAAACTCTGCCTGTGTAAAGTCGTGATAAAAGTCTACTACACGTCTTGCCTAAAGGAACTTATCTCTCACACGAGAATTACACTGTAGATCTATTAACTCCATTTGCAAATTGGGATGAATATCATCTACAGAAACAGCAAATGGTCTCGAGAACCATTCAAAAGCTTGGGATAAATATGATATATCCCCAAATCGCTTGAAAAATTCCTCTTTTATTGCACTAAGTATTGAAACATATTTTGTGTAATGTAATATCGTGTATAGACACCTTTTATTAACCTGACACGTTCCACATCATTACGAAGTGTCGTATTCATGATCTATGGAACAAGTACTAATCTAATCTAATCTAATCTTTGCAGTTTTGTTCTCGCACAGTAGACAGAGTAGGGAAATGCACTGCGTTACCTGACGAGAGCTGTCGTTCCCACAGCTCAAGCTTGCTAGTGAAAGCTTGTACCTTTTCAGCCATTTCACAAATTAGCTGATTTTCTCCTTGTAAACTTGTGTTCCATGCATTCATGTGTCCGGTAATGCCCACTAAAAATGCAACGTCGGCAACCAACTCTGGATCTTCTAACTTGGGGTCGTACCTTCCTTTGTCCTTTAAGAACTGATTTATTGGTATTCTCAGCTCAAAAAATCTTTTGAGTACATTACCGAAGCCAGCGGCCTTCACTGTGGTATGGTATGTTACCGTACTCTCCCGCAATTTCAGTTAAATATATATGAAACTGTCTATGTGTAAGCCCGTGGGATCTCAAATAATTAACTGCCCGAATAACCACTTGCATGACGTCCCCCAGTTTTGCTGCTTTTGCACAGAGTACTTCTTGGTGCAAAATGCAGTGGATGCTGTACAATGATTCTTCTGCACGCAGTAGCTTTTTTCTTAGTAATCCAACAAATCCCATTTGTTCCCCTGTCTTTGCAGGTGCTCCGTCTGTTGTCACAGACACAAAACGTTCCCAGTTTAAGCCAGCTGAATCGACAGCTTCTTTAATGGCTTTTAGGATGTCCGCGCCAGTGGTCGTGCTTCTTAAAGATATCATATCTAAAAAAATCCTCTGTTATGTGCAGAGCAGTGTCCACGCCGCAAACATAAATTACTAATTGCGCGGTATCTGAAATATATGTGGAATCATCAAGTGCGATGGAATATGCAATAAACTCCTGCACTGCACTCCTTAATTGACGGTAAACGTCACCTGTCATAGCACTTATACGGCGACTTACAGTTCGACGAGAAAAAGTGATAGCTCGAAACTGATTTACATTCAGTGGGCAAAGTAAATCAGTAGCGTCATTGATGCACTCTTTATAAACTCACCTTCAGCAAATGGTTTTCCAGCTCTCGCTATATTAAGCACAGTCTTATAACTTGCACGTACCGCTGGGCTATCATTGCTGTGTCCTGAATAATTGAAAACAGTGCTCCATAAAATGTTAAATCAGTTGGATGAAAGACATGACGACAGAAAGTCGCAGATCTCTCGTGACAACAGCAAGTTACGTCAGATTCATCTAATATCGTGAGATCGCTCTTCTTAAGCTCAGTCAATTACCCCATCCGCTCAGAATCCGACAATAAATTGTACACGTCCTTATGAAGACAGCCAAGTCACAATGAGAGGAAGCTGAAAGGCACGCGTTAAGCTCACGCAGATTGGCGTGAGGTCTGGAACAGTTAAAGGAATTAATAGTAGCAAATAAAGTACGTAGTTGATGTAATACTTAACTTTAATCCACAATTGTAGAACATCTCTCTTGACGGTACATGTTATAACCACAATATAAAATAATATCAAATGCTATGGCGCCTTGCTAGGCCGTAGCAAATGACGTAGCTGAAGGCTATGCTAACTATCGTCTCGGCAAATGAGAGCGCAGTTGTCAGTGATCCATCTCTGGCTAAGTCGGCTGTACAACTGGGGCGAGTGCCAGTAAGTCTCTTTAGACCTGCCGTGTGGTGGCGCTCGGTCTGCAATCACTGACAGTGGCGACACGCGGGTCCGACGTATACTACCGGACCGCGGCCGATTTAAAGGCTACCACCTAGCAAGTGTGGTGTCTGGCGGTGACACCGCATTACACATTTCGAATTGTCACCTTTTTACACAAAGAAAAAATGAGTCTCCCATTCCTTTTTAAAAGATGGCAAATCTCCACTTCTCCGTTTCCTTGATTCACTCTGTATTTTCCGGTTCTTGAAATACAACGTTCCCTACGTAGTGGTCGCTTCTCATCAACGTCCTCAGCTTAGCCTGGTACTACGCTGCCGCAACCTGCCGGCTTTCGCCACTGCCCCGGTCGACGATTGCACGCGAGCGGCACACGTGCAGCGCTGTGCGCTAATGAGCCCGCCCCTGCCATAACTAACCACGGTCGCGTTCGTCACCAGTGGTCACCTACCATGCTGCCACTGAGTTAGTTGACGCTGCAGTCTATGTCACCCACTTGCAACGAGCCTGTACAACACTCATCGCTATATATAAAATGCCAGTACACGCTTTTAGAGGTTTGTAATTCACTCAAGATTTATTGTTGCAAGAGTGAATATGGAGTACATGAATTGATTACATTTACTGATAAATAGCAAAAGAGCATCTGACGTAAAAGTCAGTTTGTCTAGCCTCCATGCGCGGCAATGCAGGGGCTTACTCTGGTATCCAATCGATAGTACAGATGGCGAATACTGTCCTGAGATACGTAATTCCACGCCTGCTCGACCTGTTCTCGAAGTTCTGTAACAGACGTTGGTTGACGAGTCACGCGAGTCAATTCTCATCCAGTCACATCCCACACGTGCTCAATTGGAGACAAGTACAGAGATCGTGGTGGCCAGGGAAGTTGCTGCACGTCTTGCGGAATTGAGTTTCATGTGCTTTGTGTGGAACAACACATCACCTTTCTGTTACAAGAATGGCAAAAGAACAAGCCTAACAACATTCTGCACGTACCGAGAACTGGTTGGCATCCCCTCCAGGCACACCAAAGTGAACGAGGGTTGTAGCTTATCGCACCCCAGACCATAGAGCTTGGGGTGGAGACAATGTGTCTTCGACGAATACGCTCTACAAGTCAGCGCTCACCAGGTCTACATCTTATGTGTGAAGGACTGTCACTTGTGTGCAGGTAGGATCTGCATTCATTGCTGAAGACCACGCGGCGCCATTCCATCTTCCAAGTGATCCGCTTACGGCATCGGCCGAGCAGTGCACATCGATGCTATGGTGTGAGTGGAAGACGGGCTAGAGTCCCACCGCTAGTAACCAGTTCGCAATAGTTCATGTTCTATGCTATGGTAGCTGTACGACATACCACTGCTACCCTTACAATACGACGATCCTGGCGGGCGCCTGTGCTGTGTGAACGTAGAGATACATATCTATGGGTGTAGGTTCACTTTGATCACTGATGCCAAGATCGTTACATAACTCACGCAGCCCGTCCAAATAGCGTGGCAATAGTCCGAAAGGACCATGCCATCACTCGGAAGGCTACACCTTAACCCAACTCGCTCAGTTGGTTGTAGGAAGCATGACTGCGTCTCCATGGCATGGTTGCCTGCTAGCTTCACACCTTTGCACTACACGAAGTCTTCTGGCCGTGAGCATTCCCTATTAGAGAGCATACATTGTCCAGTCCCAAAATAATAATAATAATAATAATAATAATAATAATGATGATTTTACTAAGCAGTACTTATCAGATGAAATGAGCTGAAAAGAAATGTCACTTCATGAAGTTAGAAACCTCAGAGTTTAAGCATTGAGAAACCCTGGTGGAGGACATTTGTGAAGGGAAGAGAGATAAGACGTATACGATCAAACCACGCACATTAAGACATTATTTTAACTGCAGTTGGACGACAACAGAAGTGTTCCATATGTTATGTAAAGTAGGGTCCTCCAGTAGCCCATCAGATCACGGACTAAACATGTGATGGTACTATTTGAGACTACGCCAAGCCCTGACGTCAACGAAATCATTGCAGTATACATAAGTGGTAAGATCGAGCAGAAACCTCTAGGAGAAATCCGACATTAAACTATTTACGTGTCAAGGGAGCCAGGTAATGGAAATATCCCGAAAGGCTATTATCGAGGGTCATCTGCAACTTAGACGGCATGTAAGCAAGAGGTAAAATGAGAAGAGTCAGTCTGATGGAGAAGATTGATGGAGAATTCTGATGGAGAAGTCTGAAGGAGGAGTCCGAGAGCAGTAGTACGCCAGTCCACCGCAATCTGAGTATGCAGAAGTAATGTTCGCAGCGAGAAGTCGGTGATCAGATCTGGAGACACACACAGCAACTGCAAGATAAGTCTGGGCAATAGCTCTGAACAGAGACGATCTGTCTTTGTCTCAAGGAACAGCTAGCTCTTGTAGCTTCGTAATTAACGAGAACAATTTACGGAATAGTAATTGTCTTTTGTAGGCTTAGACAAGTGGCCTGCTCATAAGAGTAAATTGGGTCTGACAAGTAATACAGAAAGGGATTAGGAACTGGCACCTCATTTATAAGTTCTCAAAGAAAATAAAGCTATTACTTAAATAAACACTGAATTCTTCAGCATGCCCAGCCTGCTATTAATCCTAAAAGATTACCACTGTAACCAACAACCACCCAGTTCTACCTCAGAGAGCTTTCTCCCTCTCATCTCCGACAATAAAGGTGGACACTCAAACAACCCTCAGATTGTCGTCAACGTTCCGACCGCACTACAAAACTGTGCTGGGACGCGGCAACACAGACGACATTTTGCTAGCTATATCACTATCTGTTGGCGGACGGCATTGAAGCCATTATCAGTACATCTACTATCCCCCCAGGTGGTATATGCCATGATCGGATGAAACTCAACGTCGTCTTTCCAGGTGTACCATTTTCTCCGCCAGTATACATAATTATCAAAAAGTTGCGATAGACAGATACCGCCCACAGGAAATTTAAAGAGGCCTTTGGAGAAAAGAGAAGTAGCTGTATGAATACCAGTCCAAAACAAGGAAGAGAAAGCTGAAAGGTGGAAGGAGTATATACAGGGTCTGTACAAGGGAACTGAAGGCAGTGTTATAGAACTGTAAGAGGACGTAGATGAACATGATGTGTGAGACATGATACTGCAAGAAGAATTTGATAGAACAGTGAATGACCGAAGTCGAAACAAGGTTTTGGGTGTAGATGACAAACCGTCAGAACTGCTGATCGCCTTGGGAGAGCTAGCCATGACAAACACTCCCATCTGGTTTGCAAGATGTATGAGACAGTCGGAATACCGTCGGACTTCAAGAAGAATACAGTAATTCCAGTTCCAAAGAAAGCAGGTGGTGACAGGTGTGAATATTATCGAAGCTGTCAGTTTAATAAGTCATGGTTACACAGTACTGACACGAATTCTTTACAGAAGAATGAAAAAAAAACTAGTAGAAACCAAAATCGGGGTAGATCAGTTTGGATTCCCGAGAAATATAGGAACACGTGAGCCAATACTGACCCTACGACTTATCTTAAAAATAGGTTAAGGAAAGGTACACCTAAGTTCATAGCATTTGTAGATCTAGAGAAAGAAAAAGACTCCGGTACTCTCTTTCAAATTCTAAAGGCAGCATGGGTAAAAGACAAGGAGCAAAAGACTGTTTACAACTTGTACAGAAACCAGACGGTGATTATAAGAGTCGAGGGTGGTGAAAGACAATCAGTGGTTGAGAAGGGAGTGAGACATAGTTGTAGCCTATCCCTAATGTTATTCGCTAAGTACATTCAACAAGGATCAAAGGAAACCAAAGAAAATTTGGATTAGTAATTAAAGTTCGAGACTGCCCATGACACTGTAGTTGTGTCGGAGACAGTAGAGGACTTGGAAAAGCAGTTGAACGAATTGGACAGTGAAATGAAAAATGTATATAGGATGAACATGAACAAAAGCAAAACAAGGAGAATTAAATCAGGTGATGCTGAGGGAATTAGATTAGGAAACGTGGCTCTTAAGGTAGTAGATGATTTTTGTTATTTGGGCAGGAAAATAACTGATGATGGAAGAAGTAGAGAGGATATAAAATTTAGGCTGGCAACGGCAAGAAAAGCGTTTATACAGAGAAGAAAATTGTTAACATCGAAAACACATCTACATCTACAAAGATACTCCGGAAACCACCGTACGGTGCGTGGCCGAGGGTACCCTGTACCAGTACTTGTCATTTCCTTTCCTGTTCCACCCGCAAATATAGCGAGGGGAAAACGACTGTCTGTATGCCTCCTTATGAGCCCTAATTCCTCGTATCTCATTTGCCTGGTCCTTACGCGCAATGTATGTTGGCGGAAGTACAATCGTTCCGCAGTCAGCTTCAAATGACGCTTCTCTAAATTTTCTCAATGGTGTTTCTCGAAAAGATCGTCGCCTTGCCTCCAGAGATTTCCATTTGCGTTCCAGAAGTATCTCCGTAACGCTTACGCGTTGTTCGAACCTACCGGTAACAAATCTAGCAGCCCGTCCCTGAACTGCTTCGATGTCTTCCTTCAGTCCGACCTGGTACGGATCCTGAACACTCGAGCAGTACTCAAGAAATCCTCTATGCGGTCTCCTTTATAGATGAACCACTCTTTCCTAAAATTTTCCCAGTAAACCGAAGTCGAACATTCGCCTTCCCTACCATAGTTCTCACATGTTTGTTCCACCTCATATCGCTTTGCAGAGTTATATCCAAATATTTAAACGACTTGACTGTGTCAAGCAGGACACAAGTAATACTGTATCCGAACATTACTGGTTTGATCTTCATACTCATCCGCATCAACTTACATTTTTTCACATTTATGGCTAGTTGCCATTCATCACACCAACTGGAAATTTTGTCTAAGTCGTCTTGTATTTTCCTACAGTCACTCAACTTCGACACCTTACCGTAGACCACGGCATCATCAGCAAACAAGTGCAGGTTGCTGCCCACTCTGTCCGCCAAATCATTTATGTATATGTCCTATCACACTTCCCTGGGTCAATCCTGACGAAACCTTTCTCTCTGATGAGCGCTCGCCCTCCAAGATAATATGCTGGGTTCTATTGTTTAAGATGTCTTCGACGCATCCTCAAGTCTGTGAACTAATTGCATATGCTCGTACATTCGTTAACAGCCTGCAGTGGTGCCCTGTGTCAAATGGTTTCCGGAAATCTAGAAATATGGGGTCAGGCTGTTGCCCTTCACCCATAATTCGCAGTCTATCATGTGAAACAAGGGCAAGCTGAGTTTCGCAAAAGCGAAGCTTTCTAAAACCATGCTAAATCGTGAACACAAGCTTCTCAGTCTCAACAAAGTTTATGATATTCGAACTGATGAGAATATGTTCAAGGATTCTGCAATAAACAGAAGGATATTGGTCTGTACTCTTGCGCGTCCGTTCTTAGACCTTTATTATGTAACGGAGTCACCAGCGCTTTTTTCATTCACTTGGGACTTTATGCTGGGCGAGAGATTTATGATAAATGCAAGGTAGGTAAGGATATGCACTCATGCTCATAAATTAAGGCTATGCTGATACATGGTGAAACAACGCTCTGATGGACGGTTTGCGGGTTTAAATCACCTCATGGTATGACCATGCGGTGCATTTGACCTGCGGTCGTCGCACGGTGGCGCTGGCAGCAGTCCACATACGCAGAGGTGTGTTGGTGCATGTCAGAGTACGGTGCAGCGAGTAAGTGTGCAGACGTTTTCACACTTCCTAATGGTGACTGTGTGTTGAAAATGGCTCAAAGAACACATCCTGATGAAGTTATGAGAAGTAGAATACTAGGGCGACTGAAGGCTGGTCAAACACGGCAGGTCGTAGCACGTGCCCTCCGTGTACCACAAAGTGTGATCTCACGATTATGGTTCAAATGTCTCTGAGCACTATGGGACTTAACTCTTGAGGTCATCAGTCCCCTAGAACTTAGAACTACTTAAACCTAACCAACCTAAGGACATCACACACATCCATGCCCGAGGCAGGAGTCGAACCTGCGACCGTAGCGGTCGCACGGTTCCAAACTGTAGCGCCTAGAACCGCTCGGCCACTCCGGCCGGCTCTCACGATTATGGCAACGATTCCTGCAGACAGGAAACGTGGGAAACGTGTCAAGGCGCTACGGTACGCGACGTCCACAGTGTACAACACCACAAGAAAACCGATGTCTATCAGTGTCCGCAGACGGCGACGGAGTACTGCAGTAGCCTTGCTCGGGGCCTTACTGCAGCCACTGGAACAGTTATCTCCTGGAACACAGTCTACAGACGACTGAACACACGTGGTTTATTCGCCCAGAGATCTGCAAGGTGCATTCCACTGATCCCTGGTCACAAGAGAGACCGTAAAGCCTGGTGTCAAGAACATAGTACATGGTCATTGGAACAGTGGTCCCAGGTTATGTTCACGGACAAGCCCAGGTGTAGTCTGAACGGTGATTCTCGCTGGTTTTCATCTGTTGTGAACCAGGAACCAGATAGCAACCCCTTAATGTACTTGAAAGGGGTGCAGTGGGTCCCACTGGTGGATGATAGCGCACGGCCCCAGCGAGCCGCCAGCGTGGAGGAATATCTTGAAACAGAAGGTATCAGGCGAATGGAGTGGCCTGCCTGTTCTCCAGACCTAAACCCCATCGAGGTCGTCTGGGATGCTCTCGATCGACGTATCGCTGCACGTCTTCAAACCCCTACGACACTTCAGGAGCTCCGACAAGCACTGGTGCAAGAATGGGAGGCTATACCCCAGCAGCTGCTCGACCACATGATCCAGAGTATGCCAACCCGTTGTGCGGCCTGTGTACATGTGCATGGCGATCTTATCCCATATTGATGTCGGGGTACATGCGCAGGAAACAGTGGCGTTTTGTAGCACATGTGTTTTGAGACGGTCTTCTCAACTTATCACCAATGCCGTGGAATTACATTTCTGTGTCGTGTGTGTTCCCTATGTGCCTATGCTATTAGCGCAAGTTTTGTATAGTGCCACTTTGTGTGGCACCACATTCTGCAATTATCCTTAATTTATGAGCATGAGAGTAGATTTAAGAGTTAGGAAGTCTTTTCTGAAAGTATCTGTATGGAGTGTAGCCATGTATGGAAATGAAACAGAGACCATAAACAGGTTAGCGAAAATGAAGATAGAAGCCTTCGAAACGTGTTGCTAAGGAAGAGTGCTGTAGATTACATGTGTAGATCACGTAATTAGTCATGGGGTGCTGAACAGCACTGAGTAGAAAGAAATTTGTGGCACAACCTGATCAGAAGTAGGGATCGGTTAGTATGACGGATTATGAGACATCAACGGATCAGCAGTTTAGTATTGGAAGGAAATGTGGGTGGTAAAAATCGTAGAGGGAGATCAATACAGCAGATTCAGAAGGATGTAGGTTGGAATAGTTATTCGGAGGTGAAGAGGTATGCACAGGACAGAGTAGCATGGAGAGCTGCATCAAACCAGTCTCTGGACTGAATATCACAACAAGCCCGACCTCTTGCAGGTATCCGAAATGGCAAGAGATGGTTCGTGCATAGAAGACTCTACGCTATTAGTGTGCAATAGACTGGGTCGGATTTGAAGCGTACGCAAATGTCTGAGGCGGTTAGGGCGACCTGTCACGCAAAGCGGGAAATGCGGGTTCGAGTCCCAGTGTGGTACAAATATTAAGTTACTGCCATTGATTCATTCAGTACTGGAATGCGAGAAACGTTACTGAAAACGTTTGAATAGTTCCCAATATCTCACTGTGCGAGTATAGTTTCCTCTTTCAGAGTGACCGTAACTACTGTTCATCAGAGAATCCGATGAGTCTTAGGTATGTTGTAGAGGAAATTGTCGTGAGTATCTGGCTAGCTGATTTTCACGCGACGGTCCCTAGTTTCCGAGAAGATAGATTCTGAGGTTTTATTTGGAACATCTACAGGCATCCCTGTTACATTAGTCATGTTTCGGCGAAATCAGCGTAACGCAGCATTTAATGTTCACGGCTATCAGGCTGATGCTACATGTGCTGACCCAGTTCGTGTACCCTTTTTTCAACTTCATCATACAGAATACCGTTAAATAGTATATGTCGTGCAAAATTATTCATAAAGAGTCATTTTCGCTGTAGTAATTGCATTAATATTTCAATGTGTATTCCGTTGGCGTTCCTAGTTAAAATGCCACATATTTGCATAACTTTCGCTTGATTCGTGGGGAGGGCACACTGAGCATACAATTTACAATCAAGTCTCTGTAGAGGAAAGAAAAGTAACCATGTACACCATGAAATTATCTCACGGAAATGTACTACACTGTGCCAACCTTGTGGTATTTATTTTTTGAGGCAGGAAGAAATTTTGACGAAAAAATAAAAAAGCCTGCAACTATCATAAAAGTAATAGAGAAATGGCTTCTATGGAATATTCCATAAAAATACGTTCTTTAATTCTGTAACAATTTTGTGCAAATGATTTCACAGGAATGACCAAACACGCGTGATTCGCATCGAAGGTGATCGAAGAAAGAATAATGTTTTTGTACTAAAATGAATCGTGTTTTCCTGCGTCGGTTTTGAAACATCCGCGTACCGCCAAGCCTGTGCCTTTCATTACATGTGCGTGGTGCTGCCTGAAGTCGGACTTCGAATGCCTCTACGACACATACCATCCGGAATTTTAGCGCAGCAAGCGATGTAAGTGATAGGGAATAAGATGGTTCTGCAATCTATTCTGTGACAAACGGAGTACACATGTGAGGAAAGTTTGCTGTAGTGATAGATTTACTAACGAAACTACTTCGGCGAAAATGATTATGTGAATAATTTTGCATGACATATACCATAAAATGTTGCTGGGTGACAAACCCGCCATTGCCCGGTTACTGATTTTGCCAATTTCTTATTAGAAAAATACATTTTCTGTACGCTGGGCGCAGCTGGTTCGCCTATCTATAGCGCGATTTTGTAAACGTCTTTACGGCAACACCTGTTCATAGGTCTATAGACAGCAATTCCTTTCGCCTACAATAAGTTTGCGCTTCGCATTTGAAAGCTGTGAGAAGCAC
Organism: Schistocerca serialis cubense; assembly: GCF_023864345.2. Taxonomy (NCBI): domain Eukaryota; kingdom Metazoa; phylum Arthropoda; class Insecta; order Orthoptera; family Acrididae; genus Schistocerca; species Schistocerca serialis. The sequence continues at coordinate 124,619,454 of NC_064639.1, forward strand.
TACCCAGGTGTCGGGGATGTCCTTAACTTGACTCGACTGTAGGCGTGTCTTTGTACTAAAGGACAAATGTATTGAAACTCCATGCATGATGCTGCATTTTTCACGCATCTCATTGTGTATGACGTCACATCTCTTCAACTTTGTGTCGTACAATGATATATTTGTGCAGGCACATTCAGCGGCCTGTAAAATGTGTTGCGAATAGAGTTAGTAGCAAGTAAGTACTAAATCTGAACGTCATGCATTATGCGGCAGTGTTTATTGCGTCTTATCTTCTCAACTACGACAGGTAAGTCGTTCTTACTCCCACAGCGATTGTTGCCTGACGCAGAGGAGTATGTGTATTTCGTTGCAATCAGTCCAGTCGTTTAGGACGACAGGTGGAACACACACACACACACACACACACACACACACACACACAGTAATGTTACATTTTTACGCTATGTAATCATATTCTGTAGGATGAAACTGAAAAAAAAGTGCACGGGTCGGATCTGAACATGTACTGTCTGCGTGATAAACATTACTGCATTACTTTTCGCATGGTCAATACTCGTCTAACATCACGAGCTGCTTGTTTTAAACAGTAGTACTACTGACAACATGACTCATGCATGTGATGTTATCTATATGTATTTGACGATGCAGGTGCTGATTCCGCATTTAACATTTGACGATGCCACCATGGCTGCAGTACATTAGGACTTTGTTTCTATGAAACAGATCTGATGATCGTCATTAAAGACCGAAACCGGTAATCTGTTAATAAAAAGTTTGTGACCATAGACGAAAATTAAAGGAAACTTAAACAAAAAGTCACCATTCCGAAAAGGAGCAATTAATGCAGTTATTTAGGGGAGAACTTATTTCAGTTCTGGGTCGTAGTTGTAACACCTTTTGGAAATAAACATTCACTAGGCACAGATTTTGCAACGAAGATACTATACTGTTGAGCTTGTTGGTACAAACACGGAAAAATGACTTCCATACCCTCCTTTCTGCAAATGAGTTGCTCTTTAAAGATACACTGAGGGAAAAAAATAGTGCACCTGGAAAGTTTTGATCCAATGACGGCGTGTACCACCTAGGGGATAGTTTTGTATCTCGCCTGGAAGGCGGCGCGTGGGTCTGCTCCTGAGACCTGCAAATTACGCCGAATGAAGGAAGCGAGTAGGACAAGGTGAGGTAAAGCACTTCGGTACTGCATGTAAAGTTAAAGCACCTTTACTGGTGTATAAACATATACAAACACATTACTTAAATTTTGGTACAGACGAGCACGTAGGTGCGAAGCCTTTCATGTATCAAAACTAACAGTTACTAGAAGTTGCAAAGTCTATAATGGATAGTCCCCCCCCCCCCCCCCTACAAGTAGAAGCTAAGTTGCTAGGCCGTCTGCTCTTAATCTACCAAGCCGAAAGGAAAGGCCGGCCTGGATGACCGAGCGGTTCTAGGCCCTACATTCTGGAACCGCGCGACTGCTGCGGTCGCAGGTTAGAATCCTGCCTCGGTCATGGGTGTGTGTGATGTCCTTAGGTTAGTTAGGTTTAAGTAGTTCTAAGTTCTAGGGGACTGGTGACCTCAGCAGTTAAGTCCCATAGAGCTCAGAGCCATTTGAACCATTTTTCGAAAAGACAGCGGCGCTTGTTGAGCTCCACAGCGCCAGCTAGAGGGCGCTGTGGTCGGTGTAGTTCGTCCGCTCTGGTAGTGCCAACCTACGAGCGGGCACCTACGCTGTGGCATCGGAACTATCGATACCGCAGATTAGTAGATGTATTGATAGTAGTTTCAAAGTCTTCTGCCAAGAGATGGGGTAGTGGCGTCGCTACCAGAGCGCCATCTGTTTCTATCCTTTAATAGGGAATGCTCACTGCCTTAGGGCTCAGTATGCTGCAAACATGTGAAGGAAGCAGGCAACTGAAAGAGATTGAAACGGATCAAATAGTGATCCTTTCGGAGATCCGCCACATCAGTTCGACGTGCTGGTCACTTGCGCAACGATGCTGATATTCGTGGTCAAGTGGACATTCTCAGACACATAGACTCAGATCTTGCAGCACATACGCCCGCCAGGATCGCCGTATTATGAGACAAGCAGCTCCAAATTCTACAGTTACGACATCACAGGTAAGAGGGCTTGCTAGCCCAGACATGAGCAACACAAACTATTGCGAATCGATTATTAACTGTGGGACTACAGGCAGGCACACCTCTAGCCTGTTTACGGCCCTGCTCACGCCACAGCATCGATTTGCACATCTGAACTGTTGCTGTCGGAGGATCAGTTGGAAGATGGAAAGGCGCGCCGTGGTCTTCAGCGATGAAAGCCTTCATGCTCTGCAAAACGTGCAGCTACAGTCTTGGCCAGCACGATCTTCAATAGCGCGTGTGTTGGATACGATATGATGAGAAACGACTCATGCGACTCGTCAACCAACAAATATTACAGAACAACGTAGCACAACGTATCCCCAGGACAGTGTCTGCAGTCTGTAAGATCGACTGAATGTCAGAGTTAGAGCCAGTATTGCCGCCAGTGAGGGCTACACCACGTACAAATATGGGCGTTTCAGCATGGGTTGATACATCGTACTACAGAGCCGTTTGTGCTACTGATATGTCAACGTAATCACCTAGGATACTCCATACGCATTGTTACAACAATAAAACTTGAATGAATTGGAAACCTCATAAAGAGAGTACTAATTCCTTTCCCGTCAGTGTCTTACAGGGTTTGACAAATAAGGACATACTTCTTCACTTTTGTGTGCTTCCTTTTTTCTTGTTGTGACAGCGCATTGGCTGTCTACGATGTTCCCAGAAGTTTTATACCCATTTGGTTACAGTAGAGGAAGGAGCATCTACTCCGATTCACATGAACTGCAATGGTGTCCAAAATTAAAGCAACAAACGGAAGTTTTGCAAGGTTGGTTTATTTTGTGACAAAACGGTGTAAACAGGTGATAGTAAAGTAAAGAATACAGAACGTATAAAGCTGCAACATTCATAACGGTAGACAACAATGTTCTTCTCTTTTTCAACTTTACGGATTTTCACACACATTCTAACAACTGGTTAATGTGCTCAATATAGAGTTTGACCACCTCTGCCAGCAAGAAAGTCATGAGAACGGCTGGGCATGCTATGAATGACGTCATCAATCTCATGTTGACGCAATAACGCCCGTCCCTCCTGCAGAGCTGCTGGCAGTCCTGGAGAGTGGTTGGTGGAAGCTGGCGCGATGCAAACCTTCTCTCTGTGCATCCCAGACATTCTCTATGGGATTCAAATCAGGAGAGAAAGCAGGTCACGCCATGGGTGCAGCAACTTCTGTCATCAAGATAGCGTTAACTACCCGTGAGGTCGGCTATTATCGTCCTTCAGTATGAAGTCTGGGCCCACAGCACCTCGCAACAACCGTACGTGAGGTCCCAAGATCTCGTCACGATACCTGCATCAGCTACGCCTTGCCGATTCACCCATACAATTTCGTGGAGAGGTGTTCGTGTGGTTAACATAATCCCAGCCCACACCGTTAGGGATCCTACTCGATATTGATCTCTTTCCACAGTGTTTGGGTCCAGAACTCGAGTTCCACGTTGGCTCCAGATCCGAATCCGTCGATAATCTCCCGCCAGACCAAATCGCGACTCGTCTGTGAAAGGAATATTGGCCCACTGTTTCGACCATTTAGGTGGCATGCTGACGGCTCCACTCTAGAGGCCCTTCTGTGAAGACACGCCAGAGGTAAACAGACACCACTCTGCTGAAGCCTTCTGCACACCGTTTGTCCCGATACAACGTCCAGCGGATGTTGCGCGGTCAGATGCCAATTGCCGTGCAGTACTAAGGCGGCACCGTTGTGCCCTTAAAGCCAAGTAACGTTCCTCTCTTTCTGGCGTCACATGTGGTATGCCCTGCCCTGGTCTTCAGGATACAAATTCGGTCTCTGTAAACTGACACTACAGCCGAGAAACAACAGAACGATTCACATTAAGCCATTGGGCCACATCGGTTTGCACTCTCCTGCTTCCATTCTTCCCATGGCCCTACACCACATATAGCGTGGTAGGCCTCTTCTCTGTGCCATAGTGCACCGTCTGTGACTGCGTAGTAGTAGTAGTAGTAGTAGCAGCAGCAGTAGGAGCACCAGCAGCTTCATTTATCTGTAGATCTCTTTTTGCAGGGATATAGGACATGTCAAAGTATTTACAAGTTTAGACCAATTTAAAGTAAGCTAATTCGTACACACATACATTTACAGACTTCTAGTTAGAGACTATCATTAGATTTACTCCTGGTATACAATACTTATTTTTTACAAATAACTTATTAAATAATGTAATGCTATACTGTTCACTCATATCTCACTATCAGTCACTGCAAACACTATAAACACATTGTTTCGTAACATTTCACTCACTACACACACACACACACACGCACACACGCACGCACGCACACACACACACACACACTGGTTAGCTCTGGGACATTTTCCGTACCACAACTTCCCATTTGCTATCCTGAATAACTGAGTCAGCATCCCTCTATAATGAGTGAGATGCTGAGCTCAGAAAGAGGAACAGGTGTTAGTGTTGTGCTACGCATAGCTTGGGGGTAAGTATTTAAAGACAACGGAAAAAGAAGGGAAAGAAACCATAGGGTGAAGGTGTTATGTGGAATGTTGGATGTTTTATAATCATTATTATTATTTATTTGTATGACACTTTTTTTACCAAACCCCTACTCTGTTTTATCTAAGCAGTCCTTCAATGTATAAAATGTTTTGCATAACACGGACTTTTTAGCCGCTTTTTTAAATAAGTGTATTTTTGCAATTTTTTTATCACTTTTGGTAATTTATTGTACAGTTTTATTCCTTAGTAGAAAATGCTGTTTTGAGTTTTATGTTGATTTTTTCTTGGTAAATGTAAGTTGAGTCTAGCTCTTGTTCCATGGTCATGGACAGAGCTGTCTGTGCAGTAATTACCAATGTTATTTTTGATGTGTACAACTGACTGATAAATGTATTCACATAGTGCAGTTAAAATCCCCACAGTTTTAAACAGATCTTTACAATGAGCGCGGCTACTGATTTTGGTTATTATTCTTATGGCTCTTTTCTGGAGACTGAAACTTTTGTTCATATTTTGTGCATTTGTTCCCCAAAACAGAATGTCATAGCTAAGAATTGAGTGTACATATGAAGAGTATGTTAATAAAAGACACTGCATTTTACACATTGATGATAGGATTCTAAGGGCATAACATGCTGATGACATTCTGTTTGCAAGTACCTTTGTGTTTTCACACCACTTCAACTGAGAATCAATAATCATTCCTAGAAATTTTGCATTTGTTACCAGTCTATAGAGGTGCCATCAATATTTAATTTAACATTGTCATTTTACCTCTTCGAGCTGAAATTCATGGCATTAGTTTTCTTTATGTTCAATGTGACTTTATTGCTTATTGACCAATTGTAATCTTCCTTGAGATTTTCATTTGCTTTCTCTGCGAGGAGTCTCTTTCTTTATCAGTGACTATAGTATTGCTATCATCAGCGAAGAGGATTTTTTCACCACGAGTAACACTACTGGGAAAGTCATTGATCTATATCAGGAATAGTATTGGTACTAATATGCTACCTTGCAGAACCACTACATTAATTTATTCTGGTTATGATAAGTGTTTTACGAAATGTTTAGATCTATTACACAGATATTATGGATGAAGGACTGCCCAGCAAACACTACCCCGTTCGGTAGGTGCCCTGACGTCATCTTTGGCGTGGTTGTCCGTTGACCGGAATGCCACATTCCGTGCAGAACACTATCGTACGGACATCTCTTGAGAGTTTGATATTACATCATGAGTTAGACACAGAATGTGGAAACAGCCGTTTGTTACTTCAATTTTGGACAGCAGTGTGCTTTGTTGCTCATAAAGCATACTTTTAAGTTACTGTATAAGTCATCCGCATGCTTCTGGATCTCAGTATCTTGAAAATGCAAGTTTTTGAACCCCAGATACAGTAGAGTAGCAACTGCTGCATGATCATTTATCTAATTTAACCAATAACATTTCTTCAGTTGCCTCAATAAAACGTCCTTGCATTCTATGACAGTTAGTAAGGTTGATGGGATACTAATTTTGTTGACAACTAATCATCAGTATAATTCTGGATATTTAACATCCATAAAATCGATTCTGTAGAAAAACTTTAATTATTAGATTCTTAAGGTACTCGATATCGAAAGAAAAGTATCGAATAATTGTTTATACTTACTTGTATCGGAAAATCCTTAACCAGGCACCCGTAGGCAATAGCTGGCAGGCGTCTGCGAACACGTGAGTGCATGAAGTCGAGCAGGTAGGCTGCAGTGTACGCGCGATTCCGCAGGCAATGATGATGAGCTGGTTCACTTCACACATGTGCAGAACGTGCAGAGAGCGGCTAACTGGCGGGTAGCCTGCACAGGGTACACCTACTCGCAGCGTTGGAACAACTTAACTGCAGGAAGTCTGGGCACTACATCAGTGGCACACAGTGAATTTCTGTGCACTGACAAAAATCCTCAACCCAAAAGATGTAAACAAGAAGATCGTCAAGGGCGCTGTTCAACGCCGGTACATCAAACATTTACAGAGAATCTTCGTACATCCATATTTAAACTGGATGAAGGTGGGACACAGCTGGTATAATTTTTATTAAAAATGAAATTCCTCCAGCTGTACTTAAGAGTTTATATTTACTTCGCTACTAGTTTCGACGTTGCGTCATCGCCATCTTCAGGCCCGTACACTTTGATAAAACCAGTTGCGTGTGGCTCAGTATAGCAGTCCGCGGTGAGACCAACACATAACTAGTTACTGCCCGCCATCCATGTGGAGCACTTGTTGGTCTCACCGCGGAGAGGTTGTAACAATGGAAAATTGTACTGAAATGCAGGAGGATCTGCAGCAAATTGACGGATGGTGCAGGGAATGGCAAGTGAATCTCAATGTAGACAAGTGTAATGTGCTGCGAATACAAAGAAAGGAAGATCCCTTATCATTTAACTACAATATAGCAGGTCAGCAACTGGCAGTAGGCATTAGGAGTGATTTAAAATGGAATGATCATATAAAGTTGAATGTCGGCAAGCAGATGCCAGACTGAGATTCATTGGAAGAATCCTAAGGAAATGCAATCCGAAAACAAAGGAAGTAGGATACAGTACGCTTGTTCACCCACTGCTTGAATACTGCTCAGCAGTGTGGGATCCGTACCAGATAGGGTTGGTAGAAGAGATAGAGAAGATCCAACGCCGGCCGCGGTGGTCTAGCGGTTCTAGGCGCGCAGTCCGGAACCGCGCGATTGCTACGGTCGCAGGTTCGAATCCTGCCTCGGGCATGGATGTGTGTGATGTCCTTAGGTTAGTTAGGTTTAAGTAGTTCTAAGTTCCAGGGGACTGATGACCACAGATGTTAAGTCCCATAGTGCTCAGAACCATTTGAACAATTTGAAGATCCAACGGAGAGCAGCACGCTTCGTTACAGGATCATTCAGTAATCGCGAAAGCGTTACGGAGATGATAGATAAACTCCAGTGGAAGACTCTGCAGGAGAGACACTCAGTAGCTCGGTACGGGCTATTGTTGAAGTTTCGTGAACATACCTTCACCGAGGAGTCAAGCAGTATATTGCTCCCTCCTACGTATATCTCGCGAAGAGACCATGAGGATAAAATCAGAGAGATTAGAGCCCACACAGAAGCATACCGATAATCCTTCTTTCCACGAACAATACGAGACTGGACTAGAAGGGAGAACCGATAGAGGTACTGAAGGTACACACCGCCACACACCGTCAGGTGGCTTGCAGAGTATGGATGTAGATGTAGATGTAGACTGCCAGACTGAGCCACACGCAACTGGTTTTATCACAGTGTACGGGCCTGAAGATAGCGTTGACGCAACGTCGTAACTAGTAGCGAAGTAAATATAAAATCTTAAGTACAGCTGGAGGAATTTCATTTTTAATAAAAATTTTCAGAGAAGGAGACAATCTACACCTATTGTCTGTATGCGAACCATACCACAAAAAATTGTTAGAGGGAACAGAAAATATCCAAAGAATAGCAGCGCGTTTTGTTACAGCTTCGTTTAGAAGGTTAGAAAGCGTCATGGAAATGCCCATCCAAATCCAGTGGCAGACAGTACAAGAGAGTTTTTGTGCATCACGCTGCAGTTTACTGTATGTTTCATCAGTTTGCTTCCCTACAGAATCAGCCGTTGTATTCCTTCCACTTACATACATCTGGCACAAAGACCATGAAGGTAATATTGGAGATGCGGTCTTGTACGGAGACAATCAACAATAGTCGTTACCACGCTACTGAAACAGAAAAGGGTGGAAGTACCAATGGTACACAAAGGAGGAGGAGGAGATCAATGTTTAACGTTCGTCGACGATGACGTCGTTGGAAATGGAAATGTCGTGTGGCTAGGGCCTCCCGGCGGGTAGACCGTTCGCCTGGTGCAGGTCTTTCGATTTGACGCCACTTCGGCGACCTGCGCGTCGATGGGGATGAAATGATGATGATTAGGACAACACAACACCCAGTCCCTGAGCGGAGAAAATCTCCGACCCAGCCGGAAATCGAACCCGGGCCCTTAGGATTGACAGTCTGTCACGCTGACCACTCAGCTACCGGGGCGGACGACGAGGTCATTAGAGACGGAGCGTAAACTCTGGTTAGGAAAGGATGCGGAAGGAAATCGGCCGTGCCCTTTCAAAGGAACCACATGTAGATGTGGCTTGAAGGACACACATGTACATGTGGATGTAGATTGCAGGCGACTGTTTTGGTGTCGGGAATTTTTCCCCTTTGTGGACCATCTCGTGCTTCAGAGGATCGGGGGATTAGAGCGACGTACCATAGCTGAGTCGTCGCTTTAAGTTGCTCTTGACAGTTGCAGTGGACTCGGCGTGGCAGCTTCACAGGCCTACCTTAACCAATAAAATAACGCGATTTTGTAAACGACTCTACCGCAACGCTTCAGAGTTGTCACAGCTCTATGGATGACTACTGTTTTCGACTGCACCGGTTCGCAGTTTGCAGTTGAATGCTGGCAACAGCACTGCGAGCTGACACGGAACATCTTGCGCCATGTCGACTACAGGTCTAGACGATTTTCTAAGTGGGTGTCAGCGTGCGAGATGGCTGCTAAAACTTGCACTCGTTAAGAACTGCACCTGATCCGTCAGCTGCCCGACCGGTGAAACGGTGCACTTCCATGATTACGGCTTGTCACTCAGATCTCGATAATCTTTCAGACAGTGGTTTCTTGCAGATAACGATATAGCCTGTGAAAAATCAGAGCATACTATTTGTGGTGTCACTGCCAGACACCACACTTGCTAGGTGGTACCCTTTAAATCGGCCGCGGTCCATTAGTATACGCCGGACCCGCGTGTCGCCACTGTCAGTGATAGCAGACCGAGCGCCAACACACGGCAGGTCTAGAGAGACGTACTGGCACTCGCCCCAGTTGTACAGCCGACGTTCATAGCAATGGTTCACTGACAAATTACGCTCTCATTTGCCGAGACGATAGTTAGCATAGCCTTCAGCTACATTTGCTACGACCTAGCAAGGCGCCGTATTCAATTGATAATTAATATTATGAAGCATGTACCGTAACAAGAGATGTTCTACAATTGTGGATTAAAGTTAAGTATTACATCATCTACGTACTTATTTGCAATTCTCAATATTGTCCTGTTCCAGACCTCACGCCAGTCAGCGTGTAATTAAACGCGTGCATTTCGGCCTCCTCTAGAAACACAGTGTTGGCTCTTCTGCAGCCCGCATCACGTGGTCGTGCGGTAGCGTTCTCGCTTCCCACGCCCGGGTTCCCGGGTTCGATTCCCGGCGGGGTCAGGGATTTTCTCTGCCTCGTGATGGCTGGGTGTTGTGTGCTGTCCTTAGGTTAGTTAGGTTTAAGTAGTTCTAAGTTCTAGGGGACTGATGACCATAGATGTTAAGTCCCATAGTGCTCAGAGCCATATGAACCATATATCTTCTGCCAACACTACACTATTAACAGCGTCTGCCAGTTATTAGCAGACAACAACAGCTACTTTTGGTGGTATGTCCATCCTTGTAATTGATGGTATGTGGTACTTCGGCCGTTCACTTACATAATAATGTAAAACAGTACATCCACCCCTTCGACGTCATTTAATTACTGTATATTATAACCAAGTTCGATGAACTGGCCACTGATAGGATCTTGTATACCATAGGAGTTCACCCCCATATGCGTCAGTTAAAGCCTGAAGATGGTGTATCGACTTACCGGAACTGGTTGCAGTATAATAAAACAACATAAAAACGACCGCTGCAGGGATTTCATTTTATTACAACAGCTACTATCCCAGTACAGTACCCTGGGACACGATAGAAGTTACTTTTTACGATGACTTGTCTCCAATCAACCCTGTCAAATATTTTGTTTGATGCTCCATATTGCCATACTTTTGTTAATAGGCGTTTCTTGTGGGACTGTGTCAAATGCGTTCCCGGACATGAAGAAATACTGCCTTGATTCGTGGCGTTCTGGATGGCATATGAGAAAAGAGAAATATATCTCTGAGTCCTGACTTATTGAAATGAGACTTTACAGCAGATGGATGCAAAGAATTTTGGACGGTAATTTTATGGACCACTTCTTTTACCCTTCTTGTAGACCAGTCAGACATGGGTTTCTTTCTAACTACCGCTCACAGTTTTTCATTGGAGTGATCTATGGATACAATAGAGGAGTTATTCACCTCCAATTTCCGTACACAATCTGGCAGGGATTCCAACGGGCCCTGAAGCGTTGTTCAATTTGACCGATTTCAGCTGTTTCTGGGGATATTAATAACTATTTCACTCGTGTTTGCAGTGTTGTAAGAATTAAAGTGGGGTAGTGTTCCAGGAATTCCCTTCCTTCAGGAAAATTTGAAAGCGATCACCTTTCCTTCTTCTTCTTCTAATTCTTGTTTACTACCCTCAATATCAGCTCCTGCGTCATCCAAGCGTGTCTGGAGACACCTTCGGTGCCACTGACTGCCGTTAAACATACCCACAATGTACTGGGCTTTATGAGAGGTCCTTCGATCAGATTCTGCTACGATATTCGTTGGAAGCTTCACGCATTGTCCTTATGAAAGTCGAACACCTGTCATTCAGAGTATCTCTATGTATTGTCCTATACTTTGTTTTAAGCCTATTGTGTCATGCGCTTCCGATGGCTTTTTCTTTATGGCTATTAAAATGGTACGTGTTTCTCTGTTTATTAGCCTCGCTGGTCACATTCCTATGAGCGACTCTCGAAACTCGATGTACTTCGCCAGCAAGGTAGCTGTGAAGACGCTGCTCGAAGGAATAAGAAAGGACTTGGTTGCTAGGAAAAGCAATATACGAGTTGGAGTAAGTACAGTTTACTCCTCCACATTACCAGTATTCGAGCTTAAAAGAAGATTGTGAATTAGATCCTTTGCTCTCCCATATCTTCTAAGTTATTAATTAACAGCAGTAGAAAAAAGACGAAATCAATTGATCTCAAAAGATTAAACGTCTTGGTATCGCCATTTAGCGACTTTTAACTAAGTGAAATTTGGTAAAAGTTATAAAACAAACTCCGTTTCTCCATGTACTCACAGAATGTTTCTTTCATTATTTAGCGTTAGGGAAGCTATTAATTACATGTACAGCTATTCCGAAAACAGTTTCATAAATTTAAGAAAAATACCGAGGATGAAATAGCTCCTTTGTACTTCAAAACATTAAACTAATGATACAAGTTTTGGCCACAGGAAAACTTTAGCAACTGGATAATTGACAAGTACTCTGCTGTGAAGCCATCGCACCACTGTCTCATGAATCACCACTGAGAATATTACCCAGTAGTTGTCCAACGTGTGATATTTTTACCACAACTTGTTTCGGGACTACGTTATCTCATTATCAAGTGCTTAAAGCTTCTACGCTATTAAACACCGTCAAAGGTAAAAGCCCCAGCAGCAAACACGCATTGACAAACCTAAAAACTATTCTTATATGAACATCTCATGTTGGCGTGTCACACTGTCAAGGCTCAGTTTATGACTTGCCTTGGGAGTCCAACACGCCAAAGTGAGGTGTTATAGGAGGAATTTTTAGGTTCGTCAGTGCGTGTTTGTAGCAGAGGTTTTTACTTTTGGCGGAGTTTAATGGCACGGAAGCTTTGCGCCAGCTGTGTTCAAAGTATCACACTTTCGATAACTGGTGCATAACATTCTCAGTAATGACAAGAACCCCCTGAAATCTGTTTTACTCCTGAACATAGTACTCTACACTGAAGCGCCAAAGAAACTGATATAAGCGTACGTATTCAAATACAGACATATGTAAACAGGCGCAATACGGCCCTGCAGTTGGCAACGCCTAGGTCTATGTAAGACAAGAAGTGTCTGGTGCAGTTGTTAGATCGATTACTGCAGCTACAATGGCAGGATATCAAGATTTAAGTGAGTTTGAACGTGGTGCTACAGTCGGCCCACGAGCGATGGGGCACAGCACCTCCGAGGAAGCGATGAAACAGGAATTTTACCATACGACCATTTCACGAGTGTACCGCGAATGTCAGAAATCCGGTAAAACATCAAATCTCCGACATGGGTGCGGACAGAAAAAGATCCTGTGGGAAGGGGCCCAAAGACGATTGAATCGTTCAACGTGACAGATGTGCAACCCTTCCGCAAATTGCTGCAGATTTTAAAGCTGGGCCATCAACCATTCGACGAAACATAATCAATATGGGCTTCTGGAGCCGAAGGCCCACTCGTGTACCCTTGATGACTGCACAACACAAAGCTTGACGCCTCGCCTAGGCACGTCAACACCGATATTGGACTGTTGATGACTGGAAACCTGTTGCCTGCCCGGACGAGTCTCGTTTCAAATTGTATCGATCACATGGACGTGTACGGGTATGCAGACAAACTCATGAATCCATGGACCCTGCATGTGACAGGGGACTATTCAAGCTGGTGGAGTCTGTGTAATGGAGTGGGGCTTATGCAGTTGGAGTGATACGGGACCCCTGGTAGTCTAGCTACGACTATGACAGGTGACAAGTACGTAAGCATCCTGTCTAATCACCTCCACCCATTCATGTTCATTGTGCATTCCGTCGGGCTTGGGAAATTCCAGCAGGACAATGCGACATCCCACACGTACAAAATTGCTACACAGTCGCTCCAAGAACGCTTTTCTCAGTTTAAACACTACCACTGGTCACCAGACTCCCCAGATATGAACGTTACTGAGCATATCTGGGATGCCTTGCAACGTGCTGTTCAGAAGAGACGTCCTCCCCCTCGTACTGTTACAGGTTCATGGTGTCAGTTCCCTCCAGCACTACTTCAGACATCATTTGAGTCCATGACACGTCGAGTAGCGGCGGTTCTGCGTGCTGGTGGGAGCTTTTCACCATATTAGGCTGATGTGCTAGTTTCTTTGGCTCTCCAGCGCATAAAAGTGGCACTACTGCACTAATATACCATTGTATGACGTGCTAGGCTCTTGATGGTACCTATGTTCGTTTTCATATCGAGTTTTGGGGGGTAAATTCACGATATTACATCAGACATTTTTCGTGCGGCGATCTGATTTTGGAAATTAAACGGGTTAATTTTATTTGTCGGGATTAGTGATAAACAAGTAGGTGCATTAGCTGTGTCAAATACCAAATGCATGCGCTGATCAGTGGTATGTTATTGTGTTGTTCAAATGACAGTTTAACTTCCGTTTTCAACTTTTAGACTAGTACTTACGAGAAACAGTTATAAGACTCATTATTGTAGTTATAACCCTGGTGATGAAAATAATGATGGTCAAATAATCTATCAGTCTTGCTGGCGGTGGTACTACTGTCTTTCTTCTTTACTGATAATAATGGTAACTTATTCTGCACAAAATCCAAGAAAATTAATTTTGCCACTTCCGTTAAGAAATATTTGATTTTATTAATGCCCTAAATTTCTCTTACACGTATTAAATATCTAGCGTTTACACTACTAAGAAAGACTGAAGAGAACTGTGTGTAACTTTTACAAAGCGCGTCAGTAATCATATAGAAATCGATGTTCAATGCAAAATACGAAATTTCTTATACATACGAGGTGCAATCAAGTTCTAAGGCCTCCAATTTTTTTCTAATTAACAACTCACGCGAAATCGATCAAACTGGCGTTACTTCTCGACGTAATCGCCCTGCAGACGTACACATTTTTCACAACGCTGACGCCATGATTCCATGGCAGCGGCGAAGGCTTCCTTACGAGTCTGTTTTGACCACTGGAAAATCGCTGAGGCAATAGCAACACGGCTGGTGAATGTGCGGCCACGGAGAGTGTCTTTCATTGTTGGAGAAAGCCAAAAGTCACTAGGAGCCAGGTCAGGTGAGTAGGGAGCATGAGGAATCACTTCAAAGTTGTTATCACGAAGAAACTGTTGCGTAACGTTAGCTCGATGCGCGGGTGCGTTGTCTTGGTGAAACAGCACACACGCAGCCCTTCCCGGACGTTTTTGTTGCAGTGCAGGAAGGAATTTGTTCTTCAAAACATTTTCGTAGGATGCACCTGTTACCGTAGTGCCCTTTGGAACGCAATGGGTAAGGATTACGCCCTCGCTGTCCCAGAACGTGGATACCATCACTTCTTCAGCACTGGTGGTTACCCGAAATTTTTTTGGTGGCGGTGAATCTGTGTGCTTCCATTGAGCTGACTGGCGCTTCGTTTCTGGATTGAAAAATGGCACCCACGTCTCATCCATTGTCACAACCAACGAAAAGAAAGTCCCATTCATGCTGTCGTTGCGTGTCAACATTGCTTGGCAACATGCCACACGGGCAGCCATGTGGTCGTCCGTCAGCATTCGTGGCACCCACCTGGATGACACTTTTCGCATTTTCAGGTTGTCATGCAGGATTGTGTGCACAGAACCCACAGAAATGCCAACTCTGTAGGCGATCTGTTCAACAGTCATTCGGCGATCCCCCAAAACAATTCTCTCCACTTTCTCGATCATGTCGTCAGACCGGCTTGTGCGAGTCCGAGGTTGTTTCGGTTTGTTGTCACACAATGTTCTGCCTTCATTAACCTGTCGCACCCACGAACGCACTTTCGACACATCCATAACTCCATCACCACATGTCCCCTTCAGCTGTCGATGAATTTCAATTGGTTTCACACCACGCAAATTCAGAAAACGAATGATTGCACGCTGTTCAAGTAAGGAAAACGTCGCCATTTTAAGTATTTAAAACAGTTCTCATTCTCGCCGCTGGCGGTAAAATTCCATCTGCCGTACAGTGCTGCCATCCCTGGGACGTATTGACAATGAACACGGCCTCATTCTTTCCTTGAAAAGTCATTACTTTGCGGTTTTAGTTAGAAAATGAGAGTCTGAAGTTTTGATTATGTGTTTTGTGAACGGGATGCAGCACACTGTAAATTGTCTTTGTCACTATATTAAATTACATTATTCTACTAGCCAATCTTTGTAACTTTCTTTTTATTATTGTACTGCTAGGTATTGACATTTAGGAAAAGTGATAATTACTTCTGTTGAATTTTGTAAGAACCAAAGTATGTGACTGTTTTACAGTACGTTGGAAAGTTATCTTTCCTTAACTTGATCCAAAGCTTTTACATGAACACACTCCCGCTTTATTCATAAATTACTGAATTCATAGTGTTCCTCTGTTATTTCCTATGTTACTCCTTTCTTTCCTATAGTCACACTGTTTGGCAAACTTGTGGAGATAATCATAAGAGACCAACATTCTTGTCACCATGACTGCATAAGCGGCGATGAACCAATTTTCGTTTGGTAAATGAGGAAATGTGAACTGTGGCGAAGTTATTACGAGATACATCCAAGCAGGACCAACGCTCCGTTATTCTTTTCTGGGCTGCCGAAGGACAAATGCCGGTAGACATCCATTGGAGAATGAAGAACGTGAATGGGGCAGCATGTCCATCGAAAACTGGAATGGTGCACTAAGTTCTGGGTGGCCGCAGTTTGACACAACACGTCGGTCGATCTGGAAACTCCGCAGAAGGTACGCCACCTGAAGTGGGAGCACGCCTCCCCCCCCCCCCCTCGCTCCCCCCTATAGCCCTGATCTCTCCCCATGCAATTATCACGCCATCGGTCCCTTAAAATAGGCCTTGAAGGGTGGACAATTCCTGTCGGGCGAGGATGTGTAGCAGGCAGTTACGGACTTCATCACACACCAAGACACAGTGTTTTACCTAACGAGTATCTTCAACCTGGTGCATCGGTGGGATGATTGCCGATTCTGGACTGTATGGTCTTGGAACAGAAACTCTTTGATCACCTATTATACTTACTTGTCGTAACATTATGTTTAGTACAATTAATTCAGTGCTTGCTATTTCCTCTTGCTTTAAATATGGACAGTGTTTTCATTTGCTTACATTCTGATGAGATAAATTTTCTATCCATCATATATTTACGAATCTACCAAAAAGAACCTGCAATATAAGTGGCATATATACTTCAAGGGTTTATGTATATTATGACTCTTAGAAGTTTTCTATTTTTTAATCATTCGTTTTACTTAATTACAGTTTTACATTGTTATTTTATACATTTACTGTCCTTCTTTAGAGAATGGAGATACCATTTTTGCAAAACTATACCCATTGACCTTGATGTAACACTTTTCTGTCTTGTTTCCCCTTATATACTCGACATGCACCAGAAGACTCCTGCGACCAGTAAATGTTTTATTTTGAGAACTGTTCTTTCCCATGTTTTCCTTTGTCCTATTTATTCGATTTTATTGCCTTTTATGTTAACTTGGCTGATATTTCACAAATTTTGTGGTCTAAATGATCATTTCCCAATTCTTTGAAGTTGATTTATCAACAAGGTCCTAAATATATTTTGATTTCACTCTGTATGTCTTTTATATATGGAGCATTAGTGTAGTACAGAAATAATTTTTATTTCTAAAATAAATTATTTCATTAATATCATTAAACGGTTAACTTACACAATATCTTGGAATGATGTGGAATGGTTAAATATACAAGTTACTAAGTTATTCTGTATTGAATATGGCTGAATGCTGCAACTTACAGATGAGTTTGCATAGCATAAAATATGTGTGTAACATACTTGCTCTAAATTACCCACAAGTTTCTAAACAAAAATCCTTCTACAGCATAGAAACAAACTCTTTTAGTTTACTTTGTAATTTAGCTGTCCAGTATGTGATGCATTTTGAATCACTGGATCAGAGATTTCAACTCAGAAAGTGGTGGTAGTGCTGTAACCACATTCAGTTTTAATTTGGAGTAATGGAGGTCGTTCTTCTTCTTGTACTGTAATTTTGGACATCGCTATTCTTTCTGACCTCTTATGGATTATTTACATTAAATATTGTTAAATGAAATACACTGACAAATAAATCGCAACACCAAAAAATAATTACTGTAGATAACGAAATTTCGGGAATACATTTGTCTGGGTAACGTATTGTAAGTAGGCTATTTAGGTTTTTATGTTGGTAACGCCACGGGGCGGTCTATATGAAAATCACTGACTGGGCTGTGTGAAGTCTGTGGCTGGTTGGCTTTGTTGGAATAGTCGCTATTGTAGTGTAGGGCAGTTGAATATGAACAGCGGGTAGCGTTGCGCATTTGGAGATAAGCCGCCAGCAGTGGTGGATGTGGGGAGAGAGATGGCAGAATTTTGAGAGCGGACGATCTGGACCTGTGTTCATCAGAGAGGGTAAATTTGTAAGACTGGATGTCATGAACTGATACATATATTACGACTTTTGAACACTGTTAAGGTAAAGACATTGTTTGTTCTCTATCAAAATCTTTCATTTGCTAACTATGCCTATCAGTAATTATTGCCTTCAGTAATTAGAATCTTTCATTTAGCTGACAGTATTGGCGCTCGCTGTACTGCAGTAGTTCGAGTAACGAAAATTTTTGTGAGGCAAGTGATTCATGAAAGGTATAGGTTATTGTTAGTCAGGGCCATTCTTTTGTAGGGATTTTTGAAAGTCAGATTGCGTTGCGCTAAAAATATAGTGTGTCAGTTTAGTGTTGATCAGAATAAGTAAAGAGAGTAATGTCTGAGTACGTTCAGCTTTGCTCAGCTGTTTGAAAATCAATTAACGTACAGATTTATCAGCACAGTAATTCATAAATTTTTCTAAGGGGACATTTCAGTATTTAAGTGACTAACATTGCAAGATCACCAGTTAATGTAAGCGCAAAATAAGCCATTGCAAACGTGAAATGCTGGTACATTAATAATCAGTGTAACCGCCAGAATGGTGAATGTATGCATACCTGTTGCACTTGGCCAGTCTATACAGGGACTGTTAATGCTGCTTGTGGATGATGCTGGAGCTGTCGTCCAATGACGAGCTCGACTGGAGACAGATCTGGTGATCGAACAAGCCAATGCAACATGTCTAACTCTAGAGGGCGTGCTGGGCTACAACGGTAGTATATGGGCGAGCGTTATCCTGTTGGAAAACACCCCCTGGAATGCTGCTCATGATTGGTATCACAACAGACTAATCACCAGACTGACGTACAAATTTAACCAACATACCGAGACAGAACCGGCTTTCATTACCCTCCACCCCGCCCTGCAATGATCCCTCACTTGACCCCACTGAAGTCGCAAATGGCAGTAGTTTGGGCTCAGTTGGAATGCACGCTACAGGGCGTCTGACTCGGACCTGACCAAGAAGTAGCCGATTTGTGACCGCGCGTAACTGTGGTGATAACTGCTGCTCAAATTGTTGTAGCATGCCGCAGTGCGTTGTGCCAGAGCTGTATACCGAAGACGACGGTCTCCCCTTTCGGTAGTGCGGGGTGGTTGTCTGGATCCCGGTCTTCTTGAGACCTACACTGTCATGGACACCACTTCCAACCATTATGTACGGTGGCTACATTCCGGCCACGTATTTCTGCAATATCGCAGAAGAAACATACAGCGTCTTGTAGCCCTATTGCATGTCCTCATTCAAATTCAATGAGGTGTTGATAGTGGTGTCTTTGTCAGCTGAAAGGAATTCTTGACTGACATAAACTCACCACTTCCAATCTCAAAGGTAGCTAACGCTCATGACCGTAGAAGCCGGCCGCTGTAACCGAGCGGTTCTAGGCGCTTCACTCCACAACTGCGCTGCTGCTACGGTCGCAGGTTCCAATAGTGCCTGGAGCATGGATGTGTGTGACGTCCTTAGTTTGGTTAGCTTTAAGTAGTTCTAAGTCTAGGGGACTGATTACCTCAGATGTTAAGTTCCATAGTGCTTAGCGCCATTTGAACCATTTTTTGAACCGTAGCAGGGTATATTTAAAGCAAAACTTATTTTCATCCTCGTAGTGGCCGCACTAGCGACACTCTTATGCTACTAGTGCGAAATTTTAATAGACGTCATCTTTCGTATATAGAAACACGCCTATCAACTCCCGCTTATGTCATAAAACTCCTTGGTGTTGCGATTTTTTGCTTCAGTGTACATAGGAAAGACTGAGGCAAATTGACCTTAGAGACATGATGACCAGTTGTTACTTCGTTAAACTGCAGTCAGAATACGCCACCGACGAAGGAGGTTGGTAGCAACAATACCGTCGTTGGCCCACAAACACAATACAGTTAAATTGTTCACCCAGGATGGCCACCCACTTTATGTTTTCTTGCTAGTCAAAGTAAATTTTGCTTACTCAAGATATTTTGTTATGAACGCGAAGTCAACTGTCTTACTAAACAAATAAGTACAACTATTAAAGTCCATAGTTTAAGGATTAATTTTACGCTTTTTACGGAATAAATGTTTAAAATGTTCTCGTAAACAAACTAAAATAATTCCAATATGGCGACAAGGTAAAATGTTCCACTTAAATAGGGCTCGTCGCCCCACATGGCCACCTACCCCGCTGTCTTTATGTAAGTACTCTTATGCAATAAGTACATTCGTAATCAAAGTCTAAATCATATCCAATCCAATTTTTACATAAGCAAATTGTGACCTATATTGATTTAAACCGGTAACATGTGTGCGATTTTGGTTTGTATTTCTATTTAATTTTTTGATTTGCACAGATGCATTCGTGTGTAGCAGATAGATCTGATTATGGCGCTGTTGATTATAGTTTCATTGTTGAAACTGGCTCTTAAATTGCTCAAAAACAGAATGATAGGCCTATACTGTCAAAAGAAGGCTTATTAAGTAGAACGTTGCTGCAGCTGAATAAACATGCTACCGAATGCCTGAAAAAGTCCGGCCATTTGAGAAGTGGCAACCAAGGAAAAAATACAAAAATGTAACGATAAAGAGCTTCAACAATACTGGCAGATACAAGTATGGAAGATGTGTTACAACGCGAACAACAAGTCTCAAAAGAAAAGAGATCATTTTAAGGGGAAATGTAGATGTCCTGCGCAAAAACCTATATTTCTCAAAAAAAGAGTGCCCATGGTCAAGCTAAACCACATGATAAACTCCACAAATAAAACGCAGTAAGGAGTAAGCATTCCTAAAAAGGTTCTTCAAGATGAAGAAGATGAGGATGCCCTCTGTCTTAAGTGTCTTAACAATTTTCTCACAGCTATTCAGGCGATAAAAGGATACTGTGGACAAGTTGTAAGCGGATGGAACAGCCGTCTTGTGTTAAAATGACGCTAAAGAACGATTTTTCTAGAACGTTCGAACTGGGAAGATCCTATTAGGTATTCTGATGAAGATTTATGGAAGCTCTGGACGTACCTTTCCGTCAAACTGTTATAACACTGATAACACAATTAATGATTGTTGCTTTTGTCGTAAAGCTACATTTTATTAAACGGCGACTACTATATCTTTAGTTAAATAACCAATGTCATGATTAATTAAATGATAAAATTATATTGATCAATTTGCTCCAAACTGCTGGGCCACTGTAGCCGTGGGTGGCTTAGGTTGTCCCTGGTGGTATTAGTGCACTAAACTTTTTTTTTATAAATAATCAGCGAGCTCCCATAATTACTTAGTCATACAGGTGTTGAAAGAATTTACCAATGTTTCCACATAAAAAGAACAATGGAAATATCTAAAATACAAGCTGGAAAAATCAAGGAGAAAACAGTGGGGCAACCAGCCTGCGTCTGCCCTACTTGGTTGTTCCTTTAACAGTCATCTGCAGTTTGATCATAGGCAAGAACAACTTACTATTCTTACAGATTGCTTCTGTGGATCAAAATTTTGTAAGTGAAACATGAAGTATTGCATATTGTAATTCCATATCACATGAAAATGGGGAAAATACATAGGCTTACTGATTGTGCCGTTGCCAGTTTTAGAGAGAAACAAATTGGTTCCAAGTGCTTAAGAAGTTCAAAAACACATTGTCTTCGAATATAAATTACCATCAATAAGTAAGTGTTTCAGACTGACTTATTAACTTGAAAGCTGAGTGATAAACTGCAGTTTGATTTGTTACCCAGCGTTTTGATTTTTTTGAAATCACGAAATAGTCTTTGCAATACTGAACAAAGTCATCTCTAATCGTTATTAACAGTCGTGCAAACTCTTTACGGTCTCTGTCTGAGGCTTTGTTGTAGCGTGTTTTTACCTCTAGTGAGCCGCTCTGTCTTTAAGCAATGACGGATGCGTGTAATCCACCTGGCCACATGTCAATGTGTATTTGAATTCACACTGGGTGTTATGGAAGCTAAGCAGTTTGGAGGCGACAGTCGCGATGTTGGAGATTTTGGTGAGACCACTTCAGTTATCTCTCCGTGGTTGTTCTTAGACAACGTTTGGATCATTTCAGTCGTGTGAAGTAAGACGCACACCTTCTCCAAACTTCAAGTTTCTGTCTTTAGCGGTTTGGGCTGGGCGATGACAAGTCAGTGAATGAGTCTGACGCTATTTCACCTCCTGAGGAGTTCAATTTACAAAAACAGTGAAGCACGTATTCTTTTATCTCTAACAGTGAAACACGTATTTTTTCATCTCTAACCGTGAACCCAAACTTCAATTTTAAATGATTTTGCTTTAAAAACACTTTCGCAATGAAATATTTTCATAAAACGTTTCACCCCCCACGTCACTCCCTTAGTGCTTGAATTTCCAAACACAGTGACACCTGTACGTTTTATTTTTAACAGAGAAACCAAATACAAATTTTCATACATTTAGCTTCCAAAATGTATGGACAATAAAATATTTCCATTATTTCCGTAAAAACTTTGAGCCACCGTTTCACCCCTCATAGGGGTTGAATTTCCAAAAACAGTGAAACGCGTGTTTTTTTAAATTTCTAACTGAGATGCGAATCTTAAATTTTTGTAGTTCTAGCTTTAAAAATGTTTTCATAATGAAATATGTTCATA
Source organism: Schistocerca serialis cubense (assembly GCF_023864345.2). Taxonomy (NCBI): domain Eukaryota; kingdom Metazoa; phylum Arthropoda; class Insecta; order Orthoptera; family Acrididae; genus Schistocerca; species Schistocerca serialis. The sequence goes on from NC_064639.1 coordinate 124,641,916, forward strand.
AAAAAAATCTCATCCCCTATTTCACCCCCTTCGCGGTTCGATCTCCAAAACCACTGACAAATGTATTTTTTTATTTGTAACCGAGGTGTCAAATACCGATGTTCATGAATGTAGCTTTAAAAATACTTTAGTAGTTCTTTAATAATGATCTATTTTCAAAAACGACTTGTATGAATATCAAGAGCTCAGATGGAATCCCAGTTCTAAGCAAAGAAGGGAAAGCAGAAAGCTGGAAGGAGTATATAGAGGGTCTATACAAGGGCGATGTACTTGAGGACAATATTATGGAAATGGAAGAGGATGTAGATGAAGATGAAATGGGAGATATGATACTGCCTGAAGAGTTTGACAGAGCACTGAAAGACCTGAGTCGAAACAAGGCCCCCGGAGTAGACAACATTCCATTGGAACTACTGACGGTCTTGGGAGAGCCAGTCCTGACAAAACTCTACCGTCTGGTGAGCAAGATGTATGAAACAGGCGAAATACCCTCAGACTTCAAGAAGAATATAATAATTCCAATCCCAAAGAAAGCAGGTGTTGACAGATGTGAAAATTACCGAACTATCAGTTTAATAAGTCACAGCTGCAAAATACTAACACAAATTCTTTACAGACGAATGGAAAAACTAGTAGAAGCCGACCTCGGGGAAGATCAATTTGGATTCCGTAGAAACACTGGAACACATGAGGCAATACTCACCTTACGACTAATCTTAGAAGAAAGAATAAGGAAAGGCAAACCTACGTTCCTAGCATTTGTAGATTTAGAGAAAGCTTTTGACAATGTTGACTGGAATACTCTCTTTCAAATTCTAAAGGTGGCAGGGGTAAAATACAGGGAGCGAAAGGCTATTTACAATTTGTATAGAAACCAGATGGCAGTTATAAGAGTCAAGGGGCATGAAAGGGAAGCAGTGGTTGGGAAGGGAGTAAGACAGGGTTGTAGCCTCTCCCTGATGTTGTTCAATCTGTATATTGAGCAAGCAGTAAAGGAAACAAAAGAAAAATTTGGAGTAGGTATTAAAATTCATGGAGAAGAAATAAAAACTTTGAGGTTCGCCGATGACATTGTAATTCTGTCAGAGACAGCAAAGGACTTGGAAGAGCAGTTGAATGGAATGGACAGTGTCTTGAAGGGAGGATATAAGATGAACATCAACAAAAGCAAAACAAAGATAATGGAATGTAATCTAATTAAGTCAGGTGATGCTGAGGGAATTAGATTAGGAAATGAGACACTTAAAGTAGTAAAGGAGTTTTTCTATTTGGGGAGCAAAATAACTGATGATGGTCGAAGTAGAGAGGATATAAAATGTAGACTGGCAATGTCAAGGAAAGCATTTCTGAAGAAGAGAAATATGTTAACATCGAGTATAGATTTAAGTGTCAGGAAGTCATTTCTGAAAGTATTTGTATGGAGTGTAACCATGTATGGAAGTGAAACATGGACGATAAATAGTTTGGACAAGAAGAGAATAGAAGCTTTCGAAATGTGGTGCTACAGAAGAATGCTGAAGATTAGATGGGTAGATCACGTAACTAATGAGGAAGTATTGAATAGGATTAGGGAGAAGAGAAGTTTGGGGCACAACTTGACCAGAAGAAGGGATCGGTTGGTAGGACATGTTCTGAGGCATCAAGGGATCACCAATTCAGTATTGGAGGGCAGCATGGAGGGTAAAAATCGTAGAGGGAGACCAAGAGATGAACACACTAAGCAGATTCAGAAGGATGTAGGTTGCAGTAGGTACTGGGTGATGAAAAAGCTTGCACAGGATAGAGTAGCATGGAGAACTGCATCAAACTAGTCTCAGGACTGAAGACCACAACAACAACAACATTTTCAAAAACAGTTTTCACCGATTATTCCACCCCTATATGATTAAATTTCAAAAAATGCTGAAACGTGTACTTCTTTATTTCTGACTGAGAAACCGAATACCAATTTTCGTAGATCGAGCTTCACAATTTACTTCATAGCGGCATTTTTTCAAAATAACCCTTCGTCCCCTATTTCACCTCCTTAGGCTTGGAATTTCGGGAAATCCCTTCTTAAATGGCGCCTAAAATATAAGATCCACACCTTATCCAAATTTAAATTTCCTATCGTTAGCGGTTTTGGCTGGGCACTGATGAGTCAGTCATTCAGAACATTGCCTTTTATATATGGAGGAGATGATGTCTGGTATGTTTGAAGTCAATAAGGAATATGAATTCAGTATTACTGCTGTTTGTGTATGCCATCATAACTATTCATATACGGGCTGTGATTGGGAAGTTTTAAGAATGGGCTTGTACAATGGTGGTACTTACATGCTACTGTGATGCATCTCCTTCAAAATAGTCCCATTCTGATTGAACATACCGACACCAACGGTGTTTCCACTTTTGGAAACATTCCTGGAAATTTTTTTTCGTGAAGTGTGTTTGGGACACTATCCGTATTTGCCTGGATGTCTGCAGTCGAGTCAAATGGCTTCCCTTTCAGTTAAAATTTCAGTTTAGGAAACAGGTAGAAGTCCACAGGGGCCAAATCAGAGGAATATGGCGGTTGTTGATGCACAAGAATTCTTAATTTGGTCAAAGGTTCAACGATGGAGAAGGCACGATAAGCCGGAGCATTGTCACGGTGTAGCAGCCAACTCGTGTCTTTCCACAACACAGGCCTTTTCTTCCGCACCTTTTTGCGCAAACGCTTCAGGACACATTTGTAGTGTTCCTGGTTAATTGTTTGTCCTACAGCTGTAAATTCATGATGCACATGATGCACAATACCGCTAGAATCGAAAAAAGTCACCAACATTGTCTTCACCTTCGACCGACTTTGCCGTGCTTTTTTCGGTGGTGGTGAACCTGGAGTCTTCCACTGCGAAGACTGCACTTTGATTTCAGGATCATATCCATATACCCACGATTCGTCACCTGTAATTACCCTGTTTAACAAATTTGGGTCGCTTTTACTCCGATTAACCAGCTCTTGCACACTTCAAGTCGGTATTGTCTCTGGTCAGTTGACAACACTTTTGGAAATAATTTTACAGACACTCGTCGCATGTTCAGATCTTCAGTTAAAATTGACTGAAGTGCGTAGAAACTTAAATTAAGTTCATTAGCCATCTTCCTAATTGTAAGTCTACGATCAGAGCGCACTAAGTCGCGAACTTCCACAACATTTTCATTCGTTTTTGAGGTGGAAGGACAGCCGGACCGTGGTTCATCTTCAAATGATTCACGGCTATTTTTAAATCTGTTGAACCAGACAAAAACATTTGACTGGCTCATACAATTATCTCCAAAAGCTGATTTTAATAGTTCGTAAGTCTCAGAAGCTGATTTCACGGTTTTAAAACAAAATTTCACACAAACTCGTTAATCTGTTTTTACGTCTATTTTCACGCAGAGGGATCCGGCAACAAGCCCTAACAGACCCGCACTCAACCAGCTGCCACAACGAACTGAATAAAGGAAACGCAGTTTCTTGTGAGAGGGCGTTCAAGGACAAGGCAATGACTCACTCCCCACCCTCCATGTACCTGCCCGCCAAACCAGTAAGCAGTAGCGGATCCATTCTTAAAACATTGCAATCACACCTCGTATAAACTGGTCATGAGCACTCAGTTCGAAGCTGGCCTAATCACTGAAGGCAGTTTTACTTCAGTCAACGAGATTCCCAGCTGAAGACGTGTTTGGAGATGCCATATACATTGGTGGAATGCTAACCTGTCTGTCACCCACTGTACAGCCTGGCAACAAGGAGTGGTGGTCTGTGATTCCATTTCTTTTCGTGGACCTCTTTTTTGTCGTCAGCAGTATTCTTTCAGCACAGCAGTACGTCGACATACGAGCATTGTATTCCCCATTTCGTACCGTTCATGGACAGTAATCCTGGGCTTACATTTCAGCAAGATCATGCCTGCCCGACCGCACACGGCGAGAGTGTCTACTGCTTGTCTTCGTGCCTGCAAGACCCTATTTTGGCTAGGAAGGTCGCTGGATCTCTCCCTATTTGGAAACGTTTCTAGCATTATGGGCAGGGGCGTCCAGGGTTTTGACGATCTAACGCGCCAGTTGGACACAATTTAGCACAATATCCCTTAGGAGGACATCCAGCAGTCAATGAATGGCAAGCCGAATAGCTGCCCACATAGTTGCTAGAGGTAGACCCACTAGAGGCACACCCACACCTTATTGACTTCATCAGGTTACCTTCCATTCAGAAAGCTGTTGCACTCAGCGACTGTTATATTGATTTGCAAACTATAGACTGCAGCGATCAGTCGTCCTTTTTAAATTTTATTGTGCAGATCTCGATTTCGTCCAGAAGCTAGCCATTCTCAATGCACTATTGTTTTCGCTCAGTGCATGTAATTCCCTGTTGGTCGGGCTTCATCCACAGTTCACGAATGCTGACTGTTCAGTGTATGTATAATCAAAAATTTCAGTCATGTACAGCTCTTTCACTTTCCAGATAATAAATACCCCGCTCTTCGTACGAGTAGGTCCAGCTTCAGAAAGGTTAAGTTTGGATGCTGCTTCCAGAATGCAGATTGCTTTGGCAGACTTTTCAGTGTGTATATACACATAATAGAGACATACGAGTGTAGTTCGGAAAGTAAGTTTCGTTTCGGTTTTTCTCCACGGCACTGCTACTATCGCAGTTCTGATCACGCACAGTACTATCTCTGGTCAAGCAGAACGAAATGACACTATTTCGGCTCGCTCTGTGTTGTGTGTCTTTCATAGTGATTGTTTGTAATGGCGTCATTGATCGAAAATCCCGCCGCGTGTGAACTGAGATCCGTGATTCGTTTTGTGGATGCTAAGATCGTTAAACCAACTGACATTCATCGACAGATCTGTTAGGATTACGGAGAAAATGCAATGAGTGCTTCATTTGTGAGAAGATGGGTCTGACAATTAAGGAAGGGTGTGATGAAGTGCATGACGAAGTGGACGACCATCTCTGGTTTCCGATGAACTGGTTAGTGCAGTCGATGAAATGATTAAAACACCTACAGGTACGTAATTAAAGGTATTGCTCGTCAGCTTTCATAAATTTCACGAACAGTAGTTTACGAGATTGTTACTGAAAAAGTGGATTCTCATAAACATTGGGTGCCTTAAATTTCTTAGTGAACAACACAAGCAGCAGAGGATGGGCGCCACACTTGATTTTTTGACAAGTTACAATGATCATGGCCTGAAATTTTTATCGCAGATAGTCACAAGGAAATGAAACTTGCGTTGCTTATGACACCCCTGAAACGAAACGGCAATTGATGGAATTGAAGCACACTTCGTCCCCAGGAAACTGTAAACACAAGCACCTGTTGACGCCCTGAAAAGCCATGTGCGCAGTGATTTAGTACAAATGAAATGAGCATATGGCATTGTTGGCCGGGAAGCCACATCTGGGGAAGTTCGGCCGCCGAGTGCAAGTCTTATTTCAGTCGACGCCTGATTGCGCGACTTACGTACCGGTGATGAGGATGAAATGATGATGAGGACACACGACACCCAGTCCGCGAGCGGAGAACATCTCCAACCCGGACAGGAATAGAATCTGGGCTCGCTGCACGTGAGGCAAGCACGTTACCACCCAGCTGAGCAGCGGATTTTTCACCACGAGGTGAAACAATCGATAAGGATGTTTACTGAGAGACACTTAAGAAATTACGCCGTGCGATACAGAACACGTGCAGAGGAGTGCTCTCAAAAGACATGGTTTTCATTCACTACAACGCCCGCCTACACACTGTGAATGTGACGAAACAACTCCTCCAGAGCTCTGGCTGGGACATTTTTGGCTATCCTCTCTGTTCAGTCCCGACTTCGGTCCTAGCGATTTCCATCTCTTTCGGTAACTGAAGTCGTTCCTTGGTGGTAAGAGCGTCAATAGCGATGAAGAGGTAAAGAAAGGACGTGTTACCACGAGGTTGACAATACAGGCGGCAACATTCTGTGACGAAGGAATACTTAAACATTCAACATGCTATGAGAGATACATGGAAAATTACGGGGACTATGTTGAAAAGTAGTGTAAGTGTTATAGATTTTTGTGAAATAAACTGCTTTCTTTATCTGTATTCGATTCCTTTTTTGTTGCCAAACAGTACTTACTTTCTGAACTATCCTCGTATTTTGTATAGCGATTGTGGTGATGCCTTCCGCCATTTTCAGTGATATGTACAGATTTGGTCTTTGAACTAAGTTCTCATTCTGTTAGTTGCACGAGGTACTGCAATGATATATCTTTTTCGAATCCGAGTTTCATAATTACTGTCTAGAGTGGGCGTGGGCAACCTTTCCTGACCTCCGAACCTGATTCCCGTACTTAAGTTCACGAGCCGGCTCGTTAAGTGACCTTGCAGCAGCTAAATCTGGTGCATAACGGCCAAATAGTGTCTGTGACGTTAATTTTTAGGGGGTAACTAACCAATATGAATGGCAACTCTTTCACGACACGCTGCACCAGTAAATTATGCCTCAAAACAGACGTTTTATGTTCGACCAAAGGGTGGTTGGGTTTCTGGTTCCGCTCAATAGGTCAGGAGTTCACTATACGCAGGAGGCGGCTACACGGGCAGCAGGGGCTGTGTGACGTGGACTGTGCGGATTTTTAGGTTAGATGGTCTTGGGAAAACACGGAAAGGGCTTCAGCCACAGCGTGTGCACGCCGAACACAGGAAGAACGTAGATGAAGGAAATTGAGGTATAACAGTTGCAAACTGTCGTATCTGTGTTGGGGAAGTACCAGAGATCCAAGCGCTAATAGGAAGTACTGATGCTCAAATCGTTATAGGCGCTGAAAGCTGGCTAAAGGCGGAGAAAAACTCACCCGAAATTTTTGCGAAGAACCTAACAGTGTTCCAAAAGGATAGGCTAAACACGGTTGACAGTGGTGTGTTTGATGCTGTTAGAAGTGGTTTAACTTGTCACGAAATTGAAGTAGATAGTTCCTGTGAATTATTGTGGGCAGAGGCCACTCTTGGCAACCAGAATAAAATAATAATTCAGATGACACAATTGTTGAAAGGTTCAAAGAAAATTTGAGTTTGATTTCAAACACGTACCCGACTCATACGATTATAATTGGTAGTGACTTTAATGTACTCTCGATATGCTGATGAAAATACATATTTAATAACGGAGGTACGCATAGAACAGCATCCGAAATTGTGCTAAACGGATTCTCTGAAATTATTTAGAGCAGTTAGTTCATGAACCCACGCGAATAGTAAACAGTTGTAAAAAGACACTTGACCTGTTAGCAACAAATAATCCTAACTTAAAAACGAGCTTCAAAACGGATACAGGAATTAGTGAACACAGACAGGGTTGTCGTAGCAAGATTCAATACTGCAACCCCCAAATCCTCCAAAAATAACCGAAAAATATACCTATTCAAAAAAGCAGATAAAAATTCACTTCACGCCTTCCTGAGAGGTAATCTCCACTTCTTCCAAATTAACAATGTAAGTGTAGACCAGATTTGGCTTGAATTCGAAGAAATAGTATCGGCAGCACTTGACTGATTTATATCAAATAAATTAACAAAAGGCGGAGCTGATCCTCTTTGGTACACAAAACCGGTCAGAACACAGTTGCAGAAACAACGAAACGAACATGCCAAATTTAAAGAGGCGCAAAATCCCCAAGACTGGCGATCTTTTACAGTAGCTTGAAATTTAGCGTGGACTTTAATGCGAGATGCTTATAGTAGTTTCCACATTGAAACTTTCTCGCGAAACCAGACAGAAAATCCAAGGAGTTTCTGGGCGTATGTAAAGTATGCTAGCGGCAAGATACAATCAATGCCTTCTCTGCGCGATAACAATGTAGATACTATCGAAGATAGTGCTGCCAAAGCCGAGTTACTAAACACGGCCTTCCGAAATGCCTTCACAAAAGAAGACGAAGTAAATATCCCAGAATTCGAATCATGAACAGCTGCCAACATGAGTAACGTAGAAGTACATATCCTCAGAGTAGTGAAACAACTTAAATCACTTAATAAAAGCAAGTCTTCAGGTCCGGAGTGTTCTTTTCAGAGTATGCTGATGCAACAGCTCCATACTGAACAATCATATACAACCGTTAGCTCGACGGAAGATCCGTACCCAAAGACTGGAAAGTTGCACAGGTCACAACAATATTCAAGAAAGGTAGTAGGAGTAATCCATTAAATTACAGGCCCATATCATGTTCTTATGGATATCAAACACAGAAAAACAATTAGTCATGTACGACCCTTCCAAGGAACTGAGATGGGGTCAGATTATATTTAATCTAGTAATAAGCACAATGAAAATCAAGCTGAAGGCAGCACCAAAAGTGAAATCTAGACCAGAAAACATGAATAGATTTTATTTTCAAAATGTGATAGGGGCATAAGGAATAATGAAGTACAAAGTTGAGGTTTCAAACCGGTTTGAGGCCTTAAGTAATACGGAAAAATGCCTTGAAATGACCAGTGATGAATACTGGAACAATGTAAAAGACGTCATCCTCACAGCTGCAAATAATAATCTGGAAAGAGCTAAGAAAGGCAGGAAGAAATGGCTCGATGAAGAGTGTGAAGAAGCTGAAGACAAGGTTATGAAACTACGGAAAAATGGTTGCAAACAAATAAGAATCCTGAAGTAGAACTTGCTTATCGGCAGGCTCAAACGCAGGAAAACAAAATTAACCGGAAGAAAAAGAAACAATTCCTAAAACAACAGATTGAATCTGTTCATGAATACCATCAAAATAACAACATCCGGAAAATGTATGGCACAATCAACAAAAATAGAAAAGATTTTAGTTAAAAACCAAGGTGATAAAGGATTTAAATGGCAATATGATGATTGAATCAAGAAAAATTTTGATGACAAGCAAGGAGTATTTTGACAACCTACTGAATTGTTCTGATCGAGAAGCACCAATTACTAGTTCCAGCAACAGTCACAGCTGTGAGGAAATTTCAGAACCCTCATATGAGGAGGTTGTAGAGCGTATCAAACGCCTAAAAATGGTAAAGCAACTGACAGTGACAGCATCCCAGCTGAGATGCTAAAATATGGAGGAGAAGCATTCCACACATGTTTATTTCATCTAATACAGATAATCTGGAAAACAGAGAACATTCCAACAGGGTGGAGAGAATCATTAATACTCTATGTATATAAAAAAGGAGACAGGGAAGATCTCAGCAACTATAGAGAAATACCATTAGTCAATACAGGTTATAAGGTCTTATCTTGTTTATTGCTATGCCACTTACAACCCTATGCAGAAAATATATTTGGGGATTATCAAAATGTCTTTCACAAACCCAGATCCACCATTGACAACATGTTTGCAATCAAATTAATAAATGAAAAGGTTTGGAAATATAAACAAAAAATACATTATCTGTTCATCGATTTCATGAAAGCTTATGACTTCATCCACAGACAAAGCTTGTGGAATGTAATGACTGAATTTGGTTTCCCAATTAAATTGATAAATCTCTGCAATGTATGCATAGATGAAAATACAACCAGGGTTTTACTAAATGGATTAAAGTCTGACCATTTTAAAAATAAACCTGGGTATAAGACAAGGAGATGCTTTGTCCCCAGTTCTCGTCAATATAGCCTTAGAAAGAGTTGTGAAGAAACTCAAACTGGTACCTGCTGGGATCCACCAAGAGAACCAAATTAACGTGTTAGCATGCGCAGATGACATAGTGCTAATTAGAAACAGTTATGTAGAGTTTGTGGAGCTTGCAACAGAAGCATCAAGACTTGGCCGGAAAGTAAATGACGAGGAAACGAAATACATGATAGTTCAAAGATGTAGAGATCAATGGGATAACCAATCACATCTAATAGTTGGTGAACACAAATTCGAGCATGTTGATCAGTTCAAAGTTCTGGGATCAGTGGTAGATGAACAAAATCAGAGATAGACAGAAATAAAAGCGAGACTGCAATATTCTAATCGAGCCTATTATGCAATGCAAAATCTCTTAGGGTCCAAACTGCTGACTAGGAAAACTAAAATAAAGTTATATAATACAATCATCAAACCGTTCTAATCTATGGGGCAGAAACATGGAGCCAAACGAAAACAGAACACCACCATTTACAAGTATTTGAGAATAAAGTTCATCGAAAAATCTTTCGTCCATATCATGACAATGAATCACAGTGCTGGAATAGAAGACACAACATAGAAATCCACGAGCTATCATAACAATCTATGGTGCTACAGAAGAATGCTGAAGATTAGATGGGTAGATCACATAACTAATGAGGAAGTATTGAATAGGATTAGGGAGAAGAGAAGTTTGTGGCACAACTTGACCAGAAGAAGGGATCGGTCGGTAGGACATGTTCTGAGGCATCAAGGGATCACCAGTTTAGTATTGGAGGGCAGCGTGGAGGGTAAAAATCGTAGAGGGAGACCAAGAGATGAATACACTAAGCAGATTCAGAAGGATGTAGGTTGCAGTAGGTACTGGGAGATGAAGAAGCTTGCACAGGATAGAGTAGCATGGAAAGCTGCATCAAACCAGTCTCAGGACTGAAGACCACAACAACAACAACAACAACATCATAACAATCAACGATAGTAAACATAATAAATGCTGCTAGAAGACTGCAACGGGCTTGTCATCTGACTGTGTTAAGAATATTCAGGGAGAAGCCATACGGCAAAAGACCAAGGGGGGAGACCCAGGAGTACTTGGCGCAATGAAACTGATTGCATATGAGAAAGATTGGGAATAAATAACTGGCAAGAGGCAGCACAAGACAGGAGCAACTGGAGGAATCATGTAAGACAGGCACAGGAGCTTCGAGTCCCTTAGAAGCCTACTACTACTACTATCCTTAACGTCAATACGCAGCAGGATTTTGGAACATATATAGTGTTCAAATATTAAGAATTACCTCGAAGAAAACGGTCTATTGATACACAGTCAACATGGATTTAGAAACCATGGTTCTTGTGAAACACAACTAGTTCTTCACCGCATGATGTGTTGAGTGCTACTGACAAGGGATTTCAGATTGATTCCGAATTTATGGATTTCCAGATGCCTTTTGACACTATCCCACACAAGCGGCTTCTAGTGAAATTGCGTGCTTATGGACTATCGTCTCAGTAATGTGACTAGATTCGGGATTTCCTGTCAGAGAGGTCACAGTTTGTAGTAATTGACGGAAAGTCATCGAGTGAAATAGAAGTGATTTCTGGCATTCCCCAAGGTAGTGCTATAGGACCTTTGCTGTTTCTTATCTATATAAACGATTTGGGAGACAATCTGAACAGGCGTCTTAGGTTGTTTGCAGATGACGTTGTCGTTTATCGACTAATAAAGTCATCAGAAGATCAAAACAAATTGCGAAACGATTTAGTAAAGATATCTGTATGGTGCGAAAACTGGCAATTGACCCCAAATAACGAAAAGTGTGAGGTCATCCACATGAGTGCTAAAAGGAATCCGTTAAATATCGGTTACACTATAGATAGTCAACTCTACAGGCTGTTAATTCAACTAAATACCTAGGAATTACAATTACGAACGATTTAAATTGGAAGGAACACATAGACAATGTTGTGGGGAAGGCTAACCAAAGACTGCGGTTTATTGGCAGGACAATTAGAAAATGTAACAGATCTACTAAGGAGACTGCCTACACTACGGTTGTCCGTCGTCTTTTAGAATACTGCTGCGTGGTGTGGGCTTCTTACCAGATAGGATTGACGGAGTACATCGAATAAGTTCAAAGAAGAGCAGCACCTTTTGTATTATCGCGAAATAGGGGAGAGAGTGTCACTGACATGATACAGGATTTGGGCTGGACATAATTAAAACAAAGGCTTTTTTCGTTACAGCGGATTCTTCTCACGAAATTCCAATCACCAACTTTCTCCTCCGAATGCGAAAATATTTTGTTGACACCGACCAGCATAGGGAGAAACGATCACCATGATAAAATAAGGGAAATCAGAGCTCGTACGGAAAGATATAGGTGTTCATTCTTCCCGCGCGCTGTACGAGATTGGAATAATAGAGAATTGCGAAGGTGGTTCGATGAACCCTCAGCCAGGTACTTGTGATTTACAGAGTATCCATGTAGATGTAGATCCCATTCTTACAGGTCGTTGGCCCACAGTGAGAAATGGCGGAGGTATTTATTAAGGCTGGATTATTTTGCATTTTTAAAAGTATTTATTAAAGACCAAATTTGGATGAAATTTCCTTCGCTAATGACCGCACAAAAATTTCTCATTAGACTGGTCCACAGTTACTATAACAGTATTAAACATTGAAACACTGGAACAACAATTACTTTCAGACGCAAATATTTAAGAACGCAATACTTTGGTTCTGAATTAAATCTTAGAATGGAACGAATAACCTCCCAATCAAATGAGTAGACCAATAATAAATTCCACAATTTAAGAAAGTAAACATAAATTTATCCTACGATAACGGTGTTTACTTTGCGCAGATATTAAGGAACTGCTTCTCTCACACTGACTTACGAGACCCACATACTCGTAAACATAGCAGCTAATACCAAGACAGGTCAGTAACCAATCAACAGTTTCACACTTTAGAAAAGAATCTATAGGACTAGACGTTAATGTTCATTGAGAATTACATAATCTGTGATGGAACACAGCTTCCATTTTTCATAAAAGGCTTTCGGTGTGCCAGCCACTGCTTCATCATTGACAGCTCCATTAGAATCCACTATCTCAGTCAAGAGAAATGCAACACAATATCGGCCAGTACACCAGCTCTTACACAGCTCAGTATTAGACCTTTCCATGAACGTTCTCCTTGAACCTACTAGCCCAGTTATTGTTTCAGTTTTAATTATTCTCACGATACTGCAGTGCTTGTGTTATTCTGAATTACTATTTAAAGTTCCTTTGTACATATATGCATACCCGAAGGAGCAGGCACTACGGCTCACTAAGGCCGTCATGAAATACATGAAATGTACTCGTAGCTGTGAATGTGGACTACCACCAGCTGTGTAATGGAATGGCTACAAATGAAAATTTGTGCCGCGCCGGAACTCGAACCCATATTACCCGCTTGCGGCGAGCGGTCGCCTTACCATTTGGCTACCCGAGCTCTGCCAGGCCCAAACTCCTATATGTCGTCAACCACGTGTTAAAATCTTGCACTCTCACATACATTATACAGGGTGAGTCACCTAACGTTACCGCTGGATATATTTCGTAAACCGCATCAAATACTGACGAACCGATTCCACAGACCGAACGTGAGGAGAGGGGCTAGTGTAATTGGTTAATACAAACCATACAAAAATGCACGGAAGTATGTTTTTTAACACAAACCTACGTTTTTTAAATGGAACCACGTTATTTTTGTTATCACATCTGAACATATAAACAAATACGTAGTCAGTGCCGTTTGTTGCATTGTAAAATGTTAATTACATCCGGAGATATTGTAACCTAAAGTTGACGCTTGAAACCTCCGACGTTCAGTTGCGTGTTGTAACAAACACGGGCCACGGTCGGCGAGCAGTGTCATGCGCATACTGCATCATCACCGCTTTCACCCGTTTCATGTGTCGCTACATCAGCAATTACATGGTGATGAGTTTAATCATCGAGCGCAATTCTGTCAATGTTCATTAACAGAGAATGCGTTGCAGTTCTACCGGTTTACCGATGAAGCGGGTTTCACAAACCACGGGGCAGTGAATCTACGGAACATGCATTACTGGTCCGTGGACAATCCTCGCTGGCTCAGACAGGTAGAGCGACAGCGACCGTGGACTGTAAATGTATGGTGCGGAATCATTGGCGACCACCTCATTGGTCCTCACTTCATTGCAGGGGCCCAAACAGCTGCAACATACATCGCGTTTCTACAGAATGATCTGCCAACGTTGCTCGAAAATGTCCCACCGGAAACGCGTCGACGTATGTGGTATCAGCATGATGGTGCACCTGCACATTCCGCAATTAACACTAGGCTGAGCTTTGACAGGATGTTCGACGGGCGTTTCATAGGACGTGGAGGACGCATAAATTGGCCAGCCCGTTCTCCTGATCTTACACCTCTGGACTTCTTTCTGTGGGGTACGTTAAAGGAGAATGTGGACTTCTTTCTGTGGGGTACGTTAAAGGAGAATGTGTACCGTGATGTACCTACAACCCCAGAGGATATGAAACATCGTATTGTGGCAGCCTGCAGCGACATTACACCAGATGTACTGCGGCGTGTACGACATTCAATACGCCAGAAATTGCAATTGTGTGCAGCAAATGATGGCCACCACATTGAACATCTATTGACCTGACATGTCGGGACACACTCTATTCCACTCCGTAATTGAAAACGGAAACCATGTGTGTACGTGTACCTCACCCCTCATAGTAATGTACATGTGCGTCCGTGAAAAAGACCAATAAAAAGGTGTTAGCATGTGGACGTAATGTGCTGTTCCAGTCTCTTCTGTACCAAAGGTCCATCACCGTTCCCTTTGGATCCCTACGTAATTCGGTGCTCTCCGATACACACGATCGAACAGCGGAGGAGTGGTACTCAAGCGTCAACTGTAGGTTACAATATCTCCGGATGTAATTAACATTTTACAATGCAACAAACGGCACTGATTACGTATTTGTTTATATGTTCAGATGTGCTAACAAAACTAACGGGGTTCCATTTAAAAAAACGTAGATTTGTATTAAAAAACATACTTCCGTGCATTTTTGTATGGTTTGTATTAACCAATTACACTAGCCCCTCTCCTCACGTTCGGTGTGTGGAATCGATTCGTGAGTATTTGATGTGGTTTACGAAATATATCCAGCGGTAATGTTAGGTGACTCACCCTGTATATAGTCCCGTACACAAGAGAGGTTTTACTTGGAAGTCGCTTCCCCAGTGTCGGCGAAGGACCTTTACATCGTAACTCGGAATAACATATGCACCCCAATATCGTATTTATCGGCCGTCTGATTGATGTCGTGAAGGAGAATGAGTTGCATGTAGGAGAAATTAGTACAACTGGCATAATACATGTCGAAAATCTTCGTCAATAATTCGAGGATAACTTTTCAGAACTTTCATCTGAACGTGACTAGATTCACCATACGTTCGATACAATTAAAACAGACCATTTTGTCGGCAGTGGAACAGAAGGAGCTAACAGAAATTTCAAGAGACAGAACACTTCGAAATTAATTTAAATCAACGTCTCTTGAAAACTTTTGGGTAGAGACTCGGAATGAATATCCCAATTTAGGAAGGAAGACAGTGGACGTGTCATCAACTTACTTTTGTAAGTCAACATTTTCCACAATGGTATCAATCAAGATGAAATATCGGTCTCGACTGCAGTTGGAAAGGGATCTGCCAATTGCTGTTTCACAGATACAACCAAGACTGGATCTGCTTTCTTCATAAATTGAAGCATGCGCATCACACGAATTGTGCAGAAAATTTCGGAAGTTGGAACTATGTTTATTTTTACTCTTTTGTGTTTCCTTTTTGGATGATCGGTTTAAATGTAACAGTTTTTAAATTGGCATTTAAATCTTGACTGTTGCTCTATCGCCATTTGTATATCGTGTTCCTGTAAACATTAAAATATTCTAAATGAATTAAAAGCAGTATACAGGGTGTTTCACAAGTCATCTTATACACCTTTTGGTTGTAAAATCAAGAAGTGGGTCAAAATCATCTATTAATTCTCTCAGCGACCACACTGGCACCGATAACAGAGAGAACGCCGAAGTACTGAATTCGGTCTTCCGAAGTTGTTTCACCGCGGAAGATCGTAACACTGTCCCTTTCAATCGTCGTACGAACGTCGGAATGACAGATATCGAGATAATCTATCGCGGAATTGAAAAGCAACTGCAATGGCTTAGTAGTGCAAAGGCGTCAGAATCAGATGAGACTCCTATAAGATTCTGCTCCTCCTTTAGCAGTAATTTATGGTAGATCGCTTGAGCAATGGAAGGTACCTAACGAGTGGAAAAAAGCTCAGGTTATTCCCGTTTTTAAGAAAGGCCGTAAGACAGAGCCACACAATTATAGACCGATATAGCTGATGTCAATCTGTTGTAGAATCATGGCACATGTTTTACACTCAAGAATTATGACGTTTTTCGAAAATGAACATCTCTGTAAAAATCAACATGGATTTCGCAAACAAAGATCCTGCGAAACTCAGCTCGCTCTTTTCCTCCATGAGATCCACAGCTCAGTGGAGACAACGGCGCTCAGGTTGATGCCGTGTTCCATGATTTCAGTGCGGCATTTAACACCGTTCCGCATTGCCGTTTAATTAAAAACCTAGTACCATATACGGCCAAGTCCATTTTCGATTTTTTTTACAGGAGAGGCGGAGAATTGAAAATTTTGTTAGAAAAATACCCACGTTTGTGACATTTTTTGTCTGCTCTCTTTTACTGTCAAATAAATTGGCTTTCAGTTACGAAAACTTGCCAAAAACCAATAGTCATGTCGTAAAATTGTGTTAAAAGACGGGCTTGGCCGACTTCGATACTAACTACTTGATTTGTCCCCTTTGGAGCTAAACCAAAGTGCTTCCAAGTATATCTCAGTAGGAGTGAAAGACTATATCCCTGTCTTTCACCTTTTTTAATGCGAGCACTTCGTTCCTGGTCTTCGAGACCTATTGTTCCCTCTCCGTTGTCGTACATATTGTATATTACTGATCTTTCTCTGTAGGTTATCCCTATTTTGTTCAGAATTTCGAAAATCTTGGACTATTTTACACTGTCTAATGTTTGTTCCAAGTCGACGAATGTCAGAACGTGTCTGGATTTTCCTTCAGCCTTGTTTCTATGTGAACTTGAAAGTCAGAACTGCCTCTCACATACTACAGGTGCTACAAAGAAGCTACTCTCTCTCTCTCTCTCCCTCTCTCTCTCTCCCCCTCGTATATCAGTTGTGCAGGCACGTTTTCTTACGTTTTGCGAGTAGCCAAGGCATGTGATTTTCTGCGAGCTGAGGTACGCCGACCGTTAGTCGGGGTGTAATTGCCTTTCACTCTCTCTCGCTCTCTGTCGTGTAATATTATCAGTGTGCGGAAGCCGGTAGTCGTTGCTAGCGTTCCAGGTGAGTTAGGTCCTGTCGGTCATTATAACGGCTCCAGATTCTGGCGGGAGCGAGCAGTCACGGCCGCGGATGTTTTTAACCTTCGAGCAGGTGCGCTGGGGTACTGAGTACCCATCGCACTATTTCGTAGTCCTGCAGTGTGACGCAGAGCCCTGCGCTGCGACGTCAAAGCTCCAGTATTTGTTTACCTGACCCTCCCTGTCCCCTTTCTTTCCTCTAGCCACCTGCCTCTACTCAAGAGTTCTCACAAGGGAACCTCCCCATCGCACCCCCCTCAGATTTAGTTATAAGTTGGCACAGTAGACAGGCCTTGAAAAACTGAACACAGATCAATCGAGAAAACAGGAAGAAGTTGTGTGGAAGTATAAAAGAAAAGCAAAATATATAAACTGAGTAGTCCATGCGCAAGATAGGTAACATCAAGGATGCGCTCAGCTCAGGAACTCCGTGGTCCCGTGGTCAGCGTGATCAGCTACGGAACGAGGGGTCCGAGGTTCAAGTCTTCCCTCGAGTGAAAATTTTGATTTCTCTATTTTCGCAAAGTTGTAATCTGTCCGTTCGTTCATTGACGTTTCTGTTCACTGTAATAAGTTTAGTGTCTGTGTTTTGCTACCGCATCGCAAAACCGTGCGATTAGTAGACGAAAGGACGTGCCTCTCCAATAGGAACCGAAAACATTTGATCGCAAGGTCATAGGTCAACCGATTCCTCCACAGGAAAACACGTCTGATATATTCTATACGACACTGGTGACGGCATGTGCGTCACATGACAGGAATATGTTGTCAACCCACCTAACTTGCACACTTGGCGAATGGGTAAAAAGATTTTTCTACTTTGCCCGATTTGGGTTTTCTTGTGGATGTGATAATCACTCCCAAAAAAGTGATGAAAACATAAGAGTTTGTCACACAAACTGCAACAAATGAATGCAACAGTTTCACAGTCGTACAGTTTTCCCTGTGCTCTGTCAAAACATATGTTTTTAACGTTTTCAAATTTTTCCTTGTGTAGAACGTCAAATCATGTATATGTCCAAGCAAATCTGGACATGTCCTGGAATTTTGGAGAGCGAAATTGATGTGTGAGTGCCTGAACTTTGATAATTGTCTGAAAACAAAAAAATAAACTTTTCACTTGAGGGCAGAGTTGAACCAAAGACCTCTGGTTCCACAGGTGCTCACGCTAACCACGAGACCACGGTGCTCCTCAGGTCACATTATCCTTGTTGTTGCCTATCGTGTGCATGGACTACTCAGTTTGTATATTTTGCTTATTTTTTCATAGTTCCACACAACTTCTTCCTGTTTTCTCGATTGATCTGTGTTCAGTTTTTCAAGGCCTATCCACTGTGCCCACTTATAACTAAATCTGAGGGGGGTGCGATGGGGAGGTTCCCTTGTCAGTGTTGCGTTGTTTCGCAAGGAAAACTGTTGTGGGGCATTCCGTATACTACGCACCCGCTAGTGTTATCCTTGTTTCTGCAATTTTCACTTTACCTGAGCAAAGGATTGAACTGTAAAAGTACCTTTTCACGACAGTATTTATTACAAGAATCGAAAAAGATGCAAGTAATTTTTCTGTATATTTTTTGCGATGTAAGAGCTGTTAGCCAACACTTTGTGTTCCCTGTCTATTTGTTTGTAGGTCTAAAGATTTTATAAAGTTTGAGGACATACCCGCATACCTTCAAGAAATCGACAATGCCGAGTCCTGGAATAAATATTGCTGAGTTAGCTGAAAGCGAAGGCGATCTTACTGACGAAGAAGTTCATCTTAGCGACCCAGACCATAAACTAACTCTGAACAGGAAGACAAAAGTGGGAGTGAGGAGGAAAGAAGTTCAGAAATTGAGTTTTTTCAGGAAAAGACTGTTGTGTCTAGACAAGACAGCCTAGACACAATGAGAGGAAGCCGAAAGGCGCGCGCTTAAACTCACGCAGGCTGGCGTGAGGTCTGACACAGGATACGCAATGAATGCTATAAAGAAAAGTACGTAGCTTCTGGAATACTTAACTTTAATCCATAATTCTAGAACATCGCTCTTGATGATACATGCTTCATATAATAAATATCAATTGAATACGGCGCCTTGCTAGGTCGTAGCAATTGACTTAGCTGAAGGCTATGCTAACTATCTTCTCGGCAAATGAGAGAGTCTTCGTCAGTGTAGCATCGCTAGCAAAGTCGTCTGTACAACTGGGCGAGTGCTAGTAAGTCTCTCTAGACCTGCCGTGTGGTGGCGCTCGGTCTGCTATCACTGACAGTGGCGACACGCGGGTCCGACGTATACTAGCGGACCGCGGCCGATTTAAAGGCTACCACCTAGCAAGTGTGGTGTCTGGCGGTGACACCACAAAGACAAACTATCAAAATGGAGGAAAGAAACCGATTTCTAAAACAAAAACAACAAACCGAAGATTATTGTGAAAGTTTCACCCGGTCTCACAAGCTAGTCAAATATCGTTGCGTTTTTTAAGCTTTTCGAAACTTCTAAGGCGTCTGGATTTTACGGACCTTACATAAACTTGATCCGTAATGACAGTACGATACGATATGAGATCCTCAGAATATAATATTACGTTATATCAACAAAGGCAATTGCGGTTAATCTTATGTACTATGGACAGGGACATGAGTAAACTTGTTAAAGTGAAACGCATTTTGGAGACAAACTAAGTAGGTGGTTAAAAATGACATCGGAAAACCCCATTTAACAAGAGAAAGGCGAGCTTCAGCACAGAAAGGCATAAGGCCGGAATAATACATTATTCCTTTTAACGTAAATATAGCCGGGACCAAGGGTAAGTGGCTGCACGGCATTAACAGGGCTAGACTGCCACCCAGAAAGAAAAATAAAATTCACATCTAGCGCGACAATGACAGGCTGAAGCCATACTGGGCGACGAAGACGCGACCCAGTGGGGAGATTCCCATTACATAAAAGCTTTCTCAGAACTAAAATGGTTAGATCTCTCTCTCATCTCGCGGTGCACCACACAAGTGTGTGGAAATAAGCGAGGGAATTGAGAGCTTTGGTTTCTGCAAAGTGAGGACGATACGCTTCACGTATCGTGGTGACAGATAGCAAAGTGGTAGTTATATATTCCTGCGGAAACTTTTGTGGGCAAAGAAAATGTGCACATTTCTCCAACCCTTAGCGAGTGTGCAAAAGCCATTACTTCGACTAGGGAAAAATTAACATTCTACGGAACGCAGGAAAGTTGGGACTGAGTGATTTCAGTCAAGGCCAGAGTAGGGAATTAGCGTTTCATTTCCAGCACAGAGACAACGCCATGGCAGATACCGCTTGGTAAAGTACTATCGCACATTAGGTCACAGTAAATGTTGAGTCTAGAATTTGCTCACTCCAACTTGCATACACTTTGACCATTGAATATCAAAAGCTTGGCTACTAACCTACCCTGACATTGAGTATATGAGAGTTTTTTCCATTGGGTCAAAAAGTAAATTTATTTTCCAGCAACTCAGTGCATTGACCAGCTATGACAACGTAGATGTAAATGAGGTGATGAAAATTTTTCGTCATTCTTTCCTGTGATAAAAATTTTTCAAATGTAAAGTTAACGATTTTAATAATCGTCGGTTCAATATGTCCAAGAGTTAAATATTTTGTTATTGAGTGTCAAAAGTAATTGAACATGATGGTTGCGTATGACTTGATCCCTGAAAGCACAGAAGATAAATTATATGCAGAATAAAAAAGAGAATAGCTGTTTTGTCTTTCTAGAATAGATCCCAGACTTTCACTTTTATTAATTCATGCATTCTAGTTACGTGACAGCAGCATTTCTAATGATTTTTGTTACGATCCGCTCCTAATATTAGCTGACTTACAGGGACAGGTTAATACCTATATAGAATGTCTGTTTGACACCCCAGGCTTGAGAAGACAGTTCAGATGATATGTCCATCTGTGTGATAAGTGGTAAGCTAAGTTTGTACACATTAGTACACTCACTGTGCAGATACAAAGGTCGGAATAGACAAACTGACATGATAGATATATTATCCCATACTAACAAATATAATGACAACCTTAGAACGAACTACGAACGTACAAGAGATTGTAAATTTACTGACTGATGTGAAATTACGTCATTATTTAGCGTTTTATTTTCGATAGGTATAAAGAAAGGTCAACATGTAAATGTAAATACAACTTTGGGAGTCAGACGGAACAGGAATATATATCCCGAGGGCCCCAATGAGCTATGAGAGATTTCTATTTGTAAAGCGTTGTACAACTTTCTATGACGTTTGCATTCGAAATGAAAGGATAAAACTTAACAGCTCACCGGCTGTCAGAAAGCTTGTACTTTTCTTTACAGTCAATCTAAAACGATCCCATAATCCAACTGAATATGTGACGATCGATGAAATGTTGACTGCATTTAGAGGCCGCTGCTCCTCGATCCAGCGTATATCATCCAAATCCGCCAAATACGGGACAAAAATATTTGCCATGTGTGATACAAATAGTTTTTACACCTGCAATACTGAAGCGTATCAGGGAAAGCAGCCATATGGGCCGTTTCAAGAATCGAACAGCCCAGCAGAAATTGTAAAAAGGCTTGACAACAACATCGAAGGTAGACACGGATGTGTCACCACTGACAACTGGTACACGAGCTGCCAGTTAGTCATCGCAAGAACAAAACGGAGACACCGCATGAATTTTTTCCTCTAAACGCCAACCTGTCGGCGTTTCGAAATTTGGCTTTCAAGGTAATAAACCTCTTTTTTCGGTGATACTCCTGTCCACAACGCATTATTCATATGATATCGATCCCGAAACAGGAAAGCCAATCATCGTTACTGAGAGTGGATACTGTGGACAAAGTGATTGCAGGGATATTCTGTTGCCATAATTACAAGAAAGGCCGCAGCTCGTGGTCTCGCGGTAGCGTTCTCGCTTCCTGAGAAAAGGAGTCTTAACAGGACAGACAGGTAGACGGATAGCAAATGACAAAGAAGACATTTTTTGAGGTGATACAATTAAGAACTTGCACTGTGAAACCTATCTTCTTGCAAAATTGCACGATTCTACGTCAACGAGAAGTACCCTACAGATTCTGAGTGACTTTGCGAGTATCGGAATATGTAATATGGTTCAAATGGCTCTGAGCACTACGGGACTTAACATATGTGCTCATCAGTCCCCTAGAACTTATAACCACTTAAACCTAACTAACCTAAGGGCATCACACACATCCACGCCCGAGGCAGGATTCGAACCTGCGACCGTAACAGTCGCGCGGTTCCGAACTGAGCGCCTAGAACCGCTAGACCACCGCGGCCGGCAATATGTGATATAAATGGCCGTATCTTTTGACTAGATTGACTTAAAAGGTTAAATTTTATACATCGCCAATGGACCGTAGACTGTAGTATTTGACATAAATTTGAACTTCATACTTCAAATCTCCCTCAGAAAAGGAAGTCTTAACGGACGGACAGACAGACAGTCGGATAACATTAAAATTTGAAAATAAAACACTGACTCTGTTACAGGAAAGCTTCGAAGGCATCTTAAATTCAACTAAACGAAGGAGGAAGCCTTACTTGACGTTAACTGTCGTTCAAAACTTGTTTCATGCCACTTGCGTTGGACGCATTCCCCATTTTAGTCACAGTTATTCATGCTCGTACATTTATCCAACAGCAAATCTCTCCGGGGTTCGTGAAGACGGAGATCTATAACGCGGCGACTGGCCTACCGGACAACTTTTGGGACAGCCACTTCCTGGAACCAGACGACATCGCACGGGCCGTCATCTTCATGCTGTCACAGCACCCTCGCGTGCAGGTGAGTCCCCGTCCTGTACAATCAGTTTGAGGAACAGAAGCTTGAGACGGGCCGTAACATCAAATAAATAAGTCCGTAGGGTGGAAATGAGCACATGAGGAATATATGCAACGCTGCTCTAAGGTATGGATGTGAACGGTTGAAACTGGATCGTATTTATTTAAGCGCGTGTTTGTAAATGCCTAGTTGGTATCTGAGAAACGAATAAAACTTATTTTGATACTGAAATATGCAAATCTCAATTCACGGATATTTTGTACGGAAATATGTAGAGCCCACTCTACATCATGCGAAATCCATACTAGCTGGTACATCAAACAATTCACCTGCGAGAAGGCAATCCGTTTTCAATAAAATTTACATATGCCATCTGACTGCAAAACAAACGACTCAGGCTAAAATGTTCGTTCTGAATACAGCTAATCTTTATCTTTAGCCTTGCAAACAATCACTTTATCAGAACTGTTTTGCGACTGTAGAGTAAATGAACGTAAAAATTAACGCATCTGTCTATCTGATAAAACTGCTTGAAAATTCACAAGATAGCACTTAAGAGAAATCATTTATGGGTAGTAAGCTTCTGAACTGATACTGATATTTTCACAAGAACACTCTGACAATCACTATGCCATACAATGGAAATGAATTTTGACGGTAATTAAATTTATTGGCTTACCTGTGCGCTCGGAACCATTGTCTGTTCTGCAACCTGTTGCTATTAAGAATATTGATCTCACTGGCCGAAACCAAATTTCATTTGCTGTACTTGCGATGTGCAACGCAAGACGGTATGTTACCGACTTTCACAAAAGGCTTCTCAGTAAACAACTCGCGATGAGCAATGTGAGCAGGCAGACACAGTCATGAAAGAAAATGAAAGTGGGGAACTAGTCTTAACGACTGATAAATGTGAACAAAGACTCCAAGTATAACTATGCTTCATTAACCCGTAACAGCAATACACCCTTTCATAAAGTTCTAACAACTAGACAAGTTACCAAAATATTTCTTAACGATTTTCCTGCGTACAGTTACGTTCCTTGACACTTGTTTCTGTTATAAGACAAAACCATATGTTGCATTATAATACTTGTACAGTAAACTTCAACCATACGAAATGTTCCAACAATAAGAAATTACACAGTTACACACACACTCTGATAGAAGAGATAGAGAAGATCCAATGAAGAGTGGCGTGTTTCGTCACGGGATCGGTTAGTCGGCGCGAGAGAGTCACAGAGATGCCCAAAAAACTCCATTGGCAGACGTTACAACAGAGGCGTTGTGCATCACGGAGAGATTCACTACTGAAATTTCGAGGAAGCACTTTCGGGGAAGAGTCGGACAACAAATTACTTCTCCCCACATACATCTCGCGTACTGAACATGAGGAGAAAATTCGAGAAATTACAGTCATTACAGTTGCTTACCGACAATCATTCTTCCCACGGCCTATTCGCGAGTGCAGCAGGACTGGAGTGGTACAAAAAGTACCCTCCGCCACACACCACCACGTGGCTTGTGGAGCATGATGTAGATGTAGTTTCCGCGGGAAACCTCCGCATTTCTTATCTTGTCGGTCCCTGTAGCTTACGACATCCATCTGTAGTAGCATACCTCGAACGCATCGATTCTCTTCATTTACGGTTTTAACAAACTCTACATCACTCATATTCATACAATGCTATGCTTCAAACATAGATTCACAGAAATTTTTTCCTCAAATAAAGGACAATCTTGTGCTCACTAGACTGTTCTTCTCATTTAACAGGTACTGCAGTACTTCCTCGTCTTCACTGACAAAACCAATTTCATCAGCGAATCTTATCAGTGGTAGCTTTTCACTCTGAATTTTACTCTCATTCCCGAAACTTTCTTTTACTTTCGTCATTGCTTCTGCGGTATGAAGATGGAACAGTAGGATAGAAAGACGAAATCCTTGTTTTATACTCCTTCTGTTCCGAAACTCTTCATTCTTGGTCTTCCATTCTTATTTTTCCCCCTCTTGATTCTTGTACATTTCCTATAGCTCACACCAGTTTTCTTGAGGATTTTGAAAATCTTACACAGCTTTTCATTATCGAAAGCTTTTTTAGGTCAACATTTCTTATCAACATGAAACATACTAATTTTTCCAAAGTCTTGCTCCCACTATCAATGACAATAGCGTAACTACTTCTTTTGTGCTTTTCATCTTCCCTAAAAAAACTGATCGTCATCTAAAACATCCTTAATTACCTTTGCCTTTCTGCTGTATAATTTATTACCTCAGAAGTTCTTCTGTTAACCTGATTGCGTGTTAGTTCTCGCACTTACAAGTGGCAGTCAACTGAAAACAAGATAGATGAAAAAAGTAAGTAAACTGTTTATTATTTCAAAAGTAATAACCGTAATTGTTAATGCATTTATCCGACAGTGAGACAAGACCGTCATATCCTTACGGGAAACTGTTTTTTGCTGCCTACGGAACCGTAATTCCTTCCAGGCGTGCATCTCTTCATTCGAAGCAAATCGACAGCCACGAATGTCTTTCTCTAGGGTTCCAAAAATGTGGAAAACGCATGGAGAGAGATCGGGACTGTAGCTTTCCTACTGCCATTTCACCTTGAGTTCTCTTTACTTCGGATTTATTTCATTTTTAACTGATCTGTATTAGTATAATACTGTCTTTTCCATAATATTTTTATACTTCCTTCTTTCGTCGACCAATTGAAGCACTTCTGTTACCTAAGGATCCTTCATAAGTGCTTTTCTTGTACCTACGTTTGCCTGATTAGTTTCTGTGACTGGCCTGTTTAGAGACGGCCATTCCTCATCTACTGCCTACTCAGCTATTCATTATCGCAATACCTGAGACTTAGAGAAATGCAAAAGGATCTCGTTATTCCTCTTCTTCTCACACTGATTCTTTCGAACGAGTCTCTTAAACATCATTAAAAAATTGTAATCTGTGTTTCTGTCTGCTCCTGAGTACGCCTTACTATCCAGTATCTGATTTCGGAATCTCCAACCATGACGTAACCCGGCTGGAATATTCCCGTGTCTCCTCCTCTTGGGATTTTTCAACAGTGTATTTGCTATCATTAGCTAAGATTTGTTGCAGAACTCAACTTCCATCTCTGTTATTCCTATTATCGAGTCCATATTCTGAAACGCTCTTCTATTTGTTTCGCTACTGCACGATCCCAAACACCCACGATTATTATATTTTCATGTCACTATACGTCATGAATTACATGTACCATATCCACTTACTCCTTTCTCTGTATGTTCGCCTTCTGCTTGTGACGTCAGCAGCAAGTCGGTACGAAGGCCGCACAAACGGTTCGAGGAAGCAAGAAAAATTACTCAACATTCACTCTGGTCAATACAATTGTACATGAGTTAAGTAATCAAAGCAGAAACAAGTTATGAATGTAGCCATAGACGTGCTAAAGGCACGTCTTCAGCATAAGGCAGACGACAAAATGCTAATAAAGGCCTCATTATCCTGAAAAACTTTTAGAATAAAATTGCAGTCCCTCCTGCATACAACTTTTGATTATTAATTCTACTAAAGCACGACATTAGCTACATTGACAACGAATATTTAATTAACTCCAAGCAGCCTGAATCTTATGACAGAGCGGGTTCCGAAGAACACGAACACTCACAGTGGTGTTCCCGGGAAAAGTATCCAGAAATTTTTAACTGCTCAGAGTCTGCCTTTTTTAATGGATGGAGACTCCTGGCCCAGTCGAACAAAAGCTAAAAGAGCCGATGGGTGTCTGGCGAGACTCTTGGAAAGACGGGATGTCCGTTACAGGGCGTGTCTGAAGAGGACTCAAAAGAAAATTTCCACGGCTGTACTCAGAAAAGAAAGAAACTACCCTGATTCGTACCGGTATTAGTAGACCACAGTGTTATTGTACCTGGGGGTGAGAGAACTTTGGTCAGATTATCGCGAGTCAACTTGCGTAATTAGGGCTGATAGTAAATCCACAAGTAATCTGAAAGCGTGAACACTGCGATGCGTTTTTTAGTCACCAATTTATTTTTTTACTGCAGTGTCACCACATTACCGATAATGGCCAAGTGCAATAATATCACGGTTAAGTAGTACATATACACACTCAATCACCAACCCATCCATACACTACAGAGCTTCTTCATGTAGGACAGGAGTTGCTGAAATGAGGCACAAATAAAACAATCTGGGGACTGCGAATTCTTTCTCCACGCACAGGACACAAATGTGACAAAGGATAGCAGAAAATTAAGCTGGTAGGCTGATTTCAAAACAAACAAAATATAATAAAAGGAATTTATATGGAAGGAGGTAAAAATAGGACCCTTTCACGTCACACATTTACCAAACATAGATCAACATATGTGAATGTTCAGGTTTTGGCGGCGCAAAGACTGTTGCATTAAGTTTCGGGTGTGCAGCCACAATAATTCTCCTTCCTCTTTTGTTATTTCAGCTGTATAACGTTCAGCTATCTTCAGAGTGAGCCGCAAGACTGCGGCTCCAGTGCTCGCTTTGTCTTGCGGCTCACTCTGAAGATGGCTGAACGTTATACGGCCGAAATAATAAAAGAAGAACGAGAATTCTTGCGGCTGCACACCCGAAACTTAATGGAATAGCTCACTACAGTTGGAGCTTGGCCATCATCTACACAAGAATTTCAAACACTGAAGAGCCAAAACAACTGGTAGACCTGCCTAAAAAAATGGTTCAAATGGCTCTGAGCACTATGGGACTTAACATCGATGGTCATCAGTCTCCTAGAACTTAGAACTACTTAAACCTAACTAACCTAAGGACATCACACAACACCCAGTCATCACGAGGCAGAGAAAATCCCTGATCCCGATGGAAATCGAACCCGGGAACCCGGGCGTGGGAAGCGAGAACGCTACCGCACGACCACGAGCTGCGGACAGACCTGCCTAATATCGTTTAGGGCCCCCATGAGTACACAGAAATGTTGCATCCCCATGTGGCATGGATGCGACTAATTTCTGAATTGAATTGGGGCTGGAGGGAATTGACACCATGAACCCTGAAGCCACTCTGTAGCAATTCTGGACGTGTAGGGTGTCGCATTGTCCTGCTGGAATTGACCATGCCCGTCGGAATGCACAATGGACATGAATGGATGCAGTTGATCAGACAGGATGTTTACGTACGGGTCACCTGTCAGAGTCGTATCTAGACGCATCGGAAGTCCCATATCACGCCAACTGCGCATGCCCCACACCATTACAGAGCCTCCACCAGCCTCCACAGAGCCTCCACATGCAAGGTCCATGCACTCGTGTACACGAGTGGGCCTTCGGCTCCGAAAATCCATTTCGATGATGTTTCGTTGAATGGTTCGTACGCTGACACTTGTTGATGGCCAAGCACTGAAATCTGCAGCAATCTGCGGAAGGGTTGCACTTCTGTCGCGTTGAACGATTCTCTTCAGTCGTCGTTGTTCCCATTCTTGCAGGATCTTTTTCCGGCCGCAGGGATGTCGTAGACTTGACGTTTTACCGGATTCATGATATTCACGGTGCAATAGTGATATGGTCGCACAGGAAAATCCCCACTTCATCGCTGCTTCGTAGATGCTGCGTCCCATCGCTCGTGCGCCGACTATAACACCACGTTCAAACTCACTTAAATCTTGATAAACTGCCATTGTAGCGGCAGTAACCGATCTATCAACTGCGCCAGACACTTTGAAACGCCCCCGTAGAAAACTTAATGAATTACTGTGCTGATAAACCTCTTACATTATTTGATTTTCAAACAGCTGAGCAGAACTGAACGTACTCAGACATTTCGCTCTTTACCTATTCTGATCAACACTAAACTGACAGCCAATATTTTTAGCGCAACGCAATCTGACTTTTAATAATCCCTACAAATAATGGCCCTGACTAACCTACACCTTTCACAAATCACTTACCTCACAAAAATCTTCGTTACTCAAGCTACTGCAATACAGCGAGCGCCACTACTGCCAGCTAAATAAAAGATTCAAACTACTGAAGGCACTAACTAATGATAGGCATATTTAGCAAATGAAAAATTTTGATAGAGAACAAACAATATATTTACCTTAATAGTATTCAATAGTCATAATATATATAGCAGTTCATGACATACAGTCTTACAAATGTACTGTATCTGATGGACACAAGTCCAGATCATCCGCTCTTAAAACTCCGCCATTTCTCTCCCCACATCCACCACTGCTGGCGGCTCACCTCCAACTGCGCAACACTACGCGCTGATAACAACCAACAGCCCAACACTACAATAGCGAACAACAATGCAAACCAGCCACAGACTGTACACAGCACAGCCAGTGATTTTCATACAGAGCGCTACGTGGCGTTACCAATAAAAAACCCTAAACAGCCCCCATGCTCCCCACAAAAAATTTTACAAATTGTTTTGGCCACTGGCCAATAATGATTTGAAGAAATTTTTCATAATTACAATAACAAAGATATCAAATGCACACACTTACTGATACAATGTTGGTCAAGAGCTAAAATTTTCTCACAGTCCATAAAGACAGTCCTGATCGTTCATCACAGTAAAATAGCAGTGTTTTTCTCAAAGTCTGAGCAGTAAAAGAGAATGCACACGGAAGTAGTGGATTTCCATGCAGTCTTGAAGAAGTAGTGTTGTCCTTCCAACGGAAAGCCAGTGCTGACTCTTGACATGCAGACAGGTAATGGGCCACAACAGAGCAAATCCACAGCAGAGTCAGTCGAAGTTTTGAAGAGTATTGGTAGGTAGGTCACCACAGAGCAGACCCACTGTAGTCCTGGTGGAGAGTATGGTATTGGTGGGCCACCAGAGGTGCAGACCCACTTCAGTCCTTGTAGAAATAACGGTATTGGTGAGTCATCAAAGGTGTAGACCCACTGTAGTCCTTGTAGAAATGGCTAGCAGCCATCCGTTGCGACTGTGCAGGTGCACAATCACCATAGAAGAGTCTTGTGGACAATATAGCAAGTCCATGAACCACCACTTGTGCACTCACAAAAAAATGTATTTGAAATGTCCTTAGAATTAGCAATGCTGTTATCCAGTCCCTTGCTGAATTATTAACACACGTACAAACACTATCAGTCCCTACTTCTCACATATTGTCCATATACTATGACCAACAGAAACGTGTGCAGTGAAATGTAACTTACAAGTTGCTTAATTTGATGAACTGGTGTCAATTACAATTTTGTAACATAAGAACACAATAATAAAGGTACAGAAAACATCATTAAAACATAATAATACAGATAACATTTGTAGTAATACAGGCTTTACAAAACAATAGAAATAAACATATACATCTGAGTTACAGGAATTATGACATAAGTAAATATATAAAATAATGAGAATAATTTTCGAAACATTAATTTCACCCATAAGCATTAAAACAGAACAGAATTAATAATGTCTAACATCTTTACAAAGTAAATAACATATTATTAGAAAAGTTCTACAACATAACTCTTATTAGCTAAACTCATAAAGACAGGAAAAACACAAATACACAAGAGTACACAAACACATAGCAGAATAACACAGGAGGAAAGGACAGGGTTTGTTTTCAGTGTAACATTTGGTACTGCAGTCCAACCCAAAACTTCCTTCCATACATCTTTCGCCTTATTTCAACATTTGTTTCCACCAAAAAAATCCTATCCAAGCATGCTTTCTGTATTTATATGTTCACATATTTCCTACCTCATTATTTATTTTCCATTATCTTACCTCATCATTTATTTCCAAGAAAAACCTACCTAAACCTGTTGTTCCTAAACCCTACTTTTTTGTTCATATCCTCTTTCAAAATACTTTTTTGCCCAAACCATTTTCTTATAGCTTCTCAATGCATTTCTTCCAATTCATCACAACTCATTCTCTTATATAGCCTACCCCATCTTAAGCTGACCTAAATCTACTGAGCTCAGATGCTAAACTAAGGGACGAGACGATGCAGCAACACAAAACAATTTTACACAAACAGCAATGACAAAAAAAATGCAAACTGGCAAAGCAAGCATCAGTAAATCTAAACTAACAGAGCAAGTGCAACATTACAACTAATATGAGTCAATGTGCAGCAACAAGAAAAATAAATCAGTAGTAAAACTGGCTTAACAGAGTAATACAAAGTGAAATTCCGTAACACGATGCCTGGCAAACACCAGCAGCAAATGCAATAATTTATACCTAAACATGACAAACCCAAAAGCAGAAAAAAGTACACTAAAGACAACAATGCAGATAAGGGAAATGTCTATTCACATCTTAAGGTCTATGTAATTAAAGTGGTGCACCACAAAAACTTATTCTACAATAAATTACCAAGTACTTGAAAAGAAAATTATGTATGCAGTTACTGTTATTAGTCCCTTCTTATTGTTCTTTCCTTTCCAAGTGCTCCTTTTTCGAAGAATGTGGATCATAAAATTATTATTTAATAGATCTGTTGACAGAAAGTGTTCACATTAGCAGATGCATTTAATTTTATTTTATAAAACCAATGCTGCAACACAACTGGAAACCAGACATCAAATGAAATAAGCAACTATGTACAAAGTAAAGCATAAAAATATCATTCAATAGTCATGAGGCATTTCATAACTTAGTAGAAATTCTCTCAACTCTCGTAGAAAGACGCTTGTCATAATCAGGTGTGCAGATGTAAGTATTTTTCCAAGTAATGAGCATGTCGTATTTGCAATGCTTTCTAGAAAGGAATGTCACTAGTGAGGTTAGGTTGATGGCCTCTCCTTTTTTTTGTTGTGCCTCTGAAAGGCAATTTTTTTTTCTGAGGTGCCTGTCGCATAGCTTTGCTCCCACAGCGCATTACGTCAAGGTCACTTGGCTTTCTTACCGAAATATTTACGACAGCAGTTTGCACTACAGTGACAGTCTCATATAACAAATTTCACAGATCAAGAATGTGAGTTACAAATGTGTAGAAACAAAATCCTATTAATATAACAGTGTCCAAAAAATTTTCGTCAGCATTGTAATACATTCACACATTTACAGACATTTCATAACTCTTAAAGTACGATTCTTGGTTTCCAACAACCTTTTTCACAAATCAGACTCCCTAACCACTACTCATTACTCCTTACCTTATTACACATATACATATTCGTCGACACTTCTTCAATATTTCATCATAATAAATACATAGCATAATCAAATTCCTCATATAGCATCAGCTTATTGATCATATACATACCTGAACAGCACAATCCATATCATCATTGTAATAATAATATCATAACACCTCAGTAAAATCTCAAAAATGTCGTAGCTTTCTGCAATAATGTCAAAACCTAAAAAAATTTCTCTGCTCATTTAAATAGTGTCATCTATCTCAAATGTACTTTAAAAATCATGATCCCATACCACATATCATTCAAACCTCTCATGATATCACAATGGTTCCGAAAAAATGTGAACAGTTCACACAGTACAGACAAAATACAATTTCATAAGTGTGAAGTTATCCAACTGTGTAATTGGGTAAACATGTATCACTGACATAGTAAAAAAAATGTTTGTTTCTCTGTTAAATAATCAGATAGCTGTGTAATTCTGTGTTAGAGAAATATGGTACCGATGTGTAAAGTTGTATAAACAAATACGATATAAGCTAGGGCTCCTTGTGCTTGCCAAACACATGGTACACAAAGTAAGCGTGTACCCCCCTGAGGATTAATGTAATTACACCCTCAGGTGTTACAGACTACAGCAATGGAATGAAATGTATCAGGGAAAACCTTGTATAATTGTAATTCAAAAATCTTTAAAAATAAATGTTTTAAGTACAAAATTAATCACTCAAATACGTGTCCTTTAGCGCTAAATGTGCGTCTTGCTATAAGATAATTCTGTGGCAGTGTCGTAGTCATCGTCCTCCAAAAACTAAGTTCTGCAGACGTCAAAGTACTTACCTCATGATAAACAAAAGTGAAATGCTATGCGTATAGATATCGTAGTTATTATGTACATTACCGTGATCAAGAAAGTACTATACTGTAACGTATAGTTGTGCTACGAAAAAGGTTGTCACATTGTAGCTATGCCACAAAAGTTACTACTAAAACATGTTTTACTTTCCAGAAGAATTCAGAAAAACAGATACACTACAAAAGCAACAATGTAAATTGTGTCACACATTAGTAGCGCCGTGATATAATTGTGTAGCTGTCAAAGAAACCAAATGCTAAGTTATCTTTAATCCCACGGAAAGTACTTCAAATAAAGAATGTATTTTCAAGTAAACCAAAATGTTGCATTAAAATCTCATTGGCAGTACCTGTATGTGTTCTAAGTATGTAAGCCTTATAGTCCTTATGTAATCGTACAACTAACAAGCAAGAATGTACACACACAATAACACTGTGACACCTGTTCACTATAACAATGCATTCGTAATTACTGTCTAAATATGTTCCCTAGGTTCTAGACTGGATAGTTTATTTTGAAACATTCTTGTATGTTAACAGTTTCTCAGTGTGACAAATTGTACTAGTAGCGTGAAGTGAAAAATTTTATGGCAAAGACTAAGTTAAAAAGGAGATTATCTTTCAATAAACGGTTTTACATGTGAAATGTGGTGCAATCCTTTACTCTTCCTAGTACACAGAGTTTCAACTTCAATGAAATTATCATGCGGTATACGTCGGTAAAGAATACTGGAATTTTTCTCAAGGTTAGCGTCTATGTAATTTTTCTCTGAGCCAGCCGGCGCACGTGGCTGCCTGCGGTGCGAGTCATTGTCTGTCTCTTTGTTGGCACGCGCGTTATTGGGATTTGGAGATCTAACTTCTACAAATTCACCTTGTCGAGAGGGCCCTGCCCTGTTTGAATCCCGCCAGTTCCGATGCAATTCAAGTCTGTCGTTACGATCATATCGTCTGTCGTCATGCCGGTAGATTCCATAGTCTCTTTCTTGTCGGTCATGTGGTGGAGAATTCTCCCTCAATCCTAATGCGCGCTGGACCGTTGCGTCTGAAGTTATTCTGTCTCCCTTGATAATAATTACTTTGGTTCCCATATTGTCTGTTTCTCTGATTCTCTCTGTGATAGTCATTACCGCGGAGAGGTGATCTTTCCCTGTAATTATTACTACTCTGCCAACGGTTGTCATATGGGTGGTGTCTGTTTTCGTCACGATTTGCGTTGTAAAAATAGCCTTGTCGTGTCCAGTTATTATTTCTTGCATCGCGGAATTGTGACGAATGTGACCTGTAATTGTTGTGCTCCTGTTTTCGCGTTCCGCGATTGTCAGTGTCAATTTCCAGTTCTTGTAAGAGTCCCTGAAAAGCTTAAATGTCGTCTTTCCAACGTCCTGCCAAAATAGTATGTCGTAAATGTTCAGGCAATTTGATTAAGCAAATGCGGATGAGTTCTGAAGGGCTGCAAGGGTTTGACAGGTACTGATTCTTGTGCAACATGTCTTCAAAATATTTCACAAGACTGGAAAATTCAGATTGTTCGAAATGTTTCATCATTATGATGCTATGTTTTACTCGGTCTTGTGTGGCTTGAGACCAATGCGTTGAGAGGAAGGCATGATAAAATTCTCCTTGACTGTGGCAATCGTGAATGACCGATCGCATTCTTACAGCTGGTTCATTCTCCAAGTAGCCACACATAAATTCTAACCTGTACTTCAATGACCAGTTGGAAGGAAAACAATGAGACAACTGATGGAGCCACGCTTGTGGATGAATGTCGTTGCCAGAATTCTTAAATGTTTTGAATTTACGTGTAGTAATGAACAGCTTATAGTCAAAATCATCGTGTCGGCGAGTCGCATTTCAGTCATTGTTACGTCGTATCGGCGGTTCCATCTCAAAATTCGGTGCACCTTGCCAATTTCTTTCATAATTTCCGAAATGCCCTGTGTTGTTATTTTGTGGCTTTTCCGTATTTCTAAGTCCCTCTTCCCGTGTTAGAGCGCGAGTGTCCTCTGAAATATGTAATTCTTGTATTACTTGTGCCAACTGATCTTGTACTTCCCGGATTTCTCTTTGGTGTTGCGTATTAATTTGATTCTGATTTTGTTTGAATTTCCTAATTTGTTTGTACTCTTCTATGTCATTAAAGACTACCGGTCTTGTGTCATTCAGAATATCACTACCTTCGTAGATAAATTATTTAGCTGATCCGAAAGTTCGACTACTTTCTCTGATAATGAACTAATTTCCTCCATGTGTCTTTCTGAACCGATTTTCATATTATCTACTGTGTCCTTTAAGTTTCCAGAGTTTTTGCAAGTAGCGTAACCGAATCGGTAGATGCAACTGAGTCAATTTTAGCCCACAAGTTCTCATGATTTTCATGAATAATGGTTTGCAGTTCCTTAATGGCTGTTTCGTGATTCTGTAATGCGTTTTCACGCCGCGAAAAAATAGGTTGAAAATGCTCACAAATTTGTGTTTTTACGTCATTACAGACTTTTTGACATTTCGATTCAATGTTATGTAACTCAGTAGTTAAATCTTCACGTGTTTGTTCAAGTGTGGTGTCTAATGTTTGAAGATTTTGTTCCATTATGTCTAACTTCCGAAGATTTTCTTCCATTGTGTCTAACTTTTGAAGCTTTTGCTGTGTTTGTCTCTGATTTTGATCCATTGTGTCTAACTGTTGCTGTGTTTGTCTCTGATTTTGTTTCATTTGTTGCATTAATTGCAATAATAATGTATTAGTGTCTGGAATCTGTTCCTCTATGCTTTTCGGCAGTGCATTTGCACCGGCAGCATTCACATTTTGACAAGCAGAAAATATGTATTGACTTATTTGAGAAAACGGTGAGGACGCAAAACTTGAATCTACAGTATTTGCAAGATTGTGTCCTGTCATTTCGGATTCCTGAGGCGAGCTGTTGCCGACCGATCGATCGATAATGCTTCCCTGTTCACTAATTGTTTCACTGCCTACACCATTATTTGCAGCCCGATCCATTTCCCTATGCACAATTACCAAATTAGTCGGCGGCGCTAACACTCTGCTTTCGTCTTCACTGTCATTTCTCAGTTTACTTTGGGACCTAGTATTACGTTTTTCACACGCCATTATTGTCACAATATTTCACACGACAACACAGAAAAGCACAATTTGAAGAGCAAAATAAGAAAACCCATTAACATAGCATTGAAAATAATATCTCGTTAATTGCAAGCGCAGCTGCGAAATACTTGGTGCAAATATACATTCATGCCACAACTGTTTTACTGTGCAAGGATGAAAAACTACAACTACAAAGGAAATTCTCTCTACAATTACGCTCTAGGAATAAACAAAGGCTGCACTAATTACACAAGCTACAAGAAAAAATCAGAAGATTCCAGTGAGGTATCCTCGGCTAAGGGTCGACATGTGAAACGCCCCCTTAGAAAAGTTAATGAATTACTGTGCTGATTAACCTCTTACATTATTTGATTTTCAAACAGCTGAGCAGAACTGAACGTACTCAGACATTTCGCTCTTTACCTATTCTGATCAACACTAAACTGACAGCCAATATTTTTAGCGCAACGCAATCTGACTTTTAATAATCCCTACAAATAATGGCCCTGACTAACATTAACCAATACCTTTCACAAATCACTTACTTCACAAAAATCTTCGTTACTCGAACTACTGCAATACGACGAGCGCCACTACTGCCAGCTAAATAAAAGATTCAAACTACTGAAGGCACTAACTACTGATAGGCATAGTTAGCAAATGAAATATTTTGATAGAGAACAAACAATATATTTACCTTAATAGTGTTCAAAAATAATATATATAGCAGTTCATGACATCCATTCTTACAAATGTACTGTTTCTGATGGACGCACGTCTAGATCATCCGCTCTCAAAAATGCGCCATCTCACTTCCCAACATCCACCACTGCTGGTGGCTCACCTCCAACTGCACAACGCTACGCGCTGTTAACAGCCAGCAGCCCAACATTACAATAGCGAACAACAATGCATACCAGCCACAGACTGCACACAGCACAGCCAGTGATATTCATACAGAGCGCTACGTGGCATTACCAATAAAAAAACCTAAACAGCCTACTTACAACTTGTTGTCTTATATACGCGTTGCTGACCGCAGCGCCGTACTCTGCCTGTTTACATGTCTCTGTATTTGAGTACACATGCCTATACCAGTTTCTTTGGCGCTTCAGTGTAGGAGACATCTACATCTCGCTGTACAAATTGTTGCGATCCGGTATTGTTAGATTCTCGCCAGTTGGCATAAACTTATCGTCTCATCCATCTACCTTCTAAAGTCGTACAGGCCCCAATGTGTGAGATAGCTAGGAAAAAAGAGGAAGATAGTGGTTAGTATCCAGCATTAACGACAACGAAGCATACTGGTAAAATTATATACAGCATGAAATAAATAATAAGTGAAACATAATATTGAATAAACATTACTGCTGTTTCATGCTTGTGCGCCTAATGACGACTTATAAAATACAGCCTTATGAGCTGCTAGAATACAGGCTATGTTACTGAAAATCAATTCTTTGATGTATTCCTCGAGATCAATAAACTACCTGGGCGTCCACCAGATAGGACATGGTTAAATGGCAATACAAAATGGAAAGGGCTAAATTGGATATGGAAAGTCTGAATAGTTTACAGTAGTCTGGAGAAGACATTTCTCCAACAGCGAATGGACATTCTGTATTTGCTGAATTCCTCTGAACTTTAAACACTTGAGTGCATGTTTCGCGTATATATTGAATAGGAGGAACTAACGTACATGTGTAATACATTGCCTTCCATAATTGTGCTGCCTTTTCTGTTAGAACATAACTTTAATATTTGTCAAATGTAATGATTTTGTGTTGTAGAGCTATGAGCAACTAACTGCCTACAACGTGTAATGTTACAGGTGCATGACATCATCATCCGACCAACAGGATCTCAGCCCTAGCCTCCGCAGCAGTTGATGCCTCTCAGAACAATCACTTCCAGTAGTATGACCATTCACGGTGTCGGTAATAGGTGGTTTTGTGCTCTTCAAATAAAATCATTTCATCATGTGTGTGATATGTTTTTGTTTGCTGCAAACGAGTAGCATATATCGATATTATTAAACAATTAAAACGGTCACCCGATAACCACGCCACTATTTCCCACTACGTGATTGCTAGCCACAGCTTACTGGGACAGCAAAAATTTGATTTTCCGTATTTCACACGATTTTTGACCGAATTTCAGAATCTAAAATGTTTTGCGAAGTACTCACTAAGAAGAATAAGTTTAAGTTAACGGTTTGACACAAGTCAAGTATTAAAATTACACAGTGTATTTGTCTGACTCGCGAATTACCCAGACTATATTCGTTGTGCTCTGACAGGGAAAAAATCTTAGCACCAAGAAGGAGTTGTGCGACGTTAAGCCCGCATCTCGTGGTCGTGCGGTAGCGTTCTCGCTTCCCACGCCCGGGTTCCTGGGTTCGATTCCCGGCGGGGTCAGGGATTCTCTCTGCCTCGTGATGGCTGGGTGTTATGTGCTGTCCTTAGGTTAGTTAGGTTTAAGTAGTTCGAAGTTCTAGGGGACTGATGACCATAGATGTTAAGTCCCATAGTGCTCAGAGCCATTTTGCGACGTTAAAGAAAGCTGGTAGGCAGGTTTCTACAACTATCGCGCCATTCCCATAAGACTGGCACTAGGAGCGCCGCTATGAGGATGCAGATCAGATTTGCTTTAATTATACACTGTAACGGTCGTGGGCACTAGTTACCTTCAAGACTGGACGTGGCGAGTTTATGTTATATAAGAATGCATTTAAGGTGACAAAGAAGGCCATTATCAACACCTCACTGTGTTCGAACGCGGTCGTGTGATAGGGCTACGAGCGGATGGATGTTGCTTCTACAATACGGCAGAAAGACTTCGCAGGAATGTGGTCAATGTACATGAGAAAGATGAAATTAATGAGAAGTAGCAGAAATGAGAACACCGAGAAACTTAACATCAGTATTGATGGTCACGAAGTAGATGAAATTAAGGAACTCTACTACCTACGCAGCTAAATAACCAAAGACGGACGGACCAGGACGAACATCAAAAGCAAACTAGCACTGGCAAATAGGGCATCCCTGCAAAAGAGAAGTCTACTAGTATCAAACATAGACCTTAATTTGTGGAAGAAATTTCTGAGAATGTACGTTAGGCGAACAAGCATTTTATGGTAGTGAAACATGGACTGTGGGAAAACCGGAACAG
This sequence comes from Schistocerca serialis cubense, assembly GCF_023864345.2. Lineage (NCBI taxonomy): Eukaryota > Metazoa > Arthropoda > Insecta > Orthoptera > Acrididae > Schistocerca > Schistocerca serialis. The sequence continues at coordinate 124,681,132 of NC_064639.1, forward strand.
AAGAGAATCGAAGCATTTGAGATGTTGTGCTACAGAAGAATGTTGAAAATTACGTGGACTGATATGGTAAGGAATAAGGAGGTTCTGCGCAGGATCAGAGAGGAAAGGAATACATGGGAAAGACTGAAAAGTAGAAGGAACAGGATGATAGGACATCTGTTACGACATCAGGGAATGACTTCCATGCCGGCCGGGTTGGCCGAGCGGTTCTAGGCGCTACAGTCTGGAACCGCGCGACCGCTACGGTCGCAGGTTCGAATCCTGCCGCGGGCATGGATGTGTGTGATGTCCTTAGGTTAGTTAGGTTTAAGTAGTTCTAAGTTCTAGGGGACTGATGACCTTAGAGGTTAAGTCCCATAGTTCTCAGAGGCATTTGAACCATTTTGACTTCCATGTTACTAGAGGGAGCTGTAGAGGAAGACAGAGATTGGAATACACCCAGCAGATAATTGACCACATGTGTTATAAGTGCTACTCTGAGATGCCACAGGAGAGGAATTCGTGGTGGGCTGCATCAAGCCAGGCAGAAGAATGATGACCCAAGAAAAGAAAAAGAAATAAAACAAAATATAAAGAAGAGAAAACTTTCCTTATATCTATTTTTTTTCAGTTGTAGTGTACTGCACCCAAGCGTCTGGTTTCGATAGTTGAAACTACAAATACGCATGGAGAAATACTTCTCAACAATTCACCAACGTTCCTGTACAGTGAAACTCTACTGCTCTCAGAATTTTCCTTATCAGTTAATTTGCTCGCACCTCTATGACCATCTGATATTTCACCTCTAACTTCGTTAGGTGAAACATCAATTTCTTTGCAACATTCGCATTAACCTCCAAAAGTGGTTACAACTGTTGCCTAATCACTACATTTCCAGCTTCGTTTTTTGTCGACTGATTCAAATTTACAGCAGGCAAGACCTCGTCATTTCGTCAACTATTTCTTGATCACTGTTCTCCTGATACTCTCTCGACATTGTCGTTTTATTCAAACCTACAACATGCAGCATCTCATCTACTTCCTTAACTACACACATCAAAAAGTTTTGCATCACCCCCGTTCGCAGGACTCCTGAAGACAGATGTTGACTGTGGATATTGCATCACAGACACAGTGTCTTTGACTGTTCAGAGATGTCACTAAACCCGCCCAAAGATGTAAACAACTATGCATGAGTAGCGCCTATTTGATGGAGGGGGTCCGACAGCCGATCGGTTACAGTCATTCCACCAGGAAGGAGGTACACAGCTCGTGTTGTCTGTAGTCCAACCATGCCTAGATGGTCAATACCGCGGTTCGATCGCGTCCGCATTGTTATTTTGTGCCAGGAAGGGCTCTCAACAAGGGAAGTGCCCAGGCGTCTCGAAGTGAACCAATGCGATGTTGTTCGGACATGGAGGAGATACAGAGAGACAGGAACTGTCGATGACATACCTCGCTAAGGTCGCCCAAGTGCTACTACTACAGTGGATGACCGCTACCGACGGATTATCGTTCGGAGGAACCCTGACAGCAATGATACCATGTTGAATAAGGCTTTTCGTGCAGCCACAGGTGAAGTCCATCTCTGCAACCACGACACCATGGAGCGCAGTACAGATGGGCTCAACAACATGCCGAATGGACCGCTCAGGATTGGCATCACGTTCTTTTCACCGATGAGTGTCGCATATTCCTTCAACCAAGTAATAGTCGGAGACGTGTTTGGAGGCAATCCGGTCAGGCTGAACCCCTTAGACACACTGTCCAGCGAGTGAAGCAAGGTGGAGGTTACCTGCTGTTTTGGGGTGGCATTATGTGGGGCCGAGGTACGCCGTTGGTGGTCATGGAAGGCGCCGTAACGACTGTACGATACGTGGATGCCATCCTCCGACAGACAGTGAAACCATATCGATAGTATATTGGCGAGGCATTCGTCTTCATGGACGACAATTCGTGCCCCCATCGTGCACATCTTGTGAATGACTTCCTTCAGGATAACGACATCGCTCGACTAGAGTGGCCAGCATGTTCTCCAGATATGAACCCTATCCAACATGCCTGGGAGAGATTGAAAAGGGCTGTTTATGGACGACGTGACCCACCAACCACTCTGAAGGATCTACGCCGAATCGCCGTTGAGGAGTGGGGCAATCTGGACCAATAGTGCATTGATGAACTTGTGGATAGTATGCCACGACGAATACAGGCATGTGTCAATGCAGGAGGACGTCCTACTGGGTATTAGAGATACAGGTGTGTACAGCAATCTGGATCACCACCTCTGAAGGTCTCGCTGTATGGTGGTACAACATGCAATGTGTGGTTTTCATGAGCAATAAAAAGGGCGGAAATGATGTTTGTGTTGATCTCTATTCCAGTTTTCCTTAAATGTTCCGGAACTCTCGGAACCGAGGTGACGCAAAACTTTTTTTGATGTGTGTATTTCTCTATCACTAGTCTCCTGATATGCTCTTAGTTCACCCACACTTGTTACATCTGACTCATTAGTAATTAACCTCGGTTGAATTACATCTCCTGGTTCCTGGATAACCTGTACCGTATGCTCCTCAGGTAAAGAAACAATCAATCTTCTCTTGAATTTCTGTAACCTACTTCATTACAGTGTGCTCTTCAATTCTGATTACAACTACCTTAACAGTTATGAACCTATCGCCCACTTATACCTGTTCCCTTTTATTAACATTAGTTTCCTGTTACTTTCACTATATCTGATATCTTTACTGGCAATTCCGTTTGTGGAAGATCAATCTTGACTACTTTAGTCTCTTCTATATCTTTAACACCAGTTTCCTGTTCTTTCACTACGATTGGTTACATTTTTAACAGTTCACTTCTTGTAGTGCCATGCCTAATTTTAGTTTCGCAATTGCTGTCTTGTCCTTAATGACTTGTTTCGTTCACTCTTCAGAATTCTTCATTTCTTTTTCGTCAACTTCTCTCATATTTTAGTCTATGTTTTTGAAAATTTCGTCTGTTTTTTTGAAAATTTACTCCGTCTAATTGCAGCGCTCATCTGCCTTTTTGAAATATTCGTCTTTTTTTTTTTTTTTTTTACAGTGTTCGTCTCTCTACTTGACAAATTCCTCTGACCTCTTGTTTGACTTTCCATGCTGTTCATCTGCCTTTTTATTTGTCTTTAATAATGTTTGTAATATTAATGACTGCCAGTCACTAGAGGGCGGAGAATTTGGAGCATGATTGGCAACACAATGTGTCCCGTTTTCGTAGTCAGCGGCTACGGATTCTTCTGTTGCCTCAGACATTGCGACATTCTTTTCATTTAACACCTCTACTTCTGATTGTTTTGTACTGTGCTGTACGTTGCTTGTTTCTCTGTTTGTCGCCAATAATTCGTCTATATTACTTTCAAGACTCTCCCTCATCTCGGAACTGTGCAAACTGCCTTTTTCGACCTCCGTGTTAAACCCTCGATTTACAAATTGACTCGTTTCTTTCTTATATACCGCACTCATGGTCTCTAAACTATGCGCATGAGCATGGTTAATCTAGGCACATACTGGCTCAAAATTTTCGCACTTTCCCCCCAAATAACTAAATTACTAAGCTACACGTCATAAAACACCATAAACTCCTAATCAAATACAACCACATGGAAATATTTCCCTCAAAATCACAACGAGGAAAAATAAGAACAATGGTGGACTTTTACTTATCAACGATCATAAGAAGTGCAAATCAGTAAAGGCGTTTGTGACTTACAACTATTTTTAAATTCTTGATATTCATCTATTATTAAGTGTTAGCTCTTATTTCTTAGCTCTTATTTCTCCAGTTAAAATTTCAATCTCTTACAAGAAAATTTCACTAAGAAACTCGAGGTTTCATGCTTCATAGGTCCTGGCTAAGGGTCAACAAAATCTTATTTTGTCGACGTAAGAAGTAAATGTGTAAATCAGAAGATTGCAGGATTTCGGAAATCAATCCTGGCTCATTCTTAGCATACTCATACCACCTGAATATGAAAGGTGGCAGCTCGAGATTCTGGGTTCAGCTCTATTTCTGTACTCAGTGCTCAAGTGGAGACATCCTTCTAAAGGACAGCAATGTTCATGTCTTCAATCCTTTTTACTCTTCCGTCGTCGGCCCAATTCTTTTCTCTCCCTTAATTCTCTAGGACTTCGCTGTCAGAGCAGCGATCTTGCTGCCAATAGAAGCAGACATTGCAAGTTCCATCCAGCGAAATTTTAGTAATAATGTTAAACAAACTTCTATTCTAGCAGATTTGGTTTGTATTAACCAGTAGTGTTGTGGCATGTGGAAGAATCCAAGAGATTTTCCCCAGTCAGCGATACATTTATGAGATTGACCTACTGAAGGGCTCACACATAGGCACAAATGAAAAAGTGCATGCTCTCCAGAAAATAGCACTACGAATCAACAGCAAAGCTCGTTTGAGAAATTTAAACAGAACGTTATCCCACAGTGTGGCCACCGAGGCAAATGGCAGCTGTCATAGTGGACACTGGAAAGTGGCACCAGGCCAAACTCTTTATCTTCCCAAAAGGCTTCTTTGATCAATGCTGTGATTTTCGTCAGGAGGTAGGTTGCCCATCGAATGACTGCAGTATGGGGCTGGGGAACTGAAGCCATGTCGGTTACCTGCCCTTGGACTCTGAACATTTTTATGCTCTAGCCTATAGCTTTCAGTAAAACTGTTATACTTTGCTAGCTAGCTCACAGGCACTCAGAACTGCCGTCCCTTCACCATACTAAAAAAACAGAAGTGAAAAGAAGGCGATAAAGATGACAGCCACTGGTGGTACTGAATGTGATTTGTAATTATGAATTAGCATAAGAGAATGAGTGCTTTGTTCAAGAGGATGAGCATATAAAATTCTGAAATACGTTATGTGGCGGTTTAAGACAAAACCTGCCGCGTAACACTGGTCAGGAGATAATATGATAGCAAGAGAATCGATGAGAGGGATCAAATCAGGTAGTTCAAATGGCTCTAAGCACTATGGGACTTAACATCTGAGGCCATCAGACCCCTAGGCTTAGAACTACTTAAATCTAACTAACCTAAGGACATCACACACATCCATGCCCGAGGCAGGATTCGAACCTGCGACCGTAGCAGCACCGCGGTTCCGGACTGAAGGGCCTAGAACCACTCGGCCCCAACGGCCGGCGATGAGAGGGATCGAACAGAGACATTTCATCATTCTCCTTGTCGAAGAAAGAGAATGGGTGTGAGCAGTTTTGCAATGGAAAGATGTTAACACATATTTTCTCTTAAAGTTCCTGTCATACTAAAATTCACATTAACCATAACATGATACATGTTACAAAGCTCAGTTCAAAATAAAATCAGTATTTACTATCACAAGCGCACGTAGTTGTGGAAACCAACTATTATTTGATTATACACTCCTGGAAATTGAAATAAGAACACCGTGAATTCATTGTCCCAGGAAGGGGAAACTTTATTGACACATTCCTGGGTTCAGATACATCACATGATCACACTGACAAAACCACACGCACATAGACACAGGCAACAGAGCATGCACAATGTCGGCACTAGTACAGTGTATATCCACCTTTCGCAGCAATGCAGGCTGCTATTCTCCCATGGAGACGGTCGTAGAGATGTTGGATGTAGTCCTGTGGAACGGCTTGCCATGCCATTTCCACCTTGCGCCTCAGTTGGACCAGCGTTCGTGCTGGACGTGCAGACCGCGTGAGACGACGCTTCATCCAGTCCCAAACATGCTCAATGGGGGACAGATCCGGAGATCTTGCTGGCCAGGGTAGTTGACTTACACCTTCTAGAGCACGTTGGGTGGCGCGGGATACATGCGGACGTGCATTGTCCTGTTGGAACAGCAAGTTCCCTTGCCGGTCTAGAAATGGTAGAACGATGGGTTCGATGACGGTTTGGATGTACCGTGCACTATTCAGTGTCCCCTCGACGATCACCAGTGGTGTACGGCCAGTGTAGGAGATCGCTCCCCACACCATGATGCCGGGTGTTGGCCCTGTGTGCCTCGGTCGTATGCAGTCCTGATTGTGGCGCTCACCTGCACGGCGCCAAACATGCATACGACCATCATTGGCACCAAGGCAGAAGCGACTCTCATCGCTGAAGACGACACGTCTCCATTCGTCCCTCCATTCACGCCTGTCGCGACACCACTGGAGGCGGGCTGCACGATGTTGGGGCGTGAGCGGAAGACGGCCTAACGGTGTGCGGGACCGTAGCCCAGCTTCATGGAGACGGTTGCGAATGGTCCTCGCCGATACCCCAGGAGCAACAGTGTCCCTAATTTGCTGGGAAGTGGCGGTGCGGTCCCCTACGGCACTGCGTAGGATCCTACGGTCTTGGCGTGCATCCGTGCGTCGCTGCGGTCCAGTCCCAGGTCGACGGGCACGTGCACCTTCCGCCGACCACTGGCGACAACATCGATGTACTGTGGAGACCTCACGCCCCACGTGTTGAGCAATTCGGCGGTACGTCCACCCGGCCTCCCGCATGCCCACTATACGCCCTCGCTCAAAGTCCGTCAACTGCACATACGGTTCACGTCCACGCTGTCGCGGCATGCTACCAGTGTTAAAGACTGCGATGGAGCTCCGTATGCCACGGCAAACTGGCTGACACTGACGGCGGCGGTGCACAAATGCTGCGCAGCTAGCGCCATTCGACGGCCAACACCGCGGTTCCTGGTGTGTCCGCTGTACCGTGCGTGTGATCATTGCTTGTACAGCCCTCTCGCAGTGTCCGGAGCAAGTATGGTGGGTCTGACACACCGGTGTCAATGTGTTCTTTTTTCCATTTCCAGGAGTGTACATCATTATGTCAATATCACACTTAAATCTATTATCCATAACCGAAATGCAGCATGAAGACTTTTACAAATTTGAGTGACTTAGTAGATTCCCATCCATAAATGAAATATAACTTTAAATGGCTGGTGTATGACGGTCATACTTTTTGCTATACTGGAGCCGAGGTAGCCACTGAGGGCCGGCAACCCATATAACACCACAGATGAGGAGGTTGTCTATGCCCATGGTGTACCCAAAAGCACCATGGTAAACACTGGCTATTTACATATAAGATAATGGAAACAGACATGCTGAGCACTACTTCGTGCAGGGGGACCTGGAGCCTCGGCGTGCAGGAAGTATCACTACGCCAAAAACTGATTGGATGGAGGCAGCTATTTAGGGGCTAGAACCAGGCCCAAAGTTCAGTTCACGCCAGATGCTGACCTCATGTACTGCGACCGTTGAAGATTACGTTTTCGTCTCGGAAGTGGACTGTTACTAGTGTGTGTGTGTTACCACGAACCTTTGTGGAAAAATTAGAAGTGAACTTTTGTTTGCCTCAATTAGGGGACTTTCTTTCGTTTTTGTTACCTTTCGTTTATATGTTCAGTCGTAAACCTTGTGAACGTACATAAATAAAAGTTGTGTTTGTGAGAAATTGCGAATTGTCAGTCACAACACAAGTGGTGACGAGTTGGTTCCTGATGACAACTTCCTCATGGCGGAAGCTGTCCTTCGGCTGCTGATCCAAAGTGTGAATGACTTACTACAAGATTTTCAACAGTTTTGCAAGAACTCTCAGGATACACAGGTTTATTTACTGAACTCTTGCAAAACCGCCTGGTTCAGCCGCCCCTGCCGTTTCCCACTTTCAACGAGGATGCTGAAAACTGGTAAACATACAAGAAGCCGCTCCAGCAGCATTTTCAAATCCACCAGGTTTTCCAGGAGGCTGCTCGTCGTTCCTACGACGAACCAGTCCAAAGTGTATGTTCTCTTGACGAAACTCCATTCTCGACCTCCAGATTCTTTGACTTTATCCCAGATTTATGAGGTCCTCGCAGCTTATTACCAATGATGGTTCCATGTAGTGGCTGCCCATGTCGAATTTTACCAGTGTCACAGGAAGGCTGGCCAATCCTATGGCCAGTAGGCAACAGAACTTCAAGGTCTCAGCCGGAAATGTTACTTCAACACACGAGTCTCCAAAGAATCCTACATGGATGAGATGGTCTGCGACCACCTCATCCAGGCCGCCCCTGATGTGGCTTTCCGGCGCGACGCCATCAGACTCGACGATCCTACTCTGGACCAGATCATTGATCTAGCCTTCAAGTACAAAGTCTCTACTGCGGTCAACAAACGTTTGGAATGCTGGGCGGAAGTGGCGGTCCTCCGAGACCACAATGCCTCAGAGCCTGTCGCATCACTGGCGGAGGTTGCAGACGTTGCCGCCGTCCGTTCCGATGACTGGCGCATGCCATCCTGTTCTGCACAGCGTCGACAGGGCAGCCGCCCTGTCCAGGAATTTGCGCCCTCGAACGGCTCCAAGGGTTCAGCGCAAACCGTCAGTGCACGGAGGCCCCTTGGCCATCGCCAGCGCCGCCAGCCCCTCCAACTGCTATCCTGCCCGCGATGCTTTAAGAACCATGCACGGGAAGAGTGCCCTGACAGGTGGGCCTTTGTGCAGTGTGTACCCGTCACGGACATGTCAGCTCGGGCCGATCTCGGCAGTCCTCATAGGGCCAATGACCGTCGGGGGCCTGTACCCATGAATGCCAACCAGGTGCAGTCTTCGAAATCTTCTGAGCTGACGATCGACGTTCAGGTCAACGGTCGGCCGCTGCGGATGCAGGTATATACAGGAGCAGTGGTCTCACTCATCAACTATTCCTCTTATGCGAAGATTGGAGCACCCCCCCCCCCCTGACGCTCACACCTCGGCGCCTCCTTACTTATAATAAGGAAGCAATCACCCACTTGAGTCAGTTCATGGCTCCCGTCATGTATAAATTGCTTCGCCGGGAAGTTACTTTCCTTGTGGTCAACAATGCAGCCACAGCGGATCTCTTTGAGTTGGATGCCTTCCAGGCCTTTGGCTTTGTCATCGACGACAATGTTCATCTGGTGTCTTCCCAGGTTCTGTTTCTGGCAGTCGATACCTTGTGCAGGGAATTCCAGGACCTCTTCTCGCTGAGCATCAGCTGTGCTCAAGATTTTCAAGCATCACTCCAGCTGAAACCGTCTGCCTGCCCGAAGTACTTCCAGGGCCTGCAGGTTCCCCATGCCGTCCAGCAGCCTCTTCAACAAGAAATGGACCGTCTCACCATGGAGGGAGTCGTCACTGACTCCCTCCATGGTGAGACGGTTCATTTCTTGTTGAAGAGGCTGCTGGAGGGCATGGGTCCGTTACAGTTAGTGGGCGACACCCTTGGTCGTCCTCAAGAGACCACATGGGCGTCTTCGAGTTTGTGGCGACTTCAAGGCTACGCTTAGCTTAACCCTCAGCTACAGGTTGAAGAATATCTCCTCCTGCATCCGAAAAGACCTGTTCTCCAATCTCGCAGAGGGACAATTTTTTTCGAAGATCGATGTTGCCGAGGCCTACCTCGAGATACCTTTAGGTGAGCCTTCTACTCACTTGGCCGTCGTCAACACCCCGTTTGGGCTGTTACGGTTAACCGCCTCATGTGTGGCATCGCTAGCGCACTGGCCACCTTTCAGCATTACTTGGAACAGCTCTTGCGGGATGTGCCAGGGTGTATAAGCTAACTCGACGACATCGTCGTCACTGGCCGTACTGCACATGAACATCTCGGTCATCTGCGACAATTGTTCCTGCACCTGCGAACTGCAGGCCTAAAATGCAACCTTCCTAAATGCTCCATTTTTCAACCTGCTATCTCCTGCCTGGGTCACATCATTTCCCACGACGGCATTTCGCCTACCTCTCCCACATCGCCACTATAACAGCCCTTCCTCGTCCACGCGATGTCCAGCAATTGCGCTCTTTCCTGGGTAAAATTGCTTACTATCGAAAGTTCATTCCCTCCGCCGCCGACATTGCGGCGCCCCTCCATCACCTATGCCAAAAGAACGTGCCTTTTCATTGGTCTCTGGCTTGTGAATTGGCTTTCCAATCCTTAAAGCGGAGGTTGCACTTTACGGAGTGTCTCATGCCGTACAACCCCTCTCTTCCTTTCCTCTTGGCTACGGACGCCTCAGACTATGGTATTGGAGCTGTCCTTTCGCACGTCTACCCGATGGATCAGAACGCCCGGTGGCGTACGTATCTAAATCCCTTACAGAGGCCCAATGCAAATATTCTCAAATTGAGAAGGAGGCCTGAACCATCGTGTTTGCCTGTACCAAATTCCTCCCGTACCTTTGCAGTAGATCTTTTCGCTTAATCACTGACCATAAGCCCCTCGTGGCCCTATTTTCCCCGTCAGCCCAGTTGGCCACGAAGACTTCCCACCGCCTGCAGCGATGGGCCATTTTCCTTTCACATTTTAGGTACACTGCCGTGGCGTGCACAGCCACACAACCGCAATAATCGGCTACCGTGGCAGAGATCAGCGGCGCCTGCAACTTTGTGCCGGCGCGTTCCGCCAGTCGGCGCTAGAGGCGTTCCCGGCAAACATTCAATCAGCCGCGAACTACGCATGCGCACTTGCCTTTTTCCGGCGCTGATTGTCACACTATGATATCACCATCCACCAATCAGGGATCGCCAACGGCCGCCAACCATCGCTCGGGTATCAGCGGAGGACGACTGGAGACGCCGTGTTAAATAGCCGGAAGAAAGGGAAGCAAGAGTCTTTCGACCCGCCGCGGACTGCCACCCGGAAAACACTTCGACACAGCCGGAACGTCCAGGTGCCACGTCTTCGCTACGCCAGAGATCGATCCCGGACTCTGCGCCGGTCTACTTCCCGGGCATCCGCAAAAAGCGTCGAGAGAAAACCCGACAAAGGAACGTAAATTCAGTTCAATTATTAATACTTCAGTTCAATAAGTTGGCATATTCTTTGGCTTGTTATATCATTTTGGTAGGAGAAGAAGCCTTTTGTCTTCGAAGAACGTTTATCTTTTGGTAAAATTAAGCGCTGGCGTTGCTCCACCTAACAAAAATTTTTTGTTCCCACATGGATGTTAATCGGTGGATATAACATACACCATCCATTTCTGGCCCACCTCCCAGCATGCCAATGCCAATGCCTTGTCTCGGCCAGGATTCGGCATTCGATTCTTCGGGCCTCCTAATTTTTCAGGTTGATGATGACATATAGGATGCGTTAGCTGCATTCCCAGTCACAGCTGAGAGAGTGGCCACAGTGACGACCGCCGATCCGCTCCTCCAACTGGTGTGCTGCTATGTTCTCCACAGCTGGCCGATGCTTCCTCAGCCTCGCACCCAGGCTGACCTCCGATTCTTCTTCTCTATCCTCCATCAACTGGTGGCAGTCAACGGGGTGTTCCACCGTGCGGAAAATGACGCCCCTCCACGAATCATCGTACCAACTTGCATGCAGTTCCGGTTTCTCCACGTCTTACAACAAGGTCACTGGGGTATTGCCCGGACGAAAACCCTCGCACGTCGCCATGTCTTCTGGCTAGGCATGACAGCGGACGTGGAGCGCATGGTTCGGGGGTGTCAGCAGTGTACCCAGGCCCTTCCCACACCGCGCTGGTCCTTCCAATCCTGGACGGCCGCTTGCCTCCCATGGGAAGGCATCCATGTGGATTTTGCAGGACCCTTCCTCGGCACTTACTGGTTACTGTCACGGATGCCTACTCCCCTTTCATTATCCGATGCTCCTCTGTCACCACAGAGAATACCATCATGGCCCTGTCAAAAATATTTTCCATTGAAGGCGTTCCTGTCACCTTGGTATCAGGCAACAAATGCTCAAATGTGTGTGAAATCGTATGGGACTTAACTGCTAAGGTCATCAGTCCCTAAGCTTACACACTACTTAACCTAAATTATCCAAAGGACAAACACACACACCCATGCCCGAGGGAGGACTCAAACCTCCGCCGAGAACAGCCGCTCACTCCATGACTGCAGCGCCTTACACCGCTCAGCTAATTCCGCGCGGCTATCAGGCAACAGTCCGCAATTTCGCACTCAATAGTTCGCCAAATTATGTCACGATAATGGTATCCACAACGTCTTTACCCCTCCTTTCCATCCCCAATCCAATGGAGAGGCGGAGCGCCTTGTTCGCACTTTTAAAACTCAGATGGTCGGTTGGACGACGCGGACGTTCCCATGCTGCTTGCCCAGCCTGATGTTGCCTCGCAAATGCCGCCACTGCAGCGTTCCAGCCGCCTCGCGCGGAAAGCGGCACCCTACTCTCTGGCGGCCGGGTTCCACCACCTCCTTCAGGAGGTATGAAGATAGTAACTGTTCTCGAAAGAACAGATACCATTGATGACCATGCTGCTTCTCTAGAATAAATGATAATTAACTGAAACCCTCAGCTGCCGACAGGTGTTGTTGATATACCTCGATGGCGACAGCTGAAAATGTGTGCCCCGTCTGGGGCTGGAACTCGGGATTTCCTGCTTACAAGGCAGACGCTCTATCCATCTGAACCTCAGAGGACACAGATGAATAGCGCGACTCCAGAGACTTATCCCTTGCACGCTTCTCGTGAGACCCACATACGCAAATGTCCACAATATACATACGTATTGTACCTAATAGATATTTGCCCAACCACTCATTACTCACGCACTATAAGGTGACGATTCCCGTAAGAGTTCGGGCAACCTGTGCACATTCGCACAGACGAAGGTCAACGGCTGGGTAGCCTTTAACTATACAGTGTGAGTCATCTAACATTACCGCTGGATATATTTCGTAAACCACATCAAATACTGACGAAACGATTCCACAGACCGAACGTGAGGAGAGGGGCTAGTGTAACTGGTTAACACAAACCATAAAAAAATGCTTGGAAGTATGTTTTTAACACAAGCCTACGTTTTTTTAAATGGAACCCCGTTAGTTTTGTTAGCACATCTGAACATATAAACAAATACGTAATGAGTGCCTTTTGTTGCTTTGTAAAATGTTAATTACATCCGGAGATATTGCAACCTAAAGTTGACGATTGAGTACCACTCCTCCGCTGTTCGATCGTGTGTATCGGAGAGCACCGAATTACGTATGGATCCAAAGGGAACGGTGGTGGACCTTAGGTACAGAAAAGACTGGAACAACACATTACGTCCACATGCTAACACCTTTTTATTAGTCTTTTTCACTGACGCACATGTACATTTCCATGAGGGGTGAGGTACACGTTCGACGGGCGTTTCATAGGACGTGGAGGACGCATAAATTGGCCAGCCCGTTCTCCTGATCTTACACCTCTGGACTTATTTCTGTGGAGTACGTCAAAGGAGAATGTGTACCGTAATGTGCCTACAACCCCAGAGGATATGAAACATCGTATTGTGGCAGCCTGTGGCGACATTTCACCAGATGTACTGCGGCGTGTACGACATTCATTACGCCAGAGATTGCAATTGTGTGCAGCAAATGATGGCAACCACATTGAACATCTATTGGCCTGACATGTCGGGACACACTCTACTCCACTCTGTAATTGAAAACAGAAACCACGTGTGTACGTGTACCTCACCCCTCATGGTAATGTACATGTGCGTCAGTGAAAAAGACCAATAAAAAGGTGTTAGCATGTGGACGTAATGTGCTGTTCCAGTCTCTTCTGTACCTAAGGTCCATCACCGTTCCCTTTGGATCCCTACGTAATTCGGTGCTCTCCGATACACACGATCGAACAGGGGAGGAGTGGTACTCAAGCGTCAACTTTAGGTTACAATATCTCCGGATGTAATTAACATTTTACAATGCAACAAACGGCACTGATTACGTATTTGTTTATATGTTCAGATGTGCTAACAAAACTAACGGGGTTCTATTTTAAAAAACGTAGGTATCTGTTAAAAAATATACTTCCGTGAATTTTTTTTATGGTTTGTATTAACCAATTACACTAGCCCCACTCCTCACGTTCGGTCTGTGGAATCGATTCGTCAGTATTTGATGTGGTTTACGAAATATATCCAGCGGTAACGTTAGGTGATTCACCCTGTATATATGAAGATAGTAACTGTTCTCAAAAGAACAGATACCATTGATGACTGTGCAGCTTCTCTAGAATAAATGATAATTAATTGAAACCCTCAGCTGCCGACAGGTGTGGTTGATGTACACTTTTATTCGAAAAGTCAGCAGTATTTTGGGAATAACACACTGGACTAGGAGACAAATCGTACTAAGAAGCAACCAAAAATCATCGATTTGTACTTCCGTGAAATAAAATTCTACTTTTCGACTACCAATCGAAACTACGAGATCGCTACAACATCTACCGAAAGCACCCAGACGTGCTAAAGCATGTTGATCTTCAACAGTATTTCAATTTACATGACACAAATGCAAAGAACCAACCACTCTAGCTCCTCATCCGAAAAGTATCATCGACCTTAATTCTGCGTTATGCACAGTATCTCTCCTCAGTGGGATACTCAACAATGATACCGAGTCCACTAGTAAAATAAATGAGCAAGGGTGTAATTTGGTTCTAGTTGACTTCGGGCGTTCTTACGAATATCAGCTTCACACAAGGCATGATTCGGTCATTATTATCAGTTGTCACCATCAAGCGCATTTACTCTCGTGAAGGGAATGCTAAGTGCTGAGAGTGAACCTACTAATGTTAGCAACGAGAAAGGACATGTCTTCTTTGCACTACTGGGGCCACGTGTCAGTCTGAATCTCAAATAAAGCATCAAACGTAAATATTAATAAACAATCACACGCATATAATTGCACTCGAAATTGCTCATTCCTGTCATCGTATCACTGAAAGAGAGAGGTTTATTATTGTATTAACTCAGTTAAAAGTAATATGGCTACCTCCGCCATAGCATAGCAGCGCGAGCTGCACCAACAACTCTTCTACCCAGTTTGTTGAAGAAGGATAAACATGACCGATACCACTTGTTCTGTTCCTCGCCAACCCGGGAGGTGGAGAGGCGGCAGGCGAGCGAAAGACGATTAGTGGTCTCCTTGCTAACCAAGCGGTACTTCCTTGACCAAACCAACAGCAACCTTGATACGGGTAATCTCTGTGAACATCCTCTACATCTCATAACTTGCTTTTCCTGTGCAGCAGATGCTAATTTCCATCACCTGCACGTTTCATTCAAAGCGATCAGTTACACTGCTTCTCATGCAGAATAGGGCCATGGAAAATATTGGTAGTCTTCAAATACAAGTACAAATGAAAAGACGGTCTCGAGACTACTTACAGTCTGAAACAGGTAGCGAGTGGCCAGGAGAAATTAATGAGAGGGATCGAGCAGATACTTTTCAGTGTGTAGGTGTTTGTTTACGTATAATATGTTTCACACTCACGTTAGTTGTACTCTTTTCAGGACACATGCACCTTAATTTACTTTCTTTTATTTAAATGTAGCTTGTAACATGATCCCCATAATTATGCACGTATAGTCTTAAATAATGATTTTCTTTTAACAGAAACTCGTTTATGATCGTATGTGAACAAATACCAGTAATAAAAACGTATCCACGACATACTATTGAACAATTCTTGTGGCAAGTTTGTACTAGTGAATATTTCATGATTATCTTTAATAATGAAATTGACCTACAGTAACATTTTAATGATGTGGTTTACCGTTTTTTCTGTTCAGTCTTGTCATTAATTTACCTTATTTGAATGTGTATATACTTTGTTTGATGGATTATAACACATATAATTGCTACAGTTAATTTCATATTTTATTGTGTCTTACTTTAGGGATGTGTGCAGTTAACCAGTCAAAGATAACGACAAGAATGGCTCTTTGCGAGCAAGATACCATTCACGATTATATACATGGATAAATTTCACCTTACATGTTCAATTATTAATGAATAGAATGAATTCACGGGAACCACCAACGAAATGTAAGGATGACTGATAGAGGGATATATTTTTAAACTATTGTAAAGATTTAAAGGCGTGAATGAAGACTTTTACGAACATACATTGTAAAAGTTAAATTTGTAGTGACAGTGTTTCATATATTCATGGAATCAGTTGTTCATATTTGCCATTGTAAAGCAAGGCAAGGCAACTTTCTATTAAAGTCTTCAGAGAAAAGAACGATTGAGCTCAGGTGGTTCCCACAAGTGTGCATGAAAGATTTCTATATTTCTGTTGGCTGGCAAAGAAAACTTGTGAAAAATTTGAATGTTAGTGGTACACCACAATTCTTGGTGTAACAGCAACCGCACGAATTTTTGAAAACGGTCTGGGTGTGATGAAAGACATCAAGCTATTCCCCGCCTGGTACTTCTCATTTTTACGAGATGCAAATCACATCGAAAACCGACTGAAGTCATGAATAGGCCGATCAACTCACTACTTTTTAATAAGATGACGAGGATACCAACAGCGATTGTATAGTCAATCCACCTTCATTAATGTCTTTATTATCTGGTAATAGGGAACTGTTGGATGACTGTACTTTTTTGCTTACAAGCCGAGGCCGTGAACAGCCAGCGTTAACAGAAAGCGAGGGGCACTGACCGACACACAGTTGTGCTACCCCCAGGGAACACTTGGGAGCATGTTAATAGCGGGACGCTGCCTGAGGGGTACACTAAAACTGCACCCAGTGAAATTTGCACCCATCTGCACTCAGTTTACCTGGAAACTATCCGCTCACTACGTCAGAGCCTGACTGCACCATGAGTCCTCGCTCGATAGCCCCCCACCCCCCCCCCCCCTTACGGCCGCAATAGGATGGTAGAAAGCCCTGACCGAGCCGCATCGCCATGCAAATGACCGGAGTGAACAAAATAGTCTACTGCTGGAAGAAGAGCAAGAGTGGCACTAGTTGCCTGCATAACACTCTACGATAGTCCCTCTTTTATACTCATATAACACCGATTCTACTTGTTTTAACTTTTAGATCCTACTTTTATGATGCATATCTTCGTCTTCATCTGCATAACTACTCTACAACTCACACTTAAGCGCCTGGCAGAGGGTTCATGCAACCATTTTCGCACTATTTCTCTTTCACTTCATTCTCGAACAGCGTGCAGGAAAGACGAACTTCTAAGTATGTGTAGGTGGACGTCAACGAAACATTTTCATAATCGGGGGAGTAAGCTGGTGATTGAAATTTCGTGAAAAGAACTTGAAACGCCTCTGTGAAGTCGTTTCATAAGACGCTTGTCGAATTCGGTACAACTTATTCATTTTACTACCTAATTTTAGCTCAATTCATGAACACTTCCAGAAAGACTGAGCACTCAAATAAGGCCTATTGAATATTATATGTGTGTTTTAATGTGGGGTTTCGGTTTTTTTTGTGGGAAACGCTGAGTTGGTCATCGTCTGCTGGGACCAGACGATGTTGCTTCTCGTTCGAAGGAGAGCACAGGATGACCAACTTAGGTTTCCAATACCTGAACAGAGAGGTTTACCCATCTTAGTCGAAGGCTGTTTTTGTGTGTGACGTTGGTGACGGAGGGCTACCCCTCTTGTAGGTTCCGCTGCACGGCGAGCTAGGTAATCTCGAAAGAGAAAGCGGCGCTCTTCGGTGAACGCTTGGTGAGTACGGATCGTAGCTCTTAAGGGGGGTTTCGGGTGATAGGAAGCAGGTTGAGTTAGGACTTCGTTATGCGAGTTATTTTTCCGAATGTACCATAATTATATTGCTTTAAATAGGCGATTTTTGGGTGTTTGAGTTATAATTGTGGAAGTTCAAATGGTTCAAATGGCCCTGAGCACTATGGGACTTAACATCTGAGGTCATCAGTCCTCTAGAACTTAGAACTACTTAAACCTAACTAACCTAAGGACATCACACACATCCATGCCCGAGGCAGGATTCGAACCTGCGACCGCAGCGGTCGCGCGGTTCCAGACTGAAGCGCCTAGAACCGCTTGGCCACTCCGGCCGGCTAATTGTGGAAGTTACTTTGTTCATTTTGAACAACGATGAAGCAGAATTTCAAACGGTAAATCTGATTAGGAAAAGCTGGTTGGGATCACTTCAACCGTACGTCGAGTGTAATACTGTGCCGAAGCGAGTATGATTTTTAATCTTATATTTTGTGTAAGTTGCTTTTTGTGTGTCGATTTTATGCCTCATGTTTGGTAATCAATGACCCTTCTGGTCCACCAAGGCACCGCAATAGGCTTTATTTTAACAATTTCCTTGTTTAATGAGCTACAATTTCTGCAAGAAGATCTGTTCTTTCGTGCGCTTTCTACAAAGCAGCACAACAGTTTGATTCGGAATGCACCACGTGCTCTAGTTCGGCCGTTTGCAAGCAGCAGACGCAGTTAGTATGTCGAATAATTATCGCACAACATCGTGCATTGGTTAAACCTCTGTACAGAATAGTGCATTCGTAGAATCGTAATGCAAATCTCAATGAGATACTTTTATGGTATGAATGCAAAGGAGATGATAGTATCATTGTCTTCCACCCCCGTTTATTGTGTTTCTTCTTGCTGTAGTGAAATTTTACTCTGTTACATTCTCACATAATTCATACTTAAATATTTCTAGTCAGACACCAGTTATGTGTAGTTAGGATGTGCAACCAAATACTTAGACACAACAAAGAATCTACGTGAAAGATAAATTCTGTGGTGTTGATCTTACCCACTTACTCCGATTTCCAATCCTGAATTAATCAAGTTGCTTCATGCACGACATGGAGTGCTATTTATGTGACTACTTAAAGAAAGTTGCGTACTTGTAATTAAATTATTAAAGTAATTAAACTAATAATTTTCCAGCTCCGTTTTTTCTAAATGGTTAGGAAGGGCTTGGGCTGGTGGCGACCCTGAATTTCTGAATTTTTTTCATTATTGGTGTGCGAGAAGCAGCGAGAAATGTGAGATAACGTATATGGTTCGATGAGAAACGTCGTAAAGATAGTAATACGTTACAAACTCGCTGCAACGAAAAACGCTTTTGTTTTAATAATTGCCATCCCAACTGGCGTATCATATCCATGCGACTCCCTCCCATATTTCGCAAAATGAGCTTCCGTTCTTTGCGCTTTTTCGACGTCCTCTCTCCGTTGTATCTGGTAAGGAACCCATACAGCACAGCTGTACTCTAGCAGTGGATGGACAAGCGTGGTGTAAGGAGTCTCTTTAGTAGATCTGTTTCATCTTTTTTCCTGGCACTAAAACGCAGTCCTTGGGTTGCCTTTCGGACAACATTATTTATGTGATCCTTCCAAGTGAACTGTTAGTAGCTCTAGTGCTTAGGTAATTAGTTGAGTTGACAGCCTTTCCATTTGTTGAATTTATCGTGTAATCATAATTTAACGGCTTTTACTACTCATGTGGATGCCCCTCACTAGCGTCACAGTTACTACTTTTCGCACCACACCGATATTTCATCTAAATCATTCTGTGATTGCTTTTGATGTTCTGATGAGTTTACTAGACATGAATGACAGCATCATCTGCAAACAATCTGAGAGGCCTCCTCAGACTGCCTCCTGAATCATTTAAATAGATTAATAAGAGCAGAGGGAATTTAACTTTTCCTTGGAGAACGCGAGACATTACTTCTGTTTTACTCGATGACTCTCCGTCAGTTACTACGAACTGTGACGTTTCTGACAGGAAACCACAACAGTCGCACAGCTGACACGAATTCCGCAGACACGCAGTTTGATTAGAAGTCACTTGTGAGGAACCGTATCAAACGCCTTATAGAAATCTAGAAATCTGGAATCAATTTGACACCCCCTGCCTGTACCACTCATTACTTACTAACAATGAAGAGCTAGTTGTCTTTCACAATTATTGTACTGAATCCGTGCTCTCTATGTGTCAATGGATCGTTTTTCTGAGGTAATTACTAATGTTCGAACACAGTATAATTATGTTCCAAAATCCTAACGCTAATCGACGTTTGTGACATGGGTCTGCAATTCAGCGGATTACTCCTATTTCCTTTCTTGAGTACTGATGTGATCTGTGCAACTTTCCCGTTTATTGGCAAGGATCTTTCGTCGAGCGATCGGTTGCATGCGGCCGCTAAATATGGAGCTATTATATGAGAAAACTCTGAAAGGAACCTAATTGGTATACAATCAGGACCGGAAAACTTTCCTTCATTAAGTGATTTTGAGTTGTTTCGCTGCACTGAGGATATTTGCTTCCAAGTTAGTCATGTTGGCAGTAGTTCTTGATTCGAATTCTGGTCTGTTTAGTTCCTCCTCTTTAATAAAGAATCTTTCAGACAACCGGATTTAGTAACTCCCTTTTTAGTGACACTGTCATCGGTAACGTTACCATGCACACTGTGTCCTAATATGAAAAATCGTAATGCTTTTTCACCTTAAAACATTTTGTTCTTTGGTTAGGTAAGTTCTGACGAATACTCTGCTATTTTAGTGTATCTTTCTTGCCAACGGCCTTGCCGCAATGGTAACACCAGTTCCCGTCAGATCATCGAAGTTAAGCGCTGTCGGGATGGGCTAGCACTTGGATGCTCACCCATCCAAGTGCTAGCCCAGTCCGAAAGCGCTTAATTTCAATGATCTGACGGGAAGCGGTGCTACCACAGTGGCAAGGACGGTGCTATCTTACTTGGTATACAGTTTCATAATGATCATGTATCTTCGCGTTAGCAGTAACAATAATGATGCAGAATTATCCAGGAGTATTATTCCTTATTGCTCGCGCAACTACAAAGAGAAGCAGCTAAACGTTAGCAAAGCTTCGGCATGCGATGAAATTCCTGTCAGATTCTATACCGATTTTCGTTTGATTTAGCCCTTTTTTTAATCATTATCGTAGATCCTTGAACAAAACACTGTACCCAGCCTCGTCGTTGGAACAAAGCACAGGTCAGACGCATAAACAAGAAACGTATCAGAAGTGAACCACAAACCTAAAGTCCAGTATCTTTGAGATATATAGTTGTATAATTTTAGCACATACACTCTAAGAAAGGTAAAAGACCACCCATCACGATGTACATTTACGGTCAAACAAATAGTTACAATTTCAGAAAGACTGGATGATTTACTCAAAAGAAAGAGCTTCACAAATTGAACAAATCAAGAACGCGTTGGTCCACCTCCGGCTTCTAAGCAAGCGGTTATTCGACTTGCAGTTGTAACGCCCCAACGACCACCTTAAAGTCAATTAAGAAAGAACATAAAGTAGAGAAAGTTATCTTGGCAGTTACGACATCTTTGCCGATGAGCTAACACGAAAGAGTTTTGTCAACAACTACATTGTACACCACTGAGCATATGTGTTAGCGAAAGAGAAAGAAGAAACATCGTATTTCAGCAATGGACAAACATTCATGTGACAAATGTGAAATTAATATCTCAAAGTTTAAGTCCAAAGTAATGTCATCAGAGATAACTTTTATGTGGAAGAGGGTTGTAAGCGCAACGAAGATATTCAATGCGCCTACAATGCTCTTCCACAGAAGAAGTCGCTTGCTAGAACTCATCCAGTACAGACGTACAGTAGCAGTTCCAATCTGAATTATTGAGATTGCGAATCGTGACGAGATTGTTTTCGAGTTTAGAACTGTTTGTTGCGTGACGGGATTCACGGCTTAAGAGACTGATTTTATGAACTGAGACAGGAACAGACAGACTCATATAACCGTGCACTACGGGTTAATTGAAATCTAATAACGGAATTAGTGAACATTGGACTTGACTTTAAATTAGTTGGACCTTCAGGAGAAGTGAACATTCTATGAAAGAATACACGCAATTAGCCTTGAGTAGGACCCAAGTACACGACATCATGAAGATAAAACAATTACGCTAAAGTGTTGAGTGTGGTAATTGCCAAGAAACTATAACTCAATAGGACTGAATTAACTAAACTATTTCGTGTGCGTGTGGTGCGGGAGTTATAAGTATTTAGTGACAAAATAGCAATAAACTGTTCGTTGCCAGTTAAATAACCGGTGTGGACTACAGCATTAAATAGTTTGATAAATGACTAAATCAACGACTACTCATGAAAGACTATTTCATTGAAGTGCAAATATTGACGTCATAAGTTGAGAAGTGAACTTTAAAATATTTTCGTATTACGACGCAATCTTACAAAGACTGAATCAAAGGGTATCTCTGGATCTCGCTGCATACGAGCACAATTCCATAGCAACGAGACAACAGCGTAATAAAAAACTGTTAACTAAAATATTTCCACGCAATCAGTGGTGTGTGCTATGCGAACGAGAGAAGAATTAATAACTACTGCAAATCTGGGCAGTTAACAATACAATATTAATAATAAAAAGCATCAATTATACGAGTTTGCATAAGTGGAAACGCTGCGGACTTGTAATTGAGATACAATGACTACGCGAGGAACGCCTTTTCGGAAGTTTTTCAGGTTTTTTTCTCGCGTTAATCTAAGGGGACTGACGTTATATCGCATCGTGTCTCTACTCTGCCGCGAGAGCTGTGGCAGTAGCAGCTCTACGGCTCCGACTACATGAGCACGCGGTTGGAGTCCGGGGGCACGCGACACACAGTGACTGACAGAGGTGTTCGATGTTTTCCTGAAGGATATCGCGCCAAAGATTCTCTATTTGGCGCCTTGGATCATCAAAATCCCGAGAGCTTGTGGAAGGGCCCTACCCATAATATTCCAAATGTTCTCAGTGGGAGAGATATCCGGCAAACTTTTGCTGGCCAACGCAGAATTTGACAAATGTGTAGACAAACGGTAGAAACTCTCTCCGTGTGCGAGCGGGCATTATCTTGCTGAAATGTAAGACCAGGATGGCTTACCATGAGTGGCAACGAAACGGGACGTAGAAAATCGTCGACTTAGTGCTGTGCTGTAAGGGTGCCGCGGATGACAACCAAAGGGCTATTGCTACGAAAAGAAATGTCACCCCAGACGATAAGTCCTGGCTGTTGGGACACATGACGGGCTACAGTCGGTCCGGTATCCCACCACTGTCTGGGTCGTTTCCATACACCTCCTCGCTGATCACTGGGCGTCTATTCGAAGCGGGACTCGACACTGAAGGCAATATGTCATCTATGCTCCATACAACGCTCTTCAACAGTGCGAACTGTCTGACCTATGCAGATGCTGCCGCACTTACAAGGGACACCATATGCACTGGGAGCACAATGGGCTATGTCGTCTTTAACACGGCGCAGCACATCTCGTATCTTGGGGTCGGGCCGGAACACCCTGGTCTCTGCAGCCCACGTTCTAACTCGCTGCTTGTTGCCTCACGGTATGGCAGGAAAGTAGCCTGCTTGGCCTCTGCAGCCGATTCACAAGGCGTCCTTCTTCGGTGACAACAGAAAGCGTTCCCAATGTCTGTCTCGCTGTAACCATTCTCACTGAACACGGGTCTTAAGTAGTACAATTCAGTGATCGTCTTCAGAGATAACGTTTGCTCTGTGTATTAACGTGTTCAGGTCCGCCTTCTTGTGTAGGGTAAGGTAGTACAATTTCGATATAGGTACAATTCCGATCAACATAATGTTTCGCGCCATTTGTCAGTCTTGTAGTGTTGGTATCACTTGCCTTCGTGTGGCGTTGTAGTGTAGCAGGTTTCTACAGATCCTCCTGTCTTTTCCAAGAATACACCACTTTGTGCTACGGAGACATGAATTTTTTCCTGTTAAGAGGTAAGTGAAGCTACTTGGTCTAACGCGCTCATATAAATTTTCTAGTTTGCACGCGCTTGCAAATTCTATATTAGTGAGGTTAGAAACTTGTTTTCCGTTCGGGCATATTCTGAGGCACCCACAGAGATAACCTCCGTGATAGGTGCTGCCATGTCTCGGCAACAATTCACTGCTATTTACTCGTGATTTCACTCACTCCAATAGCACATTTTCGATCAGAAAAATGGTACAATTTCGATACCCTAGTACAATTTCGATCAATGCAGTTTTTTGTTTAGTCCGTCACGATTGGTTACCATAAACATATTACACACAATTATTGCAAATAAATTCTGTATATTCAAACATTTTCCTACTCGATTTTTTAAAGCCACCTCTTATTTTCTAGATTCCACGAAAACGAGCAGAAAGAAAATATATGATACATGTAGTCCAGCTGTATTGGATGAGGCAATAAAGAGCGCAATGAGTGGACATTTGAGCCTTCGAGTTGCTTCAGAATTATATGACATCTCTTTCAGCACTTTACATGGTAAAGTGCAAATTAAAATGTAAATCCATGCTGGATTAACTCGAAATAGTCCTATAGAAAACAGAATTGGTCATCCAACTGTATTCAGTTCTGAAATGGAAGGTGCTTTGGTCCAGAGAGCTTTATTTCTAGAACAGCGAGGATTGGATCAGTCGCCACTCCAGTTAAGAAAAGCTGCATTTCGGCTAGCTGAGAAAAATAATTTGAAACATCCATGGAACTTAGAAAGGGAAGTTGCTGGAATAGATTGATTTAGAGGATTTGTTAAGAGACACACTCACCTTAGCCTGAGAAAACCCGAGGATCTTTCGCGAGCCGGAGCTGAAGACTTAAATAAAGCAGAAGTAAGTAAATATTTTCAGAATTTAGAAGAAATCTTAAAGGAATATGATTTGTTTGATAAACCAAAGTGTATTTATAATATGTATGGATCCGGATTTCCTCTTAACAACAGACTCACAAAATTAGTAAGTCGTAAAGGAAAGCGAGAAGTTGTTTCACTAACAAACGTGGAAACAGGACAAAATGTGACTGTTGCTGCATGCATGAATGCAAGTGGTACGTATTTACCATTACACATCTTACTATTGACAACAATGTCAGCCATACCAGCTTAGATGCTATTGAATATTGTCGTCGGCCGGGATGGCCGTGCTGTTCTAGGCGCTGCAGTCTGGAGCCGAGCGACCGCTACGGTCGCAGGTTCGAATCCTGCCTCGGGCATGGATGTGTGTGATGTCCTTAGGTTAGTTAGGTTTAATTAGTTCTAAGTTCTAGGCGACTGATGACCTCAAAAGTTAAGTCGCATAGTGCTCAGAGCCATTTGAACCATTTTTGAATATTGTCGAGAAAATGGGATAGAACTTTTGGGATTGCCTCCGCCCAGTACACATGTACTGCAACCATTAGATAGAACTTTCTTCAAGTCCCTAAAGGCTCAGTATCACAGAAAAGCAACTGACTGGATTCATCACAATCCCAATGAAAGCATTACAAACTAACGATTCTGTACTGTATTCTGTGATGCCTGAAGCAAAACTGCGTCCGTTGGGTGCGCAGTCAAAGTGTTCCAATGTGTAGGAATAATGCCCTTTTGCAAAGACATTGTTCCCGAGGAGAAATTTGCGAGTTCAACGTTATTCGAGGCTCCTGCTCCTTCAATCTTCACCAGTCAAGCCAATAACAGCATTATGGGAGAAGAGCCCTTATATTCGAAAGATGTAACTGAAGAACACGGCAAATCCGCAACGCCAGGGTCCAGTACCATTTCTCAGCACAATGCTCTCACGGACGTTTTGCCAAGTCCAGAGGACAAATTATCGTCTCGAAAGAGGAAAACACAGACATCAGCTAGACTCATTTCAGATGAAAACCTGGAAAACCTTCGCGGCTAGAGAAAACTTTTCAAAAGGGCACAAGGAAAGCAATGAGCAAATGCAACAAGAACAATAAACAAAAATGTACGTCTGTAACTAATGATGAAAGAGGTGTACTAAGCTTCAAATCGCCAGCAAACAACGAGAATAATTGTGGATTTAGTTTACTGAATTATTATAGTGCAGAATCAGTAGGTAAGGGTGACTGGATTCGATGCCAAAAATGCAATGTTTGGTACCACGAGTCCGCAGCTCGTGGTCGTGCGGCAGCGTTCTCGCTTCCCACGCTCGGGTTCCCGGGTTCGATTCCCGGCGGGGTCAGGGATTTTCTCTGCCTCGTGATGACTGGGTGTTGTGTGATGTCCTTAGGTTGGTTAGGTTTAAGTAGTTCTAAGTTCTAGGGGACTGATGACCATAGATGTGAAGTCCAATAGTGCTCAGCGCCATTTGAACCGTTTGGTACCACGAAGTACCCGTTGGTGCCCAGGGAAAAAGTGTTTTTTATGTGGAAGATGCCAGTGATCAAAATTGTACCAGGAAGTTGTAAGTAGGCTGTTTAGGTTTTCTTAATGGCAACGTTACGTAGCGCTCTGTTTGAAAATCACTGGCTGTGCTGTGTGCAGTCTGTGGCTAGTTTGCATTGTTGTCTGCCATTGTAGTGTTGGGCAGCTGGATGCGAACAGCGCGTAGCGTTGCACAGTTGGAGGTGAGCCGCCAGCAGTGGTGGATGTGGGGAGAGAAATGGCGGAGTTTTGAAATTTGTAAGACTGGTTGTCATTAACTGCTATATATATTATGACTATTAAGGTAAATACATTGTTTGTTCTCTATTAGAATCTTTCATTTGCTAAGCCTATCAGTAGTTAGTGCCTTCAGTAGTTTGAATCTTTTATTTAGCTGGCGGTAGTGGCGCTCGCTGTATTGCAGTAGCTTGAGTAACGAAGATTTTTGTGAGGTAAGTGATTTGTGAAGGGTATAGGTTACTGTTAGTCAGGGCCATTCTTTTGTAGGGATTTTTTGAAAGTCAGATTGCATTGCGCTAAAAATATTGTGTATCAGTTTAAGCACAGACCTGTATAATTGTTCAAAGGGGACGTTTCATATGTCGACCCTTAGCCGAGGATACCCCACTGGAATCTTCTGATTTTTTCTTGTAGTTTGTGTAATTAGTGTAGATTTTGTATATTGCTAGCGCGTAATTGTAGAGAGAATCTCCTTTGTAGTTGCAGTCTTTCATTTTTGTACAGTAAAATAGGTGTGGCACGCATGTAAATTTGCACCAAGTATTTCGCAGCTTGTAATTAACTAGATATTATTTTCAGCGCTATGTTAATGTGTTCTCTTATTTTCTGTGTTATCGTGTGAAATATTGTGATAATAATGGCGTGTGAAAAACGTAACACTAGGCTCCAAAGTAAACAGAGAAATAATAGTGACGACGAGCGTAGCTTACCAGCACCGCTGTGTAATGAATTAACAGACATTCAAAGTAGTAATTTGGTAACTGTGCATAGGGAAATGCAGCGGACATCAAATAATGGTGTAGACAGTGAAACAGGTAGTGAACAGGGAAGCAATATCGATCGATCGGTCGGCAACAGCTCGCCTCAGGAATCCGAAATGACAGGACACAATATTGCAACTACTGTAGACTCAGGTTTTGGGTCCTCACCGTTTTCTCAAATAAGTCAGGACACATTTTCTGCTCGTCAAAAAGTAAATGTTGCCGGTGCAAATGCACTGCCGAAAAGCATAGAGGAACAGATTCCAGACACTAATACATTACTATTGCAATTAATGCAGCAAATGAAACAAAATCAGAGACAAACAAAGCAACAGTTAACCACAATGGAACAAAATCTTCAAAAGTTAGACACAATGGAACAAAATCAGAGACAAACACAGCAAAAGCTTCAAAAGTTAGACACAATGGAACAAAATCACAGATAAACACAGCAAAAGCTTCAAAAGTTAGACACAATGGAACAACACCAGAGACAAACACAGCAACAGTTAGACGCAATGGAACAAAATCTTCACTCCACGCTTGAACAAACACGTGAAGATTTAACTACTGAGTTACATAAAATCGAATCGAAATGTCAGAAAGTCTGTAATGACGTAAAAACACAAATTTGTGAGCATTTTCAACCCATTTCTTCGCGGCATGAAAATGCATTACAGAATCACGAAGCAGCCATAAAAGAACTGCAAATTATTGTTCATGAAAATCATGAGACCTTGCAAGCTAAAATTGACTCAGTTGCATCTACCGATTCGGTTACGCAACTTGCAAACACTCAGGAAAACTTAAAGGACACAGTGGAAAGACACATGGAAGAAGTTAGTTCATTATCAGAGAAAGTAGTTGAACTTTTGGATCAGCTAAATAATTTATCTACGAAGGTAGATGATAATCTGAATGACACAAAATCGGTAGTCTTTAATGACACAGAAGAGTGCGAACAAATTAGGAAATTCAAACAAAATCAGAATCAAATTAATACACAACACCAAAGAGAAATCCGGGAAGAACAAGATCAGCTGACACAGGTAATACAAGAATTATGTATTTCAGAGGACACTCACGCTCCAAGACGGGAAGAGGGACTTAGAAATACGGAAAAGCCACAAAATAATAACACAGCGCATTTCGGAAATTATGAAAGAAATTGGCAAGGTGCACCGAATTTTGAAATGGAACCGCCGAAACGACGCAACAATGACCGACATGCGACTCGCCGACACGATGATTTTGACTATAAGCTGTTCATTACTACACGTAAATTCAAAACATTTAAGAATTCTGACAACGACATTCATCCACAAGCATGGCTCCATCAATTCTCTCATTGTTTTCCTCCCAACTGGTCATTAGAGCACAGATTAGAATTTATGTGTGGCTACTTAGAGAATGAACCAGCTGTAAGAATGCGATCAGTCATTCACGATTGTCACAGTGAAGGAGAATTTTACCATGCCTTCCTCTCAGCATATTGGTCTCAAGCTACACAAGACCGAGTAAAACATAGCATCATAATGATGAAACATTTCGAACAATCTGAATTTTCCAGTCTTGTGAAATATTTTGAAGACATGTTGCACAAGAATCAGTACCTGTCAAACCCATACAGCCCCTCAGAACTCATCCACATTTGCTTAATCAAATTACCTGAACATTTACGACAAATTATTTTGGCAGGACGTTGCAAAGACGACATTGAAGCTTTTCAGGGACTCTTACAAGAATTAGAAATTGACACTGATAATCGTGGAACGCGAAAACAGGAACACAACAATTACAGGTCACATCCGTCGCAATTCCGTGATGAAAGAAATAATAACTGGACACGACAAGGCTATTCTCACAACACAAATCGTGACCAAAACAGACACCACCAGTATGACAACCGTTGGCAGAGTAGTAATAATTACAGAGAAAGATCGCATTTCCATAGTAATGAATATGACAGAGACAATCATAGAAACAGACAATATGGCAACCAGAACTATTATTATCACGGGAGACAGAATAACTTCAGACGCAACGGTCCACCATGCAGTGATAATTCAGGGAGAAATTCTCCACCACATGACCGACAAACATGAAACTATGTAAACTACCGACAAAACGACAGACCTGAATTCCATTAGAACTGGCGAGCTTCAAACAGGGCAGAGCCTTCTCGTCAAAGTGAATTTCTAGAAGTTCGGTCTCCTAATCCCAATAACGACGCGCGCCAACAAAGAAACAGACAATGACTCGCACCGCAGGCAGCCGCGTGCGCCGGCTGGCTCAGAACAAAATAACATAGACGCTAACCTTGAGAAAATTTCCAGTATTCTTTATCGACGTATACCGCATGATAATTGGGTTCAGGTTGAAACTCTGCGTACTAGGAAGAGTAAAGGTTTACACAATATTTCACATGTAAAACCGTTTCTTGAAAAAAAATCTGCTTTTTAACGTTGTCTTTGCCATAAAACTTTTCACTTCACATATCTAGTATGCTTTGTCAGACTTAGAATCTGTTAATATGCAACAATGTTTGAAGTTAAATATCCAGTCTAGAACCTAGGGAACATTTTTAAACAGAAATTACGAATGCATTGTTATAGTGAACAGATGACACAATGTTGTATTTGTACATTCTTGCTTGTTAGTTGCACGATTACGTAACGACTATCAGGCTGACATACTTAGGACATATACTGGTACTGGTAATGAGATTTTAATGCAGCATTTTGGTTTACTTGAAAAAACATTCTGGATTTAAAGTACTGTCAGTGAGATACCAGATGACATAGTGGTTAGTTTATGTGACAGCTACACGATTTTATCACGACGCTACTAATGAGTGACAATTTACAATGTTGCTTTTGCAGTGTTTCTGTTTTATATCTGCACAGTTTTCTGTTTTATTCTGGAAAGTAAAACATGTTTTAGTAGTAACTTTTGTGGCATAGCTACAATGAGACAGCCTTTTCCGTAGCACAACAATACGTTACAGTACAGTACTTTCTTCATCACAACAATAAGCGTAATAACTACGATATCTATACACAAAGCATTTCACTTTTGTTTATCATGAGGTAAGTACATTGACTTCTGCAGAACTTAGCTTTCGGAGGACGATAACTACGAGACTTCCACAGAGATTATCTTACAGCATGACACACAGTTTAGCGCTACAGTACACATATTTGAGTGATTAATTTCGCACTTAAAACATTTGTTTTTTAAGATATTTGAAGTACAATGATACAAGGGTTTTCCGTGATAAATTTCATTCCATTGCTGTAATCTGTAACACCTGAGGGTATAATTACATTAATCCTCAGGGGGGTACACGCCTACTTTGTGTACCATGTGTTTGGCAAGCACAAGGAGCCCTAGCTAATGTGGTATTTGCTTACACAACTTTACACATCGGTACCATATTTCTCTAACACATAAATTACACAGCTATCTGATCATTTAACTGAGAGAGACAAACATGTCTTTTTTACTACATCAGTGACACATGTTACGCAATTACACAGTTGGGTAACTTCACACTTACGAAATTGTATTTTGTCTGTATTTTGTGAACTGTTCATATTTTTTTGGACCCATTGTGATATTATGAGAGCTTTGAATGATATATTTGGTATGGGATCATGATTTTTAAAGTACGTTTGAGGCAGATGACACTTTTGACATGAGCAGAGAATTTTTTTTAGGTTTTGAAACTATTGGAGGAAGCTACGACGATTTTGAGAGTTGGTTGGTTGGTTGGTTGTTTGGGCAAGGAGACCAGACTGCGTGGTCATCGGTCTCATCGGTTTAGGGAAGGATGGGGAAGGAAGTCGGCCGTGCCCTTTCAGAGGAACCATCCCGGCATTTGCCTGGAGCGATTTTAGGGAAATCACGGAAAACCTAAATCAGGATGGCCGGACGCGGGATTGAACCGTCGTCCTCCCGAATGCGAGTCCAGTGTCTAACCACTGCGCCACCTCGCTCGGTGTGAGAGTTGACTGAGGTGTTATGATGATATTATTACGATGACTATGTGTATTATGCTGTTGCGGTATGTTTGTGATCAGTAAGCTGATGCTATATGAGTTATTTGATTATGCTACGTATCTGTTATGATGAAATATTGTAGAAGTGTCGACGAATAAGGTAAGGAATAATGAGTAGTGGTTAGGGACTGTGGTTTGTGAAAAAGGTTGTTGGAAACCAAGAATCGTACTTTAAGAGTTATGAAATGTGTGTAAATGCGCGAATGTATCACAATGCTGGCGAAAATTTTTTGGACACTGTTATATTCATAAGATTTTGTTTCTACACATTTGTAACGCAAATTCTCGATTTGTGAAATTTTTATATGAGACTGTCACTGTAGCAAACTGCTGTCGTAAATATTTCAGAAAAAAAGGTAAGTGACCTTGACGTAATGCGTTTTGAGCGCCCAGCTGTGAGATAGTCGTCTGACAAAAGAAAGCCATTAGGTGGAGAAAAAAAAAAAGGAGAGAGGCTATTATCCTCGCTATTGACATTTCTTTGTCGAAAGCATCGCAAATACGACACGCTCAAACTTGAAAACATATGATTATACTGTGGAGCTCTTAATTTATGATATTTACTAAAATGCCTAATGAAACGATGAGAAACATTTCACGGCTATTGTCGTGCTAGTTGAGAGAAATGCCATATGGCTTGCTTTATGTATTTATTAACTCATTTTGTTTAATACCTAGTTTCTAGCTGCACTGCAGCATTGGTTAAAATAAAATTTTATAGATGTACTAATATAAATATTTTCTGTCTACAGATAGAGTAAATAATAATTTTTTCCAAAAAAATGAGGGAGCACAAAAAAGACATTTACCTTCACAGGAACTGCATACATAATTTTCTTTTCAAGTACTTGGTAATTTATTTTTTAGAATAAGTTGTGGTGCACCACTTTAATTACATAGACATTGAGATGTGATTATATATTTCCCTTATCTGCATTGTTATCTTTAGTGTACTATTTTTTCTGCTTGAGCTTTGTCGTGTTTAGGTATAAGTTATTTCATTTTCTGCTGCTGTTTGCCAGGCATAGTCCTACTGAATTTTACATTGTATTAAGCTAGTTTCACTACTGATTTATTTTTCTTGTTTGCTGCTCATTGCCTTATATTAGTTGTAATATTGCTGCTTTCTTTGACAAATTCCATTTTTTTATTGCTGTTTGTATTAATTGTTTTATGTGCTGCTGTATTGCCTCGTCCCTTGGTATATGTATCTGAGCTCAGTAGATTTAAGTTAGCTTAAGATGGGGTAGGCTATATAAGAGAATAATTTGTGATGAATTGGAAGATATGGATTGAGAAGCTATAAGAAAATGGTTTGGCCAAAAAGTATTTTGAAAGAGGATACGAACAAAAAAAGTAGGGTTTAAGGACAACAGGTTTTGGAAATAAATGATGAGGTACGATAATGGAAAATAAATAATGAGGTAAGAAATATGTGAACATATAAATACAGAAAGCATGCTTGGATAGGATTTTTTTTGGTGGAAACAAATGTTGAAATAAGATGAAAGATCTATGGAATGAAGTTTTAGGTTGGACTGCAGTACCAAATGTTACACTGAAAACTAACCCTGCCCTTTCCTCTTGTGTTATTCTGCTATGTGTTTGTGTACTCTTGTATATTTGTGTTTTTCCTGTCTTAATGTGTTTAGCTAATAGGAGTTATGTTGTACAATTTTTCTGATAATGTTATTTTCTTTGTAAAGATGTTTAGACATTATTTATTCTGTTCTGTTTTAATGCTCATGTGTGAAGTTGATTTTTCGAAAGTTATTCTGATCTCTGATGTACATACTCATGTTTCCTGTAACACTGATGCATATGTTATTTCGATTCTTTTGTAAAGCTTGTACTACAAATGTTATCTGTATTGTTGTGTTCTTTAGTGATATATTTTGTACCTTTGCAATTGTATTCTTATGTTATTGAAATTGTAATTGACACCAGTTCATCATGTTATTAACTTGTAAGTTCCATTTCACTGCACACGTTTCTGTTGGTCATAGTATATGGACAATATGTGAGAAGTTGGGACTGTTAGTGTTTGCACAAGTGTTAATAAGGACTGGATAACAGCATTGCTGGTTCTAAGGACATGTCAAAAAAAAATTTTTTTTGTGAGTGCACAAGTGGTGGTTTATGGACTTGCTATATTCTCTGGAAGACTCTTCGATGGTGATTGTGCACCTGCACAGTCGCAATAGATGGCTGCTGGCCGTCTTTACATGGACTACAGTGGGTCTGCATCTTTGATGGCCCACCAATACCGTAATCTCTACAAGGACTACAGTGGGTCTACACCTTTGCTGACTCACCAGTACCATTATTTCTACAAGGACTGCAGTGGGTCTGCACCTCTGGTGGCCCACCAATACCACAATCTCTAGCAGGACTATAGTGGGCCTGCACCTCTGGTGGCCCACCAATACCATACTCTCTACCAGGACTACAGTGGGTCTACTCTGTGATGACCTGCCTACCAATATTCTTCAAAACTTCGAAGGACTCTGCTGTGGGTTTGCTCTGTTGTGACCCATTACATGTCTGCATGTCGAGAGTCAGCACTGTCTTTCCGTTGGAAGGACAACACTACTTCTTCAAGACTGCATGGAAATCCACTACTTCCGTGTGCATTTTCTTTTACTGCTCAGACTTTGAGAAAAACACTGCTATTTTACTGTGATGACTGATCAGGACTGTCTTTATGGACTGTGAGAAAATTTTACCTTTTGACCAACATTGTATGAATAAGAGTGTGCATTTGATCTTTGTTATTGTAATTATGAAAAATTTTATCAAATCATTATTGGCCACTGCCCAAAACAATTTGTAAAATTTTTTGTGGGGAGCATGGGGCTATGTAAGTAGGCTGTTTAGGTTTTCTTATTGGCAACGTTACGTAGCGCTATGTTTGAAAATCACTGGCTGTTCTGTGTGCAGTCTGTGGCTAGTTTGCATTGTTGTCTGCCATTGTAGTGTTGGGCAGCTGGATGCGAACAGCGCGTAGCGTTGCACAGTTGGAGGTGAGCCGCCAGCAGTGGTGGATGTGGGGAGAGAAATGGCGGAGTTTTGAAATTTGTAAGACTGGTTGTCATTAACTGCTATATATATTATGACTATTAAGGTAAATACACTGTTTGTTCTCTATTAGAATCTTTCATTTGCTAAGCCTATCAGTAGTTAGTGCCTTCAGTAGTTTGAATCTTTTATTTAGCTGGCGGTAGTGGCGCTCGCTGTATTGCAGTAGCTTGAGTAACGAAGATTTTTGTGAGGTAAGTGATTTGTGAAAGGTATAGGTTACTGTTAGTCAGGGCCATTCTGTTGTAGGGATTTTTTGAAAGTCAGATTGCGTTGCGCTAAAAATATTGTGTATCAGTTTAAGCACAGTCCTGTATAATTGTTCAAAGGGGACGTTTCAAAGTGATCACAATTGTACCCAGTGTGGTACATTTTCGATCGACTTTCTCAATTCTGTAACCTATTTGTGTTTATACGAACATTTGTAATTGTCTAATATTTGTGTTACATATTCATTAAACATCCAAGAACTAGTGCCATAGTTAAAATTATTTCTTTTCTCAATATATTTCCAGTTACAATAACATTTGTCAGAAATGATTGCAATTGTACCACCTTACCCTGCAGGGTGTTGAAAACTATCGGCGTTCTAGAATCGGTCAGTATGCATCGGTTTCCTGTGCACTGAGCGACCAACCCGACCTCCTGCCTTCCGCTCAACTAAAACATCCAACATCTGTAGCTTGTCATCCTTTTCCATATCGATGGTAAGTTTAATTTTGGCGTGGTTGGGATGGACACTGTTCACGTGATCGATGAACTGCTGCAGTGTATTTTCACCGTGAGGCCATAGCAGGAAGGTATCATCGACATACCTTAGGAAGCAAGACGGACTTAATGCCGCCGAGTTCAGAGCCTGCTCCTCAATGTGCTCCATGAAGAAAAACGCGACAGCGGGGGACAGTGGTGAGAACATCAGTCAGCTCATAATATTCGTCGTGGTACAAGTAGTACGTTGTCCTTAGAAAATGATGGAACAACTGGTCGATTCCAGATGGAAACTGTTGGGTCAAAAGATTCAGCATATCATGTACTGGCATCCCCGTATAAAGTGACAATGTCCAGACCAACCATTACGTCGTTTCGGCCTATTTTCATTTAATTGCGTGTTTCAACAAATGTCTGCGAATTTACAACATGGTGTTCACAATATCTCGGTTTTGGCGCTAACAATCCTGCAGTATGTTTTGCCAGTCTGTAGGTTGTCAAGCTGATTGCACTAACAATGGGCCAGCTCCCAGTTTTTTCACATGACGTCCTGAAAGCCATGGGTGAAGGTAGTCATTTCGCCATTTCCGAAAAGCATATCACATCAATGCTTACTAGCAAGAGTACGAAATTTGTGACTGGATTGAGAACAACTTGAGAGGGAGGAAGCAGCAAGTTTTCATGGGTAGAGAATCATCAACAGATGAAGAGGTAGCTTCGAATGTGCTCCAGGGAAGTGCTTTGGGACGCTTGTTGTTAATTTTGTATAGTAATGACCTTGCCGATATTCCGTAATGAGGTACTATCTGAAAAAAATGCACACTTATTCAGTTAGATCTTGATAAGAGTTCAATGTGGTGAAAAGAGTGATAACTTACTTTAAATGTTCAGAAATGTAAAACTGTGCACTTCACAAAAGGAAAATGATATGGTGTCCTGTGAGTACAATATCAACGAGTCACAAATAGAATCGGTCAGGTCACACCTGGGTGTAACACTTCACAGGGATATGAATGGAGTGATCACAAAGACTCAGTCGTAGGTAAAGCAGGGAGCAGATTTCGGTTCAGTGATAGGATACTAGGAAAATGCAGTCAGTATACCAAAGAGACGGCAAACTAAACACTCATGCGACCCATACTAGAATACTGCTCAAGTGTGTGGGACCAGTACCAAATAGGACTAACAGAGGATATTCAACGAAAACGAGAGAGATAATATTAATGGTGACAGGTTTGTTCGACCCGTGCCAGAGTGTGAAAGAGATGCTGATGAAACTGAAGTGGCAAATGCTTGAAGATGGAGACAAATTATCGGGAGAGGGTCTTGTTAATAAGTCCCAAGATCGAGGTTTAAATGATGAATATATGAATATTCTAAAACCCCCACGCATCGGTTCCGTAGCGATAGCGAGGACAGTTTAAACTAATTACAGCGCCCACAGAGGCCTTTTAAGCAGTCATTCTTTCCGCGCTCCATACGTGAATGGAACGATATGGAAACTTAATAACTGGTACAATGAGAAGCACCCTACGCCATGCACTTCACAGATGCCGCACAGTACGGATGTATATGTAGAGTTATTGTTATAAAGAATATTGTTTTCATGTTGTTGTGATTCTTGTCTGGGGGCGCTAAACAGCAGGGTGATCAGCGCTCTTTTCATGTTTTTCCTGAGTCGCAACAAGGCCCCGGGAGCAGACAACATTCCATTGGAACTACTGATAGCCTTGGGAGAGCCAGCCCTGACAAAACTATACCATCTGGTGAACAAGATGTATGAGACAGGCGAAGTACCCTCAGACTTCAAGAAGAATACAATAATTCCAATCCCAAAGAAAGCAAGTGTTGACAGATGTGAAAATTACCGAACTATCAGTTTAATAAGTCACAGCTGCAAAATACTAACGCGAATTCTTTACAGACGAATGGAAAAACTGATAGAAGCCGACCTCGCGGAAGATCAGTTTGAATTCCGTAGAAATATTGGACCACGTGAGGCAATACTGACCTTACGACTTATCTTAGAAGAAAAATTAAGGAAAGGCAAAACTACGTTCCTAGTATTTGTAGACTAAGAGGAAGCTTTGGACAATGTTGACTGGAATACTCTCTTTCAAATTCTAAAGGTGGCAGGGTTAAAATACAGATGGCGAAAGGCTATGTACAATTTGTACAGAAACCAGATGGCAGTTATAAGAGTAGAGGGACATGAAAGGGAAGCAGTGGCTGGGAAAGGTGTAAGACAGGATTGTAGCCTCTCCCCGATGTTATTCAATCTGTATATTGAGCAAGCAGTAAAGGAAACAAAAGAAAAATTTTGATTTGGAATTAAAATCCAAGGAGAAGAAATAAAAATATTGTAATTCTGTTAGAGACAGCAAAGGATTTGGAAGAGGAGTTGAACGGAATGGACAATGTCTTGAAAGGAGCATATAAGATGAACATCAACAAAAACAAAACAAGGATAATGGAATGTAGTCGAATTAATTTGGGTGATGGTGAGGGAATTAGATTAGGAAATGAGACAAAGTATTAAAGGAGTTTTGCTATTTGGGGAGCAAAATAACTGATGATGGTCGAAGAAGAGAGGATATAAAATGTAGACTGCCAATGGCAAGGAAAGCGTTTCTGAGAAAGAGAAATTTGTTAACATCGAGTATAGATTTCAATGTCAGGAAGTCGTTTCTGAAAGTATTCGTATTGAGTGTAGCCCTGTATGGAAGTGAAACGTGGACGATAAATAGTTTAGACAAGAAGAGAATAGAAGCTTTCGAAATGTGGTGCTACAGAAGAATGCTGAAGATTAGATGGGTAGATCACATAACTAATGAGGAGGTATTGAACAGAATTTGGGAGACGAGGAGCTTGTGGCACACCTTGACTAGAAGAAGGGATCGGTTAGTAGGACATGTTATGAGACATCGAGAGATCACCAATTTAGTATTGGAGGGCAGCGTGGAGGGTAAAAATCGTAGAGGGAGACCAAGAGATGAATACACTAAGCAGATTCAGAAGGATGTAGGCTGCATCAGGTACTGGGAGATGAAGAAGCTTGCACAGGATTGAGTAGCATGGAGAGCTGCATCAAACCAGTCTCAGGACTGAAGACCACAACAACAACAATAGGAATACGATGGGTTGCCGCCATGACCGACTTCAGGGATGTGCTGGCGCCAGAGTGATCTTCCTTCACCGCAACATCACACATAGCGAAGTAGTTCTACCACATCTATAGGACATGGAAAAGAACGTCACTACAGTTTGGAGTGGCCCACCCGGTTGGCCATGCCGTCTATCTCACGGCTTTCTGGGCGGGAAGGAGCGCCTGGCCCCTGGCACGAATGTGCCCGGCGGATTTGTGTCAAGGTCCGGTGAACCGGCCAGTCTGTGGATGGTTTTTAGGCGGTTTTCCATCTGCTTCGGCGAATGCGGGCTGGTTCCCCTTATTCCGCCTCAGTTACACTATGTCGGCGATTGCTGTGCAAACAAGTTCTTCACGTACGTGTACACCACCATCACTCTACCACGCAAACATAGGGATTACACTCGTCTGGTGTGAGATGTTCCCTGGGGGGTCCACCGGGGGCTGAACCGCACAATATCCCTGGGTTTGGTGTGGGGCGGCGGAGGGGTGAAGTGGACTGTGGTAGTCGTCGTGGGGTTGTGGACCACTGCGGATGCGGCTGGAACAGACCCTCTCCGTCGTTTCTAGGTCCCCGGTTAACATACAATACAATACAATACAAAACAGATTGGACGGAACAGGGTGAGGTGGGATTTGTAGAGATTTGTAACGGCATATCTTTGCCCTAACCCTCAGCTCTTCATGGCAAGTCATTTATAGGTGGCGACTCAAATGTCAAGCATCCCACTTGACACTCCTCTACCACCAGTCTCAGAGGACTTGAACTACACCGACTGGAACAGGACTTAGACCTCGTAGTCTGGAGCCCACAAAATCTACTCCCAATCGACATCCCACCAGCCAGCTCCTAGATTCACTGGACACTGTCATCACCCGTGGGCTTGGGGTGAACCCTTGACAGGAAACGTGTCCAGGCACTATAGTACGGGACGTCCACAGTGTACAACAGCACAAGAAGACCGATATTTCACCATCAGTGGCCGCAGACGGCCTCGGAGTACTGCGGGTAGCGTTGCTTGGGACCTTACCGCAGCCACTGGAACAATTGTCTCCAAACACACAGTCTACAGACGACTGAACAGACATGGTTTATTCGCCTCTGGTCACAGGAGAGACCGTAAAACCTGGTGCCAAGAACACAGTACGTGGTCCTTGGAACAGTGGTGTGGTCCCAGGCTATGTTCACGGACGAGTCTAGGTATAGTCTGAACTGTGATTCTCGCCGGAATCCTATCTGGTGTGAACCAGGAACCAGATACCAACCCCTTAATGTCCTTGGAAGGGAGCTGTATGGAGGTCGTGGTTTGATGGTGTGGCGTGGGATTATGATTGGCGCACGTACACCTCTGCATGTCTTTGACAGAGGAACTGTAACACGTCAGATGTCATTTTGCACCAGTATGTCCGCCTTTTCAGAGGTGCAGTGGGTCCCACCTTCCTCCTGATGGATGATAACGCACGGCTCCACCGAGCTGCTATCGTGGAGGAGTACCTTGAAATAGAAGATATCAGGCGAATGGAGTGGCCTGCCTGTTCTCCAGGCCTAAACCCCATCGAGCGCGTTTGGGATGCTCTCGGTCGACGTATCGCTGTACGCCTCCAAACCCCTACGACACTTCAGGAGCTTCGACAGGCACTGGTGCAAGAATGGAAGGCTGTACTCCAGCAGCTGCTCGACCACCTGATCCAGAGTATGCCAACCCGTTGTGCGCCCTGTGTACGTGTGCATGATGATCATATCCCATATTGATGTAGGGGTACATGCGCAGGAAACAGTGGCGTTTTGTAGAACATGTGTTTCGGGACGGTTTTCACAACTTATCACCAATACTGTTCACTTACAGATCTGTGTCGTGTGTGTTCCCTATGTGCCTATGCTATTAGCGCCAGTTTTGTGTAGTGCCACGTTGTGTGGCACCACATTCTGCAATTATCCTTAATTTATGAGCATGAGTGTCGTTTGGAATTGCAAGGCAGAGAATACGATTATCCTGCAAGTGGTATTTGAAGGTGTTGCAGGTTACGTAAAACCCAGCAGTAGGGGCAGCTGAGTCCCCTTGTGTACACAATGTTCAACCTAGTTAACAGAGGTTTATTCAGCTGGTCAAGTCCTATCCTGTAAAACACTGACAGTTAACCACCTAATCTATAGAGCCCTGTTTAGACTGCTGTCTACGACGGTTATTAAATTCAGTCTTTGAATGCGAGTTCCACAACACACTCAGCGTTTAGCTGTCCGACGATCAGTCGGAGTAAGTCGCTTGCTATTAAGGCGGCAACCGTTGGTCAGCGTCGGCTGGAGCTGTAGACTGGAACTGATGAACGACAACTGGATCCACAGCTGCGAAAGTGAAAGTGCGACTGAAGGAAGCGAGACTGGCCAGTAGTGTAACGTAATACGTAATGCAACAGAGATCATCTTGAATAAAGAGTTTGACAGCCTACTGTTGTAATATATTGATGATTCCTTGCTACTGTAGTGTTATCTTGATGCTGTGAGAAAGGAGGACAGGCGTTCCAAGGCGCGGAAGCAGAGACGATGCTGAGGGCAGACGAAACTAGGAGAGATATTGTTGCATGAAGTAGACAGTAAGGGGAGAGCCTTGCGAAAATGCAGACGCCCCCAGACGCGGTCCCAGGGCATTAGTTACTCTTCAAGGAATTGACATGTTACTTCATATGTCGTCGAGACGCTGTAGTAGGTTGTCACCGAAGAACTTTGTAACCAACAGGCACGTACTACTGTATAAAGCCAGCTTGATACCAGCCCTAAGAACAGCAACGTCAGTAGATTCACAAGGATTAGACAGAGAACGAAAACGCCAAAAACTGTTGACCTAGCAGTCCCTACTCCGGGGAGCCCGTTGGGCGGGGCTAAATGACGTATAACAATAATGTTGCAAGCCTTATTTGGCAGAGCAGTTACGTTTAGCTTTCAGCTGAACAATGTTGATACCAAATACGGACTTATTTAGTGCAGGAGCAGGGGACCTAACTAAATCGTGATTGGCAGGCAACTGCGAGAGACCTACGGGATTGGCTGGGTGGCTTTAAGTGGGAAAAACAGTGACCCCACGCGACTCTTTAAAACCCCTAGATTCCGCACTTTGGCAGAGTTCTCAGTCAGACAATGTGGGCGCCGAATCCGCGTCCGTTGACTCCAGCCTCGGTCCAGCTCCGCGTAAGTCTGTTCTCTCACTTGGAGTGCCTCAGTGAACAGTGTCACATTCACTATGTTTCGTTTTGCAACTAAGTTGTTGCCTCAAGATGCTGCTAGTGTTTACTACTGTGGTTAGTATCCACTCCTGGAACTTCTGCACTGGCTTCTGTTGTAACAGTGTTATTCATGCTTTTTCTAACTCTAAAACTAGCCTCCAGTGTATTAGTTAGTCCTGTTTCGAATAAACGACTATCTCAAAACCCTGTTTGTCCAAGAGTCTCCACAACGAGTTCCCTACCGAGTCTCACCACCTGCATTCCCAGTAAACGCCTGTACCAGTGTTGGCTCAGATAGAAGAAAACAATCAAATGCCTTCACTGTGAGTTGTCCTTCTGCATTCTTCTCTGTACCGCTCGGGACCGCAGACCTACCAGCAACCCATTTTTCGCTCTCCCACCTACGTCAGAACACGACACTGTGAACATCTGAAATGGTTTTATCATTCAGAAATTACTTCGAGACCGCGGACTTTAAACTCTCGGAACTAGTTAATACCAGTCCGTTACTGATTTAAGAACACAGGGGGTACGAGCGGCACCCAATAAGTAATGCAACACACTTTGTTTCTCGGTCAATCTAGCTTGAAAAAATGCGGATTTCGTTGTGGGAAGTCGCGGAATATTCCCTCTTCAGCCCCTGTAATGTCATGACGTTCCGACACGTGGCGGCGTTATATATGTAGCATTCAAACTGGCGTCTACAACGGAGGCGCGTTG
This sequence comes from Schistocerca serialis cubense, assembly GCF_023864345.2. Classification (NCBI taxonomy): domain Eukaryota; kingdom Metazoa; phylum Arthropoda; class Insecta; order Orthoptera; family Acrididae; genus Schistocerca; species Schistocerca serialis. The sequence continues at coordinate 124,723,008 of NC_064639.1, forward strand.
CAAGCAGACAGGTGTCATTGAATTTCCTTTGGCGGGAAACCAGAGCATAGCAGATATTCATAAGCGCTTGCAGAATGTCTAAGGAGACCTGACAGTGAATAAAAGCATGGTGAGTCGTTGAAGTCTGTGTTCATCGCAACAAGGTCGCGCAAACCTGTTCGAACTCGCGCTTGCTGTGACTCCTGCAACGTTGGATCGTGCCAAAAAGTGCAAACGAACTTAGTCTCCATGACAACGCAAACGTTCACAGAAGTCTGGGCAACCGACAGGAGCTCACAACATTTAACTGTTGCTCCTCATCCACCTGCAGCCTGGATCTCGCACCTTCAGATTTTCATCTGTCTGGCCCAATGATGGATGCACTAAGCGGGAAGCAGTACATGTGAACCGTGATTTACTTTCAAAGAATTTTCTTGAGAATTTATTCCACTTACTAGCGATTCATCAAGAACATTAACACATTTAATCACACTATGTGAGCGTGGAAGTAGTTGCCAGGGAGTAACTGATGAAAACAAAATCAAATTGCTTTTGACAAATGGGAATTTTATTCCTAAAAGCTCTTTTTTTTAAGAAACAGATTTAAAATTATAAGCAGAAAGCACCCTCTAAATATCAAGTTACAATTTATTCAGAGGCAGAAAGAAACAAATTTTTGAATGTATGAGCTTTTGTGCTGAGAACCTTGCCGCTCCCTTTTGGCACGTCCGTAGTCACGACCGCTCACAACCACCTCTGAAAGACTACACTGGTGCAAATCTGCAACACACGAGATTACTTTAAACTAAAAGTTTTAACAATTCACAGAAGCAGACAAACTATCCACCCCGTAGGAGGATGGAAATGGTAAAAAAACACTAAAATTAAAAAAAAAATTAACTTTGCCACCGAAGGTGCAGCTTGATTTTAACTTCTAAGAAAAGTCTTACGGTGGAAGGGTGGCAACTTTATATACTAAAATGACCATTTAAATAAAAGCCCATGAAATGCAATATTATATAAAATTATAGAAGGTTGGCCAAACAAATTAACATGCTCTACAGTATACAGATACCGCCTCTCAAGATGAGAGGCAAGATCAAAACATATTTCAGGAATTAGGCCGTTACACTCCAAGCAATAAATTCGTTAACACGCCGAATCCGACAAACATGACAGAGCCAGCTACTAATGTACGGCAGATTGATAGGGAGATTAACGAAGAACCCGAACCGCAGGTTGCTGTAACCCGCCCCTACTCCACAAGGGAAAAACGGACCACCCAGTTCATAAATAACCACCTTCCCGCTGGTGGGCAAACGGAGAAGAATGGTGGGACGACCCCAAACAAGCGGCTAGTGACCTCACCAAGAAAACAAGTAGAATTTAACAAGTAAATGAAACAACATAACACCAATCACTTAATTTCTAATAAACTGCGATTTCTGGAGAAGACCTGGCGCAGCACTCCCAAATCGCTCTCCCGAACCGTCCGCTGCCATCCGTTTCAACGGGCGCAGGAAGGCGCGCCGATCTCCCGTCTTTCCTGGTCCGCACCAACCGACCGACTGCCCGCTGCTCCGTCGCGACTGCACTGCTGGTGCGTCGGCCACTCTACTTCCAGACACACGACGGCGGAAATACTGGCCCGGACCTAACCATGCAGAGGAAACACACCCACTGGCACCAGGAAAGGACCGAGCCAAGCTCCACAATTTGGTAACTGAAGGGGCCCAGAAGCGCTCGGAGAACCAGTTACACCGCGGCGTCGCAGCTCGCACCGGCCAGAATGATGTCGTGCGTTGACTTCTCTTGCTCTCTCGTCGACCGCGAAGTCACTACCCCTCGCTATACGGCGCGGCCCACTGGACTGACGTGGCGACCTCACATGCGCCGACGCCCAAGACGGACAAGTCATCTTGTGTCTCAGTGCGCGACCGACCAACCGATCGATCCCACCGCCAATGACCGTTGCCTGAGCAAACTCGAGCAGACTGGTGGCCTAACGCCCCGACTCAGATGTAGGAACTAAGCCCCGACAGGGCGACCCCTCGCTCTCTTACTGGCGGAGTTGAAAGACTCTCATTTATCCGGCTTTAAAGACTGAGCCGAACGAAAGACATACTAGCACTCCGGACGACAGACAGACACTAGCTGCCTCACAAATTCGGACGAGAGACTGACCCAGACTGACCGACTGGCGAGCTCATAGCGCCCCTTAAATGCACGTGAACAGTCAACCTTTCCCCTTTCCCATCAGAGGGAGACACCAAAGCTGCGATTGCCACAGCGGCGCCACCGCCAAAAAGGGAGGGCGACCGCTTCACACTACGCGCTGCGGCGCGCTCTTCAAAACAACAATTTTTACCACGGCTCAACGTGGTTGATGGGGAGGTTATTGATGCAGCAAGACGCTGACTCCGACGTCGAGCAGTGGAGTGGTACCATGTGGGCATTCAGGCCCTCCCATAACAGCCGTTTACGGCCGCCACATTGAAAGGAGATTGCGTTGAAAAATAGCATTTTATAGCCAAAAGTGTGGGGAATAATATGACGTATTGTAATCCAGAATAAAACCAACCACTTTCAGAAAAAAAGGTGTTGCATCACGTATTGAGCGCCCCTCGTACATGACACAGTAGCAGCAGAACAAAAGTACAGAATAAAGAAACATCAACATAAACATACAAAACGTTTTTAAAAGAGTGCATACGATTCATTGGCAGATCAGACACTCCATATGATTTGCATCAGTGTCTGTAAACGAGCAGACAGAGAACGAAGAACGGAAGGAAGTGTTTCTGTCCGCCTGTGGGCCCAGGGTTCCAGAAAGCTTTTCTTCATTTCATCGAGGACACTCTGTAACACTGTACTGTTCAAAGCTCCACCAGCAGCATGGCAGACCATTAGCGTTTGAGGAGAGCGTGTTAGCAATGAGACAGCGCCACCGTGTCCCTCTCAATAGCCTTCGTTATCTGCTTTGATGCTCAAACAGTGTGCTGGATAATCATCACGCTGAAACATCATTATACGAGGTATTGTTAGGGGTATATCTGGAGAAACAGCTGCCTATTATCTTTGAGTAAATTGTGTCATCCTTTACTAAAATTTGGTCCAGCAATGAAGTGGCGCAGGATTTCGCACCTCACTTTTACGCTGCAGTTTCGCTGAATTTCATCTCGTCGGATTCTATACGGCGAATTAATCCCAGATTCGTAAATTTATGTGTCCGTAGCTATTGTCCATTAAAATTTCAACACCAGGAAGGATAGCAAATAACAAAATTCTCGTTTGATTTTGTCTACAATGGATGCGAAGTCATGGTTGTGAAAATCGGTCTTGGAATACACACTCGTCCACTTTTTACAATGGAAAGGCACTAAAATTGACATTTCGGAACTCTTTAGGGACTTCAATATTCCGATATCCACAGTGTCGAGAGTGTGCTGGGAATACCACAAAAGACTACCAGCAACATAGAGGTTCATAGTAATACTACTTTGAAAATCTTTACTATTAAAAGCATTACGTAATAAGTATAGAAAGTGTAACTAATGATTAATGATTTTGGGGCATAAAGTTACACACGATATTACTGAAGGTAATAATTAGTTATTCTAATCACAAAATAATTAAATCTATGCCGGCCAAAGTGGCCGTGCGGTTAAAGGCGCTGCAGTCTGGAACCGCAAGACCGCTGCGGTCGCAGGTTCGAATCCTGCCTCGGGCATGGATGTTTGTGATGTCCTTAGGTTAGTTAGGTTTAACTAGTTCTAAGTTCTAGGGGACTAATGACCTCAGCAGTTGAGTCCCATAGTGCTCAGAGCCATTTGAGCCAATTAAATCTATGATTACATAAATTACTTAATAATTTTAGAATCAAAAAATGTAAAGCAAATTCAAGTTTTGAAAAATAGTAACGAATCACAAGCGTAGTAGAATGGTATGGCTCCTGAGAGATGATAACTGAAAAATTTACAAAAAATGTGCTTGTTTTCAAAATTGACTGTCATCTGCTAAAACATCCCAATTTTTGGAAATCTCAGACGGAAGGTTATGTACAATATTTCGTTCTTTACAGCCAGTATATTGAGTTACAAGAAGCTCTTCTTAGAGCAGATAAGAAGGCAGCAGTGGGAAGATGACGAAATGTGGTGTGAGGTACCGGTGAAGGAAGGTGTATTCGATACATATATCGTGAGAAAGAACGCCTAAATTGTGGTCCCTCTCCGCTGTTGGGAGCTGTGTTCGGAAGTAGCGCGCCAAAATGATAAACTTCTTTTATTAACACTACAAAAACTGAACAGTGAATTTATTTGCGTTCCATGTAAAAGTATCAGTAGCGGGCTATCATTCCATTATATCAAAAGTGTTAATTACCAGCAGAATAATAAACAATTGCTAAACGACAAGGGAGACGAATCTTTTCGGAGATCTTCGGATCGTGTGTAACTTGGATGGCAGGCGAAGTGGTCCGGCTGTAAGATCAGAGCTGGTTCGTCATTCCCGGAGTATAAACATGTTATCTGCCGCGGTCGGTATCAGTTAAGAGTTAACTAGCAATCTCTGTTTTTTTTTTTTTTTTTGCCACGTGATTGAGAACTAACTTGACAGTAATCACGCAAACACACATTTCTTTATTTTGTTTATTTTCTGTGGAAGTGATAAGAATAGAAATTATTAGTGATTTATAAAGTGGGCTGCGATTGGGTAGTTTCTCGTATTATGCTAATAAAAAGCGGCGGAATCCCGTTTAAAGAAACCAATTCATGCTTTAATTATTTTTACAATACCAGCTCCTCGCTAACAGTTTTTCTACAGCCACAAGATAACGGACTCACGATCTACGTGCTGGTGTCTCCTCAAAGGACAAAAACTACAGAAGACTGCAGGTAGGTGAACATGATTAAGAAATTATGAATGCTCAGGGTGGTGGAAGCACTAGTCTCTTCGCATGTACTGCAGTTTTAGTACAAATGAGATCAGTGGCACATCATATGTTGGTAACACAGAGGAGATAAGAAGGGAGGGAATTTTCGAAGGAATGGATTTATCATACACACGTAAATGCCTTTCGCGATCTACACTACTGGCCATTAATTGCTACACAAAGAAGAAATACAGATGATAAACGGGTATTCATTGGACAAATATATTATACTAGAACTGACATGTGATTACATTTTCACCCAGGTTCGGTGCATCGATCCTGAGAAATCAGTGCCCAGAACAACCACCTCTGGCCGTAAAACCGGCCTTGATACGCCTGGATATTGAGTCAAACAGAGCTTGGATGGCATGTACAGCTACAGCCGCCCATGCAGCTTCAACGCGATACCACAGTTCATCAGAAGTAGTGGCTGGCGTATTGTGACGAGCCAGTTGCTCGGCCACCATTGGCCAGACGTTTTCAATTGGTGAGAGATCTGGAGAATATGCTGGCCAGGGCAGCAGTAGAGCATTTTCTGTACCCAGAAAGGCCCGTACAGGACCTGCGACATGCGGTCGTGCATTATACTGCTGAAATGTTGGGTTTCGCAGGGACCGAATGAAGGGTAGAGAAACGGGTCGTAAAACATCTGAAATTTAACGTCCACTGTTTGAAGTGCCGTCAATGCGAACAAGAGGTGACCGAGACATGTAACCAATGACACCCCATACCATCACGCCGGGTAATACGCCAGTATGGCGATGACGAATACACGCTTTCAATGTGCGTTCATCACGATGTCGCCAAACACGGAAGCGACCATCATGATGCTGTAAACAGAACCTGAATTCATCTGAAAAAATGACGTTCTCCCATTGGTGCACTCAGGTTCGTCGTTGAGTACACCATCGCAGGCGCTCCTGTCTGTGATGCAGCGTCAAGGGTAACCGCAGTCATGGTATTCGAGTTGATAGTCCATGCTGCTGCAAACGTCGTCGAATTGTTCGGGTAGATGGTTGTTGTCTTGCAAACGTCCCCTTTTGTTGACTCAGGGATCGGGACGTGGCTGCACGATCCGTTTCAGCCATGCGGATAAGATGCCTGTCATCTCGACTGCTAGTGATACGAGGCCGTTGGGATCCAGCACGGCGTTCCGTATTACCCTCCTGAATCCACCGATTCCATATTTTGCTAATAGTCATTGGATCTCGACCAACGCGAACAGCAATGTCGTGACACGATAAACCGCAATCGTGTTAGGCTACAATCCGACCTTTATCAAAATCGGAAACGTGATGGTACGCATTTCTCCTCCTTACGCGAGGCATCACAGCAACGTTCACCAGGCAGCGCCGGTCAACTGCTGTTTGTGTATGAGAAATTGGTTGGAAACATACCTCATGCCAGCACGTTGTAGGTGTCGCCACCGGCGGCAACCTTGTGTGAATGCTCTGAAAAGCTAATCATTTGCATATCATGGCATCTTCTTCCTGTCGGTCAAATTTCGCGTCTGTAGCACGTCATCTTTGTGATGTAGCAGTTTTAATGGCCAGTAGAGTATATATTTCCCTCTATTTCACTCGCTTTAAGGTGTGTCCTCGCTGGATTCCTCACCGCCTAGCAGAAGACCATAAAGAGCAACAAAGGACCATCTGGGCGGAACTGCTTGCACATTACGAGGTTGATCGTGACATTTTTTTTTGTCGAACATCGTCACAGACAATGAAACATGGGTTCCGGAAACCAAACAGCAATCCATGTAGTTGCGCCACATCACCTCTCCTGCGAAGAAAAATTTCAAAGCAGCACCCTCACCCGGTAGTCAAGGCAAATGTCTTCTGCGACTTTAAAAGGGATAATCTGTTTGATGTCCTCCATTATAATGCAACAATCAACTCAGAAGTGTATTGTGCAACTACCAGAAACTGAATAAACGACTTCAGCGTGTCGGTCGCCACAAAACTGCAGACAAACTTCTCTGTGACAACGCAAGATCTCAGAAAAGTTTGCGCACCCGTGAGGAGCTTGCTAAACTTCATGATCTGTCGTCCCTCATGCACCCGACAGCCCGGATCTCGCACCTTCTGACTTCCACCTGCTTGGGCCAATGAAGGATGCACACCACGGGAAGCAGTACGTGGATGATGGGGAGGTTCTTGATGTAGCAAGACGTTGGTTCAGACGTCGACCACCATAGTGGTAGCTTGCGGGCATACAAGCCGTCGCAGTAATGTCACGTATGGTAGTCGCACTGAAAGGAGACTGTGTTGAAAAATAGGGATTTGTAGCCAAAAGAGAGGGAAATACACAACTGGCCATAGAAATTGCTACACCACGTACATGACGTGCTACAGATGCGAAATGTAACTGACAGGAAGAAGATGCTGTGATATGCAAATGATTAGGTTTACAGAGCATTCACACAAGGTTGGCGCCGGTGGCGACACCTACAACGTGCTGACATGAGGAACGTTTCCAACCGATTTCTCATACACAAACAGCAGTTGACCGGCGTTGCCTGGTGAAACATTGTTGTGATGCCTCGTGTAAGGAGAAGAAATGCGTACCATCACGTTTCCGATTTTGATAAAGGTCGGATTGTATCCTATCGCGATTGCGGTTTATCGTATCGCGAGATTGCTGCTCGCGTTGGTCGAGATCCAATGACTGTTAGTAGAATATGGAATCGGTGGATTCAGGAGGGTAATACGGAACGCCGTGCTGGATCCCAACGGCCTCGTATCACTAGCAGTCGAGATGACCGGCATCTTATCCGCATGGCTGTCAAGGATTGTGCAGCCACGTCGCGATCCCTGAGTCAACAGATGGGGACGTTTGCAAATCAACAACCATCTGCACTAACAGTTCGACGACGTTTGCAGCAGCATGGACTATCAGCTCGGAGATCATGGCTGCGGTTACCCTTGACGCTGCATCACAGACAGGAGCGCCTGCGATGGTGTACTCAACGACTAACCTGGGTGCACGAATGGCAAAACGTCATTTTTTCGTATGAATGCCGGTTCTATTTATTGCATCATGATGGTCGCATCCGTGTTTGGCGACATCGCGGTGAACGCACATTGAAAGCGTGTATTCGTTATCGCCATACTGGCGTATCACCCGGCGTGATGGTATGGGGTACCAATGGTTACACGTCTCAATCACCTCTTGATCGCATTGACGGCACTTTGAACTGTGGACGTTACATTTCAGATATGTTACGACCCGTGGCTCTACCCTTCATTCGATCCCCGCGAAACCCTACATTTCGGCAGTATAATGCACGACCGCATGTTGCTGGTCCTGTACGGGTCTTTCTGGATACAGAAAATGTACGACTGCTGCCCTGGTCAGCACATTCTCCAGATCTCTCACCAATTGAAGACGTCTGGTCAATGGTGGCCGAGCAACAGGCTCGTCTGAATAAGCCAGTCACTACTCTTGATGAACTGTGGTATCGTGTTGAAGCTGCATGGGCAGCTGTACCTGTAGACGCCATCCAAGCTCTGTTTGACTCAATATCCAGGCGTATCAAGGCCGTTATTACGGCTAGAGGTGGTTGTTGTGGGTACTGATTTCTCAGGATCTATGCACTCAAATTGCGTGAGAATGTAATCACATGTCAGTTCTAGTATAATATATTTGTCCAATGAATACTCGTTTATGATCTGCATTTCTTCTTGGTGTAGCAATTTTAATGGCCAGTAGTGTAATTGCCGAAAACATATTGATATCTATACCCGTTTACAAGAAATTGAGGGTGTCTAAATTACGTGGTTCATGCAGCATATTAACAAACGTGCGACTTGTGATTGGAACCGGTTTTTCACGTTTGCTCAACGTGCAGAGTGCAATCTTAAGACAGAGAGCGCAAAAAACTCTTATCGTTATCGTGTTTACTCGTACGGCAGGTTCGCGGTGCAAAGGACATACCAGACGCGGCAGAGCTCAGTACTTACCAGGATGGAAAGGTACGTCGGACGCGTTGCCATGGTGACAGGAGCCAGCTCCGGCATAGGGGCCGCCGTGGCGCGCGCGCTGCTGCAGCGAGGGGTCACCGTCGTGGGGGTCGACCTGCGACCCGACAGGATGAAGGTAGGTGCCCCTACAGCGGACTCGGGAGTACTGCTGATTAATCACTCTGAACAGTGTTTTCAAGTAGTCTGAAACTAGGTAGTTGCTCTTTATGGTCTTCTGCTAGGTAGTTATAATTAAAATGTAGCCTTCCGAAATGCCTTCACAAAAGAAGACGACGTAAATACTCCAAATTCGAATCGAGAACAGCTGCGAACATGAGTTACGTAGTAGTAAATATCCTCGGAGTAGTGAAACAACTTAAATCACTCAATAAAAGCAAGTCTTCTGGTCCAGTCTGTACACCAATTAGGTTCCTTTCGGCGTATGCTGATGCTTTGGCTCCATACTTAACGATCATACACAACCGTTCGCTCGACGGAAGATCCATACCCAAAGACTGGAAAGTTGCACAGATCACACCAGTACTCAAGAAAGCTAGTAGGAGTAATCCACTAAATTACAGGCCCATACCGTTAACGTCGATATGCAGCAGGATTTTAGAACATATATTGTGTTCAAACATTATGAACTGCCTCGAAGGAAACGGTCTATTGACACACAGTCAACATGGGTTTAGAAAACATCGTTCCTGTGAAACACAACTAGTTCTTTATTCACATGAAGTGCTGAGTGCTACTGACAAGGCATTTCAGATTATTCCGTATTTCTGGATTTCTGGAAGGCTTTGGACACTGTACCACACAAGTGGCTCGTAGTGAAATTGCGTGCTTATGGAATGTCGTCTCAGTTATGTGACTGGATTTGCGGTTTCCTGTCAGAGAGGTCACAGTTCGTAGTAATTGACGGAAAGTCATGGAGTAAAACGGAAGTAATTTCTCAGGCGTTCCTCAAGGCAGTGTTATAGGCCCTCTGCTGTTCCTTATCTATATAAACGATTTGGGAGACAAATCCGGTCAGCCGTCTTAGGTTGTTTGCAGATTACGCTGTCGTTTATCGACTAATGAAGTAATCAGAAGATCAGAACAAACTGCAAAACGATATAGAAAATATACCTGAATGGTGCGAAAATTGGCAGTTGACCCTCAACAACGAAAAGTGTGAGGTCATTCACATGAGTGCTACAAGGAACTCGTTAAACCTCGGTTACACGATAAATCAGTCTAATCAAATTCAAATGGCTCTGAGCACTATGGGACTTAACATCAGTGGTCATCAGTCCCCTAGATCTTAGAACTACTTAAACCTAACTAACCTAAAGACATCACACACATCCATGCCCGAGGCAGGATTCGAACCTGCGACCGTAGCGGTCTCGCGGTTCCAGACTGAAGCGCCTAGAACCGCACGGCCACACCGGCCGGCACAGTCTAATCCAAAAGCCGTAAATTCAACTAAATACCTACGTATTACATTTTCGATCGACTTAATTTGGAAAGAACACACAGAAAATGTTGTGGGGAAGGCTAACCAAAGGCTGCGTTTTATTGGCAGGACACTTAGAAAATGTAACAGACCTACTAAGGAGACTGCCTGCACTACGCTTGTCCGTCCTCTTTTAGAATACTGCTGCGCGGTGTGGGATCCTTATCACATAGGACTGACGGCGTACATCGAAAAAGTTCAAACAAGTGCAGCACGTTTTGTTATATCACGAAATATGGGAGTGAGTGTCACAGAAATGATACAGTAAAAAAATGTGTGTGAAATCTTATGGGACCTAACTGCTAAGGTAATCAGTCCCTAAGCTTACACACTACTTAACCTAAATTACCCTAAGGACAAACACACACACCCATGCCCGACGGAGGACTCGAACCTCCGCCAGGACCAGCCAAATGATACAGTTTTTGGGTTGAATATCATTAAAAGAAAGGCGTTTTTCGTTGCGACGGAATCTTCTCACGAAATGCCAATCACCAACTTTCTCCTCCGAATGCGAAAATATTTTGTTGACACCGACCTACATACGGCGGAACGATCACCACGATAAAATAAGGGAAATCAGAGCTTGTACGGAAAGATATAGGTGTTCATTCTTCCCGCGCGCTGTACGAGATTAGAATCATAGAGAATAGTGAAGGTGGTTCGATGAACCCTCTGCCAGGCACTTAAATGTGATTCGCAGAGTATCCATGTAGATGTAGATGTAGATGTAGGGGATGTCCTGGGTGGGCTGTAATTATCGTACAGCAGTTAAACTTGGTAGATATGCTAATACGTTAACGTGGAACCGATTTACGCTGGAAAAAAATTAGTTCCAAATTTAGCTACCAGGTGCAAATCTGGCGCTGTGCAATGTTTGTATGATGGTATGTGTGCTGGTGTACGCTGGCGCCAGTACACCATGCGGCATAGAGGTTACGAGAGTATCGACAGAGGACAACGACAAGACTCGCTGGAAACGCGCCACCAACGCCCTCTCAGCCTCCAGTATTTAGGATCGCCACCGCAGACAGATGGGCCAGTTAGTTTGTTCAGTTAGTTCGAGCCTGTTAAGCCGAGTTGGTTCCAGTCTTTACGCCGAGTGAGTTCCAGAGTGTCAGCGAGACGGAGAACGCAGTCACTGCCTCTAGCTTAGAATCAGGAGCAGCACGTAGCGAACAGTGTTCATAGAGGACTCTGTACGTCAACTGCAGTGAGGCTATACAGGAGAGCTTTTACCACATCACATGAAAGCTGAAATTAAGTAGCTCTTTGTTTGTGAATAACTGTGTGCAGTTTGTGTTATAGAACGAGGATACCGGTCACCAACCAACATCCTCTCCTTGCTTCCCATGGTACAGCTCTACAGAGACAACGAGACGATATAACAGCGGCTAACGAGGATTCAACAATATGACTGAAGGAGAGTGAACACTATGGCTGTCGAGAAGAGAGGCGGTGCTCTGCTAGTGAAACTGTTTTACGTGAAAGCCAGCGAGGGCTGTTCCGTCAATCGCATTGCGGTTGGCTGCGCTCGCATTACGTCACCCGGCAGAAAAGCCGCGCCTGCGTAACACAGAGCGCATTACAAAAGCAATGTCGTCGTTTTGTAAATGAAATACCAACTTTTCAGGCACGTTAGACACACATACAGGGTGGTCCATTGATAGTGACCTGGCCAAATATCTCACGAAATAAGCGTCAAACGAAAATACTACAAAGAACGAAACTTGTCTAGCTTGAAGGGGAAAACCAGATGGCGCTATGGTTGGCCCGCTAGATGGCGCTGCCATAGGTCAAACGCGAATCAACTGTGTTTTTTTAAAATAAGTACCCCCATTTTTTATTACATATTCGTGTAGTATGTAAAGAAATATGAATGGTTTAGTTCGACCAGTTTTTTCTCTTTGCGGTAGATGGCGCTGTAATAGTCACAAACGTATAATTACGTGGTATCACGTAACATTCCGCCAGTGCGGACGGTATTTGCTTCGTGATACATTACCCGTGTTAAAATGGACCGTTTACCAGTTGCGGAAAAGGTCGATATCGTGTTGATGTATGGCTATTGTAATCAAAATGCCCAACGGTCGTGCGCTATGTACGCTGCTCGGTATCCTGGACGACATCATCCAAGTGTCCGGACCGTTCGCCGGGTAGTTACGTAATTTAAGGAAACACGAAGTGTGCAGCCAAGTGTGAAACGTCAACCATGACCTGCAACAAATGATGATGCCCAAGTAGGTGTTTTAGCTGCTATCGGAGCTAATCCACACATCAGTATCAGACAAATTGCGTGAGAATCGGGAATCTCAAAAGCGTCGGTGTTGAGAATTGCACCCGTATCATATTTCTATGCACCAGGAATTGCATGGCGATGACTTTGAACGTCGTATACTGTTCTGCCACTGGGCACAAGAGAAATTACGGGACGATGACAGATTTTTTGCACGCGTTCTATTTAGCGGCGAAGCGTCATTCGCGAACAGTGGTAATGTAAACCGACATAATGTGCACTATTGGACAACGGAAAATCCACGATGCCTGCGACAAATGGAACGTCAGCGACCTTGGCGGGTTAATGTATGGTGCGGGGTTATGGGAGGAAGGATAATAGGCCCCCATTTTATCGACGGCAATCAAATGGTTCAAATGGCTCTGAGCACTATGGGACTTAACGTCTATGGTCATCAGTCCCCTAGAACTTAGAACTACTTAAACCTAACTAACCTAAGGACAGCACACAACACCCAGTCATCACGAGGCAGATAAAATCCCTGACCCCGCCGGGAATCGAACCCGGAAACCCGGGCGTGGGATCGACGGCAATCTACATGGTGGAATGTATGCTGATTTCCTACGTAATGTTCTACCGATGTTACTACAAGATGTTTCACTGCATACACAGAATGGCTATGTACTTCCAACATGGTGGGTGTCCGGCACATAACTCGCGTGCGGTTGAAGCGGTACTGAATAGCGTATTTCATGACAAGTGGATTGGCCGTCGAAAAACCATACCATGGCCCCGCACGTTCACCGGATCTGATGTCCCGTGATTTCTGTCTGTGGGGAAAGTTGAAGGATTTTTTCTATCGTGATCCATCGACAACGCCTGACAACATAAGTCAGCGCATTGTCAATGCATGTGCGAACATTACAGAAGGCAAACTACTGACTGTTGAGAGGAATGTCGTTACACGTATTGCCAAATGCATTGAGGTCGACGGACATCATTTTGAGCATTCATTGCATTAATGTGGTATTTACAGGTAATCACGCTGTAACAGGATGGGTTCTCAGAAATGATAAGTTCTCAAAGGTACTTGTATCACATTGGAACAACCGAAATAAAATGTTCAAAGGTACCTACGATCTGTATTTTAATTTAAAAAACCTACCTGTTACCAACTGTTTGTCTAAAATTGTGAGCCATATGTTTGTGACTATTACAGCGCCAACTATCACAAAACGAAAAAAGTGATCTAAGTCAAACATTCATATTTCTTTACGTACTACACGAATATGTAACAAAAAATGGGGATTCCTATTTAAAAAAACGCAGTTGATATCCGTTTGACAGCGCCATCTAGCGGGCCAACCATAGCTCCATCTGGTTTCCCCCTTCAAGCTAGACAAGTTTCGTTCTTTGTAGTTTTTTCGTTTGACGCTTATTTCGTGAGATATTTGGCCCGGTCACGATCTATGGACCACTCTGTATACATAAACATACACTGAAAACTAAACCTAAAAAAAATACGTAACTAACATAGTTCGACATAGGAGGTGATAAAGAATGCGTAAAACAAACTTACCACCATTCCGTAATTGTCAAGTGCTTCGATCGGCTGTAGTTGCTGACGACAAGCGGCTCTTCATTTCTTACGCGGTTTAGATGCCGTCCACATGAGATTCTTCCTTGTGTCACTCTTTTTTCTTGCTTCTACTAGTCTTTCTTTATTTAAATGCCTGATACGTATAAAATTTCGCGTTCTAACATACAAACTAATTACGTTTTCGTGTACATGAGGAAACTTTGTTTTGATAATCGAAGTTAAACTTTTAATTACGTTGTTACATTTCGAAATTGTTTGTCCACGGAAACCTGAAAATATAACTTCGATGAACGACTTTTGAATGCGAGATAGCCAGCCAAGTATTGAACAGAGTGAGGACTAGCATCTTCTATATCAGCACTATTTTGATCAATTTCGTGGACAGTTCTCAGGAATTCTTCTTCCTCTTCGACTATACCTAAGATGTCACAACTACCTGCACGTTTCACTTGTCGTTCGTCTGTTATCTCAATACAGAGTTCACTTGTGATGAGCTTCAAGATGTCGTCAATGGTGTGTCTCAGTATCAGTATCTGCGGAAACGGCAGTGACTGTTTCTTCCGCAGCTGCTGCACTGCCTGATAAAGGTATGTCGTTTGCATTTCCAGTTAAAAGAAGGAGCCCAATTCTGTATTTGACCTCTACAGCTGTGGGATTATTGTAGAACGCACCATGCCCTCGAACTGTAGAAAAATAATTTTCCAAGCAGTCCTGATTTAGACGTGATCTTAAGATAAACTTCACGTTATCTTTCTTTACCTCTTCGAGTAATCCTAGAAGGGATGTGATTGAGACTATTGAACCCAACTGAAATGGCAACAAACCCTTCCTGTTTCCACAGCGCATGTCAAGGCAACCTTTTTAAAGTGTTCTCTTGACTTTTAAAATTCAGACCAAATCCGCAACGTAAAGACGCGACATCATCAATGGGAGTTCTGGTTAAAACGTCGAAAACATCGTTTACTGAAACAAAGAACAGGCTTTCCCGTTCTTTTCCCTGAACATACAAGAGAGCTTTAGCCTTGCGACGTGAAAATAAGCGGGCTGCCGTCCAACATTTTGTCGACCACGTCCTGTAACACTGATGTGCGCTTCTGAAATGTGATGTACTACATTCAGATTGCCTTTCTGGCTGTCTAACAAATTCTCAATTGCATTCTTGGCTATCAAATTTCCATCAGGAAGAGATAACCCTTCATCTAAAAAGTGGTTCCCAAGAAGCTTCAATAAATGTGGTACATCGCAAAAAGCCCAGATTTTCCTTTCATTGTGTGCTAGATTTTTGAAAAAGGTTTTTGAGATATTGACACAAAGTTCGTTCCACAGTTTAGAGGTTTTTGCACTCATATCACACGTTACAGCCACAACATGTAGTCCCGAATTTTCAATTTTTAATACTATATCTAGCAGCAGGCCACAGTTCATTGTCACATCAAAATTGTAATAAATCGGCCGCTTCCAAGATGAACACAAACCACAAATCATTGCAACTAGAACATTTGTGTGAGGTCCTAAAATCCTGTCTTCCGAAGGATCATAGCAGATTCTACCATAACTGTTCATTTCATCGAAACACAACACAGTTGTCTTCTGTAGGGGAGTAAACGTACGACTCTTTGCTTTCAAAATTGCCAAAAATTCTTCTGAAATACCTGGATTACACTTAAAATTCGTAGTCCACTTTTGGAGTGTTGCTCGACATGGCAAAGGAATATTTCGCTTCTTCAGATATGTATAAGCTTTTTGAGAGAGAGCTTTTAGAGTTGGGTCATTGGCAACATCCTGACCACTCCATTTAACACGTCTGTTGCCTGGCAACAAACAGCGAATTTGTCCTGGAGTGAGACACTTGGATAAGATATTTTCTACTTTTTTCTTTACGAAACTTTCTTTCACTGTAGCACTTAATTTTGTCTTCCTTAATAAGACGCGTCTAACAGTATTGGCTTTCTTCAGGGCTGCTTCACATTTTTTAAGGCTACTTTCAAGCACGGCATTTTTCTTATAAATAACTTCTATTTCTTCGTCCTTCACTTTCAAATCAGACAGTTCACAAATGGGCACCGTATTTGTGTCTCGGCCCAGTTTCCCTTTCCTTGGGAACAGAGACCGCAAGGTACCAATCGCTCTCTTGCGCACATCTCTCTCTTCTGGTAACGTAGAGCTCGCTCACGAACATCCTACAGGAACAGAAAAGCCTGTTAATTTTTTCATTTATGATTAATAATTAGTACTAAAATGATACTTTTTCACTAAAAAATAACTCATTTGAGAAGATAAAACTTAACGAATTAGCACCTTGATCTAATTGATCAGTATAACACAGCAGCTTCCTTACCTCATTGTCAGGTTCAGTGCTGTTTTCAGCTGTACGTAAATCTCCGTGCCAGTTGGGTAAATGTTGAGATGGAACTGCATCTGCTTTAAGTTCCTGCATTTGCGGCACCTCCTGGAGTTCGTTCTTTAAATCCCGCTCGTAATCCTCAGGAAGAAAATGAATGGAGCAGATACGGGTATTAATAACATTAATTTCGTCAGCTCGCTCGCACCGAGATATCCAATCCCTTTGTAGGGAATTCTTGGGAAAACGATGATACACTATACCACTAGTCTTAGTTCCATAATTTTTACAGTTTGAAACTGCACAATTACTCGTATTTCTATTCATAATTCGGTCTGCTCGCAACACGCGCCACTAATAAACACACTGCTGCCGCACTCAATGCTCTCTGCCCGGTGACGTCACAGCGCGAAGGGTACTGTGGGTAAATTGTTCGCGGACACTGCCGAATGGCCTACCTTATATGTCTAGCTACCTTGCGTGAAAGCAGCAGTTACAGGGCTGCACTGAGAAGGTACCGCCGACTGAAAGGTCTGGGGAGGGCCCTGGTATCATTAAACGCTTCAAAAATATGACAAAGCAAATCGATTACATGGGTGAGCTTGGTGTGGCACGTGGAAGAGGCACTTATTATGAGGTTGTTGTTGCTGTAACTGAGCACGCAGCACGGGCCCCGGGTGGTGGCAGTGCTCGTTCGGCGCTACGAGAATTCTCCATCCCATGTTCAACATGACGGAAACATTTGCCGTCTATTTTACTCTGGTACCCGTGCAAGATCCAGATCGTGCAGCAACTGAACACTTAGGACCTGGCATGGATCGAAGTTGATGACATTAGTGCAGGCAATACACTACTGGCCATTCAAATTGCTACACCACGAAGATGACGTGCTAAGGATGCGGAAATTTAACCGACAGGAAGAACATGCTGTGATATGCAAACGATTAGCTTTTCAGAGCATTCACACAAGGTTGCCGCCGGTGGCGACACCTACAACGTGCTGACATGAGGAAAGTCTCCAACCGATTTCTCATACGCAAACAGCAGTTGACCGGCTTTGCCAGCTGAAACGTTGTTGTGATGCCTCGTCTAAGGAGGAGAAATGCGCACCATCACGTTTCCGACTTTGATAGAGGTCGGATTGTAGCCTATCGCGATTGCGGTTTATCGTATTGCGACACTGCTGCTCGCATTGGTCGAGATCCAATGACTGTTAGCAGAATATGGAATTGGTGGGTTCAGGAGGGTAATACGGAACGCCGTGCTGGATCCCAACGGCCTCGTATCACTAGCAGTCGAGATGACAGGCATCTTATCCGCATGGCTGTAACGGATCGTGCAGCCACGTCCCGATCCCTGAGTCAACAAAAGGGGACGTTTGCAAGACAACAACCATCTGCCCGAACAGTTCGACGACGTTTGCAGCAGCATGGACTATCAACTCGAATACCATGGCTGTGGTTACCCTTGACGCTGCATCACAGACAGGAGCGCCTGCGATGGTGTACTCAACGACGAACCTGAGTGCACCAATGGGAGAACGTCATTTTTTCAGATGAATTCAGGTTCTGTTTACAGCATCATGATGGTCGCATTCGTGTTTGGCGACATCGCGGTAAACTCACATTGGAAGCGTGTATTCGTCATCGCCATACTGGCGTATCTCCCGGCGTGATGGTATGGGGTGCCGTTGGTTTCACGTCTCGGTCACCTCTTGTTCGCATTGACGGCACTTTGAACAGTGGACGTTACATTTCAGATATGTTACGACCCGTGGCTCTACCCTTCCTTCGATCACTGCGAAACCCTACATTTCAGCAGGGTAATGCACGACCGCATGTTGCAGGTCCTGTACGGGCCTTTCTGGATACAGAAAACGTTGGACTGCTGCCCTGGCCAGCACATTCTCCAGATCTCTCACCAATCGAAAACGTCTGGTAAATGGTGGCCGAGCAACTGCCTCTTCATAATACGCCAGTCACTACTCATTTATAATAGCAGAATTCATAATTATCTGTTTCCTCGCAAAATGAAGTGTCTTTCTGAAATTCTATTAACAGACATACATATAAATTATTTGTTACAGTGAGCATTATAAATCGAAATGTTCTTTTAACTTTCATTTTGGATGCATGCTGCCAGAGAACGTTACAAACTGATAGTTACCAAGATTCTTATGAAATAATTATAAATAGTTAAGATTTTTAAATTAAATTCACAATGTATAAGAACATTTGTATTACATATAAAACTATAAATAGTACTCCAAAATGTCAACTGTGCAATACAATAGTCGCCTGACTACAAATAGCTACTTAATTACATGAACCTACAGCGGTACTCTGGCCCCGCAAATTGATCACAACTGGGGGCTAACCCCAAAACAGGACTCAAATACGAGTATAAATTCAACAAACATTAAATAAAAAAACTTTTAAAATGCATACGTCTCCAGTGGTTATTCTGATCTCCATATGGCCAAATTGCTCAAAGGCAACCCACAAGTAAAACCGAGCAACAGTAGTACTCCACTGACTGGCCACAAGCCTGTTACACACAAATCACGTTAATTACCTGAATTACTTAAATACACTATAGCACAATTAAAATGAAAATGACAAACCCTTAATTTTTTAAAGAAATCAAGAACCTCAGTCCTCAGTTTGCCCAAGGACTTTCATTACACGCCCACAAGGGCCACACAGTAACAGGAGCATTGTGTCAATGACTTCCTAATCCGGCGACTCCCCCGCTGTGGCCTGATGCCAAAAGAATAACAACAAACTACTCAACTTGAGGCTGGAACGGGCGATCCGCAGAATCGCGTGTGATCCGCCAACACTTATGCCTCTCGTGATGACCAGAAGCCTGAGGAAGCAGAAAGAAAACGCGTCTTTGCCCCGGACCAGCAGAACAGCAACGCGTCAACCGCTGCCGATACAAGGCTGTCAACATTTATCAAACAGCAAACACCAAAACAAATTTGATAAAAATTGACGTACACCCTAATACTTAAACGGGGAATTGAAAACTCTGTAACGTATTACTATCTTTACAACATATTTCATCGAGCCATATACGTTATCTCGCAATTCTAGCTGCTTCTCTCACACAAATAATGATAAAAATTCAGAAGTTCAGGGTCGCCACCAGCCCAAGCCTTTCCTAACCATTTAGAAAGAAACGGAGCTGGAAAATTATTAGTTTAATTACCTTAATAATTTAATTACAAGTATGCAAATTTCTTTAAGTAGCCAGATAAATAACACTTGTAATATTATTGGTATTTCCGTACTACGAAAGCTTTGAGTATTCTTTGAAAGACATTTGTTTTGTATAATTTACGTAACTGTAAAGATGCGCATCTAGCGCGGACGCTAATACATCGATTGCGCAGTCAAAGAAACATTTTAACAGAAGCTGAACTGTCGTTCCGCTTCGATCTAAATAAAAGATGACGGTAGAAAACGTTTGTAGATCTTCAGATTTTAATGTACTTCTGCTTGTGGTGTGAAAGCGTAAAGGAGGTCGACTTTAAGCTAAAAGAGTGAGCGGTCTTGCCAGCGTGCAGACAACATTATTAATTAATAACATTCAAGTAATTTATGTTCGAAATTGTAACTCGGCAAGCTATTGTTATCGGGGGTGTTGGACAGTGCAAGAATTGTCTTCAACGAAGGAGAAAAGTGACTGTAATTTGTGACAAAAAACGCGAACATGGGAAACAGCACAGGACAGGCTGAAATCTGATCGCACCATACTGTTAGAAAAGTAATTATGTAAGTTGTATTGTTTATAAATAAGCCCTAATTTGCTAGTGAGAATTGTTTGAATATATTTAGTGTTTACCAGACTTCTTATTCTGTTTTTTTTTCTTTATACTTTTTTTATCTCCATGCCATATTATTTTTATGAATGTCAAACAGCTTTTACTACAGCAGAGAATACTGCGGCATCCTGGTCGTGTACAGAAGGCCGCCCCTTATCTTCTGTACAACTCATAGCAGCCCCATTTATGAATGATTTCATTTGCAAATGCATTTTTTCTTACTGTTCATTGTTAAAGGTCCCTTAGGTAATTTAAAAATCATACTGATTACGTAAAGAAATCCGGGTTGTTCTTTTCCAAGTAATAGAAGTCTTTGCGTATTCAAAAACTAGTCTCCTTCTGACAACGACCAGGAGCCGACCAGAAGACGGACGTCTTCGACCGCTTTCGTGTGTCCTGTGGCAAAGCTGTGCCAAACTGGGAACACGACATTCTAGTATGAAATACCGATCTAAATTGAAAGAATTGAAATATATTTAATAGTAATAATAATAATTTTTTTTTATCATACTAGATCTGGCGCCCGAACAGGGACCTGATAAAAAAATTTTAATATGTTCTGTTATTGTTTCATGACATCATCCGGTGGACATCGGGAAGCCGTAAAGGAAGTACTGAACGAAATCGAGGAAGTATAAAAAACAAAGAGAAAAATTCGAAAAATAACAGCAGTGCGCAAAACGACTGATGTAAGTACGGTTTTCATTACGCATAAAATCTCGCGTCTTGTATAATGTAACTGATTTCCGGAATTTCTTTCCTTACTGCTTCATTTTATCCTATCGCTGTTATTTCCTTGCAGAGTTGCTTATTTACGTAGTTAGAATTCATTTCTGATCATCTCTTCATGCAAAGTTTATTTGTTAGTATTATGAGCATCTTCATTGTTGCTACGGTTAAGAACACAAGATGGATGCCATAATAGCAGGATTCAGTGTCTAGTAGGTGTTTGTCACTTATTTTCAAAGTTAGGTGCCATCTTGTCTTCTACCCGGTATAGCTCTGCAATTGTCACCTACCGCGGTGTGACGTTTGACTATCAGCGCGCGCATCTGAGAGTTGACGATCGGCGTACCGCGAAATATTTCTTTGAGCAGTTACGTCACAAACTTGAAAATAAACATGGCAGATGACAAAGGAAAGCCGACAAACAGTCTGGATGACGGTGATGACACAGTTGTCAAGTCATACCCACTACGTTCGCGAACGGGAACAGGCAGACCCGATTCGCGAATGGAGAGAACGGTAGACGATGATGGTGTGCGTGACGTATCGTCACAGCAATCATCGTCACAGCAAGCGGGAGAAAATTTGATGGTTGAAATGATGAGAATTTTTTTTCAAGAAAGAGAACAGGAGAAACGGGAAAGGGAAGCTTATAAATTACAAAAACAACGAGATAGACAAGAAAGGGAACAAAAAGAAAGGGAAAAGGAACGGGAGACAGAGCGAAAATGGTTTGACCTGAATACCATGATTGGTACAATGAAAAATAGGTTAGATAATATTGATGCCAACTTAGAGGCAAGAATTAGGACAGTCACGGTGGAATATATTTCGGAATTAAGTACTAAAGTTAATGAACGGATAGAAGGTATTCTGCAGAAGGTAGATGCATGTGAGAGCACAGTAGGTAACGTGCACAAAGACATCAAAGTACAAATCGAAAGTTGCCAGGCAGTTACAACAGAAGTTTCAAAAAAGTCCGCTGAGGTCGGAGCTAAAGTAAACAAGCTTGCAGACAATGTCGTCACTCTGCAAGGCCAGGTCAATGACCTGACACAGGCGCTATCCGAAATAAACATTGAAAAGAGGGTGAATGATGCTGCAGCCAACGTACGTTCCACGATAGGAAAAGAATATGTAGAATGGGTCGAGACTAAGGAACAGTACATAGCAAACAAGGTTCAACACGACTTAAAAGAAGCCGTTAAGTCAGCCACAGTTGAAGTTTTAGCTGCTCCAGGTACATCAGGAGATACGATTCTCACTGAATTAGGAGAGATTCGTAGAGTTTTTCACCGAGATCTTCCCGAGTGGAAACGACACCTCACTGAGGAAATCGAGCAGTTGAAACGACAAGTCAATGATTTTCCTAATGACAATAGAAGTGAGCATTCACACTTGCTTTCTTCAGAACATGAATACAATAATAATCCCGTGTCTCGTGTAGAATTCTCTCCACTTGTACATGGACACAGTAGTAAGAATCCTTTAGTATGCAACCAGAATGATCAAGTAACTCTTGTCGAGCTCATGAAAGAAGAAAGCGTTCTCAAGCACCGCGTATTCCAGCCTTTTCTGCCAGAGAAACGCAACATCCACCCAATGGTTTTTCTGAAGTCATTTAATGGTGTTTTTCCTGAGAGCTGGGATGACAAGCAACGTATGCGCTTTATAGTAGGTTACATTCAAGGAGAGGGTTCTGTCTGGGGAACAGAAGTAATTGACAGATGTAATAATTACGCTGACTTCGAAAAGCAATTTCTGAACAAATTCTGGAGTTCAGGTATACAACAACGCCTTAGAAAGGAAGTATATAATGCTGAACCGTTTAACACGAGAAGTGCTGGTCTCCGTAGGTATTTCGAGAAATACCTGCGAAAAATACAATATTGGGACACGCCCATTTCCACGAAGGACGTAATTATGATCCTTAAGTCAAAGCTACCGGTATCAATCAGGGAGACGTTAGTAAATGTCAGTGACGACGACACGGAGGCTTTTCTGTCAGTACTTGACAACCTTGACATGATTCAAGAAGACGTTCGTGCTAGTGCGCGGAGTAATTATAATCTTGGCCCGCACATTACACAGCCGCACGGTGTAGGCGCAGACTCAGGTGTGTCATACCAACCCAACAACAGTAAAGGACACGACGTTCCGTGCGATAATAACAACTACTATCGCCGTAACGGGAAGCAGAAACATAAATTCCAGGATCAAAACAGGTACCACCCCATATACCAGACAACACAACAGCAATACGGTAATTCACCAGTTAATTACAATGATCGCTATAATAATAATTTCAATGGAAAAGGACGTTGGCTTAACTCCAACAGTCAGCAGCAGTATGGTAACCAGCCTACATTCCAGCACCGTTCTCAAGGGAGAAATCCTCCAGATCCTTCCAAGCAATACAAACAACAGTATGCTCCAAACTTTAGGAATAGTCCTCCGCCTTTTACCAACTATCAAAGTCACAATCATGAACCTCAAAATTCTTGCATCTATTATGCCCGAGCAAACCCGCCAACACACACCATCTCGACTGAAATTCCGGCAAATAGCTCGCAACTTAGGTGGAATACGGAAGCAAACCTCGTACCGAGCGTACCGCCCGGTACTTCAAAAGTAATTGTGAGCGAAATTCAATCTAATGAACATGCGGAAAACTAAAAGCAGCTTCTTTTTCTTGCCTCCTTGGGGAAGCTGCGGTACATGTTGGGGGCGATTTCATTAGGGGGCAAATCAACCTTATACGATATGACAATGACTCTGACTTACGAGATGACTTGCTGAAGGAGAATGACGTTTTGAATGGTGAGGATTTATGGGAAAACCAGGTTCAGGCATCCACTATGATTCATATTCATGATGTACCACTTGTCGCTATAATAGATACTGGTGCCAATATCAATGTTTTGTCTTTATGTGTATATAAGAAAGTGTGTTCTGTAGCAAAAGTTCTGTCATTGCCAGTACAAGGGTGTACCGTCTCCGGAGCTGTAGGCTCTCTAGTTCAAAAGGTGACGCTACAAATTCATGTACCAGTGAGATTTGCATCAGACACCATACCATGTACTTTTCTAGTTGTTAAAAATCTGTCAGTACCTTGCCTCCTAGGAATGGAGTTTCTACGTAAGAATCGTGTCATCATAGATTTGCATGAAGGTACATGTACTTTCAGATGCAGTGATAAGAGTATAGTGATTCGACTTATGAGGACCAAAGTTAAGTTGTCCAGCCAAGAACATAAAGTAAAGCTCCGCAAGCTCACATCGCGGCAACAATATTTAAATTATTTAAATGAGTCAGGAGATGCGGACGAAGACTTTGACTTATTACCGACACATGAAGAATTACTGACGAAGGTTAGTGAATCTGAAGGATTAGGTGACCGACAAAGAAAGGAACTATACGATCAGTTGGCACAATTTACCAAAGTGTTTTCTAAGAAACCGGGAATCATAGCCAACTATGTATTCGACATGAAGGTTAAGCCCCACAGCACCTACTGTAAAACCACCTATGCAGTTCCGCAATCCCGCAAGGAAGCAGTACGACAGGAAATCCGAAAAATGTTAAACTGGAAAATAATTGAGCCCTCTGACTCTCCATATTCGAGCCCATTATTGTCTATATTTAAACAGGACGGAAGCGTTAGGCTTGTTCTAGACGCTAGGAACATCAACAAAATTATTGTTCCTGTGTGTACCCGACCGGAAGCATTGGAGGAGCAACTGCAAAGGTTTTATGGTATCAAATTTCTAACCTCCATCGACCTTCGAAGTAGCTATTGGCAGGTGAAGTTGTCGCCTTCTTCAAGGAAGTACACGGCCTTTATCTTTGCGGGTCGGTCATATCAATTTCGTGTCGTACCCTTTGGCTTGAATATTAGTTCAGGTGTCTTTATTGCCGCACTTGACCATGTCTTAGGTCATGATTTACTGGACAAAATAACTGTCTACGTCGATGATATCTTAGTAGCCTCGACTTCATGGGAGGAACATCTTGACTTGATTCGGAAAATCTTCGTGAGGTTTGCTAACTTTGGCGTTACTGCCAATTTACAGAAATCAAAGTTTGTAAAAAAGGAAGTAAAATTCCTTGGTCATATTATCTCTTCTGAGGGAATCTCTCCCGATCCTAACAAACTGTCTGCAATAAGGAACTTCCCTGTGCCCTGCACCAAAAGACAATTAAAAGGGTTTCTAGGGTTAACGTCTTTCTTTCGTCGCTTTATACCAAATCAATCCATGAACAGTCCAGTGTTGCACAATCTATTAAAGAAAAACGTTCATTGGGTATGGACCTCTGAATGTCAGCAAGCCTTTGACAAAATCAAACAAGTTCTTCTGAATAGCAATATCCTCAGTCATCCGGATATGAACTCCGAATTCTGCATTTCTTGTGACGCCTCATTTCAAGGTTTGGGCGCTTGTTTGTTCCAGCTAAAGAAAACTAGAGATAAAGAAGAGATTAGGATAGTTAGTTTTGCCAGTCGTGTGCTGACGGAGTGCGAAAGATCGTATTCTGTTACAGAGTTAGAAGGATTGGCAGTTGTGTGGGCGTTCCGCCGTTTTAATTATTACGTTTATGGCCATCCGATCAAAGTGTATTCCGACCATCAAGCTCTTAGCTTTCTCCTTTCGTGTAAGCTCTATCATCCGAGGCTTACTCGCTGGTGCCTATTTCTACAGGAGTACAATTTCGAAATTGTTTACGTGAAAGGCAAGAACAACATCGTTGCAGATGCACTGTCACGCATGCCGGAAGGTATGCCGGAGCCTACGGAACTTGTAGAACAGATTTCCAATCACAAGATACTCCTTATGAAAGATCCCTTGAATCGTAGTTATTTTCTACGTCTTTGCCGACAGATGGGTACACTGCAAGAAAGTGACCGAAAATGGAAGAGAGTCAAACAGCTTCTACAAGACAACCCCAATCATCGTTTGTCGAAATTTTATAAATCACACAATGGTGTTTTATTTCATCGTACATCTATGTTGACGGAGCAATGGTGTGTTTGTATTCCTGAGGAGTACGTTGAATATCTCATATGGTACACTCACCTATCCTGGGGACATTATGGCTCCGAGAAGTGTAAAAGAAAGATCTCTGCCTATTGCTACGTACCCAATCTGCATAAGAGAATTCACAAACTGCTAAGCACTTGTGTAATCTGTCAGAAGGCAAAGCCCTTCAATCTTTCGAATGTCATACCATTGAATCCTATCTACACTGAGCGTCCTAACCAAATAGTCAGTCTCGACTATGCAGGTCCACTTCCTAGAGGAAGAGGAGGTGCTAAGTACCTTGCTGTTTTGCTAGACCTCTTCACTAAGCACGTGCGTTTATACGCGATGAGGTCTTCCAGTGCAAAATCTTTAATAAGACGAATAGAAAAGGATTATTTTCCTCGTTTTGGTAAGCCGGAAACCATGTTGTCTGATAATGCTTCAAACTTCGTTGGAAAAGAGTGGAGACAGTTTCTTGCCAATAATGGTATTAGACAGATTCTAATCTCAAGATTTAGACCGCAAAGTAACCCGACAGAACGAGTCTTCAAAGAATTTAATCGTTTTATTCGCACATATGTACCGAACCAGCAAACACGGTGGGTCGATTTCGTTACTCCATTTGAAGAGATTGTAAATAATCTTCCGCACACTTCGACCGGTTTCACACCTTCAGAATTAATCTCAAGGCAAAGGGAAAGCAATGAATGGACTGATCCCATTCCCAAGATAGAAGATCCAGAAGTCAACCTAGATAATAAGTTAAGACAAGCCCTGATCTCTCTCACAACTCATGCCAATTTAAGAAAAAAGGCATTTGACAAGCATGTCAATAAAGTTCTGTCGTATCGCCTGAACGAGCGTGTTCTTCTGAGGACACACTTCAAACCATCTCTCATCTTACGTAAAAATCGTAAGTGGCAACACTTATACGAAGGACCGTTTGTTATAGTCAGGAAGCCACATATTGGTTGTTACGTGTTGGCAGATCCAGTTAGTGGACGAATAAAAGGACTTTACCACCATTTAGACCTGAAGAAGTACCATGAAAAACATTAAAAAAAAATATCATTTATTATGTTAAGCTGCAACTTGAAACAAGAGTGTGATCTGTTTAGAAAGTAAGTGAATCAACAGCATGTACATGTATTCTGCAGGTGACGTAATCATTTGAGTGAAGTGGTCATGAAGTAATGATGGAGCTTGAAAGATATGAAGTGATTGAAGAAGGTACTCTACGTATTTGGAAAATAAGATTTGCTTTAGTTTTAAGGTAGTTTTAAGTCTCTTGAGCACGAGAAGACTGCAGTCGTTGGATTGAGTAAGGGATGTGCCAAAGTGCCACCTGCTGCTTTAGTTTTAAGTTATGGCAAATCTCCTTTTTACCAAGTAGTAAAGGTTTTCTTTAAATCCCTCATTCAGACCAGAATGTCCGTATATGTGAAGTATTAACCTAAGTTAAGCCTTCAAAGGATTGATATTTTAAGTCGCTAGAACCATGTACGATGCAAAACTGATACATTGTAATCTGTAGATTACACCGAGTATAAGCAGCAACATATAGTTAATGTACAAAGAAATGACTAATGGTACTCGCAACTGGAGAGCAACCTTAATTTATTTGTTACTATGAGTCAACCAGTTAAGAAATTTGCATTTATAATAAGAATTAGGTCCTGTATTGGAGAAACTTAGAGAGACTATTCCTATGTCACGAGTATTATACAGAAACCTTCGATATTAAGACACCTAGTTGAGGACTGAGATAATCTGCTTATATTCTTCTGCTATGTCCGCATGCCGTGATGTTGAGATATATTTGAAGATGCTTTGGAAACGGATTTGTGCGAAATTTTAATACTGAAGTCAAGTTATGCCACGTGGATGACATTAAAAACGGTGGAGCCGAAGAATGAATTTGCTCAACTGATTATTTCACCTATTATCTATCTTCGTATCTTTCATTTCCTTGCACTATCCTATTGTAGTTTTCTTCTTTAGCGTTCTTACCTTTCTACCCTACCTGGTAGGGGAAGAAATTTGGAAATTGGTTCAAAAGACTTGACGTGTGTATATTGTGTGTATTGACGATCGTGGCTCGTTGGTTAATGCGTATCTGCGGTTACTTATCGGAACGTGATGTAAATCTGATTTGCTGTGAGCAAAAGCATCCCAGGAAATAGGAATAATTTTCCCGATTTCTGCTAGATGAAGTTTTGAACGTGAACTGTTCGGCACGCCAAAGTGGGTATATTTACTGATTATTGATGTAACCGAATAAATGAAAAAAAAGGGGCTGTTATAGAACAATAAGAAAAGGAAAAGAATCAGATTTAAAATATATATAAAATCTAACGTGCTTCAGAAGCACCATTCAGAATAGCAAACACGTTTTTCGTTAGGTCTTGGACAGTAATTAAAAAAAAAAACTATGTATATTTTGTAAATGATCCTTTCATGATAAGTAATTTTAGCATTACCTGTGCTACTCTGTGGTATAGAGAGACCTATATGGACACGTATGGATTGCTGCGTGTGACTCTGTGACAAAATGATGGACACGTGTGTAAAATAGTAATTTGACACATGTATGGGCACGAGAAACTAGTTATCTCTTGTGTGAATCAGAACTGTAATAAACTTATGGACACGAGTGATGTGCCGCGTGTGAAGTAGCATTACAAGTATTCTCACGTTGCAACGACGATACAGTGACTATCAGTCAAAGGATAGACAAGCTATTGTACTTACTGCAATAGGAGACAGTAGTCATTTTCATCGATGACTGTTCTTCGTCGCTGGTGCAGTCAATTTACCGTCCAGGTTGACCATGTCGCCTTGACGAGCTGCTCCAGTACCCACGATTCAACAAAATGCACAAGTTAAAAGAAAGGTTGGCAGCCACAGAACTATCTGCCTCGTGCAGGACGCGGACTGCCAACGCTGTTAAACCGCCAGTTCGTTACCACGTGACTGTGAAGCACTGTGGCAACATTCAATGACTGCTCGCCGGCCCGTACTCAACAATAAGCATTCCTCTCCATAACGGGCGCAAGCGTGCTCCAGATTTGAGATGAAAATGGACATAAAAATAATAAAACGTTGATAAACTACGCACGATTTTACTATATTTACATTTAAAGGACACTAATGATGACTTTTCCTTAACTATAAAAATTGCTACGGCAATATTGCTAAATACATTGCTTAAGAAAGACCTGTACCAGATGAAACGTGTTTTGCTAATATTTGCTAACGAAAGAACATAAAACCTAGACACAAAATATGAATAATATATAATGTATATGTACATAGTCTATGTAGTAATTTTTATTGTCTTAAATTCTTACTCTATATTCCCTTAGATTAAGATGCTAGTTAATGAGCAAGTCCTAATACAGATTTTTTTTCTGTATTTTCATGTGCTGAAACATGAATTGGAATGAGATTAAGACAGCCACCAAACTGACTCATTCGTCATTGAACCAGTCATCAACTTTCCTGATTCCCGACATGACCCGGTGGATCGTCGAGTCAAGAAATATCACTTCCCCTTCACATAGTGAAATTCCCAGTGTTTTTCCACCAGAATGTGAAAAGGTGATCCCCAGTTTTAGTGCAGTGAAAAGTGACAGGTGATGAAAGAATTCCCCTGTGAAAATCACCCGAGTTCATGGGAAATACTCCCAACTACAAAGTGAAGAGTGACGTCGCTACGAGAAAGACTGATAAAAGTTTTATGTTCTGTTCACAATTGGCGGAAATGCACCAATACTGTAATAGATTTTTTTTCTTATTGTCAATATTTATGTATTTTGTATCTGTATGTGTATTTAATTTGTACTTGTATCTATGTTAGTATTTCAATGTTTCAATTGACTGAATGAGAGTAATTCTTGAGAACCTATGTTAAATCCTTGAACACTTATGATGACATCATGCCACAACCAAGTTTGTTAATGATCAAGCAACTGTGAGTAGCTTTGACGACTTAGTATGAAACGCATATAATTCTATGTGCCTTATGTTATGTCTGTTTTGCTCCCTACAAGGAGACATCCTTAAATACTTCATTCACTAAGTACGTGAATCCAATAATATTACGACTGCGCGTGAGTCGTAACGATCTTTCAGACTCATTACTCCTCACGCGGGAAGCGATGTAATATTATTGGTATTTCCGTACTACGAAAGCTTTGAGTATTCTTTGAAAGACATTTGTTTTGTATAATTTACGTAACTGTAAAGATGCGCATCTAGCGCGGACGCTAATACATCGATTGCGCAGTCAAAGAAACATTTTAACAGAAGCTGAACTGTCGTTCCGCTTCGATCTAAATAAAAGATGACGGTAGAAAACGTTTGTAGATCTTCAGATTTTAATGTACTTCTGCTTGTGGTGTGAAAGCGTAAAGGAGGTCGACTTTAAGCTAAAAGAGTGAGCGGTCTTGCCAGCGTGCAGACAACATTATTAATTAATAACATTCAAGTAATTTATGTTCGAAATTGTAACTCGGCAAGCTATTGTTATCGGGGGTGTTGGACAGTGCAAGAATTGTCTTCAACGAAGGAGAAAAGTGACTGTAATTTGTGACAAAAAACGCGAACATGGGAAACAGCACAGGACAGGCTGAAATCTGATCGCACCATACTGTTAGAAAAGTAATTATGTAAGTTGTATTGTTTATAAATAAGCCCTAATTTGCTAGTGAGAATTGTTTGAATATATTTAGTGTTTACCAGACTTCTTATTCTGTTTTTTTTTCTTTATACTTTTTTTATCTCCATGCCATATTATTTTTATGAATGTCAAACAGCTTTTACTACAGCAGAGAATACTGCGGCATCCTGGTCGTGTACAGAAGGCCGCCCCTTATCTTCTGTACAACTCATAGCAGCCCCATTTATGAATGATTTCATTTGCAAATGCATTTTTTCTTACTGTTCATTGTTAAAGGTCCCTTAGGTAATTTAAAAATCATACTGATTACGTAAAGAAATCCGGGTTGTTCTTTTCCAAGTAATAGAAGTCTTTGCGTATTCAAAAACTAGTCTCCTTCTGACAACGACCAGGAGCCGACCAGAAGACGGACGTCTTCGACCGCTTTCGTGTGTCCTGTGGCAAAGCTGTGCCAAACTGGGAACACGACATTCTAGTATGAAATACCGATCTAAATTGAAAGAATTGAAATATATTTAATAGTAATAATAATAATTTTTTTTTATCATACTAGACACTCCATGTCGCGCATGAAACAACTTGATTAATTCAGGATTGGAAATCGGAGTAAGTAGATAAGATCAACCCCACAGAATTTATCTTTCACGTAGATTATTTATTGTATCTAAGTATTTGGTTGGACGTCCTACACTACACATATCTCGTACCTTACTAGAAATATTTAAGTAAGAATTACGTGAGAATGTAACAGAGCACAATTTAACTACATTTATTTCTTTTATTTATTTATTTATTGTTCCGTGGGACCAAATTAAGGAGAAGTCTCCATGGTCATGGAACGAGACAACACATGAAATTATAACACGATAGTAGAAACAGATAAAAAGAACTATAAGAAATATATTCAGGCGACAAGTCGTAAGTTTAAATAAAGAAAATCAACAATGTAATACTGGAATGTGCTTAATTTTTCAGCTCTTCCAGGAGCTCCTCAACAGAATTGAAGGAGTGAGCCATGAGGAAACTCTTCAGTTTAGACTTAAAAGTGTTTGGACTACTGCTAAGATTTTTGAGTTCTTGTGGTAGCTTGTTGAAAATGGATGCAGCATAATACTGCACTCCTTTCTGCACAAGAGTCAAGGAAGTGCATTCCACATGTAGATTTGATTTCTGCCTAGTATTAACTGAGTGAAAGCTGCTAATTTTTGGGATAAGCTAATATTGCTAACAACAAACGACATTAAAGAAAATATATACTGTGAGGGTAATGTGAGAATTCCCAGACTATTGAATAGGGGTCGACAAGAGATTCTCGAACTTACACCAAATATAGCTCAAACAGCCCGTTTTTGAACCAAAAATACCCGTTTTGAATCAGAAGAATTATCCCAAAAAATAACACCATACGACATAAGCGTATGAAAATATGCGAAGTAGACTACTTCTCGTGTTGAACTGTCACTTATTTCAGATACTGTTCTAACGGTAAATAAAGCAGCACTTTGTTTCTGAAAAAGATCCTGAACATGGGCTTTCCACAACAGCTTACTATCCATCCGAACGCCTAGGAACTTGAACTGTTCTGTCTCGCTTATAACTCGCTTATAATATGCCCATTCTGTCTGATCAAAATATCGGTTCTTGTTGAATTGTGAGTTAGAAATTGTAAAAGCTGAGTCTTACTGTGATGTAGCATCAAATGATTTTCCACAAGCCACGAACTTATTTTTGAATCACCTGTAATACTAGAAATCACATGATTTATATAAATAGGAAACAGCAGTGGCCCCAGCACCGAACCTTGGGGAACACCCCACTTAACAGTGCCGCATTGGGACTGAACACCACTACCACTCTCAATATTGCGGAGAATTACCTTCTGCTTTCTGTTCTTAAAGTAAGAGGCGAACCAATTGTAGGCTACTACCCTTACTCCATAATGGTCCAACTTCTGCGGTAATATTTTGTGGTCAACACAGTCAAAAGCCTTCGTTACATCAAAGAAAACACCTAGCGTACGCAACCTTTTATTTAATCCGTCCGAAACCTCACAGAGAAAAGAGAATATTGCATTTCCAGTTGTTGAACCATTTCTAAAACCAGACTGTACATTTGACAACAAATTATGTGAATTTAAATGCTCCAGTAACCTTATATATACAACCTTTCCGATAACTGTAGCAAACACCGGTGGCGTAGCATTAGGTCTAAAATTGTCAACATTATCCCTGTCTCCCTTTTTATAAAGTGGCTTCACTGCCGATTACTTTAATCGTCAGGAAACTGACCACTCCTAAAGGAAAAGTTACAGATATGGCTAAATACTGGGCTAACATACATAGAACAATACTTCAGTATTCTGCTAGATACCCCGTCATATCCATGAGAGTTCTAGGTCTTTAGTGATTTAATTATTAACCCAATCTCCCTCTTGTCAGTATCATGGAGGAGCATTTCAGGTAATAGTCTCGGAACACTTTTTTCTAAGAGCGCTATATGATTCCCTGTTGGGACTAGGTTTCTATTTAGTTCACCTGCTATATTCAGAAAGTGATTATTAAATACTGTACATATATGCGACTTATCAGTAACACGGCCATTCCCACTACGCACTGATTCTATATCCTCGACCTGTGTCTGCAGACCAGCCACTTCCTTTACGACTGACCATATGGTTTTAATTTTATCCCGAGACTTAGCTATTCTATCTGCATACCACATACTTTTTGCCTTCCTAATAATATTTTTAAGCACCTTACAATACTGTTTGTAATGGGCTGCTCCATTTAGATTTTGACTGTTTCTAACGTTTTGATATAATTGCCACTTTGTCCTAAAGGATATTCTTATCCCTCTAGTCAGCCACCCAGGCTGCCTATTTGTGCTAGTACCCTGTTTTGAACGTTCTAACGGAAAGCAACTTTGAAAGAGCACGAGAAAAGTCTTGAGGAAAGCATTATATTTGTCGTCTACTGTATCAGCACTATAAACATCTTGCCACTCTTGTTCCTTGATAAGGTTTACAAAGGTCTCTACAGCAACTGGATCAGCTTTCCTAAACAGTTGATAACTATATTTAACATGTGTTGCAGCACAAAAATCTTTTAGAGTTAAAATTTGTGCATCATGATCTGAAAGGCCATTAACCGTTTGCTAACGGAATGCCCTTCTAGCAATGAGGAATGAACAAAAATGTTGTCTATGGTTGTTCTACTGTTCCCTTGCACTCTCGTTGGAAATAATACGGTTTGCATAAGATTATATGAATTAAGGAGGTCTACCAGTATCCCTTTCCTTGCACAATCACTGATTCAATTAATATTGAAGTCACCACATATAACTAACTTTTTGTACTTCCTATAAAGTGAACCAAGAACCTCCTCTAGCTTTAGAAAAAATGTTGTGAAATCGGAGTCTGGGATCTATAAATAACAACAGTTAGAAGTTTAGCTCCACTAAATTTAACCATACCTCCACAACATTCAAACACCTTTTCAGTGTGGTACTTTGAAACATCAATTGACTCAAGTGGGATGCCGTTTTTCACATACATGGCTACTCCCCCACACTGCAAAGAGCTCCTAGAAAAGCTGCCAGCCAACCTGTATCCTGGTAGAGGAAGCCTCTGAATTATCTGCTTATTTAGAAGTGTTCAGATACACCAGTAATTTCAGAGTCAACATCTATAAGCAGTTTACTAACTTTATCTCGAATACCTTGTATATTTTGATGAAATATACTAATTCCCTCATTACTCGGATACCTAAGCTTTGTCGAAAGTGGTTCCTTTGTTAGGGAGACTTCCCTTAAGCAGGAATACCTATCAGCTGACTTCAATCTAAAAAAGGTGCAGTCCTAACACCCACTACTACCGGAATTTTGAGGTGCAGGCCATGTCTTGTGAAACCCGTCCTGATGATAGACTCCACCGACACCACTCAAATGTGACCCATGCCTTCTGTAATTAGCGCATCCCCAAGTCACATGTTATTACGCCTGACGGCTGTATTACGATGAGGCCGATCGTGACGCTGAAACAGTCCCATGAAATGCACATTCGTGTTGCCAGTCTGAGTGGCTATCTTTTCCAGGTCACCATCAATGTCATACTCCCCATACATATCAATACTGTTACCAGCCCCACCCACAATCACTACCTGATCCTCTTTAGTAAAATCCCTACATAACCCCCCTATGTTAACTCACCTGAGCCTGGTGACCTGGCACTCACTCCCCAACACTTCCTGCAACTGCTGGCCTACACCTCTGCCATGAGAACTACCTAACAATAGAACCTTCTTCTTTCTCTTCGACTTTGCAACTGTCCTAGCCACCGTACAGCAAGAAGAAACACAGTAAACTGGGGTGGGAGACAACGATACTATAATCTCTTTTGCATTCATACCACAAAAATATCTGAGATTCGTATTACGATTCTACGCATGCACTTTTCTGGACAGAGGTTTAACCAATGCACGAGGTTGTGAGATAATTATTCAACATACAAACTGCGTCTGCTGCTTGCAAACGGCCGAAATAGACCACGTGGTGCATTCCGAATCAAACTGTTGTGCTGCTTTGCAGAAAGCGCACGAAAGAACAGACGTCCTTGCAGAAATTATAGC
Organism: Schistocerca serialis cubense; assembly: GCF_023864345.2. Classification (NCBI taxonomy): domain Eukaryota; kingdom Metazoa; phylum Arthropoda; class Insecta; order Orthoptera; family Acrididae; genus Schistocerca; species Schistocerca serialis. The sequence continues at coordinate 124,758,439 of NC_064639.1, forward strand.
TGATTAAACAAGCAAACTGTTAAAATAATGCCTATTGCGGTGCCGTGGTGGACCAGAAGGATAACTGATTACCAAACACGTGCCACAAAATCGACACACAAAGACCAAAACAACTTCCACAAGATATAAGACTAAAAATCATTAAAAATCATACTCGCTTCGAGGCAGTATTACACTCACGTACGGTTGAAGTGATGCTTTGAAGTGATGCTAACCAGCTTTTCCTAATCAGATTTACCGTTTGAAATTCTACTTCATCGTTGTTCAAAATGAACAAAGTAACTTCCACACTTTAACTCAAACACCCAAAAATCGCCTATTTAAAGCAATATAATTATGGCACATTCGGAAAAATAACTCGCTTCACACGCTTCAGTTAAGCTGAAGTTCTTAAGTACTTCAACAGTTAAACATAACGAAGTCCTAACTCAACCTGCTTCCTATCACCTGAAAGCCCCCTTAAGAGCTACGATCCGTACTCACCAAGCATTCACCGAAGAGTGCCGCTTTCTCTTTCGAGATTACCTGGCTCCCTATGCAGCGGAAGCTACCAGAGAGGTAGCCCTACATCACCAACCACACACAGAAACAGCCTTCGACACAGCCTTCGACTAAAATGGGTAAACATCTCTGTTCAGGTATTGGAAACCTAAGTTGGTCATCCTGTGCTCTCCTTCGAACGAGAAGCAACATGTCTGCTCCCAGCAGACGATGACCAACTCAGCGTTTCCCACAAAACAAAACCGAAACCCAACATTAAAACACACATATAATATTCGATAGGCCTTATTTGGGTGTTCAGTCTTTCTGGAAGAGTTCTTGAATTGAGCTAAAATCAGGTAGTAAAGTGAATAGGTTGTACCGAAATCGACAAGCGTCTTATGAAACGACTTCACAGAGACGTTTCTACTGAACTATTTAAAATTTCAGTATGGGAGCGGTCCGCCCATAACTTTGCAAATTAACATTCCTAGCAAAAAATAAGGAGCAATGTACAAAGTTCATTTAAAAGAATAATTATATAACAATTCAGACAATATTTTAAAAATCGAGATCTGCCTTTACTGGGGACTCTTAGGAGCTAATAGACACTTTAATTAGGATACTCACCAAATGACAAATAGCCAGTAAAACTGTGCACCCACGCGAAGGGCTCCTCAAGATGAAGGCATGGGTCACATTTGAGTGGTGTCGGTGGAGTCTATCAGCAGGACGGGTTTCACAAGACATGGCCTGCACCTCAAAATTCCGGTGGTAGTGGGTGTTAGAGCTGCACCTTTTTTAGATTGAAGTCAGCTGATAGGTATTCCTGTTTAAGGGAAGTCTCTCTAACAAAGGAACCACTTTCGACAAAGCTTAGGTATCCGAGTAATGAGGGAATTAGTATATTTCATCAAAATATACAAGGTATTAGAGATAAAGTTAGTGAACTGCTTATAGATGTTGACTCTGAAATTATTGGTATATCTGAACACTTCTAAATAAGCAGATAATTCGGAGGCTTCCTCTACCAGGATACAGGTTAGTTGGCATCCATCACCTAATCAACATCTTTTCGTGGTTTGGCTCTTCCTAGGCCCTTGTCAGCGATAACGCTCTGGCTTTTGTCTCCAGGCAGTTTAGACAGTTGTTGTTGTTATGGTCTTCAGTCTAGAGACTGGTTTGACGCAGCTCTCTACGCTACTCTATCCTGTGTAAGCTTCTTCATCTCCCAGTGCCTACTGCAACCTACATCCTTCTGAATCTGCTTAGTGTATGCATCTCTTGCTCTCCCTCTACGATTGTTAGCCTCCACGCCGCCCTCCAATACTAAATTGGTGATCCCTTGATGCCTCAAAACACGTCCTATCAACCGGTCCCTTCTTCTAGTGAAGTTGTGCCACATAGTCCTCTTCTCTCCAGTGCTATTGAGTACCACCTCATTACATACGTAATCTACCCATCTAATCTTCAGCATTCTTCTGTAGCGCCACATTTCTAAAACTACTATTCTCTCCTTGTCCAAACTATTTATCGTTCATGTTTCACTTCCATACAAGGCTACACTCCATACAAATACTTTCAGAAATGTCTTCCTGACACTTAAATCTACACTCGATGTTAACAAATTTTTCGTCTTCACAAACGCTTTCATTGCCATTGCCAGTCTACATTTTATATCCTCTCCGCTTTCACCATCATCAGCTATTTTGCTCCCCTAATAGCAAAATTGATTTACTACTTTAAGTGTCTCATTTCCTAATCCAATTCCCACAGCATCACCCGACTTAATTCGACTACATTCCATTATCCTCGTTTTGCTTTCGTTGATGTTCATCTTATATCCTCCTTTCAAGACACTGTCCATTCCGTTCAACTGCTCTTCCAAGTTCCTTGCTGTTCTGACAGAAGTACATGTCATCGGCAAACCTCAAAGTTTTTATTTCTTTTCCATGGATATTAATTCCTACTCCAAATTTTTCTTTTATTTCCTTTACTGCTTCATCAATATACATATTGAATAACATCGGGGATAGGCTACAACCTCGTCTCACTTCCTTCCCAACCACTGCTTCCCTTTCACGCCCCTCGACTCTTATAACTGGCATCTGGCTTCTGCACAAATTGTAAATAGACTTTAGCTCCCTGTATTTTACCCCTGCCACCTTCAGAATTTGAAAGAGAGTATTGCAGTCAACATTGTCAAAAGTTTTCTCTAAGTATACAAATGCTAGAAACGTAGGTTTACCTTTCCTTAATCTATCTTCTAAGATAAGTCGTATGGTCAGTATTGCGTCATTTCTACGGAATCCGATCTGATCTTCCCCGAGGTCGGCTTCTGCCAGTTTTTCCATTCGTCTATAAGGAATTCGCGATTGTATTTTGCAGCCGCGATTTATTAAACTGATAGTTCGGTAATTTTCACATCTGTCAACACCTGCTTTCTTTGTGGTTGGAATTATTATATTCTTCTTGAAGTCTGAGGGTATTTCTCGTGTCTCATACATCTTGCTCACCAGATGGTAGAGTTTTGTCAGGGCTTGCTCTCCCAAGGCTATCAATAGTTCTAATGGAATGTTGTCTACTCCTGGGGCCCTCTTTCGACTTCGGTATTTCAGTGCTCTGTCAAACTCTTCACACAGTATCAGATCTCCCATTTCATCTACATCTTCATCCTCTCCCATTTCCATAATATTGTCCCCAAATACATAGCCCTTGCATAGACCCTCTATATACTCCTTCCACCTTTCTGCTTTCCCTTCTTTGCTTAGAACTGGGTTTCCATCTGAGCTCTCGATATTCATACAAGTGGTTATTTTTTCCCCAAAGGTCTCTTTAGTTTTCCTGTTGGCAGTATCTATCTTACCTCTAGTGATATATGCCTCTACATACTTACATTTGTCCTTTAGCCATCGCTGCTTAGCCAATTTGCACTTCCTGATTTTTTGAGACGTTTATATTCCTTTTTGCCTGCTTCATTTACCGCATTTTTATATGTTCTCCTTTCATTTGTTAAATTCAGTATCTGTTCTGTTACTCAAGGATTTCTACTAGCCCTCGTCTTTTTACCTACTTGATCCTGTGGTGCCTTCACTATTTCATCTCTCAAAGCTACCCTATCTTCTTCTACTGTATTTATTTCCCCCACTCTTGTCAATCGTTCCCTAATGGTCTCCCTGAAACTCTCTACAACCTCTGGTTCTGTCAGTTTATCCAGGTCCCATCTCCTTAAATTCCCACCTTTTTGCAGTTTCTTCCATTTTAATCTACAGTTCATAACCATTAGATTGTGGTCAGAGTCCACATCTGCTCCAGGAAATGTCTTACAATTTACAACCTGGTTCCTAAATCTCTGAGTTACCATTATATAATCTATCTGAAACCTTCCAGTATGTACAGGCCTCTGCCATGTGTACAACCTTTTTTCATCATTCTTGAACCAAGTGTTAGCTATGATTAATTCTACCAGGCGGCTTCCTCTTTCATTCTTTACCCCCATTCCATATTCACCTACTACTTTTGTGACGTCCCCTCTCCACTTTCTGTTGTCGCTGTTGATGTTGAGCCGCTACTGCTACAGCTCGGTCGGTGGAATGGAGACGCAACGCGCAGTGATGGTTGTCCCCGTCGGATAACGTGGAACAGCACCTGAAAATATCTAAAGGAAATTGTTCCTCGCGTAATGTATGAAAGTCCGTTTGCGAGTCCGCACAGTCTTCTGCTGATTTTAATTGTCTGTTATGGTTATATGATTATTTGCTACGCCCGGTTAGTTAGTTATTGCAGTACTGAGTGAATCATTCATCACCGGCGTCGTTTCACACCACTGAAGGGAGGAAAAATTCATTTGCGGTTCAGTATCAGTAGTTGTTGTTACGTTGCTAGGCAGAACTGTTCACTACGGCACGACGTAAATCCAGAGATAATCTACAATGCTATCTTGCTTTCATGCGTAGTGATATTATTTCGGCAAAACACTCCTTTCAATGCTCAATGTTCATCAAGTCACTCTTTCAGTTAAAATGTTCACCGTTAATTAATTTTGATCATCAACTATCACACCACTTCAGTTAATGATGGAGCCAACACGTGAGATTTCCATTACTGACGAACAATTTTATTGTTCCTTCTTAGCACTTAGTTTATAATCGTCACACCACACGCACACAGATGGATCAGATCAATTACGATTCTTTTCAGTTCGGTGATCGTGACAATTACAACTTTTACAATCAGCATATTTGTATTATCTTCGTGTGGTCGTATTAATGTTTCGTACTCCAGGCTAATCAGGATTTGCAGTCTTTGATACTATGTCCATTTTCGTTGTAACTGTTCACTTTGACGAAGGTTGAGTGCAACAATAATATATCTAATAATTAAAGTTCATTAACTCATCGTACACTATCAGAATATCACTTCAGTTCAAGTTCTCAAGTCAGAATAACTGAGAACAAAGTCCGCGCATCTCTATTACACAATATTGCTTTTTTTTCTAAAAGAAACAATCTCGTAGCGTTCCGTTTGTAGTACTATAGCAAACGGTGCTCTCTCTCGACATGATAGCAAGCAAGCTAGCAAGCGACTAACTTTTCCATGATCGAGCATTGTAGACGCATTGAATTTCCTTTTCGCCGCGTTTGCAACTCTCTTTGACAATAAATGTTATTTCTGACCAACATATTACTTTGGACTTAACTTTCGTCGTACTGATTCGCAGTTATTACTAAGATGTATGATAGCTAATTAAAAATAACTTTTCTTTCTTTCTAGCTTTATATCATGATATACTCAGTAATTATCGAAACTGGTGTTCATCAAAGCTTTAAGGTGTTATATTATTGTCACAGTTGTCGTACCTGTCAGGATAACACTGTTCCCTACTTTAAATTATCATGACATTCTAATTTGGATTTTCAGGCTTCTTAAGGTGTTACAGTTTTCTTCTCTGACTTTTCCTACTATCGAATTCCAGTCACCCATGACTATTAAATTTTCGTCTCCCTTCACTACCTGAATAATTTATTTTACCTTATTATACATTTCATCAATCTCTTCGTCATCTGGGGAGCTAGCTGGCATATAAATTTGTACTACTGTGGTAGGCGTGAGCTTCGTATCTATCTCGGCCACAATAATGCGTTCACTACGCTGTTTGTAGTAGCTTACTCGCACTCCTATTTTGTAATCATTATTAGACCTACTCCGGCACTACCCCTATTTGATTTTGTATTTATAGCCCAGTATTCACCTGACCGGAAGTTTTGTTCCTCCTGCCACCGAACTTCACTAATTCCCACTATATATAACTTCAACCTATTAATTTCCCATTTTAAATTTTCTAACCTACCTGCCCGATTAAGGGGTCTGACATTCCACGTTCCGATCGGAGAACGTCAGTTTTCTTTTTCCTGATAAGGACGTCCTCCTGAGTAGCCCCCGCCCGGAGATCGCAATGGGGGACTATTTTACCTCCGGAATATTTTTCACAAGAGGACGCCATCATCATTTAACCATACAGTGAAGCTGGATGCCCTCGGGAAAAATTACAGCTGTAGTTTCTTCTTGCTTTCAGTCGTTCGCAGTACCAGCACAGTAAGGCCATTTTGGTTAGTGTTACAAGGCCAGATCAGTCAATCATCCAGACTGTTGCCTCTGCAACTACTGAAAAGGCTGTGCCCCTCTTCAGGAACCACACGTTTGTCTGGCCTCTCTACAGATACCCCTCCGTTGTGGTTGCACCTACGGTACGGCCATCTGTATCTTTGAGGCACGCAAGTCTCCCCACCAGCGGCAAGATCCATGGTTCATGGGGGGAAGGCATGACTAGGGCCCCCTATTTATCCAGTCTTAGGCAGGAAGTGCGCATGCGTGGAGGCGCCAAATTCGATGGCCAATAGCGACGATATCAGCCGATAGCTGGTTTTTTTTACTCTGATTGAAAGACGATTTCTTTAAAAAATATTCATTGGATTTAAATAAACACGACATGGAAGAGGATGAGGTACTGATAAGGGAATATGCAAAGACCCAATTCTTCAGTTTGAAAATTGTATTCAAAATAAAGTTTCTCCTTCACAAAATCTAATGTGGAACATTTAACATTAACTTTCGAAATGTGGTGCTACAGAAGAATGGGTAGATCACATAACTAATGAGGAGGTATTGAATAGAATTGGGGAGAAGAGGAGTTTGTGGCACAACTTTACAAGAGGATGGATCGGTTGGTAGGACGTGTTCTGAGGCGTCAAGGTATCACCAATTTAGCTTTGGAGGGCGGCGTGGAGGGTAAAAATCGTAGAGGGAGACCAAGAGATGAATACACTAAGCAGATTCAGAAGGATGTAGGTTGCAGTAGGTACTGGGAGATGAAGAAGCTTGCACAGGATAGAGTAGCGTGGAGAGCTGCATCAAACCAGTCTCAGGACTGAAGACCACAACAACAACAACAAACGTTTTACAACAGACCACGTCACTCTATCGCTAATAGTCTTTAAGTTATAAGTTTTTCAGATGATTGCGGACACATTGTATACTTCCGGCACTGGTTGCACTCAGAACCGCGATGGGTGCAAAAAGAAGTCCACAATATCAACTCGACGTGCACCTGCCAACACCCGAGAGGGCAACTGCGGAGGCCATCCTTATGAAACAATAGCGCCAACACTCCCAAAGCTCTGGGTGTAAACATGTCTTGTGTAAACAGTCCCACTTATCTTGGGCTAGCTTTATCCGAGTAATATCTTTCTCAAACATTTTTTTTTTTTAATTTCTCTTCCATTCTTGGTTGTCTGCAGCGATGTGCTGGATATTTCAGTGTACAGAAGCGTTCTGTCTTTTGAAAGGTTTTATACACGATAGCGTTCAGTGATGGTTACTGTCGAAATCTGCTTTGCAACTAAACTAGACTGTAAATACATATATTTTCTATACGCAGTCCACAGTCCTCTTCACTATTCGTAAATGTGGCGCTTGTCAGTGAAGTGTTGGTAAAATAAATTTACAAGTGCGAAGTCCTATATTCTTTAACGAAATTTGTGAGTGAGCCAAATCCCAGCATTTTTCGACAAGTGAAAATTACGAAACAAAGAGGGTCATTCTAAAAGGAAAGGACGTTCTGAGCCAAAGCCCAGCATTTTTCGACAAGTGAAAATTCCGAAACAAAGAGGGTCATTCTAAAAGGAAAGGACGTTCTGACCTGAAAAGCCTCGCATTTCGTCCTATCCCCTCCCCTCCCCCCCTCGTGTATAACAGTGGCGTCAGGATCACAGTAACAGGTGCCAGGAACGGTCGTCCGCTGTTTATTTGTACGATCCTAACATTTGTTACCAAATTTACGATCCGGCATAGTGTAAGGTTCGTGGAGTAATACTGTTTCTGAATGCAAAAAGAAGTCCACAATATCGAAATGCTTAGGCAGGTAACAGAAGTTTATAGAAACATGATGAAAGAAGCCTCAGTTCGAAAATGTTGTCTCATGTTTAATGGACGACGAACGACTACTCATGATGTGGAACGATCAGGCTGACTCTTAGTTGCGAGTGATGAACTCAAAAGTAGAACTGATGAAAAAATTCAACACCATTGGCGTTTCACTGCCTGATGGATTGAGCTTGTGCGTTCCTGCAATTTCACTACCAGTTCTATATGAAATTTGTAGAATTGCGACAAGTGGTTTCCTTTTGACAAACGAACGTCACAACAGCGAATTGGAGCTGCAGTTGGATTTCTCACTCTGTACGACAAGGATGGCTAGGAAGTTTTGAGTCATATTGTTGACGAGATCTAGGTTTCGCATGAAAGTTTAGAAACTGTGCGCCAATCAACCGACTGACGCCATTGACTATCCCCAACAAAAGAAGAAAAAGCCAAACACATTCTGAGCATGAAACAGGTTATGGCCAGAATGTTTTGGGATCGAAAGGGCGTTCTGCTCATTGTCATTATGCCTGGAAGAGAGACAATGAATAACGACTGCGCCGCTCCGTTCGAAAGAAAATAATGGTTCAAATGGCTTGAGGTCATCAGTAGCCTAGAACTTAGAACCACTTAAACCTAACTAACCTAAGGATATCACACACAACCATGCCCGAGGCAGGATTCGAACCTGCGACCGTAGCTGTTGCTCGGTTCCAGACTGTAGCGCCTAGAACCGCAAGGCCACTCCGGCCGGCCAGACGAGTGTAACCTTTACGTTTGCGTGGTAGAGTAATGGTGGTGTACGCGTACGTGGAGAGCTTGTTTGCGCAGCAATCGACGACACATTGTAACTGAGGCGGAATAAGGGGAAACAGCCCGCATTCACCGAGACAGATGGAAAACCGCCTAAAAACCATCAGCCGGGCGGATTCGTGCCGGGGACCAGGCGCTCCTTCCCGCCCAGAATCATCACACATTTCTAGCCGGCATTCTGTCGCGTTGGCAAAGAATCTGCTTGGCGACTTAAGTGGAAAGTTTATCCTGACTTTGTCCATCTTTCCTCAAAATTGAAGGATTTTTTGGGCGGAAAGCACTATGGGAATGACAACAGTCTAAAAGAGGACGGTACTGACTGGCATACGAACGTGGCAGAGCTGAGTATGTGGAAGGCTTATGGAGTACCAAGACAAAAATTTAAATTTGAAAGGGAATTACGTAGATTGTTTGACAGTTGCTAAGGAACAACTAACACTTGCATATGGAACAACTGCCAACTGCTAGGGAACAACTGGCAAGTGCTATGGAACACCCAACTTATGATAGTAAAAGGAGATCTAGAGGACTGGAGTTGTTCACAGCAGCGAAGCCTGTGCGCGAATACCAGTACGTATTCGACATTTCATGACGTACGATGTTTGTCTAAGTTTGTTGTGGAACCTATTAGTGCGACATTCCGTTTGCTGCGGCAACACGTGTGCAAGACATCATTTGAGTGTTTGCGATCGTGGACGAGTAGTCTGGTGAGTTACTACTACAGCCACAGTAATGGATGTGTCCAAAAGTGTCATCTCACGATTAGAAAAGATCGTTGAAGATGGAAATGCTATGCGAAATTCATGCCGTCGCTCGTAGATGGGCCACCCCATCCTAGGCATATCACAGCAGACCTTGCAACCGTCATCAGTGGTGGCGAGAAAGAGTTCGTTGGTGTACGGAACATGCTGGTTGGGGTCAGCAAAAGTGATCCAGTGTGATGTTCTTCCGACGAACCGCGCTTCGCTGTGACAAGTGATTCTGATCACCAGTTAGCGTGGAGAGAGTGGGGAGTACGCTTCATACCACAGAATGTTCATGAACGCCGTTGCTATTACCTAGGCGTTATGGTGTGGGCAGGCACTAGGCGCAAATGGCCAAATACCGCTGCTTGTCTTTGGGTGAGGTACCGTTACAGCACAGCGATATTACAGGGAGGTTATTCTGGATTCTGTCCGTCTGTTTATGGGTGCGCTTGGTCTCAGTTTTCTATTTGTGGAGACAATGCCTGCCTACAAAGGACCGCTAAGATGTGGAACACACTGGTAAGTGAAGACTGAACGTGAGGAATGGCATGCGTGCTCCATGAACCTAAACCTATAGACTATAGAGCATGCCTATGATTCTCGACAGACGTGTTTCTCAACAAATACCCCCTCCCCGAACAGCTCCTCATCAGATTGGTAGGAAATCCGCAGAAAACCTAAATCTGGTTGGCCATATGTATATTTGAACTGCTGTCTGCCGGGATGCATGTCTTAACCACTGCTCTGCCATGCTGTAATCGAGATGTAAACTGCGTCTACGAACGTATTTTCGTTGTAATGTTGCATGTGCTTAGTTTCACAATTTTGAACCCTTTATTGAGTATAACATTTTGTAATAGTAACAGCAATTATGTTTTTCTTTCCCTAGGAATGGCAACTGAATGATTTCACCGGGCAGTTGCATCCATTATACGGAGATGTCAGTGACGAGGAAAGCATACTTTCTGTGTTCAAATGGATTACTGATACCTTGGGAGGCGTCGACATTCTCGTCAACTGCGCGGGATTGTGTCGCAATTGCAGCTTGATCTGTGAGTGACGAATATTCTCTGTTAGTGTACGAAGTAGATACACGAGTACAAATCAATCTGTGTTTTGGATAACTTAGCAACTAAAAAGTTGTTTGATATTGATGTAGAAATCGTAGAACGTTAAGGTTATATCATGCTGAAACATGTGTGAGTATAAGAAGAAAGAACTCAATAACAGGAACGTTGTTAAAAATGAGATATTGTTAAAACCAACAAGCAAGTCGGAATAGCTGAGCTCACAATACGTTTTAGTCTGATGAAATCTTCGCTTGAGTTACCAGTATGATAAGCATCTTTCTCTGCAAGAGATACACTGAAGAGCCAAAGAAACTGGTACACCTGCCTAATATCGTGCAGGGCCCCCTCAAGCACGCAGAAGTGACGCAACACGACGTGGCACGGACTCGATTGTTGGAGGGGATTGACGCAATGAATCCTGCAGGGCTGTCCATCAATCCATAAGAGTAGGAGAGGGTGGAGATCCCTTCTGAACAGCACGTTTCTAGGCATCCCAGATATGCTCAATAGAGTTCATGTCTGGGGAGTTTGGTGACCAGTGGAAGTGTTTAAACTCAGAAGAGTGTTCCTCGAGCTACTCTGTAGCAATTCTGGACATGTGGGATGTCGCATTGTCCTTCTGTAATTCCCCAAGTCCATCGGAATGCACGATGGACATGAATGATGCAGGTGATCAGACAGGATGCTTACGTACGTGTCACTTGTCAGAGTCGTATCTAGACTACCAGAGGCCCCATACCACTCTAACTGCACACACCCCACGCCATTACAGAGCCTTCACCAGCTTGAACAGTCCCCTGCTGACACGCAGGGTCCGTAGATTCAAGAGGTTGCCTCTATATCCGTACGCGTCCATCCGCTCGATACAATTTGAAACGAGGCTCGTCCGACCAGGAAACATGTTTCCGGTCGTCAGCAGTCTAATATCGGTGTTGACGGGTCCATGCGAGGCGTAAAGCTTTGTGTTGTGCAGTCATCAACAATAAACAAGTGGGCCCTCGGCTCGGAAACCCCATATCAATGACGTTCGTTGAATGGTTCGCATGGTGACACTTGTTGATGGCCCAGCATTGAAATCCGCAACAGTTTGTGGAAGAGTTGCATTTATGTCACGTTGAACGATTCTCTTCAGTCGTCATTGGTCCTGTTCTTGCAGGATCTTTTTCCGGCCGCAGCGATGTCGCAGATTTGATGTTTCACCGAATTCCTGATATTCACGGTACACTCGTGAAATGGCCGTACTGGAAGTTCAAACTCGCTTAAATCTTGATAACCTGCCATTGCATCAGCAGAAAACGATCTAATAACTGGGGCAGACACTTGTGTTGCATAGGCGTTGCCGACCGCAGCGCCGTATTCTGCCTGTTTACATATCTCTGTTCGTGAATGCCAGTTTCTTTGGCGCTTCAATGTATTAGAAGCGAGTGGAGAGGAAAGTTGGGAGATTCGATGTTACTGATACAAAAGGAGTTATCTCCATGCAAACTTTGGTACGCCCCTAATCTGCAATATGTGACATCCCACCACAAACTGTACGTTTTGGCGTTACAGATAACTATAAACAGTCCCATTGCCTCCATCAGCCATTCCATCTGAAGATTTATCAGAAAGTCGTAGGGAATTCCGGTCATAAGTGAAGTCAATGAACGGTCTCTCGTGGATCCGTCTTCTTTGAAACAGAAGACAGCAGACAGAAAGCACAAAATTTAAATTCCGTATTTATAAACGTTCTCACGCAAAAGGATAGTGTCTTACCAAAGTTAGACTGTGGCACAGACACATAAAAGAGTGATACCGGTTTAAGAACCACGGTTTTGTAAAACAATGGGAAGTATTAGGTTGACACATCGTAACGTTTTACCATAAGTTTAATAAACACAGCACATATAATAATTTTGAAAAATCCGCCTGGATTGTACAAACTACCTGGTGTTTACCTAGGTTTCAGAATGGGTAACCACGCCTTCTTCAGAACAAATATAAAACAGCTTGCCTAAATAGTGCATGGGGGCTTAATTATATAAATATGTAATGCAAATACTTTTAAATTTTTTAGTCGCTGTATGTCCGATTACGTAGTGTCGTAAACGGTTGGCCCTGACTAGTTTTAGTACGCAATCTGACTGCATAGAACAACAACAAAGAATAAAATGAAAATTTCCGTTAATACAATTAATTAATTAAGTCCCCAGCAACTATAAAACCTACGAAGCCAACAAAGCACAAGTGTAGCTGTTCTGTGTGTGGAAGTATGACTCAACGTACACATCTGGCACGGTTCTTCTTCAATAAGACAAGAAATTGCAAATACCATTTATACTGAAGTGATAAAAAAATTAGAAATACTATAACTGCGCAAGAAAACCAGAATTACACTCTAATACAAGAACACAAGCCAGATGCTTTGTTGACTGAACCTGTAATGACGCATTATTCAAGACATTGAAATAATGAGAAAAAAACCGAGTTTTGTTACCTTCATATATATTGACGAAAAGCACTGTAATCATTACAACATCTCCATTAGAACAACATCTGCTATCTAGCCCATCAAATAACTGCATAAAACATGGAACAAGCACTCACTACTACGACATCTCGACAAGAACTTTTCACCACCACATCTCAGCAAGCACTGCGTACTACGAGTCCTCGACAAGCACTGCACTCCGCTACTTCTCAATAATCACTGCCAGTGGAGGCGGCCGAACAAAACTCTCTGGCGTGATCTCTGGCGCTGTGGCTCAGTGTAGCCACCTTTCATATGCCCTTCCTCCACGGGCTAGAATTTGATGGTATTTTTGCCAGCATTGGTGGTGAAAATACCACCAAATTCGTCCAAAAAAAAGTACAGACAAAAAATAAAAGATAAAATTAATACATAAATATCACATAACTAGATAAAATTTTCGCTTTGCACTGACCTTTCAATAACCTAATATATAAAATACAGTAAGCAATACAAATTCTTTCATACATGTGACTTTACATAATAGTTTACACAATACACAAAAAATCAGTTTATACAAATGTTCACATAAAATGCTTTTAATTATCCAAAAAAAAAAAAAAAACAAGTAGTTGATAGTTCCAGCAGCAGCACCCAGCAATGGTCAACAAGGGCAAACACCAACAAGTGACATCATTTTAGTAAAAGAAGTTCCATCAGTAGCACCCAGCAATGCTGAACAGGTGCAGAGACCAACAAGTGACATTATGTCAGTAGAAGCAGTCCATCATTGTCACCTAGTAATGTTGAACAGATGCAGACAGCAACGAGTGACATCATTTCAGTAGAAACAGTCCATCAGTGGCACCCAGCAATGTTGAGCAGGTGCAGACAGCAACAAGTGACATCATTTCAGTATAAGCAGTTCATCAGTGGCACCCAGCAATGTTGAGCAGGTGCAGACACCAACAAGTGACATCATTTCAGTAGAAGCAGTTCCATTAGTGGCACCCAGCAATGTTGAACAGGTGCAGACACCAACGAGTGACATCATTTCAGTAGAAGCAGTTCCATTAGTGGCACCCAGCAATGTTGAACAGGTGCAGACACCAACGAGTGACATTATTTCAATAGATGCAGTCCATCAGTGGCACCCAGCAATGTTGAACAAGTGCAGGTAACAGTCCATAATATTCACCATCACTAATCAGACAGTTCAGGCATGAACAATAGTTTGAATGCACACACAATTGCTTTTACAAAATTATTCTCAATGCTCTTACACTAAACATACAAATCATAATAAACACACAAATGATATCAGATAATTGTCATCTTAACTATTACAAATGCACAAATATCAGCAAACCTATAATATTTATGAGTGTCAGTGCAAGCCACAACAAACAAGTAAAATAATATTTAGAAGATAGGTCGGTACCAATTTGGGTTTGGGAAAGGAAAACACACAAAACACACTCGCTCATCTTTTGTCCACATTAGTGCTACTGTGTAATTGAATAGTGTTAACTGTGTAAATGCAATTCTGTCAAATTTTGATGTTCATCTTGTGTATCAAGTAGTGGTGGCAGCAATGTATAACAGTCAATAATAGTTAGTCAACGTCATAGTCATCATGTCAAGACCAATGTTTGCCAAGCCAAATCAAATGTACTGTTGCTGAACAGCTGTCAGTGCGCCAAGATATGCAAATACTTCCTTTCTTCAAAAAAAAAGTATATACTGCTTATTGATTTAACAAAGTGTGTGTAGATAATCTTCCTTCCACTTTAGTGTTCTAGTCTGCCATCTTCATCCTCCTTGTTCCATATATACCAACAAAAAAAAATATGCTCCTCACTTACTTTACCTCTTATCCACCAAAACTCTAATAATCATCAGCATCAGATAATCTCAATACTTCAATAATACCTCTTACGTCGATACATATAAATCTTATCATCAATATCATTTACCTTACCTCTTGTCCACCAAAACTCCAATAATCATCAGCTTCACATAATCTTAATAATACCTCAATAATACCTCTTCAATACGTCGATACATATAAACTTTATTACCAATATCATTTCACTTCCATAACAACTCTTTCCTCTAGTCAGTCTCCTCGAACAAGTACAGATAAAATTCTAGTGCAAACTTCAATTCATCATCCCATACAATCTGTAGACACAATGTCCACACACAACCTCTGTGTAATCCATCTGACCCAAATCTTCTACTCATTATGAATCATAAAATACATTTTGGTTACCTTGTCCATCATTAAATAAAAGAAATGCATACATGACCTCTAACAGACTTTAGTTCGAATAACTCTCAGTAATTAAGTACGATTACGGAGTGTGAATAATCGTAATATTTCACAGTGTGTACACCACTTCAAGAATCATGGCAGAAGCAAACATGTGGAGTATTTTTTGTGTCAAGTGTCACTTACTATTTCAATTGCTCACGAAGAATGCAGTGTAATAACTGTCAATGGTCTAAACCTAATGTTGGTATGTCATGTCGTTAGCTTCCTTCCTAGTAACATAAATTTATACAGCTTCCATAAAACCTCCAGCTCATGTGACTTCTATCAAGTTTCTTGTATTAATGTCGTTCGTCGAATTATAGCAGTTCATTTTCTTATCTTAAAAATATAAGGCACTGAGCGTAAGCAAAACATGCAACAGCGAGTAAATATACCAGTAGAGAACAGAATGTCAACAAGTGGATGCAGTACAATTCCTACAACGAGGCTCTGCCAAGCGAACAATCTATAATTAATACCATAGTGTAACCTAAACTCTATGTTCGTACACTGTACATCAGCATTGCTATATTCTAAATTGAAGAGTAGTTATGACAACAAAACAGAAATGTGTAAATGTGCAATCCATAGGCAAAGCAGCAAATATATAACTTACGTAATAAACAGGTCATTAGCATCATATTAGCATAAGCAAATAAATGTTCATATGTAATCTTAATAAGTAAACATGAAGGCGCAAGCAGATAAATCACGAAGTACAAGCACTCACTACTACGACATCTCGACAAGAACTTTTCACTACCACATCTCAGCAAGCACTGTCTACTACGAGTCCTCGACAAGCACTGCACTCCGCTACTTCTCAATAATCACTGCCAGTGGAGGCGGCCGAAAAAAAATCTCTGGCGCGATCTCTGGCGCTGTGGCTCAGCGTAGCCACCTTTCAATAGGCATAGTCAAAGGCTAAAATCAACAACTACAGCGGCAAGACGCCATAAAAAATTATTACGAATACACGGTACATATGTACCAAGTCAATAATATTACTTATCCCAACCCTGTGTATGCTGCCTCGCCACAGCCAACGTACGATGGTCACAGCATATGACTTTAGTCGACAATGATATATTCTCCTTCACTATTTACAGCAATTTCCAAACACTGGGTTACTTTGGTCATAGCATGTGACCATCGTACGTTGGCAGGGGCGAGGCAGCATAGACGGGGTTGGGATAAGTACACTCCTGGAAATTGAAATAAGAACACCGTGAATTCATTGTCCCAGGAAGGGGAAACTTTATTGACACATTCCTGGGGTCAGATACATCACATGATCACACTGACAGAACCACAGGCACATAGACACAGGCAACAGAGCATGCACAATGTCGGCACTAGTACAGTGTATATCCACCTTTCGCAGCAATGCAGGCTGCTATTCTCCCATGGAGACGATCGTAGAGACGCTGGATGTAGTCCTGTGGAACGGCTTGCCATGCCATTTCCACCTGGCGCCTCAGTTGGACCAGCGTTCGTGCTGGACGTGCAGACCGCGTGAGACGACGCTTCATCCAGTCCCAAACATGCTCAATGGGGCACAGATCCGGAGATCTTGCTGGCCAGGGTAGTTGACTTACACCTTCTAGAGCACGTTGGGTGGCACGGGATACATGCGGACGTGCATTGTCCTGTTGGAACAGCAAGTTCCCTTGCCGGTCTAGGAATGGTAGAACGATGGGTTCGATGACGGTTTGGATGTACCGTGCACTATTCAGTGTCCCCTCGACGATCACCAGTGGTGTACGGCCAGTGTAGGAGATCGCTCCCCACACCATGATGCCGGGTGTTGGCCCTGTGTGCCTCGGTCGTATGCAGTCCTGATTGTGGCGCTCACCTGCACGGGGCCAAACACGCATACGACCATCATTGGCACCAAGGCAGAAGCGACTCTCATCGCTGAAGACGACACGTCTCCATTCGTACCTCTATTCACGCCTGTCGCGACACCACTGGAGGCGGGCTGCACGATGTTGGGGCGTGAGCGGAAGACGGCCTAACGGTGTGCGGGACCGTAGCCCAGCTTCATGGAGACGGTTGCGAATGGTCCTCGCCGATACCCCAGGAGCAACAGTGTCCCTAATTTGCTGGGAAGTGGCGGTGCGGTCCCCTACGGCACTGCGTAGGATCCTACGGTCTTGGCGTGCATCCGTGCGTCGCTGCGGTCCGGTCCCAGGTCGACGGGCACGTGCACCTTCCGCCGACCACTGGCGACAACATCGATGTACTGTGGAGACCTCACGCCCCACGTGTTGAGCAATTCGGCGGTACGTCCACCCGGCCTCCCGCATGCCCACTATACGCCCTCGCTCAAAGTCCGTCAACTGCACATACGGTTCACGTCCACGCTGTCGCGGCATGCTACCAGTGTTAAAGACTGCGATGGAGCTCCGTATGCCACGGCAAACTGGCTGACACTGACGGCGGCGGTGCACAAATGCTGTGCAGCTAGCGCCATTCGACGGCCAACACCGCGGTTCCTGGTGTGTCCGCTGTGCCGTGCGTGTGATCATTGCTTGTACAGCCCTCTCGCAGTGTCCGGAGCAAGTATGGTGGGTCTGACACACCGGTGTCAATGTGTTCTTTTTTCCATTTCCAGGAGTGTAGTATTATTGACTTGGTACATATGTACCGTGTATTTGTAATAATTTTTTATGGGGTCTTTCCGCTGTAGGTGCTGATTTTAGCATTTGACTATGCCTATTTCGGCAAGCTGTTTTATATTTGTTCTGAAGAAGGCGTGGTTACCCACGCTGAAACCTAGGTAAACGCCAGGTAGTTTGTGGAATCGAGGTGGATTTTTCATAATTATTTCGATACTTACGATTGCTGACGCGCTGCAATGCTGGAAGTACTTACAACACATATGCATGCCTGAGACTGTAGTCGGCAATGATATATTCTCCTTCACTATTTACAGCAATTTCCAAACACTGGGGTTACTTTTCGATTTTGCGACGGTAAAAATGATATGGTTTTGACGCGAAGAACTCGTCAAACCATGTTCGGAGCGCATTTTTGTCCGGAAAGGAAGTTAGAGATCGAAACAGATGAAATTGCAGAATGTGGGCAGGCGTTATGGTGGAGTAGCATCACTTCACGCAGTCTTCCTGGTCTTTGTTCTTGGACACTGTCTGCAATACGTCTCAGTTGTTGACGGTAAATGACAGCAGTGATGGTTACACCTCGGGGAAGCAATTAGTACTACACCACACCGTCACTGTTCCACCACATGCACAACATTATCGTTGGTGGATACGTGCAGGTGTTTCTGCGGGGAGTTGCTTTGTTTGAACTCAAACATTCCTTTCTTTTCCTCGTCTTAGAATAAAGACACTATTTCTCATCACCAGAAATTATAGGGGATAGGAATGCTCGGTGTTGTTCACGAGCCAATTAATGACGAGCAAGCAGAGACACGATGGTCATCAGCTTTTTTGTGATTTTGGCTTAGAGCGAATCGCCTGATTTCTGAACCTTGCCCGCTGCATACAAATATCGCACGATGGTAGAATGGTCACAGTTCATCACATTTGCCATTCCACGAGTACACTGACGGGTATCGTTGTGAATTGATGCATTTAAACGCTCTTTACGAAACCCCCAAATCCTTCCACTGATGTCAAAAAAATACTCCTCGCAACGAGAAAACCATTCTCTTGTGGCGCTTTGTCAAATGACATTATCACCACACACTGAGCAACGTTTCTGGCTGCCTCCGCTGCAGTCATTCCTCTACTGAACTCAAACAGACGAATATGTCGGAAATGTTCCGACTGCTCCACTTGGTACTCCATTTTCTAACGTCCACAGTCCCACTCACTATCTTCAGATGATGAAATGATAATATGCAAACTCAAATAAAAAATAACAGTTGATAAAGTCCATAGCAACCGAAATACTGATATGCAGAACAAAAACGCTATGAACTTATGCACGAATCTAAAACTAAAAGCGAACAAGGCACCAGGCTCTGCCGGAATTCCAGTTAGAGGTTACACTGAGTACACCACGCAATTGACACCTTTCCTAGCTCATATTCATGGACAATCGTTCGCGCAGTGAACAGTTCCGTTTGACTGGAAAATAGCGCAGTTCACTCCTTTTCCGCAAAAATGGTACACTACTGGCCATTAAAATTGCTACACCAATAAGAAATGCACATGATAAATGGGTATTAATTGGACAAATATATTATACTAGAACTGACATGTGATTACATTTTCACGCAATTTGGGTGCACAGATTCTGAGAAATCAGTACCCAGAACAACCACCTCTTGCCGTAATAACGACCTTGATACGACTGGGCATTGAGTCAAACAGAGCTTGGATGGCATGTACTGGTACAGCTGCCCATGCAGCTTCAACACAATACCACAGTTCATCTAGAGTAGTGACCGGCGTATTGCGACGAGCCAGTTCCTCGGCCACCATTGACCAGACGTTTTCAATTGGTCAGAGATCTGGAGAATGTCCTGGCCAGGGCAGCAGTTGAACATTTTTTGTATCCAGAAAGGCCCGTACAGGACCTGCAACATGCGGTCGTGCATTATCCTGCTGAAATGAAGGGTTTCGCAGGGATCGAATGAAGGGTAGTGCCACGGGTCGTAACACAACGACGTTTTGCCATTCGTGCACCCGGGTTCGTCGTTGAGTACACCATCGCAGGCGCTCCTGCCTGTGATGCAGCGTCATGGGTAACTGCAGCCATGGTCTCCGAGCTGATAGTCCATGCTGCTGCAAACAAACTGTTCGTGCAGATGGTTGTTGTCTTGCAAACGTCCCCATCTGTTGACTCAGGGATCGAGACGTGGCTGCACGATCCATTACAGCCATGCGGATAAGATGCTTGTCATCTCGACTGCTAGTGATACGAGGCCGTTGGGATCCAGCACGGTGTTCCGTATTACCCTCCTTGAACCCAACGATTCCACATTCTGCTAACAATCATTGGATCTCGACCAACGCTAGCAGCAATGTCGCGATACCATAAACCGCAATCGCGATAGGCTACAATCCGACCTTTATCAAAGTCGGAAACGTGATGGTACGCATTACTCCTGCTTACACGAGGCATCACAACAACGTTTCACCAGGCAACGCCGGTCAATTGCTGTTTGCGTATGAGAAATCGGTTGGAAACTTTCCTCACGTCAGCACGTTGTAGGTGTCGCCACCGGCGCCAACCTTGTGTGAATGCTCTGAAAAGCTAATCATTTGCATATCACAGCATCTTCTTCCCGTCGGTTAAATTTCGCGTCTGCAGCACGTCATCTTCGTGGTGTAGCAATATTAATGTCAAGTGGTTTAATAGATTGGATGCACAGAATTCTAGACGAAATATCGCTAACTTCCGACTGTTGCCGAATCGTAAGGCACATGATAAGCTAAAAAAATAGTAAGCTACCAGAGGACTAAAAGTTTCTCTCTAAGTCTCAGCAGAGATTTATAAATAAAAAACCACTCGTTTGAAAGGGAGCATGCACTATATCTTGTAAACAAAGAAGGCAACAGGTAGGCAGCTGTGTGTTCCTAGATTTTCTAAAGCAGCTCGACACTGTACCACTCTTAGCCGAGAGTAGAGTGTCAAGGAGGGAAAGGGAACACAGAACACTTCAACAGTATTCAAGGTCACTGGCGACCTGTGACGCCTGTCACTCCTGGGGAGGGGAAGGAGGAGGGAGAGAAGAGGCTGGGCAGGGGAGGAGAGCCAGTCGTATTATAAGACATCATCCTTGCGTCTACCAATCGCTTATGGGCCCCGGCGCACTTATGTCTCAGCCTATGGCGCTCAAGCTCATCCCTGTGCCCTTTGACCAAGTCTAACTTTTATGATCCGATTGTATGACTGCCAGCATTTGCTGTCTGTATTTCATGCTGGTGAGAGGACCAATCAGCCCCACTGCTTTAGAGCAATATGCTCTACATTCTACACTCCTGGAAATGGAAAAAAGAACACATTGACACCGGTGTGTCAGACCCACCATACTTGCTCCGGACACTGCGAGAGGGCTGTACAAGCAATGATCACACGCACGGCACAGCGGACACACCAGGAACCGTGGTGTTGGCCGTCGAATGGCACTAGCTGCGCAGCATTTGTGCACCGCCGCCGTCAGTGTCAGCCAGTTTGCCGTGGCATACGGAGCTCCATCGCAGTCTTTAACACTGGTAACATGCCGCGACAGCGTGGACGTGAACCGCATGTGCAGTTGACGGACTTTGAGCGAGGGCGTATAGTGGGCATGCGGGAGGCCGGGTGGACGTACCGCCGAATTGCTCAACACGTGGGGCGTGAGGTCTCCACAGTACATCGATGTTGTCGCCAGTGGTCGGCGGAAGGTGCACGTGCCCGTCGACCTGGGACCGGACCGCAGCGACGCACGGATGCACGCCAAGACCGTAGGATCCTACGCAGTGCCGTAGGGGACCGCACCGCCACTTCCCAGCAAATTAGGGACACTGTTGCTCCTGGGGTATCGGCGAGGACCATTCGCAACCGTCTCCATGAAGCTGGGCTACGGTCCCGCACACCGTTAGGCCGTCTTCCGCTCACGCCCCAACATCGTGCAGCCCGCCTCCAGTGGTGTCGCGACAGGCGTGAATGGAGGGACGAATTGAGACGTGTCGTCTTCAGCGATGAGAGTCGCTTCTGCCTTGGTGCCAATGATGGTCGTATGCGTGTTTGGCGCCGTGCAGGTGAGCGCCACAATCAGGACTGCATACGACCGAGGCACACAGGGCCAACACCCGGCATCATGGTGTGGGGAGCGATCCCCTACACTGGCCGTACACCACTGGTGATCGTTGAGGGGACACTGAATAGTGCACGGTACATCCAAACCGTCATCGAACCCATCGTTCTACCATTCCTAGACTGGCAAGGGAACTTGCTGTTCCAACAGGACAATGCACGTCCGCATGTATCCCGTGCCACCCAACGTGCTCTAGAAGGTGTAAGTCAACTACCCTGGCCAGCAAGATCTCCGGATCTGTCCCCCATTGAGCATGTTTGGGAGTGGATGAAACGTCGTCTCACGCGGTCTGCACGTCCAGCACGAACGCTGGTCCAACTGAGGCGCCAGGTGGAAATGGCATGGCAAGCCGTTCCACAGGACTACATCCAGCATCTCTACGATCGTCTCCATGGGAGAATAGCAGCCTGCATTGCTGCGAAAGGTGGATATACACTGTACTAGTGCCGACATTGTGCATGCTCTGTTGCCTGTGTCTATGTGCCTGTGGTTCTGTCAGTGTGATCATGTGATGTATCTGACCCCAGGAATGTGTCAATAAAGTTTCCCCTTCCTGGGACAATGAATTCACGGTGTTCTTATTTCAATTTCCAGGAGTGTAGTTCAGTGCTTTGTAGTGAGGATTAGGGTGTGAGTATTTGCCATAACAAATTATTCCACTTATGTGAGTTCTGCTAATCGCTGTAGCGAGAAGCTGATTTAAAAAAAGGGCGCGGTAAGGTACTTTTGCAGTATAAAATAATGACATTATAGCATACTCTGCCAAACAGCAGGAAACGTTAGTTGAGGATGCCCTGTGCTCTCAGGGAATTTGTTCTGAATAATTTATGAAAAACATGACATTATTATCAGACTGTTAACCCTGTATGAAGTGCGCCAACCAAAAAAACCTTGTGTTGTATCATTCCATTATTGCTTTACAATTGGAAGCCAATTTCTATCTCTTCACAATTGCTTCAGCTAATGCAGTGTTAAGCACTCCGTCTTCAGGCCACGAGTGGCCAACCGGGCCAATCCCACCGCCGTGTCATCCTCAGTGGAGGATGCGGATAGGAGGCGTGTGGGGTCAGCACACCGCTCTCCCGGTCGTTATGATGGTATTCTTGACCGAAGCCACTACTATTCGGTCGAGTAGCTCCTCAATTGGCATCATGAGGCTAAGTCCACCCCGAAAAATGGCAACAGCGCATGGCGGCTGGATGGTCACCCATCCAAGTGCCGGCCAGGCCCAACAGTGCTTAACTTCGGTGATCTCACGGGAACCGGTGTACCCACTGCGGCAAGGCCGTTGCCTAATGCAGTGATAAGCAGTGTTCTTATTCATCCAAGTCAGTTGCACTAATATAAAATAAACACCATGCCAGGTGAGACAAAATTTAGAATCCACAGAAGAAAATAACCCATATTATGAGGTAACAGCACAACCTCTTAATGAAGTAGTTGCTTACAAGGTAATTAGTAATGGAATAAGTATTTGGGGTGGATCTGATGCAACCGCGCTGTTCAATGCTCCGTGTGGGTCATTACTGTGTGGTAACAGTGTGGCGACAGAGTGATGCAATGGAAGATTCTTTTATTGCTGCGTGATTAAACACAAATTCTGTTTGATTAAACAGTGATTTAACTCTTGTCAGTTAATTTTACCGTTGTTTAACTAAACTAAGATTAAACTGTGATTCTGCTCAAACATGCTTACCTTGGTATCTTACAGACAGCTTTTCCTTATATGTGTGTGCAAAGTACGCAGTGTGCCCTCTCATTGGCGCCAGATCGGGGGCTAAGGTGATGCATGCAGCAAACACAGCAATTTATGTGTTTGCACAACTGCCTACCTGATGAAGGTAAAGCATCTGTATACCCTACAGTGCTAGCTGAGCAGTGTATCATTTTGTGACATTTCACGCTATAACATGCCAAGACAATGAGTAAATACATCACCGAATAAGTTGATGTTTAGAGACCAAATTACATGCATTTGCATGTTGCATATGCATTTGCATATTTGGCTCCTTTTCACCGGTTATTGCATATTTTAACTAAAATCTAGTGACGATGCATATTTTCGAGCTATGTTTACAATATTTTAAAAATTTAGACGAGCTGTCTCTACTCCGATCTAGTTCGGATGTCTCACAGATTGACTGCGACCTAGAACTGCGTGCAATCGCTAACCGAGAGACCGCTGCCTGGTGAAATCATCATAGACGAGAAACAGGAACAGGCAGACAGAGAAGGTTCCTGGGCTCGCGCCCCCTGTCAATCCCCTTCGCCCTCATACCGAACGCGTCGGCAAAAATTAAATTAAAATACGTAAGGTTTTAGTCGCACGTCCATTGTTTCAATTCAGCTTTCTATTTACTTGTACACAGTTGAACGTGTTTACGACTTGTAGAATGTAACGTGTTGTGCGCCATGCCGCCTGAAGAAAACGTCATTTCGTGGATAGCTGGCCACCCTGGAACATTTGCGTATGAGGGAATTGTTTTATATTATCGAGTTTGCGAGAAAAACACTTCGTGGGAAAAAATGTTGCAAATAGACCAGCATGTCTACACAAGTCTTCATATCGCAGGAATGCAGAAGAAAGGACCACGACAACAACTTCTGACAACAGCGAGTTGCAGTAGCAGGGATTTGTCAGAAGGTATCCAAAAAGTCGGTTTCACATGGATCGATGTGAAACATTCATTGCAAGTAATATTCCTCTTCATAAACTTACAAACCCTATCCTCAAAGGCTTCCTGCATAAATATCGCTTGAATTAAAATATACCAGATTTATCAACATTGCGTAAAAATTACATACCGACAATCTACGTAAATGTTCTGGAAGATGTTGTGGCGTAACAAGCTAGTTACGCCACATTGCGAAGTGAGCCGAAAGAACGGCACGCGTACACACACGCCGACTGGCGTCAATTCTGGAACAGGATAACTATTGAATGGTAGCAAGAAAAGTACGTAGCTGCTTTATACTTAACTTTTAATCATTGTTGTATACGTCGTTCTTCTTGAGACATTTATACGATAACTCTCAAACTATGTAAGGCTAATGGCGCCTTGCTAGGTCGTAGCCATGGACTTAGCAGAAGGCTATTCTAACTGTCTCTCGGCAAATGAGAGGAAGGCTTCGTCCGTATTGTCGCTAGCAATGTCGTCCGTACAACTGGGCGAGTGCTCTATCGTATCTCGAGACCTGCCTTGTGGTGGCGCTCGGTCTGCGATCACACAGTGGCGACACGCGGGTCCGACATGTACTAAATGGACCGCGGCCGATTTAAGCTACCACCTAGCAAGTGTGGTGTCTGGCGGTGACACCACAGAAGAAATACGCAGTGAACTCAAGGACAGCATTATCTGGATTTCAGTTGACACAACGACAGACACTTGAGCCGTTACGTCGCAAATTTAATTGTTGGTGCTTTAAAAGAAGAGAATTCTTCTTCCTAGCTAGCGGCGTGCAAAGAACTTGAAAAAGTATATCATTCTACGATCGCCAGATTCGTGAATGAGAGTATTAGAAAATATTTCCAGAATGTTCTGGAGGTGAAAGGGCGTTTGAGTTTATTTCAGATCGTACTCTCTATATGATCAAAGCGGGAAAAGCCCTCCGAGTATTTTATCCCAATTTGGTTCATGTGACGTTCTTTGCTCATGGAATACATCGGCTTGCTGAAGAAGTACTTTCCACGTTTGTGAATGTAAATAAATTGATTTCGTCCACAAAGAAACTGTTTCTAAAGGCTCCTGCTCGCATCAAGACCGACAAAGAAAAACTACCAAATGTGCTTTTACCTCCCGAACCAGTGGTAACACCTTGGGGTACGTGGGTCGAAGCTGTGTTGTTTTACAATGAACATTTCGAGGCCATTAGAGGGGTAGTAAACGACTTCGATAGTGCACAGGCTTTGGCAGTTTTCCAGTGCATGGAAGCTTTTAATGATTCCGGTATTAAAAAAGACATTGCTGTGATTACCACTCATTTTCGCATATACCTGCAAGTATTAAAAAGCTTGAAACTCAAGATCTGGCGCTGAATGAATCTATTCAGTTAATGAATAAAGTTGTTCTAGTGAACGACTCATTGCCGGAGGTATTCCCAAAAAAATTTAAAGAGATGTTTGAAAACATTTTAAACAATAACCCAGGCTTTGAAGTCATGTGGCATATTGAACATACGGGGAAATTTGTATGAGTCACAGTTGAGAGCATCAAGATGGGAAAATTGTGTATGGTTCAGCACATCACTATCATAAAGGCTTTCCTCGAATAAATAATAATAAAATGACGATGGGACCACGTAAATTTCATTTTTGACTGGAAGCAGCAGCTAATTTCAGTATGTGAATTTTCGATTTGTCTCGTAAAGCAGGGGTTTTACTTAGTTTCAAATATATATAACGTTACCAGTACGAGGTTATGTTAAAGCTATCATGTGCTCGTTGTAAATGGTAAACTTGATAAGAGTAGGAGATCTTGAATAATTGTCGATATTAAACTGTCTGTTGCAGCTGTATTTCTGTCCTATAAATAAGAGTATCGTTTAATGAAAGTCAGAGTACGAGACTCGTTAAAATTGCTATCAGTGGATATATGTGAGAAGATAATTAATAAATGCAGATGTAAGATGAACAGAGGGTATGCAGGCATGATGTTATAAAATGAGTACATAACGACTAAAAAGAATGAGTGATCTCACGAATGCAGTGAAGAACCATAAATGTGAGTGAAGAGCAAAGGAGAATGATGCAATTTTATTGGAGTCTTGAGGCAACGTGAGGAAGTCTCTGTGAACAACATAGTTATGGATATCTGGATTTTTAAAATTATTTTAATTGTCCTTAGCTGATGGAAAGATTTGCATTCTAGTTAAAGGGTTTTTTTTTTTGTTTTCACCAAATGAGGGTCTAGAGTGCGAGATGAAGTTTGAGTTAGATAACTAATATACACACAAAAGAATACATCAGGATCCATGTGCGAAGAGAGTGTAGTGTTGTAGTGTCGTATCAAATGAGTTCAACGTCAGTTGTAGGTGTGGGCACAAATATAACGTAGTTGGGGACATTATCTTTTATTTTTGTTTGAGAGCGTAAGATGCAGGTATTAGTTATTGTAAGCAAGTTTTTGGCTTCCTTGGTTAAAGAGGACGATTATAAAACCGAGCGAGGTGGCGCAGAGGTTAGCACACTGGACTTGCATTCGGGAGGACCACAGATCAATCCCGCGTCCGGCCATCCTGATTTAGGTTTCCCGCGATTTCCCTACATCGCTCCAGGCAAATGCCGTGATGGTTCCTTTGAAAGGGCACGATCGACTTCGTTGCCCGTCCTTCCCTAAACCGATGAGACCGATGACCTCGCAGTTTGGTCTCTTCCCCCAAAACAACCCAACCAACAATTATAAATTAAGATCTTTGTAGTATGCTAAACTAGCTTATGGACGAACAACTGACAATACAAAAACCTAATGATGACAATGAATAGTAACTGGAAAAGAAGAGCATCTATATAACTATTGTATTTTTTGTTTAAGCAGTCAAGATAATTCATAAGAATAGCAGTCAACAAAAGGAAGGACGGAACAAGATCACGTTCTGCATACACAAGGATAAATATGGGCAGATAAAAAAAAAACGAGATGAAAGGGTAAAGAAGCAGTAATCGCAACAGGCAATGTGGTACATTATTTAATCATCTGTTGTCCGATATCTCGAATTAGAAGAAAATTTGTCTTTCTTTTGTTGCGCATTGTAACAAGTTCTGTTTTACTTATGTTCAGATAGTGGTGCATGCCAAAGATCTCACCAACTGAAAACGTCTGGTCAATTGTGGCCGAGCAACTGGCTCATCACAATACGCCAGACACTCCTCTTGAGGAGCATGGGCAGCTGTACCTGTACACGCCATCCAAGCTCTGTTTGACCCAATGTCCAGGCTTATGAAGGCCGTTATTACGGCCAGAAGTGGTTGTTCTGGGTACTGATGTCTGGGGATCTATGCACCCAAATTGCGTGAAAATGTAATCACATGTCAGTTCTAGTATAATATATTTGTCCAATGAATACCCGTTTATCATCCGCATTTCTTCTTGGTGTAGCAATTTTAATGGCCAGTAGTGTATTATTGTACATCTGTGTCAACCAATCAAATAATAAAGGCTTGCTTCTTCTCACTTTTTTATATGTAAATCAAATTAATAATTCAACGAATCTTGTTCAGATCCTTCGAACATTTCTTGGATCGGTAAGAGAATAATAGCAGTATTTTTAAGGTCAGGTCACCTTCTCATTGTCTGTCTTACTAACAGCTAAAAGGGCCGGTTAAGTCCGTTTATATGTTTGTCTCTTTCAAATATGACTTTTTCTTGTGTTGAGTGACACCAGCATGAAGGATATACCATATTCCTTACAAGTCATCATCATCAAAATTACTGAACACGAATCGTTCGTGCCGGTAAAGGGAGAAGTCGCAGGTGCTTGTGCAAGAGATGAATCGGATAATCACTCGAAATGCGTGTTAATTGATTTCACGCACACAGCAACATCTCCCGGAAGACTATTCCTGCTCTCCCCCACTCCCTCGGTCTCGCCATCACCAGAGCTACCAACATCCGCTTAGCTCCTGATCCCACGTTACCGTCGTTGGGCCTGAAAATTTTCACCGAGGCTTCTGCGACCCTCAACTGTAAATAAGTTAGCATGTTGTTGTTTTCAGAATTTTTTTGACACGGTTTCCATGTCAGTAATTACACTGCCAACAGCTGCTCCAACGTCGGACTGGAAACTGATGCTAGATGTGAACTTGCTGGGGCTAAGCATCTGTACCAGGGAGGCCGTGCAGGACATGTTCAAGAGAGGTGTCGACGACGGCTTCATTGTGCACATTTGTAGGTAAGAGAGCGCCGATGTTTACACGACTGTCGAAAAATAACTCTACTTCTTTTTTTGAGTCATCAGTCATATAATCATGTTTAATGTGGCCCGCTACGACTTTCTCTCTTGTGCAAACCTCCTCATTTCAAGTAGCAATTGCACTCTACATCATCAATTATCAGTTGGACGTATTGTAATCTCCGTCTTCCCCTACAGTTTTTACCATCCACAGCCCCGTCTCCTACCGTAGAACTTATTCCTTGGTGTTTTAACATTTGTACTATCATCCCGTTCGTTCTTCTTGTCGATTTTACGGAGACCTTGCTCATTCCTTATCATTCTACCTAACCTTCAAAATACTTCTTCTGTACCAGCTACTCAAACGCTTCGATTCTCTTCTTTTCCCGTTTTCCCACAGTCGATGATTCATTATCGTACAAGACGGCGCTCCAGACGTGCAGTCTCAGAAATTTCTTCATGTTGAGGCCTATATTTGATACTAGCAGAAATGGTCAGGATGTCTACTTTGTCTGTGCCTGTCTGAGTGCTCCATGCTCCTTTCTTCGTTTTCTATGCGTTTTTTGTGGCCACAGGGTGGCAGAATTCCCTACCTCCGGACTCTACACCGTGGTCTCCAATTTTGATGGTAAGGTTCTTACTAACCTCACTTCTGATAGTCCTCATTAGGCCTACTTTCCTCTTCCTTCAGATTACTCTCAGTCCATAGTCTGTACTCATTAGACGATTCATTTCATCCTATATATACTGAAATTCTTCTTCACTTTGACTGGGGATAGCAATGTTATAATCGAATCTTAGAACTGACATCCTCCAACCCTAGTTTTTAATCCCTCTCTAGAACGTTTCTTTTATATCTGTCATTGGTTCTTCGATGCATAGACTCAATAGTAGGGGCGAAAGACTGCCTCCTTGTCTTATTCCCTCACTGATCTGAGTACTTCATTCTTGAACTTCAATCTTATTTTCCCTCTTTTGGCTCTTGTAGATGTTGGATACCATCCGGGTTTCATTATAGCTTATTCCTGTTTTTCTCATGTTTTAGGACCTTATTCCTATTTTCCCATATTTTAGAACATCTTGTACCATTTCACATTGTCGTACCCACTTTCAAAGTCGACAGTTCGTACGTAGATATATTTTTCTTTAGTTTTACTTCCGTGAACAATTTCAACGTCAGAACTGACTCTCTGGTGCCTTTACCTATCCGAAAGCTACACTAATCGTCATCTATTAGATCATCAGTTTACTTTTCCATTTTTCTGAACATAATTCGTTCAGCAGCTTGGATGCATGAGCCGTTAAGCTGATTGTGCGACGGTTTTCGCACTTATCTGCTCTTGCTATCTTCGGGATTGTGTTGATGATATTATTTCGGAGGCTGGAATGCCTCCAAGGTCATAGATACCACATATCAACTTGAATAGTCGCTTAGTTGCCACCTTCACCTATGCTTTGAGAAATTCCGATGGAATTTTATCGATCTCTTCTGCCTAATATATATATAGCGAGAAATTATTACGACGACTTTACATCTCGTTGCAACAGCGACTCAGTATTAAAAAAAAGTTATTAATAAAGTTCACAGTTGCATGGCCGCATCCGGCCTTATAATGTGTTAAAACTTGCAAAACATTAAAAAATTATGAAGAAACAGATTGTGGTTGCTCAGCCATAAGAATATTATGTAACAATCTTGAACACTCATGCTGCCTTCACAGTACATGTATCTATTGAGAATTTATAGTAATGGCAAAAACTGCATATCAGCTTAGTAGCTCATCTATAATTATTCATACAGATGACTGATTATAAACGTAGTTCATTATGAAGATTTCTGATGTCAGCTTTCATATGGCATATCATATGAATACATTGCTCAAATGGCTCATATGTTATAATTTTTAAGCTATTGTACCTAAAATAATTATAACTTTTAAAATGTTGGGTCTAGAATTATGCTTAAAGTTGCAGCGGCCTCGACTCAATGACGTGACTTTTATGGTATGTTTAAGTTTTTCTGTAGCACGTCTGTATAGTACGTAACGTAATTTTAGTAGAAATCTAATATTCACACTCTCATTTCAACCATCTGTATCCACCATAGTCCTGCCTCCACTTGCAGGAGAGCTAGCTTGCTCCTGCATCCCAGAGCAACCCATATCCTGTAACTCAGCCACCAGCGCTACCCGAACGCTTGTCTCTGCCCGCTTGCCTCGACTGGCTGGCAATATTTCGGCCAGCTATCGATTGAACACCATTGGCACTTCCCCTGCGAGCCAGACTGCCCTTAACGTCACAACACGTCAATAGCTCTCCTCCAGCGAAAGCAGTATTTTGCGACCTTCCTACCAAGAAATCACCAATCCAGTCACATACTTTATTTGATACTCCATAAATTCATACTTTCGTTAGTTAGTGTTTCTGTGGTACTGAGGAAAATTCTTTCTGGAAGTCAAGAAATACCACTTTTATCCCTTGGCTTTCAGGATATCATGTGAGAAAAACGAGACAGGTCTCAGTGTTCAAACGTAATGAAATATAGTACGACTCTACAAGAGATGGATGTGTAGAATTCTGGACGGTAGTTTTGTGGACCACTTCTCTTACCTTTCCTGTAGGCTGGTCAGACATTTGCTTTCTGCGAACTACTCGACACAGTTTTTCATTTGAGGGACCTACAGTATACAACAGTTAACAGGGGCTAATTCGTCTGCATATTACGTGTAGAATCTGATAGACATTCCAAAACTCCCTGAAGTCAAATGTTCAGTTTTACTGATATCAGTTGTTCCTCACTGCCAGTGACACTAATATTCATTTCACTCATATTCGCAGTTGAGTAAGAATTAAACTGGGCTAGTGTTCTTGGAATGTCTTCAGTAAAGGAAAATGTGAAAACGTTCAGCTTTTCTGCTTATTTCTTGCTATCCTCAATTTCAGCTACTTCGACACCCATGAGTGTCTTGAGACTAGCTTTGGTGGCACTGACAGCCTCTAAATACGACAAAAATTTATTGGGCTTTGTAAGAAGTTTTTCGTTAAGATTCTGCTACCTGTACCGACTGAAGGCGTCACGCTTTGTCCTTTTGAGAGCTACGCCTGCCATTCAGGATCCCTATCTATAGGACTTTGCCTGGCTTTACACCTGTTGTGTTACGTGATTCGTCTGAATTTTTTGCTTTGACTGTTACAAAGGTATATGCCTCTCTGTTTGCTAGTATCGCCGGTCACGTGCCAATACACGACGCTGAGTACTCCATGTACTATGCCAGCAAGGTAGCTGTGAAAACGCTGCTTGAAGGACTAAGAAAGGACTTGGTTGCTAGGAAGAGCGATATACGAGTTGGAGTAAGTGCACTTCACTGATTCATATTATAAATACTGTAGCTTAAAAGAAGTATATGAATTAATGTCTTTTGCCCTATTCGCCATCACAGCAGTTAATTAACAGAAGTAGAAAAAAGTCGACATCAGGTAATCGCTATCCCCCATTAGCATCATTTAATGATTTGCAATTTCTTAATAGATATAATGGAATGCTCCTTTTCTCTATGTGCTCAAAGAACGGTCTTTTTATCGTTTTGTAAATATGTCTACAGCTGGTGTGAAAACAGAATTATGATGTTTATAGAAAAAGAGAAGCTAAAAGGGCTCCTTGGTACTTCGAAACATTAAAATAATTATACAGCTCTCGGCTAGCAAAAACCTTTGGGAATGGGGTAACTGACAGGAAGCCCTGTAAACCCGTTCCATTTCAGAATATAGTGCATCCATCAATGTGGTACCACTAGAATTGTCTATAAATCCGTTCCATTTCAGAAAATAGAACATCTCCAGCAGTAGCATCAGTACACTAATATACCACTGAATGAAATTTATGGAATTTATTGATACCTAATTTTGTTCACAAACGTTTTTTATGTCGATTTTTGTGCCACAAAATCACCCTATTACACTAAAATTTTCACGTGCAGTCCTCTGCTTTTAGAAATGAAATGGCATTTTGTTCTACTCTGGTTGGTAGTAAAATTATAGGTGAATTATCGTTTTCTAATATTAAATAACAGACCTATTCCAAAACTCACGAATTGATCAGTTGTTTATTATTGTGTTGTTCAAATGACAGTTTAACCCTGTATACTGGTTTTTAGACTAATAATAATGAGAAAAGGGTAGTAATACTCAGTATGATATTTTAAAAACACTTTCTCTTGTGTGTACTTTACACTGGACAATACGGCTTGACATATTGTTTAAGAGACATTTGATTTCTATGAGTAATCTATATCTTTCTCACAAAGCTGGTATGAATATTGCAAATGAAAGAAAAGGAACCATGCTTAAACTGAACAGTATATAATAACCTTCTGGCGAAAGGTACTAAGTGCCCAAAACAGGTAAAAAATTAAATTTGTTTTATGCAACTACATTATTTCATTACATAAATGTTTACTTTACCTTGTTTCCAACGTGATGAGTTACATTTATGTATTTACACTTATGTAAAACCGAACTTTTACAATATATATATATATATATATATATATATATATATATATATATATATATATATATATATATATTTGTGTGTGTGTGTTTGTGTTGGGGCTCAACGCCAAGGTTATCAGCGCCATTTTTTCAATATAAATGGCATATATATGTCAACAGTTCTTTTATGACCCCTGAAAGCATTCTACTTCTGAATCATTTAGAACACTCATTTACAATTATGCACTATTATTTCATAGATTTCTAGGTCTTCTTTGGAGACTGCAGATAATCTTTTTATAAGATACTACCCATTGATCTTTACGTAACACATTTTTATATGCTTCTTTTCCCATCTATGTTCGACATATGCCAGAAAAGAATTTGGACCAGTAAAACTTTGGTTTTGACACACCTGACAACTCTTACCTATTTATCTTACCTTCCCTTATTTTCCATTGTACAATTTCTTTGCAAGCTTTGTTATTCTATTTTACTGCTTTTTTATTTTACTTTTGAATATTTTAGAAACTTTGTGATCTGAATGATTATTTTCCTATTCTTTTTAGCTCCTTATTCAGTAAGGTGGTAACATATTTTATATTAATTCTGTATATCCTTACTAGAAGGAGTTTACTGTGATACAGAAACAGTCATTTCTGAAATGAATTTATTTCTCAATTATGATCTATGGTTAACTTTCACAACATACTTGAATGATCTGGAATAAGTCAATATACAGGTCATTTACTTATTTTGTATCTGAAAATGGCCAAATGCTGTAATTTACAGATGAGTTCACACAATGAGAAGAGGTTTGATAAATATGTAATATTTTTGCTCTAAATTAGCTACAAGTTCCTAAACAAAAATCCTTATGTGGAATAGAAAAATATTTAGTGTACTTCATAATTTAACTGTGCAGTGTGGTATGTACAAAGAATCACTGCCTAAATGATCAAAGCTTTCAGCTCAGAAAATGATGGTAGTACTACTACCACTCTCAGTTTTAATGAAGAGTACTGAAGGCAATTTTTCCTCTTGTAAGTGTAATTTTTCTTCTCATACTGTAATAATCGACAACATTTTCTTTTCTGGACTCTAATGCATTACTTACATCAAATACTGTTAGATGAAATATGTACTCTGATGACTGTTAAATAGTTGTCTGCAAGTTGAACATAGGCGAGAACAATTTACTATTTTCACAGCATCCATATGCAGAATGGAAACCTTAAAAAAACATGAATTAGCCCATAATATAATTCATTATCTCACTGATGAATGAAAACAGAAAAATATATTAGCTTACCGATTGTGCCATTGTCAGTTTTAGAGAAATCTGTATTGCATCTGAGTTGCTAAAGTAGCTCGACAATACATTTTTTCTCAAATTTAAATGCTCATCAAAAAGTTTTAAAGTTTATGATTTATTTATTAACTCTTGTCCACCCTTTAAGTTTATCATAAATGTTGTGCCCTTTAATTAAGAGAGACACTATTTATAGAAAACTAGTCAATTGTTATTTTAAACAAATTATTTTTGCAATTTCCTCTGATGGTATTCATATACTAGAATTGATTATACAGTCTATAATTTGAAAAAAAGTGGTAATTCAGCTTTATGTATATAAATGGGAAATCAGCCGTGTAGAGAATGAACAGATAAAACTTTGGAGGTTGATTAGTGACATTTTCTATGTACACTCACTGTTGATTTTACCTACAACTCTCTTACCTTACAGTTGTACAGTGATATACTGTCACTATCATCTACTTGTATCTTCACTGAAACATTTTTCCATTCATATGATCAGTAAGGAAATTACAGTTGAGTGATCTCCGTTTGGCCATGTTTATTTATGTATATTTCATACATGTAAATGAATTCCTCACTTCCATTTTGTTGTAGGCTACAAAATCTCTTTTATGTTTACTGCCCAGTGGATTACTGTCATTATTTGGTATGAACACCTACTTTGACTATAATATAATGCTTGTTACGTCCATTAAAATTTATAGCTCTTTGTGCCTGCTTGTCTTTCCCACCACCATATATACATTTGTGCTTAGAGGTTCCCACAGTCAGTATATCCAATTTTTAGTGAATGTGATCTTTGGTTGCGATTTATGGGATATTATTTTCTGATTTCATTTGCCATGTACTAGTATATCATTCCTACATGAAAGTGAATTGGAATATACAAATGTCTTCAAGTATTAGATATTTTTCTCGTTTCTTTTCATTCTATATAGCTTATTGCTTTGCTAAATTCGCTGTCAAGTAATCCGTTATTCACAATTATTTGAACTTAGAAATTCCATATAATACATTCCAATAATGCAAATTTATTATTAGCCTGGATTTGTTACCCACTTATATAAGAAGCAGGTGGAAGTCTCCATCGTTTATACAGATAATGAACAGCAGAGGGCCTATAGCACTACGTTGGGGAAAGCCAGAAATCACTTCAGTTGTCAGAATTGTGGACTTTCTGACAGGAAATCACGAATCCAGTCACATAAATGAGACGATATTCCATGAACACGTAATTGCAACTTCAAGCCGTTTGTGAGGTACGGCGTAAAAAACTTTCTGGGAATCTAGAAATACGGAATCAAATTGAAATCCCTTGTCGATAGCCCTCAATACTTCGTATGAGTAAAGAGTTAGTTGTGTTTCAAAACAACGATGTTTTCTAAATTCGTGTTGACTGTGTGCCAGTAGACCAGTCTCTTCGAGGCAATTCGTAATGTTCAAACACAATATATGTTCAACGATCCTGCTGCATATCCATGTTAGTGATATGGTCCTGTGATTTCATACTATGTTCCTCAAAATCCGTGCGCCAATGTCTCAAAAACGAGCAACAACTGATATATGAGTTGTTGTATTTTGTAATTGACATTTGATGAGATCATTCTTTGGTTGTTCCGATTAGTGTTTTTCTGCTGATGTTTTGGAAGTATGAATGCAGAATACTTGCTTGTGAGGAGCTTAGTATTTGTTTGGTTAAATGAGTCTTTAAAAAATACCATACCTGAAACTTAGCAAATCAGAGGTTCATGGCAATTTGGAGCATGGGAGAGGGAGACCCAAATATATGTGACTATTTTAAAACAACGGATTTGAAATCTAAAGACCTAAATTTGATTGGTGTAGCTTCAGGTACAGTTCGTTTATCAATAGAATTTTAGATTCTCACTCTCCACCTAACATGTGACTGCTCGCGTAAATTTCATTACAGTCTGCAAACACCAGTCTGAACAGATTGTTTGCAGATCATATTGTCATTTACCATCCAGCAGTCACCAGAAGACCAAAACTAATTGCAAAACGGTTTACAGAAGATATCTGTTTGGTCCGGTAATCGGCAATTGACGCTAAATTATGAAAAGTGTGCGTTCATCCACATGACTGCTAAAAGGAATTCGTTAATCTTCGGTTTCACGATAAATCAATCTAATCTAAAAACCGTAAATTCAACTAAATACCAAGGAATTACAATTACAAACATCTTAAATTGGAAAGAATACAAAGAATATGTTGTGGAGAAGGTAAACCAAAGACGGCGTTTTTTTGGTAGAACACTTAGAAGAGGGAACAGATCTACTAAACACACTGCATACTCCACGCTTGACCGTCGTCTTCCGGAGTGCTGCTGTGCGCTGTGAGATCCTTATCAGACAGGATTAACAGAGTACATCGAAAAAGTTCAAAGAAGGGCAGCACGTTTTGCATTATCGAGAAATAGGGAACACACTGTCACGGATATGGTACAGGATATATGGAGGACATCACCAAAACAAAAGCCCTTCTCGTTGGGGCGGGATCTTCTCACGAAATTTCAATCACAATCTTTCTCCGCCAAATGCGAAAATATTTTGCTGACGCCGACCTACATAGGGAGAAACGATCATCACAATGAAATAATGGAAATCAGAGTTCGTATGGAAAGATGTAGGTGTTCATTATAGGTGTTTATTATTTCCGCGTGCTGTTCGAGAGTCGAATAATAGAGAATTATTGTGAAGGTGGTTCTTCTGCCAGGCATGTTAGTGTGATTTGCAGAGTAGCCACGTGAGTGTAGGTGTAGATACAGATGAAGGTTTCTCAAAAGACCACCGTTATGTGTACAGATTTCTATCTCCACAACGTACGAAAAGTAAAGTTAGTAAAGAATCTCAGCTCATTCTCTGTGTTACTTCATGCTACAACAACCTCGAACCAGATTCTCTTTTCTTCTTTCATCAGTCTTCTGACTGGTTTGACGCGGCCCGCCATGAATTTCTTTCCTGTGCCAAAACAACTCTTCATCTCACAATAGCACTTGTAACCTAAGCCCCAGTTATTTGCTGGATGTATTCTGATCTCCCCCCCCCCCCCCCCCCAGTCTGGATGATTGACTGATCTGGCCTTGTAACACTAATCAAAACAGCCTTGCTGTGCTGGTACTGCGAACGGCTGAAAGTAAGGGGAAACTACGGCCGTAAGTTTTCCCGAGGGCATGCAGCTTTACTGTATGGTTAAATGATGATGGCGTCGTCTTGGGTAAAATATTCCGGAGGTAAAATGGTCCCCCAATTCCGATCACCGGGCGGGGACTACTCAAGAGGATGCCGTTATCAGGAGAAAGAAAACTGGCGTTCTACGAATCAGAGCGTGGAATGTCAGATCCCTTAATCGGGCAGGTAGGTTAGAAAATTTAAATAGGGAAATGGATAGGTTAAAGTTAGATACAGTGGGAATTAGTGAAGTTCGATGGAGGGAGGAACAAGACTTCTGGTCAGGACACTACAGGATTATAAACACAAAATCAAATAAGGGTAATGCAGGAGTAGGTTTAATAATGAATAGGAAAATAGGAATGCAGGTAAGCTACTACAAACAGCATGGTGAACGTATTGTTGTGGCCAAGATAGATACGAAGCCCACGCCTACTACAGTAGTACAAGTTTATATGCCAACTAGCTCTGCAGACGACGAAGAAATTGTATGATGAAATAAAAGAAATTATTCAAATTATGAAGGGAGACGAAAATTTAACAGTCATGGGTGACTGGAATTCGGCAGTAGGAAAAGGGAGAGAAGGAAACATAGTAGGTGAATATGGATTGGGGGTAAGAAATGAAAGAGGAAGCCGCCTGGTAGAATTTTGCACAAAGCACAACTTAATCATAGCTAACACTTGGTTCAAGAATCAGAAAAGAAAGTTGTATACATGGAAGAAGCCTGGAGATACTGACAGGTTTCAGATAGATTATATAATGGTAAGGCAGAGATTTAGGAACCAGGTTTTAAATCGTAAAACATTTCCAGAGGCAGATGTGGATTCCGACCACAATCTATTGGTTATGATCTGTAGATTAAAACTGAAGAAACTGCAAAAAGGTGGGAATTTAGGGAGATGGGACCCAGATAAACTGAAAGGACCAGAGGTTGTACAGAGTTTCAGGGAGAGCATAAGGGAACAATTGACAGAAATGGGGGAAAGAAATACAGTAGAAGAAGAATAGGCAGTCTTGAGGGATGAAGTAGTGAAGGCAGCAGAGGATCAAGTCGGTAAAGAGACGAGGGCTGGTAAAAATCCTTGGGTAACCGAAGATATATTAGATTTAATTGATGAAAGGAGAAAATATAAAAATGGAGTAAATGAAGCAGGCAAAAAGGAGTGCAAACGTCTCAAAAATGAGATCGATAGGAAGTGCAAAATGGCTAAGCAGGGATGGCTAGAGGACAAATGTAAGGATGTAGAGGCTTATCTCACTAGGGATAAGATAGATATAGCCTACAGGAAAATTAAAGAGACCTTTGGAGAAAAGAGAACCACTTGTATGAATATCAAAAGCTCAGGTGGAAACCCAAGCAAAGAAGAGAAAGCAGAAAGGTGGAAGGAGTATATAGAGGGTCTATACAAGGGCGATGTACTTGAGGACAATATTATGGAAATGGAAGAGGATGTAGATGAAGACGAAATGGGAGGTACAATACCGCGTGAAGAGTTTGACAGAGCACTGAAAGACCTGAGTCGAAACAAGGCCCCAGGAGTAGACAAAATTCCATTAGAACTACTGACAGCCTTGGAAGAGCCAGTGCTGACAAAACTCTACCATCTGGTGAGCAAGATGTATGAAACAGGCGAAATACCCTCATACTTCAAGTAGAATATAATAATTCCAATCCCAAAGAAAGCAGGTGTTGACAAATGTGAAAATTACCGAACAATCAGTTTAATAAGTCACGGCTGCAAAATACTAACGCGGATTCTTTACAGACGAGTGGAAAAACTAGTAGAAGCCGACCTTGGGGAAGACCAGTTTGGATTCCGTAGAAATATTGCAACTCGGGAGGCAATACTGACCCTACGACTTATCTTAGAAGCTAGATTAAGGAAAGGCAAACCTACGTTTCTAGCATTTGTAGACTTAGAGAAAGCTTTTGACAATGTTGACTGGAATATACTCTTTCAAATTCTGAAGGTGGCAGGGGTAAAATACAGGGAGCAAAAGGCTATTTACAATTTGTACAGAAACCAGATGGTAGTTATAAGGGTCGAGGGACATGAAAGGGAAGCAGTGGTTGGGAAGGGAGTGAGACAGGGTTGTAGTCTCTCCCTGATGTTATTCAATTTGTATATTGAGCAAAAACTGAAGGAAACAAAAGAAAAATTCGGAGTAGGTATTAAAGTCCATGGAGAAGAAATAAAAACTTTGAGGTTCGCCGATGACATTGTAATTCTGTCAGAGACAGCGAAGGACTTGGAAGAGCAGTTGAATGGAATGGATAGGGTATAAGATGAACATCAACAAAAACAAAACGAGGATAATGGAATGTAGTGTAATTAAGTCGGGTGATGCTGAGGGAATTAGATTAGGAAATGAGACACTTAAAGTACTAAAGGAGTTTTGCTATTTGGGGAGTAAAATAACTGATGATGGTCGAAGTAGAGAGGATATAAAATGTAGACTGGCAATGGCAAGGAAAGCGTTTCCTGAAGAAGAGAAATTTGTTAACATCGAGTATAGACTTAAGTGTCAGGAAGTCATTTCTGAAAGTATTTGTATGGAGTGTAGCCATCTATGGAAGTGAAACATGGACGATAAATAGTTTGGACAAGAAGAGAATAGAAGCTTTTGAAATTGGGTGCTACAGAAGAATGCGGAAGATTAGATGGGTAGATCACATAACTAATGAGGAAGTATTGAATAGGATTGGGGAGAAGAGAAGTTTGTGGCACAACTTGACTAGAAGAAGGAATCGGTTGGTAGGACATGTGTTGAGGCATCAAGGGATCACCAATTTAGTATTAGAAGGCAGCGTGGAGGGTAAAAATCGTAGAGGGAGACCAAGAGATGAATACACTAAGCAGATTCAGAAGGATGTAGTTTGCAGTAGGTACTAGGGGATGAAGAAGCTTGCACAGGATAGAGTAGCATGGAGAGCTGCATCAAACCAGTCTCAGGACTGAAGACCACAACAACAACAACATTCTGATCTCTGTCTTCCTCTACAATTTTTATTCTTTACAGCTCTCTCTAGTGCCATGGAAGTTATTTCCTGATGTCTTAACAGGTGTCCTACCATCCTGTCCCTTCTTCTTGTCAGTGTTTTCCATATAATCCTTTCCTCAGCGATTCTGCGGGAAACCTCCTCATTGCCTGCCTTATCAGACCACCTAATTTTCAATGTTACTCTGTAGCATCAAATCTCAGATGCTTCTGTTCTCTTCTGTTCCGGTTTTCCCGCAGTCCATGTTTCACTGCCATACAATGCTGTACTCCAGACATATATTCTCAGAAATTTCTTCTTCAAATTAGGGGATATGTTTGATGCTAGTAGACTGTTCTTGGCCAGGAATCCCCTTTTTGCCAGAGCTAGTCTACTTTTTATCTCCTCCTTGCTCCGTAAGTCGTGCTGCCGAGGTAGTAAATTCCCAATTTTTCTCAGAATTTCGAACATCTTGCACTATTTTACATTGTCGACGTCTTTTTCCATGTCGATAAATTCGATTAACGTGTCTTTATTTTTGTTTAGTCTTTCTTCCATTATAAACCGCAGCGTCAGAATTGCCTCTCTGGTGTCTTTACCTTTCCTAAAGTCAAACTGACGTCATCTAACACATCCTCAGTTTTCTTTTCCATTCTTCTGCATATTATTCTTGTCAGCAGTTTAAATGCATGAACTTTTAAGCTGACTGTGAGATAATTTTCGCACTTGTCAACTCTTGCAGCCTTCGGCATTGTGTGGATGATGTTTCTCCGAAAGTCAGATGGTATATCATCAGACTCATACATTCTACACACGAACGTGAATAGTCGTTTTGTTGTTACTTCCTCCAAATGATTTTAAAAATCCAGATGGAATATTACATATCCCCTCTGTTTTATTCGATCTTAAGTCATTCAGAACTGTTTCAAAGTATTACCTAATACTGGATCCCCTATCTCTTCTAAATCGACTCTCTTTCTTCTTCTATCACGTCAGATATTTCGATGAATCTTCCACCAGGCACTTCAGTGTGATTAGTAGAATATCCATGTAGATGTAGACAGACAAATATTCCCCCTCATAGAAGCCCTTAATGTGCTCTTTCCATCCGCCCTCTTCTCTGCATTTAACAGCGGAATTCCCGTTGCACTCATAATGTTACCACCCCTGCTTTTAATTTCAGCGAAGGTTGTTTTGACTTTGCTGTATGCTGCATCAGTCCTTCCAATAATCATTTCTTTTTCTACATCCTCATACTTTTCACGCACCTATTTCGTCGTAACTTCCCAGCAATTCCTATTTATTTCATTCCTCAGCGACTTGTAATTGTGTGTTCCTGAATTTCCCTGAACATACTTGTTCTTCCTTCTCTCAGCGATCAACTGAAGTATATCTTCTGATAGTCATGGTTTATTGACAGCTATCTTCTTTGAATCTGTGTTTTTGTTTCTGACTTCTGTGATAGCCTTTTTTAGAGATATCCATTCCTCTTCAACTGTACTGCCTGCTGAGCTATTGATTATTGCAGTATCTGTAGCTTTACAGAAATTCAAGCACATCTCTTCATTCCTTAGTACTTACGAATCCCACTTCTTTGCCTATTGATTCTTCCTGATTAATCTCTTAACCTTCAGCATGCTCTTCATTATATTGTGATCTGAGTCTGTATCTGCTCCCAGTTATGACTTA
Source organism: Schistocerca serialis cubense (assembly GCF_023864345.2). Classification (NCBI taxonomy): domain Eukaryota; kingdom Metazoa; phylum Arthropoda; class Insecta; order Orthoptera; family Acrididae; genus Schistocerca; species Schistocerca serialis. Next base: position 124,801,065 of record NC_064639.1, read on the forward strand.
CAACCCAGTATCTAATTTTGGAATCTCTGTCTGTCCGTGGTGTATCTAATTGAAATCATCCCCAGGCTTTTTCCAAGTATATCTCCTCCTCTTGTGGTACTTGGACAGAGTATTCGCTATTACTAGATGATATTTATTGCAGAACTCAATGACTCTTTCTCCTCTGTCATTCCTAAGGCGAAGCCAATATTCTCCCGAACGCTTTCTTCTACTGCTTACCCTACAACCGCTTTCCAGTCCCCCGTGACTATCAGATTTTCGTCTCCATTTATGTACTGAATTCCCCGTTGAGTATCTCATACACTTTCTCTGTCTCTCCATCTTCAGCTTGATACGTTGGCAGGTATATCTGAACTGTTGTTGTCAGTGTCGGTTTGCTGTCGATTCTGATTAGAATAATCCTATCACTGAACTGTTCACAGTAGCACTCTCTGTGTTCACCTTCGTATTCATAACGAACCCTACTCCCATTATAACATTCTCTGCTGCTGTTGATACTAATCTATGCTCATCTGACCATAATCCTTGCCTTCTTTCCACTTCACTTCACTGAGCTCCACTATATTTGAACTGAGCCTTTGCATTTCCGTTTTCAGATTTTCTAGCTTCCTTATCACGTTCAAACCTCTGACATTCAACGCCCCAACTTGTAGAACGTTATATCCTTTCTTTTGCTATTCAATATTTTTCTCGTGGTCACCTCACCCTTGGCAGTCCCCTCCCGGAGATCCGAAAGCGAGATAGTCCGACATATTTAGCCAGTGTAGAGATCATCATGACACTTTTTCAGTTACAAGTCACTGTGGTGTGCGTACTGTAAGACCTTCAGTACACACACCATCAGATTATTTGGCTTGTCGCTATAGCGAAGTAAGCGAGTGTCAGCAATATGTCTCGTGGTCTTATCGTGGCATGTTTATCTTCTGCCGTTAGGTCAGACGATAGAAATACCACTTGCACGCTTAGAGTAGCAGATTGACGGTGACCAACTTTAAACAGAACTTGATTAATTTTCACACACATTTATTAAAATAATACAAATCATAAACGTTACTTAACTTGATTCTGGATGCTATTTACAATTGACAATCTGAATTTCCTTTGGTCTTGACACGTTAATCTTATTCTCACATATCTCTGATACTTGACAAAATGTCTATACATTTCTCTTCATGGCTATGTACAGGAATATGATAATCTTATTAGGCGTAGACTGAAACTTGACTATAGACTAATGCAGACTGATGCAGACTGACTAATCGGAAGTCTGTACACTCGTTATAATACCTCGAGCGTTCAGGTCTCACTGCGCGAGTTTGATCCGCGAGGAGAAAAGGTTCTACGTTAGCAGCAATCTCATTGGCTGCGTGACACATTAATACGCAGATCGGTGGAAGCAGAATTTGGTCCGTCTCTAAGACAGCGCCATCTCGTAGTGCGGAGACGGACAAGCGCTGCGCCTGCGCTGTTGTGCTTAGCGTGGCGCGCTGTAGTGAGAAAGTTGTGTACGCTCGGAACTATGTACACAACAGTCACATATCTTGTGGATACGCAATATACGCCTTCTGCATCCTCACGCCGCAGATCATTGCTGATTCTTTCGCCTTTAGAGGTAGTTTTCCCTCCCTAAAGGCAATAGAGTACTTTGAACATGTGTCCGCTCCTCCGCCCTCTTTGACAAGGCCGCTGGATGAAAGAGGTTGACTTCTTATGCAGGAAGTCTTCGGCCAACAATGTTAATACTTATTCAAAATTTAAGAGATGATCGGTTTCGAACAGAGAACCGAAGTCATTATGATTACTAATTAAATACACTACCCATAGCCCACCAGAAATTCGCGAGAACGATTGAACGATACAAGAATGTCCTGTAGCAAATTTAATGTATCTGCATGATTCATCCCGGCCGAAGTGGCCGAGCGGTTCTTAGGCGCTTCAGTCTGGAACCGCGACCGCTACGGTCGCAGGTTCGAATCCTGCCTCGGGCATGGATGTGTGTGATGTCCTTAGGTTAGTTATGTTTAAGCAGTTCTAAGTTCTAGGGGACTGATGACCTCAGATGTTAAGTCCCATAGTGCTCAGAGCCAAGCCATTTTTGTATGATTCACTTGAAATTGAGATTTTATTTTTCAGATGTTTTACTACACATTTGTACCCATTCGCTTCATTTAAATTTTGTTGTTTCCATAACATTTTAAACACATTGGCCACAGTAATATATAATTAGCAATAATATAAATGTTTCTGACAAAAGTTAGCGAACTTATAGTATTATAACACAACTGAAACACGAATAATTTGTGTGGTGCTACTATGTTTTTGAGAGGCTGGATTGATTTGAGGTGATATATCCGAATTTAAGGGATTTATTCACGAAATAAGATTTCCTCTTGAACATAAAAGGCCTAATTTTTCTGTGGTATTAGCGTTGTCTAAACTGAGACTTATACTGTTTATGAGAAAATGCTGCTGAGGACATGTCGATGTATATAGCGGGCTAGCGAGCAGCTGTAAAACGATAATTCACCTCCTTGATGCAGATGAATTGCACTCTAAAAGCTACGCTGCAGCAAGATAAAAATAAGCTTCCGACGTTGGCACTCTGCAAACAAGACAACGAGCGTACCTAAGTACAAAGGACTGTGCTTGTCATTCAAGCGAATATCGCGCACTTCATATGCGTGGCAGACTAGAATAATAAAACGCAGCAATTCTCTTTTGGAATAAGCCTTCACTACATCCTTACAGTAAGTTTGAGTTAGAACAGAAGGGAGTAATGTTTGACTTCCTTGTTAAAGTTTTCGTGCATTCATAGGGGAGGACGTGACAGTTTGCGAAGAATTTTCTACGATAAAATGTGATGAAGATCGTTGTCATACGTCGTCTCGACGGAGAGTGTTCGTCAGAGAGTAACACAGGGAAGTATGATAGGACCGTGGTGTACGGTAAGGTGTGGAATTTGAGTGACTGTTGGAGGATACAAGATGACTTGGACAACATTTACAGTTGGTGTGATGAGTGGCAGCTTGCTCTAAATGTAGCGAAATGGAAATTAATGCAGATGACGGCAAAGCAATCCTGTAATGTTCGAATGCAGCGCTAGTGGAGTGACGCTTGACACAGTCCTGACCATTAAATATCTAGGAATAACGTTGCAGAGCGATATGTAACATAATGAGCACGATAAGGACTGTAGTAATGTAGGGGAACGATGGATTTACTGGGAGAAGTTTAGAAAACCGTGGTTCATCTGTATAAGGAGACGGCGAGTAGATCGCTAATGCGATCCATTCTTGAGTACTATTCCGAGTGTTTGGAATCCCCTCCAGATCGGTAACCCTGATGTTATCTTCGGGTCAACATGATATGAAAACGAAATTGTTCTTCCATAGATTTTTAATATTTGAATCGTATCGTTCCAGACTCAATGACTTTGTTTTCTAAACATTCTAAATACCTTAATTAAAAAATTACTTTTGTCTTCCTTGCTTGTTTCACTTGTGTTCTTTGGGTCAGTATGGTTCGAGTGGCTTAAACATTCACAGAATATACAAGTATCATAGTCAAGTTTTATTTCTACATGCCTGAGGTATATGTATAAGAGATTTTCATGACAAGAAAATATCTTCTTCCCTGGTGTTGAAATGTGGAAGGTTACGTAACAATTCAAGCCCTGATTGACTTCAAATTATTATAGCACTCTCTCCCAACAGTTATATTTTATCAACCGTTGTGTGAAGACGCAGTTCATGTATTTATCGTAGTAATTTCTGTATGCTTATCATGTTAAGCCTCCCCCCATGAACCATGGACCTTTCCGTTGGTGGGAAGGCTTGCGTGCCTCAACGATACAGATAGCCGTACCGTAGGTGCAACCACACTGGAGGTGTATCTGTTGAGAGGCCAGACAAACGTGTGGTTCCTGAAGAGGGGCAGCAGCCCTTTCAGTAGTTGCAGGGGCAACAGTCTGGATGATTGACTGATCTGGCCTTGTGACATTAACCAAAACAGTCTTGCTGTTGTGGTACTGCAAACGGCTGAAAGCAAGTGGAAACTACAGCCGTGACTTTTCCCGAGGGCATGCAGCTTTACTGTATGGTTAAATGATGATGGCGTCCTCTTGGGTAAAATATTCCGGAGGTATAATAGTCCCCCACTCCGATCTCCAGGCAGGGACTACTCAAGAGGACGTCGTTATCAGGAGAAAGAAAACTGGCAATCTACGGATCAGAGCGTGGAACGTCAGATCCCTTAATTGGGCAGGTAGGTTAGAAAATTTAAAAAGGGAAATGGATAGGTTAAAGTTAGATATAGTGGGAATTAGTGAAGTTCGATGGCAGGAGGAACAAGACTTCTGGTCAGGTGAATGCAGGGTTATAAATACAAAATCAAATAGGGGTAATGCAGGAGTAGGTTTAATAACGAATAAAAAAAATGGGAGTGTGGGTAAGCTCCTACAAACAGCATAGTGAACGTATTATGGTGGCCAAGATACACACGAAGCCCATGCCTACTACAGTACTACAAGTTTATATGCCAACTAGCTCTGCAGATGACGAAGAAATTGAAGAAATGTATGATGACATAAAAGAAATTATTCAGGTAGTGAAGGGAGACGAAAATTTAATAGTCATGGGTGACTGGGATTCGACAGCAGGAAAAGGGAGAGAAGGAAACATAGTAGGTGAATATGGATTGGGGGTAAGAAATGAAAGAGGAAGCCGTCTGTTAGAGTTTTGCACAGAGCATAACTTAATCATAGCTAACACTTGGTTCAAGAATCATAAAAGAAGATTGTATACATGGAAGAATCCTGGAGATACTAAAAGGTATCAGATAGATTATATAATGGTAAGACAGAGATTTAGGAACCAGGTTTTAAACTGTAAAACATTTCCAGGGGCAGATGTGGGCTCTGACCACAATCTATTGGTTATGAACTGTAGATTAAAACTGAAGAAATTGCAAAAAGGTGGGAATTTAAGGAGATGGGACCTGGATAAACTGACTAAACCAGAGGTTGTACAGAGTTTCAGGGAGAGCATAAGGGAACAACTGACAGAAATGGGGGAAACAAATACAGTAGAAGAGGAATGGGCAGCTCTAAGGGATGAAATAGTGAAGGCAGCAGAGGATCAAGTCGGTAAAGAGACGAGGGCTAGTAGAAATCCTTGGACAACAGAAGAAATATTGAATTTAATTGATGAAAGGAGAAAATATAAAAATGTGGTAAATGAAGCAGGCAAAAAGGAATACAAACGTCTCAAAAATGAGATCGACAGGAAGTGCAAAATGGCTAAGCAGGGATGGCTAGAGGACAAATGTAAGGATGTAGAGGCTTCTCTCATTAGGGGTAAGATAGATACAACCTACAGGAAAATTAATGAAACCTTTGGAGAAAAGAGAACAACTTGTATGAATACCAGAAGCTCAGATGGAAACCCAAGCAAAGAAGAGAAACCAGAATGGTGGAAGGAGTATATAGAGGGTCTATACAAGGGCGATGTACTTGAGGACAATATTATGGAAGTGGAAGAGGATGTAGATGAAGATGAAATGGGAGATACGATACTGCGTGAAGAGTTTGACAGAGCACTGAAAGACCTGAGTCGAAACAAGGCCCCAGGAGTAGACAACATTCCATTAGAACTACTGACGGCCGTGGGAGAGCCAGTCCTGACAAAACTCTACCATCTGGTGAGCAAGATGTATGAGACAGGCGAAATACCCTCAGACTTCAAGAAGAATATAATAATTCCAATTCCAAAGAAACCAGGTGTTGACAAATGTGAAATTTACCGAACAATCAGTTTAATAAGTCACGGCTGCAAAATACTAACGCGGATTCTTTACAGACGAATGGAAAAACTAGTAGAAGCCGACCTCGGGGAAGATCAGTTTGGATACCGTAGAAATATTGGAACTCGTAAGGCAATACTGACCCTACGACTTATCTCAGAAGCTAGATTAAGGAAAGGCAAACCTACGTTTCTAGCATTTGTAGACTTACAGAAAGCTTTTGACAATGTTGACTGGAATACTCTCTTTCAAATTCTAAAGGTGGCAGGGGTAAAATACAGGGAGCGAAAGGCTATTTACAATTTGTACAGAAACCAGATGGCAGTTACAAGAGTCAAAAATGGTTCAAATGGCTCTGAGCACTGTGGGACTCAACTGCTGAGGTCATTAGTCCCCTAGAACTTAGAACTAGTTAAACCTAACTAACCTAAGGACATCACAAACATCGATGCCCGAGGCAGGATTCGAACCTGCGACCGTAGCAGTCTTGCGGTTCCAGACTGCAGCGCCTTTAACCGCACGGCCACTTCGGCCGGCTATATAAGAGTCGAGGAACATGAAAGGAAAGCAGTGGTTGGGAAGGGAGTGAGACAGGGTTGTAGCCTATCTCCGATATTATTCAAGCTGCATATTGAGCAAGCAGTAAAGGAAACAAAAGAAAAGTTTGGAGTAGGTGTTAAAATCTAAAGAGAAGAAATAAATAATTTTGAGGTTCGCAGATGACGTTGTAATTCTGTCAGAGACAGCAAAGGACTTGGAAGAGCAGTTGAACGGAATGGACAGTGTCTTGAAAGGAGTATATAAGATGAACATCAACAAAAGCAAAACGAGGATAATGGAATGTAGTCGAATTAAGTCGGGTGATGCTGAGGGAATTAGATTAGGAAATGAGACACTTAAAGTACTAAAGGAGTTTTGCTATTTGGGGAGTAAAATAACTGATGATGGTCGAAATAGAAAGGATATAAAATGTAGACTGGCAATGGCAAGGAAAGCGTTTTTGAAGAAGAGAAATTTGTTAACATCGAGTATAGATTTAAGTGTCAGGAAGTCATTTCTGAAAGTATTTGTATGGAGTGTAGCCATTTATGGAAGTGTAACATGGACAATAAATAGTTTGGACAAGAAGAGAATAGAAGCTTTCGAAATGTGGTGCTACAGAAGAATGTTGAAGATTAGGTGGGTAGATCATGTAACTAATGAGGAGGTATTGAATAGGATTGGGGAGAAGTTTGTGGCACAACTTTACTAGAAGAAGGGATCGGTTGGTAGGACATGTCCTGAGGCATCAAAGGATCACAAATTTAGCATTGGAGGGCAGCATGGAGGGTAAAAATCGTAGAGGGAGACCAAGAGATGAATACACTAAGCAGATTCAGAAGGATGTAGGTTGTAGTAGGTACTGGGATATGAAGGAGCTTGCACAGGATAAATTAGCATGGAGAGCAGCATCAAACCAGTCTCAGGACTGAAGACCACAACAACAACAACATCATGTTAAGGGGGGTAGGACGTCAAACGGGCTGACTAGGAGCAGGAGAGTCACCACAGGACATTTTAATTTCTACTGTCTATACTTTTACAAATAAATTCATAAACCTTTGTCACCATGACCAGGAAAGATTGAGGACTCACGCTCATCGCAGTGGAAGTTCAAAAACGTACCAAAATACTTTTTTTTACATGTGAAATTTCATCATTTTTCACTTATTACTGGCTGCATTTGTTGCTATAGGTAAACTTTTATTCCTACGTAAGAGAGATTCTTCGATGAATTTTTCATTGCATACAAACAGTAGTTACAGGCGTATGAAACTCTAGAATTTTCCAAATCTATTAAAAAACTGTGGAAAAAAATTGAGATAATTAACTATAAAACTTGAATTTTTTCTAAACATGAAGTTTAAAATGTAACAGTTCATTCATTTTTTCATAAATTAAATAACTTCTAGAGTTTCATACACCTGTAACTATGTTTTGTATGCTGTGCAAAAGCCATCGAAGAATCTGTCTTACTTAGGAAGAAAAGTGTACCTATAGCAACAAATGCAGCCAGTAGTAAGTGAAAAATGATGAAATTTCACATGTAAAAAATGTGTTTTCTTACGTTTTTGAGCTTCCACTGCTATGAGTATGAATCCTGAATCCTTCCTGGTCATGCTGTTAAAGTTTTATGAATTTATTTGTAAAAGTATAGACAGTGGAAATTAAAATGTCCTGCCGTACCTCTCCTGCTCCAAGTCGGCCCGTTTGACGTCCTACCCCCCTTAAAACGATTCTTTCCGATGGAAGCATTAGTAGATGTTTCTGACAGGTGAGGATACTATTTCTGAAGAAGAAAATCACAACAGTGATGACAACATTCATCCTTCAGCTGATTCAGAAGACATTTCAAGAAAGTAATACCACAAATAACAATGTGCAAGCTGTTCAATTGATTCAGTCTAAAGACAAAAAATAAAATCACGTGGAACTTACAATCCTTTCCGCAGACTGGAGGAACATGTAGTGCAAACATTATAAAACGGACTCTTTGGCCAATAAGTTACTCTATCGTCAGAGTAACTGATATAAAGTCATCTCTTCAATCTATGATGAACGATAATATAAGTATTGTGGTGGAAACGGCTAACATTGAGGGTCGAAGAGTTTATGGGTATAGCTGGCAAGCATTAGACAAAATTACACTTGAAGCCTATACTGTCCTGTTATTACTGCCTGGTGTGTATAAATCATATGGTAAAGCAACAAAGAGGCTGTGGGGTCCAGAAACAGAAAGAGCCATCTTTCCTGTCGTACTGCCGCTGAAACGGTTCCGTTACCACTGACGTGTGTTACGTTTCGATGACAAATCTGATCGAAGAGCACGAAAAGTAAATGACAAACTGGCACTTATAAGAGGTCTTTGGGGTACGTGGGTGGAAATACGTCGAAACTGTATAATCCTGGCACAAATGTAATTGTGGAGGACCAGCTTGCGTCTTTCCGACGATGTTGTTCATTCACACAGTATTATTATAACCAGGAATAACTCCACAAATGTATCATCGTTCTACAGTTTATTAACACCACACTGATACAAATAATTCTGTCACCAAGTGTCAAGTGGTAGGTGAACGTGTGCTCCCTGCCGCCGTTGGACAAACAGCTGCAGCAGCAAGTCGTATACTCCTAACTCACTCATTTGTTACATAGTTCAATTCTTAATTTCTTTGCGTGTTTTTGGTACTTGCATTGTTCAATTCATAAATTTCTGGCGTATTATAGTATTTGAGAGTTGTAGCATCGCGTTTTAGTACCTGAATAGTGTAAAATCGCGTAGTCTCCTTCCGCCTCCGAGCAGTGTGTCAACAGTGCGCAAGTAGCAGCATTACTGCATTAATTAGGCAACCTTGTATTTTAATAACCGTTTAAATTTTGTGTCGATTTGTTTGCGCTCTCTATAGATTAGTTCAGACGTTCTTTGCACAACAGTTTTTAGCATGGATAGGGACTGCAACTGCTGTGTTCGGATGCAGGCTGAGTTGGCATCCCTTCGCTCCCAGCTTCAGGCAGTGTTGGCTTCGGTCACACAGCTTGAGGCTTTTGCCAATGGGCATCACTGTGGGGGTCCGGATGGGGGTTTGTCGGGGACAGCCAGCTCGTCCCACGCATCCCCCCATCGGACTACGACTGTGGTTGCCCGGGATACTGCCCGCATTGAGGCTGATCCCTCACCTGTGGTAGAGTGGGAGGTCGTCTCAAGGTGTGGCAGGGGGCGAAAGACATTCCGGAGGGCTGAACGGAAGGCCTCCCCAGTTTGTTTGACGAACCGGTTTCAGGCTCTGTCTCAGGCTGATACTGATCTTCGGCCTGACATGGCTGCTTGTCCTGTTCCAGATGTTGCCCCTCAGTCTGCAAGACTCAGGCGGTCGCAGAGGGTGGGCTTACTGGTAGTTGGGAGCTCCAACATCAGGCGCGTAATGGGGCCCCTTAGGGATATGGCAACAAGAGAGGGGAAGAAAACCAATGTGCACACCGTGTGCATACCAGGGGGAGTCATTCCAGATGTGGAAAGGGTCCTTCTGGATGCCATGAAGGGTACGGGGTGCACCCATCTGCAGGTGGTCGCTCATGTCGGCACCAATTATGTGTGTCGCTATGGATCGGAGGAAATCCTCTCTGGCTTCCGGCGGCTATCTGATTTGGTGAAGACAGCCAGTCTCGCTAGCGAGATGAAAGCAGAGCTCACCATCTGCAGCATCGTCGACAGGACTGACTGCGGACCTTTGGTACAGAGCCGAGTGGAGGGTCTGAATCAGAGGCTGAGACGGTTCTGCGACCGTGTGGGCTGCAGATTCCTCGACTTGCGCCATAGGGTGGTGGGGTTTCGGGTTCCGCTGGATAGGTCAGGAGTCCACTACACGAAACAAGCGGCTACACGGGTAGCAGGGGTTGTGTGGCGTGGGTTGGGCGGTTTTTTAGGTTAGGTGGCCTTGGGCAAGTACAGATAGGGCAACAGCCTCAACGGGTGCGGGGCAAAGTCAGGACATGCGGCGACCAAGCAGCAATCGGTATTGTAATTGTAAACTGTCGAAGCTGCGTTGGTAAAGCGCTGATAGAAAGCACCGAAGCTGAAATCGTTATAGATACAGAAAGCTGGCTGAAGCCAGAGATAAATTCTGCCGAAATTTTTACAAAGGTTCAGACGGTGTTTAGAAAGGACAGATTGCATGCAACCGGTGGTGGAGTGTTCGTCGCTGTTAGTAGTAGTTTATCCTGTAGTGAAGTAGAAGTGGATAGTTCCTGTGAATTATTATGGGTGGAGGCTACACTTAACAACCGAGCTAGGTTAATAATTGGCTCCTTTTACCGACCTCCCGATTCAGCAGCATTAGTGGCAGAACAACTGAGAGAAAATTTGGAATACATTTCACATAAATTTTCTCAGCATGTTATAGTCTTAGGTGGAGATTTCAATTTACCAGATATAGACTGGGACACTCAGATGTTTAGGATGGGTGGTAGGGACAGAGCATCGAGTGACATTATACTGAGTGCACTATCCGAAAATTACCTCGAGCAATTAAACAGAGAACCGACTTGTGGAGATAACATCTTGGACCTAATGATAACAAACAGACCCGAACTTTTCGACTCTGTTTGTGCAGAACAGGGAATCAGTGATCATAAGGCCGTTGCAGCATCCCTGAATATGGAAGTTAATAGGAATATAAAAAAAGGGAGGAAGGTTTATCTGTTTAGCAAGAGTAATAGAAGGCAGATTTCAGACTACCTAACAGATCAAAACGAAAATTTCTGTTCCGACTCTGACAATGCTGAGTGTTTATGGAAAAAGTTTAAGGCAATCGTAAAATGCGTTTTAGACAGGTACGTGCCGAGTAAAACTGTGAGGGACGGAAAAAACCCACCGTGGTACAACAACAAAGTTAGGAAACTACTGTGAAAGCAAAGAGAGCTTCACTCCAAGTTTAAACGCAGCCAAAACCTCTCAGACAAACAGAAGCTAAACGATGTCAAAGTTAGCGAAAGGAGGGCTATGCGTGAAGCGTTCAGTGAATTCGAAAGTAAAATTCTATGTACCGACTTGACAGAAAATCCTAGTAAGTTCTGGTCTTACGTTAAATCAGTAAGTGGCTTGAAACAGCATATCCAGACACTCCAGGATGATGAAGGCATTGAAACAGAGGATGACACGCGTAAAGCTGAAATACTAAACACCTTTTTCCAAAGCTGTTTCACAGAGGAAGACCGCACTGCAGTTCCTTCTCTAAATCCTCGCACAAACGAAAAAATGGCTGACATCGAAATAAGTGTCCACGGAATAGAAAAGCAACTGAAATCACTCAACAGAGGAAAGTCCACTGGACCTGACGGGATACCAATTCGATTCTACACAGAGTACGCGAAAGAACTTGCCCCCCTTCTCACAGCCATGTACCGCAAGTCTCTAGAGGAACAGAAGGTTCCAAATGATTGAAAGACAGCACAGGTAGTCCCAGTATTCAAGAAGGGTCGTCGAGCAGATGCGCAAAACTATAGATCTATATCTCTGACGTCGATCTGTTGTAGAATTTTAGAACATGTTTTTTGCTCGGGTATCGTGTCGTTTTTGGAAACTCAGAATCTACTATGTAGGAATCAACATGGATTCCGGAAACAGTGATCGTGTGAGACCCAACTCGCTTTATTTGTTCATGAGACCCAGAAAATATTAGATACAGGCTCCCAGGTAGATGCTACTTTTCTTGACTTCCAGAAGGCGTTCGATAAAGTTCCGCACTGTCGCCTGATAAACAAAGTAAGAGCCTACGGAATATCAGACCAGCTGTGTGGCTGGATTGAAGAGTTTTTAGCAAACAGAACACAGCATGTTGTTGTCAATGGAGAGACGTCTACAGACGTTAAAGTAACCTCTGGCGTACCACAGGGGAGTGTTATGGGACCATTGCTTTTCACAATATATATAAATGACCTAGTAGATAGTGTCGGAAGTTCCATGCGGCTTTTCGCGGATGATGCTGTAGTATACAGAGAAGTTGCAGCGTTAGAAAATAGTAGCGAAATGCAGGAAATTCTGCAGCGGATAGGCACTTGGTGCAGGGAGTGGCAACTGACCCTTAACATAGACAAATGTAATATATTGCGAGTACATAGAAAGAAGGATCATTTATTGTATGATTATATGATAGCGGAACAAACACTGGTAGCAGTTACTTCTGTAAAATATCTAGGAGTACGCGCGCGGAACGATTTGAAGTGGAATGATCATATAAAATTAATTGTTGGTAAGGCGGGTACCAGGTTGAGATTCATTGGGAGAGTCCTTGGAAAATGTAGTCCATCGACAAAGGAGGTGGCTTACAAAACACTCGTTATACTTGAGTATTGCTCATCAGTGTAGGATCCGTACCAGATCGGGTTGAAGGAGGAGCTAGAGAAGATCCAAAGAAGAGCGGCGCGTTTCGTCACAGGGTTATTTGGTAAACGTGATAGCGTTACGGAGATGTTTAACAAACTCAAGTAGCAGACTCTGCACGAGAGGCGCTCTGCATCGCGGTGTAGCTTGCTCGCCAGGTTTCGAGAGGGTGCGTTTCTGGATGAGGTTTCGAATATATTGCTTCCCCCTACTTATACCTCCCGAGGAGATCACGAATGTAAAATTAGAGAGATTAGAGCGTGCACGGAGGCTTTCAGACAGTCGTTCTTCCCGCTAACCATATGCGACTGGAACAGGAAAGGAAGGTAATGACAGTGGCACGTAAATTGCCCTCCGCCACACACTGTTGGGTGGCTTGCGGAGTATAAATGTAGATGTAGATGTAGAACGCTTTACCAAAATGATATAAATGGATGGCGTTGCACAAATTTCCAGGAAGTGCAAGTGGAATGTGGAATTCCGGTGGAAACCACAAGTCCGTTGACATACCAAGGCAGTAATCGGTGAAGTCCAGGGTGCAGCATGGCACACAGATTCTAAGTCCATAGCGCAGCCAAGTCGCCATTGAGCAGTAGGTAAACAGTCCACGAGACGAAGCAGTCCACTGCAAGAGTAGCACTTCCGAGTTATGCAGTGGAACATAGCACGATGAGAAGTGGCTTGTAGACTCGGTGGCAGCGTTAAATAAGGCTCCATAGTTAATGAAACCGGCGGCTGGGATCGCTGTATATTCTGGGAGGCCAATCGCTGTGTGGTCTGGGTGGCGAATAGCTGTGGATTGGAGCGCACGCGCGCGAACGCGGTCTGTGATGCTAACAGGTGGCCGCGCATGGAGAAATGCGGCCAACGATGGGTTTCTCGGCCCAACGTAATGGAGCGCCCCTTTGCCCCTTTGCCCCTTTGCCCGCCCCTTTGCCCCTTTGCCCCTTTGCCCGGTGAGGAGCAACTGGCTTGTCGGAAAACTTCCCAATCCGGAAGCTGCACCCCGAAGACTTTCCGGCCCCACGGCTGGACGATGGTTCCTGGAATCCATGCTGCTTGCCGGCCATATCCTTTCGGCCGCACCATAGCCCCGGAGTGGAACTTGGAAGTGGGCAGCGGTTGAGCTCAAGGAGGACCAGGGGCTGCCGTCCGTAGAGAAGTTTCGCTGGAATTTTCGTCTCCGATGGGTGTGGATCTGTAACAGCTGGTAAAAAAAGTTAGTGAGGCATCAGTGGAGTGATCCTGCAGGTATTTCTTCGTCTGTGTTTTGAAAGTGCGGACAATCCTCTCGGTTTCTCCATTTAGCCTGCTGATGGAAGGGTGACGTTCTGACGTGCTGAAAGGCATGCTGGGCACAGTGTAATCCCTGACACAGTACTCGTTAAAGCCTGTGCTATGATAAGTGAGCGGTATTCACCTTATGAGAAAGGATTTTTGTATAGTTATCGACCGCGTGTACCTGAATGGTGGCAAATCAGACTTACATCCACTCTGTAATAACAATGATCCGTCAAGTAAGTTCGAAATGCGATTACACGTCAGGATGGATCAAAAGCAACCCAGAAGATGCTACCAATGAGATAATAATACGGTCGCCAGCCTAATTAGGCATTAACTGAGTTTCTTCCCTATACAAGTTGGTATATATTCATGCAAAATAACAAGTTGTAACACTGCATAATATAAAAGGAGTGCTAGTTCTGCAAGGTTCGCAGGAGAGCTTCTGTAAGGTTTGGAAGGTAGGAGACGAGGTACTGGCGGAAGTAAAGCTGTGAGTAGCGGGCGTGAGTCGTGCTTCGGTAGCTCAGTTGGTAGAGCACTTGCCCGAGAAAGGCAAAGGTCCCGAGTTCGAGTCTCGGTCGGGCACACGGTTTTAATCTGCCAGGAAGTTTCATATCAGCGCACACTCCGCTGCAGAGTGAAAATCTCATTCTGGACTGCATAATATAGTCGAATTTTAGAACCAGAAAAGCTATTGAACTGATAGTTTCACGTTCTGTACTGATATGGATGAATACATAACACTACACTACAATGTGTACTACAAAACTTTATACTGTGTATTAATCTGATTAAAATCGGGGATAGGTTATCCTAGAAATTGCACTTTCGTGTCACACACAAAATGTCGATTTTGATAAACATAAAACATTGACAAATTTTGACTTTTATATTTTCACTTTTGCTGGTGAAACCAATTTAGAACACTTCAGAATTCAAATGAATGAGGGGGGACCCTGAAACTGTTATGATCGCTGTATTTAAAAAATTGATTACTGACTTTATTATGCGTTCAAGATTTCCAGTATATAATTTACTACTCTTTTCATCTTACTTACTGCTCATTTAAATGCCTTTAAATCTGTCTCGAAATAATAAACTTCATTACTATATCAATACTAAAGTTATCTTTCAACTTCGTTAGACCTTCGTTACTCATTTACTGGTTCATTAACAAAACATTTCTTTAAACACCATTCTAACATAGCTAGTTCTGCAAATAATTATTATTAACACAAATTTTAATTTTCATTTCGGGACACTCGGATTGCACAACATTTGGAAAGGACCCTGTCTAGGTTAGTTGTAAGGATAATTAAATGATAGGAAAGTTCTGGTAAAATTTAGGTTATTATTGCACCAGACAATCACAGTTCACTCTCTGATCCACACGAATACAGTACTAAAAGTTTCAACTTGCTAGTGTCGATGCGGCGGTTGGCGGACGGCGAGATGGCGAGGCTCAGAGCACGCATACAACCACAGCTATGGCTCTTGATGTATCGGCACTTTAATTCTTCTTAGCGTCGCAATACTTTTCCATTTAGTGCCTATGGAATTTCGCCATGCTGTGTGGGCGTTGGAACAGCATACCCGAGGCTCAGTGGAGCTACGTCTTCCAGGAGAGCCTCCTCGCTCCAGAAGGTGTTGCTCAGACCAATGCCAAACTCCAACAACAACTGAGCCCGTTGTGCCGTGCAGTGCCCGTGCGCATTTTCCCGCGCTCGCCTGCCATCCACCTTTTACCGCTCCCTCACAGCCCGGGTGTTCACCCGAGGTTTTGCATTCTAGATATCCTAACATATTGCCTACGTATGGACCAGACGCACATTACAATTTTAAACATCTTACAACAGTCTCAACATTTGTTACATTTCAATTATATTACAATATTACTTGGCATTTGACATAAACATTAATATTCACATTCAAACTTGTTTGCAGTTTGCTTAACACAATGGCATGAAACAAAACAAAAATTGAAATCAGAACAGAATCAGATGGGAAGAATTACTTATATGTACAATATTACAGAGTCGTTGTTGTTACAACAGGAAACACGTAACTCCTCGCTAAGGAATTGTCAGTTACGAGCACTTCCTGCAGACCTTCAATCGCAAAATTTTTTTCTAAAGCTGCGATGGTGTTGGTGGTTGACGTGGCATTACATCGGACCATGTACAGAAATTTGAAGTAAACGTCAACCACTATGAACAACATGGCGTTCAACACTGGAACAGCAACATTAATGTGCACCCATTCCCAAAGACGAGCCCGTGGTGGCCAAGAAGAACATGAACGTCGTGCTGATGCCTACTGGCTTTGGTAGAATGGACATATTCGGGTGAGTCATTGAATCTGCTGGTTCAAGTCCGGGCAGTAAGTGAACCTGCTAGCCAGAAGTTAAGTTCAGGATATTCCCCAGTGACCTTGGTCCAGTAGTTGCAGGATGTTCTGACGAAGAGAATGAGAGTGACTACTCGTGGGTGTCCCTCGTCGGAAACGAGTTGAATTAGTCTTTCGATCAACATCAGCTGATGGCAGGCATTAAAGAACTGACGGAGTGCCACGGACGTCCTGGCAGGTTGTCCTTCGTGACATCCATCAAGTATGCGTAGTTTCTTTTGTATCCCGCCTGGTAGGCGGCGCGTGGGTAGGAACGGGAAAAGGGAAATTACGTCGGTATTGCCAATGCATTTAAAGCACCTTTACTAGTGGATAAACATATGCAAACATATTACATAACTTGCAAGGTGGTGCGAATTTGAACCGAAGTGTCCCGGCTGTCTGCACCTGATGAAATGGGCTGAAACAGTCGCGGAGCTCGTAGACCTCGACAGCACCGGCTAGAGGGCGCTGTCGTCTGTGTCTCTCCTAGTGCCAACCTAGCAGAGCAGACCTACGTTGTGGCATCGTAGCTATCGATACCACAGTTTTTAGTGTACCTCGTCGTTGCCGGTTGAGTCTGCTACAGGGAGCTGGTAATGGGAAATAAATCTGTGAGTGCTTATGTTTCTTTGTCTATGTGAAAACACAGAATTTCTTCGTCATTTTTTTCTGTTTTCCGTCTTTCCTTAGTTGTTTTAAATTCGTGGAGGTATGTTCCGTGTTTGCAAGTAATCGAAGGCACTCACATTTATGAGTGAAAGAACGCCAGAAATCGGCACAGCTGGAGCATGGGAACTAATGAGTACACCTCCAGGACCTCACGCATGAGTTAAAAGCGCTGTACATCGTAAGTAACACCCAACGCTAATTTCACACTACGGAATTTTGTACTACAAAACCTGATTCTAACCTAAAATGCAAGAGTAAAACACGAAAAAATATAACACAGTTGACTCTAACCTGAAAGGCAAGAGAAAAACACGAAAAAAATGTAGCACAGCAACACATTGTATCTACCACATAATACGCTTATTGTATGTACAAAAAGAAACATGTAGCACAGGCCACTGTAGATGCTTCACAAATAAAAGAAGCGAAACGCGTATGGCAATAAAGAAATTGCCTTCAGTTATTTACACAGAGGGAACATATCTCCACGAACAGAATTTCTTCATTATCGAACTCCAGATCGGGTTCCCATGGAAAGCGCGAGAGGGCATCAGCGTTGGCATGCTCAGTCGTGTCGCGGAGGTGAATCTCGTACTGGTCGCACGCCAAAGGTAAAGCGCAGCGCTGGAGGCGGTGAGCAGTCCTGTCTGGTGCTGCACTGAGTAGCGAGGTGAGAGGTTTACGATCCGAGACAAGGTGAAACTTTGCGCCGTACACAAAACCAAGGAAGTTCTATAACGTGAAGACGGTGACGAGCGCTTCTTGTTCTATTTGGGAGCCCCTGCGTTGTGTGTCAGTCAACGTTTTCGATGCATAGGCCACACGGCGCTCAGAGCCATGCCCCTCCTTGTGTGCCAGGACCGCTCCAAAGCCTGAACCAGACGCGTCTGTTACAACAACTATCTGCTTTGTTGGATCAAAACGTGCGAGACACGGGACCGTCGACAACTAGGATTTCAATCGAAATTAGAATTTTATTAATACCTTCAGCTGTTTATGGGTGTTGATATATATCAACGGGGACAGGTGAAAATGTGTGCCCCGACCAGGACTCGAACCCGGGATCTCCTGCTTACATGGCAGACGCTCTATCCACCTGAGCCGCCGAGGGCACAGAGGATGGCGCGACTGCAGGGACTATCTCGCGCACTCCTCCCGCGAAATGCACATTCTCACCTTATACGTCTACACACTAAATTCGTAGTGTCCCTACCCGACACGCACATTACTCGTGGAAGACATTCTTGCCAAGTCCCGTAAGAGTTCGGGGAATATGTGTGCATCCGCACAGAAGAAGGAGGTCATGGCCGGTATTGCCAGAACTATGCATTTATATGGATATGGTGTCTGGTCTTTCGGACATGTCCGAAAGAACGGACACCATATCCATATAAGGATTTCAATCAGTGGAAGGCGCGCTCTCAAGTTGGTGTACGCTGGAAAGGCACCACTCTTTTGCATAACGGAGACAAAGGGGCGGATTCTGTTGCTGCTGCGAGTAAGTACTTTCGACATCTTCCCAGAAAGCACCAGAGTTACTTAAGCGTTGTTGATCTGGAGAATTTGGTTAGGACTTCGACATGTTTATCCAGTGGACGGATGCCAGAGCTGGAAATGATGTGGCCGAGGTACCCAGTCCCAGTTTGGAAGAAACAACATTTGTCTTTCCTGCATTTTAGGCCAGCCTCCCTTAAGACGCTGTATAAAGATCTCGGATTGAGAACGCGTTCCTCTGCGGTTCTCCATTACAATGATGTCGTCTAGATAGTTAATGTGACCATCCACTTTGAGTACTGATCGTTCCCAACACCGTTGCAAAATGGCGGTAGCACTTGCAATACCAAATGGTAGGCGTTTCAAACGATGTAACCCATGCGGCGTGTTAAATGCAAGAAACTGTTGCACCAAAGGAAAGTTGGTAGTATGCATCCGCTAGGTCTGTTTTAGAGAAGAAGTTTCCACCTTTTAATCTGGACAGTGGTTTTTCCTGCTTCGGAATAGGGCATGTCTCAATTTCTGGGCGTTGACGGCTACTTTAAAACCTCCGCAAAGGCGGACCATCTCTGGTGGCTTTCGCACTATGACTAACGGTGTTGTCAGTTGATTAGAAGGAAAAGGTTCTATTACTTCAATTGCAGTTAGGCGATCCAACTCGTACTTGGTACCTGAGAGATAATGGAACGGGGCCGCGCGGGATTAGCCGAGCGGTCTAGGGTGCTGCAGTCATGGACTGTGCGGCTGGTCCCGGCGGAGGTTCGAGTCCTCCCTCGGGCATGGGTGTGTGTGTTTGTCTTTACGGTAATTTAGGTTAAGTAGTGTGCAAGCTTATGGACTGACGATCTTGGCAGTCAAGTCCCATAAGATTTCACACGCATTTTTTTGTTTGTTTTTTGAACGGGGCGGGCTCGGAAGTACCGAGGCCATGCATTGCGTCTGACTGCGATATGTGCCTCGAAATCCTTTGCGATGCCGAGTTCCGGGGTGAACATGTCCTCATAATACAGGCAAAATGCCTCTAGGTCCGAGTACGGAACGCCTTCGGAAACTGAATTCACAGAATCGTCTATCGAAAATCCAAATTTCTGAAAAGGTAATCGGAATGGAGTCACTGTTAACTACTAAGAAGGCGAGTGAAATTACAATATGTTTTTGGCAGTGCGACTACGTACTGGAATGGTATGATTATCGTACGTCATTAGACGTCTCTTTGTTTCTTGCAACGAAGTATCTCCAAATATCAAACAGGTAGCGTAATTCAGGATGCTCAGGGTTTCTCTGCAACTTGTACTTCTGTGAAAAGCTTACAGGAGGTCAGTTGATGGTCTGTAGTGGCTACCAGATTAACATCCTTCTGTTTGCAGGAGGTTGTCTTGCCTGACGGGACTTGTGACACACAGAAGCTATTTGACCGTCGGAAGTCCTCGCTTTTATGTGTTTGAAAACAATCCGGACATGAAGGCGAACTTTTCGGTACCCAAGATCGGTTTCGACCGGCTCGAGCGGGACGTTATTGGTTAATGGTACGGCGCCCCGCCTGTACTGTTGCTGCGTCCAAATCGCTACTGGCTGCTGCCTCCGATGTATTTACATTAACGGCTGCTGCGTCGATAAACGACTTAAGTTTCTTGCCTGCCGCTCAGGTCACTTCGAAGCTTTGTGCTATCTACGAATCTTTGTCTAATGATGAGTCTTGAGTTGGACTGCCTCATCCTGAAAATCCCTGTCTGGAGTATCCGGATCATCATGTCCCTGATCATTTCTTCTCCTTTAGGCGTAACAAGAGGACATTTTCGCCCTAAGTCTTGCAACTCCGCTGCTCATTCTCCATGAGTCTGGTTTGGCTGTTTCTTGCATTGGTAAAAGACTACACGGGATGAAATAACAAGGATATGCCGCTGGTAAGACTTAGTGAGCAACGAGCGATTATTTGAAAAGTGAACTCCGAAGGCTTAGATAAGTAGCCCATAAATCTCAGGTTTTGACGAAGACAAAAAACAAAGATTTCATGAGGCTGGTATCAGTTATCTAGCATGTGTGGAAATGCTCCAGTAATCTTAATTCATAGGCTTCCCAATCCTCCAATGCCTCATCAAACGAAGGAAAAGCTGGCACCTGCTGTGTTACTTGCGTCTGCAGGAAACCTTTAGGAAGTGATTGGAGGCTTCTGGTTCTGGTTCTCGACCAGCTGCTGAATAAGTTGCGTGAGAAGCGCTTCCAGTATAGATGGTTGCTGGCTCGTCGCGATTTTTATTGTGTTGTAACCAGGAATAAAACAACAAATGTTCTACAGTTTACTAACACAAAACTGATACAAATAATTCTGTCACCAAGCAGCACCAAGTGGCAGGCGAACACTTTATGAAAATAGTATAAGTCGATGGTGGTTATACCAATGTCCAGGCGGTTCAAGTGGAATGTGCAATTCCGGCGGAAATCACAAGTCCTTTGACTAATAAACCTAGTGAAGAAGTCCAAGTTCCAGTGTGGCAGCAAGATTCTAAATCCAGTGCGTGGCCAAGTCGACATCGAGCAGCAGGTACACCAGTCCAAGAGACGAAACCGCAGCGTAGCATTTCCGAGCTGTGGAGCAGAACATAGCGCGATAAGAAATGGCGTGTAAACGTCGGTGGCGGCGTTAATAAGGTTCCAGAGTTAATGCAGACGCTGTATATTCTTGGCGACCAGTGGCTGCACATCTGAAGATGGTCATTACCGATCGAAACCGGTAGTCTTAGGACCTAACATGTTGTTATCACAGTTGGAAGTAAAGATTTATTCTACACTTTTTGGATCACTGTTCGATTCACAACTATGTCGGAACTTGTACAGGATCTGGTTGGAGGCTGTCCCGAACATTCCCGCTCGGACGTGTAGTCTTTTCTCTGATGAACGTTTTATTTACTGGAGTATGCGGGATAGAAACATCTTCAAAGAAAAACCCACCCCGCCCAAAGTAAGACATGCGGAGCGCATGTATTACTTTGGGCAGGGAGGACTGAAATCTTTGATCCGTACTTGTTTGACGATACCGTGATCTATGATACTTACTTGAAGATGTTCCGTGACTGGCTTCCTTCAAGGCTATAGAATTTGGGCATCAACACCAAGGTTATTCACCGACACCAGGGGAATCCGCAACGTTGCAATTGCTGTTCAGGAATGGCTCGCTGCTCTGTTTTCTGGCCAATGGATAGGACACGGGTCTGACCTACGAAGTCCTTACGTTAGGCGCCTCGAAAGCTGGACCTCAAGACTCAACCAAACGTTCTGTGGGGGATCATCAAATCATTTTATCAGTAAAAGGCGGAACAGGAATATTTATGCGTTGCGGGTAAGTGTGTTCAAAGAGACAGCAGCTGCTAACGAGAAGGAGTAGGATGACATAGAACAGGAATAATGGTGGTGCACATACTGACATTTTGGAGAAATAAATGCTATTAAACTTACAATGAAATAGTTTCACACGTAAAGGTTCGTTCTGGGCGCCCTGCAATTCGATGTTCCACAGATCATTTTGAAAGATAACTGAACACTAACTCAGGAGAAGTCCTCACCTTGAAACCACCGTAGTACGATAAGGTAAAAGTTAGCAAAAAGGCCTTCTTGGTGGAAACTGGTAAGCAGTACTTTCTTAAGTTACTCAACGACTACTTTGCGTTGCAGTTTCGTAAAAATATTACGCTATAGCAAGACTGTAGTTGGAAAATAAATTTCTGTCTTCAAAATCGTCGTAAATTTAACAAAACGAAGCACAGAAGCACGTTACTTAACGTTATCTGTCATCCAAAACTTGGCTCATGCCACTTGTTTTCCATGTATTGCTCCCTTTACTTGTAGTTATTCACGCTGCTATATTTATCCAACAGCAGATCTGTCCGGGAGTGGTGAGGACGGAGATCTTTAAGCAGCTGACCGGCCTGCCGGACGACTTTTGGGAGGGCCTTTTCCTGGAGCCTGAAGACATTGCAGAGGCAGTCGTCTTCATGCTGTCACAGCACCCTCGCGTGCAGGTGAGTCCCTGTCCTGTACAAACAGTTTGAAGGATAGAAACTTGACATAGTCTCTAACATAAAGTTAATTGCGAATCAAATGAAATCAGACTCGAACCGCGCTTATTTTGAATGCTTACAACATCACCCTGAAATCAAGGTGTACGCCAAAAATAAGCTCTAAATCGGCTAAATAGCTGATCGGTGCACTGTGATCTACACAGTTAGCGTGCCACAGGGTTCTGTTCTGCCCCCGTTGTTTTCCTTGGTATATACTTACTTGTGAGCCGAAACATTACGATCGCTGTCCGTCGAGAGCCTGTGGCTGAGCGAACACATGATGCAGTTGAAATATATAACAGAGGCAGAGAAGCTCTCGAGGGCCTGCATCACGATCACAAACTACCTGTTGTATTTTCTTTAACCGCTTGTATGTCGTCTCATTGTCTCTGTAGAGCTGTACCATCGGAAGCAAGAGAGGATGTTGGTTGGTGGCCGGTATCCTCGTTCTGTAACACAAACTGCACGCAATAAGTAACTGGGTTCTTTATTTATAAACAAAGAGCCACTTAAGTTTCCATGTGCTGTGGTACAAGCTCTCTTCTGCATAGTTCACGTAGCCCCAATTCTATATTAACTATAAGATTGCTATGTGCTGCCTGTTTCTGTGCTAGAGGCTAAGTCTGCAGCTCGGTCACGGTGAAACGCTGGAACTCCATGGCGTACGGACGCGAACGCCGGCCAGGGTGGCCGAGTGGCTCTAGGCGCTTCAGTCTGGAACCATACGACCGTTACGGTCGCATGTTTGAATCCTGCCTCGGGCATGGATGTGTGTGATGTCCTTAGGTTAGGTTTAAGTAGTTCTAAGTTCTAGGGGACTGATGACCTCAGATGTTAATGCCCATAGTGCTCAGAGCCATTTGAACCATTTGAACAGACGCGAACCAACTGACATGCTACGCTCTAACTGTGAGTAAGTGGCTAAACTCGAACGAACTGGCTAGCTAACTGGCCCTCCGGTTCGCGGTGGCGATCCTATATACTGGCAGCTGAGAGGGCGTTGGCGGCGCGTTTCCAGCGAGTCTTGTCTTTGACCCCTATCGATACTCTCTTAACCTCTAAGTCGCTTGGTGTGCGGGCGCCAGCGTACACCAGCTCACCACAGGCCCATAATTTACTGCACATCGTTACTTGTGCGTACACATCTGGTGCCATATACCTCCGGAAACCTACTGAGGACTTGTCGATCCC
Source organism: Schistocerca serialis cubense (assembly GCF_023864345.2). NCBI lineage: Eukaryota > Metazoa > Arthropoda > Insecta > Orthoptera > Acrididae > Schistocerca > Schistocerca serialis. The sequence continues at coordinate 124,824,864 of NC_064639.1, forward strand.
ATGCCAAGCAGAATCGCTGCTGTATTGTGTTCCAACGGTGGGTCGTCCGACATCAAGCAAATAAAATGCCACAGTTTCAGGTCTTTACTTGTCTTGTAAAGATAAAATTTTATGTGAAAATTTGTACTATGTCTAGGAATGAAACCCCAGTCTCTTGTTTACTAGGCAGGTGCGTTAGCCACTAAGCCACTTTGGCACAGCAGTTCGCACCACTACACAGCTTACCCTGGCATGCCTCCCTACGCAATCCAAATTCTCACTGCCGCCCCAGTCTACCTTAAATTACCCTTTACACACGAACAGAATTATCGAGGCTCTCCTTGTTCTACAGTAGCACCTCAGCATCGAACTTAAATTGGGGACCTCCCCTGAAACCAGGAGCAGGTACTTATACAGATGAAATGACGTATCTGCACGAGACCAGTAAAGTCACTGAAACTGGGTCATTTCATTTGTATAAGTACCTGCTCCTGGGTTTCAGGGGAGGTCCCCAATTTAAGTTCGATGCTGAGGTGCTATTCCACAACATGGAGAGCCTCGGTAATTCTGTTCATACGTAAGGGTAATTTAAAGTAGACTGAGGCAGCAGTGAGAATTTGAATCGAGGAGGGAGGCTTAGAAGCTTAAATAATTTCCATCGCCTAGGTGCCACAGACCTTAGTACCTCACAATAATGTCAACTTGTTATCTTGTGTTAACAGTCCGACAGAGGCGGGACGAACTGACCAACAACAAAGTGATACTGTTAGGATTCCGTTTTTACCAACTGAGGTACGGATCCCTAAAAATTGAGCCGTTCCTGTACATTATTGAACCGTCGGATACGCAGAGCCATCCCTCCTTAGAAGACAGGCTGGTTGTTGATCAAATCGGATTATCAATGTAATGTCAAAGTAATGCCGTCAGAGTGTACGCTGTTCTGTTAACTCTACTATGTATACTTTTACTGACATGTTAAAATTTAAATTCGTTCTTTATAAAAGTACCCCTATTGTCATAGCACAACAAATGAAAATCACAAGTATAAGCTATGAAATTAATAAAATATACAGCTGCATCCGTAATAAAATGCAGGCTCCAGCTTTCAAGAAAATGTTTTGATATGCTTGATTTTCCGCGAAATGATCGCCATATCGCGAGATATTTACAACGGTAACGAAGTTGCTTTTCTAAATTTTAATTACATTAAAGAACGTGACTGCGCCATATGTGGCTTCGCACACTGCTGGTAGTACTTCCACTTCTTATGCTTTGAACATTTTTATGATAGACATCACCCTAGGGAATACACGGGTTCTCTTTCAGTACAAAAGTAAAAATCAAAGCAAAAACTGATCATGAAATAGAGCGAAAGTGTTACAAATGTCTGCGAGTCTAGTAACTGAGGCGGGATGTGGGGACCAGCCCGATATTCACCTAGTGCCTACCCGAGTCCAGGAAGCGGCGCATTAGCGCTCTCGCCTAACCTGGCGAGTCGTAAGGATGTATAAGATATGAGACGATAAAATCTAATTTTAACAATATTTAAAATGCTTACTTATTTTGTAAATAATTTCATTATATTTTACGATGACGCAAAAGCATTAACGTCACTGATCTCACATACTTTAGTGACACCAAAAGGAAAAAAATAATATCTTGAGACTGGATTTAATTCCAACTTGTGCTGTTAGCTACGCGCTTACTTTAACAACATGCAGTAGCGTTAAAACTCTGACTCCCACTTTCTCCTAAACTATTGATCTTACGTCTCTAACACAAAATAAGTGTCCATTTATTTTCCTCCTACTTTCATCAAGCGAAGTTTCGACTGTGTCAGAGAGCGACCTATTGTGGCTCCTACTTGTAAGATATGTCAGGAAACTCCACGTCCTCACATAGAACATGAAGGTCTTGCAATATTTCTCCACCAGAAATGTAGATCGGCGAGTCCCTACAGACCCCAAAAGTCAGTCTTGGAAAACTAATACACAGTCGAAATTAACCACCATCCCTCTGGACTACAGTGATGTAATTACGTTTCTTAAAGTAAGAAAGTTAGGCGGTTATAAGAGTCGAGGGACATGAAAGGGAAGCAGTGGTTGGGAAGGGAGTGAGATAGGGTTGTAGCCTATCCCCGATGTTATTCAATCTATATATTCAGCAAGCAACAAGGGAAACAAAAGAAAAATTCGGAGTAGGTATTAAAATCCATGGAGAAGAAATAAAAAGGTTCGGAGATGACATTGTAATTCTGTCAGAAACAGCAAAGGACCTGGAAGAGCAGTTGAATGGAATGGACAGTGTCTTGAATGGAGGATATAAGATGAACATCAACAAAAGCAAAACGAGGATAATGGAATGTAGTCGAATTAAATCAGGTGACGACGAGGGAATTAGATTAGGAAATGAGACACTTAAAGTAGTAAAGTAGTTTTGCTATTTGGGGAGTAAAATAACTGATGATGGTCGAAGTAGAGAGGATATAAAGTGTAGAATGGCAATGGCAAGGAAAGCGTTTCTGAAGAAGAGAAATTTGTTAACATCGAGTATAGATTTAAGTGTTAGGAAGTCGTTTCTGGAAGTATTTGTATAGAGTGTAGCCATGCATGGAAGTGAAACATGGACGATAAATAGTTTGGACAAGAAGAGAATAGAAGTTTTCGAAATGTGGTGCTACAGAAGAATGCTGAATATTAGATGGGTAGATCACGTAACTAATGAGGAGGTATTGACTAGAATTGGGGAGAAGAGAAATTTGTGGCACAACTTGATTAGAAGAAGAGATCGGTTGGTAGGACATGTTCTGAGGCATCAAGGGATCACCAATTTAGTATTGGAGGGCAGCGTGGAGGGTAAAAGTCGTAGAGGGAGACCAAGAGATGAATACACTAAGCAGATTCAGAAGGATGTAGGTTGCAGTAGGTACTGGGACGTGAAGAAGGTTGCGCAAGATAGAGTAGTATGGAGAGTTGCATCAAACCAGTCTCAGGAATGAAGACCACAACAACAACAACAAAGTAAGAATAATCATACTGACTCAATGGAAACTGATATGTTCATTTCCTGCAATTTTTGGACTTTTTTCTTCTCTTTCTGAAATTATGTCATTGCTGAGTTTTGTGAAGAAATTTTAGGATGCTAGTTGGGGACCGCACCGGGACGGGGATGATGGCAGGATCAGGCAGCGGACCTCGAGTAATCAAAGCGTTTAAAACGATTCGAAAAGCTCTTCAGCTACACGTATTTGCTGTTTCTTTGCTGTGTAAAAAGGGTATCAGAACGGAAATACTTACGGATGACATAATTTAGGTTTCGTTTCAAAAACACGAAATGTTTAACTTATTTCATCAAACTCATTTCATTTAGATCCGTTGCCTCACCAAAGCTTAACTTTTTCAAGTTATTCGACGGTGATGTAAAGAGTGAGGTGTTTACTCTCCATGCCTATTTGTTCTTCTGCATTAACCTTATTAACGTGACCCTCAACTTTTTAAGCTAAGCAAGAACCGATGAACAATTGTCTCAGGAGATACGTTGATGTGCACAATGATTATCTGGAAAGGCTCTGCGTTGCCAATATTCTCGAAATGAAATTACAATTAGCGTTGTCCACTGAATCAGATCTGACAACAAGTGCCGTAATATTTACAATAGCAGAAAGTGCACCTTACCTTGCCATTTAACTTGAGAATTCTCTTGGCCGTTGTTGAGACAGCAAGAGAAGGAAGATTGATGCAGTTGTCTGTTAGTTTAGCGGCAAAGTGTTCGCCTTTCAAGCGGAAGAGTGCATTAGTTATCGGTTCTAATCTCGCCGGAGCCAAGATTTTTACCTCTTATGTTAAAGAGGCACTACCAACAGCACTGAATGGTTTGTTAGCTGGATTTCGTTAGGTGTATATACGTACTGCTACATTTATACAATCTCGTGGTAGTCCCTCATGTAACGCTACTTCATAGACTGTGGACTGAACGTAGAGACAGACCATTTCGAAGCCGAAAGCGCGTTTTGTCCTGGTAGTTCGTGACAATTTGGGATGCTTTCTTCTATGGAAAAACCAGTTTTAAGTAACAGTATTGTGATCAGTTGTAATTGATTTGCATTAGTACCGTGCGTGTTTTCATTGGTATATTCAACACAAAAGATAAAACATCAGAGATAAATGAATCAGTAGCAATATAGTCACCCACACTGTCTAAAAGAGTCAAACAATGTTCGGAGAGGTTTTTTTTCGATTTCACGTCTATAGACAACATGTTCGTAGCACTCTCCTTGCATGTTATGCTGTGTTAACAGTCATCAAGGTTGCCCAGTTCAGGCCAACGTTGAGGAAAGAGGTCTCGCTAATTCTGTCACCGACTATACATGTCATTATCTGCAGAGAACTCGTTCAGAAAGAAACGTAAAACAAAATTCGAATTCTTGTATAGATAGGATTACAATACATTGTACATTTATAGAAGATACCCCAGATCAGTTTTTCCCGGCGGGGTCAGGGATTTTCTCTGGCTCGTGATGACTGGGTGTTGTGTGATGACCTTAGGTTAGTTAGGTTTAAGTAGTTCTAAGTTCTAGGGGACTGATGACCATTGATGTTAAGTCCCATAGTGCTCAGAGCCAGATCAGTCTGAAATTGGCAGTCATCAATATAAGAATTTCAGAGGTGACATCTACAGTTGGCTGTATCAGTTTTTGCACACTGCTGTAATAACCAGATTCTCGCCAGACAGCATAAACGTATCATCTCACACAGCTGCAGAGTGTGGGGTATCGAGGAAAAAAGATACCGAGTCTGAACTGTTGATAACAGTGACACATATCTGTAGAATGAAATATAGCATAAAATGATTAATGCGCGGCACAAAATTTAGAATAAATGTTTTCCCTGTATCATGATACTGGCCACTTACAAAACACAGCCTTATGAGCCAATAGCGGTCAGACTAGGTTTCTGTGTGTCAATTCTTTTCTTTATTCCTCGTGATAATAAGCTACCAGATAGCAGATAGTTAAATTACGCTGCTGAATGTAAAGGACTAAATGAGATGTGCAAAGTCTGAATCATCATATTTACAATAATCTGGAGATGACGTCTCGAGCAGCGAGTGAGATTTACAGAATCATGTGCCTCCTAAATTCCTCTAAACTTGAGATACTAGAGTGCTTGGTTCAGGTACGTAATGTGTAGTCGTAAATAACACACACGAGGGAAAGATTCTGTAATATAATTATGCTGGTTGTTTTGTTATCATATAACTTAAATGCTTATCAATCGTCATAGTTCTAAGGTGTAGAGCAATGAGGAACTAACTGTCTACAATGTGATATGTTACAGGTACATGACATCATCATCCGAGCAACAGGATCCGACATCTAACCGGTCAGTTACGCAGAACAATCAATTTCAATAGTATGACCATTTACGGTGTCGGTGAGAGATGATTCTCTGACGTTTGTATTCTAGGATAGTTTAAATAAAGTCTTTTCAGCACGATATTTGTGATATGTTTTGGTTTGCTGCAAACGCGTGGCATACTTTCATAAATGCCTTAACAGCTATGATGACAAAATTTCCAGGAAATACTCTGCCATGATTTGGGTGTACGACGTGGCACCAACAGTGTCGTCAAATCTTTGTCATGTATGTTGTTTTGCGCTGTTATCTGCATATCAGTGGCCAAGAATTCTGCAGGCGTGCAGTGATCTTGCTCGCGTGCAAAGTTTGTCGCCTGGCTGTGCATTTTCCCCACTGTAACGCCACGTTGTCTCTGTGGAAAGAGGGAAAACTGCAAACATACCACATTTGGATGGCAAATGCAGTCCCACAAAGGACACTGAACGTCTGCATGTGGCTTCATTTCATACTTTATAGCAAATTAGATCACAAAGAAATTCAATATTATGTTACTATTTTTGGCGCACTGTAAACACAATAAAATTGGTATCTGGTATAAGCTGTCTGCTTACAGACTGATAGAGACAACTTTGCAGATTTTTGTCACTCAGTTACTTTCATAATTTTTGAGACTCAATTGATTTCATAATTGGAAAAAGCCTTTTATGCTCATACGTTGGTCGACACATTATCACGTTTGCAGCCTCCTTATGGATACTTGGAAACTCTTCCCAACAAAAAAAATGTAGAAGTCTTGAACAGTTTTGTCGCAAAAAAAGTCTTTTAAACGGTAATTGCAGCACAAATAGATTGGTTCTGTATGCACATTCAAAGGGGTGCTTTCAACTGGAACGGCAAATGGTCTCAAAACAGTTCAAAAACAGGATGGGAGAACTGCTGTTTCCTCAAAATGTTTAGACTACTATTGCTGAAATTCTTTCAGCGCCACGACGAATTCTACAAAACTCGCGTTATCTCTGGCGCCACTGGCAGTTTATTGTCAGAAATTGTACCTTCTACAATGCGATTTTCTTTTTAAATGAATCCGCATCAAATCAGAAACAAGCTCTCGCCCTTTAGGAGCGTGCAGTCAAGTCAAATTAGTCCACCTAAAGACGAGGTCTGCAATCAATTGTGGATGTTCCACTTCTCATTCCTGCTTTCCTTTCTCCTACAGAAACTCAGCATCATAAAATCGTTTCAGGTACGCCCCTTGACTTAAATAATGTTATTTGTAGTAACATATAACGTCTCCATACTCTTTATTCAGTTTCATTAAAAACTGTTGCAACTGATTACAATAGTTTTTAACGTTTTTATGCAGTGACAGCAACTGATATTGTTTATATAAGAATATACAGCCCTCAGTTAAACTGCAACTGAGGGCTGTATGTTCTTATATAAACAATATCAGTTGCTGTCGCTGCATAAAAATGTTAAAAATTATTAAATTCGTGCCAGCTGAGGCCCAGAAAGCAGCTAATAAGTATGTAGATGTTATGCATAAGATCTGCAAAACAGGTATGGCCATCACTTTTATTAAACAATGTAAATTTTGCAAAGTAATCCCGGAATTTGTTAAAGGTTTTATAAACAGTAAAATGTGCAATAAGTCGCCTAGTCTTAAACGGATATTGATACAGCAAATATTAGTTGAAAGAACGGTGGAGCTTTACACGAAAAAAGACAACCTCAACGCTGAAGCATATGACCTTCAATTATTTTTGTCTAAAACATTTAGAGATAAATACAATTTTCAGATAGATGGGTTCTGGTTGCATGTCAACTTATGGTTAGATAATCGTAAAATTGAAATTGCTCAACGACATGACAAAAAGTTAAAGAAATTAGTTAGTCGAGTTAATTCCGGCGTATCCTAAAATGCATGCAAAAGGGAGGCTGCCCAGTCTGTGTTTCATCAACACGCTGTAAATAAAACAGATATTATTTTCACAGAGGACGAAAATAAATTGTTAAGTAAAGGCTTCATATATAATGTAGAACCTAGTTTAACCCCTCAAAATCTTCGGAAGTTGGTAGTGGATCTTAAGGTTGGCCTTGATAGCGGTAAAGTAGATAAAAGTATCCAAACGAGGCTTGCTTACGATGCTTGTAAAATAATACAAAAAGAGTGTCTAGGTAGTAATACGTTCACGAAAGATATGCGCAATGTTAAAAACATTAACGAAAAACTAAGAAACAATGAAGCCCTAATAACTAAGGCCGATAAGGGGAACACGATTATCGTTTCTACAAAAAAGAATATATTCAGAAAACGGAAATGTTCTTTGAAGAGAATGGCATCGTACCACTAGAGGTAGACCCAACGCCCGCCATACAGAGGGATATTAGAGCGAGTCTTAGCAATACTAAGAAGTTGATCCGAGAATTTAGAAAAAAGGCATTGATAAACATGAACCCCAAGGCCCCGACGCTAAGGAGTCAGTTTAAGCTCCACAAAATTTCCCATCCGATCCGCCCTATTGTGGATGGCACCAATAGTGCTTATCATAAATTAGCGAGACACTTACATTATAAAATTAAAGAATATTTCGTGTTTCAAAATAATTTTTCGATTAAAAATTCAATGGACTTAGCCAACATGTTCTGAAAACACCAAATTGGTGTCATTTGATCATTAGCTTGTACACAAACGTACCAGTGGATCAGACGTTGAACATTATAGAACAAAACTTAAAGTACCACAAAAAATTATCCACCATAGAAATTGATGAGCTAATGTTACTTCTTAGAACGACTCTTAGATACAATTACTTTTCATTCAATAAAAAATTATATTCACAGCCATGTGGCCTAGCTATGGGGAGTCCACTTGCATGTATCACGTCTGAAATTTTTATAAATTCTCTGGAATTGTTTTTTTTCCGAAATTAGCCAGAATTAGTGAACAACATCATCTTTTATGCGAGATACGTGGCTGACATTCTTCTACTGGTTAATAATTCTCCAGAAGGAATAAAGCAAATTTTCGTAACGTTTAACAGTCTACATGAAAAAATAAAATTCACACAAGAATTGGACTCAGCTGATAGATCACTAAATTATCTTGATTTAACGTTGACTATTAAAGATGCTAAAATAGAGTTCAACACATTCCGTAAGGCAACATATTCAGACATCATCCCGGCCGATTCAACCCACCCCCAAGCGCATAAAATGGCGTTTTTCCATTCTAGTATCCATCGGGCGATTCTATTCCGTTGTCAGATGTCAACCTCGAAAAATAATTTCAAAATCTCGAGAGTATTGCGCAGAATAATGGCTATGATCCAAAGATAGACCCGCAAGGTCCGGCAAACCGGCCCGCGTTAGCTGGCCGGACATCCCCGGTATCCGGCCCGCCAACAATTGAGTTTCGAGACCTATCGTGACCAATACACCACGACATTGTCGCAGCTCTATCTGTACAAAGCGGAAGGTCATGGTTAAACTTGTGTCTATGCACAATAAACAGACAGACCATTCTCCGTGCGATAGAGAAAAAAAAAGGACGGTTAACAGACTAGTTTGGCGAAAAGATTTTAAGTAAAAAAATTCTTTGCATTTTATTCTCTTCAAGAGTGTGGTCCAAGTCTTTCAAATGGACCCCACTTCGGTGACTAGCCTTAGTAATCAATCATTATCGAAGATGCTTCTTAAACGAGGTTTCACTTTCTTTTGATTACATTGTAAAATACACATAGCAAGTAAGTCGTATAAAATGTTATTATTTAAAGGCAATTTAAAGAAAATACAAGGCCTGGTGTACATAATGATATTGGATATTTTAGTTGTAACTGATGTATAAAAATAGCTGTAATTAATTTATGTCTTGAAAACTCACAGTGTTGGAGTATTCACGTAAAGAATTTTAACATCTTAGTGACAATTAGTGACTTTTAGGTAGCTGTAACTTTCCTTTCATAATTTCCTCCAGTTGTGGATCAAGTCTACTGGTAGAGATAACCATCAGCGATTTCAAATGCTCATCGCTTAATTTTGATCTGTAAATACTTTTTGCATGTTTCATTTTGGAGAAGGTTTTTTCACACAGATAAGTAGTGCCAAAAGCAGAAAAAAAACCACACGGAAATTTATGAAAATTTGGAAACTGTGTGGATGGAAAACACTTACAAAATTCCAGTAATGTTGACTTTGAACGTTTGAATGATTATTGCAAATCAATAATTTCAAACTGAAGTTCTGCGGGTCGCGCTTCTATATCGACGTCAAAGTGATTTTGAAATATCTTGATATCGTTTGAATTTGCATCGGTATCTGAAAAACGTGATTCAAAATTAATTTTTAAAGCACCCAAAGCTTCAATTGCAAAGTTACAGGAAACGGAATCTCACTTTGCTGACTGAATGTTTGGCATGTATTAAAATGCGTGAAGCATACTTTGTTCAACTGAGATTGAAACAAAGCAATCTTTTGTCGAAGGGACTTAACATGCGTGTATAGATCAGGCAGAAGCTGGTTTTCACCTTGCAATTTTAAATTAAGGTCATTCGTATGTTTAGTTAAGTCTGTATAAAATGTTAGCTTCCATAACCACTCACCGTTCCGTAACTCAGCCAGAGGGCGATGCCTTTCGTTCAAAATAATTGCAATAACTGTTCGGAGTTCAAAAAAACGGGTCAGAACTTTACCACAGCTAAGCCAGCGCACTGCAGTATAATATGGCAAGTCGATTTCCTCAATATCTTCAAGAAACTCGCGGAACTGGCGACGACTGAGTGCATGGGATCTGATATAATTAACAACTGAAATAACTGGCTTTGAAACTTCTGACATATCTAAATGTCCTCCACACAAAGACTGTTGGTGAATAATACAATGCACTACTAATGGTTTTGAACCACCGTCATTTTCTACAGCCTTAGAAAGGAGAGCAACAACACATTTATTTTTCCCACACATGTTTTTGCCACCATCAGTTGTAATACATCTTAATTTTTTCCACTGAAGATTGTTTTTCTGAACTGCCCATTCAACTCCTTTAAAAATATCTTTGCCAGTGGTCGTCCCGTGAATACTGTGAACGTCAAGGAACTCTTCATACACTCCATTTTTGTCAATCCCTCGAATAAAAAGTCGTACTTGAGCAGTATCTGATACATCTGTTGACTCATCCACGGCCAAAGAGAACCAGTCCTAAGTCTTGATTTTTGTCACGCAGTTGTGCTCATATATTTTGTGCAATGTCATCTATTCTTCGAGCCACAGCGTTTGCCGACAAACTTATGTTTTTAAATAAATTAACTTTTCCTGGGCACATTTATTTTGCTGTTGCAATAATGCAGTTCTTAATTAATTCACTTTAGGTAAGTGGCTTACACTGTTTCGCTACTAAATGAGCTACACGAAAACTAGCACAAGTTGCTGCATGTTGTTCAGCATTTACTTTCTTAAACAGCGACTGCTGGGTTTTTAGCTGGCGTTTCAGCGACTCATACATTTCTAATCGTTCACATCCTGTAAACTTGGAGTAATTCTGAGAGCGCTTAGTCTCATAATGACATTTTATATTGTATTGTTTGAAGACTGATATTGCTTCATTCCAAATAATACACATTGGTTTGTTGCTTGACTCCACCACAAAATATTGACATCCCCACTGCTCTTTAAAAATTCTACATTCTCTGTCAGCCTTTCATTTCTTTTCCATATTTGTACAGAACTTCACGAAAGATTGTAACCTGAAAATAAAACTGTGCTATTTAATACTAATAAAATTAAACTCCGCCATAGCCGGTCCCAAGCCCGGTTGAAAAAGGAGGAGGGGGAGGAGTAACACCTCATAAAAAAACCTTGGTTCAACTGGCCCGGGTGATGGTACCTCGTGAGGGCCCCTTGCCAGGGACACGGTGAAGACCTCAACGGCAGTGAAGGCGGAGATGAAGATCATCGGTATGGTGGAACTGGCGGAAGAGGCAACCTTGCTTTTTGGTATACTATAAAAGCTATCGTCCAAGGCTATTTGGACAAAGGGCACGACGGTTCCACAGGTTAGTGGCGGTAACCCTACAGCGTCTGTTCCACATGTTAGTGGCGGCTGATCTATAAAACTCAGAAGTGGAACTCTGAGCTTAACCAGACTGAAATCTCAATTTCAGTCACAAACCCAGTCCAATTAAATGAACATGGATACAGCACCTTCAAAGACAAATTACCCCAGTGGGTCAAATCCCACGGTCGAAAAACCGCAAGTGGTCTATTCGGATTCTGGGGAGACCACAGAAGTGTGCATGGAGGTAAACCGGAGTACCTCAAATCCCTGTAATAACAAAATCAAACCAAAATCTAGAATTTGGCTAATGACATTTAATGTAAATTCTCTCTTAAAAATGGGAAAACTAAAAAACATCCTGGACAAATCCAGAGAACGTAAAATCAATATTATTGCATTTCGGGAATCACCATATACAGATGAAAATCCTTTTGATTCGGAAGGATACAGGATATACAAAGGAAAACCTGGAAAACGAGCCATGGCAAATTGTCGACAATTTGGAACTGGATTTATAGTAGATACATCAATACTTGATTCAGTCGCAACTTTCAAATCTTACTCGGGTCGGCTCTCCACGATGACAATAAAATCAGCTAATAAGATATACACCCTAATCAACGGACATGCACCAACTAACATCACTAACAAAAACAAAATAGAAGAAGTAGAATAATTCTGGAACCAATTAGATAATATTCTCCAAAAAATCCCAAATAACCATGTCAAAATCCTTATGGGCGATTTCAATGCACAAATCGGTAAAGAAAAGAAATATCGATATTGGGTAGGTAAATGGTCAGGGCGTACACAGACCAACCGGAATGGCATGCGACTCATTGAAATCTGCAAAAACCATGACCTATTTTTCAAATCAACATTTTTCAAGAAAAGAGCCTCGAAAACGAAAACTTGGATCTCACCTAATCCATTACTAGGTGAATATCAGTTGGATCATGTAATGATCTCCCGCGTAAATACAGTAGAAATCATGAAACTTAAAGTCCTTAATGGACTAGACCTAGATTCCGACCATTACCCAACAAAATTCTCCCTAGATGTCATTCCAGAAAAAAGAAAATTCACTAAGAAATCCCCACACCGTAAATATGATGTACAAAAGATAAATGGCAATGAACAATTTACAAAAGAAACGCAAAATTTAAAACCACAAAATTGGCAACAACTGCAAGCAGGACTTTTAAATGCAGCTGAAACTGTAGCACCGCAAACAAGAACACGTAAACACCCATGGTGGACAGATGAGTGTGACCAACTGATAAATCTCAGGCAACAGGCGTGGCAAAATTGGTTGTGCAACAAAAATCAAAAGACCCTGGAAGATCTCAAAGATACCAGGAAAACAGTCACAAAAGCAATACGAACAGTCTGTAAACAACATGAAGACAAAAAATTGCAAGACATAGAAAATGATTTCAAGAAAAACAATTCCCGAAATTTCTACAGAGTATTGAAACAAAAATTAACAAAGTACTCTCCTCCATCACTCCACTTCAAAAATGACCATGGGGAAATTGCTCATACGAACACCGAAAACTGTGAAATTCTTGCAAAATACTTTTCTAAATCACTGAATTGTGAAAAGACTGCAGAAAAATTTGAGTTCCATCGTACACAACGAAACCCAGACTCAAAGCCACCAAGTTTACAAGAGATTAAAGAGATAATTCAGTCACTGAAAAATAACAAAGCATCAGGAGAAGACTAAATCATCGCAGAATTATGGAAAAATGCAGGAGAAAATCTTATTGCAAAACTCAAAGAAATTATACATGAAATCTGGAAAACTGAAAAAATCCCCACAGATTGGAAGACTGCAATCATACACCCTCTGTACAAAAAAGGAAGTAAAACAGACGCCAACAACTATCGTGGAATCTCTTTATCGTCAATAACATACAAAATTCTGTCTAAAGCCCTACTAAACCGCGCAGAACCTCAGCTGGATTCAAAACAAGGCGAATACCAAGGTGGGTTCAGAAAAGGTCGATCTTGCGTAGAACAAACCCTTAACTTGAAAAACTCAATGAAATATTTACATAGTACTTCAAACAAAAGTTATGTCATCACGTTTGTCGACTTTAAAAAAGCATATGACAGTATAGACCGAGAATCCTTTTTTGAAGTATTAGCAGAATTTGGACTAGATCAAAAGACAACAAACATCATAAAAGAAACACTCACGGAGAACAAAGCCAAAATAAAATTTATGGGAGAATTGAGCACAGAATTTGAAATAGACACAGGAGTACGACAAGGGGATGTACTGCCCCCAGTGATCTTCAATTGTGCTCTTGAAAAAGTCGTTAGAGAATGGAAAAAAGCAGGTGCACCAGCACACAGACTGGGACCAAGACATAAGGGCATAGAATTACACTGTTTAGCATTTGCTGATGACATGGCACTGATCGCACAAGACATTACCGATGCACAGAAACAGTTAGAATTATTACAAGAACAGGCAGCTAAAATAGGATTACAAATTTCATTTGAAAAAACAAAATTTATGACTGACGTCAAAGATGCACCTTCTGATCTCAAAATTGGTAATAACTACATCTCTCGAGTAAAAGAATTTAAATATTTAGTTGAATGGATTGCAGAAAATCGTAATGAAAATAAATCTGTCAGATCAAGAGTCCATAAAATGGAGACGGCGTTTCAGTTAACAAAAAACATTTACAACAAAAAGAGTCTCTCGTGCAACTGCAAAATACGACACTACACAACAGTAATTAGACCCGAAGCTCTCTACGCATCTGAGACACTAAACCTTCAACACAGAACACTAAAAGAGGAATTAGAAGTGAAAGAACGTAAGATAATGAGGAAAATCCTAGAACCAAGAACTAAAGATGGGGTACATTATCCAAAACCCAATGCAGAAATATATAAAAATATCTCCAAACTAACAGACACAATGCGCATGAGAAGAATCCAATTCATGGGGCACTTAGAAAGAATGGACTCAAACAGGTTAACGCACAAAATCCATACATTTTTAAAGAACAAAACTACGAGACCGAACTGGTACAGACAGACGGAAAAAGACCTGAGAGAATCAGGGTCTCCAAATCTACATGACAGAAATGAAATCAGAAAAATCACAAACACACGGGGTTTTGAGGAAGAAGAGGGAAAAACTAACCGACATACATGGTCTACGCAACGAAAGCTAGCCCATTCATTGTTTATGAAGGAATACTGGGCGAAAAGGAAGGCCAACAAATGTTGATTACGCATGGTCCTAAGTGATCCATCCGCGAAGAAGAAAGAAGAAAAAATCTAGGGAGTAGTCTGCCTAAAGAAAATGCAATGAATTTATTTTTAAGGTACTTCAATTACTAAATTAAATGCAATTACACTGTAGTTCCACTAAAAAATACAGTGAAAAAATACTCAAGTCGTGCGATATATATTTCGATTTTCAGATTTTCCTTGTCTCTTCGAATTCTAACTTTGAATTGCCCTACACTTCGTCGTCTCACCTACTAGCATAGCGCATAAAACACTAAAAAACTCGTGAGATACTCGCAACATAGACACGATCACGCAACAGAAGTCTCAAATATATGCTCTGGCTCTGCTACTCGGTACAAGACTACATAACTAAACTTCTTGTTGCGCCGCTTGAAATAACAATGCGTTGACATACTCTACCTCTGTTACGTCTTGCAGTAATAGTGTCGATAACAATGATTTTGATATTTCGTTAACTTTGCAGGACGCTTTCGTGAAGGATGTGCAGTGACATACTTTTTTGTCGGTGAAATTCGCCAGAATAAAATACGCCAGAATTTCGGTCAGGTACGTCCACCAATCAAAATTATGTAATTAAATAAAAATCGTAGTTCGTTTCAGTGCTAGGTATTCCCACAACCTCAGATTTTTGTCATTTCATCTTTCGTTTAGCCTTACATTACGGTGATCTTGGAGTGCTAGGGTGCTTTAATCCCACTAGGTAGATCTTGGCCCTTATTACTTCGTGTAGGAGTTAATGTGGCCCGCGGACTAAAAAGTTTGGAGACCCCTGGTTTAAAGCAAAAGTCGGTTCATTCCCTTGAGAAAGATTGCAATAAGTCACCGAAATCAGGCGTATATAAGATTATGTGTGATGATCGCCCATGTTATTACATAGGTCAAACAGGCAGAGCTTGAAACGTCCCCTTTTTTACTATTTATGCATGACTGTGCTTAAACTGACACACAATATTTTTAGCGCAACGCAATCTGACTATGAAAGATCCCTGCAAAAGAATGGCCCTGACTAACATTAAACTATACCTCTCACAAATCACTTACCTCACAAAAATCTTCGCTGCTCAAGCTACTGCAATACAGCGAGCGCCACTACTGCCAGCTAAATAAAAGATTCAAACTATGGAAGGCACTAACTACTGATAGGGATAGTTAGCAAATGAAAGATATTAATAGAGAACAAACAATGTATTTACCTTAATATCATCACAAGTCTTAATATACGAGGGTTATTCCAAAAGTAAGGTCCGATCGGTCGCGAAATGGAAACGACTATGAAAATCCGATAAAGCTTTGCACAGATGTGTTGGGTAGTGTCTCTAGTATAACCCCAGTTAGCATCACGTCGCTCTTCTCATTTCTGGGCTCGCAGTGAGTGCGTAAAGATGTCTAGAAAATAGTGTCTGCCGCCAAGTACGAGGGCCTGGTGAGAAATTTCGCCTGAAGCTATGCAGCCAACATTACATAACTGTCGTGCTGTTTCGTCTTCACGACAATTCTCAGCCGCATTTGTCTCCCCCTGAGTTTCATCTCTGGTCACATGAACCGCTGTCTTTGAAGACAACATTTTGACACAGACAACGAGGTGTAGGCCAGCGTGGAGAATTGGCGGAAAGCACTGGCGGCTGCCTTCTATGATGAGGCTATTGAAAAGTTGGTACAACGCTATGACAAAAGTCTAAGTCAGAACGGCGACTACGTAGAGAAGTAGCTGAAAGGTGTAGCTAATTGTTACAAGTAAAACATTTCTGATGTTCACTGTGGTTTCAATTTGGCAATCAATCGGACCTTACTTTTGGAATAACCCTCGTATATATCAGTTCATGACAAATTACAAATCTCCGCCATCTCTCTCCCCACATTCACCACTGCTGGCGGCTCACCTCCAACTGCGCAACGCTACGCGCTGTTCACAGCCAGCTGCCGCTGCCCAACACTACAATGGCGAGTATTACAACAATGCAAAGCAGACACAGACTGCCCACAGCACAGCCAATGATTTTCATACAGAGGTGGCGTTACCAATGAAAAAACCTAAACAGCCTACTTACATAGCCCCCATGCTCCCCACAAAAATTTTTACAAATAGGATTGGGCAGTGGCCAATACAGAATTGAAAAAAATTTTTCATAATTACAATAACAAAGAAATCAAATGCACACACTTATTGATACAACGTTGGTCAAAAGCTAAAAATTTCTCACAGTCCATAAAGACAGTCCACATTGTTCATCACAGTAAAATAGTGTTTTTCTCAAAGTCTGAGCAGTAGAAGAAAATGCACACGGAAGTAGTGGATTTCCATGCAGTCTTGAAGAAGTAGTGTTGTCCTTCCAACGGAAAGTCAGTGCTGACTCTCGACATGCTGACAGGTAATGGGCCACAACAGAGCAAACCCACTGCAGAGTCAGTCGAAGTTTTGATGAATATTGGTAGGTAGGTCATCACAGAGCAGACCCACTGTAGTCCTGGTAGAGATTACGGTATTGGTGGGCCACCAGAGGTGCAGACCCCACTGCAGTCCTTGTAGAAATAATGGTATTGATGAATCATCAAAGATGTAGACCTACTGTAGTCCTTGTAGACACGGCCAGCAGCCATCTGTTGCGCCTGTGCAGGTGCACAATCACCATCGAAGAGTCTTGCGGAGAATATAGCAAGTCCATAAACCACCCCTTGTCCACTCACAAAAAATTTGTTTGACATGTCCTTAGAACCAGCAATGCTGTTATCCAGTCCCTTGCGGAATTATTAACACATGTGCAAACACTAACAGTCCCAACTTCTCACATATTGTCCATATACTATGACCAACAGAAACGTGTGCAGTGAAATGTAACTTACAAGTTAATAATATCATGAACTGGTGACAATTACAATTTTATAACAGAAGAATACAATAACAAAGGTACAAAATACATCATTAAATAACATAACAATACAGATAACATTTGTAGTACAGGCTTTACAAAAGAATCGAACTAACATAGACATCAGTGTTACAGGAATTATGACATGAGTACGTACATAAAAGATCAGAATAACTTTCGAAACATCAACTTCACACATAAGCATTTAAACAGAATGAATAATGTCTAATATCTTTACAAAGTAAATAACATATTATTAATGCCAATTATATTTGATGATAACAGTATTCCTCATCATAGTCAATGTAGCTTAATATTAAAAGAGGGAAAAATTCTATGAAACTACACAGAGACAGGAAGAAAACAAATACACAAGGATACACAAACACATACTGGGATAACACAAAAGGAAAGGACAGGGTTCGTTTTCAGTGTAACATTTGGTACTGCAGTCCATCCCAAAACTTCATTCCATAGATCTTTCGTCTTATTTCAACCTTTGCTTCCACCAAAAAAATCTTATCCAAGCATGCTTTCTGTATTCTGTTCATATTTCTTTCAAAATAATTATTTCTGATTGTACAATACTCATTTGGGCCCAAATCCTTTTTATATAACTTCGCAATGCATTCTTTACCTATTCTCCATAGTCAGTTTCTC
The DNA here is from genome assembly GCF_023864345.2 of Schistocerca serialis cubense. Classification (NCBI taxonomy): domain Eukaryota; kingdom Metazoa; phylum Arthropoda; class Insecta; order Orthoptera; family Acrididae; genus Schistocerca; species Schistocerca serialis. Next base: position 124,843,061 of record NC_064639.1, read on the forward strand.
ATATAGTCTACCCCCTCTTAAGCTAACTTAAATCTACTGAGCTCAGATGCTAAACTAAGGGACGAGGCAATGCAGCAGCACGTAAAACAATTATTATAAACAGCAATGCAAAAAATGCAAATTGGCAAAGCTAGCAGCATAAATGAGCAAAAGTCAAATTCAATAACACTATGCCTGGCAAACAGCAGCAACTTATACCTAAACATGACATAGCGCAAGCAGAAAAAATATTACACTAAAATGGCCATGTCTAATACCTATGTCACATCTTAACATTAGAGTGATGCATCACAATTTATTCTACAAAAGAAATTACCAAGTACTTGAAAAGAAAATTATGTGTTACTGTTATTAGTTCCTTCTTATTGTTCTTTCCTTTCCAAGTGCTCCTTTTTTTTAAAGAATGTGGATCATAAAATAATTATTTAATAGATCTGTTGACAGAAAGTGTTCACATTAGCAAATGCATTTCATTTTATAAAAGCAATGCTGCAACACAGCTGAAAAACAGGTATCAAATGAAATAAGCAGTTACGCAAACCAAAGCATAAAAATATCATTCAATAGTCATGTGACATTTCATAAGTTAGTAGAAATTCTCTCAACTCTCGTAGAAAGACGCTTGTCGTAATCAGGTGTGCAGATGTACGAATATTTCCCATCAATTCCTAAGCATTTCAGTAATTAGCACAAAGTGCGAATAACCATATGTTTTCAAGTAACGAGGGTGTCGCATTAGCGATGAAAGGCACACCCTAATGGCTTGTTCTCCAGGTGTTTGCCACGTCCCACGTCCCCTTTTTTTTTTTCTACCTGTGCCGCTGAAAAGGGCTCGCAATAATGGCTTTTTCTCCAGGCGTCTGACACAGCTGGGTGCCCGCGACGCATTACGTGCAGGTGGTCACTTAACTTTCTTACGGAAATATTTACCGCTACAGTGACAGCCTCACATAAAAATATTTCACAGGTCAAGAATTAGCGTTGCAAATCTGTAGAAACAAAATCCTACGAATATAACAGTGTCCAAAAAATGTTCAGTGGCATTGTGATACATTCACACATGATTCACACATGTCATAACTCTTAAAGTACGATTCTTGGTTTCCAACATCCTTTTTCACAAGTCAAGAGTCCCTACCCACTATTCATTACTCCTTACCTTATTACACATATACGTATCCATCGACACTCGTCAATATTTCGTCATTATAAATATGAAGCATAATCAAATAACTCATATAGCCTCAGCCTATTAATCGTAAACATACCTCAGCAGCATAATACACATCGTCGTCGTAAAAATAACATCGTAACACCTCGGTCAAATCTCAAAATCGTCGTAGCTTCCTTCAATAATTAAAAAAATTCTCTGCTCATGTCAAAAGTGTCATCTGCCTCAAACGTACTTTAAAAATCATAATCCCTTTACCAAATACATCATTCAAAGCTCTCATAGTATCACAATGGTTCCGAAAAAATATGAAGAGTTCACACAGTACAGACAAAATACAATTTCGTAACTGTGAAGTTATCCAACGGTGTAATTACGTAAACATGTGTCACTGACGTAGTAAAAAACATGTTTATCTCTCAGTTAAATAACCAGATAGCTGTGTAATTCTGTGTTAGAGAAATATGGTACTGATGTGTAAAGTTGTATAAGCAAATACCATATTAGCTAGGGCTCCTTGTGCTTGCCAAACACATGGTACACAAAGTAGGCGTGTACCTCCCTGAGGATTAATGTAATTATACCCTCAGGTGCTACAGATTATTGCAATGGAATGAAATGTATCACGGAAAAACTTTGTATCATTGTGTATCAAATATCTTTGAAAATAAATGTTTTTAGTACAAAATTGATCACTCAAATACGTGTCCTGTAGCGCTAAATGTGCGTCTTGTTGCAACATAATCTCTGTGGAAGTGTCGTAGTTATCGTCCTCCGAAAGCTAAGTTCTGCAGAAGTCAATGTACTGACCTCATGATAAACAAAGTGAAATGCTTTGCGTATAGATATCATACTTATTACGCTTATTGCCGTGATGAAGAAAGTACTGTGCTGTAACGTATTGTTGTGCTACAGAAAAGGCTGTCTCCTTGTAGCTATACCATAAAAGTTACTACTAAAACATGTTTTACTTTCCAGAATAATACAGAAAAACTGTGCAGATATAAAACAGAAACACCGCAAAATCAACATTGTAAATTGTCACTCATTAGTAGCGTCGTGATAAAATCGTGTAGCTGTCACATAAACTAACTATTGTCTCATCTGGTATCTCACAGAAAGTACTTTAAATCCGGAATGTATTTTCAAATAAACCAAAATGTTACATTAAAATCTCAGCAGTACTGGTAAATGTTCTAAGTATGTGAGCTTTATAGTCGTTACGTAATCGTGCAACAAACAAGCAAGAATGCACACACACAATAACACTGTGTCGTCTGTCCACAATAACAATGCATTCGTAATTTCTGTTTAAATAATTTCTCTTGGTTCTTGGCTGGATATTTAACTTCAAACATTGTTGCATGGTAACAGTTTCTAAAGCATACTAGTAACGTGAAGTGAAACGCTTTATGGTAAAGACAAAGTTAAAAGACAGATTATCTGTCAATAAATGGTTTTACATGTGAAATGTGGTGTAAACCTTTACTCTTCCTAGTACGCAGAGTTTCAACTTCAACACAATTATCATGTGGTATACATCGGTAAAGAATGCTAAAATTTTTCTCAAGGCTAGCATCTTTGTTATTTTTCTCGGAGCGAGCGGGCGCACGCGGCTGCCTGCTGTGCGGGTCATTGTCTGTTTCTTTGTTGGCGCGCGTCGTTATTCGGATTAGGAGACCGAACTTCTAAAAATTCACCTTGACGAGAGGGCCCTGCCCTGTTTGAAGCTCGCCAGTTCTGATGGAATTCAGGTCTGTCGTTATGTCGGTAGATTTGATAGTATCTTTCTTGTCGGTCACGTGGTGGAGAATTTCTCCCTGAATCGTAACTGCGCGCTGGACCGTTGCGTCTGAAGTTATTCTGTCTCCCTTGATAATAATTATTTTGGTTCCCATATTGTCTGTTTCTCTGATTGTCTCTGTGATAGTCATTACTGCGGAGAGGTGATCTTTCCCTGTAATTATTACTACTCTGCCAACGGTTGTCATACGGGTGGTGTCTGTTTTGGTCACGATATGTGTTGTGAGAATAGCCTTGTCGTGTCCAGTTATTATTTCTTTCATCGTGGAATTGTGACAGATGTGACCTGTAATTGTTGTGCTCCTGTTTCCGCGTTCCCCGATTGTCAGTGTCAATTTCCAGTTCTTGTAACAGACCCTGAAATGCTTCAATGTCATCTTTGCAGCGTCCTGCTAAAATAATATGTCGTAAATGTTCAGGCAATTTGAGTAAGCAAATACGGATGAGTTCTGAGGGGCTGTATGGGTTTGATAGATATTGATTCTTATGCAACATGTCTTCAAAATATTTGACAAGACTGGAAAATTCAGATTGTTCAAAGTGTTTCATCATCATGATGCTATGTTTTACACGGTCTTGTGTAGCTTGAGACCAATACGCTGAGAGGAAGGCATGATAAAAATCTCCTTCACTGTGACAATCGTGAATGACCGATCGCATTCTTACACCTGGTTCATTCTCTAAGTAGCCACACATAAATTCTAACCTGTGCTCCAATGACCAGTTGGGAGGGAAACAATGAGAGAATTGATGGAGCCACGCTTGTGGATGAATGTCGTTGGCAGAATTCTTAAACGTTTTGAATTTACGTGTAGTAATGAACAGCTTATAGTCAAAATCATCGTGTCTGCGAGTAGCATCTCGGTCATAGTTACGTCGTGTCGGCGGTTCCATCTCAAAATTCGGTGTACCTTGCCAATTTCTTTCATAATTACCGAAATGCCCTGTGTTATTATTTTGTGGCTTTTGCGTATTTCTAAGTTCCTCTTCCCGTGTTGGAGCGCGAGTGTCTTCTGAAATACGTAATTCTTGTATTACCTGTGTCAGCTGATCTTGTACTTCCCGGATTTCTCTCTGGTGTTGCGTATCAATTTGATTCAGATTTTGTTTCAGTTTCCTAATTTGTTCACTCTGTTCTGTGTCATTAAAGACTACCGGTTTTGCGTCATTCAGATTATCATCTACCTTCGTAGATAAATTATTTAGCTGATCCGAAAGTTGAACTACTTTCTCTGATAATGAACACATTTCCTCAGTGTGTTTTTCTGAACCAAGTTTCAGAGTGTCCATTTGTGTTGAAATCGAATCTACTGTGTCCTTTAAGTTATCCTGAGTTTTTGCAAGTTGCGTAACCGAATCGGTAGATGCAACTGAGTCAAATTTAGCTTGCAAGGTCTCATGATTTTCATGAACAATAATTTGCAGTTCTTTTATGGCTGCTTCGTGATTCTGTAATGCATTTTCATGCCGCGAAAAAATAGGTTGAAAATGCTCACAAATTTGTGTTTTTACGTCATTACAGACTTTTTGACATTTCGATTCAATGTTATGTAACTCAGTAGTTAAGTCTTCACGTGTTTGTTCAAGAGTTTGTTCCAATGAGTCTAACTTTTTAAGATTTTGTTCCACTGTGTCTAACTTTCGAAGATTTTGTTCCATTGTGTCTAACTTTTGAAGCTTTTGCTGTGTTTGTCCCATTTGCTGTATTAATTGTAATAACAATGCACTGGTGTCTGGAACATGTTCCTCAGTGCTTTTCGGCAGTGAATTTGCACCGGCAACATTCACATTTTGACAAGCAGAAAATGTGTCTTGACTTATTTGAGAAAACGGTGAGGAACCAAAACCTGAATCTACAGTATTTGCGAGATTGTTTCCTGTCATTTCGGATTCCTGAGGCGAGCTGTTGCCGACCGATCGTTCGATAATGCGTCCCTCTTCACTAATTGTTTCACTGTCCACGCCATTGTTTGCCGCCCGCTCCATTTCCCTATGCACAGTTACCAAATTACTACTTTGAATGTCTGTTAATTCATTACTCTGCGGCGCTAACACACTGCTTTCATCTTCACTGTCATTTCTCAGTTTACTTTGGAGCCTAGTATTACGTTTTTCACACGCCATTATTGTCACAATATTTCACACGACAACACAGAAAAGCACAATTTGAAGAGCAAAAATAAGAGAACACATTAACATAACACTGAAAAAATATCTAGTTAATTGCACGCGCTGCTGAGAAATACTTGGTGTAAAACTGCATGCATGCTACAACTGTTTTACTGTACCACAATGAAAGACTGCAACTACAAAGGAAATTCTCTCTATAATTACGCGCTAGCAATAAACAAAATCTACACTAATTACACAAACTACAAGAAAAAAATCAGAAGATTCCAGTGAGGTATCCTAGGCTAAGGGTCGACATATGAAACGTCCCCTTTGAACAATTCTACACGAGACTGTGCTTAACCTGACACACAATATTTTTAGCGCAACGCAATCTGACTATCAAAGATCCCTGCAAAAGAATGGCCCTGACTAACATTAAACTATACCTCTCACAAATCACTTACCTCACAAAAATCGTCGCTGCTCAAGCTACTGCAATACAGCGAGCGCCACTACTGCCAGCTAAATAAAAGATTCAAACTATGGAAGGCACTAACTACTGATAGGGATAGTTAGCAAATGAAAGATATTAATAGAGAACAAACAATGTATTTACCTTAATATCATCACAAGTCTTAATATATATATCAGTTCATGACAAATTACAAATCTCCGCCATCTCTCTCCCCACATTCACCACTGCTGGCGGCTCACCTCCAACTGCGCAACGCTACGCGCTGTTCACAGCCAGCTGCCGCTGCCCAACACTACAATGGCGAGTATTACAACAATGCAAAGCAGACACAGACTGCCCACAGCACAGCCAATGATTTTCATACAGAGGTGGCGTTACCAATGAAAAAACCTAAACAGCCTACTTACAAGCTATAGCAGTAAGGTTTAAAGAACATCTTCCAATAAAGGGCGTAGGAACACGGGGGTCAGTCTCTGCGGAACATCTGGTGCAAATGGCTCATACACCTAAACCTTTACGTGACATAGAGCTACTACATCATGAAGTTAAGGGCTATAGACTCGACACGCTTGAGGAACTACAAATTTATGCACACCTAATTACAGATAGAGGCAATTTACTGAACGATCAACTGTATCTAAAAATTAGGCATACTTCGAAGGCTTCCAGACTGTATTAGGTTCACAATATTTCATAATGCATGTGACCATTACAGTTTCTGTAATTATGGAACCTTTCCTACAGATGTTCATACGAGATTTGTTGGTCAGTTTATAAGGCTCTGTAGTAGAATGTAAAACGTAGTCATGCTGGATACTGTAATTAACTTACAATAGTAAAGTATAAAATTAGTTCATAGCAAAAGTGTTATCTGACGCGTGCGTAATAAGAGTTGGACTCTATATACGTCTCGCGCATGCGCGCCGCCCTCTGTGAGGCAGACCGCGAAGCCCCCGCGGTCCGCAGTCTCTAGCCACACGACGAGGCCCATACAGCGGGCTTAAAGTGAATGTGCTACAGCTTGTGTAATAGAAGTGACAAAACCTTATAGTTATGCATCAAGTTTTATAAAGTTGACTTAGGACATGGCTTGTTTTAGGCAAACATTTAAATAATATTTTATGTAAGTACTACACGTTGCATCCTGTAGGATGACCATATCTAATATAATTTACTAGCACATTATAATATTAACTTTTTGCCGGTTCTGAAGAAGACGTTATTACTAACGTTGAAACCTAGGTAACCGATAAAGTTAACCTGCAACTGAGGGCTGTATATTCTTATGTAGATTATAATAATATGCGTATATGACTTTAGGAAATTTAGCATTCGTACCACCAACTTCCTCAAGTGCTCCACATTTGCTAATTTAACACAAAATGCTTCTCGATGTACAGAACAATAAATCTTGGAGAAATCGTCCGTTCATTGTTGTAATTTTTTGCTCTTTTATCATCAGTTAAATCCTTCAGTTATTTCTGCATGGCGTAGTAAAGCCATTCCATAGCAAATTTTCAGCACCCGTCGATTATGCGACTATATAATAGATAATGAGAATTCTCACCTTTCCTTTCTGTGATTCGTATTCATTTTTTAAGGGTAGGTTGATATAAGGGGCGTTCAAAAAGAAACGAGCCAAAGGCATAATTACAGAAACCAGTAGCTGTATTTTAGAAGTATCGACCCTGGCTGTTGAGACACTTGTCACATTGTGACACAAGGCGGTGAATGGCTGTCTCATAAAATTCCCCGGGCTGCGATGTTAACCATCTCCACGCGTACAGTAGGACATCGTTGTCCGAGACGAATCGTTTGCCCCTCAAAACATTTTTAATGGGAGAAAAAATGGCGTAATCACAGGGAGAGTCCGGACTATATGGAGGGTGGCGACTGTGTTGGCCGTATGAGGCTTTGCATTGTCGTGGAGTAGAATCACCCCACGGGTGAGATGGCCTGGTCGTTTTGATTTATCGCTTGGCGAAGGGTGGTCAAGGTTTGCGACTAACGCTGGGCATTCACTGTTGTCCCGTGCTGCAGGAAGTGAATCAGAAGGGGGCCATACTGGTCAAAGAAGAACGTCATCATAACCTTCCCTGCGCTCGTGTGGACGACAACGTCCAGCTGTACTTGCGGAACTGGTTAACATCGCAGACCCGGAATTTTATGAGACAGCCATTCAGCGCCTTGTGTCACAGTGGGACAAGTGTCTCAATAGCCAGGGTCAATACTTCTGACATACAGGTACTGGTTTCTGTAATTATGCCTCCGGCTCGTTTCTCTATGAACGTCCCTTACAGGTTGCGTGACTAACTCTTTGTGCTAAGCCGCGCGGGATAGCCGTGCGGTCTGAGGCGTCTTATCACAATTCGCGCGGTTCCCCCCGTCGGAGGTTCGAGCCCTCACTTGGGCATGGGCGTGTGTGTTGTCCTTAGCGTAAGTTAGTTTAAGTTAGTTTAATTAGTTTCTACAGAAGAATGCTGAAGATTAGATGGGTAGATCATATAACTAATGAGGAGGTATTGAATAGGATTGGGGAGAAGAGAAATTTGTGGCACACATTCATTAATCTCTTCCTCTGGAGTTCATACTTTGCATAACATTAGCCTCCCTTGACTTTGTACACCTAAATACACCCTTTATTTCATTCTGTTCTGACTTAATTGCACAAATTTGCTGTTTTCTTTCAAGGACCTCCATTTTAAAGTACTTATTAGTATAAGTTTGGGAAAGGATTTCCTACAGACAATACCATTTATTACCTGACAAATACCTAATAGAACTAATCATGAAAAATTAATCTGTCATAGTAATATTGTATTCAGGCCAGGTAATTCAGTTGTTTTCATGAGAAAATTATATTTGGGAAGCTATCATATTCTGCAATTAATAGACAGTCAAGGTAAACTGACCTGTTGCTATCAATAATGGAGATTAATGGTCATACATTAAATGAAATGGAACGCAACGCTGTATGTAAATTCCTTGTTGTTCAGTCAGTTAATTTGGAAGATTTTGTTCTTAAAGTATCACTCATTGTAACATTAAGTAAAGAGTGACAGCAAATTATAAATATTTATACCCCCTGTTGTGCTCTGGAATCATCTTATGGAACAATCCCAGTATGTAAGTATTTATTCAGCAAATGTAAGAAATGTGTGCAATGAGTTAAATGTATAACTACACAGGCTGCAGAGGCCCCTTAAACATCTCAAATTCTTGAGCTTGCTTAGCAACACCTTTAATCCCTAATGGGCTAATAACGAACATAATTTTGATTTAAACTGATTTATACAATATAAATATAAGACACAAAAATAAGTTTACCAAAGAAAATTAGCCCCCCACCTGCCGCCAAGGCATATCACACTAATACCATGTAAAATCGGCGCTTTCCTTGATAATGACCTTTATTCACTAATGAAGAGAGTTTCAAACAATGGAAAATCCAGTATGGAATAATGACCATTTGACCACAGTCTCTGGCTGTAGAGGCCACAATCTGGCAAGCAACCAGAGACTTTTTTTAAAAAAAAAGGGATCGGTTGGTAGGACATGTTCTGAGGCATTAAGGGATCACCAATTTAGTATTGGAGGGCAGCGTGGAGGGTAAAAATCGTAGAGGGAGACCAAGAGATGAATACACTAAGCAGATTCAGAAGGATGTAGGTTGCAGTAGGTACTGGGAGATGAAGAAGGTTGCACAGGAGAGAGTAGCATGGAGAGCTGCATCAAAACAGTCTCAGGACTGAAAACCACAACAACAACAGTTTAATTAGTGTGTAAGCCTAGGGACCGATGACCTCAGTAGTTTGGTCCCATAGTCCTTACCACGAATTTCCAAAATTTTTTCTTTGTGCTAACAACCACTGGACCTATGAACTTCCTTTATACCACAAACAAATAGCGAAGGATAAACTCTACGATACTGCAGAACTGAAGAAAGCTGTGCCGGCCACGAAATGAGGCACCAAGTGCCGGAAGAGCGTCGCACCGCACTGCTAAATGAAATATCGCGCAGTAACGAGTAGTTCCGAGAAGAACCGAGTGAAGCCGAAACTGGCCCAACCTTCCACCATACGCGTGCAGCACATCGTGCATGCATGAAGTTTTGCATACCGTGGCCGATACCGTATTACGCAAATTAGCACCGAAACGTATCGGCCGAGTTTGGAGTGTATCAGACGTCCTTGCTGTGCTATTCATCGCGAACCCGAAATCCACAGACGTAACTGCGGAGGCTGTTTTGGGAAGTTTTTTGGTACAAACGACCCCTGGGGTTTGTTGGCTCATTATTGGTAATTGCATTGTCGTCTGATTTCTTAACACCCATCATCTTTGTTTCCGAACAAAACACACAGCAGTTAAGATCGAACATTTGCATTGCTGTGCAGATATGTTCAGTGCATTGCAGATACAAACTGCTTCCACGCACTCACGGTATTGCTGCTGATGACAATAACGCCTGCATTACTCTTTGTCCTCAGGCTTGCTGTCAGTGCTTCTTGGTTCTGTATAACGTTTGTTTTTCCGGCGGTACTGGTTGCTCGTTAACAGTGATACACATTAATATGGATAGGTTTATTGTTGGAGAGTAGATCAATATGCAGCACATGTACAGTTTAGTTTCACTGAATTCAGGGGAAGAGAAGAATAAACCTATGCTGATATGTTCCCAGACCGTAATACACTCCTGGAAATGGAAAAAAGAACACATTGACACCGGTGTGTCAGACCCACCATACTTGCTCCGGACACTGCGAGAGGGCTGTACAAGCAATGATCACACGCACGGCACAGCGGACACACCAGGAACCGCGGTGTTGGCCGTCGAATGGCGCTAGCTGCGCAGCATTTGTGCACCGCCGCCGTCAGTGTCAGCCAGTTTGCCGTGGCATACGGAGCTCCATCGCAGTCTTTAACACTGGTAGCATGCCGCGACAGCGTGGACGTGAACCGTATGTGCAGTTGACGGTCTTTGAGCGAGGGCGTATAGTGGGCATGCGGGAGGCCGGGTGGACGTACCGCCGAATTGCTCAACACGTGGGGCGTGAGGTCTCCACAGTACATCGATGTTGTCGCCAGTGGTCGGCGGAAGGTGCACGTGCCCGTCGACCTGGGACCGGACCGCAGCGACGCACGGATGCACGCCAAGACCGTAGGATCCTACGCAGTGCCGTAGGGGACCGCACCGCCACTTCGCAGCAAATTAGAGACACTGCTGCTCCTGGGGTATCGGCGAGGACCATTCGCAACCGTCTCCATGAAGCTGGGCTACGGTCCTGCACACCGTTATGCCGTCTTCCGCTCACGCCCCAACATCGTGCAGCCCGCCTCCAGTGGTGTCGCGACAGGCGTGAATGGAGGGACGAATGGAGACGTGTCGTCTTCAGCGATGAGAGTCGCTTCTGCCTTGGTGCCAATGATGGTCGTATGCGTGTTTGGCGCCGTGCAGGTGAGCGCCACAATCAGGACTGCATACGACCGAGGCACACAGGGCCAACACCCGGCATCATGGTGTGGGGAGCGATCTCCTACACTTTCCGTACACCACTGGTGATCGTCGAGGGGACACTGAATAGTGCACGGTACATCCAAACCGTCATCGAACCCATCGTTCTACCATTCCTAGACCGGCAAGGGAACTTGCTGTTCCAACAGGACAATGCACGTCCGCATGTATCCCGTGCCACCCAACGTGCTCTAGAAGGTGTAAGTCAACTACCCTGGCCAGCAAGATCTCCGGATCTGTCCCCCATTGAGCATGTTTGGGACTGCATGAAGCGTCGTCTCTCGCAGTCTGCACGTCCAGCACGAACGCTGGTCCAACTGAGGCGCCAGGTGGAAATGGCATGGCAAGCCGTTCCACAGGACTACATCCAGCATCTCTACGATCGTCTCCATGGGAGAATAGCAGCCTGCATTGCTGCGAAAGGTGGATATACACTGTACTAGTGCCGACATTGTGCATGCTCTGTTGCCTGTGTCTATGTGCCTGTGGTTCTGTCAGTGTGATCATGTGATGTATCTGACCCCAGGAATGTGTCAATAAAGTTTCCCCTTCCTGGGACAATGAATTCACGGTGTTCTTATTTCAATTTCCAGGAGTGTAAATCACATCATAGTACTTTTGTATCTATCTGAGGATTGTTGCATTTCTTTGTGTTCTGTTTTGTACATTTCAGTGTTTGCATATGGCCGGCTGTTCTTAGTTCTTGTGAAGGCTCTTTCACGGAAAAAAGGCAATTGTGGTAATATAAGGTCCACAATCTCTGTGCCCCAGGAGGGCCAAATAAATGTGGGCCACGACTTAATAAAAAATTATTTTGAGTGCTGAATTGAGACACGATCTGTGAACACACGTTAAATGGGATTAATATCGTCTGTCAAGTAATAATAAAATTCAAGGAGGTATGTTCTGTCTTTGCAACTAAATCAAAGGCAATTTGGTTTTTGCCACATGCGTTTCGCTTCTTTTATTTATGAAACATCTTCAGTGGTTTGTAATACATGTTTGTTTTTATATGAATAATACGTGCATTGTGTAGTAATTACAAGTATGTTAATCTGCTACATTTTCTCACCTCACTCTCTTGTTTATCGGCTTGTTTGCAGCACAATTTTCGTGAGGTTATGTTATCGTTTGGTGTTACTTACGATTTCCAATGTTGTTAGTTACAACACTTCAGTTGCACTTTTCACTGCGTGTTGAACATGTGTGTGTTTATAGTGTGTAGTGTTGCTGACTGTCGCTGTGGGTTTAACTTTCGTCTTTTGTTTATGTTGTGTATGTGTAGTTTGACATTTGCTGATTTGTTGTGTCTGTGGGGGCGAGGTGTTTTGTTATGGGTGAGTGTGCTATTCTCAGTGTGAGTGTGTGTGTGCGTGCGTGTGTGTGTGTGAGAGAGAGAGAGAGAGAGAGAGAGAGAGAGAGAGAGAGAGGGTGAACAAATGAACAAATATCAAACCACAAATACACAGCACAAACAAAACACTACACACACAGCGACAGTTGGCAACACAAACACGTCCAACACACGGTGCAAAGTGCATGTGAAATTTTGTAATAAATACAGCTGCGAAAATGACAAAAGCCGGTTATCTGGGTTATAGAGACCGAGTAACACATCTCCAGCGTGGCGCACATGAACTAACAACATTGAAAATCGTAACGATAATGTAAACTCCCTAAACTTGTGTTGCAGAAGTTGCTTGTAACCTGAAAAGAAAACACAACACACTAACATACTTGGAACTACTACATAATGCACATGTTATGCATATAAAAACAAACATGTACAACAAGCCATTGAATATGCTTCATAAACAAAAGACGCGTATGGTATCGATAGCTACGATGCCACGGCGTAGGTACAAGTTCTTAGGTTGGCACTACGACACAGACACCGACGACAGCGCCCTCTAGCCGGCGCTGTGCAGCTCTACGAGCGACGCTCCAGATTCTACCCATTTGATTCCGAGTAGACGAGTAAAGCAACATTGTTTCTGTTTCATAGTCGGCGAGCCACTACAGATTTTGCCTTTGTAACTTATAGTTGATGTTAGCTTTGATTCATGTACGTGCTCATCTCAGCCAAAGTTAAGTAATAATTTATGTATTCATATTCTTCCGATAGTAAAGGTGCTTTAAATTTACACGCAGTACCGAAGTACTTCACCTTTTCCTGCTCCTACTCGCGTCCTTCACTCTCGGCCTATTTTGCGGAAGCAGTTCACAGGAGCAGATCCACGCGCCGCCTATCCAGACAGGATACAAAAAAGCGAAACGCATATCGCAAAAAGACAAACTGCCTTTAGTTTAGTCGTAAAGACGGAACGTACCTACATGGATTCTGAGCAACTAGGGAACGACGAAACTTTCACAGTAACGCTTGAGTATGCAACAACAAATATTTTAACATTTCATAACTTTATCTTGAAGCTCTCGAAGAATGAAATTACAATGAAATCCAGACAATTAGCTGCCTACAGGCGTTGATAAATAACAACGGGGACTCCAACGAGGGATCTCCTGCTTACATGGCAGGCGCTCTATCCGGCTGAGCCTTCACGGACACAAATGCAACTGCAGGTGCTTGTCTCCAGCACGCTCCCCGTGAGACCCACGCTTCCAACTTACTGTCCACACACTACATTTGTAGTGTCCGTACCCACTATACTCATTACTCGCAGCAGTCAATCTACTGATTCCCGTAAGAGTTTGACCAATGTGAATGCATCCGCACGGAAGAAGATCATTGGGCGGTAAGGCTTATCTATATGAAGATGGTATCTATTCTTTCGGACATGTTCGAACACTAACAAAACAAATAACTCTTAGCTACATTACTCTGTAACAAGTCATCCAAGACCACGGGTCCTTCATTCCAAAATCGTCGGAAATTACGCCTTATCAACGTTCGAAGTTTTGTCTGTGGATTTCGTGTTCGCCCTTCATGCCCTGTGAAGAGTAATGTCCTATAACACACTCTGACTACAATTTTCTTTTCTGAAGATCTGTCTCCGATAAGAAAGACATGTTGTTTTCTCTGTATGTCTATGTTTTCAGAGATGGTGCGGGAGTCGACTGTTCGATATAGGATGTCAAATTAAACACCTTTCAGATGTCTAGTTTCCATACTTATTTTATTTGCCAAATAAGTTTGGAAACTAGGTGGCTGAGAGGTGTTTAATCTGACATCTATGTTGTGCTCTATTTGCTACAAGTTTTCCATCCCAGTTACAAAACTGATTTGATACTCCATGCGCTGTTGTTTTGTTGGTTGGGCAGCTGTATCGAACGCCTTCTAGAAGCTAAGGATCATGGCATCCACCTGTGTGCCGGTATCAGATGCCTTCTGGACCTTGTGGATGGATAGAACGAGCAGGGTTCATACGATCCTTCTTTGTAGAATTAGTTTTTTTTTTTTTTTTTTTTTTTTTTTTTTTTTACAGAGGCGCTAGGTCTGTAGAAGGGCCATAACACGAGAGTTCGAAACGGTCCTAAAATTCTACGACAGACTGACATCAGCGATATAGATCTATAGTAGTGTACATCTGTTTGGATACCCTTCTTGAACGGGACGCTCATCTCCACATTTTACCGGTTAGTATGATCCTAATGTTTGCAATATGCCACTGCCTTCCTCCAGCTTTCGATCTAAGTTACCCAGCCAGAGTCCAATGTGGACTCTGAACCACGGTGTAACTCGACAGTTTTCACATTAACGAAAAGTCACAAGCGACAGACTGAAAACCTTGGAGTGATTGGGCATCGAACCTGTGTCCTGTCGATTTGTATTCTGGCACATCACTGAGTCACAAAGATAAATAAAATAATGATAAGAGATGAATGAAATTAGTTACGTCTTGATGTCCTCACTTGTAACCCTCCTGTGCTTGATGTACTGTTGGTGATGGTATGGTCTTAGATTACCAGCTGTAGATAAAAGGAATAGTACAAATGGATTGCAAAAACAGTAGAGGTAGGTACAGGGTTAAATAAGGAGCTAATTTTAGTGTAACTGTTGCCAGTCTAAGCCAACGGCCTTGCCACAGTGGTAACACCAATTCCCATCAGATCATCGAAGCAAATAGCATCAGGCTTGGCTAGCACTTGGATGTGACCGTCTGGGTTTGCCGAGCGCTGTTGGCAAGCAGCAGGGTGGAGTCAGTTTTTGTCAGGCCAATTCAGAAGCTATTTGGCTGAAAAGTAACATCTCTAATACTAACAGAATAAATTTCAGACGAATGCCACAAAGTATACAGACACGAGAGACCATGCAGATGACAAACCTATATGCAGCACCTAGACAGACACCATAGTGTGGAGGATGAAAACTAAGCCAGAATAAAAAAGCTGACAAAAATACACTAGACTTAACGTAAGTATAGCTATCACAATGGATAAAGCTAAATTAGACCCATACATGAACATAGATGTAAACAGTGTCAGCACACCGTCACAGTTGCCACACGCAAACATGGCACTTTAAACCTGTCAATAGTGTAATTATTTTAGTAATAGCTCTAGTAATTAGCTTAGTAGTAGCTATAGTATAGCATAGATCTTCTAAGTCTATGGGTTAAATCGAAAGGTGTTGGAGCCTGAGGATCAGTCGCTTGACGACCAATTTCAAGGCGCACGTCATCAGTATCCCAGGGTGGCGGGACTGTAAACTTCTTCCTTTCCTATCTTCTTTACTCTTCTTCATTGTTGACTATTTATTTGTACTTCTTTTTCAAATTTTCAAAATTCCTTGTTAAATTTTTGTTAAATGGTTTTGGGAAAGCTGCCAAAAGAAGGGAAACAAAGCAAACAAATGAAAGAAAATTAAAAGTCGGATATCAGCGACAGTATGCTGGCCCCTATTTTGATTGTACAAGAGGTGAGAGCCTTCCTACACGTAGGTCAGGGGGCAGATGATGGCGCAGTGTAACTGTGAAACCGATAGCAAAAAGAAGATAAAACTGGAAATTTGGACGGCTGAAGATGTTGTGATTTCACCTTTTTACTCTCCCAAATTACAAGCCAAGGCACTAAAAATGATACTGACTTCCACTGTATTCTCTATTTTCGTATGTGTTGCTAGTTACGAATGTTTATACAAGTAATAGGAACGTGGACGAACATGTTGCAATGATTAAAATGAACATTTTACTATTTATTTAATTACATGTTAGTCATGATAAACTGAGTGTTGTTTAAATCAAAAAGAGGATATGTCGGTCATTTTCTATTAAAAAACCTAAACTCCACCCGAACAGGCGATGAAGGCGCAACGGTACCGACCGGCCACTGTGTCATCCTCAGCCCACAGGCGTCGAGGGGCACGTGGTCAGCACGCCGCTCTCCCGGCCATACGTCAGCTTACGAGACCGGAGCGGCTACTTCTCAATCAAGTAGCTTCTCAGTTTGCCTCACTGGGGCTGAGTGCACCTCGCTTGCCAGCAGCACTTGGCAGTCCGGATTGTCACCCATCCAAGTGTTAGCCCAGCCCGACAGCACTTAACTTCGGTGATCTGATGGGAACCAGTGCTACCACTGTGCCAAGGTCATTGGCCCATTTTCTATTACTATTTTCTATTATTTGCCTTTATTCTATAATTACAGATTTTGGTATAAGATTGTATTCTTTCTGATGAACATCTGGGAGAAATTATAAGCTTTGGGAATAATACTTTAATGATTATACAGTCTTTTCAATATATCTCAAAACTTCTGTTACAGACATATCCTCCTTTTGAACTCAACATCTCATTAATTGTCACTATAAACAACATGATGATCAGTGCCAGGCCTTACAGATAGTCACTTTCTGAAGTCCATCAAACAATACGATAGTGGCAGACCATCTACAGCGCACATTCCCAAATGACTTCTCAAAGTTGGTTTTCCATTATACAGTCAGCTAATACGTCACATTTCCAAGTACATGGTACTAACGCACAGATGCTCATGAAGTTGGCCAAAATGCATATTAAGAGTAGATGTTAGCCCCTGAGTGGGTCAAAGAAGTTACAATACAGCACATGGTAATACAAAGATGTTAAGCATAGGAATGCAAGTGGCATATTTTCATGGAGATATTAATCATTTACTGATCGGGAGCAGACTTTAATATGATTGGACATGGGTTCTTAAACTTCCTCATAGATGCTGCCTCTAAGATGTCCAAGCCCTGACTAAAGATTGGGGAGGGGGTTGGTTTGTAAAGACTGGTGTATGAACGTTGCAGTATTTCGGAAACTACATAGTGGTTTGAAAAACTGCTAGGATGTTTAGATTTTGCTAATATTGATGAGCTGTATGATAAAACAGAAACTCTGCTTACATTTTCCTAAACTACTACACATTTTGTAAAGTTCATGGAATTATTTTGTACATCCACGTTGGGTATAACAGATTTATGAGTACAGGTGCCAGCTATAATTACTGATCCAAACTTTTGCAAATTCTTAATCAATGTCTGAATGAATTGGTATAGCGTATTATTTGGTTCATTAAAAATTACAGCAAAGAGTTATAGTGTTAAACGCTGGAGGATAACGAGTACAACGGCCAAATATGCAACGCAAAATATGTAGATGCTTCTCATATTTAAGATTAATTATCTAGTAAGATAATCAATTTGAGGAAAACCAAAATACGTTACTATAAAGTCTGGATGCCAGTATTTCTATAGAGTGATGCAAACATGTTCATCCTGACTGATTATCTCAGTCAAAGTCCCTTATCTCGTATTGTAGCAAAGCTTTCAGTTGTTAATAACTTTTAATTAACAGTTTCCGGCTAATGCTGCTGATCAAATCAGCACACTGCAAAAGGAAAAGCCTGAATAATATATCGAAGGGAGGCAAAACCTAATTTAAATTTTGGTAGTCTCAAGTACTGTACAAACTGCACATGTAGTTCATAGACACTTGGACAAGAAGTGGAAAATGAATAGAAAAAGCTTAATTAGTAACAGGAGTGCAACCATAGCAAGTGGAGAGGTTCCCGCCTGCTATTTCATAGGCAATGCACCTAAAGTAAATAAAAAGTTTTGTTCAGCAAAGCAAGTATTGTGTGAAGTAGATAATTGTACACCTTGCGATAGCCTTTTTAAGGACCTTCAACTGAACTTTAATACACACTAACGGAAAAAATATCGCAACCCCAAAAAATAGTTCATGTATAGTAATGAAATTTCGGGACTACATTTGTCTAGGTAATATATTTCACTGATTTAACATTGGTAGATCACAGGTTAATGCGTACTACAGTTGATCAGCGAAAGAAGTAAGGACAAAATGTTCAAGGTAATTTGGGAATACAGAAATTTTAGTCACTTAGGAATGAAATAATTAGAAAGTGCAGGTAAGCTAAGGCTTAAACTGAAGAAATCGAAAAGGAAGCGATTGTCAGAAGGACTGAATCAGCATTTAGGAAAGTCAAAACAACCTTCGGAGAAATTAAAAGCAAGGGCAATAACATTAAGAGTTGGGAATTCCATTGTTAAAAGCAGATGAGAGAGTGGATGGGTGGAAATAGTACATTCAGGGCCTCTGTGAGACCAAGGACGTGTCTGATGACGGGACAGAAGGAGAAACAGGATTCGATAGAGAAGAGATAGGGGTTCCAGTATTAAAGCAGGAAGCACAAGAGCATTCAAAGACTTAAAATCAAAGAAAGTAGAAGGGATAGATACATTCAATCGGAATTTTTAAAATCAATGGGGCACTGGCAACAAAACGATTATTAACGTTGGTGTGTAGTTCCTGCGGACATGCATGCCTGCACTACGGCGACAAGAGCCGTTATGAAACACAGTAAATGTATTCGCAGTTGCGAATATGAACAACCATCAGCTGTATAATGGAATGACAAGAAAATTTGTGCCTGACCGGGACTCGAACCCGCATTTCCCGCTTATCGTGAGCCTAACGGTAAGGCAACCGCTCCTGAGAAGCAGGAAATGAGGGTTCGAGTCTCGGTCAGACACAAATTTTTTTTGCCGTCATTCCATTATACAGCTGATGGTTGTTCATATTCGCAACTGCGAATACATTAATTGTATTGTTCGCCGTGTCTCTGGGTATATATTTTTAGCAAATAAAGTCGATGTTTTGACATGTTCCTTCACTTAAAAGCAAGTTGCCAAACAGAATTGAACAAGAACGTACTTTATGAAGTTTGCTTTGGCAATTAATAAAGTTTGTTCTTGTTAGTTTCTCAATTCCGATACTACGCTCTAACTTTTTGAACACGGATAGTGACAAATAGCCTAACTTCGATGCTGGGCTAAACGAACTGACTTGACGGGCAGTGTGCAATTGTTATGGTGTCTACAAAATGTCTGTACAAACCCACAGCACCTACGAAGAAAATTTGTCTGTACTAGCGATACAATGAAATTCAAAATTTATAAGAAGCATTACCGACAAACCTGCGCTGTCCCGAGATCACGTGACCCTGGTTGCATTGTATTTTGACAGCGAGAAATCAATTCAGCACGTCTCAATGCTCACGTCACCTCAGAGATATATGTACTCTGTGCCCATCTCACAAGATATTCCGCAAACATCACGACATTCTCACGTCACGCGCAATATCGACAATCGATGCGGCAGGCGCCGTATTCGTTTTGTCGTATGTAGATGTTTTCTTTTATAACTTGCAGTGTGCAGTTTCAGAGCAAGAGAACAATGGAAATTTACCGCAAACGCGTCACCGTTTATCACTAAATCTCAGTTACTACAGGATCAACGATATAAGTCTTCAAGAGATGCTGTAATAACCGAGACAGGAGCCCACATGACCAAGCGCTAGCTTTGGGGATGGTGATGTAGTTAACGGAATCGAAGGATGTAGCTGCGTATCCTGTTACACGTACATATTTTTTTCCATCTTGAGAATTGTTAACATAATCTGGAACTTTCTTACTAATGTAATACAAATATGTTCTGAAATATTCGAAGTAAGTCCATTTCAGACTGATTAGAGAGTGAAATCATCATCATCATCATCATCATCATCATTTAAGACTGATTATGCCTTTCAGCGTTCAGTCTGGAGCATAGCCCCCCTTATAAAATTCCTCCATGATCCCCTATTCAGTGCTAACATTGGTGCCTCTTCTGATGTTTAACTTATTGTGGGGCGGCGGATGAGTTTTGTAAAAATAATCTAATTGCTGTTGATTGCTGGATAAATGCTTGCAAGTTGAATCAGTTTCAGGCTTTTAGAATGTTGTTAATGCTGTCTTTCGCCGTTCTCAACACTGGCTCTCTATTTACTTCTTGGCACCCAGAAAGTGATTTAATAAAACATGGAGCCAGTATTTAGAGATCCTAGTGCCCACTTCAATTGAGATACCATTATAGCTGCAGCTTATAGCTCTGAGGAATTAGGAGATTGTCCGGGATTTCTAATTAAAAACGGTTTTCCAAAATAGTTGAGTATATTCTGAAATTCACTGATAAAAAACACAAGTATCCCTACAACCTAACTAACAGAGCAGTTCAGAGTCTATTGCGCTGATGCAACTATAAATGTCCGAATTAAATGTTAAAAAGAATGCTCGCCATAATTTGATGAAAATATTTCATCAAACGCCACGCTAAATATTTGGTAGAATGTCTGTCTCGCGACGGCACGTGAAAATACGACAATACGCAAACTGAAGCTAGATAATGAAAATCATTCCCGAATTAACACTTCACATGAAATGTTTTCATGGTTCCGCGTATCTCTAGTAACTTAATACGGCACCCGAGGCTGTTTGTAGCAGATACACTGATGCGACGCGACTACCGACACAGATGGCGTGTCATTCAGCGTCTGGAGAGAACTGGGGCCTTCTTTCCTCGCGCAGCGTCCTTATATACAAACCCGCGGTGCGGACGGCGAAGGGAACGCCTGATCTTTTCGGCTCTCTCGACTAGCCGCTGGGCTAGTAACGCACCACTTCAAGTTACAGAATAATTTATAGCTTCTTTTGCTTATGGTCGATGAAGCTTTTAATTTAAACGTGCATTCAGCACGCAGGTAAGTATTGATAATAAAATTTTGACGTGCCTAAGTTAAATATTTTGGGCGAGAGAATTAATTAAATTACACTGCAAGCAGTAGATGAGCTCTGAACTGTCCCTTTTGAGATCCGCTATCGCTATAATTTCATAGGTATTCAAAAGAAACTTTTCACATTTTCATAGTCATAACGGACCTCCAACCTATTTAAATCTAAACATCCTAGCCTTATTTATTAACCTACTTAATCTATCTTGCTTCCTTCAGTTTTGAGATGAAAACCAGAAAATCATGAATTTCCACTAAAATCTTATCTTGTGATATCCAAAGTACTGTTTTTATTAAATCATTATGAAAGATGAATCTAAATATAAATTTTGAAGTATCTAGCTCTTTTCTGTTGCGCCAATGATTTTTTCAGAAAAATGTCCAAATTTCGAAAATGGCTGAAGTAATCGAACTGATATTTAACACACATTAATTTAGTATTATTCCTGACATGCTAGAAAAGTTTTAGGTCATTTGCTTGATTTTTAAAGTATTGCGCAACATTTATGACGTCAGAGCTAGTTGCAGCAGACTGGCTGGTACACAATGGAAACTGATGTGAATTTACTACAGCGTGAGTAGGCTGCTTCCCTACACTATTACTTCAAAATCATTCTTAACCGAATCCAGGTACCTTCTCCTCGGTCTGCCCCGACTCCTCCTACCCTCTACTACTGAACCCATGTGTCTCTTGGGTAACCTTGCTTCTCCCATGCGTGTAACATGACCCCACCATCTAAGCCTGTTCGCCCTGACTGCTACATCTATAGAGTTCATTCCCAGTTTTTCTTTCATTTCCTCATTGTGGACACCCTCCTGCCATTGTTCCCATCTACTAGTACCTGCAATCATCCTAGCTACTTTCACATCCGTAACCTCAACCTTATTGATAAGGTAACCTGAATCCACCCAGCTTTCGCTCCCATACAACAAAGTTGGTCGAAAGATTGAACGGTGCACAGATAACTTAGTCTTGGTACTGACTTCCTTCTTGCAGAAGAGAGTAGATCGTAGCTGAGCACTCATTGCATTAGCCTTGCTACACCTCGCTTCCAGTTCTTTCACTATGTTGCCATCCTGTGAGAATATGCATCCTAAGTACTTGAAACCGTCCACCTGTTCTAACTTTGTTCCTCCTATTTGGCACTCAATCCGTTTATATTTCTTTCCCACTGACATTACTTTCGTTTTGGAGATGCTAATCTTCATACCATAGTCCTCACATTTCTGATCTAGCTCTGAAATATTACTCTGCAAACTTTCAATCGAATCTGCCATCACAACTAAGTCATCCGCATATGCAAGACTGCTTATTTTGTGTTCACATATCTTAATCTCACCCAGCCAGTCTATTGTTTTCAACATATGATCCATAAATAATATGAACAACAGTGGAGACAGGTTGCAGCCTTGTCTTACCCCTGAAACTACTCTGAACCATGAACTCAGTTTACCGTCAACTCTAACTGCTGCCTGACTATCCATGTAAAGACCTTTAATTGCTTGCAAAGTGGATGATAAAATAAATATTTGGTTATTTCCGAGTGTGTGGTTAGGCAGGAACCTAAGAGGACAGCTTAAATTCCTGCGAATGAAATGAGCAACAAATAAATTTCGTATTCTTCCTTCTCACAAACATTTGGCTGTTTATTTCCGATTGTGTGGCGATTTCCGAGTGTGCGGTTAGGCAGTAACCTAACAGGACAGCTTAACTGATGTGACTGAAATGAGCAGCAATAAATTTCATATAATGAGCAGCAATAAATTTCATATTCTTCCTTCTCACAAACATTTGGCTGTTCATTTCCGAATGTGTGGCGGTTTCCGAGTGTGTGGTTAGGCAGGAACGTAGGTGGACAGCTCAAATTGCTGCGAGTGAAACGAGGAACAATAACGTTCATTTTCTTCCATGTCACCAAGTCCATAGCGAGTCTCGCTGTCGATATTGCATGTGACGTCTGAATGACGTCACTTTTGCGGGAAGTTGCGACGGCACCTAACGGTTACTGCTTGAGTGGCTGCTCTTCCAAATAGCATCCCATACAAGCAAACCAGTTGCGTCTGTACCTATGGTTACTCGTAATTTAGGTACCTGGGCCAGGCAGGGCTCTGTTTAAAAAGAATAGCTCGATTTAGTCACAGGGTCGAGCTGCAGTATTAACCTGTATCAGTGATCCCGCAGTGAAACTCTCTCTGCATTGGCTAGAATTGCGAGTTAATAAAATACACAGAAGTATAAAAGTTAAATGAATAATTTAATAGCAAGGGTTCTATTCTAACATCTATAATTGATGTAGAAGACAGAGAATTATGCTGAATAATGTTTATTCAAGGAAAGACATTTCAGATATGATATTCAAGTACAATACAAACAGAAATACCCGTCTAAAATACAGCAAAGTTACGTTGAGAGTAACACGAAACTGGTAACAAAATCCCCAAACTAAATTGTCATCAAAGATACGCGACAACTACGTCTGTTTCGTGATCACAATATACGAAATATTCATCAGCTCAAAACAGTTAGCCGGCCGCTGTGGCCGAGCGGTTCTAGGCGCTTCAGTCCGGAATCGCGCTGCTGCTACGGTCGCAGGTTCGAATCCTGCCTCGGGCATGGATGTGTGTGATGTCCTTAGGTTAGTTAGGTTTAATTAGTTCTAAGTCTAGGAGACTGATGACCTCAGATGTTAAGTCTCATAGTGCTTACAGCCATTTGAACCATTCAAAACAGTTCAGTGTTCAACATGATGATTCAAAAATTAACACACAAGACACAAAGAATAATATCTCATATGCCTAACCTCAATTCCGTAATGCAAGTGGAAACAATTAGAGACCAACTCTGGAGCACATTCAGACCTCTCGATACATAAAGTCCCTTCAAAAGTCAACTTATTTAAGCGACCGTTCTTTGCCCAGAGTCTATCACCGACGTGACCAAATATCACACATTATCACGGGCAGGTCTGTCTTCTTCCAGAATGAATATCCAAGTGTTCAGGATCCCTCCCTTGAGCTCTTCACTCAAAGGCCCAGTCTCCATTTGACTTCTCAATTGTTCCACTACTGTCTGCTTTCCCAGTGGCCGATGGCGTCCCCACCACACATACATCGTTCTGAAGCCCTACAGACATGATTTGATTAAAAATTACCACTTCCCACACTACATTAACATGTTACAACAGTATTTAAATAAAAGAATGTTGTACGTATTCGACCACATTCAGATCATTCACAATAATTAAAAATAACGGGTTTTTCATGAATAAATAATCTAGTATTCTCACAAAAGCGCCCTCACATTGAATGATAACAAACTATCATTACATATAGCTTAAAGAATTACTTATGCCTGCTTGACAGAAGCATCTTTTGGTTCTCTTTTCAATGGTGGTGTCAGCTAACACATGCGGTTGACCACTTTAAAATTAGTACAGTTTTTTAATAGCACTTGCAATCAACATTTAATATACTTGCTCAATAGTAAATTGTTCATTAAATAAAAAGACGAGTATGAGAAACTATGAGGTAGTGATACTGTGTTAATTTTCTGTGTAAATGTGGAGAATATGAGGATCTGACAAACATTTCTGGCCGAGCCTTTGTACCAGTACCTTGGCTTTGTACCTGTACCTTGGCTTTGTACCTGTACCTTGGCTTTGTACCTGTACCTTGGCTCGCCAGCAACAGTCGCCGCCTCTGGAACGGCCGTGGTACTTTGGCGGCCCTGTGCTCTTGCCAACTACTGGGAGGCAAAAATCTTTTTTTTTTTTTTTTTTCCACGCATCAGTGTTATGATTAGTTTGATGCGGCCTGCCGTGAATTCTTCTTGTGTGCCACCCTGTTCATCTAAGACTAGCTACTTGCAACCTACATCCTTAATTATTTGCTGGCTGTATTCCAATCGCTGTCTTCCTCTAGGACCATGGTAGTCATTACCTGATATCTTAACAAATGACCTATCATCCTGTCCCTTCTCCTTGTCAGTGTTTCCCACATATTCCTCTCCTCTCTGATTCTACACATAATCTCCTCATTCCTTACTTTATCATTCCACCTAATTTTCAACATTTGTGTGTAGCTCCACATCTCAAATGCTTCGATTGCCTTTCTTTTCGGTTTTCCCACAGTACTTGTTTCACTACCCTACAATGCTGTACTCCAAACGTACAACCTCAAAAACTTCTTCCTCAAATTAGGGCTTATGTTTGATACTAGTAGACTTCCCCTGGCGAGGAACGCCTTTTTTGCCAGTGATAGTCTGCTTTTGATGTCATCCTTGCTCCGTCCGTCACTGATTATTTTACTGCCTTGGTAGTAGAATTTCACTTTGTGAAAATCAGTCCTGATGTTAAGTTTCTCGCTGTTTTTATTTCTGCTACTTCTCATTACTTTCGTCGTTCTTCGATTCACTCTCAATCTATATTCAGAACTCATTAGACTGTTCATTCCGCTCAGCAGATCCTGTAGTTCTCCTTCGTTTTCACTCAGGATAGCAATGTTATCAGCGAATTGTACCGTTGATATCGTTTCAGCTTGAATTTTAATTCTACTCCTGTCCCTTTCTTTTATTTCCATCGTTGCTTCTCCTATCTACAGACTGAACAGTAGAGGCGAAAGACTAAGTTCCTATCTTACACCCTTTTTAATCCAAGCACTTTGTTCTTGGTCGTTCACTCTTGTTGTTCCCTTGTTTGTACATATTATATATTACCTATCTCCTATAGTTTACTGCTATTTTTCTCAAAATTACGAACATTTAGCACCATTTTACATTATCGAAGTTTTTTCTGGGTCGACAAATCCTATGAACGTGTCTTGCTTTTTCTTTAGTCTAGCAACGTCAGAATTGCCTCTCTGGTGCCTTTACCTTTCCTAAAGCGAAACTGATCGTCACTAACACATCATCAATTTTCTTTTCCATTCATATGTTTTACGTTATCCAAAAATTTAAACTTATCTAATAATGGTCTTCAGACTTTTTCACTGTTGTATATTACAAATGCTCGATATGATTTTCCGTAATGTCGACTCTTGCAAATAGTTAACTGTGATGTGTTCTGCAGGATTTGTGGAGAGGCCAAGACAGCAGTTGGTGTTAACATTCATTCAGATAACCTAGTAAATTTACGATCTGGCAGGTAAGAGCTCCATAACATTGCCATGCAAATTATTTTGACTGAACGTGCTAAGTTGCATTCGTGAATCGCACTCAGACGTGTGCAACAATTTTATAGTTTGTCTCAATACACGTTTCTTGTAATGAGGTAATAATACTCGTAATATTAATTTCATGTGTCCCTCTCGGGGACTTTCGTGTCCGTAACCTATCAATGTAATCCAAATGGAAAAAGGGGGCCTCTGGTTTAACACGTATTGTTTCCGGCAACTCTTCACATAGTTGCGAGATGAAGGCTTGGTTAAAGCGCAAACTGAAAACCCCCTGGCCCGACTGGAATCCGATCCCGTGATTTCTCGATTTCCAGGAACCTCTAGACCACGGCTCCAGGCTGTAGAGGGATATTCACTGAATGAAGTGCCATAATTGGGAATATTCGAATATCGTAGAATATTCTTTTTTGGAGTGTCATGAATGAGCTGCTCGATCTTTGATGACAAGTTTGTTGTAATTTAAGTCGTCCTCCTCTAGAAGCCATTGTTCAAAGCAGCACACATGCCATCGACAATGAAACGGTTAAAGCTCGAAACAGTCGAAAGTGTTGTGGTTTCTGATTTTTGTATGATCTTCCAAACTGTCGATCGTTTACGGTACTACCCTCTCTCAATATCTGGGGGGGGGGGGGGGGGGGAGGGGGGCATGTGGGGTAGGGGATGATAAGCAGGACCGGCTTAAGGCACAAAAGACACAATCCATCGCTTGTGATGCCAAGAGAGACGCCTTAGCTGGGAGATTTCTGTATGGGACTTATCACAAGTAGCAACAGTCGCTTCGGGCGCTAAGCTGAGGAGGTCGCCAAGGCGTCCCAGACGATTTTTCTACAGTTCGTATCACAATCAGTACCGAAAACTGACAAGAGTGAAAGGTGGTGACAGGTGGGGGAAGGCTGTGGGAAGGGGGGAGGGGGGAGAAGGAGGCACTCGGTTCCTTACGTAAACGAGAATTCCCGGTTCATTTACTTCATACCAGTTCCTTCTTTTTTGCCGACATAGCAATCTAGATTGCTCGATATGGCTACCTAATCATTACCGAATCTCCGTCACATTCCATTCTTGGGACGCGAACTCGGCCAGGAGTTGGAAACAAAACTTATCTGACCAAATTGCTTTCTTTCATTGTTTCCAGGTTCTACAGCTTCTGCAGCACGTTTTCCTGTTACGAGCATTTCCGACACTGATGTGCAGTTTTGGAATTCCAATTCGGCGCGCAACTCTCTGCATATGGACCTCCCTTCGTGGTTCTTTTCCGCTGACAGTGTTCGCAAGAGCGACATCCAGTTCCGCAGATCCTTTTGCAGCTTAGTTTTCGTCACTATCCTCGTCAATGACCGTCTGTTACGATCACATGGCACACGCTTTCGTCCGCGTTGTAACTTGGTAGATGCTGAACTTCCCAGCAGCTTAAAACTGTGTGCCGGATCGAGACTCGAACCCGGGACCTTTGCCTTTCGCGGGCAAGTGCTCTACCAACTGAGTTACCCAAGCACGACTCACGCCCGTCCTCACAGCTTTACTTCTGCCAATACCTCGTCTCCTACCTTCCATACTTAACAGAAGCTCTCCTGCAAGTTCGAGTCTCGGTCCGGCACACAGTTTTAATCTGCCAGGAAAATATCAGCGCACACTCCGCTGCAGAGTGAAAATCTCATTTTGGTAGATGATGTTATTCTGCTTTTCCCCACACACGTTCTGGCATAGCCAGGCATACAGGGGTATACCAAAGTATGCAAACACCAAAAGCACATCACATTAGCATGCCTGACACGTTGTAAATTTTCGATACGACGCGTCTTGGAACATCAAACATTTCATGTACCTTCGTTACGAAAGCATCCGTCATACGAGCACCAACAGTATTTGCTAAGTTCGAATGCACTGAGCTCCGACATAATGCACTTACAACTCGGTACTGAGAACATTGCATAGGTGGCGTTCGTGGTCAATATAACAGTTCAACCTCCCCTGCTTGGTTAGTATCTGTATTTATTTCTTGTGGTGATTCCATATGCCTGTACACCTGATGTAGCTGTACAGACAAACTGGGTGTTGTGTATCAACAAAATTGTGTAAATCAGAAAGATTGTACAGTTGGTCGCAGGAGAACGAAGCTGTGTAGAAAGGTAAGGTGTAGTATATGAGGCGTTCAAAAAGGAGTTCTGTTGTTTGCATTTTGTTGATTTGCAGTGCACTCACTAGTGACCTTTGTTTTTCAGGTAAGCACGTTAATTTAAAAGCATTGTAAATAGTAAAAGGCACGTCTCTACCGCAGAATTCGTTGAACATAATAAAAAGGGAACTTATTTGTGGAAATCAGGAGTGTTCGATGACCATTTACATTTACAATATAGGGTGAAAAGTATTTAAACCGACAAATTCTGGGAGGTTGTAGGGGACATCAGAACAAATATTTTTCCCTAATGTGATTTTTTTCCTATGAAGAGTATTTAAACCGGTAGAGGAAGATTTCTCTGGCGGCAAATTAATTAAACCAAATAACATTTTTCCATTTTTTTATGACCAAGATACAACACATTAACATAACCCAATTTCAATTACAGTAGGTTTTCAAAAATGCCTTCATTTACACGTAAACAAAGGTAACAGCGTGGGATCATGTTCTGTCTGACATGGGCAAAACCCCATGGGTATCCTGAACTGTTCCTGCTGCTACTACTATCCGGGCAACCAGATCCTCTTCTGACGCAACAGGAGTTGCGTAAACAAGGTTGCGCATCTCTCCCCGCACAAAAAAGTCCAGCGGGGACATATTTGGGGATCGAGCAGGCCATGGTACAGGACTACCTCTGCCAATCCACGTTTCTGGGAACCGTCGGTCCAGGAACTGACGCACACGACGACTGAAATGTGCCGGCGCCCCGTCATGTTGAAACCACATACGTTGTCTTGTAGGACGTCTTCCAGCAACTCTGGCAATGCTCTGGCGAGAAAATTGCAATAGTGCCTGCCATTTAATGGTCTAGGTAGCAGATACGACCCAATTAAACAGTCCCCAACAACACCGACCCACACATTAACGAAGAACCGCACTTAATGAGCGCTAGTAACTATGGCATGTGGGTTATCCTCACTCTAAACATGCGAATTGTACAAGTTCAAGACTCCATCACGCTCGAACGTGGCTTCATTGGTAAACAACACAGAGGATGGAAATGTAGGATGCATTTCGCACTGTTTCAGGTACCACTGCGAGAACTGTGATCTGGATGGATAATCAACTGGTTGCAGGTTGTGGACATTGTGTAAGTGAAATGGACGCAACAATTGCTCTCCAAGGACTGTTCTTACATTCGTCTGATTCGTCCCCATGTTACGTGCAATTGCACGAGTGCTGCTGCAAGACAGCTTCCTCAAATTGAAGCATTCTTACCGTGCGACGGCGTCCCTGTCCAGGTAATCTGCTAAATGACTCGGTCTCACCCACACGTTGGTACACAGCAGCAAAGGTCGTATGATGGGGGATACGGCGATTAGGATATTATTGATAAACCCGCTGTGCAGCTCGTCCGTTGTGGTGCGCTACGTAGTACGCACCAACCATATCAGTGTACTCACTCCAGGTGTATTGCTCTATTAGTAAACAGAGACAATGCACTACTACACTGGTGGACAGCAGTTGCCTACAACTGAAGAGCGTAATACGCCCTCAAACAACTGAAGATCGTAATACGGCCTCTAACAACTGAAGAGCGTAATACGGCCTCCATCGGTTTAAATACTCCTCACAGGAAAAAATGACATTAGGGAAAAATATTTGTTTTGATATCCCCTACAACCTCCCAGAGTTTGTCGGTTTAAATACTTTTCACCCTGTACATCTACTGTCCAAATTAGAGAATCTGTGCGAGTCGAAAGGGTCAAGTACACTGACAAAGCAGATCTACAAATAGCAGTGAAAGACTTATGGACATGGAACTCCCATACTTCTGAAAATAAAACAACAAGCGATGCTTTCGTGGCGCGAAGAATGGAACGAAAGCCAAAAAGCAACGTGTAAAAGCTACGCAAGTATACACCCGTTCGTTCCAAGCCACCAAAGTTTGTAAATTCCAGACACTCAAGGAAAATAACAGCATTCATTAACTGAATGCGTTTGAATCATGGATCTTTCTCCAACGTTTACACAGAAGACGTGAAACCCTACTGTCGATGTGATGACTAACAGCTGGTGATGTAAATCACACACTACTGTCAATGTGATTACGTAACAATTGGTGATGTAAATCACATCCAATTTCAGTTCAAGCGCTACGAGAGAGGCAGAGTCAAATGTTTAGAGGAGCTCTAGAGACTTGGTTGCTGCACTATCCTGGATCGCGGAGATAACACCAGGAGTGTTTATGATGACTTAGCCACGTTGTTAGCGCAAGCAGAAATCTAAAAGGAATGGTAGTAATTGGAGTTAATTCACGAATTACAATTGCCTGCTGAAGCCCTCGCGATTTCAGGGCGAAGGGAGGGTGGGGTGCTTTGTGCTCACCTTTTGGAAATAAAGCAATGAGGTCTGGTATCTTATATTTCAAAAATCTGAAAAAAATATTTGTAGTTTTTAATGATTTCTTATGTCATAGTCCGTAAATGTTTAAATCTTTGTATCCCGCCTGGAAGGCGGCACGTGGGTAGGAGCAGGAAAAATACGTCGGTACTGCATGTAAATAAAAGTGGTTTACTGGAGCCTGAATAAATACAGAGGGATATATAACTTTGTACAGATGAGCACAGTCTCAAGATAAAGCGAAGTCTGCTCTTGATCAAGTGGGATGAATCTACAGTGGTTCTCGTAGAGCTGAACAGTGCCTGCTAGAGGGCGCTATCGTCGTTGTCTGTCGTAGCGCCAACTTAACTGGCAGCTACGCCGTGGCATCCTAACTATCGATGCCACATAATTTTTTCTGTAAAACTTAAAACTTTCGGGGTTAGTAGTGAATATGACTTTCGCAACAAATGTTACAGGCATATTTTCAGGTTCAGGACTCCTGTTAAACATTGTAAGGCGTCAGGCAAATCCAACACCTTCCATGAAACCCCTGACATGAATAGCAAATCCGGCAGTATGTCACATAGCTCCGAATAAGTCCTGACATTAAATTAACCAAAGTAATATGATCAACGAGTGAGCAAATGGAATACCACAGACTAACACAAGAACGCCTAAATGCATGTAACACCTCCCCACCGTGAAGCAGACGCAGTTCCGAGAGGAGATACGAGAACAGAAGCCGAGAGCAGAATCGTGTAGGCTAGGAGGCCCTACGATAAGGGACGGACACCCACATCGCCAGCTGACCGCCAAAACCACCCCCCAGCCCATGTTAAAAGATAGAGCCCTCCAGAAGAACAGTATAGATCTTACGATAACACTAAAAGGGCCACACTAGCTGCAAGTTTTAGCGTGAGACTTTTTCGCGTCTCTGTTACGTTGCAAACGTTAAAAACATTGCCCCACCACGAAAAGTATAACGTTTCTCATTGGATAGACAGAATTTTGTAGGTGGAGCTTAAGGTTAACATTGAGACCCTGATTGGTCAGTTGAAAACACAGCCAGATTGATTTTTTAAAACCAACTTCGGTAAATTGTAGTAAGGAGAAGTTAGGAGAGAGTTGCCTCCGAGACGGCGAGGTGTGTGGAGCTGTGCCGCCCGCCGCCCCTGACGCTGCCTAAACACCGACAAGGTAATGAATGCACACGATGCCGCATTTTTGAGCGCATAAGGCTTCACTCAGAACTGCAGAAGTCTCATCTACATCTACATCTACATCTACATGATTACTCTGCAATTCACATTTAAGTGCTTGGCAGAGGGCTCATCGAACTACAATCATACTGTCTCTCTAGCATTCCACTCCTGAACAGCGCGCGGGGAAAACGAACACCTAAACCTTTCTGTTCGAGCGCTGATTTCTCTTATTTTATTTTGATGATCATTCCTACCTATGTAGGATGGGCTCAACAAAATATTTTCGCATTCGGAAGAGAAAGTTGGTGACTGAAATTTCGTAAATAAATCTCGCCGCGACGAAAAACGTCTTTGCTTTTATGACTTCCATCCCAACTCGCGTATCATATCTGCTACACTCTCTCCCCTATTACGCGATAATACAAAACGAACTGCCCTTTTTTGCACCCTTTCGATGTCCTCCGTCGATCCCACCTGGTAAGGATCCCACACCGCGCAGCAATATTCTAACAGAGGACGAACTAGTGTAGTGTAAGCTGTCTCTTTAGTGGACTAGTTGCATCTTCTAAGTGTCCTGCCAATGAAGCGCAACCTTTGGCTCGCCTTCTCCACAATATTATCTATGTGGTCTTTCCAACTGAAGTTGTTCATAATTTTAACACCCAGGTACTTAGTTGAATTGACAGCCTTGAGAATTGTACTATTTATCGAGTAATCGAATTCCAACGGATTTCTTTTGGAACTCATGTGGTTCACCTCACACTTTTCGTTATTTAGCGTCAACTGCCACCTGCCACAGCATACAGCAATCTTTTCTAAATCGCTTTGTAACTGATACTGGTCTTCGGATGACCTTACTAGACGGTACATTACAGCATCATCTGCGAACAACCTAAGAGAACTGGTCAGATTGTCACCCAGGTCATTTATATAGATCAGGAACAGCAGAGGCCCCAGGACGCTTTCCTGGGGAACACCTGATATCACTACAATTTTACTCGATGATTTGCGACCTTCCTGACAGGAAATCACGAATCCAGTCGCACAACTGAGACGATACCCCATAGGCCAGCAGCTTGATTAGAAGTCGCTTGTGAGGAACGGTGTCAAAACCTTTCCCGAAATCCAGAAATACGGAATCAACCTGAGATCCCCTGTCGATAGTGGCCATTAGTTCGTGCGAATAAAGAACTAGCTGCGTTGCACAAGAACGATGTTTTCTGAAACCATGCTGATTACGTGTCAATAGATCGTTCCCTTCGAAGTGATTCATAATGTTTGAATACAGTATATGCTCCAAAACCCTACTGCAAACCGACGTCAATGATATAGGTCTGTAGTTCGATGGATTACTCCTACTACCCTTCTTAAACACTGGTGCGACCTGCGCAATTTGCCAATCTGTAGGTACAGATCTATCGGTGAGCGAGCGGTTGTATATGATTGCTAACTAGGGAGCTATTGTATCAGCGTAATCTGAAAGGAACCTAATCGGTATACAATCTGGACCTGAAGACTTGCCCGTATCAAGCGATTTGAGTTGCTTCGCAACCCCTAAGGTATCTACTTCTAAGAAACTCATGCTAGCAGCTGTTCGTGTTTCAAATTCTGGAATATTCCATTCGTCTTCCCTGGTGAAGGAATTTCGGAAAACTGCGTTCAATAACTATGCTTTAGCGGCACAGTCGTCGGTAACAGTACCATCGGGACTGCGCAGCGAAGGTATTGACTGCGTCTTGCCGCTTGTGTACTTTACATACGACCAGAATTTCTTCGGATTTTCCACCAAATTTCGAGACATTAAGTATTTGATTATATCATCGCTAGTCTCACTGAACTCTTCTGAACTCTACATGTCATGTGTGGTCTGGCGTCTCCTTACCAGCAACAGGTCCCAGGTTCAAACTAGTCAATTCCCTAAAAAACATGCTCAGAGCGTCGTTGGGCGAAAGTGGTAGGGAGACACGACTTAGAACAAACAGACACCAAGCAGAATGTTCGAACATCTGTATAACCTTAAGAAGTATATTGTGAATGAAGGTCAACGACAGTTAACGAAATTTGTATTTTTTAAGCTTTTTGTAGTGTTCATAAAGTACCGCTCCGCTCGTTGTAAACATAACGGAAAATGACTTGGTGTTACGAAGATTATTGTGCTAACACACTTTAGGTTCTGTAGCCTACTTATACGAAACTACCTGTTTAAAAAGTACGTAGTAAAGAAAGAGATCAATAAAAGTTACACAGTTCATGATTTTTTTGTGGTGCCCCTTGGTATCTACTCGTTATGAAAACTGCGTAGGTATTGCGGTATTGCTAGGGTTAATATAAACGAGTAATTAGGTGTCAACCATTTTAGAAGTCTATCTGAATATACACAACATTTTCATTTTGAAGATAATTTACGAATGTATACCGTAAAATGAATATACCGTAAAACTTAAATGTTACTTTGATATGTGATGTTATTTTTCCGCCCTTTCAATTTGTGATGGTTAAACAGTATTCATGCTCGATGCTAATAATAAATACTGAAACAAAAATCAGTGACGTTTTTCTTCTTTCTTTTCTGTTTAATACACAAGAATTGAACAAGAAACGACATCGTAAAAAAAAACACTTTACGAACGCCGCTTTGCGTTATTGAAAAATACGTTTTGCTCTATTCGCGAAGGTCACCGTGTAGGAAAATGTATCTAAAAAATGGCTGGAATAAGAATGTAATTATTGCGCAACTACAAGTAGATACTAGAACATTTAATTGCCAAAATTAAAATTTATCTAAAATTACTCTTCAGATATTTCCCATCTTAATTTACTACAAATCGTGGATATGTTTTTCCGTAACATTGAATCTTGCGGTAGTTCTGTTTTGATGTGTTTTTAAAAGTGCAGTGTTTCATCTTCCCAACAATTTGATTAAAATCTTCCAAAATCGACACACACACACACACACACACACACACACACATACACTAGAAAGCGCGAAAGTGCACTGGTGGATCTGCGGAGGTGCTCTCGCGGCCAAGACAGTTATGCGTATCAGCTGGCGAATTCGCAATCTAGAGGTTAAGAACTCCTGAACATTGCGTTGTAAATTACTTTGATGAAAATTGCTGTATTTGTGAACTGAGTCTGTGCTAATAGTTTTAATATTTGGTTTTAAGCAATTTTGTAGCATTTCCAAATACAAGTGGATCATGATATCCACTGAACGAAAGTACCAAATAGTGAATATTTGACTATTAGAGAATATTTCACTTCCAGTTTCCTGAATGAGGTACTCAAAGAAATAGAGCTTCAGTGTTCCTCTGATCAGCACACTGCGCTTGATCATATTCCCTTGAATACAAAATAATATGTTTTAATATCTTCACTGAATACAAATTTCTCTCTACAATTCGCTCGCCGCTCTACAGGTGTCGTTGCTCAAAGCGCCTCACTCGTCATTGCCTGTCAAGGCTCGAAGAACTGAAAGTATTGTGATTTCTGTTTTTTTGTAGGATATTTGAAACTGGCGATCGTTTTCGCTACTCCTCTCTCTCGGCATCGAAAAATTGCGCGTGTGGGGTCGAGGGATGGGGGAGGGGGAGGGGGAAAAGAGGTACTGTTTCATCGACACAGAAGAATAAATCCACGTAGATTCCCTAAAACACATGCTTAAGAATTTGTACTTTGCCAAACGGAGGTATGCAACGTCATAAATGTGTGCAGGTACGTTAAGATCGCCTTATAACTATAATTTCACCCGTCTCGGTAATTTGTGATCATCTTCAAATGCGCTTAATAGAAATTAATATAAACAGCTTCGTCATGATATATAAAAATTCAGGTCATGCACTGTGAACATGATGAAAGAGTAAAAATATGTTAATGAATTACACGTCAAGTCTTCATATAGTAAAAACGACGGTCTCTTTGCTGAAGATATGATATATAATTAAATAACATATTTTATAAACCTTCACGATGTTCCATGGGCATGACTTAAATTCTTATGTATTATGACTATGTTGTTAGTAGATTAATCACATCTGAAGATGGCTATAAATTACCGCAGCCGGTAATGTGAAAATGTAGTTACAAAGCGATCTTGTCGTAATAGACTATTACATATACATTAGTCTACTTACATCGGATAAAACGTAGAACTTGAGTATAAACTGCGAACAAAATCTATGGTTAGGTGGGGCTACAAAACTAATAGCAAACTGAAAGAAGTATAGCACCATTTCTAATAAAGGGACTGTACTTTCCAAAATAAGAAATAATATGATAATCTGAAGGAAGCAATAAGAAAAAGATAACTTGAAGTACAGGAAGCAGTACTTCGAGCTGTACAGACCTCTGAATTTAGAAAATGTTCCTCTGAACTGCTGTTCAGATATCGAAAGTGATGACGACGATACCAGAGCTGGAGCAGAGACAAATGAAAAATAATAATGATGACGAAAAGTTCACAAGTGAACTGCGGGAGTTCAGTGTCCAGAGAGCACAACATTTCGGTAAACGACCATGTTGGCATCATCAGATACGTTAACGACTTATACCAGGAGAAGCTGAAGAGTCACATTAATAATAGCCTTTTCCAAGAAACTGAAACGTCTTTGCACTCAGTCCTTCTTTCACCCTGCTTTTACTACGATGAACACGTTTTTCTAAGTTTAAAACACTCATACCCTGTTAGTATCGCTAGAGCGTCGTCTGTAGAGGTTGCATGAAACAAGAAGCTGAAATGTTACCTGACTCAGGTGTGCCCACTGAAGCGTGAAAGGTCAACGTGACAGGTGAACCTGTGCACGCTTGCCTGTACAGATGTGGCTACACGTGTGCGGTCGTCATTCAGAAATTAAGGCCTCCACTTCCGATAACAATCTCAGGTGCAGGTGCACAACAGGATTGGGGCGTGTATGTGGAGGAAAAACTGTGCAAGCTAACATGAATCAGCAAGATGGGAACGAAGCTAGTTTTCCATCAGTGCAGCTGTAGCATTTGAGACGTTTAGAAGTGAGTTATGTCGCTGTTTTCATTCTACTAATTTATTCTGCTCTTAGCAGTGACCTTTGGTTCTCTGATTTAAAAAAAAATGCACTATCGGGCCCAGAAGACGATGCGATGTTCACCGTCAGGTGAGTCATCCGTTGTGGAGCGACATGGGATCAGCACAACACTCACAGAGCCGTTGTCGACTTGCAGACTTCTTCTCGTTGAAGTAGCTCCTGAATTGTCCCCGGAGGGAGGGCGCACCCTGTTCCACACCTCCCAACAAAGGTAAATCTCTGGCAGAAACGGGAATTGAATCCAGGCTCTCTGCATGAAAATCGGACGTGCTAACCACTCAGCTACGGAGATGACCGGTTTTAGGATAGCATATTCATTTACAAGGAGGGATACTTTGAGCTTGACATATCGTAAACTTGTTTGTGCAAATTTATAAAATGTCGATGCTGGGATTCTAAACATCGGTGCATTAATTTATATACCAAAGTTACTGAAATGTCGTAATATCGACGATAAACACAAAATACGGACCATCGATGTTGACAAACAACCAAGCTGCTTAATGAACATTATCAATAATTCGACGTCATTTTAACGATCGTTCTGTAAACCTGTCTCACAACTCATAACGACAGTAGTGTAGTGGTTGAGGAACATAACGACAGGACTGAAAATTTTTACAGCTGCGTCCAGCTATAAATAATATCAAAAACTCCAACGTTAGTGCGCCATCCATGCAGAAAGCGGCAGATATTGTAGATCTGGCTGATGGTTGTGGTTTTTGCAGGCTTTGGATGTGGCTGCTCGTGCAATTTGCATAGGAAATTACGTTGTACATAATAAAGTAAACCCAATAATTAGTGTGGAGAGAATATGAAGTGTAACATCATAACAGGATCAAAAAGCGCTTACTACCAACTGGGTACATCAACATATTGGCGCATTACTGTTGTTCGATCCTAGATTAACACACACTTTCAAGATGCTTTATCACGTTAGAAAGCAACGAAAACCATCAAGGACCTTCTTGGAGCTGCTGATATGATTTTCAGTGAGGATGGGCAACATGTTGATATATTACGGGAAAACAGAGGAACCAAATTTCATTTCTGGAGTGAACGTTATAGAATAGCACAAGAAAAGAATAATTTACAAACTGGAATAGAAACGAATACTTTTACTGAGCTGAAGATCGTCTTCCATCTTAAACAAGATTCTTTAGAAGTCGTCATAGAAACTTCCTATATGAAGCTACAAAATACTGCACTTGAAGTATTTAATCTGCATAGCCGCATCGTTTGCTTCTGAAAGGCGGTTCTCGAATGGATTATGTGCTATCTGTCAACAGCGCAATAGACTGTAGCCGGAACTTTGCCCTAAAATTTTATTTCTTCGGTGTGTATACAATATGCTGTGCAACATGGATTGCTAAGTGGTGTCGTATTTATTGATTAATAAATATGATCTTGGACATATTTGTATGTTACTGTTTATTTCATTCTACCAATTCGTCATGTGATATCTATGTTCTCAAGTCGACTATTATCGACCGTCGACGTTAACAGCAGACGAATTACAGTCGCGACACTGCTGTGAAAATTATTACCAGCTGACAGTCGGTGCACCACTAGCACCTCAAGCGTCGAGAAAGCAGCCGTAAAATTAAAGTTTGTTTTTTATCATATTTCTAGTTATTTAACGAAATAGTTACTAAATTTTTGCGTTCCTAGGATTATTAAATTATCAAGAGAAATGAATGATCATGAAAGACATGTAAAACAGCCGAATGTCCTTAAATCAGTGACATTAGCTACAACTTAATGGTGTTGAAATACTTTCGATTATGTGTATAACTGCGGCTTACTCCAATGAAAATAAGAAAATACAAACACATATTTCATGCATGAGAGAAATATATTTCTTTTGTAGTCTTTCTGTGTGTCATGACAGGCACTTTGCTTGACACGTAACAACTTTCTAGGGCTCGTAATATTTCGTACAGTGTTACACTTCACTCGACTTTCTAATACACAAATATTTTTGTAAACATAATTGCTTCTGTTTCAAAAGTGAATGTGTTGCATATTCTTGCCATTTCTGGCTCAGACGCAGCAATAATTGTGGATTGGGTTTCTTTCGCGTTGGGAAACATTTTTGTTACGTTTGTTCTTTTATTATTACATTTGTGTGGCTTTTCCCTCAGCTACAGTTGTCATAGCATATCTGCTACGTTAAATAATGTAGGTATTGCATTCGGTACACGCTACCTATGTTCCACATTCCCTGATTTGACTGAAGTGTATCGAAGAAAACTTCGCGTTTTTGAGGAGATAGAGATAGAGGGAGAGAGAGATTTTTGCAAAGTGCCAGGCCTTCTGCTGTCTACCAAAAAATTTTTTGCCCTTAAAGAACATCACATTCTCCAGCAAATATCTGTAGGTTACAAGAAAATCGCAAATAAACTGTTTAGTAATGTAGCGGTTTACATTTCCTAGGATCGTTAGAAACCTAGAAGAAAAAGACAAATGCCGTGTCTTCTTCTTGTTGTTGCTGCAATTTATTGCGCTATAGATGCTCCCGTTTGTGAAAACTATTCTGCTGACCAATATAAACAATCAGGATTCCCTTTCCCTTTCACAAGATCTAGCTGAAAACAGTAAAAAAGTTCCTGGACGCAAAGCGCCCTCCAGTCCCACTGTGTAACAAAGAAGAGATGGAGTGTCACCGCTGTTATGTTATACTGTGACACGTACGCTGACTTCGATTCACAGTTCAAGTTTTCGTTACTAGATAGCGCTGCTATAGCGGCGCAGCAGTCGCCTGTGGTGGCGGGAAAAAAAAATGCAAGGCGAAGCGTACCACGTCCCCGTGTGTATCAAATGACAAGCCCCC
Source organism: Schistocerca serialis cubense (assembly GCF_023864345.2). Lineage (NCBI taxonomy): Eukaryota > Metazoa > Arthropoda > Insecta > Orthoptera > Acrididae > Schistocerca > Schistocerca serialis. The sequence goes on from NC_064639.1 coordinate 124,882,949, forward strand.
CCCCCCCCCCCAGCTCCTACCTATCAAGCGATAACCCGCACTTCCTTACCTGTCAAGTGATCCTACACATCTCCCCTTACCCTCCATCTCCCATCCCCCTCTCCCCTACAGCCAATATGAGTGGAGTATTAAAACGAAACAATCGATCACACCGTAGTATAATAGTGGTCGGTAAAATTAAATCAGCAAGTAGCTCCGGAGCATGTGTCTTGGCTTTGCTCAAAAGAATCCAAAATATCTGAATTCTTCGTGCTTTCTTTTCAAAATTGTTTATTCGAAACATTATGTGAAGTGCGTAACGTGTAGTATTTCCATATCTAAAACGTCAGCAAAATACACATACACACACGCGCGCTCGCGCGCGTGCACACACACACAAATGGCGCCATGTCAGAAAAAGAATATTGCCAACTGTGGTTTTATACTTCGTTAAATAAATTGCTTATTCAAGTTCTCTACTGTCACGCCAGTAAATTTCATCTCACATCTGTAAATGTTTTAGGAAACTATGAACTGAGAATGACACACACTCTTAATAAATATACAAAAAATCAGAGGTCACTTATGAAGGGTGGTTAAGTAATCGTTGTACGAAGGCCGCGCACAGAATCACGGGGTGGGGATGGATACATGGCGTATAAAGTTTTTCGGTTAACCATTCCTACAGCCATTCGAACCTCTCGTCACTGTAGATACGTTACAGTATATTATGCAAGGTTTGAACGAATGATCCTGAGCTGGCTCCCAGGAATATTGTGTGAATCGATAACTTCCTTCTGCAAAAGATGTTAGTTGGGCTGAAATTAATGTTCACCCAATGGCATTATTTGTATGTCGACCGTTCGAAGTTTACTTGCAAATACGTGAAAAACACACGGTTTTCTGGCTGGTTTTTGGGGCGCGCCTTTTCTTGCTTTAAACTTGTACGAATCAGTTGAAACTTTACACTAAGGTTGACAAGTGGATTAAGTCTAAACGAAATTTTTTATACAATAATCTTTATCCGTTGCCGTTGTATAGTGGCTGAAAGTCGAGATAAATGTACCACGTAAAATTCATTCCAACGTGAACTGAATTCGCGGAAATGGTTTACAATTACTCAAACAAAGAAAAAAACGCATTCGCACGATAAAACAGAAAACTCGCTTTCAAGAATCTAGCTGCATTCGGATTTTACGTGCAAAAAACACGATTTTCGTGAGTTTTTTTACGCACGCCGCTTCTATACTTCAGACCCGTGTGAATAGCTTCAAATTTTGTAAGAAGGTAGACAAGTACATGTAATTAATGGTCATCCTGTTGTTTTGTGAAAGATATTTTTCCTTTATCACGGTATAAGCAACATGATTCGAAAGACAATAGAAAAACCTATACTGGATCAGTCATCGCCAGAGTCAACAAAAACCTACATTGGTTGTCAAGCTATGACAGTCGAATGTCAAAATTATGATAGAGTAAAAGTTGGGAACCGGAACGGAAAATTCTCGTATTAGAGCACAAAAAAAGGCGAAAAGTCATGCGTAATGTTGGAAGTGTAAAAGAAGGAAACTAGCGTTTCGACTTATCTAGCAGCTTCAGAGACATTTAAACCAAAACATCTTAACATGTTCGACCCCTTTTTACGAGTTAACACCATTTCCCCAGCACAGTGTGCGCTCTTAGATGCAAGGTGTTGGCACGCCTGCATCATGTACTTTACAGGCTAAAGTTCCTGACCCTGAGCCCAAAATCTGGAAGATTCGCCAGCCATAGTAAAAATGTACACTGCTGGCCAGTAAAATTGCTACAACACGAAGATTACGTGCTACAGACGCGAAATTTAACCGACAGGAAGAAGATGCTGTGATACGCAAATGATTAGCTTTTCAGACCATTCACACAAGGTTGGCGCCGGTGGCGACACCTACAACGTGCTGACATGAGGAAAGTTTCCAACCGGTTTTTCATACACAAATAGTATCTGATCGGCGTTGCCTGGTGAAACGTTGTTGTGATGCCTCGTGTAAGGATGAGAAATGCGTAACGTCAAGTTTCCGACTTTGATAAAGGTCGGATTGCAGCCTATAGCGAATGCGGTTTATCGTATCGCGACATTGCCGCTCGCGTTTGTCGAGATCCAGTGACTGTTAGCAGAATATGGAATCGGTGGGTTCAGGACGGTAATACGGAACGCCGTGCTGGATCCCAACGACTTCGTATCACTAGCAGTCGAGATGACAGGCATCTTATCCGCATGGCTGTAACGGATCGTGCAGCCACGTCTCGATCCCTGAGTCAACAGATGGGGACGTTTGCAAGACAACAACCATCTGCACGAACAGTTCGACGACGTTTGCAGCAGCATGGACTATCAGCTCGAAGACCATGGCTGCGGTTACCCTTGATGCTGTATCACTGACAGGAGCGCCTGCGATGGTGTACTCAACGACGAACATGGGTGGACGAATGGCAAAACGTCGTTTTTTCGGATGAATCCAGGTTTTGTTTACAGCATCATGATGGTCGCATCCGTGTTTGGCGACATCGCGGTGAACCCACACTGGAAGCGTGTATTCGTCATCGCCATACTGGCGTATCACCCGGCGTGATGGTATGGGGTGCCATTGGTTACACGTCTCGATCATCTCTTGTTCGCATTGACGGCACTTTGAACAGTGGACGTTACATTTCAGATGTGTTACGACCCGTGGCTGTACCCTCCATTCGATCCCTGCGAAACCCTACATTTCAGCAGTATAACGCACGACCGCATGTTGCAGGTCCTGTACTGGCCTTTGTGGATACAGAAAATGTTCGACTGCTGCCCTGGCCAGCACATTCTCCAGATCTCTCACCAACTGAAAACGTCTGGTCAATGGTGGCCGAGCAACTGGCTCGTCACAATACGCCAGTCACTACTCTTGATAATTGTGGTATCGTGTTGAAGCTGCATGGGCAGCTGTACATGTACACGCCATCCAAGCTCTGTTTGACTCAATGCCCAGGCGTATCAAGGCCGTTCGTACGGCCAGAGGTGGTTGTTCTGGGTACTAATTTCTCAGGATCTATGCATCCAAATTGCGTGTAAATGTAATCACGTGTCAGTTCTAGTTTAATATATTTGTCCAATGAATACCCGTTTATCATCTGCATTTCTTCTTGGTGTAGCAATTTTAATGGCCAGTAGTGTATATGGCTGAAGAGCATACAAATAATACGTAAATAAATTTTCGGAGGGATAAAATTTCTGGGGGTAGATTTGTTCCTGGGGAAGGGGGAGGATGACATCGTGTATCATGTTACTTTACCAGACACGACGCATTATAGTACATGACATGGGTACTAACACAAAGAAGTAAAAATGAAGGAATATGACAAGAAGTTTTGATTAAATTGTCTTTGAAGCTGCCAGCTAAGTCGAAAAGCTAGTCCCCTTGTTTCACATCGCTAACTCTGTCCAGGACATATTCGCCTTTCTGTGCTATGATAGCAACATTTTTCATTCTTTTTCGAAATACTCGTATATAGTTGCCAAAGATGAGTTTTGCGGTAACGACTGTTCTGAAAACCTTTAACACGTGAAATAAAATCAATTTCTGCTTTATGTTCCTGTTGCTTGCCTTCGCCAACGGATGTCCATATGCGTAGATCGATTATTGTACCATACATGATTTAATGTGCAACAGATCCTCGAATTAATTATTTTTCATAACTAAATTATTGTGCAATGCTTGGTAAGTGCCACAATGTTCATTCAACGTCTAAAATGTCTGCAGAATATATCAGCAATAGAAAATATGCTTGGTTAACCTCAAATGTCTCACAATGTGATTTTCCACCCACGCTCCCGCTCTCTCTCTCTCTCTCTCTCTCTCTCTCTCTCTCTCTCTCTCACACACACACACACACACACACACATAAAATTTTCGAGGAAGACTGCAATATTTACCAAACGGAACTGTGATGCCAAGACTCTGTCTCTGTAATGCTTACTTTGATGAGGCAACAAAAGTATAACATATTACAGAGGGTATGAAAAGAGTACAGTTTTCCTCAGTAGGTCACATTATATCTCTGATTTATACAGCTCTGTAAATTTCCTATCTCTCCCTGTTCCTCTCTGTAATACTTACCTTAATGAAGCCACAACATTATATTACAAAAGGAATGAAGGGAACAGTGTCATTCGCAAGCTTAGACTGTGTATTAACAAATGATGACAACGTTTTGAACTGCTCCGTTCTCTATTCCTGACATGAGAGTACATATGTCAGACAGCCAACTCTGTTCCTTCACGCGCTGGATTAGTCTCCCCCTCCGTCTACTCTGACTTAGAATTTTTATAGTTTCCCTGATTCTGTTACGCCAATACCAAGAGAATTCCTTAGAAATGTACACCGCCAGTTTCCTGCTGAATCCTTGTCCTTATCGTAACTTGCCATCTGTTTCTACAAATCTCGTAGACAGTGGGACACTTTCCTTTTAATTCCTTGTGTAGACCAAACAGGATCACGTCACAATTTCGGTTACTGTTCTACCGTTGTTTTTTCCTATTTTGCAGCCACTGCTTCATCTTCTTATGTCGGCTTCTCCTTCCTTCTGTACACGTTGTTACCAATTTCATACTTATGCCTTGAAACCTTTCTAAATTTAATATTTCATCCTTAAGAAGATTTCTCTCTGTTGTTTAGGAGTCTTTGATGTGGATTCTTTCTAGCTTTTTCTTATTTTTGCAGTCCTTGATACTGTTGATTTCTTTTAACAGAAATACAGGAACATTTGTTCCATTAGGTTGTTCCTTCATTCGGTAAAGGTATCAAAAGGAGATTAACCCTTACATTACTTCAGACATTCTCATTTAACAACCATCTGTAGTTTATGTTCCACCCACCATTATTTTTCTAATACTCTTCTTTCTACCATATCCGTTCTGTTCATCTTCAAGCAAATATGCGTATGAACATTCTGGTACAGTGTTTTAATTTTGTGTTAATACATATGTGTATATTGTTGTAGATATTTCTGTCGAGCCACAGGCTTTCTTTCATTTTATTAACTGTTACCTAAAAATCAGAGCAGCAGACTATAAACTGGAGGTCCACATGAACGAAACAGTTTTGCTGCTTATCACCCAAAGTAACTTGGAATGACCCTTGATACCACACTATCTTTCAGGAAGCACCTCGTAAAACCTGCTTGGGAAATAAACTCAGGAAACAGTCTTATCTAGAAACTTTGCGATAATAACTAGGGATCATCAGCAGATAAGGCTTCCAGCCTCTGCGTGCAATTTAGCGTTCTCTACAGTTGCGTATTGGGTTCTCTGTAGCTAAATAGCCCTCACGAAAAAAAGAGTGTGCTCCCATGATAATGCATAAAAACTATTTCACTATACTGACTTTTAATACTCAGCCACATAGCCGTGTCTCAAGACAATAAGTCCTGACGAAAGAGTATTCCTTAATATTAATGTTCCATTGTTGTTGTTGTGGTCTTCAGTCCTGAGACTGGTTTGAGCAGCTCTCCATGCTACTCTATCCTGTCCAAGCTTCATCTCCCAGTACCTACTGCAGCCTACATCCTTCTGAATCTGCCTAGTGTATTCATCTCTTGGTCTCCCTCTACGATTTTTACCCTCCACGCTGTCCTCCAGTACTAAATTGGTGATCGCTTGATGCCTCAGAACATGTCCTACCAACCGATCCCTTCTTCTGGTCAAGTTGTGCCACAAACTTCTCTTCTCCCCAATCCTATTCAATACCTCCTCATTAGTTATGTGGTCTACCCATCTAATCTTTAGCATTCTTCTGTAGCACCACATTTCGAAAGCTTCTATTCTCTTCTTGTCTAAACTATTTACCGTACATGTTTCACTTCCATACATGGCTACACTCCATACAAATACTTTCAGAAACGACTTCCTGACACTCAAATCTATACTCGATGTTAACAAATTTCTCTTCTTCAGAAACGCTTTCCTTGCCACTGCCAGTCTACATTTTGTATCCTTTCTACTTCGACCATCATCAGTTATTTTGCTCCCCAAATAGCAAAACTCCTTTACTACTTTAAGTGACTCATTTCCTAATCTAATTCCCTCAGCATCATCCGACTTAATTCGACTATATTCCAATATGCTTGTTTTGCTTTTGTTGATGTTCATCTTATAACCTCCTTTCAAGACACTGTCCATTCCGTTCAACTGCTCTTCCAAGTCCTTTGCTGCCTCTGACAGAATTAAAAAAAAAAAAAAAAAAAAAGGTTCAAATGGCTCTGAGCACTATGGGACACAACATAGGTCATAAGTCCCCTAGAACTTAGAACTACTTAAACCTAACTAACCTAAGGACATCACACACACCGATGCCCGAGGCAGGATTCGAACCTGCGACCGTAGCAGCCTCGCGGTTCCGGACTGCAGCGCCAGAACCGCACGGCCACCGCGGCCGGCACAGAATTACAATGTCATCGGTGAACCTCAAAGTTTTTATTTCTTCTCCATGGACTTTAATACCTACTCCGAACTTTTCTTTTGTTTCCTTTACTGCTTGCTCAATATACAGATTGAATAGCAACGGGGAGAGGCTACGACCCTGTCTCACTCCCTTCCCAACCACTGCTTCCCTTTCATGTCACTCGACTCATATAAGTGCCATCTGCTTTCTGTACAAATTGTAAATAGCCATTCGCTCCCTGTATTTTACCCCTGCCACTTTCAGAATTTGAAAGTGAGTATTCCAGTCAACATTGTCAACAGCTTTCTCTAAGTCAACAAATGCTAGAAACGTAGGTTTGCCTTTCCTTAATCTTTCTTCTAAGATAAGTCGTAAGGTTAGTATTGCATCACGTGTTTCAATATTTCTACGGAATCCAAACTGATCTTCCCCGAGGTCACCTTCTACTAGTTTTTCCATTCGTCTGTGAAGAATTCGTGGCCCGCATCTCGTGGTCGTGCGGTAGCGTTCTCGCTTCCCACGCCCGGGTTCCCGGGTTCGATTCCCGGCGGGGTCAGGGATTTTCTCTGCCTCGTGATGGCTGGGTGTTGTGTGCTGTCCTTAGGTTAGTTAGGTTTAAGTAGTTCTAAGTTCTAGGGGACTTATGACCACAGCAGTTGAGTCCCATAGTGCTCAGAGCCATTTGAACCATTTGAAGAATTCGTGTTAGTATTTTGCAGCCGTGACTTATTAAACTGATAGTTCGGTAATTTTCACATCTGTCAGCACCTGCTTTCTTTGGGATTGGAATTATTATATTCTTGAAGTCTGAGGGAATTTCGCCTGTCTCATACATCTTGCTCACCAGATGGTAGAGTTTTGTCAGGACTGGCTCTCCCAAGACTGTCAGTAGTTCTAATGGAATGTTGTCTACTGCCGGGGCCTTGTTTCGACTTAGGTCTTTCAGTGCTCTGTCAAACTCTTCATCTACCTCATCTTACATTTCCATAATATTGTCCTCAAGAACACTGCCCCTGTATAGACCCTCTATATACTCCTTCCACCTTTCTGCTTTCCCTTCTTTGCTTAGAACTGGGTTACCATCTAAGCTCTTGATATTCATGATAGTGGTTCTCTTTTCTCCAAAGGTCTCTTTAATTTTCCTGTAGGCAGTGTCTATCTTACCCCTAGTGAGATAAGCCTCTACATCCTTACATTTGTCCTCTAGCCATCCCTGCTTAGCCATTTTGCACTTCCTGTCGATCTCATTTTTGAGACGTTTGTATTCCTTTTTGCCTGCTTCACTTACTGCATTTTTGTATTTTCTCCTTTCATCAATTAAATTCAGTATCTCTTCTGTTACCCAAGGATTCCTACTAGCCCTCGTCTTTTTACCTACTTGATCCTCTGCTGCTTTCACTATTTCATTCCTCAAAGCTACCCTCTCTCCTTCTACTGTATTTCTTTCCCCCATTCCTATCAATTGTTCCCTTATGCTCTCCCAGAAACTCTGTATTACCTCTGGTTCTTTCGGTTTATCCAGGTCCCATCTCCTTAAATTCCCACCTTTTTGCAGTTTCTTCAGTTTCAATCTAAAGTTCATAACCAATAGATTGTGGCCAGAGTCCACATCTGCCCCTGGAATGTCTAACAATTTAAAATCTGATTCCTAAATCCCTGTCTTACCATTATATAATTTGTCTGAAACCTTCTAGTATCTCAAGGGTTCTTCCGTGTGTACAACATACTTTCATGAGTCTTGAACCAAGTGTTAGCTATGATTAAGTTATGCTCTGTGCAGAATTCTACCAGGCGGCTTCCTCTTGGATTTCTTAGCCCCAATCCATATTCACCTGTTATGTTTCCTTCTCTTCCTTTTCCTACTGTCGAACTCCAGTCACCCATGACTATTAAATTTTCGTCTCCCTTCACTACCTGAATAATTTCTTTTATCTCATGATACATTTCATCAATTTCTTCACCATCTGCAGAGCTAGTTGTCATATAAACTTGTACTACTGCAGTAAGCATGGGCTTCGTGTCTATCTTGGCCACAATAAAGCGTTCACTATGCTATTTGTAGTAGCTTACCTGCACTCATATTTTTTTGTTCATTATTAAACCTACTCCTGCATTACCCCTATTTGATTTTGTATTTATAACCCTGTATTCACCTGACCAAAAGTCTTGTTCCTCCTGCCACCGAACTTCACTAATTCCCACTATACCTAACTTTAACCTATCCATTTTGCTTTTTAAATTTTCTAACCTACCTGCCCGATTAAGGGATCTGACATTCTACGCTCCGATCTGTAGAACGCCAGTTTTCTTTCTCCTGATAACGGTGTCCTCTTGAGTAGTCCCCGCCCGGAGATCCGAATGGGGGACTAGTTTACCTCCGGAATATTTTTCCCAAGGGGACGCCATCATCATTCAATCATACAGTAAAGCTGCATACCCTCGGGAAAAATTACAGCTGTAGTTTCCCCTTACTTTCAGCCGTTCGCAGTACCCGCACAGCAAGGCCGTTTTGGTTAGTGTTACAAGGCCAGGTCAGTCAATCATCCAGACTGTTGCCCCTGCAACTACTGAAAAGGCTTCTGCCCCTCTTCAGGAACCACACGTTTGTCTGGCCTCTCAACAGATACCTCACTGTTGTGGTTGCACCAACGGTACGGCTATCTGTATCGTTGAGGAACGCAAGCCTCCCCACCAACGGCAAGGTCCATGGTTCATGGTTCATGTTCCATCCATGGGTTGACGATAAACAGACTCTGCTCCAGAAATTCACCCCTAGGACTGATCCAACAGGTTTCTGATAGCAACTTCGCCATTGACAGCAAATGGCATGAAACCTAGTTTACGAATACTGTCTGAAGTGCATCTTACTGGCCCTCTATAGGCACAGAAGGGCTTTGAAATCCTTGGCACGAACAGCAGAGTATAAATCGTATACGAACAGGACACAGGACAACCAGAATAAGTGGGGTAAGCAGTCCAGCCCAAGCTGTGATAGTGGAGCAGTGAACCAGACCATCCGGCACATTAACGCAGAATGTGATTTGAGAGCCTACCTGGGTAATCCCAACGACTTTTTCATAACTATACCATCAAGGCTGGACTGAATAAGGAGGCTGGTCGTTAGTATATAACAACTGTTTGTTAGTTCAGTGTATTGTTTTTATTTACATCTTCCTTTTATTGTATTTTATGTATAGTGTTACACGTTAAATAAATAAATTCTTACAGCTACTGCAAATTTTATTATACTTCATATATTGTTGTTCCTTAGATCCATGGTGAGGAGATTTATAGGTTATAAAATACGCCATAGAATAAGAGATAGGCCAGTGTTGCTTTCAAGCATCCTAGAATGACGCTACTTTGCCCATCTTCCTGCCGGCCACTGTGACCAAGCGGTTCTAGGCGCTCCAGTCCGGAACCGCGCTGCTGCTACGGTCGCAGGTTCGAATCCTGCCTCGGGTGTGGATGTGTGTGAAGTCCTTAAGTTAGTTAGGTTTAAGTAGTTTTAAGTCTCGGGAACTGATGACTTAACATGTTAAATCCCATAGTGTTCAGAGCCATTTCAACCGTTTCTTTGCCTTCTTCCTTGCTCTAGCAGAATATCATGTTCATTAAATTTCCTTTGTGAGTTAACCGAAGCTATTCCACATGGCCCAACGAATTATAGCCCGCGTCACGTAAGACGACGTTTCAGCACATAGGGGTGGAGCAGCGTAGGGATGAGAACTGCGGAGAGTCCACCTAGCCGAACTGCATTGCTGCGCACAACACTGAGGCTCATTTGCCTGCGGTACGTCACATTATACGTTCAAATCTATGAGGGCAATAGTAAATATTAAAAGCAATTTCGATCAGTCGTCTTGAGAGAAATATTAGTTCACGTCTTGACGACGTTGCGTCCACGGCTCCACAGATTTACTCTGCGCGACATCGGGAGGCGAGAACAGCTGACACAGCTTTGTGAAGACGTGAAATACAATTTTCCTCAACATGACAATTGCCTAACGACAAGATCATTGAAACTGCTTGCTTTAATTATCATTTATTGCGATTTGAACTGTTTTACAAGTAAAAATTTTACACACAAATTTAACTTCAAGCACAAACCGAAATCATTATATCTGCTTGACAACTGATTCTACTCAATAGAGTTTTTAAAAATGTGTATAAGGCGCGTGTTGATGCGTTTGACTGTAGTTCAGTATAATCACTGCACATAAAAAAGTAATGGTAGAAAAGACTGATGAAAAGACTATTGTAAAAATGATCAGCAAGTTGTCATATTTTTCGCGGTTAACGAGCATTATGAGTGTGAGAGGCCGCATTTATAATCCATTGAACAAGCGAACAATTAACCATCACATGCGAATAACTCCAGGGAATGATGACCGATAACACAGAAAACGACCGATATCTCGACAAGATTTACTGCCATTGTAGGTCCTTATCCAATTCGTACCTTGAAACTGACAGAGGTTTGCATGGAAATATCGGACTTTTCACGAATTTATCCAGCTGCATTCTAGCCTGTTATTAGAGCATACAGCATGGTGGGAGAAGCTTAACTTCTCCTTCGACGAAATATTGAACATTACAGTCTGCATAATTCGAAGGATACAAAGTCCTAATCAAAAAGGCTAAGAAGTACTCGTTATTATGTGCGCAACTGATATGTTGACAAACAAATTTTTAAAACCACGGGTCTTTAAAACTAAGAAATATTATTGCTTCGTTCTTAAGTCTACATTGCAATACCACCGTCACTTCTATTCGAATCTGTTTCCGAACAATCTGATTGTAAATTTACGATGATAGGTTCAAGTCTTATATCCATCTTCACTTCCTTGTCAAATTATTCTTTCTGAAGCTTTTCAGCATGCCGCACAGACTGTGCCCACGCTACAGGTTGTAACATTATGTGCTTCCATAGACCGAATTTAACTGAATAAGTTCTCCAGAGAATGAAAGACTGAGTGAAGTTGTAAAAGTTGCGTGATACGACGTGACCTGTTGTGACGCAGAGTGCCAAAGATTACTATTGCGATTAGATATACTCAAAAGCGGTCAAAGATATTTTTTCAGCCCGAACGCAGTGAAACAAAATATGAGATACAATGTGAAAACAAAATGTGTACTAAATCCTATACCGCTTATGTTTTGTCTGTCTGTATGTGTAGACGCACTTTATTACAGTTCATTGTAATTTATATTTAAAAATAAGTAATGTGAGTAGTTTCGATGTGAAACGTCTCAAATATATCAAGAAGTATGACTACAAAAAAAGGCAATGGATATTTGCCTGTTTCTGAGGAATTGTAATTATTAGCACAAAAGCTGGTATATGTGGCATTGTCAGCCACGATAATGTGTGAAAAAATGTTTAAAGTAAGTTTCTCTTTAGCTTATTAAAAATTAATTCTAATCTGAATGCTGTTATGTGACTTGTGTAAATAGCGATCGCCAGCTAATTTCTCATTCCCTATGTTTATAAATGTTTGTCATTTTAGTACAAGTGTTCACAGAAATCATTGACGGCTCCACAGGACGAAGGAACTTGAAAGAAGTTGTCGTAATCAGCAAACTACTATTCGTCACTGAATCGTAATTCGCTGTACTTTATTTCCAAACGTAGGTCCCTTCGGTAATCTTGTTGAAATCCAGGCTCAAAAGCTACGCGGTGAAAATTTGATTACAATCCCCATTTTTGTTTCCCAGGAAAGTGTATCAACATTATTGATCGCTTCTTTCAGTATCCGACAAGTCATTGCATGGAACAAGGTGCGCTTATGTCGAAATCCGGCGTACTCGCACGAGGCTAAAAAAACCACATCTTCTAAAACATCAGGTACCATAGTTAACAGCAAAATAATCTCTCCATTTCTCCCCATTCAAAATATTTATAATAATATACTGGCGTCCGAACAGGGACGCGACCGAAATTTTTGCTTGCGAACTTGTTCTGAAACGCCACATATACAATTTATTCTACCAGTGGCTAGTGAAGAATTTCTAAGTCCTGTGGCATAATTTTGTCTTTTTATTTCATGCACAATATCAACCCCTATGACAATACTGAACGGAGTCAGAAAAGCAGACACCAAACACGACGGACGAAAACGTGGAAAATTTTTAACTAAGTTAGCCGACCGAGTACGAAAACTACAGCGGTGAGTACTATTTTCAATTCCTGCAGTCGACCCTCATTAGTATCCAATAACGACCGTAACATCTGTGAATCCCGTCAAATCCCATTCTTTTTCACGTAATTTCCAGCCTAAAATCTGCTTTCAGTAGAAATTGGCATTGTAGAAGCATTAGCTGCATTGCGATAATATTTGTAAAATTTTCATGTTTAATTGTTGTCGTCCATATTCGTTTACGGCGTTGGAATTCTTTTGTTTTATTTCTGGCGCATCCATGTTGTTTTCCCCACTAGTATCGGCAATTGTTTGTATGACGTATGCGTTACGTAGACTGTCCCAGTAGGCAACAATGACGTGATAGCCTCCTTACCGCTTTGTTGACAACTGACGAATGCGCAGCGTTAAAATTCCTTGCCGCGCCGCATCACTGTTTACAAACACTGACGCGACGCCAGACAATCGCATACCATTGACAGACGATACGACCGACGTGCCTTACCACCTCAGATCAAGACTTAAGACAGCACGGACTGACAGTTCTGAACGTACTGAGGAGATAGACACAAGACGAATCACGGAAATGAATCACATGACTGAAAAGATTGCAGCTCAAATTTCCGTAGTCAGTAGCCCACCTGTGCCGAATATACCGACTTCAGGGATCGACTCACCGCCCCCAATGAATCTTGGCTACAAGAAATGAAAGAAATAATGGCTAAATTAGCCACTGATCTGAATGCAAAGGCAAATGAAACTAAATCAGATATGTCTAAATTAACTGAATCTCAAGTGACAAAAGCAGACCTATTTAATCTTGTTACAAAAGCTAAAATAGATAATCTGTTTCAGGCAGCCTGTACAGAATTAGCAAACGAACTTCCGATAATTTTAGTATAATATACCGCGATATTACTGACACAAACTCGAGTATTGAAATAATTGATCAGCACTTAGACAGAATCAACAACGACGTTGGTACTGTCAAAGAACAAGTAGACCATCTGACAGATGAAATTAAACAGTTATCATTGCATACCGAAAAAAATAGCCGAACATCTCAGTGAGAAAGTAAAAAGTATAGATGAAAAATACAAAAATTGGTTGTCATCTAAGGATGAAGATATCGCAAATAAATTACGAACCGATATACCGGAAGCAGTCCAAACAGCCGCACTGAATGTCTTAAATACACCTGGATCGTCAGGAGACACCATTGTGAGTGACTTAGGAATGATCAGACGTGTAGTGACTAACGAACTGCCAACATGGAAGAACCAAATAACGCAACGATTGCAAAACCTAAAGCAGCAAGCTCAATCGAAAGACAGAGAACAGTCTCAGCGCCATCCACACTCTTTGCTGTCCGTAAGCGACATAGACGAGGAATCACAATACCACCAATACCCCACAGACAATAGACCCGATCATGCAAACACAAATGTAAAGACATAGCCTGAAACAATAAATGAATCTGCATCATTGGTCCAACTAATGAAAGAAGAGAGTCTTCTTAAGGACAGAAACTTCCAGTCCTTTAACGTAGACAAAAGGAATCTTCACCTTATTGTATTTCTCAGTCTTTCTGTGGTATTTTTCCGAATAGCTGGACGGACAGAGCGAATCCAATATGTCATAGGACATAATTATTACCGGCGAATCCGTAATATGGGGCACCGAGATGCTCGATCGATGCCATACTTATAGGGATATCGAACGGCATTTTTAGCCAAGTTTTGGTGCGAGGGAGTACAAAAGACTCTAAGGAAAGACGTTTATCAGGCTGAACCCTTTAATGAAAAGAATAGAGGCCTAAGCAAGTACTTTGAGAAGCATCGAGGTAAGATTAGGTATTGCGATACCCCGATTTCGAGCAAAGATGTCATTTTGATATTGAAGTCGAAGTTTCCAGCAACCATACAAGAGAAATTAGTTAACGTATCGGAGGATGATAGGAAGGTTTCCTGTCTGTATTAAACTCATTAGTTCTTATTCATGAGGAGATTAGCGCCAATAAGAAACACAGTTCAAATAACAACAGTTGGAAATCCCCGAATTACAATAACAGTAATTCTTGTCAGTCGGACAACAGAAAACGCAAGTACTACAAAAGCGACAACAACAGTAGCTATATCAGTAATTTTCAATGGAAAACAGACAATAACTACCCATTCAAGCGAAACCGGAATAATAATCGGAATCGTTATAATCCTATGAATGACACTAATCGAAGGCAGTACGGAAATTAGCCTCCGTACCAGTCGGATGGCAATAATTCAAATAATCGCAGTTGACAGCGCGGCTATCAACAAACAGCGCAGCCGTGGAATGCAAGTCAACAACAATCGCCCATGTATTACCAACAGAGTCAAAATAATAACGCACCAAGAAACTTCAAAAATAGTCGCCAAAATTACAACACCTCTCAACAGAACTACAGTCCACAGCCTAACAATAATTTTTAGCCATCATTCAATCAACCGAATAACAACAGCAACAATCAAAACTACAAGCCCTGAATTTGACAAACAACAACAGTACTTCAAATAGCCAGCAGACGACGGAAAACTAGTTTCAGCATCTGACGACTCCCTTAAACGATGCTGACACACAAGAAGAGGGTAATTACTTCCACTGACTTACTATTAACGTACTTGTTTTACGGTATAATGACAAACAGGATATACGAGACGAACTGCTGCATAAAAACGTCATTACTGAAACAGAAGACTCGGACGACAATCAAGTAGAGGCGGTAACATATATATGTATAGAAGGAACTAGGACGACAGCTATTACTGACACAGGAGCAAATATAAATGCCGTTTCCTTTTGTTTGTTGAAGGTGGCAAGGGTAAAATACAGGGAGCGAAAGGCTATTTACAATTTGTATAGAAAGCAGATGGCAGTTATAAAAGTTGAGGGACACGAAAGGGAAGCAGAGGTTGGGAAGGGAGTGAGACAGGGTTGTAGCCCCTCCCCGATGTTATTCAATCTGTATACTGAGCAAGCAGTAAAGGAAACAAAATAAAAGTTCGGAGTAGGCATTAAAATCCATGGAGAAGAAATAAAAACTTTAAGGTTTGCCGATGACATTGTAATTCTGTCAGAGGCAGCGAAGGACTTGGAAGAGCAGTTGAATGGAATGGACATTGTTTGTGTTTGTGAAGCACTTCACATTTATTGCCGTCACCTGACTTAGTATTAACCACACTTAAACACATGCAGATACGACTTCACTGCTATACTCCTACAAGAAAGAAAATGAAAACAAAAATAACTTATTTGAATAAATAATTCTGTTGTCGAGAAGTACGGCAACAGTGCAGCATGTAGGAGCGAGATTCTCGTTGTTTAGCTGTAACTCGCAGCTAGTCGCGCGAAAAAAGAATGAATATTATTGGCTCCCAGTGGCTAGTGGAGGGGGATGCGCAGAACGGCTGAAAATTGGACTTCAATACGCGCTGAACACCTTAACCATAAATTAATGCTGTGTAAATTGCCAGAAACAAAGGCTGTTGGTGTTAAAATGAACATTCGACGTCCCCAGTCATTAATGGGACGTCTGCTGGCATAGTTCGCTTCCTATTTGGAGATTGCGAGTGGTCCGTGTCGATGCCAGGTGCAGAGAGCGCTGGAGTCGCTACGTGACGCATCGCTCCACGCTGTGGTATGGTAACAAACCTCAGTCTTGTGTACTTCCGCAGTTCGGACGCGTGGCATTCGTTTCGCGTGGGAATCGTAGCAGCAGCCGCCGGTTTCGTTGGTGACACGGGTATTCGTATTCTGCTAGCGGAATATTCTGGGTCTGCCTCACATTGCTGTTTACTGTTTGACGCTGCATTTCTTGGTAAGTACAAACATTTTTTGCTAATGTCCTACAAAGCGCAATTGTGTTGGAGAAAATTGACTCGGTTAAGTGTGAGCTACTTTAATGTTCCGTGGATCATTTTTGCATGATAAATCGTCATGATGTGGGACGAGTCACTTCGAATTCATATTGTGCATCTTTTTGTACTCTACACTTTACCATTTCTTTTATTCTTCTGGTGAGGTTCTCATGTTCCTGATCATGTAATAATTCTTGGTTTAACTCGTGGCTAGATTCCGAGTAATCTAAAGTCGTGCTGTCTTATGTGGCTTTCTGTAGTGAACCTTGCATTACTATAATTCCGAAGAGAAAGTTACTTCCGTATTCGGAACAAAGGTAAAACGTAAGTTGTCGACATACTGGTGGTTACGTGGTTCAGAAATTTTTCTGAGAATAAGTTTCTTCCGAAATTGAGTATTGTTTTCGCATTACCCGCTGAGGCAACCGTATACCGTGGTAGAATTTTTCACGCGTAGATTCAATTAAAAGAGCAACCACAGTTGGCAACGGTGTTCTACGTCGTGTGTGATATGCATTGCGTAATTGTCAGTTAACTAATGAAGATACATGTTCAGTTACAAACTGTACGAATAGGTATTGCGTAGGGACCTGGACGTGCTAGTGTGTGTGTGTGTGTGTGTGTGTGTGTGTGTGTAGGGGGGGGGGGGGGGGAGGGGGCTGGCGGTGTGCGTGCGTAAGATACCGGTTAAGTCGGACCTTCAGTACCTCGTTAATGACGTCGCTACTGCAGTAACTTCACAAAATATTTTATGTTAAGGTTTTCTTCGTCAAATAGATCGTTTCTTCTAAATTTGAAATAAGTGAAGGGACTGATTACTGGAATGATTCTAATACCGGGTACAATTCCGCTTTCCTAGAAGTACAGAACATAATGTATGAAGGAGGCGGGATACGCTACGTCACGCACGGCCCATCAAACCTTGGAAGACGAGTGTTTAAAGCTCGCGGCAGATTGCTGCGTTGTCCGCACTGTAGGTCACGTTGGTTTTGGTAACAGCTGTTTCTTTTGAAGTACTGCGAACATAAGTGCAAATGCTAGGCTAGAGCGTGACATTTGTTCTTGCGACAGTCCGAGCTGCAGCGAAGCTCGAGGTCCAAATTAGGTTAAGACGTGATTTGGTTGACACCCACAAATGTGAATCTAACAGTAATGGGGTAACAACCTTGATCTCTGGTGTCGCTTAACGTTTACGTTAGTGCCATATGTCAGACTTCGCAATACTTAACGCAGGCAAGCTAAATTCAGAAAAAATCATCCTGGAAAAGTCAGTGTTCCTGTACATGTTATGCACCAAAATTGCATATCAACCACGGTAAATGAAATTCGTCTTCTCCATGTAAAATTTATGGAACTGCTAAACGAGCTTCTCATTCATGTGAAACGAGTATGGCATGGAAGTTCCTTGAAAAGACCGGAATCAGATTTTTATATTGTTTTGGGGAAATGTTTGTTATTTCGGTTTCTGACCAGCATTACTAGGGTATTTCATGAAACTGATAGGTAGAAAATGCTAGTATCCTGTCCTGACGTACAGTTGCGTTACGTTTTCCGTTATTTAGTTGTAATAAATACATAATCTCGCCGATTCTAGTTTCAACAGTGGTAATGTCTCCACAACATTCAAGGCTTTATTATACTTGAACGGTAGCTAATTTTTCATGCATCAAAATGAAAATGTCTTCGCTAGTATCCGATTGAGCAAGTTATTCTTATTGCCCTCCATGACTGTATTTTCGGTGCGATTGTTTACTTCATACCGAGTTGGGTGGCCGAAATATCATTCGGTCCATTTAATGGTGTAATTTTACACGTAAAGACAGTTTTGTTTAACTTAGATTTCGTGAGCGTAATACTTTCGTAATTAGTTTCACAATTTCCTATCAGCTGCAGCTATTGATACCGGCTTTTCTCAGAATGGTGAAAGATCTATTTTCACTGCTGCGTATTTACCAGGCACGTCATATTTGCCTTTGTAATTTGCACAAATAATGAAGCGGAGGTGAGGTAACATACGTATCTCACTGCGTGCTTCCAGAGAAATACCATTGAAACATTTTGTATTGCCACGTAGAAAACTGAACCACTGAAATTGGAGAATATTTTACTAAACTTAAATTTGACGATAAATGTCGTAGACAGAAATTTATATTTCAAAGGAAACAGCCAGAACATTTTACTGGTGCTAGAGAATTACTCGGGAAACGATTAGGTGTGTTAAAACACTTTCGGGGAAGTGGTAAGAGTTGCTCCGAAGGAAAAACTTAGTCCTTAATTATTGGATCACTAATAAACAAGAGAGTGTGGAATTACTTAATTGGAATGCGGTCTTCTACATGCTCTTTCTAATGTAGCACGCTTTTTAGTGCTTAGTTACACTAAAGTCTGCAAAACACTGAAACCAACAGGAAACATAACGAACTGTATATAAGCTAGGAATATTTTTCTACGTCATGGACAACTCCCAATATGTAAAATGCCTGAAACTTTAGTCACTGCATTAGTTTCACGGGTATGGTGCCGCGTCATAATTGTAAACTGACGAAACAAACGTTTCGGCCGCAGCGGTAGTGGTCTTACAGGTCTACTGCTGCATTTGTAAGTCGCTCACATTTCGTAATGACAGCTCTGCTGAGCGCGACATAACAATTTAGACATTTTTGGTCGCCAATGGCAGGAATAGAAGCAGTTATAAAAGCTTTCTTGTGGTGGAGGTAGTGGGGCCTGCTATACTGCATTGTCTAAAGGGCGCTACACACGCACCATCCGACGGTCCGACAAATTGGACGTGTTTGGCGTTTTGACCGATTAGTTGACAAATATTCGTTGTCGAGATGTCGGGCGTATAGGAGCATCTGACAGCCGGCCGCCACAACTCCACCGAACAAATTGCGCCATTTGTAGCGCTGTCGTACTAACCACCCGAAAAAGTTTGGCTTTATCATGGCACTAGGGATTCAATGACATTCTAATATACATAAGAGCGTGAAGCAGGCGAAACTTAGATTCTGGAGAAATTGAAAGACTACGAAGTGTTTGGAACACATCGTACGAGGGGTATAACAATATAGACGCGAGAAATGAAGCACTTCCATTTTCAACAACTCCATAACAATTACTTGTGGCGTATAGTTAGAATACATACGTCACCGTTTGTATCGTTTTATTTCCGATACTTTCCGGAAATAGTCTAAGTTGGAATATCTACATTTCATGCAAATTAAATAGCCACCCTCGCTTCGCTAGTGCAAGTGTTAAAAAATCCCATTCTGTATCAGAACCTCTGCCCTCTGAGCGAAGATCGGGATATTATCTACAGTTGTAACAGTTAACTTACTTATCATGTATCTGTTGAATTTTAGATGTGCGCCACGCTGTGTGCAGTCTTCCTGGAATTTGAAATGAGTTCATTACTTTATGCTACGTATAAAAATAACTTTGAAGTGAATATTTTATTTTGCTTCGCCGTGATGTATTACTTCAGGCAACTAAAAATCATTTTGCAGGTTTCATGACTCATGCTACGTCGTTGTGGCGATACAACAGCACTGAATTTGAGGTCGTCGGAACTTCTGCCAGTAACCAGAAATCATACCGTAGCTAACAGCCTCTCCTTGCAGCTTACTGCGCTTCTCATGACTATTCCTCAGCGTTCAGAATGATTTCAAGAGGTTCAGCAGCGTCGAAATGCGTTTGGTCCATTCTTCAATAAGTTCCGAAAATCATTGGCTCCGAGCTGCTTAAGTAACAACACGGGCAAATTTCCTCCTCTGCATTAGTCATTCCTTTACCCACAACTTTCTCTCTGCTTTCCTTCGGCCTTGTTACCTCTAAAACAGCCAAGATTGTTTCTGTGTATGACAAAGCGGAATCTCGTAGGTCATAAACAATGAACTTATTATGAGCAAATCGCGGCAGAGCGGCGCTGTAGTGGCTGAGTGCAGCCGGTCGGGACGTGTAGGCTGCCACAAAATTGGTTGGTTGGTCGGTCGGCCGATAAGGTGGTGCGTGTAGGGGCCTTAACAGTGTATAGGCGAACGGATTGTAGACTCTGTTTTCTTCCTGCTCGAAGGAAAGCCGCGTGGCGGCAACGCTCGCGTGTTGTGCTATTGTGGCGAATGGGGCTCTGACGGCCAGGATAATGCAAGCCTAATTCCATCCTCTGTATTAATGTTAGTGTTTTGTTTCGTCTCCGGCCGCTTGGAAAGTACGCTGGTTTCCCTGAATCTTTATTTCCCTATAACAGTCACTGTTTGGCCAATCCAGATTTGTTGTGCTGCCGACGTAGAGTGCAATGCTCGTGCTCCCATACGCTTCCCTACTACCCCGATGATTTCGTTGATTGTGCAGAAGTCCCTATCACTTCATCTTTTATACGGCTGTAGTACGCACAGCATCTACTTCGTCCTTGTTGGAGCCTAGCAAGTCATTGGTCTTGGGGTTGTTGAAGATTGGCTGAACACCAACTCGGCAAAAATACTCACCAATGCGGTCAGTGACCTTCTGGCAATACGTGAAACGCGCTGATGCCCGTAGTTTGTCGATGTCCGGCCTATTTCCGCTCTTCTATTCAGTTTCATTGATGTCCGGATCGATTTGGGGTTGTAACCTACGGAGAAGGACCATCTTCGCAGTCGCATAAGCGTAGGTGTCATACGAGCATCACCTGACGAGCTAAGCGCGGTTTGTCAGGGACCGGACGCCTCGACTGCAAAAATACACCAGTGGAGGCAATTGTAATCTTGGCAGAAACGTTGGTTCCATCAGTGACATATCCGATAGGACACAGAACTGTGTCTATAAAACGTTCATGTAAACTCCCTAGCTACGGAATCCTACACAAATATATTCACTGTTCTCAAACAAAAATGTCAAATTTGGCAGACACAGAGGCGTGATAAATTACCATTGGTTTTTCTGATTAAGCGCCCCTGATTTTTTCCTGGCTATGTTTTGATTGGCAGTATATTTTTCGGTGAGCTTCGTGAACTGCGAACATTGCTTAACCAAACTACTAGAATCTTTGTCTCCCATACACATTACTATATCCAATTTTCTGATGGATAATTGGTATGTTTAGCCATTAGTCGTGATAAAATTGATTAAAACCAAGCCTAATCATTCAGCAGTCGCTTTACATTGCTTTTTAAATAAGCTATCGGAGTATTTCTGGACTTCACATGTAGATAAAGCGAAACGCTTGTAGTATTATGAAGACATGTGCATGCTACTGGGTCATTCCATGTCAAGTGGTCTAGAGGCTCCCACATGACCCTCATGGATTTTGATGAAATTTTGTATGAAAATTCACACATGTTCTCAATGAACACTGGTGAAGTTTGTTTCAGAAATTCAATACTTTCGGAGATGGTCACTTGTTTAAGACCATACCACAGCTTTCTATAGTGCGTCCTTGAATTTTCAACAACTTTGAGATATCTATGTAAGTATTTGCATGAAAGAAACAAAACTTGGCAATCTTATACAACTTTTAGTGCTCTTTAAAGTAAAATAGTAAGAAAAGTATTTCTGAGCAATTTTCATATAGATAATTTGAAGCAAAGTTGGGCGAAAAAATAGCTGTTTAAAAAAATGCGAACTTGTTTGTCTCCAAAAGTAATTGTGGGATGTACATGAAACTTCGCACACCATATCTCACCAACACAAGGTCTTAGAATATAAAATTTCATTCTCCTATTGCTTTCCATTATTTCACAAATCTTGGTTGAAGTTGACGATTTTTCAGAAAGTGCTAAAAATGGGTATTTTTGGTCAAATTTTTCAAAAAAGTGTTTTCTCCAAACACTTCTAAACTATGGTCATTAGAAAGGGGCATATTCTAAACTGTCTAGAAAAATGGATTTGGTTTTGCAATGCAAGCATATAAGGCCCTAAAAAGTAGCATCATCAAAGAGGCGCACTGGAAGTTTGAACACACTTTTTCTGGCACTAAAATTATACCCGAAAGCTTTTATTTTGCCTTAGACATGTTTATTAATGTCTGGGATAAGTGAAACAAGAAGTCCTGATGAATAGGACCTAGCTTAAGTCCGAATAGCAAAAGAATAAAAATACATACACACACACACACACACACACACACACACACACACCTCTTACTGTTAACAATGAATGTAAATCGTAAAATTTATTTGCATAGTAATCTAATTATTAGTTGCCTGTTTAATGAACACCAGCTTACTGATGGAAAAGAAGTGTATAAATGAGTTCCTATGGTCCATGGTGGCTTAACCACTGCTAGTTTCATTTCACCTGAGAAAACCAGCATTCTCATTGCCGTAGGGGCCACGCCCGATACCTTAGTCACAGGTGGGTTTCTTTACCACAGGATCACAAGCCTGATAGTAAAATTATTTAAGTGCCCTGTGTAAAATTAGAAGGCGCTCTTGGGTTCCTTAGATTGTTTCCTCTAACCTATTTCAATTTTTGATATGCTACATTACTTTTCTGATGAATATCAAGAGGAATGGTGTATTGCTGGCCAGACGAATTTACTAATGAAGCTGGAATAGCTGGAATAACTGCAATAATGTGGTGTTCTGGAACTCAGCACTAGTCACTTCTTGGTGGCCAATAGAATGAATTTGATGGACGATGTGGGTGCATAAAGTTTATTAATGCATCCCTTTGCTCTGTGGAGGTCTCACAGATATTCCCAATCCACCACACGTTTTCATAGATGCATGCAACATGTTGTCCTGGTTGGAGAGCAGACATTAATTTGCCTCCTTCATTACTGTGACCCATTTTAGATAGAAAAGATGAACAATCATTTGAAACTTTGGTGACCTGAATTGTTGTTTCCATTCACTGAAGCTATAGACAGCTGTAGATGACAGACGATGAAAATAGTCTAATTAGACAATCCCTGCAGGTCCTGAGTCATTACTTCCTTGGAGTTAACCGATTGTATAACTGAACTCCAAAATTGAGTCCTTCCCGTTATGGCGGTAACTAGCTGATAAGTCATTTTTAAATTTCCTTATATTTATCAGCTCTATCCAAAAAATACAACTGCTCTTTTGAAGTAAAGCTTCCTGTGCTGACGGCCGTATTCCACGATTTAAAGGTTCAAAAACATGTTTGAAACACTGCCTTTTACTGCGGCAGTGAATTTAAACGTCTGTTAAATTTGGTAATAAAAAGGTTTATCGAATTTGAAATACTTTCTTCAGTGTATTTCTCCAGATTGCAGCCACTCGAAGGTACTGCTTAGTGTCCTCGCCAATGAAATACCCCGTTAGTCCCAAGAAACATGTTCAGCTAGTTTCCTTTGCGAGAGTCTGATTTACTTAATCAGATAATTCTGAATTAGTTCAGTAACTTAATTTTGTAAATGGAGAAAACTAGAGGGCGAAGCATATTGACCTTACAAACGTTTACCTAGTGCTGTAATTTTAATGTAATCGGCTTTGACAGTGACAGATTAACTTCCGTGTTTCAAACTAAAATCGATTGGGCTGAGGTTGCACAAAATCTGTGTCTGATAGGGAACCAAATGAGTCTCCATACATACACTGATTCCTTGAAAGGTAAACTTTGTAGGTGGGGACGGCTCAATTTCACGAATTTCTGCAGAAGAATAATCGGTTGATTACTTTGACGTGACCAACATAGTTCTGTGGGACTTCAAACGTCTGCCCTCGGTTGAGGACACAGAACACGGCGGTACCTGCTGCTGGTAACGAGTTAAGCTTCTTGCTGAAAGAGAGCTTGAATCTCTCGTAGGCTAAAGCAACGTGATTGATCTACGTTTGCAACATTGATAAATGTTAAATGTACAAATTAAAATGTGAAGACGCCCTTCGTAAACAGATAAGATTAAAAAGGAGTACAGGTACACACGCAATGTATTCTAAAATTGTTAATGCGTTAATGCATACGTAAAATTTAATAAGCTAACATATAAATACTATAGGCAAATTACTTTGGCTGACCATTAAATACGTGCATGCTGCAGATAATTACAACCGCCGTTAGGCATCTCGAAAAAAGTTAAATATGTTCGCGATGGTTCTGTGCTAAACTTTAGAGAGCCAAAAACAACGGAATTTTTATACTTTTCACTGATACCAAGAAAATGACGAATCCTGCATAAAGTTTCCGAAGCACGAAAACGGCACAAATTTCTCGTAGAATGGCCTACTTAAGTTTAAATCGGTTCAGACTTTCGGCCACAATCGATCGCCGAAGAACGGCAATTTTTACGAACTTGGTGGAAGAGAGAGCTATGCCAAAGTTCAAACACTTACAACTCAAACCTGGCTACTCCAAATGAGAAGTGCAGTTCACGTAAGTAGTAGAACATCAAATTGTGCGTATAAAGAGCTCCTGAGTATTAAGATTCATACACACCTTCTGAAACAAATGAGAACGCGGAAGTATTAGAGAAGCGCTAAATTCCTGCTAGGACTTCAGCGTGAATTAAGATTAGTTTCGAAAGCCAAATCCTGCACATTCGTGTAAATACTCAAATTTAAGGGTACTTCAGTTAGGAATCAGCCTACCTAGGTAGTTAGTACTATGCATTACTACCATGCCAGTCCAAGACGATAATAAACGTGTTTAAAAATAAAAACAAATGAAAGGTATGATTAACGGAAAAATATTTAAATTGTAAAATTTAAGATTTCAAACTTATCGAAGCTTTACTTTACATTTTTCTTGTTTTCTGCAATTCGGGAATGGTCAGGAGGAGGAAACGCCATTCAATTCTTAGTCCTCCTCTGGCACAGGATCTACATAATTTCTTCCTCAAAGTCAGTACCGTAGGTTTGTGTCGTCTAATCAAGGATGATGTGTTAGGGAGTCAAGACAACCTAGCAATTGCTGCATATAGCCGAGCACTTAATAGCTTCCTCAGTGACACAAGCTGCTTGGCACTGGTCTCCCCCCCCCCCCCCCCCTTTCGCATGTGGTGGATGCGAGCTCTGTTCCTAGGACGGTCCTCCCTCGGTCCCTCTAGAACTGCACTTCCTTAGTTTCACTTAAATATCTTCCATGTGTCGCCCTTTCGTTAGACTCATTGCATGTCTACAATAACCATGACACAATACGCTGTAAATAACCTACAGGAATAATTAATAAATACAGCTATGTACGTAGGTAGATACGTATCTGTCAAGACTGCCCTGAAATTTGAAGATCTGGACGAATGTGGGTGACCTGTCGTCGAAAAGTAATTTGACTAGACAGTCGCAACAGATATTTAGCGCTACGAATATCTTTCTTTGCAAACGAGTGAATCCTAAAATTCAGTTAATTTGACGCACAATTTAATCCTCTAAAATTTCCATGAACAAAATTTCATTTGGAGCAGCAGTTTTGTTACAGGCGTTGGAACATGAGCGTAATTAGCTTTGCCGCCTAGCTCGTAAAAATTGCAGAATTTTGACTGGATTGTGGCTGAAAGTCTGCACAGATTTTAGTTTTCAAGTTGGTCATTCTAAGCGAAAATTTGTTTCATTTTGATACGCCGAACATACTGTGTAGCATGCATCATTCCCAAGTCGTAAACAAAAGTCGGAAAGTCCAAAACTTTCTTGGTTTCCAGCCTCCAAAAGTGCAGATACCGTTGCAGACTCATTTAACTCTTACTTGGGATGGCGCGTCGATTAAAATTATTTTTAGCATGTCCCCATTCATTAGCTAGCGCGTCTTTCTTAGGGTTAATTTTCCTGGGCTAATGATTTTACAGTATTGAACGCCAGCTCCTTGCAAGCTGTCCTTCCAAAACAAGGTGAGAGATAAAAGGTCCGTTTATTGCGTTAACGTAGTGTTCTATTCTCTTCGCGGTTGATTATGTGGAGTCTAACAGTAAAGCTGTCATCTGACGACGTGACGGAATCTCATGTGGATGAGTTGATGACGTCACAGCGTGGAATTTGGTGCCCCACGAGAAATATGGCCACTGCAACGAACTGCAAGTCAAACAAGTCTTCTATTTAATTCACTAACTTCATTCCTGAGGCTAAGAGGTGCAGCGTGTAGTCCACGCAAGGAAGTTTTCGTTTATCATATTTCGTGAGCGTTAAACTATACAGTTGTTAGCTATCTAGTATTTAACAGGATAAATGCGGTTTTAGTGAATGCTACATTTATGTTCATGGGTGTGTGATACCATCTTCTGCGGGAAAGAGGTGTAGATTTTGAAATCTATGTGAAACGGTTCTTCAGCTATAGTGAAGGTTCTGTCATATACGGAGCCTCACCAGTCAAGTGTGATTGATACTTCAATGTAATTTGTTTTATAGATACGGTGAACTCCCAGTGGTACACACGTGCAGTGTCTTCGGATGTCGTGTAAGTTCACTCAAACCGAAAGGACAAGTGTTACTGCTTGTAGTCGTCCTCCGTCGATCTGCTGTCGCAGACTTCTCTGACCTAAGATATTCTCTACTGCACAGCCCGACTTTTCATTATATCGACACCTGAGATCGAGCAGCCACAAACATCTTCACTGCAACGGCGACTAAATGTTGGGTTTCCATAAAGATAATTAATTTTGACTTTTTACTCAGTCGATCAGCCTTCATTTGTTGCTGCTTTAACAAAGTTAAGCTACTTAATAACGTCTTTCGATGTTAGTTATTATTTACTGATCCGCTGTTGTTGAAAACACTTTACCCTTTTAAGATTACTTAATAATTAAATGATCGACTGATTGCGTTTTGTATATAGGAAAAGGAGGGTTGATCCTAAAATAACTCTCAGCAGTTACGGCAACTAAGGCGTCCGTTACTTTTATCGTCAATCACTGATACTGTAGCAAGGACTATGGTCCATTACTAGACTTACGAAGTCAAACTTCGTAAGTTTTAATTTCACAAAGCCGAGTGTCAATTCCGTTCTTACATTTAATTTGACTCTTCGTATAGTCTGCAGATCGTATTGTCGGTTATTCGGCATGTAATAGAATTTAATACTGAGCGCTACTTTCTGTCGGGTCCACAGTTCTTCAGATATTCTTAACTCTTTACCTTTGATGTATAAATTAGTAACTTTAATGCAGGTCAACGAAAGTGCCCTCATCTCTTACCTTGACACGGAAACGCCAGCTCTATCGCACGCCGCAGCTGCGTAGACTTTGAATCAGAGCAGAGAAAACAAGGCATGAGCTAACAGCCGCTCATGGTTTTTATAGTATTTAGAGACAAACGTAGCCACGTCGAACCCTCTTTGGTTTCCCTGGGGCACTACTTTGCTGTGGGCTTTATTCTGATGAGATACGATAATTTTAGAAAACTTTTCATTAATTTCCGATATTACCGGTCACCTCTCACGTAGGTAAGAATAAGCCTGATAATATTCCCAATTAAGGAGTTACACATTGCTAACAGATACTTCCTTTCTGTACAGGTGGCCAGCGAATGCCTGGCAGGAAATTTGTGACTATTGGAGCTCTGAGTTTGTAAATTTCGGAGACGATTTTTTACCTTCTCTTGAATTTTTTCACATCGTACGCTGCTTTGCTGCTATTCCTGAGTTAACTGAAAAATGCATTTACAGCATTATCCATTCTTACACTTCCATTCAACGTATCTGTATGGGCGACTTTAGTTTCAAAATGGAACACGACAGGAATGTTTGCACAGTGGTAAGAAATGTTAATATAACTGCCAGTTTGTGAGGAAGTAAAGTTTACACTGGCTTCTTAAGTTTATTATGTTCAGGCTTAGTGCCCTACAGAACCACCGTGCACTATACCCAGTGAAACGAATCCACGAAAGCCTCCAGTTGCTCGCTGATGACTCAGCTAAGGTTACGCTTATCTGCTGCCAAGGCTGCAGTTGAACGTTTAAGCTACCCTGTTCCTGCGTATGGGAACAGTGTCCTTCTGGCATGAGCATTGATCTTCTCTATATGAGAACCAACTCCAGAAAATTAAACACCCATCGACGGTTTGGAAGACTTCCCTCCACCCCTCTCGTCTAGAGACTAGATAACTTTAGCTCGGCTGCTTATTGTGTCACTGTCGTTTGTCGCCGTCATTTAAGTGGAGATCCGCAGTACTGTGCTTACGGCAACCAACCATTCAGTGCGCGGTTTCCTAACCCAATGCCGATTTTGTAAGTGTCTTTTAATGTATGTTCTCCATCAGAATTATCAACTATTTTTTGTAGATACAGCGCGAGCTGTAAACTAAGTTTTACTTGTTGCTCGTCGTAATACGGCAAGGGAAATTGCTCAACCGTTCGAGCATACTCCTGAAAGGGGAAGTGGTCGTTTCTAGCTATCTCTACTCCAGGCGATTAGTGTATTACAGACTTCAAATTGATCCGGTAATTGACCATTTACATAAGACACAGGCGCTAAATCAGCACCAGCAGCAATAACAATTAAGTTTTGGTAGTACGAAACGTTCTGTAAAATATATATCGGTCTCTTGGTTGTTCACATTCCCATGTTCATACCTTCTCGGTAATACCATTCGCAATGATGAGAAACGTGTAAAACATGACTTCAGAGTGATGGTAGTCACAGAGAATATGGAGACTACGCATGCACATGTCCATTAAATACAAAAGGGGAAACTCAATGAAGGTTCAGTAGTTACCGAATAACTTTGTCAGTACGGAATTATTCGCTGTTGAACCTGTGGTGTCACCGCCAGACACCACACTTGCTAGGTGGTAGCCTTTAAATCTGCCGCGGTCCGCTAGTATACGTCGGAACCGCGTGTCGCCACTGTCAGTGATTGCAGACCGAGCGCCACAACACGGCAGGTCTAGAGAGACGTACTAGCACTTGCCCCAGTTGTACAGCCGAGGTTCATAGGAATGGTTCACTGACAATCACGCTCATTTGCCGAGACGATGGTTGGCATGGCCTTCAGCTACGTCCTTTGCTACGACCTAGCAAGGCGCCGTATTCAGTAGATATATAACTTGTGATGCCTGTACCGTCAGACCGATGTACAACACTTCTGGATTAAAGTTAAGTATTCTACCAGTACCTCCTGTTTTGCTAGTCTTATTTCTCTGACCTGTTCCAGACCTCACGCCAGTCTGCGTGTAATTAAACGCGTGCATTTCGGCCTCCTCTAGCAACACGGTGTTGGCTCTTCTGCCAACACTTCAGAACCCATCGACGAGTCCAGAATCTTCCTCGCTAATTCCTCTACTTTCCTTCGATAATCATTAAGAGCTAATGAAGCTATTACACGCGCGACAAGTCTCATAAAAAAGATTCACGTGCCAGATGGCGCTGACAGCCGCTGCAGAGCGCTAGGTCGCAGTCACAATGAGGATCACGTGATATTCCTGGGGGAGCAGGTGGTTTCAGAGCGTGTGGCAACAGACACGTCCTCTGGCGCGCTTCGCCATGAAAAACACGACCTGTGTGAGGACGTCTTCAAGGCGTATGAAGACATCGTCTGCAGCGTATTTTTCTGCAGCGTGAACTGCCGTACTAATTTAGCAGCGTTATGTGGGACACTATTAAGCACCAAACCGTGAAAACTCCGCTCCGGTCATAGTCACTGTGGCCATGTGGGATTCGAAACACTTACCGTTCCGTTCTTCTGAACCGCAAGTCACTCTCTAACAGAATCTATAGTCCAGTCGCTGTAAGGAGATCCTGGACAATTGTAGTGGGCCGGGCTCAGCACCTTCGCGCACTTCCTGCAACAAATCGATACGCCATTCTGTAAACGTCTCTATAGAAAAGCCTCATTGTTGCCGGAACGCTTTAAGGCCCCTGTAAACAATCACATTTTATCAGAATTAATTGTGCTTGCCAGATGTTCGACCGTGTACGGTGCTGTTCGCGACGTTTGTCACGTAGTGTTTCACATTGGCGAGAAACTTTGACGAAAGTTCAAGATGGCGGCCGTTCTTTCTGTCGGTTTACCCTCATTGTTCAGTGGATGTTCCGTTACGATTTCTCACAGCATTGTGATCTTAACAGCTATCAAAAGTATCAACTACAAAAACAAAAACCAGACAGTTACCAAAATCGTAGAAGTCTCACGTTTTCCCAGCCAGATAAAAGGCATCAAGAGGTAATGAACAAAATCGATAATTCAAGCATACAGTAACATAAACGTGGAGTGGGATGAAATAAAATGAATCGAAGATCCCTGGTTTCTCCACAGACAATGTAGCCTGTATGTTGCCGCGTTGATACTTCCATGAACTCAGTAGATGACACTGCAAACATTCGCGTATAGGGACAACGTCCATGCTGTCTCAAACGATATAACTTAGCGTTACATCCGTGAGAATGTATGTTCGTACTTCATTCTTCTTATTTTAAACATAGCTGCGCAACAGCAACGGTTCCACGTAATAAGATTAAAAACAGCCGACCAGTTGCAATGGATAAAGTAATCTTCACATGGGTTTCGACAGATTTAAATCTATCTTCTTCAGAAGGCGGCAGTATTACATAAATATGGAATGTCATTACCGTTTTTACAAATATCTGCATAGATCCATTAGTCCAAAATAAAATATAGCCCTGAAAATAGGGTTTGTCATGTAAATAAAAATTAATGCATGGAAGTTGCAGAGCTCACAAGCGACTTCATTTAAGAATGAAGTAGCCTATAGCACTCAAATGGGAAATATCCATGAATCAAGAGTGCATGCTTCATACTGAAATCTGATACTAAATATCGATCAGAAACGCGGCGTTTTGCGAAGCTGAGTTTACACACTAGTCGTAAGGAAATGATTCTCATCCATTCAGTGCCTCAAGATCTACGGAGAAACATTACAGTATTATATCTGAATTTAATATGAAAATTTAACCTCAAGAAATGAAAACTTCATTTTACATATTTTTGCATTAAGGAACTCAAATGTTTGTAATTTTTCCTTTTTAAAATTGTCTTGATGGCACCACCTATGCTACAAGAACATAGGTGACCGGTTTCGGTCATATCACATGACCTTCATCAGACATGTAATTTTAATTTAAAAAGTAATGTAAACCTCACTAGTTCGACAAAATATTTAAAAGGATAAAATACAATAAGACTTGTTATAACCATGGCGTCCTTCGAAGATGGTAGGTGGAGCACTCTTACCAGCTGCTGTGATGTCAACTGGTGCCAGCGGAATTGACGGGCATACGCTTAAATACGAAGATGCTCCGCTTACCTCTTCTCCCTCTACCTCACGTCAACCAATCAGTGTAAAACGGGTTAACATAATCGTCAAAACATAAAGTATAATAACATAAAAATATACATATAAAAAATCGCTTTACAAACATGGAACTACTTAAATATTGTATAAAAGATCAAAAGCTTTAAAATAACTGTACAGACGATGTATACTCAGTGCCATCTACGGGCTAAGGTAGTATTACCACAATAGTTTAAAAGTCCACGATGATGTGGAGGTCTTAAGCATTGCGGCATCATATCGATGTGAGTTGTGACTCGACTGCAAGTACACACTTACGCTGGATTGTCTCTTGTATTAACTTTATTTTCCACTTGTGATATATGTAATAATGGAATATGATCAGCTGCAGAGTGCAAGGATATTACACTTCTTAAAATGTCATGAAACAAATTTATTAACAATGGAGTCTTATTTCGCAACATTTCTAGTTTGTGATATAATTGCTTACTGTTCTAAGGTACATATCTGCCATGGATACAACTGGGTCCTATGATTTTCTGACAGTACATACGTGTTAGTAGAATTTCGTCAAAGAGATCAAAATAAAGTTTTCCACGAGAATCCAAATGCTCATTGAGAAGCACAGACGGTTCATCTCCCTAATGGGCGTATATCTCGATCTCCTCCAAAATATTTAATAAGCCTCTATTAGCGTAATGGACTTGAAAATTGTTGTTCCGTCCCTTTGGATGTTTATTTACATGATGACGGAAGACTGATCTTGATGGAGCGGTACCTGATGTACGTTCTTTGTATCGTATAGTAAAGCTCCGGCCTGTTTGGCCAACGTATATTTTTCTACAATCACCACATTGTATCTTGTAAACCCCTGATATGAGAAATCTACTGTTATAACTACAGTATAACTGTAGTTTCAGATGCTATTGTTACTTCGGAATTCTTAAATCGCTCATCCTATCTCATACGTTCAGCATGCACGTCATTTATGTACTGTTGCCAGCTGCAGGCCGATGTTTTAGTTTCGACTTTGCTCGTGTTGTCGCACGTTGTTGGAGTCGTACTAATTCATCCTTTATACAAACGCTAAATCACGATAAGACAGTTTTTACAGTTTATTATTTAATTTCATATAATGGGCAAGAGATTACTGAAAATGAGCAGTTCAAATTCCTAGGTAATCAGATAGGTACTAAACAGTCGTTGAAACCTCAAGTTCAGGATCTGATTCAAAGAGTTAATGCTGCCATTTTCTCTATTTGAACGGTATCTGAAGTGATTTTTCGACACGAAAATTAGTTTACTTCGTTGATTTCCATTCGCTTATGTCATATGGTGGTACCCTTCTAGAAGGGTAAGTGCTACCCCAAAAATGTTTTGGCTCAGAATCGGGCTCTTTCCGGCAATAAGTGGTCTAAATTCGCGAACTTCTTGTCTACCCCTATTACCTAGTCTGGGTATTTCGATATTGCCCCATCAATATATACATTTTTGGCTGCACGTTACTGTTAATGATGGCTCTCGATCTTCCACCATAACTAAGTCAATCATCAGGTAGGCAAGGAGGTGGAATGTGGGTTCTACTTTGCCAAGACAGCTTGGTAGCTACAACAGGAAAACACAATTTATTGGCGGGAGTACAATATAAGAAAGTTTGTATTACCTTGTTGTAGTCCATGATCTGTTTGACAACTGTAGAAGCGACTAGACTAAGCGTCTGTAGAATAATTCGCTACTCACAAATCTTGAAGTGACGAATTAATCTCTCGTATTCTTCAATGTCGAATCCGGGGAATTTGAAGACCAGCTTGGAAGTGGGCTAGAAAGACTTCATCGCGACAATCACTGAGCTGCAGACGATGACTAACCCTCGGCGCTGGCTGGCCACTGAGCGCGGCTACAAACTGTAGACTGACACAACTGCACTACAGCGACACATGAAGTGCCCTAGCGGCGCCTCGGGCGAGCATAAGTACTGCGACTGGCTGTGTACTCCTTGGCTACCACAGCCGTTCTTATGTTCCGTATATCGAGAGTCGCCTTCGGCGGATTGATCTCTCAGGCGGCACTGTGGTTGTATGACATAGTTCACAGTATCAGCTTATTCCCAAGAATTAGCTTTCACTCAGTTAATACTCAGCATAAATCCAATCTGCTTTGGGATCCCACTTAACTCTAGTGCATAAAGGGGTGCGGTTCACTGTTGCATCCACTTTTCAATAAGCTACCACAAGAATTCGAAAATCTTAGCAGTAATCCACACGCTTGCAAATCCTAAATGAAGAGTTCCGTTAAGAGTACTTTGAATAATTAAGCTGAGTCTTATGTTACATTGTAGATTGCGTTTACTTAAGCTGATGATTCGACTTTCTTTGGGTTCATAAGCTTTTTGTCTGTTGTCACTTGTATGTTGTAATTTCACGTATCGATACGTTCCATGGCCTTAAGAATTTTCTATACGGATCAAGACGTGTAAATAAGTAACTATTGAGGTACTACGACCTAGAAAACAGGAAACTGATCAGTTTGCAAGGATCGCAGTCGCCTACTGTCTGTCCGCGCGCCCGTGCGTCAGTAGTTCCGTGCGCACCGCCAAAGGCGCTCGGTATATTGTACGGAAGCGGATCATTTACTCATTATTTTCATTAACTTTATGTTAACTATTACACGCAGCGGATGTAGGCCAAGTGCAAGGTCCATTGGCTGCCCTTCCACATTGTAATTGGACACAAACACAACATACAACCATTTTTGACATGTGCCTATTCTTTTCTGGAAACCAGGTGTTGCATGTCGCCAGATGAAATGTCAATCAAAATTCACTACTCTCTCCGTTTCATTTGCTAACAAAACAGCCACAATGCATTAGCCCTTCGCCCTTGGTCTATCGATAAGGACGTTCAGACCCCCCTGCTTGAACACTTTCATGCCAGCTGCATTGATGAATGCCTGCTCATAAAGCCTCTTACTGTTCACTTACACATCAAATAGGTAGAGTATAGGCACGATTTAAACTATTACTTAGTCATAAAGCAATAGCTGTTGCAACTACTGCTGTAATCAACAGCACGAAAGGAGCACCTGTGGCGCGCTATACTGAATTTGAACCAATACTCTTCACTTAATTCTAACTAATTGCATGAATCTCTCATGCGTGTCAGGAGGTGCTTTCCTTCGGCAGCCACGCAACACGAACACTGACAGTTGCTTCACGTGCTGATATCGCCGGTAGCTTCACAACAGCTCTGTTCGTAGTACCAGCATACCTCTGTTCATGCCTTAGACGAAGTACAAATAACAAGTAATTTTGGGAGTACCTTAGATGTAAGACAAGTGTACTTACTAATGTAGCAATATTGACGGCACCAAGTATTAATATATTAACTCCAAAGCGTCAGTTTTACAGAAGAACCAAAAGAAGTCAATGTTCATCACTGGAAATACCAAAAACATATTTCTATACCCTGTTAAGCTACAATAGCTTCGATAAAAACTTTGTGGTGTATTATGCTGTTTCTACACACAATATGTAAGAGATCTTAATCGATA
Source organism: Schistocerca serialis cubense (assembly GCF_023864345.2). NCBI lineage: Eukaryota > Metazoa > Arthropoda > Insecta > Orthoptera > Acrididae > Schistocerca > Schistocerca serialis. Next base: position 124,918,078 of record NC_064639.1, read on the forward strand.
CGTATGTTAGCGTGTACCGGTTTGTGTTGAACCCAGGCTTTGGTAAAACTGATCAGCAAGTGGGTTGTACTTAATGTCGCATAAAGACTAGTGGTCCTTCAGTTTCACTTGACTGGCACGAACCCCTGACACGCTTCTTCCTGGTTAAGTGTACTCGAAGTAAGCTTCGTATGGTCGTCCTAAGACAACTGTTTCTCGTACTCGATTCCACCTTATTTCCCGCTGTTCCCTCGGCACCTTTGTTGAAGTCGTATATGAAGTCCTGACTCACTTCGATAAATGTTTGTAGCTTCCTGGTGACCCATTGATCCAGAACGTACACAGGGTTGGTTATTCTATCGATCAGATCGTGCACTGAATCACGTTGATCCTGGTAGTGACCCAGTTCCAGAATGTGGTGTGTGATTTAGATTCCACATTTAACAGTTGTAATCACAAACGTAGAAATCAGATGGAGAAAATAGTCAAGAATTTTTCTTCTTGATTAAATCACATTTCGGATCCATTATCTGCTAACATTTGATACACGTCTACAAATGATTTCCCTCTGTGCTATGATCTTCAATTTGCCCAAACAGTTCTAAAATATCGTGCCTCTTTCTTGGGTTAACTTATTATATTGCATTCCTTATAAGTTGGGATCCGATCCAGGGTTCATTAATCAAGCTTGGATAACAGCATGCTTTCGGCTTTGGTGTACCAAACGTCTGTTGAGGAATTCATTCGCTTTTTACTTCATATAAGGATAGGTTCCTACTCATTTTATGGGTCGTAGTTCATGATTTACCAATCGCCATGTTGTCTGGTGAGGGGCGTGTTGCATTATGTTCCGTTGTGGAGGTCGGTGAAGAATCGTTCAGGCATCAGTTTGTAAATCAGATGTTACGACAAAATTAGGATAAACTAAAGTCATCATTATCTAAAAATGAGGATCAATAATTTTTGACCCTTTTCCTGCTGTCGGCATAAGATTTATATTACCTTCATACAGCATTGCTCATAAAGTACGTCAGTAATCTGGCCTTTTAATACTAAATCCTTTATTGGGGCGTTCATTTGGAAACCAGGTCCTACAGCCTCCAGCAGAAGTGGGAAACGATTGCTCCTTTTTTAAACTGCAGTCTCCTGCAAAAGTAGATGGGTGCCTTCAAATAATTATTGATGTGATGTAAGAAGCCATTTGTGGTGCCACACACACTTAGGTTTCACACAGTTTAAGAGCTTTCCTCGTAATTCATTAGCTGCATTGTTCTATATACAGAATTCCAAGGTTCCTTAAAGGTTTAAAAGTCTCTGTACGAAATTCTCTGTACGAAATTATCATTAATAAGAGAGAAAAAGGGTGTCAAGGCTAAACAGAGTTCACTGGGTTGTGAATAATGTCCACTATTTTTGATATGGGACTTCAGCACATAATTAGTTAAAAACTTAGTCAATAACTTAAATACTGATACCAGTTGTAAAAGTGGCCATTTTGGAACTGATCCACGCGACTGCTTACCAATTGTTATCCTACGGGCCAGTTGCAATATCACAGGATAAATCCAGGAATAGTTCGTCGAAGCAAGGGTAAACTTGGAGTGTTGGTTTTATTCGTCATTTAGTTACTTCTACAATAGCATCCCCGTCCAGTTAAGCTACCAACAACTGAAGAAAACGTTGGGTATTTTCGCGTACGTCATTCCATATTTATTTAGTAGTTACCTGCAGAAATAGTTTTTATCACGAGCGATGTGTGTTCGACTGCAAATCTACTCCGTTGAGGATAATTTCAGGCTGGTCGATACTGTAAATGAGGTACAGATCGTAGTACAAAGAACGAAAACTGGTGCGGTCTCATGCAATGAATAGATTACTGCAAAACATTTCACTAAGCTTTTAGTAAACTTACATGTATAACAGAGCGATCTCTTGAAATTGATTAAAAGGTTAGTTATGTATTGTTAGGCCAGTAAGAGAAAACTATAAAGCTGCTAATAAAGCATACGCACGTTCGTTCATTACCAACTAAGGGTAGATCGACAAATCAGCTACAAAAAACGTGACATTATTTACGTTTGGGACACATTAAAATAAGGTACGAAAAATGTACATATTTGTGGTGGCCCATACGAATTAAGTCTCAAATTGTGTGCAGCAAAATAAGATTTGATCAAGGTGTCACAAGGGTGCCACTCAGTTCAGTTCGTAGGCGAGACAATATTCCAAATGTAGCTGTGAGGTAGACGAAGAATCTTACAGGCGTCAAATACAGTAGGATTTGCGAAATGGGGTCTGTTAATTTTGAGGCCTTGATGGACCAATCATCACTATGCCTGAAATATCGCCTTTTGAATAACATCTGAAGTACATCTGGGAGTGGATGGTCATACAATTTCACTTTTTTGACCTTAGGCTCTCGAATTTTGAATTTTCCATTGCTGTTTTAAGTAGTGCGTGGTCCTTCCAGTCCAGTTCCTTGTGACCCCTGACCTTTTTGACGAAATCATTGCATGTTAGTCGGAGAGCTGTCCAACTTTCTCTCTGACAATGCTTCCTGGAATTGAATACCTTAGTCTACTGTGAACCTCCTGCATGGTGAGTTGTACACTCAATAATATCGTGGGTTATGCCTTTAGTTTTATTTAAAAAGACTTAAGTAATAGAACCCAGTACACTGTGCTCGATGGTGTCCATCGGAGGTGCGGGTATCATCTGGAGTGCCCCTGGGAAGTGTGGTAGGTCCGCTGTTTTCTGTCTACATAAATGATCTTTCGGATAGGGTGGATAGCAATGTGCGGCTGTTTGCTGATGATGCTATGGTGTACGGGAAGGTGTCGTCGTTGAGTGACTGTAGGATGATACAAGATGACTAGGACAGGATTTGTGATTGGTGTAAAGAATGGCAGCTAACTCCAAATATAAATAAATGTAAATTAACGCAGATGAATAGGAGAAAGAATCCCGTAATATTGGAATACTCCATTAGTAGTGTAACGCTTGACACAGCCACGTCGATTAAATATTTGGGCGTAACATTGCAGAGCGATAGGAAGTGGGACAAGCATGTAATGGCAGTTATGGGGAAGGCGGATAGTCGTCTTCGGTTTATTGTTGGAATATTGGGAAGATGTGGTTCATCTGTAAAAGAGACCGCTTATAAAACACTAATACGACCTACTCTTGAGTACTGCTCGAGCGTTTGGGATTCGTAGCAGGTCGGATTGAGGGAGGACATAGAAGCAGTTCACAGGCGAGCTGCTAGATTTGTTACTGGTCAGTTTGATCATCACGCGAGTGTTGCGGAAATGCTTCAGGAACTCGGGAGGAAGTCTCTAGAGGAAAGGAGACGTTCTTTTCGTGAATCGCCACTGAGAAAATTTAGAGAACCAGCATTTGAGGCTGACGGCAGTGAAATTTTACTGCCGTCAACTTACATTTCGCGGAAAGACCAGAGATCAGGGCTCGTACACAGGCATATGGGCAGTCATTTTTCCCTCGTTCTGTTTGGGAGTGGAACAGGGAGAGATGATGCTGGTTGTGGTAGGTACCCTCCGCCACGCACCGTATGGTGGATTGTTGAGTATGTAGATGTAGATTTGTGAAATAGTTGCATTTTAGTGTCTTCAACAAACGGTGACTATAAAGGCATCAGGTCGATCGCTTCGACTGACAGTTAAGTGTTACTGGCTAGTTCGCTGTTCTATTAACATATTTAAAGAATACGTCGTGACTGCACCAATGTGTGTTGTACAGGAAGTACCTCTGCTGACTTACTGAACACTATCTGTGCATCCACTTCCGCAGCTCTTGGGCGTACACAGATCCTATAGCTTCGATGCTTTGATGCTACGATGCTAGTTTCATTGGGGCATACATGAACATCAAGGTGCCAAAACTTGTAAGGAACAAGCTTAATCCTCTCTGTTGCTGGAGTAGAAATGTACCTACGGCGCACAGCCAAATTGGGGGCACCTGTTGCTGTATCGTACCACATACGTTTGAGAAACAGTATTTCATTAACAATTTTGACTTGGTGTTGAAGGGAAGGGGAAGTAACTGGAGACAAGACACAATCATTGTGGCCTTCTTTTACAATCATCTCAGCTTAAACCTGTCAGTTTTTAGTAGAAAAAAAAGTATTGTCTAATATGGAACAAGCAGCAGAGTTGCCGAGGGTGATGTTTAAGGAGTAGCAGGACAGGAACCTGAAAAGGGAGGAAGAACTGCATCAGTTGAAGAGAAGGGCATACAGCTCAAAATTATGATTAGAGGACATACGTTAAAACGGCTGATACAGGAACAAAGTACATTAATCCATACACATTTCTTCTAATAGCAACAGAAAACGGAAAAATCTCTCCGGTGTATGTTGTTCACTCACATACATGGTTCTAATAACCTTGCAGGCATATTCCTATTGCGTCGTTGATGGTTGTAATCGCGTGACCCCATTTGAGATACCTTAATTTTTATGCAGCTAGCTGTGACAGGTGTAAATATCGTTGGTGAGATGGTCGTGTCCTGAAACTTTCTTGGTAGGCGATTTGTTTCCAGATGCCTCATCTGTTAACGAGGCAACCACGTCAAAGACGTAATCTTTTCAGTTAGAAACAAAGCCATCTTTCTTCGGCCGTTGTTTAGTTTTCTCTGCTTCTGGTGCTTAGAATTGTTTTTTGGTACATCGGCGAGTGCATTGGCTTTCTATGGGGCCTGAAAAATGTCTCGCCGTGCTGATGTGGTATCCTAAAGCGTCTTCTCATAAACTGGTAGGTGGCTTACTAGCGTTTGTTACCCTTCATTTTCACAGGCACGAGGCGATTTGGCAATGGCTTAGTGACACAGTTAGGTTTACTTATACTCTACTGAGCAAACACCTGCTTGCTAGATTACGTTTTTTCGCAATCCTGTTTTTATGCTTTATCAGGGTGAGCAGCTGTGGGCGGAATACCTGTGTGGCGGACGGGTCAGGAATAAGTTTAGGTCATTAATTATTGGCTTTCCGAATCACGTGGGTCAAACTTCCCCGCAAACAGAAGAAACAGAACAATCGGTGAATGATCTTAATGATTCTTCTGTTACTACTTCTAGATATGGTTCCCTGTTGGTGTTACTAAGAGACTGAGCGTTATCTACAATCATAAAAATTTACCTCGCCATAAATACTGACTATACTAAAAGAACACCTGGAATTGACTATATTTCACACGGTGTCGAGCGAAAGTTCCGCAAATGGAATCTATAACAGCTGTTCCGCAGCACCTGGGGTGGATAATTGCCTTAAAATTCCAGAATTCCTCTACTATTCCGTAGACGCATCAAAGGTAAAGTTCCAGAAATACATTTGCCAGCTTTGTCACGAAATATTGACACACAGAAATTAGACAATAGATGCACGTGGGAAGCCAATATCAGAGGGGAAAGTTGAAAATTGGGCCGGACTCTGATTCGAACCTGCGTCTCAGGATACAAGGCAGATGCGCTACCTACGTCCTCATCCAGACAGTGGTAAGGGCAGCTACACAGACCACCCTAGCAGGCGACCCGTCACACTGTCTCAACTTGCCTACGCGCTATTCGCCTGGTGCACCGGTCCATTATTCCAAATACTGGGGCACCGAGCGAGGTGGCGCAGTGGTTAGCACACTGGACTCGCATTCGGGAGGACGACGGTTCAATCCCACGTCCGGCCATCCTGATTTAGGTTTGCCGTGATTTCCCTAAATCGCTGTAGGCAAATGCCGGGATGGTTCCTCTGAAAGGGCACGGCTGAATTCCTTCCCCGTCCTTCCCTAATCCGATGAGACCGATGACCTCGCTGTTTGGTCTCTTCCCCCAGCCAACCAACCAAATACTGGCGGAATTTCACATGGTATGCATCTGCACTGAAGAGACCATTGACTGTAGCATCCCTAATTATATATACGCAACTCAGCAGCAGTTCGGAGTATCTTCGTTCACTACAATGATTTCTTGTAATACAGCCATTGACATCTGTACCATTCCTTACTAACAATCTACATAATTCTTATTTCTAGAATGAAAGATTATGGCTAGTTATAAGAAAATACAAAACAAAGCAGGTGCTCTCCTGAGCGTACATGTTAATATTTAAATACAGTGTAAATCTTAATAGTGGTGTTGGTAATCAGTCTTGAGTGGTGAGCACATTGATGAGTTCAACTCGGCGAGGCGTGCTATGGATGAGACCATGAAGTTCATGTTCGGGTGTGATGTTCTCCTCAACGGCAGTTTCATTGTCCTGCAGATTGCCAGTTAGATGTGGATGTTGTACAATGACGACCTTACAGGTCCTATCTGTTGCAACCTGCCTACTCGTCAAATATGGGGTGCCTAAGAAACTTGCTTTCTCGTATCGCTAGACAACAATTAAAGCAAATCCTATTACTAAGTTTTTACTACAGAAAATAAATGCCTCCACTTAAATCTCTGAAATAGATGACAGGGAAATGGCGACAGACAAAATAAAACTCATCAGTATATAAAAGTAGTTATAGAAGTGAAGCAATACAGTGGATGCTGGTATCGAGGTCCCTGGTCTTGACGCTTCGATAGAACTCGCAGAACCAGGCCGCGGCCAGTCGGATGCAGCCTAATGTTCTCCTCGCATAGAGGGCGCTGCCGTCGCGTTGTCCTAGAGAGGACGGGCCGCGTGCAGTTGGCTCACACCACCTTCACAGCCCTCGACGTGCCGGCGCTTGAATATACGCTCCTACACCATGGATGTTCAGTTACATTCGTGTCTGGGGGCTGTGCTGGCCAATGCACTCCATTGATGTTGCATCTGTGAAGATACCGACACACTGATACAGTGCGGTCTTGCATTGTCGCCGACTAGCAAGAGTTTGTCACAGACTTAAATTCTGCAAGACGTTTCAATCGTTTGTAGAATGTCTTGGAGATCTCCGGGACCACTGAAATGCCCATTTGTAGGAATTAGGGGGGGGGGCCTCCGTTTCATTTTTATTGCCGCCCAGAACATTACACTTCAACCTGCAAACGGATGGACCTGCGGGACGTACCGGCGTTCCTTGTGTCGTCCAGCGCTTCTCCAAACACACCCACGCCTAGTGTCTGGTAGCAAACCATCACTGACCTCGTCAGCAAATACATTACTACAGTCTGCAATGATCGAATGTTGACATGCAAAGGCCCAGGTCCTTAGATGACGACAGTTCCGTCGGTGAAATGCAAGACATTCCAGTGGTCTTCTGGAACGAAGACCACCCTGATGCAATCTCCTACGGAGTGTATGGCCTGACTTTCGAATCCCTGTTGCCCCGGCCGTTGGTGTTCGGCATCTGGGAGGCAACAGTTGGACGAAACAATCCTGCATTGGTGTTAAAATACGACCACGGCAAGGTCTGTCGTTCACATTTCACATTCTGTGTACTTAATCCACACATTACTCACCACTTTTAGTAACATGTAACCGATCGGAAACATCTTACTGTGGGTGACATGCTGAAAGTACAGCCGCCATCCTAACTGTATCAGTGTGCTGTAAGCCTCTATGTAGCACGTTATTGCAGTGTTGAAGACAAACTGAATGAACCTGTTGATAATGGACTTCTCGCGGTGTGCCCCTTGGCAGTGGTATGTTAACATGACTGGGAATCGACCACAAAGCATGAAAGTAGTAAACACCGCCCAATATATTGGCTCACAGTGGATAATGCACGAGGTACCTACGGCAGTGAGACCCTGGTATCGTAGACTGCATTTTACGACTGTAAGCCAAACCTTTGTGAAAAGTAAAACCATTTCAATCACGCACGGTTGGATAATAGGGTTCACAGGCATAATATCGTAACACTATGTCAATAAGTGTCGTCAATCACAGAACAACTACACTGACCGACTGCATACGGAAGGGTATAAAAACTCGAGTTACAGACAAATTGGACTGTAAGTGAAGCTACCTATGGTACGAACCAATGGTCAGATACAAAGCCAGGTAGCTTGTGTAGGAAGTTCCTGAAATTCCCTGCCCGGTGCTTTTAGTTCTACCGTAAACACAGCTTGCAATCACTAGCGAAGTTACTAGTTAGTGCACACAAACATAAATAAATGAAGGGTTGAGATCATTCCGGTTAGCAGTATCACCGTGTATTGACCTGGCAAGAAGTCAATTACCGAAACGTCGCCATTTCGTCAAAGTTCATGCCCACCGGAAACAGACGACTGTCAATGGTGCGTCGAATGTTCAAAGTAGTGAGACCACCTCGTGGCGTTACATAATTCGATACAGATAAGCAGGTGAGATGTACCTGAACGAGGTATCACCGATCAGGTTCCATAAAGCTTAATTTTATATTCTCCATTTCTCATAAAGAAATTACGTTCTGCCTAACGTAAAACAAGCAAAATCAGTTGCTGATAACAGTAGTATTGGTATCAAACATACGTACAGTAATAGAAATGGAAAACAGTGTTCTTAAGTGTTATTGAGTGGTTTTTCTGAGGGTCTCACTCTGTTTCCGAATAGCAACAGATTCTATACAGCACATAGAGGTACATTATCAATTGTCAATATAATAATGGGCGAGGAAATAAATTCGCTGTATATGTCGAAATTTGAGTCCCTGTTGATCAGGTAACTCGAAGGAACCGATTTTCGAGCTCGTATAAATTGCTTTGGGCACATTTGCACGACGAATCATAGAAAAATCTTGACGAGGCACCAGTCAGTACGTTGACGTATTTTGCATTCTTGCAGTAAATGTCATATGGAATAACGTTCTTGGGTAAATAAACGTCTGGGAGAGATAGAGGGAGACGGGGCAGTTTTTATCGTACTGGACTCGCATTCGGGAGGACGGCAATTCAAACCCATCTCCGGCAATTCAATTTAGGTCTCTTGTGATTTCCCTAAATCTCTCCAGGCAAATGCCGCGGTAGTTCCTTTGAAAGAGCGTGGCCGATTTCCGTCCCCATGCTTGACAAAATCCGAGCTTGTGCTTCGTCTCCAATGACCTTGATGTCGACGCGACGTTAAACCAAATCTAAATTCCCTCCTTCGCCAGGAAGAAAGCGGGTATGTTCACTGCAGTTCGAAAGGAACAAAGACGTAGATAATTGCAACACCAGAAGAAAAAATGACGTTCGTTACCGCGCATTAAGCATGTCTTCCACTCTAAATGGACGTGTGTAGTGTTGCCACGAACATTTTTGATGACTTACACCGTAGTACACAATGACTGGCGAAAAACTAGGTTAAATTTGAAAACGCACTAAAAAGTTCCTGCTAGACATCCTATTCCATGCTCCTGAGCGATTGGTGGTCGTTCCCACGGTCAGAGCCTACCTCAGCAGTTGTTCGCAGAATCCAGCGAGGTTTCAGTCTTCAGCTGGTGTGCTGTGATGTAGAAAGCTATGCCCCGCTGGTACCCACAGGACTCGCCATAAAAATTCCTACCTGTCAACATGTAGTCCTAACACCAATCCATTAAATAAGCGCACACACAAGTTACTTGTCACTTCAGATCACTTCTATAATTTAGATCCTATCTTTTGGCAATCTTGCTATTCCTGCAAATTTCATGGTACACTTTGCATCTCTTTCTGCCCTGACATTCATGGTATAGGGAATAACCAGTAGCACGACGACGACTGCCGCAAGCATTCGGCGAAAAATTATATGTACTGAATAGTTTCTACATTAAAATTTTGGTTAGAGATCTTCATTAAAATTTGTTCAGTTTCTATAAAACGAACAATCCGCAACTTCCCTCACATACGGAAATTGTACACACATGACTATAGCTGCAGCGAAGCTTAGCAAGTCGGACTAGAATTTTCCCGCAAAGTGCACCTAAGCTCAATTCTGAAGATAATATTAGTTCCCAAGTGGCATTACCCAGTTCCTGCGACATTGGTGACAATATTGGCACCGTTCCACTGCTACTAGGTGTGACGTTGCGTTTGGTCCACCCACGGTCAGACTTTAACTTCCAATATGGTTGATTCTTGTAAGCAAATCTTCGAAATAGCGTACTGTTCAGCTCCCTTCATTTCCGGAGTACGTCAACTTTTAACCGTATCGCACCGGAACTGTATGTCAGAAGAGTTTGTGTGTTCGGTAATTCAATGTGCCACTCACACTGTGCAGGTCTCAACACGGACAATGTGTGTGCCAATAGGATACGATAATACAAACACAGTCCAAAAAGCTGCACGAAATCTATTATTAAAATGATCGGCACAGGGAAACTTATGCAACTAACAAAGAGTTTAGACTTCTTGAAGAAATGGTTCTACACGTACCGAGAAGAGGTCCCTGCGTAGGCAGTGAACTCTCACTGCGGAGGACAATAACTTTTGTGCCGTCTCGTTGTCACACTCGGCTTGTACCATGGGAAGCAAGGGGAGGATGTTGTTCGGTGGCCGGTATCCTCTTTCTATAACACAACTGCAACGGTTAACTGGGTTCTTTATTCATAAGAGCAAGAAGTTAGCTAAGATAGTCGAGGTGTTGTGGTAAAAGTTCTTCTTTAATAGTCCACGTTAACCTCAGTGCTAGTCAAGTAAAAGTAGCACTGTGCACACCACACCACTCAGTGTCTCTATCTATCTATATCTCTCTCTCTCTCTCTCTCTCTCTCTCTCTCTCTCTCTCTCTCTCTCTCTACACTGGACGTAATATCAGCTCTCCCCTAGCATTCCAACAGCTCCTAACGGCACAACATACCCCACCACCATGTCCACCAATGTCGCCCAACTTCAGCAACCATGCCTTCCCTACTGATACTACAGTCAATTGACGCATGTTACCTGAAACATGGATACCGCGTCTGCCACGAAACATTATTCCTTCAATTCCTTTAAACGTATCTGTATGATCTACACAGACAAGGAAAAGTGTTTATCAGTGTTCCAGTCAAATACCGTCGACAAGGTTAATACGTTAACTAGGTACTGAATATGTACCAATTCTTTTGTATCAGATTTATTTAAGGCACACTTATGCAGATACTGTCTCAGCAAGTTCAGTAATGTAATATGGGTTGCTACTCTTAAGAGCCTACTGTACAGTCAGTAACTGATGCGATGTCTCTTATGACCTGACGAAACTAGCCTCCAGGGGATCGCAATTCTTCAGAAATTTGGTGCTTGGCTACCGTGGGCCCCCAGCCTTTGCAGCGTCTATCCTCTTCCATGATGCATTTGCCCTCTTCCCTTTCGGTAAGATGATTGGAATGTTTTTGGAAATGGTTTGCACATTCAGTAGGAGATACCAGGACAGTGTCTTCGCAGACTTCCGTTTCTTCTTTCGTTTTTTCGTTCTCCTTCTCCTGCCCTCCTTCCGCTTCGGTGTTTGCGGTTTCTCTTCTTCCTCCCTGTGCGCTCCTGAAGGCTAGCCCAAGCATCTGACATGAAACAGGTGACAGTCAACCCGTGACTTGGAATCGTGTGTTACCCAGACAGGGTTCGCTCGTATCCCTTCGTAAAAGTCAGACCCGGGCAGGGGTGATTGCCTGAGCCGCTACCTTCCTAAATTGCGGAATGGTCCCTTTATCAGGCGTTGGAAGGAGCGTGCCATCGTGGACGATGGCAATCACCGCGGATTGTCTCGCACTGATTGAGTCATCTTTCTCACCGTCAACTTCTACCAAACGTAAACAGTAAGAGGCTAACGATTCAAAGACCCTACCAGTTGCACGACGTTCCATGTTGGTTTCACATACTGAAGACGGTCACTCCTCTGCTGCGGTAAATTCGTTTATTATTCAAAAAAGGTGTTGATGCAATTGCTTCCCCAGTGAAAACCTGAAAACCTGTTTTCGTTTACTGAATGGCTCTTCGCTTTTGGAGACTACTTCAGATTCTCAAGCACAACTGTTTACAGCTGTATTCCTCCATGGATATCATGTTCATCTCGAGGCCCATAAAACGCTGAATTCTTCCTACGGTGTTATTGGAACTGATCAGAGAAGTACGTTTGGATTTCTCCCTCAGTCAGACCATTGAGCAGCCTAGCGTGCACTGTAGTCCATCGGGCGATGCAAAAAGTACTTGGATCCTTAGTGCGCTCGCACGCACGCGCACCTTTCCTCACTTTTGATTGACTGGTTCTTCCATCAAATTTGGTTTAACTTTTCACTTCTTTTTGTCAACTGCAAAGTATATAAGGCGTGCAGTATCCCATAGGTTTCCCAGAAAATGGTTTGTTTGGTCTGTTCATGAGGGATTCTCGTAGGTGGATCTTAGGCGATACTGCATAACCTTCACTTCGTCCACTTTGTGAAAGATCGGATTTCCATTATCGACGGTCGGTGTCTCACGAATTTCAGGAGTGACCAGTGTGACAAGACGTTCCTGCCATCCTCTGTAGGTGAATCTTCATTACATCATGGACTGAAGATGGGCCCGCTTGACTTACTTTGAACTTTCTACGTGGTCCATAATAGATTTTTATGAACACCAGAATCAAAAGAAGGGGTAGGATGAGACTATTTTTGCATTTACCTAATGAAGGGTTTCTCTCATTACAGAAATCAATTCGTACTTCATCTTTGTTATGGCTACTACATGGTTGTTTTGAGATCACCAAGATGGTGTCAAATGCTGAATTTCTACTTAACTGAATGTAATATGTAAGTGAATCACAGGTAGTGATAAGACGCACACTTTTCCCGTTCTCACAGCATTATTTACATAAAGCTCGTACTGTGTAACGTTCTTATTAGAAGATATTCACAATGAATCTCTTCATTACATAATTAACTTCCATTTTTTCCTTTCGTTCTAGCGGTATGTTCATTACCTAACTTGTTGGTAAATGATAGTACATCTCAGCGAGATTACTTGTTCAGCTGTCAGTAATTGTCTGATGTTCACGAAAAACGGCTGGATTACGGAAAAAAGCTTATTTCTTCTTAACCTTTTCGTCAACACTGGGAGCTGGTACAGCTGCAGCAGTCTCATCTAGGAAGAGGTCTTTTATGTTGTCCTACCGAGTCTGTTTCTAGATGGTCTTCTGTTTATAGAGCTGTGGTACGTAACTGTTTGTGATAGGCCAGTCCTGGAACTTTGGTGTGAAAGTTCCTGCAGTTACGTACTGAAGAGCATGGACGTCCTGGTCGACAACAACGAATGTCATACGTGATGTGCATAATCCAATCCTCACTCGAATTGCTTGCCGTAATCTCCTGAGCGTTTGATGTTGCTGACGTAGATCTCTGGAACGAACCCTGCAGGGTAGATGTTTCGTGGGTTGTGGGAGTCCCCCACAAACTGTTAAAGCACTTTCGCTTTTCTTCTGGAGGATGAGATGAAGAAATGATCATCAGATTCATCCGCTAATTCACAATCGAACGCGTTATTTCGAGTTATTGTGTAATTCGCCCAGTGGATTTTCCACATGTAGGCTAGTGGGCAGTGGGTTCTACCAGAGTTAGTGTGCAATCCTGCCCACTCGTCTAATACAGGCTGCTTAGGATGCTGTTTCCTCCCACAGACGCAATTCTTATTAATGGAGTTAAATATTGTCAATTTACTGTAATTAAGTTAGCGGTTGTACATGGGTGTCGCAAGCATTTGGCGACATGCAAATAATCAATATCCTTGGATGTATACAATTTCCATGCAAGTCACGACTGAAGAATTGGGGTGACGGCTCGTCTTCTCGTGCGGCCGTAGGTAGATGAGCGGCGCTTACATTCCCTTCGTATAGGTGCAGCTCCTGTCATGGTGCGGTTCTAGACAGCGTTACTATTGGGTGACATCCTCTCACAGCCTTCTCAGCTGTTACCTTCCAGGCCGACGTGCCGGCGCTTGATGTCACGCCGGAATATTCCTCCCTCCCTCCCAAGGCGACGGACCGTCGCCGTGGAGGGAGTGTGTCAACGGCGGGGGAGAAGAGAGGGTGGGCGCTACGCTGGACCGGAAGCTACTCCTGCTGACGCAAAGATTCATGTCGTACCCCGCTATCCAGCCTTCGGTCTGGCGGAAATGTTCCCTGTAAAACGACGAGAAGGGTACGGGTCCACCTCCGGAGGCCACTAACCAGATGCGGAAGGCGTCGCCTGCTGCAGTGTGGGCGGGTTCAGCTCCTTCGGTAGGACGAGACAAGGCGAAGGCTCCGTCTCAATGGGGTCATGCCTCGGTGTCGTGATGGCACCCTCTCGCGGCTGCTGTGGCCGCGTTGTTCTCGGGATCGGTGAATCTGGGGGAAGAGAGACAGAAAGATCGCGCTAAGGACAGTGGCAAATTTGATAGTGATGCCGGCGCTACAAGCCATCTGGACCTGAAGTAAGATACATGCAAGCGCAAAGTCGACGGGCGATCTCACCGGGCGCCCACAGTCTGATGCCGCTAAAAACCGTGTAAGAGACAGCATCATGCGGCGCGAAGCGATACTTGAGGCCTTCGTTCGGAGCCGGATGCTGAGGAGTGTGGAGCAGTTACCGATGGTGGCGGCCGTTAAGGAATTCCGCCGGCGATGGTCCATCTCGTGGGTGTGAAACGGTTGCAATGCTCGATCCCTGGTATGTGAGGAGCAAAGTTTCGCCATCTGCTGCTTGAAGGTTCTGTCAGAACGTTCCGCTTCGGATGTTGACCGTGGTTACAACGGTGCACTACTTGAATGCTGTATGCCATTGCGATCACAGGATTTTCAAATTCATTTGATATGATCAGGGCCGTTGTCAGGCACTAAGAGTTAAGGCACTTCGAGGCACAAAATAGAGGATAACGCCTGAAGTGTGCTGTATGCCGTTGTCGAGTTCATTGGCACACCAAAAGGAAACTTGCTATGTGAGTCCACCACAATCAATCAATGAAAGTTCCACAATGCACACGTTGCCATGGTGATTACGACTTAGCCCAAGGACAGACGTTTTGTGACGGAGCGGACTGGTCTTCCACACATGGGTCATCTGTACTTGTCAGGGTATGGACGCCCAAGTAGAACAGTGTTCATCCACTAACTGATCCGTGCGATCAATCGGCATTGTCCTTGGTGAACCAACCGCAACACTTAGTTTTACAAAGCCGTAAGATCAACAAACGTGGCTGTCCACTGTCACCACTTTGAACAAGAATCACTAATTTCTGAACAGCTAGGCTATGGTGTCATGCAAAACATCGGTACACTGCACAGTTCCTTATGGTATGCAGGCAACGAGGCCGAGATGTGCTAACGTATCTTTGCATAACGTTCAAATCTGAATCTGCTTCCGTGGCATGCGCAATTTTTATATAGTTAAGCGCAAAAGATGGAAACATTTCAGAATCTTGAGCGTCAATGTGACAAATAGATGCATCAGAATCGTCAGTACCAGGGCAGATCGGAAGACGTGAAAGAGCGTCCGCATTACCATGTTAAGCTGTCGGAGGATACACAGTCTCCTACGGGTATTGAGACAACAACAAAGCCCATCTTCGCAATGTTTGGACAGTTCGTACAGGAACCTTTCGTCGGATGGAATACGGACTGAATAACCTGTGATATGTTACTAAGTAGAATGTTGTGCAATACAAATAGCGGTGGAATTTGCTGACAGCATACACAGTAGCCAAAGCCTCCTTTTCAGTTTGTGAATAGTGGCACAGAGCTTTGGACAACACTTCTGATGCGAAAGCAATAGGCCTGTGTTTATCACCAATGCTGTACGAAATGACTGTACCGATCCCGTAAGAGGCGGCGTCAGCTTGAAGTACAACCGGTTTGTCAGGATCAAAGTGAACTAAGTGTCGGTCACTGATCAATGCATGTTTCTGAAAAGTTACTTGGCACTCATCTGTCCAAACAAAGAAAACATACTTGCGACACAAGCGATGCAATGGAGCTGCGATTTGTGCCGCATTCGGTATGAACCGAATACAAAGCTCATTCTCCCTAAGACTGCCAGCATTTATGTGACATGACGAGGAAACGGAAAAACGCATATGGCTAGCAAATGTGACTGAACATGATGTACACCCTGACTGGCATGACCAAGATACTGCAGCTCAGTTTAAAAAACATCACACTTTTCCAGTCTACACTTTCGTCCTGCATCACATCACAAACGAAACAAAACACGTACATTTGCAATATGTTTCTCAATTGTACGACCTGCGACGACAATATGTCCAAATAGTTTGATACTTGAGCAGCCACATGTTCCACTCCCTTCAAATACCGTTGGAAAATGGCGGGTGCGGATGCACTGCCAAAAGACAAACGCAAATATTTAAATAAGCCCAAATTAGTATTTACTACGCTCACATTTTGAGGTTCTTCATCGAACAATATTTGAAGACACGCATCGCGCGAATCATCGTTTAAAAAATAGCGACCAACGCCTAATCTGCCACTGAGACCCTCTGGGCGTGGCAGTGGATAAGTCACAGTCCGTGGGTTGACTGTAGACGTAAGGTCAACACAGAAGCGAAAGCGACCTGAAGTTACGGGGAGCAAAACGTGTCGGCCTGCCCAATGACTGGTTTGTATGGGCGCCATAACTCTGGTACCTTGTGATAGTAGACCTTCAGCAGCGACTTTGTCCCATGGTGCAATGGGAACAGTTATGGCCTGGTAAAGTTTCTACTGAGCATTGTCGTTCATAGTAATATGTACAACATTGTTACTGTTGCCTAAACCTTCAGAAGAGTTGGGGAATTCTTTCAGCAAGATCTACACTGTCTCTTGCCTTGAATGCAGACAGTGGCAACACAGTCCTGAAAGTTAAAGCCAAACAAATAAAATGAATCACGACCAAATACATTCGCACAATCACGTGATTGTATCCCTGTAAAAGCCAATGTTCACAAATGCGAGCGATACATTACAGGCAAAGTACATTTTCCGAGAATGTTAATGTCTTGTCCGTTATAATCCGTCGGTTGCTTGCTACTTCTAGACAGGCGTGGGAACCTAACAGTTCATATGTGTGACGACTTAGCAATGTGAGAGAGGCACCCGTGTCAACCGAAATTTCCCACGTTCCACACCAATGAGTAACTGAACGAAAAGCTGGACTGCCGTATTAGTGACGAAACTGCATGCTTGGTAGCTGCAAACTGGGAATACACTGCCTTCATGACATAAGAATTCACCTCTCTCTCAAAAATTTAGTCACGAAGCCCATATTTGTTCGTGTGTAAACCTACTGTTTCGGTTGGCAGGACAGCCAACGCCAGGTTACAAGAGGAAGCCGAAAGGCACGCGTTTTAGCTGACGCAGGCTGGCGTGAGGTCGGGAACAGGACAAGGAAATTGGAATTCAGAAAAACGGACTTAGCTGGTGGAATACTTAACTTTAATCCGTTAATGAAAAACGTCGGTCTTGACGGTACATGTATCAGTATAAATAGTAACTGGTAATGGCGCCTTGCTAGGTTGTAGCAAATGACGTAGCTGAAGGCTATGCTAAACTATAGTCTCGGCAAATGAGAGCATATTTTGCCAGTGAACCATCGCTAGCAAAGTCGGTTGTACAACTGGGGCGAGTGCTAGCAAGTCCCTCTAGACCTGCCGAGTGGCGGCGCTCGGTCTGTAATCCCTGATAGTGGCGACACGCGGGTCAGACGTATACTACCGGACCGCGGCCGATTTAAAGGCTACCACCTAGCAAGTGTGGTGTCTGGCGGTGACACCACACCTACCAACTGCAGATGTCCTTTCCCACCACAAGCGTACCACTGAGCTTGCTGCCAGGGCAGTCACGGCATTTGTCCCGTGAATGACTGTGAGGGCAAGACTTCATTGTGTTCGGCTGTGTAGCTGCCTGTTAAGCGAGCTGCTTAAGCGGCGTGGCGAGCCAAGCTGCTGATGAGTGGGCCAGTTGCGAACGAGGAATTAAACATAAGAAATTTCCTGCTGCTGAAATGATGGACCACACCGTTCCAAAATCTGTTCTCAAAGTTTGACATTAGGTGCACTATATTCCAAAGTTACTATGGGTGATGTGATTGCACACAAAGCACCGCAATCACAGTTGAAAAGGGATGTCCTCGTTATACCCAGCAAATGTTACCCACTCAGGATACATTCGTTCTGACCGTTTTTTACAATTTAAGAATTGATACCTAGCTGTTTCCACATTCACTTGCAGGTCACAATAGTTAAAGAATCTAAAATCTGTTCATATGATATTACACTCAGTGGCGTTACGGAATAGGTTGCTTGTAACTCGGAACAATGCCCTGTCCACTGTGGATAGAAAGTAATGGCTTTTCACAGTACCTGGTACATTGTAAGCAGTTACGTAACTGTTGCAACCACTCGAGCCATTCCTCTTCCTGTTGAGAGAACAGGCAAACAGGCGGTATTGCTGTAGGTTTTGCTCTAGGTTGTGCTTGTTCTGTCGGGTGCGCAGTGTTGGCAAACCGAAATAGCAGTGGTCTGCACACAGCATATCTGGGCGAAGTAAAAGGTCCATCGGCTGCCCTTCCACGATGTCACTGAACATAGGCAGGAGTTTCATTCCAATGTGCAGCTGTGCCTTGTGGACACAGTCATCTATATGCTGTTCACCGACAACACCAATCCAACACAAGTTCGCCAGCCACCGTAAATTGCTGCATTCCACATACGCCGCCGCTTCGTTGGTGTGGCAGCCATTGACCCAGCAATTGACGTACAGCATGTTGACAGTACGGGATTCAACTTCCTGATCCTCGTGCCGCATCTGTCGGTGCTTTCGTAATGCATGGATGAACCTGTCACGACATGCTGGAGGAGGGGGCGGAGCAGCAATAGCGATGCCCACGGCAGCTGAAACTGGAGCTTCAGGTGTGGGGCGAGTGGCACCTGCTGCAGCTGCACCAGCTGTGTGGCCAGCTCCTCCAACAGTGGTAGTGGCAGCACGTGGGTGTGGACCAGCACAAGTGGCAGCAACTGGCGGATTTCTCCGACAAGTGTCCAGGGCAGGCTCGTACAGCGTGATCGACTGCTCGACATGTCGGATCAAACTTCCATTTGGCGACCTGTAGTAGCTGGCTAGAGACCAGTTGCCAGTTGCCTTGTGCTGGCCTGGCACTGTCACCAGTCTCTCCTCTTTCTTGGAGACTCAAGGAGTTGTCATGCTTCATTTTACCATTTTCATAGTCCTATGACGTCGCCAGAATAGAACCGCCAGCCCTTCTTAACCCTTTCTTTCATTTTCGAGGAGACGGGACTTCAACTTGCCGCTGTGGTTTTTGTCTGCTTTCTGATCACTGTCTCGCACGACTACTCGGGCACAGGTCCACGGGAGCAACCGAAACGGCCAGGTGGTAGCCGGTTGTCCGAAAACTGTTCATGCCGCAAAATACCGACAGTTTTGCGAACAATTCAGACTGTCTGCCGCTGTCGGTGGTGACGTGGAGCTGGCAACTAAACCGTGTTACCCAATGCGACACGAATTCATGCGCCAAGGATTCGGCGAGATACTATCTATTGGTACTGCTTTGGTCCAACGAGTGAATCTGTCGACGATGGTGAGCAGGTAGCTTTGGCCGTTTGATGGCGGCAGCTGTCCGACGTCAACGTGAACATAAGTGAATCTCACTGTGACGTCGGGCATATTTGTGTCTGTGACTACACTGCGTTGGCACGGGAGACAACACCTCGTTCACTCCATAATCCTCCTTCGCTACCGACCACTTTGAAGCGATGTAAAACCAGACGGAGCGTATATAGCGTGCCTTGGGTGGCTCAGACAGTGGATGGATTCGAAAGCTTGCCGTCGTAAGTTCGGAGGCCGTTCTGCACGTGACTCGGCTGTGGACACATCGGAATAAAGTTCACGCTGGCACCTGGAGTGTGTACGGGTTGTAGTTGCAGTGACGTCCGTGCACCTTGTAACAGGCGTTGCAGCTCTTGGTCTGACCTCCGTGCTTCGGCGAGTGCTGCATAGTGCAGTGTAGAGACGCTGCTGACGCGAGACAGTCCGCTACGATATTGTCAATCCCGAAATTAGTTGAACGCTCGTGGTGAGTTACGCAACGTAAGGCAGTTTGTCTCTCCCGCGAACACTATTTTGCCAGAAGACGAGTGTGAGCGGCTTGTGGTGTGAAGGTGCGAGCCTCGACATGAGGACGAAAGTATTTGACCGCCTCATACATCGCCAGCAGTTTGCGGTCGTAGGCGCTGCTTTCTTTTCCGAGGTGGTCAGCTTTTCAGAGAAGAAAGCTAGCGGCTGACAGGCTTCATCAACGCATTATAGAAGCACGCCGCCGAAGTAGGTGATTCTGTGTTACTGAATACATTGCTGAGTAAGAACAAGAAATGCAGTGTATTAAAAATACATTTATTTATTGCAACACCATATCCCATATCCCAAGTTTCATAGTTTCACTCTCCTTCTGGGGCTGTCGAGTAGGTAGTTGCAACAGACAGCCGAACCCCTCCTCTCCCTCCCTCCCTCCCCCACCCCACCTAACTCGTCGCAACAAATTGTGCAGCGTGTAACACTGTCGTGCGCACCGTCCGACAAAAGACTGTCTTGTCATTGAAGGGCAAAGTTTCTGGAGAAATTTAATGCCGCACGCAAAGTTTCATCCGCCTGACATTTGAAGACTACAAATGTTGGTGGGACACATCGTGCGATGAATATAGCAATATACTAGTAGATTCAAGAAATGCGCTTTTTCATTTTTTCTGTGAATCCATAATGGTTGTAAGTGGCAGTTAGAGAGAATAAGCCCATCAATCTTCTGTATTTCTGTTCTTAGGTATTATATCCGAGACTTACCTTAAATGTTTGCGGATGAGGCCGTTGTGCCATAAGCGTTCGAAAGCCTTCTCGTTTTTTCAGAAACACAGCCTTCGTAGCATTGCGGGTGCTGCAGATGTCTGTGTTCCACTATACGAAATCCTATAGCGAAATTTTCGCTGTTTCAGGGTGTCCATGCTGAAGCAGTGCCTAGTGAGTCATTTGAGTACTACTCTTTCAACACTAGTTGAACTGGCTAATCACTGCTGGCTCGATATTTCTTTGGGAAGGAGTAGTCTTTCCTGGACATTGACATTGGCCCCCTCCCCAACGCAGGGAAGCGTTCGTGCCGTAGGATGGCATTCGTTACACATACGAAGTATCCTTCAGTTTCATCCGATAAGTGTTTCAAATCAGGTTTTGAATGCCATCGGTACCAGGAGCATTCCTGGCCAAGGTGTACTTGATAGCCCATGTGACTCAGTGTCGGTTATTTGGACGAGCCTATGCCAGGCTGAAAGCTCTGTTTGACATGTGACTGCTGGGTGTAACAATACCAGTGTTCTACTGGTGTTCTTGCCATCAGTTCCCTCTCTCTCTCTCTCTCTCTCTCTCTCTCTCTCTCCCTCTCTCTCTCTCTCTCTTTCACTCCCGGCCCCGGAGCGCGACCCTGCCACACGACGCGGCAACGAAGCCACGATAGGCAAACAGCGATGGATCGACTCCAAACAAGCCGCCAAATCTCGATGTATATCACCCCCCTGTTACAGTTCAGATACACAGCACTAAAATTTCCTCGTGTCTCCTTAAACCAGCGTTCGATTTCCTAAACTGCGCAAATTCGTACAGAAAGCAAAGCAGAAAGAGATGTCTTCTGTAAAGTCTGCTTTTTACGAAGTGGTTGAGGGTTGACTATAACTATTCGCTCTCAGGGTAACGAATTCAAGATATCTACAATAGCTTCGAATCGTGGGTATTGCAAGTATGGCTGATAAAGCTGAAAGGTTTGAGTCCAGTTAGTTCACTCACTTAATCAATCAGCTTCCATTAAAACGTTTGGTATCCCGGAAAAAAAAAACGCGTTTTAAGAACATAACTTACTGTAGCCGGTTAGTCACCAAACTGAAAGCACTGTTCCGACAAATAAAGCTACGTTACCTCATAGCTGGAGAACTTGACCGATAAGAAAATTGCTAACCCGCTGATAGGTCGGTTTTGAGGGGAGTGCTGTTACCATTGGACCGCACGACATGCGGACCCGGTTGTCTGCAACCACAACGTCGCTATAGGCTTAATAAGCGTTGCCGCTTCTGTCGCCGTTTTCTCAGAGAGCAACAGTTTGAAGATAATTTTGCGTATTTATCGGAACAGTTCCTTTTACTGGTACCAACACAAGCATCTTCGTCGCTATTGGAACGATTGCGTAGCTCTGAAAACTCATTTGGTCCTAAGCATAAATCGGAAAGCCGGCATCGTATACGCAACAGGATGGTTTGAGCGCCGGTGGGTAACCAGATCAGTTCTGGATACTTAATTGTATACTTAACAACTCACTCTCCTTGCCCCTACAGCCCACGTGGGGCCTTGGACTCCTGGACGATCTGCGGCCACTCTTCTCTCTGGCTGCCTTGC
Organism: Schistocerca serialis cubense; assembly: GCF_023864345.2. NCBI lineage: Eukaryota > Metazoa > Arthropoda > Insecta > Orthoptera > Acrididae > Schistocerca > Schistocerca serialis. Next base: position 124,940,333 of record NC_064639.1, read on the forward strand.
GTCTCCACCTTATGACTCCCATTATTCTAATGTCCTGTACTTACTCTTTCACCGATTAATTGAATCAGTAGTGGATGATTCTTCCGAAAACTTTTAATTCCACGCTGGAGCCCCGTAGTGAAATATTCATATCCAAATATCGCAACGTCCCTAACTCGTTAAGATGAACTGGACGTTTGCATGCAAACTATTTAACTCCACAAAGAAATCACAATTATTTTTCTTCGAATATTTATACAATAACGCTTCATCGAGAGACCTAAACAATATTTCTATCATTCATCGGTAATGGTAAATACCTCTTGCTCGAACTTGGTCGTAACAATATTTTCTAGGCAGTTCGCCGAAGGAGATAACATAACCACACGTTGTGTTTGGAAGTGCATATAAGGATAAACGTGAAGATAAGTACGTGTGAGACTAAATCCAGAATCAAAAGGATATCTGTCAATGCATCTGCAGGCTGGCAACTATGGGGTCTTAAATTGAGGCCAGTATCATCCTGGACCAGATGGACAGTAAAATTAGTGTACATATTCGTAACGTTCAAAGACGCCTTCCGCAGGTCACACATTGCATACCTTCGTCACGTATTCCCTATTACAGACATAGATTGATTTGGTGAAAGTAATGTTTATGTAAGTTGCTAGAGCGTTATCAATACGGTGCACCCCTCTCCCCGCCCCCCTCCTATTTCGATCCTTGTGGATCGCAACCTTAGCTTTTTTTATGCTTCAAACGGTGGACCTTAGTCTTCAGTGCCTTCAACATAACCGCATGCTTGGTTGTAGGGTCCCTATTACACTGCTCGGTCTAACAGTCTTAGAAAAATTCCACTTTGTCCAGACTGCCACTCAACTAAAGCCACATCCAGTTTGCCCTTGTCCTCCTGGACAATTACTGGTTAATCAGACACAAACTTCGTACTTGAATACCTCAATAAAACTCCGTGTACCACGTCGTGAGTTACTCTGACAGACGCAAGCCTATTCACATTGTTATACCAAACAACATACTGACCGCAATAGCAACCTTATTACGCTCAGCAGTACTCAGATTAGCTCCATCTAATGCAGAGCCATCATATGCGATCACCGAACTAATACTCTGCTGCATGCTGGGGCCTTGCACATGGTTCAGCAGTCCGTTTCCATCACGTTTACATTTACAATCATTATATACTGTATCAATGTAATTGCACTCTCTTGAGTGTAATTAACATGACATCACCTACTAACGTTTCTTACGTCCATCAAAACATAAGCTCCCCCTTCTACCCAACGTAGTATCATGGTTACGAGTAACCGTATCCTTCATATTCCGACGTATCCTCAAGCGCCGGCACGTCGGCACGTCGGCATGGAAGGTAATGGGAGAGAAGGTTGTGAGATGTCAGCCATTAGTACACTGACGCTGTTCCAGCTCGTCGGCTCCGTTGAGTCGCGGAGCGCTCCCTGCTCCAGGGAGCCGTGTCGCTCGCTGTGACCAGTAAAGTGGGCCGGCACGTGGCACGGCTGGCTGAGGCAGGCGGCAAAGCGAGCGTTTTGATGTGCCAGCTGCGTCTTACAAGATCGACAACCTCACACTCTTAGCTGCTAAGACGTGGTGACATGCTACACCAGGAAATACCATGTTCAGGAAATAACAAACAACTGTTTTATAAGAAATTGCATACTAAATTCATTGGGCCTCTGTAGCTTGAAATTTTCTTTTCATTACGAGATCGGAAATATCAGGCGTCAAAGTGTTCGCAGCGTTAATGCGGAGGATGGCCTTCATGGTTGCATCCTGAAGAAACGATCGTTCCTTACTTTCTTACTCTTTGCAGTGCTGAGAAAAAGCTGCTCACAACAATAAATAGATCCAAACATGCACATGATCTGAGCGGCATTGGTGAGAAGCTTGGGAAATGTTTCTTGCTGTAATGAACGATACCATCGTGAAAAATCCAACGTGTTGCAGTAACTCTTTCAACAAAGTTGAATTTTGCAAATCAATCTCCAATTGAAGTGACAATGACAAGTCATCGGGGGAAACTGAAAATGGAGTGTGAATACCTTAAGTTCCATTTCCAAACACGTGAGGTCTCGGAATCGTGTTTCAAACGACGTGGTGAGGTGCTTTAACTTTGCTTGGTAATCGCCGAAAGTAGTACCTTCAGGTAGTTTTAAAGAAGCAAGACGATTGAAGAATGTTACATGTCCATTACTCATCGGCCTCTCAAATAAACGTAACTTCTACATGAACGCTTTGATCTGGTCGTGCATGTCAACGATTAGCTGCCCTTTGCCCTGCAATGACATTTAAATTATTGAGATGCATAGTCATGTCAGCTAGGAACGCCAGGTCTGATATCCATTTTGTATCTTTAAGACAACGCATTTCTTCCCCTTCCATTTCGAGAACAAGGGATATTTCCTCACGAATGGCAAAGAAAACATAAAGAACTTTTACCCGACTCAGCCAACGATCTGTACTGTGGTACGGTATATCCCCCATCCTCCGCTTCCATATCTTTCAGGAATCCTTTGAATTGGCAATGATTCATACTGTGAAGCCGCACAAAATTCACACACTTCACATCTTTCATTAGGCCACATAGATCTAATGTTTCAGCACATAGTGCCTCTTGGCGAATAAAACAGTCAAAATGTCTATCCCGAATTCGTCCTTGAGTTTGTTTTTCAAGCGAGAAGCAAAACCGATCATTTGTGGTGCACCGTCTGTCGCTACTGAATGGAGCTCATCCCACGCCCCCACGGCAGATTCATATTGCCCACGGATTCACAAACAGCTTCAAAAATGTCACGTCCTGTTGCGGTGTAATCGAGTGGTACCACATCCAAGAGTTCTTCAGTTACTTGCAGCTTCATGTCGACACCACGCACAAAGACTGTTGCATTTTCGCTAGCGCTTGACGAAAGGACCGACACAGCTTACAGTTCTCCGCCTTTTTCCTGAGCTGTCTCTCTAAATCCGCTGCCATGTCCAGCATTCGACGAGACATTGTTTGCTTCGACAGGCAAACGCCTTCAGATGCCTGCACCTCCCTTGGAAACGTTCTGCAACTGCTACCATGCACGATTTTACAAGTGATCCCACCGAAAATGGCTTGCCACTCGTCGCAACGATGTGAGCGTCCCCGTATCTTCCTCGAATTGCAGATTCAATATTTTCTCCGCTCTCATTCATGTGAAAATCATAAACGCATTACAGAACACAAACTATGTTGCATGTTTTGATACCCCCCGTATTACGAAACCGTTTTTAAACTTGAGTTTCCTGTTACGTTGTTCTTAAGCCTCGCTACCAGTTCTCTGCGTGCAACGCCTTCTATCTGATTGTAGTGCGCTGCGTGAAGACTTGTATAATGCCGTTGTATATTGTACCTCTTCGCAGAATTAAATACTTCATGACATACAAGACACTGCGGACGACCATCCCTCTCAATGAATAGAAAGGTGTCCTCCAATAGAGGTTCAGGGCTCCCGCGGCTACTCATAGCTGTCACTAAACACGGATTATTGCGTCAGTTGCGGCCAGGGGGCAGTGAGTTCGCTTTCCCCCTCCACGCAGACTCCTAGCGGTAGCAGTGACCGGTCTGGAGTGCTCCGGCTCCCTGGAGCTCGGTTGGAACAGCCTGCTAGGACCACACCTCTTCCGATAGAGGCCACTCCCGTTGTGAATATAACTGCCACTCCTGCCAGCCTCGGAGGCACTGGCTGTGAGGGCACTGGCTGTGCCCAACTGTTGAGATGAGACTTCTGCTTTATATTTGTCTGCATGGAAATTGTGTATAGCGAAAGACAGATTATTCGCATGTCGCAGTTGCTTCAGACACATCATGGTGGAAAAGGCAAAGTTAAGCAGACAATATATGCCTTCCCTTAGTGGGTATTTTATTCACATTCAACAGTCTGAAGCATGCCCTCAGTCTCTTTAGGCTACCTGTTACAAACAACACTGGGTTCAATTGCGGTAGCACATCTTGCAAAAGGGACAACGCGTTCATTTGTAATATTTGTTGATTGAGAACACTTTGTCATCAGAATAGAGGGCTGATGAAAGGTATAGTGAATCGGTGTCATTCGTGTATGAGACGGATAACACAGGGACCTGCACGAACCCTGTGTAAGTCGAGCTCCTGCGTTCGGAGAATGTCGTGGTGTCCATCTTAACGCAGAAGCTTCTGCTGGACAAATACCTTCGCAAGAGTTCGACGTTTTGACCAGGAATCCGAATGCGTACAGTTAGTACAATAGCTGATCTTTTATCGCTCCTCCATCAACCCAGGGAGTCCGTAACCTGTCCTTTTCGGTGTAAGCCGTGTTTGTCTGCATTATTTTTTCCACCTCACGAAACTCAAACAGTAAATTTTTATTGTCAATCCATGCTCGAGGGACGTCTGCGTATTGATTGAAATCATAACACGCCCAATAGCGTCTTCCATCTCGGTCAGGTTCTTTCCTTACCCTATAGCTCGTTACTCTTGATGCTACGGCAATTCTTGTCAAGTTAACTGGAGGAGCCGCGTACTCCATCACAGTAGTACCTCAGTCGTGAAAAAGGTATTGCTGTAAATTCTTTTTCCACAAAGGGACACTGCGCCACAGATCCACTTGCATGTTCATGCAATGGCGATCCTAATTTGTACTTCGAACTACTGGCTCTAACTCTTGTTGCAATTGCTTCCAATAGCCCGACGTTGAGTGCAAACCTAGGGTAGTCGATTTGAAACTCCTCGGGTATTCCCAATCTCTCCAGCATCTGTTGCTCGTGTGTTAGCACTGTAGCCGGTGCCCATCCAATTAAGTTTACAGTGGGACAATTGGTGGTGGTGGTGGTGGTGGTGGTGGTGGTGGTGGTGGTGGTGGTGGTGGTCCAGGAGCTGCTTGCTGAGGGGGAGCTGCCAGTGGTGGCTGCTGCTGTCCTGCCTCTTGCGGTTGCGCTTCCTGGTTGCCCACTTCTCCATAGTCTTCCATATTCTCATCCGTCGGAGGCGGCGCCGCTGCTGGGGAGGCACCACGTGTTCTGGTCGTAGTTCAGGGGGTAAATCCCATCGTACTCGAGCTTGTCTGTTCAGTGTGTACTCCATGTCTTTGACCTGGTGTACTGCAACACCTGGTGCGGGAGTCCCTCGTATAAGTTGTATTTACATCTAAATGACTGAAGAATCCAGAAACTCGGTCGAATACTGTCGGATTCGTGAGTCTCATCAAACGAAATTTATGCAAGATACCATCCGGGTCCTCAAAATTCCCAATTCCTCGTAAGTAGTCATTGATAACCGAGTGAACTGGTTACTGATTTGACCGAATGTACCTTACCAAATTCTTTCCTTCTGGCGTTGCTCTACCATCGTGGTCCCGAATTGCGGCAATTCTCCCCCACAAGTGCATGATATAATGTTGATACATGCCTTGGAACACATATTTGTTAAACTCTCGATCAGCTGCACACACTACTACATACGTGGAGTTGACAAGGGTCACAAACCCATCAAATGTGTCTGTAAACCTTTTCTCCGGCATCCTCTACAAAGCCCTTATCACCGTCTATGACGAACGACTCGTGCCACAGAGGGTCATTAGACAGTCTCGAAGGTGTCTTTGACAGGTGCATTGGTTTAGGAACGGTTGGCGGCACGGGTTTCACTCGACCCTAAATCGTTGGTGCGGGTAGTGTCCGTGACTGCTGCTGCTGCACGCTACCTCGGTCTCGCCCACGTCCTCTGCTGCCTGCCTCTCTCTCTCTCTCTCTCTCACTCTCTCTCTCTTTTCCTGAGGGACGCCATGGCTGCTCCATCCTCTGCTCTACTTCCATATTCACGACTTCGCGTCAGGTACCCCAGTTCATAAAGATTTTCGGCAGTCTTTGTTCCAGACAGTACAATATGGCGCAGTCCACAGTAGCATTCTACTTGCATTCCTGTGGCGCCTTCGGATACTTTAATATGGTTGACTTCATCCAGCGTTGATAGGAGGGACGACTGGTCGATAGGGGACAGAAGCAACCTGTTGCGGCATTCCATTACGCCATCAAGCCCTCAGTGCTAAAATACAGGCTGAACTTGAGCTGCTGTGCAAAATATCCGGTTTCCTGGTTCCCTTCCAGGGTGACGACAGGTGCTGTCGTTGCCTCATGAACCGCGGGCTGCTCAGGTGTAGGGAGGAGGATTTGAGTTGCGGGATGGGATTCCTGATCTTTTTCTCTTTCCTATCCTTCTTCGCACGCCGCTGCTTCTTCGATGTGCTCTTGAGTGGGGGGGGGGGGGGGGTTGAGGGACTGAGATAGTTGGGGGTTGGGTAGCAGTTCCGGGTTTTGGAAATATTTTGATCGGTTGACCGGACTTCTGCTTGACAGTTAGGTCGAAGATGTGTTCTGCGAGGCAATTTCGTCCGTTGCCAAGCAGGAGCGGACTTGTGACGAGGGGGGAGGGGTGGCGTCGCAAGTACTGACGATGTATTTTGCTGTGGGCGTATTGTGTATTACTGCATTCGGTGTATTTCATTTCGGGGGCGGAAAAGGGGGCTGCTGCCAGAAGGTGTCAGTTACAGCCTTTGTTGTCACCGTTACACCTAACGGCTGCCCTATTGAACTAGTGGTCGCGGAGATCCGGACAGCGGCGGCGGAAACCTCTGTGGTTACGCGGCCGGCTTCCAGGCCCTGGTCCACATTCTCCCCAACCTTTGGGGGGGGGGGGGGGGCGCGGCGGCGGTGGGCAGAGCCTGGCTCTGCAGTAGCTGGAGTGCTCGAAACGGCCGGAAACGCGGCCCCTGGCAACGACAAGACGCGCCTTCTATCGACAGCGGAAGACCGCATGACCCCCAAGGCATCACCTGCGTAAGACATCCCGCAGCGGCGAAAAACACAATACTGTTCTAAATGCTTTCTGAGGCTGCTTTGCCCTCAGAGGGTGCCGAGCGCCAAACTGTATTTTAATAAAAACGCAGTTGGTCGCCCCTGCGTCCTTCGTATGTGCAAGTTTTAAAGCATTACGCACCCTCGTGACGTAACCTGCAAGCAGGTCCCTATGGCTCGGTGTAGTTGAGTAAGTGCTCCTGCAGCTTCGCACGGGATCACCGCACAGTACAACTGGCACCGAGCGACTGGACTGATGCTGATGCTGCTGCTGCTGTTCTCATTAGTTACTTCCCCTCTTTGGGGAAGTGTGAGGGGGACTTCGTAGCCTTTTGGCTTTTACTCCCCTGTGTACGGGTGTGATTATTTCTGTAGTTTTTTGGTGTTTGTGAAATATGATCTGTTTGTGTCTGGTACTTGCCTGAGGTAGGGGAGATGATTGGTGTTATATAGGAAGGGAGAGGATTAAGGGATTGGGTATTGGGATTTTCTCTTAGACTTACTCGTCGAAGATCATCATGGGGTGCTTGTGCTTCTTGCAGGACGTGTCATACCGACCTAGGGAGTGGATGAGGGCATTTCTTTACCCGGAAGAGCCTTCATAGAAAGCCCTTGCCAGATCTTGGAAACGCTCTCTCAGAAGTGGGATTTCAGCTGCGGCGTGCAGATCATCTATGGGGAATTCAAGAGGTAAATGCAATGCTCTCCTGAGGGCGCGGTTCTGCAGCCTCTGGAGTTTGTCCAGGTGCTGCTTTGCCGCTTATCTCCAGACAAGGCACGAATATTCCATGACCGGCCGGATCAGGACGTGGTACACGTTTAATGCTACTGGGCAGGGAAGGGAGCTGGTTGAGTTCAGGATTGGGTATAGGATGGACATTCTGGGGCAGTCCTTCTTGTGGACCTCGTCTATGTGGGGTTTCCACGTAAGACGATAATCCAAGGTTACACCAAGGTACTTGGCGGTTCTGAGCCAGGGGCGTTGGGTTCCATTCAGGTGGAGGGGGGGGGGGGGGGGGGGGGGGGACGTTGAGGACGTTCGCGCCTTCCGAGCCTGCGGGTAATCATCATTGCCGGAGTCTTTTCAGAGTTGATAGTGAAACGCCAACTTTCTGTGTCATCTAAAACCCTAACAGCCCTTGGTCGCCTTTCTCATGTAGAAGGCTGTGTCGTCTGCGTACCGTGCAGTGTGCACCAGGGAGCTGTTGGAGTGTCCGCAGTGTACAGACAGTACAAAACGGGCCCCGGACCGATCCCTGTGTCACCCCAGCATGAATACGCCTTCTGGTGGAGGTGGTATTTTGTACTTTGACAGAAAATTCCGTTCGTGAGATAGATTTTGATCAGCTTAACTATGCTTCCGGGGAACCCTTGTGTGTACAATTTGTAGACTAGCCCTCTAGGCCATACTCAAAGGCTTTGGCTACATCTAGTAGCACTAGCCCGCAGTAGCCTCTGTGGTTGAAGCCCTCTGTGACTGCTTCAACCACTGTCATGACATGTTGTGGGGCAGAGTGGTTCTGCCAGAACCCGAATTGGAAATACGGCAGAGTTTGCTCTCTGGGAATATGTTCCTGTATGGGTCTAAGCAGGAGGCGCTCATAGATCTTGCTGAGAGTTGGCAAGAGGCTAATCGGCCTGTAGTGCTGCGGGAATAGAGGGTCTTTACCTGGTTTGTGTATCGCGACCACTTCCGCGTGTTTCCAGCAAGCTGGGAACTCGAGTGTTCGAGTAATCTCGTTGAGGACGTTCGCGAGGTGTGTGATCGCTGTGGGTGGAAGGTTTTTCACTAACTGGTTAGTGACACTGTCGTGCCCTGGCGCCTTTTTTGTAGGGAGGGACCTAATTACTCTTGCCATGTCCCTGGTGGAAAAAAGTGTGGGTTCGTCCTCTGGGTCCTCCTCAGCATTGAGGAAGACAGCTAGTTGACTACCCGTTCATGCTCTTCACCTTAGGGTTCTACCGTTTGAAACTGCTTCTCGAAGGAGTCGGCGAGGGCGTTGGCCTTTCCAGCACGGCTGTAGACAAGTCCCCGCCCGCCGTGCAGTGGCGGAATCCTAGCGCGTTTTTTTGGGAAATGTTTGGTTGCTTGCCATAGTGTATGATTGGCAAAACCGCCTCACAGCTCACAGTAGACATTGCTGGTTTCTGTGCTCACTGAGCGCTACCTTCAGTTCTCTCTGTAGACGATTGAGCAGACTCCTGGTGGCCTGATTTCTGGTGATCGTCCACTCCCTTCCCACTCTGTGCTTGTGATGGATTTGACCTAGTAGACGTTCTGGGAGTTGTACTTCGGGCGGTGGGCCATCCCTTCCTAGAGGAGTGTCCTCTTAACAGGCACTATCTTGCAGGCAGCGGAAGTCTTGTAGCGCTTGTTCTATTATTTTGGAAGTAGGTGGCAGAGTGAGCGATATCAGAAGCGACAGTTCCTCGGTATGGCTCCCAGTCTGTATGGTACCAGACGTCTTACATTGTCACACATCGACCTCTAGAATCACTGGGTTGTGGTCGGAGGACATTGTTGATCGTCCTTGCAGCCACAAACCCTGCGATCCTCCTAGTGAGAGCTATGTCTAACACGGCGGGCCTGCCTTCATTTCTTGGAAAATGTGTGGGCTCGACTGGACCCAATGTTTCGAGGTGGTGGATGCACGCTAGTTGTTGCAGCTTGGCGCCTGCTCTGGAGGTTTCTCTAGAATTCCAGTCAGGGTGTTTGGCATATAAGTCTCCCCTTATTACGAGTTTGCCTTCAATTTGCCCTAGAGCTGATACGTCTCCCTCATCTATCTGGTCATGTGGTGGTCGGTAGACTGCAACAACTGTTAGGGGTCCGGTGGCAGTGGTTACTTCCACCGCCACTGCTTCTATTTCGTTGGTAGCTGGTAAGAATACCTGGTGGTGGGATCCCTCTTTCTTTGTATATGGCCACTCCTCCGCCTTGGGTTGGCTTGTCTTTGCGATAGCTAACATAGTTGGGGACTGTCGCTTTTATTCCCGGCTTTAGGTGTGTGTCCCTCCCTCATGCATATGTCGATGGAGAACTCCTTCATGAGTTCTCTGAACTCGACCTCTTGATTAACAATACCGTCTGCGTTAAAGACGCGCATTGTCAGGCCTCGGATATTTGGTCGTCTATTCATGACAGGGTTTTGAAACTACTAAGGAAGTCGCAGAGGGGAGCGACTGCTGGACTGCTGCCTGAAGGGCAACGAGGACCTGTGTGTTCTGCTTCTGGGCTTCCCTGAATTCCTTCATTTCCATGACGATGTTCGTGGTCTGCACCATAACGCCTAACTACTCATCCGTGGGGGGGCGGGCGGCGCACTGTGTATGGGGTTCCCTAGAGCTTCCTCTGTCTTGGTGGACCTGGTCGTTGTTGTGTGTTCCCCGGTGTTGTTCTTGTGACTGTGACTGGTGTTGTGGTGACAGGACCACGCTTTCATGGTTTCTCGGAGGAGAAACCAGTTCTGCATAGGTTGCCCTGGGTGTGTCGGGTCTTGCTTTTACCCAGGCCTTCTCTCTCTCTGTGTGTGTGTGTGTGTGTGTGTGTGTGTGTGTGTGTGTGTGTGTGTGTGTGTGTGTGTGTGTGTGTGTGTGTATTGTTTTTGTTTTCTTGTGTGACTGGTTGGGTTTGTCGTGTTTTGTTTAAGCGTGTGGGAGGCGGCCTTTTGCCTGCTGTCTGTGTCTTCTGTGGACCTCACAACCTTGGTAACCCACTGTGTGGTTTTTGCCACACAGTGCGCACCATATTTGCGGGTCCGTGTGTTTTATGTTGCATGTTCTTGTGTCGTGGGCCTCTGCGCATTTCCTGCACCTCACTGCCATGGAGCAGTGTATCGCAATGTGGTTGAGGCCCTGACATCCGAAGCACTGCACCATCTAGTTTTTGCGGCGCAGTGGTTCAGTGGTCACAGGGACAGCCAGGATCATCTTAATTTCCCTTTTGTTTTGTGGGACATATGGCAGTGTGACCTGATACAGGGGCCATTTGCTCCCTATGTGGCCCATCTGTTGGACCGCCTTGGCGTATCCTGGGCAGACAGGTCTGTTAAGATCGCCTGGGGAGCCACTCATCTCAGTAGGTCTCTGATGACAATGTTTTTGTTTGGTGTCTTTGTTGTGGGGAATGTGTAGTGGGGTATGTTTTTGTTGTTAAGTGTTTTGATTGTGGTGTAGTGCTCGAGTGTGTGTACTGTTGTTTTGATTTTGTCACCACCAGCAGGTTTTCCCTGGAAATTGCTTCCCCCGATTGCTGCTTTTAACATTTCGAAGAGTTGCTCGTAATTCTGAGTGAACTCCGCGACGATCGGAGGGAGGTGGTGGGTGATCTGTTTTTGTGTTGTCGTGTCCTGTGTCTCTGGCTCATCGGCCACCGCTTGAAACCTGTTCGGGGTGGGTTCCACTCCCCGGGCCGGCGGGAGCTTCGGCTGGCGAAAGGTTTTCCTCGCCAGCACGAAACCGTCCGAATCATGCCCGGTTGCGCGGTTCCCCTCCAGTGCCGGTGTTTCCTGGTCCCCTCCAAGGACGACGACAGGTGCTGTCGGGGGCGCAGTCTCCTCAGAGGGTGTGGAAGTGGTTGGGGTGGGGGTGGTGGAGTGCTTCTTCCAGTTGGTATGTTTCTCCTTCCTGTCCTTCCTTACACGCCGCTGCTTGGATGTGGTGGACTTGTGTGGGGGGATTTGAGGAACTGGGATCGGGTAGAGGGTTGGGTGGCAGTTGCGGATTTGGGAACAATTTTAGTCGGTTGACTGGACTTACGCTTGCCATTCAGGTTGAGGATGTGGTCGGCTAGTCGGTTACAGCCGTGGGCAAGCAGGAGAAGGCTGAGGAGGGGGGAGGGAGGGGCGGGATCGCAAATACTGACGATGTATTTGTTTGCGTATTGTGTATTTTTGCCATGTCGGTGGCGGAAAGGGGGCTTGTTGCCAGGTTGCTGTCAGTTGCAACTTTCGTTGTCACCGTTGGGTTTTCCGGTTGCATTGCTGACCCTACTATGACGATGGCAGACGCGGAATTCTGGACGGGGGCGGCGGAAAACATTTCTGTGGTTCCGCGGCCCGCTTCCAGGTCCTGGCCTACTTTTTCCCTGTTCTTGCGGGGGGGCAGAGACTGACTCTGCGGCAGCTGAGGTGCTCGAGACGGCCGGCCGCGCGGCCCGCGGCAACAAGAAAACACGCCTCGTTTCGTCGGCGGAAAGACACCGCCGCGACCCCAAGGCGCCACCCAAGCTCGACATACCGCAACGACGAGAAGACATGACAATTCTGCCAGGCGACGCCATGCAAAATTTTTTCAAAGTGCCGTCCGTGCTAATACCTCGGGCACAAGACCTCGGCGCAAGTGCCCGTCAATGTTTTAATAAAAACAGAGGCAGAGATCACTTCTGTTTTTACTCCCGTGCAATGGAGGCCTATGGCTGACAGTACGCGAGTGAGAGGAGCGATGCTCAACCCTCGACTGCTACTCATCGAGTGGTCCGATGCTGCTGCTGCTGCTGCTGCTGCTGCTGCTCACATGTTACTTTCCCCTCTTTGGGGAAGTGTGTGTGGGGGAGTTTGTAGCCTTTCGGCTTTTACTCCCCTGTGAACGTGTGTGTGTGTGTGTGTGTGTGTGTGTGTGTGTGTGTGTGTGTGTGTGTGTGTGATTTTTCTATAGTTTTTTGGTGTCTGTGACTTGTGATGTTTGTTGTGAGTCTAGTACTTGCCTGAGGTAGGCGAAAAGATCGGTGTTATATGGGAAGGAACTGGATTAGGGATCGGGTATTGGGATTTTCTCTTCGACTTAATCGTCGAAGATCGTCGAAGATCGTCATAGGGCGCTTATGCTTATCGCGGGACATGTCGTACCGACCTAGGGAGTGGATGAGCGCGTTTCCGGATCTGGAAGAACCCTCATAGAAGGCCCTTGCCAGATCCTGGAAACGCTCTCTCAGGAGTGGGATTTCGGCTGCGGCGTGCGAGTCGTCTGTGGGGAATCCAAGAGGTAGGTGCAGTGCCCTTCTGAGGGTGCGGTTCTGCAGCCTCTGGAGTTGGTCCAGGTGTTGCTTTGCCGCGTATCCCCAGATGGGGCACGCATACTCCATTACTGGCCAGATCAGGGCCTGGTAAACATTTACTGCTACTGGGCAGGGAAGGGAGCTGTTCGTGTTCAGGATAGGGTATAGGATGGACATTCTGGCGCAGACCTTCTTGTGGACCTCGTCTATGTGGGGTTTCCACGTAAGACATGAGTCCAAGGTTACGCCAAGGTACTTGGCGGTTCTGCGCCAGGGGAGTTGGATTCCATTTAGGTGAAGGTGGAGGGGGTGACGTTGAGGTGGTTCGCGCCTTCCGAGCCTGCGGGTAATCAGCATTGCCTGCGTCTTCTCGGAGTTGGTGATGCGCCAGCGATGGGCCCAAGTTTCTGTGTCATCTAAAAGCTATTGTAGCCTACGGATGACCAGGTCCTTGTTCGCGTTTCTCGTGTAGAAGGCTGTATCGTGAGCGTACTGTGCAGTGTGCACCAGGGGGGCCGTTGGAGTGTCCGCAGTGTACAAACTGTACAATACGGGCCCCAGGACCGATCCCTGTGGTACCCCGGCACGAATACGCCTTCTGGTGGAGGTGGCAGTTTCTACTTTGACAGAGAAAGTTCTATTCGTGAGATAGCTCTTAATGAGCTCAACTATGCTCCTGGGAAACCCTTGTGTGTACAACTTGTAGTGAAGCCCTCTGTGGCTGCTTCAACCATTCTCATGACCTGTTGTGGGGCAGAGTGGTTCTGCAGGAACCCAAATTGGAAATATGGCAGAATTTGCTCTCTGGTAATATGTTCTTGTATGGGTCTTAGCAGGAGGCGCCCATAGATCTTGCTGAGAGTTGGCAAGAGGCTAATCGGCCTGTAGTGCTGCGGGAATAGAGGGTCTTTCCCTGGTTTGTGTATCGCGACCACTTCCGCATGTTTCCAGCAAGCTGGGAACTCGAGGGTTCGAGTAATCTCGTTGAGGACGTTCGCGAGGTGTGTGATGGCTTTGGGTGGGAGTTTTTTGACTAACTGGTTTGTGACACTGTCGTGCCCTGGCGCCTTTTTTGTAGGGAGGGACCTGATTACTCTTGCCACGTCCTCGGGGGCAAAAAGTATGGGTTCGTCCTCCGTGTGCTCCTCGGCATTGAGGAAGACGGCCAGTTGACGACTGACTACCTCTTAATGCTCTTCATCCTGGGTTTCTGCCGCTTGGAACTGCTTCTCGAAGGAGTCAGCGAGGGCGTTGGCCTTTCCAGCATGGCTGTAGACCAGTCCCCGCTCGCCATGCAGTGGCGGCATCCTAGCGCGTCGTTTTGTAAACTGTTTTGTCGCTTGCCATAGTGTATGATCGCTACTTTGAGAGCTGTGAGGCGGTTTTGCCATTGCTGGTTTCTGTGCTCATAGAGTGCTACTTTCAGCTCTCTCTGTAGACGATTGAGCAGCCTCCTGGTGGCCTGATTTCTGGTGATATTCCACTCTTTTGCCACTCTGTTCTTGTGTCGAATTTGAGCTAGCAAGTGTTCCGGGAGCTGTATTTGCGGCGGTGGGCCATCCCTTTGTGGAGGGGTGGCTTCTTCCGCTGCCTGCAAGATGGTGCCTGTTAGGTCTTGTAGCGCTTGTTCTACTGTTTCAGCAGTGGGTGCCGGAGGGCGAGCGATATCAGAGGCGACAGTTTCTTGGTATCGCTCCCAGTCTGTTCGTTTGTACGTCTGGTACCGTGGGAGTGCTACCCATTCTCCCACATCGACCTCCAGAATCACTGGGTTGTGGTCGGAGGACATTCTGTTGATTGTCCTTGCGGCCACGAACCCTGCGATCCTCCTAGTGAGAGCTGTCTAACACATCGGGCCTGCTTCCGTTTTTCGGAAAATGAGTGGGCTCGACTGGACCCCATGTTTCGAAGTGGTGGGCGCGCGCTAGTTGTTGCAGTTTGGCGCCTGCTCTGGAGGTTACTCTAGAATTCCAATCAGGATGTTTTGCATTGAAGTCTTCCCCTATTATGAGTTTGCCTTCAATTTGCCCTAGAGCAGCTATGTCTCCTTCATCTATCTGGTCATGTGGGGGTCGGTAGACTCCAACAATTGTTAGGGGTCCAGTGGCAGTGGTTACTTCCACAGCCACTGCTTCGAGTTTGTTGGTAGCTGGTAAGAATACCTGGTGGTGGGGGATCCCTCGTTTTACATATGGCCACTCCTCCGCCTTGGGTTGGCCTGTCTTTACGGTAGCTAATGTAGTTGGGAACTGTCGCTTTTATTCACGGTTTTAGGTGGGTTTCCCCCATCATGCATATGTCGATGGAGAGCTCCTTCATGAGTTCTCGGAACTCGACCTCTTGGTTAACAATGCCGTCTGCGTTAAAGACGCACATTGTCAGGCCTTGAATATTCGGTCGTCTATTCATGATGGGGTGTTGATACTACTGAGGAAGTCGCAGAGGGGAGCGACTGCTGGACTGTTGCCTGAAGGGCGACGAGGATCTGTGTGTTGTGCTTCTGGGCTTCCCTGAATTCCTTCATTTTCATGACGAGGTTCATGGTCTGCACCATTACGCCTAACAACTGATCCATGGGGGGGGGGGGGGGGGGGGAGTGTATGTGGGGTTCTCTGGGGCTTCCTCCGTCATGGTGGACCTGGTCGTTGTTGCTGTGTATTTCCCAGTGTTGTTCTCATGGTAGTGTCTGGTGTTGTGATGATTGGGCTACGCTTTCATGGTTCCTCGGAGGAGAAACCACTTCCGCATAAGTCGCCCTCGGTGTGTCCGGCCTTGGTTTTACCCAGGCCTTGTCCGTGTGTGTTGTCATGTTTCGTTTTCTTGTGTGTCTGGGTGGGTTTGTGGTGTTTTGTTTGTGTGTGGGGGGGCGGCCGCCTTTGCGCTCTTTGCCTGTTGTGTGTGTCGTTTGTGGACCTCACAACCTCGGTAGCCCGCTGTGTGGTTTTTGCCACACAGCGCGCACCTTATTTGTGGGTCCGTGTGTAGAAGAGCACATGTTCTTGTGTCGTGGGCCTCTGCGCACTTCCTGCACCTTACTGGCATGGTGCAGTAGGCGGCGATGTGATTCAGGCCCTGACACCTGAAGCACTGCACCGTCTTGTTCTTACGGTGCAGCGGTTCAGTGGTGACAGGCACAGCCAGTACCATCTTTATCTCCCTTTTGTTCTGGGGGATGTCTGGGAGTGTGACCTGGTATAGTGGCCACTTGCTGTTGATGTTGCCCATCTGCTGGACTGCCTTGACGACGTACCCCTGGGCAGTCAAGTCTGTTTTGATTGCCTGGGGGGACACTCGTCTTGGGAGGTCTCTTATCACAATGTTTCTATTCCTTGTTTTTGTTGTGGGGAACGTGTAGTGTGGTATGTTTTTGTTTTTTAAAAAGCGTTTTGACTGTTGTGTAGTTCTCAAGTGTGTGTAGTGTGATTTTGATCTTATCTCCACCAGCAGGTTTTGCCTGGAAACTGCCTCCCCCGGTTTCTGCCTTCAACAGCTCGAAGAGCTCTTCATAGCTTTGGGGAAACTCTGAGACAATCGGGGGGAGGTGGTGGGCGACTTGGTTCTGTGTTAGCGTTGTGGTTTCTGTTGTCTCTGGCTCATCAGCAACCGCCTGAAATCTGTTCGGGGTGGGTTCCACTCCCCGGGCTGGCGGAAGCTTCGGCTGGCGTAACGTTTTCTTCGCCAGCACGAAACCGTCGGAATCCTGCCCGGTTACGCGGTTCCCTTCCAGTGCCAGTTTTTCTTGGTCCCCTCCCAGTGCGACGACAGGTGCTGTCGGGGGTGGTGGCTCCTCAGAGGGTGTGGAAGCGGTTGGGGTGGGGGTGGTGGATTTCTTCTTCCCCTTCGAGTGCTTCTCCTTCCTGTCCTTTCTTACACGCCGCTGGTTGGATGTGGTGGACTTGAGTGGGGGGGGATTTAAGGTATTTGGAGCGGGTGGAAGACTGAGACGAGGGGGTGGGTTTGGGGAGGATTTTTGTCGGCAGACGGGTCATCTGCTTGCCTCTCTTCATGGACGCTATGTACTCGGGGAGTGTGCCAGTGGCGTTGGCAAGCAGGAGCGGAGTTAGGACGAGGTTAGGAGGGGCAGGATCGCAAGTACTGACAATGTATTTCGTTGTCGGCGTACTGTGTATGACTGCATTGTTTGCTGTGTTTCTCGCCATGTCCGGAGCGGGAAGTGGGGCTGCTGCCAGGGGGTACCAGTTACAGCCTTCGTTGACACCGTTAGGTATCCCGGCTGCATTGCTGGCCCTACTGTATTAGTGGACGCGGAGGTCTGATCGGCGGCGGCGGAAACCTTATCTGCGGTTCCGCGGCCGGCTCCCAGGTCCTGGCCCACATTTTCCCTAACCTTGGGGGGGGGGGGGGGGGGCAGAGCCTGGCTCTGAGGCAGATGGGGCGCTCCAGACGGCCGACGACGCGGCCCGCGGCAACAAGACGCGCTTTTTGTCGACAGCGGTTGACCGCTTCGACCCCAAAGCACCACTGGAGCTCGTCATCCCGCAGAACGAAAAAGGACACGACAATTTTAATGTTGGGCGTCGCCAAAAAATATCCTGCCCGCCGTAAGTCCTTGCTGCAGACCTTGACTGGGTTCCCGCCGATTCTTTAATAAGAGCAAAGCCGTAAATACCCCTAGTGTGTCACCCGTACAAGTGGGGGCCTATGACTGACAGTGTGCGAGTAAGAGGAGCAAGCTCAACCCTTGACTGCCACTCAGCGAGTGGTCTGATGCTGTCTGTCACGCGCCTTTCTAGCCGCTGGACTGCTGTCAGATTCCGGGCGCCGACCAATCACGTGTCAGCGGAATCGCACCGGGCGCTTGGCGCCACCGGTGGTGGGGAGGGGGCGTCGATTTCCGGTGGGTTCATATCAGCACCGGCCGTGGACCCCTTCGGACTGGAGCGTTCTTGCCGAATTTTCCTAATTGTAGGATCCCAAGCTGTACTGAGATGGTATCCACTCTCTCAATGAATTGAATTTTCATGCAGACGAATCTCCACCGCTTCTTTTATCACCGAATCCCAAAATCCGCCTTAGTTGCACAACTTCGTTTCTTCAGATTGGAAGGTATGCTTTTCGTTGGTGCTGTGTTCCGCCATCGCGGACTTATCAAGCTGTCGAAGACGCATGTTTCTGATATGTTCCGTACAACGCTGTGTAATGCAACATTGCGTGTGCCCTATGTACTGCATTCTGCATCCAATTCTATAAACACCCGGTGTCAATAATCCTAGTGGGTCTTTGGTCGATCCAAGAATATCTTTGATTTTTGTTGTTGCTTGGAAGACAGTCTTCCCTTGGTGATAAGCATCCTTGGGGTCTTCGTTGTTGTTTGTCCCACAGCAGGCAGGAACGCAGAATCTCCTGTGTCGTCCTCCTCTGGTCTCTCGCCTCTTCTTATTCCTCAAAGCTCTATTAGTTTCTCGCTGTAGGAGTTTCTTCTGAAGGTCTCCTTTAGATATTGTAATTCACTCGGTAAGCTCTTCCTGTCGCAAATGGACCTCGCCCTGTGTACCAAGGTGTTACAGAGCTGCGTTGCGCTGGATGGTGACAGCTCCTAGAGTTATTGGTCTGTTTCCTTCCTGTATACCGAATGTCCCAGCGTGCCTCCAACGTTTATAGTAACCGGGAGGTCCAGGTAGGGTAGGCTTCCGTTTTTCTCTATCTCCATGTTAAACTTAATGTTCTCATGTATACTGTTGAGGTGCTGCAGGAACTCGAGTAGTTCATCTTCATCATGTTTCCATACCACAAAGGTGTCATTCCCATATCTGTAAAATGTTCTGGGTTTCAGTGGAGCCGCGTACAATGCTACCTCGTTGAAGTATTCCACGTATAAGTTAGCCATGTTTGATGCTAAGGGGAACCCACAGCAACTACGTCTATTTGCTTGTAGAATTCCCCACCACATTTGAAGTAGGTGGTGGTTAGAACATGCCGAAAGTGTTTGCCTATGTCCTCATCGAAGTGTCGGTCGACCAGTGCTAGAGAATCTTCCACTGCCACCCCTGTGAAAAATTACGTCACATCGAAGGTGACCAATGGATCTTCTTCATCCAAGTGCATTTACGAATTCCGCCGAGATTTTCTCATCGTGGGGACAGTTCCCTACGAGTGGTTTCAACACCTCTGCCAGATGTTTAGCAATGCCGTATGTCGTCGCATTTATAGTGTTAAGAATCGGACGTAATGGAACCACCTCCTTGTGAATTTCTGGTAGGCTGTACAGGCATGGTGGTGCCGATGCCCTCGGGTACAGTCTTCTAACAGTGTTCTTTCATAGTCCTCAGTTTTTGGGCAACTCGATGGTCTTGTGTGTCACTGATGTAGTCGCGTCGTTTCCCACTTGCTTGTACGCAGGATGTTGCGGGAGGGTGTCGATTTTCTGCCAGTAATGTTCTGACGCCACAAGCACCGTCGCATTCTCTTTGTCGCTGTTAGGACCACTACATAATTGTCTTCCCGAAGTACTCGTAGTGCATTGTGCTCTGCAGCCACAGGAATACAGAAGAATATGAATTATAACACAACGATTAAATACATCAACAACAATTTTCTTCATCTTCTGAAGGCTCAAGGAAATATAGATGTGAAGTAGGAACACGGAGAGCTTTTGGCTCTCCCTTCTCCATCAGTCAGCTTCTACATTGCCTATGTCCTCATCGAAGTGTCGGTCGACCAGTGCTAGAGAATCTTCCACTGCCACCCCTGTGAAAAATTACGTCACATCGAAGGTGACCAATGGATCTTCTTCATCCAAGTGCATTTACGAATTCCGCCGAGATTTTCTCATCGTGGGGACAGTTCCCTACGAGTGGTTTCAACACCTCTGCCAGATGTTTAGCAATGCCGTATGTCGTCGCATTTATAGTGTTAAGAATCGGACGTAATGGAACCACCTCCTTGTGAATTTCTGGTAGGCTGTACAGGCATGGTGGTGCCGATGCCCTCGGGTACAGTCTTCTAACAGTGTTCTTTCATAGTCCTCAGTTTTTGGGCAACTCGATGGTCTTGTGTGTCACTGATGTAGTCGCGTCGTTTCCCACTTGCTTGTACGCAGGATGTTGCGGGAGGGTGTCGATTTTCTGCCAGTAATGTTCTGACGCCACAAGCACCGTCGCATTCTCTTTGTCGCTGTTAGGACCACTACATAATTGTCTTCCCGAAGTACTCGTAGTGCATTGTGCTCTGCAGCCACAGGAATACAGAAGAATATGAATTATAACACAACGATTAAATACATCAACAACAATTTTCTTCATCTTCTGAAGGCTCAAGGAAATATAGATGTGAAGTAGGAACACGGAGAGCTTTTGGCTCTCCCTTCTCCATCAGTCAGCTTCTACATTGTTCTCCATTCTACAGTACCCATGTTGAGGACGTTGGACGTTGCACTGATTCTTTTCAGCACTTCTTTTAACACTTTTCTAGACACACTTTGTAAGTCATCGAGAGACCGTATCCCCACTGAAGTCCCCATTCCCTTTCCAATTGCATCATAGAACTCTTGACTAAATATTTGTCTCCTTTTTCCACTGAACACACCTTGATAAGAAAGTTGTGTGTATGATGCACTTAAAAGACCGGAAACGTTTGCTGAAGCCAATTTTTAGTAGTATCTCTCGGTTATGGGTTGGAATTGGACCTCTTTATCTCATTTTCCCATTCCGCTAAGACAGTTCCCTAGCTGCGATCTTGTACTCCATGATCCAAAGTTCGTTATCTCTTTTAGTAGGTTCAAATCTTCCTTAAATGTTCCAAACATGCTATGATAGAGAATCTGCTTAGCCTGGGAATCAGTCATGTCTCCATGCATAGTAAATAGTCAAAGGGAGCACATTCTTTTGTACATTGCAAAAGCACCATCTCCTGAAAAGTTAACAAGTTTCAAGAGTTCGATGGTTGGCCTCCATATAGGATCTGCTTCAGTGACATCAACCTTGCAAGCTGCAGTAAAACGTAAGATGGGAAAGAATATCCTATGAGCATTACGACTTCATACCATAAGAAGAGTATCTGCTAAAGGAGTTATAACTGAAGAGCATTCATGGGCAGATTTTCCTTTCAGCACTTGAACCAAGTCTTTTTGTAAGGCATGTGTCCCATTGATCTTACACAAGCAGCCTCCCGTTTTAGCCTAAATAATCCCTCTGATCTTAGGTAACAAAGTAAGGCTGTTAGAGGTCCAAAGCTTGGTGCCATACTTGCTCTTCTGTCAGTATCCCCGCCTGTCACGCGGGAGAGTTCTTAAGCATTCTTGCCTTCTCAAGTACTTCGCAAATGTCTCGCTTCTTCTGCAACCTCTGAGGGGCGTCCTCTTATGGTTTGTTCCACACCACTGGTGGTTCCGCGTTTTGGCAACGTCTTGGGAACCGTGGCGAAATCCAGGCCTTTTGACAGCACCGAAACAATTTGCTCATCCGTCAGATTAATGACGAAGTTTTAACATGTTGTCGTACACATGGAAGGCGAAATAACATGTTACACTGCTTTTCGGTGGCCTCCTCCTTGATCAGATCACTACTAACAAAACTATTGCCGTCTATCCATTCTCAAGTGTGTGCTGGAAGACGGGAAGCCATACGTGAGTGGAGAGTGAACAGGCTCCTGACGTTCTTTTCCAGTTCCAGCCTCGTGACCCGGCTGTGTTCTCGTGCTTGGGCTGAACCAGCCCGCCGCAAAATGCGTCTCGTCTTGGTAGTGTTGACAGGATGCCGTAGGTTCGCGAACTGCGGCATCACTTCATCATCCCGACACCAAAGTGAGAAAGATAGTGTGCTAAGCAGTTTCCCCTTCTTGATCCGTAATTTCTGCAGCGTCTTGCAGCTGCAGTCGCATATAACATTCTTCGTGTGTGCATAAATTATGAATTGGGGTTTGACGGCAGGCTTGCTGGTGTAGTCAGTGCAATTCTTACGATCAGTTGGCCTGGATGGCTTAGTGGTCTGGTTATCTGCCTAGTAAGCAGGAGGCGCCGGTTCCAATAGCGGTCCGATACAAATCTTCAACTTTAGCCATTGATGTGAATCAATGCCTACTTTCAGCGAGTGTCTGCTATTCCTTTGTTTTTGTACGTGTTCACTGCCGAATCAAAATGGTGTCGGTCCTTTCGGACATGTCAGAAAGAACACAACACACCACACCACATACGCACCACATACGCATAAAATATTCTGTTCAGGCAGTTTTAGGTTGGTTAAGTAGGTGTATGTAATAGGTCAGACATGTTTCAGTATGGGCATTTCACATTTAAAGTAAGCCAAGATTAAACTCGGCTAACATTCGTAAAAAAAGTTCTGCACCATGCATGGTTGAGTCGGGGGGTTACAGATACTATATGTCACATATATTAGTCATCGCCTGTCGTCAATTAGAATAATATTACATTGGCACATTTTGAAACCATGTCTCAGTGCACCATTGAAGTGGACCATAACAAAGTTGTTACACCCTTCCCTTATTTCGTCTCAGTTAAACTACCGATGCTACGAACCAGTGGTAAGATAGCAAGCCAAATAGGTTCTGTAACAACTTCCTGAAATTACCTTGCCGAAGCGACTTTCCGAAGCTTCGGTACTGTGTAAACACAGTCGCAAATACTTCCGGAAGGTATCCGGTAGTGGACACAAACCTAAATAAATGAAGGGCTGGAGTCATTGAGGTTAGCGATATCATGTTGTGTTGACCCATTCAAGTGGATTGACACCTGACGAAACGTAGTCATCACGTAAGGTATCTCGGCAAAAATGTTTCGATGGGCCATTGACGGAGGAGTGCTGTATGGCTTCCGGGAAACCACGTTCACAGCGATGACATCTCTCCGTCCAGTGCAATAATACGAACAAAGCAGGCGCGGTTCGTCTGATTAGCGAGAATCACTTCCGGAGGTTCCTCAAGGCTCACGTTAGGTCCTCAAGTTCTCGTAACCACATGACTTCCTGCTTAACGTACAAGTAGATCTAGTTGCTGACATCAGTATTTGTATCAAACATACATACACTACGAGAAATGAAAAGTAATGTTAAAAGTATTATTGAGTGGTTTTCCGTGAATGGTCGCTTTGTTTCAGAAAGGCAACACATTTGCACTCTCAATTTCTAGAGATACCACACCGATCATGAATATAACAAATTGTGACGAATTAATAACTAGGCTGGAAACGTGGAAATATTTGAACTCGATAAAACAGATTTTCGAACTAGTAAAACAAATCACCTTGGCCAAATTTGCACGTCGAATTATCGATAAGTATTGGCGAGAGACCAGTACGTGAGTTGACATTTTGCGTATTTTCATTGTATAATGTTCTGTGGGATAACCTTCTGCAGTAACTCTACGTCAGGAAGAAAACTTATGTATCCACTGCAGTTCAAAAGGAACAGACAAGGACAGTTATAATGCCGGGAGAAAAAGGCACATTCATTACTCCACTTCAAGCATGTCTTCCCTTCAAAATAGGGGTGCAAAGTGGAGACACCAAAATCTTCGCTCCCTTACCGCACTGGTATACAATGCCGAAGGAACAGCTAGGTTAAATTTGAAAACGTAATGAGGAAGTTCGTCTTTCGCAATTCTTATACTGTGTCCCTGAGGGCTGGGTGGCCGTTTCTACCACCATAGCCTCCATCAGCATTTGTTCGTAATACCGCGTGAGCTGTCACGGTCTTCAGCTGACGTGCTCTAATAGACAAAGGTACGATCCACTGGTTCCCGCAGGGCTCTGCGTAAAAATGCCTGCCCATCAGTATGTATAAAAATGCCTGCCCATCAGTATGCAGTTCTAACACTAAACCGTTAAATAAGAGCACAGGTCTGTTATTCCTCGGTTAAGATCACTTTTAAAATTTACACTCCTTCCCGCTCGAATGATTGCACATCGAATCGGAGTACAGAAAACTTTCACACTCCACGAGACGGAAGTGCAACGGAATGGGTATTCGGTGAGTTAGGGGGCATTATTGGTTATTCCATTGCCAGTGACGCCTTTCAAAAGTAGGCCATTATATTTCAGGTTAAACTGTATATTTTATATATGTCCTAGCATACATGGCATACAGAACAACTGGTAGGGCGATGACTGTACGTCTAATCTTTCGTCGTATAGGTGAAGTTACCCGAGTAGTGCGTACATCAGTTGTGGATCAATATGCTTATTAAATTTTGTTCCGGCTCATGAAACATACAGACGCAACGCCAGTCACACATCATTAGCATGGCTGTAGCTGTTTCTATTTCAGTGTCCAATTACGTACGGTCTATTTCCGCACAAGCTTATTTCTAAGTTGGCTTGCCATAGTGTTTAACTTACTATCTGAAGTCAAGCAACTTAAAATCGCTGCAAATCAGTTGGCAGATTGGTTGAGTATTATCGTCTGTGGTCGATGTCGATGACGTTATTTCCCCGATCGGCATCATCCACGTTTCTGTGCTGTTGGTCGCAATAATGGGAGCGTTCCACTACTGCTGGGTGTGACATTACGTTTCGTCGATCAACAACCAGAATTTCACGTTGAATCTGGTCGCTATTTTGACGATTTGCCTAAAAGAATGGTTCTGTCCCGCTCCCTTCATTTTTTTGCAGTAGATCTCAAGTTAAGGCTACACTACACTCGGACCTTGGGCTGCACCTGTTGACCGTACCGCAGCAGAACAGACGCTCTGTCCTGACGATGAACCGGTCTCGTTGTGGGTTTCAGCGTGGACGATACGTGTGGAGGTACAATACGAGAATATACAGTGACTTCCTAACAAACTTTATTGTGCCGGTCACATTTTAATAATGCATTACGTATAGTTCTTCGAACTGTTGACGAGCTGCAACTTCTTCAGTAAGATAGTTGTTAGCTGTTAGTGGCTTATGGTTCTTCGTGTTGTATCGAGAAGAACCGACTCGTCAGTCACGGAACTCGCTTTCTGTAAGACACTATTCAGGTCTCCTGGCAGCCATCCAGGTTGGTCTTTCAATGGTCCCCGTAAATGGCGCAATGCACATGGTGCGACGGTTTATTTGAAAAGGATTTAGCCATGTTGCTTCGTTATTCTTTCCCGATTATCCCTGTTCTGTCTCTAATAACATATTATTCCGACGTGAGGGTTTAACCTTGGTTCCTGCCTTCGTTCAGCGTGAGATTTTACGTGCGAAACAAGAGGTTAATTCGTCAGTAGGACAAAGTGATAGTTGTGAAATAGCTTACAGGGAAAGCTTTGTGATAACTTATATTCAGGGATTAGGACTGTACGCATTTCCAAATTACCGAGAACAAGCATTGACCATACCTCAAGCTACGTAGCGTACATTGAGCTTGGCTGGATAGCAATCTTAAAGGTAGCATCAGTTTCCTCATTGTGCAACGTAATTTCCCTTGGGCTAACGTAAGAGTGTGTTCGTTAACAACCTGGCTTGTAGGTGACTCGGGTTCGAGCTGTAGTGTCAGCTCTGCGCCCTGGTAGTGTAGTGACGATTCAGTTCACTTCATAGGTGATCGTGCGATGCAGCTTGAGCGCTGCGAATTAAGCTATTCAACACAAATTCTCAAGGAAAGCACAGCAAGAACGTATGCTACACTCTGACACCATTCTGTATTCGAAATATTGGGTATCGTGGAAAGGTTTTGCCACATTTGCGCAAGAGCTTGTTGGCTGTAACAATTAGTAGCAAAATACTCGGTAAAATTTTAGGTCTGTCAGTTTCTGAGAAAATTGGACATAAGTATTGAATTACCACGTAATAGGTATAGGCTGTGCTTGCTCCCCTTATGACAGAATAATTACCCAAACCAAATTCCTGTGTCATCACCAAACATATGTGTAGTTGTTCAAAAGAAGCCTCTCACTCTAAGTCTAAGGAGAGTTCCCGCACATAGCTCGTTTTAGCTTTCCTCACATGGCGTGGCCAAAACAGGAAAGATCTGTAGGCCACACCGAAGCTTTCATATCAGTCTGGAGAGATTTCTGAAGCATGTAGACCACCAGCTGATAACGATGGTTTTCACTGGCCTGGATATCGGTCACCATGCTACCTGCTCTGGACGACAGCCCCACCCAGATGCGCCAGTCAGTCAGTTACGTCTACCTGGCTTGATGACCTTTGTCTAGAGTCCTGGAGTTCCTAGGCCAGGCACCCACTCCTCGGCTTGCGCGGAGGCGACAGACGGCGTATCTGTTGTGCTGCTCCCTGTGTAGTCACAAGCGACGTGTTAGTAGGGATTACGTGTAAGTCTCCATTTTCAAAAGCATTGTCGATACAGACAAATTAGATGTAAGGAAGTTTTCCATATTCCAAGAAAAATTGTGCCTTGTTTGTATGACCCAACCAGCAGTTCAACCACATTTCTTACAAGCTGTTTCTGTCGCATCCCCCCGCTTTGGGGGGGGGGGGGCATTGTGGAGGAATCCCTAGCTACTTATTTTATTTACTATAGCTACCTCGTATCATTGGTTACAAAACAGGTTTTCAACAAGCCTTTACCTTTTGAAATGTGATTATCTTCATCTCATACAGTAGGCCTCGTCTGCAGACGATATCCTAGGCTGCAAATTCATGAAAGCGAAAGATGTTTGAGACTGTTGTTGCAGCATATCTGTAACAGTCGGTAGAGAAATTGAACACTACAGGCAAAGGTGTAGAGTTCTATTGTCTAGCACACACTTGTAATCTGGCAGAAAGTTCATATTCCACGCTGAGACGAGATGTCAGGAACTTAACAATTTATTCTTTCGGTAGCCTCAGGTTTTATGCTTTTGCTGTCATGGTAACTACACTCACGAAGCTGCTTCAGATTTCCCTCATATTTAACATTGCCTCGCTCCAGTAGAAATCGTGGGAATTATCCCATTCATAATGTTAATTCTTCTGTCCAAATGCAACCTACAAACAGCTGATTCAAAAGATTCCGTATAAAACTTTGATGCATGCCTGGATTCAATGCCTCTACCTGCAGATAACAATTTTGAACTGTCGTGGCAAAGCCATGGTTTTATTCAGCAGTGACAAAACGCAAGTTTCGTTCCCTAGATTCAAGCTGCATAAATGAGGGCACCAGTCTTCAGCATTGAAAACAAAATCGATGTTTCCTACTGCCTACTCCACGAAACATGCACGGCTGGTACCAGTTCGTGGATAACGTCATTACATGTGGTGATGGCTGGGAGTCTTATGAAGACAGCAGTGTGTGTCAGTATGTTTAAAGAACATGTCGACAAATGAAAGAGATTGTGTAGGTACTAGTTCCCCAGTTTTGGTGGTAACTTAGTAGTCTCGTGAGTTGGTTAGCAGGTAAACATTTCTATTCTGGTCGTGGCTACTCGGTAGGCACAGTGTAACTCGCACCAACAATATCGTATCACAGCTTTCTCTCCTCTAGAAAGTAGTTGATCTCAGTTATCTGTATGACTTCCCTGTAGGACAAGACATCGTTGCTTGTGAACAATATGTTTTGTAGAATTTCTCTAATGCTCTCGATGTTAATTTCACAGAAACAACTCCCATTTTCCTAGGTATGTGCCCCTGTAAAAGGAGCTTCTGAAATGGCATTCTTTCTCTGTACGACAATGTGTTCGCATACATTGAGCCGTGCAGCTATTGTCCAGCAGACAGTTGTTGGTTTCGTAGCACGACACAGTGTCATCTGTAGGACACTTCCTGGTAACAGCTACAGATCGGAAGCTACATCGACCCCTGAAACAGCTGTCAATTGTGGAACTCCTAAGCTTCATCTTACTTTATGTAAGGTGTCCGTTCACATACTGCTCAACAGAGTAGAATGATGGGTGGGAGACACTGGTGCTGTTGACTTTCGGAGTAATA
Source organism: Schistocerca serialis cubense (assembly GCF_023864345.2). Taxonomy (NCBI): domain Eukaryota; kingdom Metazoa; phylum Arthropoda; class Insecta; order Orthoptera; family Acrididae; genus Schistocerca; species Schistocerca serialis. Next base: position 124,967,995 of record NC_064639.1, read on the forward strand.
TTCTGTAAGCTTTTCAGCTCAGCGGGAAGGAGGTGAAAACATTATAGCAGCATACGTACCATCTGCCCGCAGCAGTATCAAGTTACGTAACTCTCATTCCTTTATTTGAATTTGTAAGGCGTCCAGATTTTACAATGCGTTCAGGTTTTACGGATCTTACATGAGTTTGATTCATAATGACAGTACAATACAGTATGAGATGGTCAGAAAATAAGTATATCAACAAAAGGGAGTTTCAGTAATTTAATGTACCAAAAACTAACAAAACAATAGCCAAATTATTTAATCATGCCCCTATCCATATTGGTAAAGTGAAACGCATGTTGGAGATGAACCGAGGAGGTGGTTAATGTCACTGGAAAATCTCACTTCGAAGGAATAATGTATTCTGTCCTTATACCTTTCTGCACTGAAGCTCGCCGTTCTCTTTCGAATGTGAATATGGCCGGGACCAAGAGTAAATGGCTGGACAGCTTTAACAGGGCTAGGCTGCGAGCCGGCAAGAAAAATAAAATTCCCATCTAGTGAGACGGCAATTTGTTGAAGCCATACTGGGCGACACAGACGCCTCAGTGGGGAGATCCCCATTATATAAAAGCATTTTCAGGACCAAAATTCCTAAATCTTTCTCTCGTCTCGCGGTGGACCGCACAAGTGTGAGGAAAATAGCGAGGGTGTTGAGAGCTTTGCTTCCTGCGAAGTGTGGACGATACCGCTTAAAGTTTCGTGGCAGCGGGTAGAAAATAGGTAGTTAATTATTCCTGCAGGAATTTCTTGTGGGCAAAGAAGCTGTGCAAGTTGCTCCAACCCTTAGCAAGTGTGAAACAGTCATTATTTCGACTGGGGAAAAATTAACGTTCTGTGCACCGCACGAGAGTTGAGACTTGCGAATTCAGTCAAGGCCAGAGAATTAGTTTCGGATCCAGCGCAAGACAACGCCATTGCAGATGCTACTTGGTAAAGTACCATCACTTACTAGGCCACAGTAAATGTTGAGTCGAAATTTTGCTCACTCCAGCTTGAGTGCGCTTTGGCCACTGAGTATCAAAAACTACGATACTAACCTACCCTTACAAGAACGGTTCTCATCGATTAAAATCTTCATTAGCTGAATGACATCTATGATGTCGTAGCTGGTCAATGCACTGAGTTGGTGGAGAGTACATGAACTTTTTGAACCATTCTTTCATGTGATAAATTTTTTACAGTTACGGATAACACTTTCAATAATCAATTCAATATGTCTTTAAATTAGGACGTCGGGATTGGCATGGAGCGACAAGGCCCCTATGTCACTCCTTAAACAACAACCACTAGTAGGTAATTAATAAATGAATAAATAATTTATTCAAGACTACATTTATAAAACAGCTTACATACAATCAATATGTCGCTGTCTTACAGTCCAGAATGACCAATAGTTTCCTTTTCATGCAAGCAGCAAATAAAATTACTTCAGATTTATTGTTCATTAAGTAATTCTAAAGATAGCTCAGATAATTTTTTGCACAATAATACAACCAGTGCAATACGTTACACTTGATATAATTCATTGGCGAGCAAATTTAATTTTTAAAAACATGATATATTAGGTGTTCATCAAATGGGCAGTGACGCCGGGCTCCCCTAGGCAAAAGGTGACGTAAATTAAAATACTGGAAGCAGCAGACCAGCAGTCCAAAAAATCACCTAAACGCCGGTGCCCAACAGGGAGTTACTTCCCATTGGATGACACGTCACAGCTTCTGTGCACCGAAGCGGAATGTGGCGCCACACCCACGCATCCCAACTCGAAGAAAACTGGAACACAAACAGACCGCAGAAGACACGGCGAACGCCAACCAAACATCAGTCAGTATGCGTTAAACTGATAAGCAATAGAATACAAAAACCAATTACTGAATGCACTTACTGAACAGTAAGTGCACGTATATAAGTACATATAAATGACTAGCTTTACAAGTTTTACGAAAAACACAATAACTGGTTGCAAACTTTCTTTATACAGCAATGTACCAGGGACGTCACTTCATGGTAATAACCCTAAATCATACGCACGCCTTCGTGGCAATCTGCACTGTCATCTAACCAGCGGATTTTAAAGCAAATAGTAACTGCTGGTTTGCATACAGTCTCACACTCTGCTGGCTGCTCGTATTTCGACAACTCACAACCGACCAACAAATACACTCGCTGCAAGGCAAATCGTTTGACGAAACGAAGGCACCAAAACCACTTACATATACGAAGGAGAGCGTAGTTAAAGATGGTCTCGAGGGATGGGTCTCTCTGAGAATACAGGCCCCAAAGCAATACGGCGAGCAGCACCTGAAGTTTACATCACAGGTCCACGACAAACTCGCGACCGTCTTGCAAGGTAGACGGGCTGCGCCACAGCTGGCCAAGCCCATGTGTTCGCTCGGTCGTTTGAGTACCTACGAGACGCTAGGAGGTGCTTCAGGGGACGACAAACTCTCGTACCGCCAATACCGACCGGAGATCACAACACGGGCAAAGATCGTAGTACAGCCGGGTAATCGATAGTCGTGCCACATAACTGGTGTGCCAGAAAAGGCGCACCATGGCCCAATGTCCTAAGCCAAATATTTTGTTCTTGGCTGTTAAAAGTAACTGAATATGACTGTGCTTTCAAGGGTGAAGTGATGCACAAGTTAGGTTGTATGTAGAACAAAAAAGGGAGTAGAATAAACCCCATAATCTTACTTTAATTCATGCAGTCCAGTTAAGTGACAACAGCATTTCCAATAATTTTTGTTACCATTCGGACATATCAGCTGATCTACAGGGCCAGGTTCATATTTATATAGAATTTCTAACACCCTGGGCTTGAGAAGACAGCTTACCACTTAATGTGCAAATGGAAGAAACATCTGAACTATGTTTGCACACATTAGTCCACATGCTGTGCAGATACAAAGTGCAGACAATCTCTCAAGGTTACAAGTGTGAAATGCTGAGTTGTGTTCAGAGACAATGGAGTCTTTTATACCAAAAGAAATTTGAGAAATAAATGTATTGAGAAGCTCTGTCAAATCGCTTAGCCAGCTGAGAACACTTGAAACAGGATATTGTTGTACTTACATTACACATGAGTCTCTTCACGTTATTAATCAGTGGAGGTAGTATCGGGAAGAGAATAGGTGGTCCATTCTGTATGACTTCACAGAGGGCACAGAAACAAACTAGGCTGCTTTCATGACCGTTTCATCTCCAATGTGAGAAAGCATTCTTGATGCAAAAGCTGCTGTTCCTAGTGTAGGTCACAGTTTGTGCAAATGCCCAGGAACGTGGTGCAACCACCTCACTCACCTGCTGCCTGTCATTGTATTAATCTAGCTTTCTGTCACTATTATGCAGTGTAGATCAACTTAGCTTCCGTAGGTGGGGCCAAAAAGGAGTTCGCAGCAAGTGGTATCTGGAGGGAGGACAGAGTCTCAAAAGGTAGAATAACACTTAAAGACGCTTATTAAGACTAAACTTAATTGGTCTCTTTTGACGTAAAAATCTTGGCCAATAAAGAGAATTCACAAGAATCATACATTCAACTAACAGTCCTTCACTTACGCAAATTCTTAACACTAAAACAAAACCTGCTTTTTAAATCACAAGGTAATCGTGCAAGCAAAGTCAATGAGTGGAACAGACATGCAGGTCAGTAAACAGTCGGGAATAAATTAAAATCTCTACGCAGTTTACACACCTTGCACTCAAGGTAAAACTGAAACATTGCATTTGATGTATCATATAACGAAGATGTGAAACAAAGGCGAAAACGATGTTTAACCTTGGCCAAAACAAGTTGGCCCACCCACTGTGGTGGTTAACAGCTGTTAGCTATACTGGGAACCAGTCGGTGGCTACTGATCTCAAGTCATTACAGACGCAGACATTTACTGGAAATTGAATGCCCAACATCTGTCACACATTTCTTCACACAAGATCGAAACATCCATAATTGTTCTGGCGGTGGCCATTGATTTCAAGAATTTTAGTTGCCAAGAACTAGTCACATAACTACAGTGAGAGCATTAATGGGGATATCCTCACTTTCAAATTAATTTCTCTTATTAATCACACAACTATATACACCAGTTAATCACATTTTACTACAATCTTTGGGTAAACCAACATCTCTCTACAGGGTTACATCAAACTCGTCAGAGGTTAGAAGCAATGCTTCTTTGACCTTCCATTCAAGATAACTAGTGAGAACATATGTTCAACGTCCTCAGTAATGTTCTGTCCATTGAAGTAATAAAAGGCTTTCAGACTACTGACACTACTCACACAATGCAATATCTGACAAACAAGGTGGGGAATGTGATCAAAAGGGTGTTGAGAGATGAGGAAAGTCAAACTTAAATTGTCAATATCCTGATACTGCCACGACCATCGGAAGTAAGTTGACACGAGGGATAATCTGCCCCTTCTACTACACCAGTCTCGAGCCACAAAAATGCAAGACAGCTTTAAGCAAAATGGAGGTATAGAAATTTGTAGGGTTATGCAAGCTGAAGTAGAGAATACATCATTTGCTAGCCACAAGTAATACCATATTAATCCATAGGAAAGTCCAACAGTCATCAGTGATCTCAGCCCAAATCCACAGTTTCAAGAAGTCTTACCGTGCAAGTACGGACATACTGCAGTCATCATTGCCTTGTCACTGGTATCCACCACATTGCTCTCCTTAGTTTCAAGTGGCGCCACCATTACGGGTCAAGGAGGCTATAAATTCCCAGATGTGCCGCCCATGGTTAATTTGCACTCTACACCATTCACTACTGCAGGCAGATGTTGAATAAAAAACAGACGAGGATGGACACGTTACAGAAGGCATTTTTTCCCCCAAACGCAATTCCACCATTACTACTAAAAGACCAACCAAATAGGTGACATGCAATACCAGTTTCGTCTTGCCTATCAGGCAGCTTCTTGGGTCAAGAGAAACGTGCATTTTTTTAAAATGCGGTCAATAATTATATGTAATACTGGAAATAAAATAGCTGTCACGAGTTACTCAGTACGAGGTACGATCTTGCATCACCGGTTAAACATGCGAGGACATAGTTGTCATAAATTGTGTGCAAATCGGATCAGGATGCACAAAAAAGGCTATACTCATCCACTGTTCTATAACTAGAGCATTGAGCTGCTTCCAACAAACAGTAATTTCAAACCTTTGCTTAATGACAGACATTTAAAACATTGGCATTCGCATTTAGCAAAGTACCAGAAGTTAAAGAAACTGCAATGTATAAAACAGCTTCAAATAGTTGGAAGCTTAGTCAACAGAAACAACAGCAATTAGAAACCTGGTAGCAAAGGTTTTTTCTCCTAGTTCGTATTTGCTCTTCTCCAATAACATTTTCAAAGTTTGCTTAAGCTCCTATGAATCTTATCCTATGAAAACTATATTATCAGTGTGAAATTTTAACGCACTTCCTTTTCTTTGAATTCCATGATATGCATTTGAAATAAACAAGGCTGAAAACAACAAATGTATTTCATACCTGCTTTGTACCCTTTAGCCTTTTCATTACCACGGTTTTTATTGCATGCTGTTGCAACTTGAACATAGAAATTGGCTTAATGTTTTGACACTTGTTAATATCGTGTTCTTTAATAGGTTATAGTTACGTACATGACATGGTAGTTTCAGCTTGGTTTCCTATTTATAACTGTAATGTCTACATTGTTACCTGTACCTTACATGCAGCTACACTGCTGTTTTGAGCCTCTCTGTGAGAGTGCTTGTACCACAATTTCGTGATTTTGTATATTTTCTTGTAAATATATTTTTGTGGAAACTTCTGCGATTCAGTTGCGGATAGTTTACTTTGCAGTGAATAATGGTGCATTTAAAAACGTCAGAAGAACACTCAGTATGATCCGTAATACTGGCCGCCTGTTAACGTTCACGTTCCACCCCTTGTCTCATGTGCTACTGATACAATTGATTCATGGTTTCATTACAAAGCACTTGCTGATTTGTTTGATGTGTTGTCTGGAAATTCAGTGTGATTGTACATAAGCTTACCTAGAGATGGTTACTAAATATTATTTGATAAACATATTGCCATCTCTTCATAATGATATACTTAATAAATAAGACACTGTAATACATCATTCAGTTATATCGGACTTCAGTATGTTTAATGATTCAGCTGCCTTTGACAAGGGAGTTTCGTGCCTTTTACATAAGTTAAGGTTTGTACATTGCCTTTTCTATTACGCTTGATGGCACCTTTACAGCTACATACGCTCTGGACACATCGGTCATTCTGATGATTTTTCAAAAAATTAGTAACACAGCTGTATTCAACAAATATTTTTGTCATTCATTTGTACGAATTTCGCATGTAATTGTTTTTGTCTAACACTATGTATAATGCACATTCGTGCTCATTGTTTGTATGATCTTCAGTATGTTACCTGCCACACTCTCATCAGTGGTTACTTTTGTAACACAACTGGTTTTGGTGGTTCTCGCTTGTCAGGAAGGAATTATTAGTTCAAGAAGCCATAGTTTTTGACATCATTACTGTATTGATGTGATTTCCACACACACTGTTAGTCTCATATGTATTAAACAGTTAGTGTAAAATTGAATACCTTTTCATGTTAGTTGACTTTCTGACAAATTGAATTACTAGTATAAACTTGCAGATCTCAAAGTAATTAATGAAATTGGAATTTCTATGTGTAGAGCTGGTTTCCGTATCCACAAACGCTCTTAAAAATATTTGCTCCACAAATTTATCGTAATTTACATTTGTGTTATGTCTCTTTTCAAAGAGAGGAAATTCAAAAGATATAAGTACTTCATAAAATGCCATTACTGAAGCTCTTACATTAGTGTTCGTTCCTGTGAGCATTGTAAAACGACTGCTCCAAATGTTTGTGCCAATCAGAACGTCATGAAGTTCACTTACATTACTCAATGTCTTAATTTGTATGCAGATACAGATGTAACGATATCTGCAGATATACGCACTACACGATATTGTAGGCTATTGATGTAGAAATTGTTCGTTAACCTTCACATAAGTTACAGCTAACATTTGCATTGCATGATCCATAATTTGAAAATACTTAAAATGTTATTCCACAGTTACCTGAAATTGTTACCCAGCTAGATGTAAAACATCCTTTGTTAGCGTTAAAGAGGTATACTAAACGTACACGTATATGTGCTTACGTTATTGATGGACTTGCGTTGTCTTAAGTGTATCTTTGGCAGAAATAACAGCTAACTAGAACTTGACTCTGTATGTTGAAGTTACCAGTACATTGTGGTTTGCACATGATACAATGTGGTTCTGCAGTGAAAAGACAGAATATTGATCATAAACGCATATTGTCTACAGATATTCACATACTTAAATTCTCTTCGGTTTGTATTTGATACAAAGGATTCTATTATGCGTGTATGGCTTCATATGTGCATTGATAATTTTTTGTGTGCTACATTTTCTGCAACATTGTGCAGATGGGTAATACATTTTTAAATAACGACCGACAATGCAAACTGAAATTAAATTGTGATAACATTTTTGATTTCTGTAGACAATATAAAAGCTACATATCACTCTGCAGTGGTAAGCTCTTTCCATAGGTGCTTGATAGTAGCATGATAGTCTAAACTGGCCAATAGCACATTAAGTAAATGATAAACATAGAGCTATAAGAATTTTTACGTTTTTGGAATATTTGAAGGCTGTACACTTTCATAACAAGTGATAATTTTTTGTCTACTGCATATCAAGTTCGATTGTTAGCCCACATATGTGGAGAATGTGTCAATGAGCTTGTAAATGTCATTTATAAACTTTATTTAGAGAAACCATCACATTCACTGTAATATAGAAGAACATATGAACTTTCGAAAAATATTGTTTACTCTGTTCTGTAACCTATGTAATAGAATAGATCCTTTCTGTCTTGGTTGAAGTCAGTCGTTACCCAAACATGCTGGCTGCTGTGGCCGAGCGGTTTTAGGCTCCTCAGTTTGGAACCACGCTGCTGCTACGATCGCAGGTTCGAATCCTGCCTTAGGTTTAAGTAGACATCACACACATCCATGCCTAAGTAACCTAAGGATATCTTCAACTTCTGTAGTCCTTTCTTCCTCTGTGTGTAAAATTACGGTATATTGATAATAAAAAAATTATCAATATACTGAAATAGGTTTAAGTAGTTCTAAGTCTAGGGGACTGTTGACCTCAGATGTTGAGTCCCATAGTGCTTAGAGACATTTGAACGTATTTGAACCCAAACATGTACTATGTTACCACCATGGCAAAACATTTCACATTAAAATATTTCAACTGCTGGAGACACATCACTTTAAAATGTGTCGAATTTGTGATAAACGTGCAGTGTTTTACTGCTCAACGATGCTTTTGTAGAGATACACATCGAATGTCTCTGTAACATCTCATTGCAACCATTTCGAAGTACCATCATTGTCTAATTGGTTATAAAGAATATTATCTTTTGTATTACGACAAATTCATACATAATGCATAGTTATTTCAACTGTTGTTAAAATTAGGAAATTGCTTCCATGTCTAGTAGATATGATTTTTAGCTAAGGAGTAACCTGTGTGTAGCAGGTGAACACAGGCAGCTTGCAGTGTCTAATTGAATGTTACAAGTCTCTGTAAAGTGTCTGCATGTTGTAGACATTGTATTTATTGAATAACAGTGCTGTTACTGTTGAACTTTACTCTTCATCCACAGACAGAAAAAAACTGTTATTACAGTCAACAACCCATATAAGCAAGCTGTAAGTAATACTTGTAGTCTAATGCAAGACTCTTTCTTCTCTTAGTTTCAGAGCAGTCAGAAGTGAGACGATCTTTTGAAAGATCGTCTATGAATATTTGACACTGCTTCCGCTTACTTGCAGACCTCTGTTTTTCTTTCCTGTCGGCCTCTCTTGGCCAACTCTTGATCTTTCGACCCCGACGGTATTAGGTTGCGAGGCCCGAGGGTGTCATTCATTTTCTTCTTCTAACCTTACATAACATGGGCAGGATGGCCTCCATAGATGCAGACTCTGTGCATGAAAGGTGGTAACCTTTCCTGCTCTTGGAAGTATCATCACCAAAATAATAATTGGGAACAGTGGAAACTGGTAAAGCCATATTAGGGCCATTACTACATGGACAATCCTGGAGAGAAGCACAACACTTCACTCATCTCGCTGCAGTGTTGCAGTGCTGAAGAGCTGAGAAAGAGGTGGTTGGTTCAGGACGAGCCCTGGACATAAAGGCTGGCGGACATACGATGAGAACAGAAGTGGCCATAATGGATGTGTAGACAGCAGTGTTCCTCCGATCATTCACCGACAACTACTCTCATTTGGGAACAATCTGACCTGCAGTTGGGGACGTCTCTGTGCATCAGAAGTGAAGTAGGTGAGGTACGTAAACAACATAAAATGGTACCTGTTGCTGCTTTTGGAAGTATTATCACCAAAAGAAGTAATTGGGAAAATGGAAATCAGTAACCCCATGTTGGAGCCATTCTCACGGGGACAATCCTCGAGGTAAGCTCAGCACTTAGCACTGCACTAAATGAACAAATGAGATTTGTGTTGGTGTTCCAAAATTACGATGACGTTATGTACCGTGTTGCATATTACTCAGGGACCGAAAGAAAGTAATGTTGTTGGTTCCACATGTGAAGAGAAGACTGAAGTGAAGAAACATTGTGGAGGACCGTTGCTGAAATTACGAACCACCAGTGTACTTCTTCCCAAGACACGCTTCAGTACACTGCCTCAGAAGACGCAGTGTTTCACAGTTGTCCGTCACCCCCAGACAACGCGGACGTCTGCACGAATAGTCTTCATTTGTATTCTGGTGACCACTAGTAGAACAAATATGCCTCTTACTGAAGATGGTTCAGCACCTTTGGTAACAGAAAGACGATAAGATGTCCACTCAGCTTGACAAAAGGCCCGAAATATCTTCACCTGCAGTCTTCCATTTGGGATGGGAACATAAGCTGCCCGTAGGCTAACTTCGTTCCACAAAAGTGTTAAAACTGTGACATTAAGTTGTAACTGCCAACCAGCCAGCATGTGCTTCTTCCTGTCGTGTACTTGATTCACCTTTTGGCGAAAAGTCCAGCATAAGAGCCAAGAAAGGAAGATACGAAGAGTAGCCGACGACTTCCTGTGACTTCATGATTTGGATTCTGATTAGCTTGTACATCAGTCACTCGTAACACATCGTTGTATCTCAAAGAATCTTCAGCTGAATGCAGTCTTAAATTCCAGTGGACTACTACAACCGTCTGGCGTGGAAGCGGACAGCTTAGAATGAATACAGTGCGAGACGACAGCCTTGGCGGAAGTTCCGTCCCGATGTTTCTTGGGCCAACCTGTGAGGTGTGGTAAGACTGGGTGTTCCATGAAGAGTTGAAAGAACACTGGTAGCTCTATGGGTAGCCGTTCCTAACTCGGTCTGACACCGGACTCGTATCCGAATATTTCTTGAGGGAGACAGGATAACCAGCAGAGTGCAATGTGATGCGTGGCACAAGGAACTACGACCTGCCTTCCAAGATCTGTGAATTCTATCCAGAATAAAAGTCTTTTCTAGACGTCGTTCAGTGCAGTGATACGGGTTAAGAGTACGAAGAGACGTGTTATCGCGAGAGTAAATTTTGTGTCCCAAACACTTTTGTTGATCTGTCTTCAGTTTAATATCAGTTACAGTTACCTCTGCTGTGATGTATTGCAGTGACATCAGCTGTGACCAGGAGGACAAGTCACACCAGCAAGGCCAGAATTAAAGGGGAAACAAATAACTCAGAGTTCAGTTCCACTTCTTCACAAGCTATTTATGGATGTGCCATTCCTGCAGCTTTGCTATTCCATCTTTTCCCATTGATTGTATTTAACCATAGAATACTCAGTAAGTAAATATTCTGTGAGAGCATTATTCTCTGCCTCTCTTCAGCGAGAATATTGCAGCTGAGCGCCTGTGGAAGACCCAACTGCCGCAGGTGACGAAATGTGTGTTCGACTAACATCGAGGCAATAGCATGACTATCTCGAGTAACGTAACTTCCGTTGAATGTAATGCGCATGTTGAAATGAATGTACTGGATAAGTTAGGTCAATTGACAGCTGTAATATAACATATGAATAATTTACATATAATAGGTAGGCAGAATGAATGATTTTCGAATTAAATGTTGTGTAAGAAATCACAAAGGCACTGTATTGGCCATTTATTTAATAGTCATAAACGCTTAACCGGTTTATTGTTCAGCTCATTCTCAGTGATGACAAACACATTGAATATAGATGTATTTTTAATAAAATAAACACACCGAGCTGTTCAACGTTGTTCAACTACTCTGCAGCTGGATTGTTGTGGTTGTTTTCACAGGAAAATGTGTTTTTTGCAATGCACACCTTTGATTTTCATGTACACGCATTCTGGTACTACGTTTTCCATTGCTATATTCTGGGGGGTGGGGGCAGTGATTGACTAGATGATAAAGCTAGTGGAATAAAGAGGTTTATTTAATAGAGTAATTTGTGAAAGATTGTGATATGAATGTAGAGCTTCTATGTAATTTCTCCTTATAACGTGAAAATTAAGACTTGTATAAACATTGTAAAGTGCGGTTACCCACTCAATTTTTGTGATCAAAAAAATGTTGTCGCGGGATTTCAACATTATTGTAATGCATTCATTTATTGTGACACTGCAGTCAAGCGACTCGTTATAAAACTGCCAAGCTATACAATAATTGAAACAGAGTTGTAGTTTTGTGTTCATACATAAAGTACACTGAAGTACACTGAGAACATGTTGTGTAAAGTTTCGAGAAAGCCAATTTGGCTGTTGCACATGTTTATTACGGATGTCTTACTGCTGTGTGTTTGGATGCGCTGAAGGTGATGTGGATGTCAGACACCTCGCCACCCGAAGGTCGATACAAAATCTATAGTTTTTGCTCTCGCTGTTGCCCTGTGCGTGGAGGGTGTTCCACGATTCCTAATACAGGCGTTGACGGGTTGTAGAGGAGACGAAGTTTTGGTAAGAAGCTCATGTCCGGAATGTAATCAATTAAGCTTGCCTGTAATAGGCAGGAATCGTGAAATATCCTGTAGTTTAATGGTCAGATGTATGCCAAATGTTTGTATTACTGAAGCTCAATTATCTATGCAGTGTTCTGTATATCTAGTTTTGAAACATTTGCTACTGTGTAGCAAGTAGAATTATGTGCAATTATTAGATATAAAACTACTCACAAATTTAGCATCAAATTCCTCTGGTATTCCCAATGATAGTTGTGTTCTTTGGAAGTTTGTTGTTCATAGAAAATTTAACATAAATAACATTACGAAACAAGTTTGGAGAGTTGTATATTGTGAAAACTTTGTTGAGGAGAAACTTATTTGGCACTGCAAAAACGTGCGTGCACTTAACAAGCTTTCCCTCAGTTTTCCTTAATGAATCTCAGTATGCAGTAACAGAAATACCTTGTTATTCTGTGATGCCCATAGAATTATCTGTTCAGGTTTCATTGTAGAAATACTACCCAAGTCTGTAAAATTTGTAGCAAAGTTCTCCATATGAAATAAACCTATGACTTGACCGCTTATGACTGAACCAAACACTTTATCTGAGTGCGAATATTACTATAAACAAACAATGTTCGTGAACGAAGTAACGTTTTATTCAAATACTGATTTGCAAAATAATTTCGTTCTCGTATCAAGAACAAAGAAGTTTGTTAAAAGTTACTAGTAAGTGGGCTTATGGTAATATCACTGCAGTGATACGTTTGCGTTGAAAATAACATGTTTGTATAACGTATCTGAAAATGATGTGCCTCATAGGTCTTAACGATGTACCAATAAACCATGATTGTATAAAGAATCCCATGCATCAGATCTGCAGACTGATCGATCTGTAAATTGGTTAATTTGTTAACTGATCTGAAGCTTGTAACCGAGAAAATGTTCAGGAAAGGTTTGAAGTTGCGTAAAGTTTGTTGGAAGTCAGTAAGTGCTCTCATTCACCAACACTGGATGGATGAATTCCAGGTGTACACACGGAATATACGCTGAATCGACAAGCACTCTGTTGTTCCAGTTCCGAACTGTTATTTGTCTTACTTCGTTGAACTTGTACTATACTGTACGCCTTAATGAGTAAATTATGGCATAATAAATTTCTTAATTTGGTCAATAACCACGCAAGATACTGACGAGAATATTGTTGCTGTCCGTGGAAGCTGTGATTTAGGCAACATCAAACTGGTATCAGGCTCTAGGATGGATAATTAGTGACACACTCCTAGACAATCACGTACAGCGACATCGAAGATATAAAGCTGATCCCGTAACTGGTACTCCATTGTAATAACCACTGTAGCTAAAATACTTGATTGCATAACAAGAATGCAGTCAGGCAGAGAATACTGCAAATCTATCACATTTTCAGTCTTTGGCTAATAATGTCACTGTGCTTTTATCTGCGTTTCCTGTATGTTCTTACTACACCAGCTATTTAGATTTTCCCCCTTCAAACGTATGTACTCCGATAAGAGGGTATACCCCCTGTGCAGATGTACACCACCAGCAATGTAATAATGCCCCTGCCAGAGCACAAAATCGTGGAACATTCCACATGCTTCTACCGATTCTCTTTACAGTTACGTATTCATACGCCTCTAGAATGGGAAACAAAAACGTGGCTACAGCGGATGTGAAAAAACTGACAACAGCCCCCCCCCCCCCCCCACACACACACACACACACACACACACACACACACACACACACAGTTCTAATAACCTTGCAGGCATATTCACATTGTGTCGTTCATTGTTGTAATCGCGTGACCGCGTTGGAGATACCTTAATTTTTATGCAGCTAGCTGGGACAGGTGTCCAATAAGTTCGGTGGTGAGATGGTCGTGACCTGAAGCTTTCTTGAGGCATCTGTGAACACCAAATGACCGCCTACCATATGTAAACGAGGCAGCCACGTCAGAGACGTAATCTTCTTTTCTGGTAGAAACGAAGCCATATTTCTTTGGCCGTTGTTTCATCTTCCCCGTACTTTGCTTGTGCTGCTCGGAATTGTCTTTTGGTACATCGGAGTGAGACTGTGGGGCCCTGAACAATGTCTCGCCATGCTGAGGTGGCATCGTGAAGTCTTCTCGTAAACGGGTAGGTGGCTTGCTAGCGATTGTTTTCCTTCATTTTCACACGCACGAGGCGATTTGGCAATGACCCAGTGACACAGTTAGGTTTACTTGTACTCTACTGAGCAAACACCTGCTTCCTGCATTACGTTTTTTCGCAATCCTGTTTTTATGCTTTATCTGGGTGAGCAGCTGTGGTCGGAATAGCTGTGTGGCGGACGGATCAGGAATACGTTTAGGTTGTCATTTATTGGCTTCCCCGCACACGTGGGTGAAACTTCTCAGCAAACAGAAGAAACAGAACAATCGGTGAAAGATCATGATTTTTTTTCTGTTACTACTTCTGTAGTGACTTGGCAAGACAGCCAAGCCACTCGGAGGTAGCAGACAGGCACGCGTTTAGCTCACGCAGACTGGCGTGAGGTCTGGAACAGGACAATGTCTTGCGAATTGCAAATAAAGTACGAAAATCTTGGAATACTTAACTTTAATCCATAATTGGTGTACATCGCTCTTGATGATACATAAAACAATCCCAATATAAACTGGTAATGGCGCCTTGCTAGGTCGTAGCAAATGACGTAGCTGAAGGCTATGCTAACTATCGTCTCGGCAAATGAGAGCGTAGTTGTCAGTGATCCATCTCGGGCAAAGTCGGCTGTACAACTGGGCCGAGTGCCAGGACGTCTCTATAGACCTGCCGTGTGGTGGCGCTCGGTCTGCAATCACTGACAGTGGCGACACGCGGGTCCGACGTATACTAATTGACCGCGGCCGATTTAAAAGCTACCACCTAGCAAGTGTGGTGTCTGGCGGTGACACAACTTCTAGATACGGTTCCCTGTTGGTGTTACTAAGAGACTGTAATCTCTGACATGTAGTTAACGCTCAATCATATAAGTTTACCTCGCCATAAATACTGACCTTATTAAAAGAACACCTGGAATTGACTATTTTTCCACATGGTATCGAGCGAAAGTTCCGCAAATGGAATCGACAACAGCTATTCCGCAGCACATGGGGTGGATAATTACCTTAAGATTCCAAAACTCAATTCTACTATTCCGTAGACGCATCAAAGGTAAAGTTCCAGAACTACATTTGCCAGCTTTCTGTCAATATTTCGTGACAAAGAAATTAGACAATAGAAGCACGTGGACAGTGATACAAATCAATGGAGGAAGTTGAAAATTGGTGCCGGACTCTGATTCGAATCTGCGTCTCCAGCATAAAAGACAGATGTGCTGCCCACGTCCTCATCCACACACAGTGGTCAGGGCAGCTGCACAGACCACCCTAGCAGGTGTCCCGTCATACCCAGTCTCAACTTGCCTACGCGCTGTTGGCCTGGTGCACCTGTCCATTACTGCGATTACTGGCGGAATTTCACATAGAGTGCATCTGCACTGAGGAGACCATTGACTGTAGCATCCCAAATTATATATACACTCCTCAGCATCAGTTCGGAATATCTGCGTTCACTAAAATGATTTCTTGTAATACAGCCATTGACATCTGTACCATTCCTTACTAACAATCTACATAATACTTATTTTTAGAATGAAATATTTTGGCTAGTTACAAGAAAATAAATAGAAAACACAGCAGGTGCTCTCCTGAGTATACATCTTAAAAATAAAAACAGTGTAAATCTTAGTCGTGGTGTTGACTACCAGTCTTCAGTGGTGAGCACATGGATGAGTTCAACTCTGCGAGGTATGCTCTGGATGAGACCATGAAGTTCATGTTCGGGAGTGATGTCGTCCTCGACGGCAGTTTCATTGAGGTCCTGCGAATTGTCATGTAGATGTTCTACAATGACGACCTTAAACAGGTCCTGTCTGTTGCATCCTGCCTACTCGCCAAATACAGGGTGCCTAAGAAACTTGCTTTCTCGTATCGCTAGACAACAATTAAAGCAAATCGTATTACTAAATTTTTACTACAGAAAAAACTCTACTTAAATCTCTGAAATAGATGTGACAGGGAAACGGCGACAGACAAAATACAACTCTTCAGTATATAAATGTCGTAATACAAGTGAAGTAATACAGTGGATGCTTGTATCGAGGTCCCTGGTCTTGACGCTTCGATAGATCTCGCAGAACCAGGCCGCGGCCAGTCGGGTGCAGCCTAATGTTCTCCTCGCGTAGAGGGCGCTGCCGTCGCGTTGTCCTAGAGAGGGGACGGGCCGCGTGCAGTTGGCTCACACCTTCTTCACAGCCCTCCACGTTCCCGACAGACGTGCCGGCGCTTGAAGTTACGCTGCTACACCATGGATGTTGAGTCATATTCATGTCTGGGGGCTGTGCTGCCCAATGCACTCCATTGATGATGCATCTGTGAAGATACCGAGACACTGATACAGTGCAGTCTTGCACTGTCTCCAGATACCAAGAGGTTGTCACCGTCTTCACTTTTGTAAGGTGTTCCAATCGTTTGCACGATCTCTTGGAGACCTCCAGGACCACTGAAATTGCCATAGGTGGAATTAAAGGGTCCGTCGTTTCATCATTATTGCCGCTCAGAACATGACAACTCAGCTTGCACACGGATGGACTTGAGCTAGACGACACAAGGAACGCCAGTATGTCTCGCTTCTCCAAACACTTACACGCCTAGTGTCTGGTCGCAAACCATTACCGATCTCGTCAGCAAATACGTTACTCCGGTCTGCAATGATCGAATGTTGACGTGCAAAGGCCCAGGTCCTTCGATTGCGACGGTTCCGTCGGTGCCGTGGAAGACTTCACAGTGGTGTTCTGAAACGAAGACCACCCTGATGCAATCTCCTACGCACTGTTAGGCCTGACATACGAATCTCTGTTGCCCAGGCCGTTGGTGTTCCGCATCTGGCAGGCGACAGTTGGACGAAACTATCCTGCATTGGTGTTGTCATAATACGACCACGGCAAGGTCTCTTTCACATTTCAAGTCCGTCTACCTCCTCCACACATTACTCACCACTTCGAGTGACACGTAACCGATCCCAAACATCTTACTGTGGGTGGCCTGCTGAAAGTACAGCCGCCATCCTGACTGTACCAGTGTGCTGTAAGCCTCTGTAGCACGTTATTGCAGTGTTGACAGACTGGATGAACCTGTTGATAATGGACTTCTTGCGGTGTGGCCTTGGCAGTGGTATGTTAACATGACTGGGAATCGGCCACAAGGTATGCAACTAGTAAACACCGTCCAATATATGGGCTCACAGTGGATAATGCACGAGGTGCCTACGGCAGTGAGACCCTGGTATCGTAGACTGCATCTTACGACTGTAGGCCAAACCTTTGTGAAAAGGAAAACCATTTCAATCATGCACGGTTGGATAATAGGGTTCACAGGCATAATATCGTAACACTATGTCAATAAGTGTCGTCAATCACAGAACAACTACACTGACCGACTGCATACGGAAGGGTATAAAAACTCGTTATGGTCAAATTGGACTGTCAGTGAAGCTACCTATGGTACGAACCAATGGTCAGATACAAAGCCAGGTAGGTTCTGTAGGAAGTTCCTGAAATTCCCTGCCCGGTGCTTTTAGTTCTACCGTGAACACAGCTTGCAATCACTAGCAAAGTTACTAGTTAGTGCACACAAACCTTAATAAATGAAGGGTTGAGATCATTCCGGTTAGCAGTATCACCGTGTATTGACCTCGCAAGTAGTCAGTTACCGAAACGTCGCCATTTCGTCAAAGTTCATGCCCACCGGAAACAGACGACTGTCAATGGTGCGTCGAAAGTTCACAGTAGTGAGACCACCTCGTGGTGAGATCCTCCTGAACAACGAGATGACCGATCAGGTTCCATAAAGCTTAATTTTATGTCCTCCATTTCTCATAACGATATGACGTTCTGCCTAACGTAAAACGAGCAAAATCAGTTACTGATAACAGTAGTATTGGTATCAAACATACGTACGGTAATAGAAATGGAAAACAGTGTTCTTAAAAGTATTATTCAGTGGTTTTTTCTGAGGGTCTCATTCTGTTTCCGAATAGCAACAGATTCTATTCAGTAGATCTAGAGGTACGTTACCAATCAATAGAACAATTGGCAAGGAAATTAGTCCCTGTAGATAAGTTAACACTAAGGAACGGATTTTCGAGCTCGTATAACTTCCTTTGGGCACATTTGCACGACGAATCACCGAAAAATCTTGACGAGGCACCAGTCAGTAAGTTGACGTATTTTCCATACTAACAGTAATTGTCATATGGAATAACGTTCTTGGGTAAATAAACGTCTGGGAGAGATCGAGGGAGGCGGGGAAGTTTTTAACGTACTAGACTCGCGTTCTGGAGGACGGCAATTCAAATCCGCCTCCGGTCATTCAATTTAGGTTTTTCGTAATTTCCCTAAATCGCACCAGGCAAATGCCGCGGTAGTACCTTCGAAAGGACGTGGCCGACTTCATTCCCCATGATTGACACAATCCGAGCTTGTGCTTCGTCTCTAATGACCTCGATGTGGACGCGACGTTAAACCAAACCTAAATTCCCTCCTTCCTCAGGAAGAAAGCGGGTTTGTTCACTGCAGTTCCAAAGGAACAAAGACGTAGACGATTGCAATACCAGAAGAAAAAGACGTTCGTTACCCCACATTAAACATGTCTTCCACACTAAATGGACGTGTATAGTGTTGCCACGAACATTTTTGATGACTTACTCCGTAGTATACAATGACTGACGAGAACTAGGTTAAATCTGAAAACTTACTAAAAAGGTTCCTCCTAGACATCCTATTCCATGCTCCTGAGCGATTGGTGGCCGTTTCCACAGCCAGCCTTCCTCAGCAGTTGCTCGTAGAATAGAGTGAGGTTTCACAATCTTCAGCTGGTGTGCTGTGATGTAGAAGGCTATACCCCGCTAGTACACACAGGACTCACCATAAAAATTCATACCTGTCAACATGTAGTTCTAACACCAATCCATTAAATAAGCGCACACACAAGTTACTTATCACGTCAGATCACCTCTATAATTTAGATCCTATCTTTTGGCAGTCTTGCTATTCCTACAAAGTTCACGTTACACTTTGCATCACTTTCTGCCCTGACCTACATGGTATAGGGAAAAACCAGTAGCACGATGACTGCCGCACGCATTCGGCAAAAGATTATATGTACTGAATAGTTTCTACATTAAAATTTTGGTTAGAGATCTTCGTTAAAATTTGTTCAGTTTGTATAAAACGAACAATCCGCAACTTCCCTCACACACGGAAATTGTACACACATGACTATAGCTGCAGCGAAGCTTAGCAAGTCGGACTAAAATTTTCTCGCAAAGTGAACCTAAGCTCAATTCTGAGGATATTAGTTCCCAGCTGGCATCACCCACTTTCCTGCGGCATTGGTCACAATATTGCACCGTTCCATTGCTGCTAGGTGTGACGTTGCGTTTGGTCCATCCACGGTCAGAATTTCACTTCCAATCTGGTCGATTCTTGTGAGCAAATCGTCGAAATAGCGAACTGTTCACCTCCCTTCATTTTCGGAGTACATCAACTTTTCACCGTATCGCACCGGAACTGTATGTCAGAACAGATTGTGTGTTCGATAATTCAATGGGCAACTCACATTGTGCAGGTCTCAAACTGGACGATGTGTGTGCCAATATAATACGATAATACAAACACAGTTGCATAAGTTTCCCTGTGCCGATCACCTTTCAATAATGGATTTCGTGTAGCTTTTTGGACCATTGAAGAGTTGAGTCTTCTTGAAGAAATGGTTCTTCACGTTTTACCGAGATGAGGCCCCTGCTTAGGCAGTGAACTCCCACTGCGGAGGACAATAACTTTTGTGCCGTCTCGTTGTCACACTCGGCTTGTACCATGGGAAGCAAGGAGAGGATGTTGTTCGGTGGCTCTTTCTATAACACAACTGCATGCGTGTGTTAAATGCTTTCTTTATTCATAAGACGTTAACTAAGATAGTCGAAGTGTTGTGGTACAAGATCTTCTACAATAGTCCACGTTAGCCTCAGTGCTGGTCAAGTACAAGTCGCACTGTGCACACCACTCAGTCTCTCAGGCAGCTCAGCGCAGCCGTCACAGGATGACTGTCAGGGCCCTATGGTCCTCTTCGGCGATCTGAATACCGGCGGTCGAGAGGGCGATAGCGGCGCGTCGTTTGCAAGGCTGTCGTTGACCTCTCTCATGATAGGGTCGCCTTCTCGGTTGCCTGCTATCGATTTACTCGCAACCTCTTAGCTGGCCAGTGTGTTGGCGACAGCTTCGCCGTATAGTCCTTGTGGTTATTGGGACATCAGGGTTTCTCTCTTCCTCCCTTCCTCCCGCTTGAGTCCAGATGTATGTACCAAGAGGTTGGATTCGTCAGGGGGACGCCTCAGTGATAGTTGCGAAGTAGCTGTCCCTGCAAGATTTGTAATCGTTAATTCACAGTCTCAGCACAGTACACAGTTGATTGAGGCATTTCCAGATTTCCCATAACTGTTGACTATGTCTGTCTTGCATTGAGCTTGGCAGGATTGCAAACTATAAAAGGTTATATTCTGTTGTTTCCTCATGCTGCGACATCATTTTTTGTGGATTAATGTAATTTCGTTAAACTTGGCTCGTAGATGTCTCAGGTTGGAGCTGTACAGTGTCTGCTGTACGCTCTGATAAGTCATCAACTGGACTGGCGATACTGTAGTCATATGGTCGAGGGTAGCCGCATACTGCGAATTAAAGGTTGTTAATCACAAGTCAGGGAAATCACAATAACAACATACGCTACAGGCCATATTTTATATCGTGATTGATATCATCGTATCGTGGAAATCTTCCACCACATTTGCGCAAGAGCTTGTTGGCTGTAACCATTGTTCGAAACTGTTTCCACTCTTTTCTCTCCAGAACCTGAACTGGTTTAATCAGCAAGATAAAGCTACTGAATGGTGGTCCTTCATGAAGTAAAATTATTCATGCTTGCAAGAATGTCACACGTGCAACTCAGATAGCAGCATAGTGACGGTAGTCTCCAGTTGATATACTCAGATTTCCAAGTGCGTTTGGACACCAGCTGTCCTGACCCCACACCCAGATCAGTAAAGTAATCCATGTATAACGTGTCTCACGGTCTGACACTGAATTCATAACCGCAACCTTGTTCAGAATCTGACGCTTGGCTGCACTTCCGATGGCGAAAATCACAAATCTCGCAGCCCAACATGCACTCGCATCAAATAAAACCCAAGTCAGTCCTCTCTCCGCTGGCCATAATTTGTGCCCTCCCCTAGCATTTCACGAGCCCCAAGCGGCAAGCTAACCACCACCACGCTCACCCATGTCACCAAACTCCAGCCGCCATGCCTGCCCTACTGATACTACAGTTAATTTACGTATGTTACATGAAACACCAATACTACTTTCAGAAGTAACAGTAGGATCTACAGCACGAAGGGAAAGCGTTTCTCAGTTCCAATCAAATACCGTCAAGGTTGTGTTCAATAAATGTGATACTTGGAAATGAATTGGAACATACTCAGTATTTTCCTAAGGCACATTTGACGCAGACAGTTACCTCAGGAAATTCAATAATGTGGGTGCCTACTCCTGACAGAGGCTATTGTACAGTGTCATTATCCGATGCGGTGACTGTTACGACCCGACGAAACCAGCCCCAGGGGACTCGCAAGAGTTCGTCCACTTCGCGCTTGACCACCACGGGGCGCCAGTCTTTGCAGCGTCTTTTCCCGTCCATGCTGCGTGTCTGTCCTGTTCGGGACGATGGCTGGGATCTTCTTGGAAGTGTTTCGCATATTCAGTAGCAGATACCAGTACAGTCTCTTCAGACTTTCGTTCTTTCTTTCTTCCGTTCCACTACCTCTATCCTCCTGTCGCTTCGCCGTTTGAGGTTCCTCGTTTTCTTCCTCCTGCGCTCCTGAAAGCCAGCCCACGCGTCTGACGCGTAGCAGGTGACTGAGTAACAAACAATTCCAAGTCACGGGCTGACAGGTAGGGTTCGGAGGTACCCCCGGTAAAGATCACGCCAAGGCAGAGGTGGTTGTCTGAGCCGTTACTTTCCTAAATTGCCGAATGATCCCTCGGTGAAGATTTCTGGAGGTGTGACCTGAAATGTGAACGATCACATTAGGTAGATGCGCCGCTTTGAGGGAGCCCTCAGTTGGAAGAAGCGTGTCATCGGGGACGGTGACAATCATCGCGGATTGTCTCGCACTGAATCACTTTTCTCACCGTCAGTGTCTACCAAAGGTAAACAGAATGAGACTAACGATTCAAAGATCCTCGCAGCTATACTACGCTTTCTCTTGGTTTCACGTACTGAAGACAGGCAGTCCGCTGCGACAGTAAATCAGTTCATTATTCAGAAAGGTCAGTGTAATTGCTTCCCCTGAGAAATACTGCTCTCGTTTACGAAATGGCTTTTTGCTTTTGGAGACAACTTCCGCTTCTCAAGCACAAAAACTGTCTACAGCTGTATTCGTCCATGGCTATCCTCTTCATGTCGAGGCCCATGGAACGCTGAATTCTTCCCATGGTGTTTCTTACGCTCGGCTGCTCGATGGTCTGACTGAGGGAGAAATCGAAACGTACCTCTGATCAGTGTGTCACAGCAGGTGGGGGGGGGGGGGGGGGTGAGGGGAGGGTTACAACACATAAGAGCAATCTTACCACAACAAGCCGGGAACTCGATAATACAAACGGCAGAACATCATGCCTCCAGGGACATCGCCTCACCGCCCTTCTGGACGAGTCGTAACCGAAACCGCGACGAGGCGTGGCTTCTCACCTCAAAACAGCTCAACGCACGATACAATCCCACACGCAAAACGCGACCGTCCACGTGGACCACATGCCAGCAACTGCCTGTACGCTGGTACCTCCTCTCTCTCTCTCTCTCTCTCTCTCTCTCTCTCTCTCTCTCTCTCTCTCTCTCTCTCTCTCTCTAAAAGCCGCCAGCGATCGCACACTAAGCAGCGTGACCCCCTCTGGTGAACGGAAGGAGAGCACAAGTCAATCTGGGCAGAGAAAACATTTCCGGGATGTTGGCGTGAAGCCACCGTCAAACCCATACGTAAGCACGGTAGGGGCAAAAACCTTCCTTCCAGCTACTGCCCCATCTCACCAGCTTCATTTGCAAGGTAATGTATCGTATGACACATGCTCAGCTGGTGTGGTGGCTCGAATCTCACAATTTACTGAAGAACGCACAGTGCGGATTTCCAGCGAGGCATTCTGCAGTTCACCATCTCGTAAACTTGTCCACCCATGTCGTGAATAGTTTTCTGAGGAAATACCTCACTGTGGCCGTATTTTTCGATTTGGAAAAGGCGTATGACAGGTGCTGGAGAACTGGTATCCTCCGTACTCCTTACATGTGGGGATTCTGTGGCCGCCTGCCATGTTTCCTTCGGGGATTTTTACAAGACCGAGTTTCTAAAGTGCATGCGGGTTTTGCCTTGTCGGACACCTTTATCCAGTAAAACAGTGTGACGCAAGGTTCCGTCCTGAGTGTCGTTCTTTGCTATCGCCATTAATTCTACAGTGGCCTATCACCTGCCGACCATTTCCGGCTCCCTTTATGTTGACGATTTTGCCATCTATAGTACTTCTCCATGGACCTGTCCCGCTGAGCGGCGTATTTAGCGATGTCTGCATCGTCTCTCCTGGCGCATCGACAATGGCTTTCGCTTTTCCACTGAGAAAACCGCCCATGAGTTTCTAGCGATGGAATTTCTCTGATCGTCTTTACATCTTTGGCCTGTTGCCCTTCCGTTCATTGAAACTACGAAATTTCTGGGCTCATGCTCGAGAGGAAACTCTTGCTCCTGCCATGTGTCTTACCTGGCAGCCCACTGTATGCGGTTAATCAACGTCCACGTCCTCTATGGTACGTCTTAGGGTGCCAATGGAACCACCCTCCTCAATTTGTACAGATCCCTTGCCCGTTCGAAACTAGACCATGGGTTCTATTTCTATGCGTCCACACGCCCATACCTCTTACGCAGTCTCAACACCACCCATATTCGTGGCATCTGTTTGGCCAAAGGCGCCTTTTACACCAGCCAGGTTGAGTCTGTGTGCTGAAGCTGCAGAACTACCCCTGTCTTCCTGCCGTGACTCTAAACAGGTATGCATGTCGTTAGAGTGCTATGTATAGCCAGAAAATAAACTTTTTCAGCCTTCAGTTGCAAGGTAATTTTTACTCGATTACCTAGGTTTCGATTCCAGTAATGAAATCTTCTTCAGAACCTATAAATTAAACCACATACGGACATACATTACTCACTAAAAAGCATTATCAGTCTAATGATTGAATAATAAAGAAATCGTGATACTTAAAAAAAATTAATTATTTTGAGAGCCAAACACTGGCCATGTCACAGATCAAAAATTAAAACAATAAAGACGCATAATCATAAGATTACGTCTGTCAAAATTAAAACGATTAAGGCGAACGTAGACGGAGCTACGCCGGCCAGAAATAAGGGCCACAGGTGAGCGGCTCGGAAACTATGCGTCGCGAGCAGTTTCGCGGCGAGGCTCGGCCGCGGCCAAGCGCATGCGCGAGCGCAAGCTCAGGCGCGAGAGACGAACTGTCTCAAAATTACTTAGAGCAAATATACATATAAATAAAATGTGACTGAAAGCCGTCTTACAAAAGGACAAACCTATCTATTGGTATAGCAACATTAAACAATTTACCTGAGAACAAACTACAAAGCAAAGGTATAAAGAAATTTTTTTTCCATGTAAATATTACAGTAAGAGGGCGAAGCCCCGCTACAGTGACTAAAAATTAGTGTCGAAACTATGCGTGCTAAGCATAAAATGTCTTTAACATAAAAACGCCGTAGCAACTATGTGCCATTACCACGCATATAACGAAATACAAAGACACACATGTACAATCGCACTATAATAAAGGGACAAAGCAGATAGGGAAACAGCATCGGCCATTCGAAGCGGACTGTGGGTCAACTCCACTGGAGTAAAGGTTGAAATCCTTCAAATAACTTCTATTTTTTTTAGATGCAGCTGATCTTTAAGTTGTCTCTATCAATATTAAGATGTTTAAAAATTTGCAATTCGAGGGTGTCCAGCGTACATCCCTTAACTTCATTATGCAAAAGCTCTGCGTCTTTTAGAGGCCTGGGAGCATGCGCCTTTTGGACCAGATGGTCAGCAAATGTAGATCCTAGAGTTCCATCACCGCTTTTTGTCGGCAGATGCTCTTTAAACCTAACAGACAGGGCCCTTCCTGTCTGGCCAATGTAATAAGGACGACATTCAGCACACGTGATTTTATACACACCTGACAGCGATGATTTATCATTACCTTTATCCAGAGAATGAACTAAATTCTTTTTGAAGTTGTTGGTGGTAAAGTACGAAACTTTACACCCTAGTTTTTTAATAAACGACCTACCTTATAGGTTATGTTACCTATAAAGGGAACTGATGTGTGTTTCGTTGCCTGGTGTTGATTGTGAGTACCTGAACTGGAAAGGGTGGTAGGCTTCTTTCGTGTTTTTTTTTGTTGTTGAACAACTGTCTCACTATACTGCGATTATATCCATTATTCTGAGCGATGCTTTCGAGGACTTTTAATTCGTTCTGTAAGTTGACTGGCGAAAGCGGAATGGAAAGGGCTCGATGGATACTAGAGTGAAAAAAGGCCATTTTATGGGCCTGAGGTTGGGTGGAATCAGCTGGGATGATGTCGGAATAGGTTGCTTTCCGAAAAATTTCGAAATCTATTTTGTTGCCAATAATGGATAGTCAGATCGAGATAGTCTAAGGTCCTTTCAGCTGTCTGATTTTCTTGCGTGAAACAATTTTTTTCATGGAGGTTATTGAAAGTGGCAAGTAAGTTCTAGCTTTTCATGGGAACCTTCAAACACAAACAGCAAGGCATCTACATATCTCGCATAGAATATTATTTGCCAAATCTGGATAATTCCGAAAAACATCTGCTCCATTGAGTTTATAAAAATGACACGATACCAGCTAACGGGCTGCCCATAGCTAGACCACAGGGTTGCGAATATATTTTATTATTGAAAGAGAAATAATTGTACTTCAGGGTGGTGTGTAACAGAACCATTAGTTCATCGATCTCAGGGGCAGATAATTTTTTATCGTATCGCAAATTGGTTTCTATAATGTCCATCGTCTGTTCAACAAGTACATTAGTATATAAATTTTTAATATCAAATGATAGGAGTTTCGTGATGTTAGAACAGGCTAAAGTTTTAAGTTTGTTGGCCACGTCTACCGAAATTTTGACGGAGAAATCTTTTTCAAACACAAAATTCTGTTTAAATTTACGGTGTAGGAACCTAGCTAGTTTGTGGTATGCACTTTTGGTACCGTCAACGATCGGACGGATAGGATAAGAAATTTTATGAACCTTAAACTGGCTTCTCAAAATAGGTGGTTTCTGATTAATGTTTATAAGGCATTTTTTATAAAGCTCGCCGATTAACTTTTTTGTACTGCTAAGAGCCGACCTTATCTCGTTTTGGATCACGGGTGTGGGGTCCACCTCGATTGGCACGATGCCATTTTCCTCAAACATTTCCGTTTTACGGATGTACTCGCTTTTGTGGGCGATAATTAGGAAATTGCCTTTGTCGGCCTTAGTTATCAGTGCTTCATTATTTTTAAGCTTAAGATTAGTGCTCTTCAACGTTTGATGTACAGTAGAAACAGGATTTTGAACAGAGTAATCTTTTTGGACAATTTTACAGGCGTCATAAGCTATTCTTGTTTGTTCTAAAATAGCAAAAAATACGCAATCAAGCCCAACTTTGAGGTCGACAATTAAATTTTCTACACTTTGAGAAGTACATTTAGGTTGTACATTAAACTTGAAACCTTTACATAAAAACCCGTTCTCAGCTTCGGAGAAACAAATATTAGTCTTATTCACTATGCGTTCGTAAAATTTGGTTAGGGCGGCCGCCCCATTACATGTTACGAACGCCAGAAACCTCAACACAATTTTCTAATTTGGCTAGCTTTCTTTCATGTCTAACACTAATTTCGGTTTTACGGTTTGCTAACCATAATCTAATATGCATCCAAAAAGAATCAATTTGAAAATTAAATGTAGAAAATTTTTGAACGTTCAAGATACAGTTCATAAGCTGCTTCATTCAGGCTGTCTTTCTTGGAGTAAAACTCAGCACTTCCTTCATTTAAAATATGGTGTAAGAGTTTCCTTTTAAGACCAAACTTCGGTACTAATATAGCCTTTTACAAAATCAGGTACTACATTTGACAGCTTGGATTGCTTAATGAAAGATATTGCCATACCTGTTTTCAGTATTTTATACACTGTCCAAATATCTGTTAGCTGCTTTACTCGTCTTGGCAGGTACAAATTTACAAATCTTTAACATATTGCAGCGTGTCAGCAACAGAAAATAATTTTTGCAGCCTTCAGTTGCAAGGCAATTTTTACTCGTTTACCTAGGTTTCGATTCCAGTAATGGAATCTTCTTCAGGACCTATAAATTAAACCACATATGTACATATATTACTAATTTTTTATTTGTGACATGGCCAGTGTTTTGTAAGTATCATGATTTCTTTATTCAATCATTAGACTGATAATGCTTTTTAGTGAGTAATATATGTCCGTATGTGGTTTAATTTATAGGTTCTGAAGAAGATTCCATTACTGGAATCGAAACCTAGGTAAACGAGTAAAAATTACCTTTCAACTGAAGGCTGAAAAATTGTTTATTTTCTGTACATTTCACAGTTGCTGACACGCTTCAATATGTTAAAGATTTGTAGAGCTATGTATAGCCACTCATCCTACGCCGCCTCCTTCGATGATCCCTTTGGTCGCCAGTATGTGGTGCGTCCCTGTTCTGTTACCTCCTGGAGCCCGCTTTCGGCACTTGCTAGGGCGGCTTAACTTCACACTACCTGCAACTTTACAGGAGGGTGTGAACGCTGCACCACCTTGGTTTGGTGAAGAGGCTCATGTTAACCTTGACCTCCATTCGTTTCCGAAGGACGCTACTCCAGCCTCACTCTATCGCCTTCAGTTTCACAACCGTCGCATGTAACTTCACGATAGTACCTTTGTATACACTGATGGTTGTTGGACTGACTGTGGGATTGGGTGTACCTTCATTAGCACCCGTGTCTTTCGATATAGGATTCCAGGAAATTGCTCAGTATATACAGCCGAGCTCTTCGCCCTGTATCAGGCCACGGAGTACATCCGCCGACACAGCTTCTTCGGTTGTGTCCTCTGCTCAGACTCTCAGCGCCTTTGAAAGTCTACGTGCGCTATACAGCGCCCATCCCCTAGTGCAGTGGGTCCTGGAAAACTGTCACTTGTTCACCATTAGTGGAGCCACTGTGATGTTTCTGTGGGTTCCTGGTCATGTAGGTGTGCCAGGAAGAGGGGTCGTTGGCGCTGCTGCCACGACAGCAGTCCTCGGTACCTCAGGCCGCTTGTTCCTATATTCCCTCCGATGATCCCAGTGTTGCCGTCTGTCAGTTCCTGGTCTCTTTGGCATCCGTTCACGGGAATAAGCTCCAGGTTATTAAACCACTCCCAGCGCCTTGGCCGACCTCAGGCCCTGTTGCTGGGAGGTCACTTCAACTAGGTTGCGTATAGGGCACTGACATACTAGCTGTCGCCACTTAAGTTCTAATTTACTGACGTAATGCCCATTTTTTAACCGTTTACGTTCCCGCTTGGGTATGCCGTTGGAGCTATCGGCAGTTTTAGCAAATAGGTGCGGACTGTCGAGTGCCTTTCAGTTTTTATCCGTCTTAGCAATATGGCGAAGAACACGTAATTTCCAGCTCAGGCCTACGTTGCCCTGTGGCGTACGATAGACATTTCTCCACATCACTGTTTATAGCAGCCTTCCCTTCCGTCGATTCGTTTGGTGTGTAGTCGTTTTTAACTCCTCAGTGTCTTCCTGTTCTACATATGAGACGGGCGCGTGTGACCCTTCATGGTTTTTACTCTGTAAAACAAAACCAAACAAAAACCTAGTGAAACGAAGGCGGCTGATAACTGAAACACCCCTCCTGCGGGTTCGGGGGTTAGAAAAGGCCCGCGGTATTCCTGCCTGTCGTAAGAGGCGACTAAAAGGAGTCTCAAACGTTTCGGCCTTGTGATGGTCCCCTCTCGGGTTTGACCTCCATCTTTCTAAATTCTTCCGAAGAGCGAGCCAATTGGGGAAGGGCGCCTTACATCGTGCACTGTATCCGTCGTGCATCGAGACCTTTAGCCGGCTTCCTCATCGTTCCAATGGTGTCCAGCTCGTTATCCATCTCTTGGGCGAGGATACGTCCCTGGGTGCGATTACCACGCTGCACTGTTGCTTTTAGCTGCGACGACGACCTTGGACATTTATGCACCTAAGATCCAGCACAGTAGTCAGTCGGTTGTGGTGGGGACGCCATGTACCCTGTTGGTTGTAGCCCCCTGACAACACAGGGATCGCTCTACTGATATATGAGCCGTTTACTCCCCATGTATGCGAAGGAGTAGATGCCCGTCTCCCTGGGCATCAGGACTCCCGACAATGGCCATCCTGTCAGGTGGCCCTTGCTGTGGCTGGGTGGCGCCCGTGGGGAGGGCCTTTTGTCGGAGTAGATGGTATCAGGGCGGATGTCCCGCAATGAAGCGTGGTACATCATCTCTTGCTGGTGGCCAGCCACCAGCAGTCTTTAAGCGTTCGAGGGCTCATTTTAAACCTAACGTTTATGACCCCAAATCGTTCCCATCCCTGGCCACACTGGAAGGAACGAAAGGAAACGAATGACAGTGAAACATATTCGCCCCGGTATCTCGTCTGTGCCAGAGCTGATGGGGAATCCTTTCTATCCGTGAAGCCTCAGTTCTTTGTAGAGCATTTAGAGGACAAGTTTTGGGAGGTGCAGGGCTTGTCCAAAATGCGCTCTGGGTCAGTTTTGATAAAATCAGCATCCTCCGCCCAGTCATGCAGGTTGCTTTCTTGTGACAAGTTGGGGGACGTTAACGTTACCATCCCCCCCAGGGGATCCACTACTCTTTTGTGGATACGTGCGTAGCGAGCACGGGACCTCGAGCTAATGTGGCCCTCCTTCCTTTCCGGGCTGCATACCCTCCCTTTCCGCATCCATCCCCGTCCCCCATCTTGGCTCCCCCCCCCACCCCCCCCCGCCATCACCCCTGGCTCTTTCCTTCCCTTTCTCCCCCTCTGGGAGAACGGTTTGTGCCTACGTCCGGAGACGGACGCTCGAAACTGTTACAAATTCCTTGCTTTCTACACTTGCAAGTCCCCCCAGGGGGTCCACAACTCTTTCGTGGATACGTGCGTGGCGAGCACGGGGCCCCGAGCCATTGCAGCCTTCTTTCTCTCCCGGGCTGCATTTCCTTTCCCTTCCCCTCCTTTCCCCTCCATACCCCTTTCCCCTCGCCCTCTCCTCTCCCTCTATTGGTGTCCTTGCTTATGTTGGCCCCCGCTATCCTCCTGGTTCTGTTGGTTTTACACTCTGGCTTTGTTGCGTAATCATCTCCTCCTTTTGGCATTCCTTGGTCCCCCTCTGGGGTTTGACCTCCATTCCAAAATTTCTCTTTCCGTAGTGTGAGCTATTTGGGGAAGAGCACCTTACCTAGTGTCTCCGACGTGTGCCCTCCTAGTATATTCCACCTTTTCTTCTACGTCGTTGTCTGATGCTAGGGTGCATAGCCAGCACTGTAGCCAGCCCGTGTGGTGGGGTCGCTATGTACCCTTTTGGTTGAGCCCCCTGAACACACAGGGATCACACTTCTGATACCTGAGCTGTGACCTCCTCATGCATGCCTTGGAGTGGTTGCTCGTCATCCTGGAGCATCGGAACTCCCGGCAATGGCCGCCGTGCCAGACGGCCCTTGCTGTGGCTGGGTGGCGCCCGTGAGGAGAGCCCCTGATCGGAGTGGGTGGTATCAGGGCGGACGCTATGCAGATGAAACGCATAAGGGTCCAAACCTCTGGCCGCTCTTCTGCGGCCGTCTCTCTGCGTGGTACTGATTCCTCAAGTGCTGCTTCTCTTGCCCCTTCGGCCTTCCCTTCCGTGGCTACCCCCTGGGAGGAGGGTCAGGCCCGTCGTCTAGGGGCAAAACCTTTCCCCCATTATCTAGTTTGCACCAGGACTGATGGAGATACTTTCACCGGTGTCAAACCTTTATTCTTTGTGGAACACATTGAAGACAAGTTCGGCGAAGTGGACTCCCTGAGCAAGATGCGGTCGGGTTCATTACTGATAAAAACTGCTTCGGGTGCCCAATCTGCGGCCCTTCGTGCCTGTACCCATCTTGGCACAATTCCCGTGTCCATTACCCCTCACCAGTCTCTAAATATGGTACAAGGTGTAATTTTCCACAGAGACCTCATCCTACAAACTGATGAGGAACTTCGGGACAATCTCGGACGGCGGGGTGTTCACTTTGTTCGGCGTGTTCAGAAGGGTCCTAAAGATAATCGTATTGATACTGGTGCCTTTATCCTGGCCTTTGAAGGGGATACCGTTCCTGAGAAAGTTAAGATTATGGTCTATCGCTGTGATGTGAAGCCGTACATCCCACCTCCTATGCGGTGTTTTAAGTGCTTGCGTTTTGGCCACATGTCTTCTCGCTGTACCCAGGACCCTCTCTGTGGTGACTGTGGACGTCCACTCCATGAGGGGAGTCCCTGTGTTCCCCCTCCTGTATGTGTAAATTGTCATGGTAGTCATTCTCCACGTTCAGCAGATTGCCCAGTCTATAAGAAAGAAAAAAAGATACAGGAGTATAAGTCCCTTGATCGTTTAAGCTACACAGAGGCCCGTAAGAAATATGCACGATTGCACCCTGTGTCCATGACATCTAGTTACGCCTTGGTTACATCTTCATCCCTTCCTCCCCCTTCCTTACCCCCGTCCCGGACCCCTCTCCTTCCCCCCTCCCCTGCGGCTCCCACACCTTCTCCTCTGGGCGCCGCTCCCCCTCCCCAGCCGGAGAAGTGTCCCACTCCTTCGGCGTCTGCCGGTCAAGGGCGCCTCTCCCGGGATGCCCCTTCCCGGCACCTTCTAGGTCAAAGGTCTGCTGCAGCGCGGCGACCGCGAGAGCCGCGGTCTATCGGCCCCCAGGTCGCCCGGTCTCTTTCTGTTCCTGATCTTGCTGCAGCTGGCTCCATTATGCCACACAGCCCTCCTCGATCTCAGCCTGAAAAGAAGAAGAAACATAAGTCCCGGGACAAAGAGCCTCTGGTGTCACCGGAGGTCCCTTCCCCGGCTTCACAACCGGATTCTGACCTGTCGTTTATGGATGTCGCCCCCTCCTTGTCGGTGACAAGTGGGGACCCGGCGGTATGACTGGATTTAGCGTGTTCAGCCCTCATTTAAACCATCGTTCTGTGGTTCTCCAATGGAATTGTAATGGCTACTATCGTCACCTTCCGGAATTGAAATCCCTTCTTTCGTCCTACTCAGCAGCTTGTGTGGTTCTCCAGGAATCTCATTTTACTGATGCTCACTCACCGACCCTCCGTGGGTTCCGTGTTTTCTGTCGAAATCGGGTCGGACCCTTGCGGGCTTCTGGTGGCGTTTGTACGTTGGTCCGTACAGACATTGCTAGCACGTGGATTCCTCTCCAAACTACATTGTAAGCAGTTGCTGTTAGGGTCCACTTAGACTCTGCAGTCACAGTATGCAATCTTTATCTCCCTCCTGACAGGACTCTTACACCTGCTGCCTTAACCACCCTTCTTCAGCAACTTCCTCCTCCCTTCCTCCTCCTTGGGGATTTTAATGCTCATCATCCTTTGTGGGGCAGTGCCTTTCCATCTAGACGAGGTCTTCTTATCGACCAATTTATTGCAGACCACGACCTGTGCCTTCTTAATGATGGCTCCCCTACTCATTTCAGTGCTGGTCATGGTACCTTTTCTGCCATTGATCTTTCTCTTTCTTCTCCCTCTCTCCTCCCTTCATTACACTGGTCGCCACACGACGACCTTTGTGATAGTGACCATTTCCCGTTGATTATCACGCTCCCTTCCCGCTCCCTGATGGAGAGGTTACCTCGTTGGTCTTTCCACCGCGCCGATTGGCCTCTATATACTGCACAGGTCGAGTTTTCTCCCTCTTTGTCGGGTTGTATTGATGACGTCCTACGTGACGTGTCTGACGCGATTGTTCGCGCTGCTAACCTTGCTGTCCCGCGCTCATCTGGACAATTTCGTCGTCGGCAAGTCCCGTGGTGGAGTACGGCCATTGCCATTGCCATCCGTGATCGCCGTCGAGCTTTGCAACACTTTAAGAGGCACCCATCTGTAGCCAGCCTTTCTACCTTTAAGCGCCTTCGCGCTAAAGCCCGTTATTTAATCAAACAGAGCAAGCGGATATGTTGGGAACGATTCGTTTCTTCCCTTGGTTCCACTGTCCCTCTGTCACGGGTATGGGCTACACTTCGCTCTCTCCAAGGTTGCCATCGGCAGTCCACCCTCCCAGGCCTTCACCTCCCAGATGGCATTTGTACGGACCCATTAGTTCTCGCAGAACATCTTGCGACCCATTTTGCAGTGGCATCAGCGTCGGCCTCCTATCCAGCTGCTTTCCTTCATCAAAAACAGCAGGCTGAAGCGATCACCTTATGTTTCACCACTTGTGAGTCAGAATCTTACAACGAACCTTTCACTGAATGGGAATTTCTTTCTGCTCTATCTGCTTCTCATGATACGGCTCCTGGCCCAGATTCCATTCATAACCAGCTGCTTCAACATCTCAGTGCTCCACAACGGCACCATCTTCTTCGGGTGTTTAACCGTATCTGGCTCCAGGGTGACTTCCCTTCTCAGTGGAGGGATAGCATTGTGGTTCCTGTCCTTAAGCCTGGTCAGAACCCCCTATCTGTTGACAGCTATCGGCCAATTAGTTTGACCAATGTTGGTTGTAAGTTACTTGAACGGCTGGTAGCCCGTCGGCTCACTTGGGTCCTCGAATCTCGGGATCTATTGTCCCCTTACCAGTGTGGCTTTCGAGAGGGACGATCTCCAATCGATCATTTGCTTCGCTTGGAATCCGCAGTTCGGCAGGCTTTTTCCCAGCGCCGCCATTTGGTTGCAGTGTTTTTTGACCTTCGCAAGGCCTATGACACGGCCTGGCGCCCCCCCCCTGCGGGTCCGGGGATTAGAATAGGCCCGCGGTATTCCTGCCTGTCGTAAGAGGCGACTAAAAGGAGTCCATCCCCCTCACGGGGGTAGTTCGCGCCTGCGTCCGGAGACGGACGGTTCCACGACCTATCATCGTGGTCCTTTTGGTTTTTTCACTTCTCGTTTCTTCCTTCCTTTTGTAGGTTCCTTTCTTTGCTCTTCTCAACCTCACTGTCTTCCTTACTCTTTCCCTTGCCTTCTCCTTGCCTTCTCATTGCTTTTTTCTCCTTGCCTTCTCATTGCCTTTTTCTCCTTGCCTTCTCATTGCTTTCTTCTCCTTGCCTTCTTATTGCCTTCTTCCCCTTGCTTTCTCATTGCCTTCTTCTCCTTGCCTTCTCTGGTCTCCGCCTCGGCGTTTGAGACAGTCTGTCCTCTTTCTCCCTCTCTCTCTTCTTTTTCCTCTTCTTCCTTCCTCCCTGTGCGTGCCTGAAGGCCGACCCACGCGTTCGCACGCGTAGCCGGTGACGGGGTAACGCGTAAGTCCCCGCCCTGGGTAGACATGTAAGGCACGCGCGTACCCCCTGGTAAAGGCCAGGCCCGGGGAGGGGTGATTGCCTGAGCTGATACCTTCTGACCATGCCGATTGGTCCCTCCGTCTGTTTCTCGGGAGGTGTGACCTGAGGTGTAAACATTCACCTAAGGCGGGAGCGCCCTCTGAGAGGGTCCCCACAAGGAAGGAGCGCGCCATCGGAGACGCTGGCAATCATGGGGGATTCCTCCGCAATGGATTCTACTCCATCTCTTTCGACTTCGACCCAAAAACGGAAACGTGACCAGCCAACAGTGACAAAAGTACTACCGCCTGCCCCACAGTTCCTCGTAGTTTCTCGAACTGAGGACGGAAAGGATTTTTCCTCTGTCAACCCTTTCGTTATTCAGAAGGGCGTAGATGCCATAGCCGGATCTGTCAAATCCTGTACCAGGTTGCGTAACGGCACCTTATTACTGGAAACTGAGAATGCCTTTCAGGCACAAAAACTGATTCGGGCCACCCTCCTGTACACGTTCCCTGTCCGGGTGGAGGCCCACCGAACTTTGAATTCGTCTCGTGGTGTGGTCTATACTGGCTCCCTCGACGGATTGACTGACGAGGAGCTTCAATCATTCCTCGCTGAGCAGGGCGTGACGGCTGTCCATAGGGTCATGAAAAAGGTCAACAATGACCTTGTACTGACCCGGACAATTTTCTTGACCTTCGATAGTGTTAAGCTGCCATCGCGCATCAAGGCGGGCTACGAGGTTATTTCTGTTCGCCCCTATATCCCGACACCTACGCGCTGCTACCAGTGTCAGCGTTCCAGTCACACTCGACAGTCTTGTTCCAATGCGGCTAAATGTGTCACCTGTGGCAGGGATGCCCATGAGGGTGACTGTCCACCTCCGTCTCCTCGTTGTGTGAACTGTCAGGGTGACCATGCAGCATCCTCCCGCGACTGTCCTGTCTATAAGGAAGAACGCTGTATCCAGGAAATTCGGGTCAAAGAGAAAGTGTCCACCTCGGCTGCTCGCAAGCTATTGGCTAGTAGGAAGCCCACGCTGCTCCCAGCGGGGAAATACAGTACTGTCCTCGCCTCTCCTCGGACTACCCGGGAGGTAGCAACCCAGACATGCGATCTGACCTTCAGCACCACGGTCGTCCGTTCGGCCAGTGCTAAGATCGCGCGGTCGACGTCTCCTCTTCCTCCCATCACCCCACAGACACGAGCACCTTCTTCAGCTTCTGCTAAAACGAAGACACCGAAGTCAGATGCACGGGCCTTCAAGAAGGAACCACCCCGTGCAGACTTCCTCCGTACCTCGACCTCACAGCCTTCGACCGGTACTTCCACTACACGTCCTTCCAAAAAGGCGCATAGGAAGCACAGTTCTCCTTCCCCGCCACGGCGCATTTCTTCTCTTGCGCCACCCAGCGGCTGCCGCCCCAGGCCGTCATCCGTTTCGCCTGGCCGCACCGCTGGTCGCCGTACATCTGGCCGTTCACTGGCGGAGGAAGCTCCCCCTCCCGGCCATCCTCCCGAGATGGCAGATGACCCTATAGACCCAATGGACGATGACTGTCCGCCTACTGATAGCGGCGGCAGTGCTCGCTCGAAGCCAGGCCCTAAGCGGCCTTCGAGGTGACCACTTCTCTCATCTTTCTTTTCTTACGATGGCACTTATTCACTGGAATATTCGCAGCATTCGCTCCAACCGAGAGGACTTGAAGTTGCTGCTCCGCTTGCACCATCCGCTTGTCGTAGCCCTCCAGGAAACGAAGCTACGCCCATGCGATCAAATTGCCTTGGCACACTACACCTCTGTGCGTTTTGACCTACCCCCTGTGGTAGGTATCCCAGCTCATGGAGGGGTTATGTTGCTGGTCCGGGATGATATTTACTACGATCCCATCACGTTGCACACCGGCCTGCAGGCAGTTGCCATCCGCATTACTCTCCCCACTTTTACGTTTTCCTTTTGTACCGTTTACACTCCATCGTCATCTGCCGTTACCAGGGCAGACGTGATGCAACTTATTGCTCAGCTACCTGCACCATTTTTGTTAACTGGAGACTTCAATGCCCACCATCCCCTTTGGGGCTCTCCAGCATCCTGCCCGAGGGGCTCCTTGTTAGCAGACCTTTTCAACCAGCTCGATCTTGTCTGCCTCAATACTGGCGCCCCTACTTTTCTTTCGGACACATCTCACACCTATTCCCATTTAGACCTCTCTATATGTACTCCCCAACTTGCACGCCGGTTTGAGTGGTATGCACTTTCTGATACATATTCGAGCGACCACTTCCCGTGTGTTATCCATCTCCTGCAGCATACTCCCTCTCCGTGCTCCTCTCGTTGGACCATCTCCAAGGCAGACTGGGAGCTCTTCTCTTCCAGGGCTACCTTTCAGGATCAAACCTTCACAAGCTGCGATCGTCAGGTCGAACACCTCACGGAAGTCATTCTCGCTGCTGCTGAATATTCCATCCCTCACCCTACTTCTCCTCCACGTCGCGTACCGGTCCCCTGGTGGACCGCAGCATGTAGAGACGCTTTACGTGCTCGTCGACGTGCTTTACGCACCTTTAAGCGCCACCCTACAGTGGCGAATTGTATTAATTATAAACGATTACGTGCTCAGTGTCGTCGTATTATTAAAGAAAGCAAGAAAGCCAGCTGGGCTGCTTTCACAAGCACCTTCAACAGTTCTACTCCTTCTTCTGTTGTCTGGGGTAGCCTGCGCCGGCTATCTGGCACTAAGGTCCACTCACCAGTTTCTGGCTTGAAGGTCGCGAATGACGTCCTTGTGGCCCCTGAGGCTGTCTCCAATGCCTTCGGCCGCTTTTTCGCCGAGGTTTCGAGCTCCGCTCATTACCACCCTGCCTTCCTCCCCCGCAAACAGGCAGAGGAGGCTAGGCCACCTGACTTCCGCTCCTCGAATTGTAAAAGTTATAATGCCCCATTCACCATGCGGGAACTCGAAACCGCACTTGGCCGATCACGGTCCTCCGCTCCAGGGCCTGATTCTATTCATATTCAGATGCTGAAGAACCTTTCTCCTGCGGGTAAAGGTTTTCTTCTTCGTACATACAATCGCATCTGGATTGAGGGACATGTTCCCGCATGCTGGCGCGAGTCTATTGTTGTCCCGATTCCTAAGCCGGGGAAGGACAAGCACTTGCCTTCCAGTTATCGACCTATCTCGCTTACCAGCTGTGTCTGTAAAGTGATGGAGCGAATGGTTAACTCTCGATTGGTTTGGCTGCTCGAGTCTCGACGCCTACTTACCAATGTACAATGTGGATTTCGAAGGCGCCGCTCTGCTGTTGACCATCTGGTTACCTTGTCGACCTTCATTATGAATAACTTCTTGCGGAAGCGCCCGACCGCGGCTGTGTTCTTTGATTTGGAGAAGGCTTACGACACCTGTTGGAGGGCGGGCATTCTCCGCACCATGCATACATGGGGCTTTCGCGGTCGCCTCCCTCTTTTTATTCATTCCTTTTTAATGGATCGACAGTTTCGGGTACGTGTGGGTTCTGTCCTGTCCGACACCTTTCGCCAGGAGAATGGGGTGCCACAGGGCTCAGTTTTGAGCGTCGCTCTCTTCGCCATCGCGATCAATCCAATAATGGATTGCCTCCCAGCTGATGTATCAGGCTCCCTTTTCGTGGACGATTTTACCATCTATTGCAGCGCGCAGTGTGCACGTGTCCTGGAGCGCTGTCTTCAGCGTTCTCTTGACCGTCTTTACTCCTGGAGTGTCGCCAATGGCTTCCGTTTTTCTGCCGAGAAGACGGTCTGTATTAACTTCTGGCGCTACAAAGAGTTTCTCCCACCGTCCTTACGACTCGGTCCCGTTGCTCTCCCAATCGTGGAGACAATCAAATTTTTAGGCCTTACCTTTGACAGGAAACTTAGCTGGTCTCCACATGTGTCATATTTGGCCGCCCGTTGTACCCGTTCTTTAAATGTCCTCCGTGTTCTCAGTGGTATGTCGTGGGGAGCGGATCGAACCGTCCTACTTCGTCTATATCGGTCGATCGTCCGCTCCAAGCTGGATTATGGGAGCTTCGTATACTCCTCTGCACGGCCATCCATCTTACGCCGCCTCAACTCCATACAACATCGGGGTTTACGACTTGCGATCGGAGCATTTTATACCAGTCCCGTAGAGAGTCTTCATGCTGACGCTGGCGAATTGCCACTCACCTACCGGCGCGATATACTGCTTTGTCGGTATGCCTGTCGGCTACTGTCAATGCCCGACCATCCGTCTTATCGTTCCTTTTTTGACGACTCTCTTGACCTTCAATACGGGTTGTATGTCTCTGCCTTGCTACCCCTGGAGTTCGCTTTCGTCGCCTCCTTCAACACCTTAATTTTTCACTCCCTGCAACCTTTCGAGTGGGCGAGAGCCGCACGCCACCTTGGCTCCAGGCTCAGGTCCGCGTTCACCTTGACCTCAGCTCACTCCCAAAAGAGGTCACCCCCAGTTCGGTCTACCACTCCCGTTTTTTGGAACTTCGTTCGAAGTTCATCGACATGACTTTAATTTATACAGATGGCTCTAAGACCAATGACGGGGTCGGGTGTTCCTTTATTGTCGGGGCACAAAGTTTCCAATACCGGCTCCATGGCCATTGTTCGGTCTTCACAGCTGAGCTCTTTGCCCTCTACCAGGCTGTTCTTTACATCTGCCGCCACCGACATTCTGCTTATGTCATCTGCTCAGATTCCCTGAGCGCCATCCAGAGCCTCAGTGATCCGTACCCGGTTCACCCTTTCGTACACCGGATCCAACGCTCTCTTCAGCAGCTGGTGGACGTCGGTACGCCGGTTAGCTTTATGTGGGTTCCTGGCCATGTCGGTATCCCTGGGAACGAAGCTGCAGATGCCGCGGCCAAGGCTGCGGTCCTCCAGCCTCGGACAGCTTCTTGTTGTGTCCCTTCGTCCGATTTTAGCAGGGTCATTTGTCGGCGCGTTGTGTCGCTGTGGCATGCCGATTGGGCTGCACTTACCGACAACAAGCTTCGGGCCTTAAAACCTCTTCCCGTGGCTTGGACGTCCTCCTCACGCCCTTCTCGGCGGGAGGAGGTCGTTTTAGCAAGGTTAAGAATTGGACACTGCCGGTTCAGCCATCGCCATCTGCTGACGGCTGCGCCGGCGCCGTTCTGCCCATGTGGGCACTTGCTGACGGTTAGACACATTTTAATGTCCTGTCCTGATCTTAACACACTGCGCCTCGATCTTAACCTGCCTAATACTTTCGATGCCATTTTAGCGGATGACCCACGAGCAGCTGCTCGTGTTCTTTGTTTTATCAATTTGACACACCTCGCTAAGGACATTTGATGATGTTTTTTAATCCTATGCCTGTCAGTCTGTCTTTTATTGTGTTTTCCCTTTTAGTTGTTGTTGTCAACTTGTGCCTCGCGGTGCATTCTTAGAGTAGTCAGGGCGCTAATGACCATTGAAGTTGTGCGCCCGAAAACCACAAAAAAAAAAAAAAAAAAAAAAAAAGGCCTGGCGCCATCACATCTTACTAACCCTTCATCAGTGGGGTCTTCGGGGCCCACTCCCGATTTTTATCCGCCAGTTCCTGATCCATCGGTCATTCAGAGTTCTAGTTGGTACTGCTTTTAGTTCTCCACGGACCCAGGAGACGGGCATCCCACAGGGTTCTGTCTTGAGTGTCCTTCTTTTCCTCATTGCTATCGATGGACTTGTGGCCTCTGTCGGTCCCTTGGTCGCCCCTGCCCTGTATGTGGATGATTTCTGCATTTGGGTTAGTTCCTCCTCGATGCCATCTGCAGAACGGCAGCTCCAGGTGGCTATACGGCGTGCCTCTGCATGGACCCTCTCACACGGGTTTCAGTTCTCTCCTTTAAAATCGCGGGTGGTCCACTTCTGTCGCCGTACTACGGTCCACCCTGATCCAGAGCTCTATCTCGCTGCACAAAGATTGCCTGTGGTTCCACAGTTTCGTTTCCTAGGTCTTCTTTTCGACAACAAGCTCACTTGGCTGCCCCATATCAGACTCCTGAAGGTAGGATGTTTCCGTAAACTCAATGTCCTTCGCTTCCTTGCCCACTCCTCCTGGGGTGCGGACCGTTCCCTCCTCCTCCGTCTTTATCGTGCTCTAGTTCTGTCACGTTTGGACTATGGTTGTCAAGTTTATGGTTCAGCTGCTCCTTCCACGCTGCACGTGCTGGATCCAGTCCACCATCGTGGTATCCGTTTGGCCACCGGTGCCTTCCCTACTAGCCCTGTTGATAGTCTCCTGGTTGAAGCTGGGATCCCTCCCCTTTCTGTTCGGCGGTCCCAGCTTCTGGTGTCTTATGCCCTTACTATCCGTTCTTCTCCCGCTCATCCTTCCTATTCTATCCTATTCCCAGACCATGGGCGTCGCCCGCCTGACTCCCGCCCTCGGGCGGGTTTACCGGTTGGGCTGCGCCTTGCGTCTCTTACCCGTGATTTTCGGCTTCCTTCTTTGTCCTGTCTTCCTCGCTCCCTCCCTTCCACCCCTCCTTGGTTAGTTCCTCGGCCTCGAATTCGGATGGATCTCCGCCGCGGTCCGAAAGATTCCATCCCCCCGGAGGTGTTCCGTTCCTTTTTCCGCCAAATTTTATGGGAGTTTCGGGATGCTGTTGTTTTTTACACTGATGGTTCTAAATCTGCTGATCATGTTGGGTATGCCTTCACGTCCTTTGTTGGAACGGAAAATCATCTACTGCCACCCTCATGTGGGGTGTTTACTGCGGAATTGATGGCAATTTCCCGGGCCCTTACCTTTATTAAACAATCCCAACACAACCGCGTTTTGTTATGTACGGACTCGATGAGTGGCCTTCTTGCTATTGACCGGTGTTTTTCGCGCCATCCCTTGGTCTCTGCCATCCATGACCATCTCGCTGATCTTCACCGTGCTGCTTGTTCCATTGACTTCCTATGGGTCCCGGGCCATGTGGGTATCCCGGGTAATGAGCTCGCTGATCGTTTGGCTGGGGGAGCAGTTACTTACCCCCCGTTTTCTGTAACCCCTCCTGCAGCGGATTTACGGCTTCACATCAAATCCCACTTTGCACAGTCATGGGCCAATTCTTGGGAGGCTACTCCACTGTCTAATAAACTTCGTGCCATTAAGGTGAATACAGGCCCATGGCGTTCTTCCTTTAGCCTCTCCCGCAAGGACTCGACCACACTGTGTCGTCTCCGCATTGGCCATACCAGGCTGACCCATGGTTTCCTTTTGCGTGATGAGCCACCCCCGCTATGTGGTTGTGGAGCCTTCCAGTCAGTGGCCCACATTTTGGTTGAATGCCCCCTTCTTTTGGCTCTGCGTGCTAAGTACAGACTCCCCCACACTTTACCTTTGATGTTGGCTGACGATTCCCGGATGGTCTCTCTGGTTCTAGGTTTCCTCCGGGAGAGTGGTTTTTATTCTCAGTTTTAAAGTTTTTAATCTCCCTCTGGTGTTGGGGCAGGGCGGTGAGTGTTTGGGTGTCTCCCACTGTAGGCAGTGTTCAGAGATTCCCGATTCACCTCCCTGACCGGAATCCTCTTTTCTTTCCCTTTTACTCTGTTTTTACCCCTTCTTTTTAAGGCTTGGTTAGTTTTTCTATTCCCATACGTACTTTCTGCATTATAGCAGTTGTACCTTTTAAGTCACAGGTGGTCTTCCCTATGCTGCTTCAGCATAGTGTTGGGTTCGTTCTCTTGCCAACTTCCCTCATTTGTTTTTACTAATGACAACGTGACTGCCCTTTTACGTTTCCCCTTTATCCGTTTTATTTTTCTGACTATACTGAGATGTCCCGTTAGCAGAATGGAGTCTATTTGAAACAAGGGACTGATGACCTTGCTGTTTGGTCCCTTTAACCTCAAACAACCAACCAACCAACACTTGCAAGTCTTCGTCCTTCCTCTGTCCTCCTTACCTTCCCTCTTCTCTTTGCCCATTTCTCCACTGCGGCGTTTGAGACCCCTCTTCTTTCCTTTCCCTTCTCTTTTTTCCTCCCTGTGCGTGTCTGGAGGCCGACCCACGCACTTCCATGCGTAGCCGGAGACGGGGTAACGCGTAATTCCCCGCCCCGGGTAGACAGGTAGGACACGTACGTACCCCCTGGTAACGGCCAGGCCCAGGGAGGGGTGATTACCCGAGCTGATACCTTCCGAAAGTGCCGATTGGTCCCTCCGTCCGTTTGTCGGGAGGTGTGACCTGAGGTGTGAACAATCACCTAAGGCGGGTGTGCCCTCGGTGAGGGCCCCCACAAGGGAGGAGCGCGCCATCGGAGACGCCGGTAATCATGGGAATTCTTCCGCAATGGTTTCCTCACCTTCCACTGTGTCTGCTCACAAGCGTAAGTTCACCGAGTCTCAGCCACAGACAGTTCTTCCATCGTTGCCACAGTTCCTTGTTTCTCAGTCTGACGATGGTCACGACTTCTCCACGGTCAACCCTTTCATTATTCAGAACGGTGTCGACGCAATTGCAGGTCCTGTAATTGTTACAGATTACGGAATGGCACCCTGTTGTTAGAAACAGTCATTACCCTCCAGGCACAAGAATTGCTGCGTACGTCACTACTACACACCTTCCCTGTCTGGGTGGAACCGCACTGTACTTTAAATTCCTCGCGTGGAGTCGTTTATACACGCTCCCTCGATGGATTGTCTAACGAAGTAATTCAGCACTACCTGTCTGACCAGGGCATAACAGCTGTTAATAGGGTTATGAAAAGGGTTGACACGAACATCATTCCAACCCGCACTGTCTTCTTGACATTTGACAAAGTCAACTCCCATCGAAAATCAAAGCAGGCTATGAGATAATTTCCGTTCACCCTTACGTCCCAAACCCTACGCGTTGCTATCGATGTCGGCGGTTAAATCACACCAGCCAGTCCTGTTCCAATCCGGCCAAATGTGTTACGTGTGGCAAGGATGCCCATGAGGGTGCTTGTCCACCTCCATCCCCTCGCTACATCAACTGTATGGGTGACCACGCTGCTTCCTCTCGAGATTGTCCCGTTTTTAAGGACGAAAAGCTCATCCAGGAAATTAAAGGAAAAGGTGTCGACCTTTGCTGCTCGAAAATTATTCGCCAGTCGACAGCCCACCGTGCCTCAGACAGGAAAATACAGCACTGTCCTTCCTTCTCCTTGGCCAACAAAGGAGGCGGCCAAGCAGACTTGCGACCTCACCTTCAGTACCACGGTCGTCAGATCGGCCAGCGCAAAGATCGCCCGTTCAACCTCACCACTTTCGTCTGCCCACTCTCTGGCTCACCCTTCGTCGAGTTCTGCTAAATCTCGAGCCCAAAAGTCAGACACCAAGACTTCGAAAAAAGAGCATACTCGTGAAGAGTTTTTACGTACCGCAACTTCCCAACCATTGGTTCCTCCTTCCTCTAAACATCATACTTCCAAGAAGGCTACAAAGAAACCCAGTTCCTCTCCTCCTCCGCCAAGGCGTGTCCCATCTACAGCACCACCTGGCGGAAATCGCCCTCGGCTGTCTTTTGTGTCGCCGAGGCGCACTGCTGGCGGCCGATCAACCGGCCGATCGCTGGTGGCAGGAGCTGCTCCTGACCAACCTATGGATCAGGATTTTCTGCCTTCGGCTGAATGCCATTCCATGCTGTCGGTCGCAAGCTCAGAGCAGTTGTTGAATTGACAGCGACCTTGGCCA
The DNA here is from genome assembly GCF_023864345.2 of Schistocerca serialis cubense. NCBI lineage: Eukaryota > Metazoa > Arthropoda > Insecta > Orthoptera > Acrididae > Schistocerca > Schistocerca serialis. The sequence continues at coordinate 125,012,545 of NC_064639.1, forward strand.
CATTCCTCCATTTTCTCTTCACCCTATGTCCATTATCCACTGGAATATCCGCGGCATTCGAGCCAGTCGGGATGAATTGTCGATCCTCTTACGATACTACTCGCCGGTCATCTTCTGTCTTGAGGAAACAAAGCTGCGTCCCCATGACCGCTTTGTTCTCCCTCATTTTCAGTCCATCCGATATTATCTCCCCTCTGTTGAAGGCACTCCAGCCCATGGAGGACTCATGATTCTTCTCCATGAAAGTCTCCATCATTACCCAATCCATTTAATCACTTCCTTCCAAGCTGTCGCCGTCCGTCTTTCCCTTTCTGGATACACGTTCTCTTTGTACGGTATACATTCCATCGTCTACACCAATGGCACGAGCTGATCTTCTTCATCTTCTTGATCAGCTTCCACCCCCCTATTTGCTGGTTGGGGACTTCAATGCCCACCACCCGCTTTGGGGATCTCCACATCCTTGTCCACGTGGCTCACTATTGCTAGACGTCTTCCACCAAGCGGATCTAGTCTGCCTCAACACTGGGGTCCCTACATTTTTGTCTGCCTCCACGGCAAATTTATCCCATTTGGACCTTGCGGTCGGTACTGTTCCGCTAGCTCGGCGCTTCGAATGGTTCGCCCTTGATGATACACACTCGAGTGACCACTTCCCATGTGTTCTTAGACTGCAGCCTCAACTGCCATATATGCGCTCGCGACGCTGGAAGTTTTCCCAAGCCGATTGGACACTTTTTTCGTCTCTAGCGACACTCGATGACCGTCGCTTTCCCAGCGTCGACGATGAGGTCACACATATTACCGACTTTATTCTTACAGCTGCGGAACATTCAATACCACGCACCTCCGAATTGCCCCGGCGCCCCCCAGTTCCTTGGTGGAACGAGGCATGCCGTGACGCAATACGTGAGCGGCGACGTGCTCTTCGCATTTTCCGTCACCATCCTACTTTGGCCAACTGTATCCGATATAAGCAGCTCCGTGCGCGATGCCGTCGCGTCATCCGCGATAGCAAGAAGGCAAGCTGGAAATTCTTTAATAGCTCATTTTACACCTTCACTCCCTCCTCGGAAGTTTGGAGTCGGCTTCGACGGTTCTCAGGCGCGCCTAGTTTCTCCCCGGTCTCTGGGCTCACTGTCGCGCATGATACCTTAGTGGACCCCGTCGCAATTTCTAACTCATTGGGTCAGCACTTTGCTGAGATTTCGAGCTCTTCAAATTACCCGCCAGCGTTTCTCCCAAAGAAACGTGCAGCGGAAGTGCGACATCTTGCTTTCTCCTCTCAAAAATCACGAAAGCTACAATACTGTTTTCTCCATGCGGGAACTCCGACATGCCCTCTATTCTTCTCGCTCCTCCGCCCCAGGACCGGATGGTATCCATGTCCAAATGTTGCTGCATTTATCAACCCACAGCCTGCGTTACCTCCTTCGCCTTTATAATCGAATTTGGACCGACAGTACCTTTCCCAGGCGATGGCGGGAAGCTATTGTTCCCGTTCCGAAACCTGGAAAGGACAAACATCTCCCCTCTAGCTATCGCCCCATTTCTCTCACGAGTAGTGTCTGTAAGGTTTTGGAGCGTATGGTGAATTACCGTTTAGCTTGGTGGCTGGAATCCCGCAGTCTTTTAACACCAGCCCAATGCGGATTCCGAAAGCATCGTTCTGCCGTTGACCATCTTGTTGCTCTCTCCACTTGTATCATGAACAATTTTCTCCGGAAACGCCAAACGGTAGCAATATTTTTTGATCTGCAGAGAGCATACGATACCTGTCGGAGGACAGGCATCCTCCGCACACTGTTCTCTTGGGGCTTTCGAGGCCGGCTGCCCCTTTTTCTTCGCGAATTTATGGCAGAGCGCACATTTAGGTTGCGGGTGAACACTACTCTCTCCCGTACTTTCTCCCAAGAAAACGGGGTACCGCAGGGCTCTGTGCTGAGTGTTGTACTGTTTGCCATTGCCATTAATCCAATTATGGATTGTCTCCTTCCTGATGTCTCGGGCTCCCTCTTTGTGGGCGATTTTGCGATCTACTACAGCTCTCAACGGACCAGCCTGCTTGAAAGACGTCTTCAAGGATGTCTCGATCGCCTCCGCTCTTCGAGCATCGAAACAGGCTTCCGCTTTTCTCCCAGTAAGACGGTTTGTGTTGATTTTTGGCGTCGTACAGTGTTTCTTCCACCTTCCTTACATCTAGGACCTGTCAACCTTCCGTTTTCGGACGTCGCCAAATACTTGGGTCTTAGGTTTGACAGAAAACTGTACTGGTACTCAACACGTTTCCTACCTTTCGGCTCGCTGTCTTCGATCCCTCAACACACTCCGTGTCCTGAATGGTACCTCCTCGGGAGCGAACCGAGTGGTCCTTCTCCGCCTCTATCGCGCCTTAGTGCGCTCGAAATTGGACTATGGAAGCATAGTCTACTCCTCTGCTCGGCCGTCTATTCTTCGGCGTCTCGACTCTATCCACCACCGTGGATTACGTTTAGTGTCTGGAGCTTTTTACACCAGCCCTGTGGAAAGCCTTTATCCTGAGACTGCTGAACTTCCGCTGTCCAATCGGCGAGCAGTCCTTCTGAGTCGTTATGCTAGCCATCTGTCTTCCATGCCTGCTAATCCAGCCCATGACCTTTTTTTCGACGCCTCCTTTGATGTAGGGTATGCAGGCCGCCGCTCCTCCCTACTACCACCGGGAGTCCGCTTCCGTCAACTGCTCCATTCTCTTTCCTTCCGCTTTCCTAAACCCTTCTTGACAACTTGGGGTACAGCACCGCCTTGGCTCTGTCCCCGGATCTGCCTGCTCCGTAACCTTTGTCGATTTCCCAAGGATGGTACCCCTTCACATGTTCGTCTGGCATTTGCTGCTCTATGTGCTCAAATGACGGACGCCACATTTATTTACACCGACGGCTCGAAAACATCGTTAGGTGTAGGGAGTGCCTATATTGTTGGCGACATCCCAAATCACTTTCGGCTTCCCGACCAGTGTTCGGTTTATACTGCGGAGCTTTACGCTGTTCTCGAGGCTGTCCACTACATCCGCCGCCATCAGCGGATACAGTACGTAATCTGCTCAGATTCTCTCGGCTCTCTCCTCAGTCTCTAAGCTCTTTATCCTGTGCACCCTCTGGTCCACCGGATTCAGGACTGTCTGCGCTTGCTCCACCTGGGGGGCGTCTCGGTGGCGTTCCTCTCGCTCCCGGGACACGTTGGTATCTGTGGAAATGAGGCGGCCGATATTGCAGCCAAGGCTGCAGTCTCTCTTCTTCGGCCAGCTATTCAATCGATTCCCTTCGCCGATCTACGGAGCGTTTTATGTCGACGTGGTGTTCATTTATGGCACACGCATTGGTCGACACTTACCCACAATAAATGGCGGGACATGAAAGCTCTTCCTTGTGCTTGGACCTCTTCCTCCCTAACGCGTCGTCGGGAGGAGGTAATTTTAGCTAGACTCCGGATAGGGTACTGTCTTTTTAGCCATCGGCATCTTTTAAGCGGCGATCCTCCCCCACTCTGTCCCCACTGCTGTCAGCTGTGGACGGTAAGATACCTTTTACTTGAGTGCCCCTATTTTACTCCGTTATGCGCCCGTCTACAGCTGTCGCGTGATATATCTTCTATTTTAGCAGATGACATGCGATCAGCCGATCGCATTCTCGAGTTCATTGGTGCCAGTGAGATGTCGGTAATTTGAAGCTTGTTTTGGGGACAACCAACCCCCTTTCTGCAGTGGTTTTGTAAGCTTTCCTTCTGCTTTGTTTCTCCAATTTTTTCAGTTTCGTTCCCATTGCTGCTGGTTTCCATTTTAGTTTATCTTTTTCCGAAGTCACAGACCGGGTGTTAATGACCATAGCAGTTTTGCGCCCCAAAACCAAAACAAAAAATATAAAAAAAGCGTCAGCTGTGTTGTGAACAAAGCGGAAAAAACACTAACAGTACGGTGACGACAGGGTGGCTGTGTGGGTTACTGCAAACGAATGTCGTCTGGTAATATCTTGCTGCGTTAGTCAATGGGACGCCTGCAAACTGGTGGATGTGAAATAGCTTTCCATGTAATGTTCGTAATTCTTCCATTTCGGTCTTACGACAATGTGGAAACACCTCGTCATCAACTGATGAACTGCGAAGTTCTTCGAACTTTCGTGGACTGCACAAGCCAGCAAAGCTCAATTGAAGCTGGGTAGTATCAGACAAACCGTAAAATTTGCGTACAAATGTTCCCTCATTGTGCAACTTAATTTTCCGTGGCCTGATGTGGGAGTCTGTTGGTTAAAAGCTTGGCACGCAGACGTCTCATGTTTGAGCTGTACAGCTTCTGGTCACTACCGTATCAAGGGCGTATAGCAGTCTATCCACTTCAATGGTGATTCTGCAGTGAAATGGTTGAGGGCAGCCCCGTAATGATAATTAAAGCTTCTTAAACATAAAAGATCGGGGTAATCATAGTAATAATGTACGCGACACTCCAGATGACGTATCATAATCGATATCACAGTATCATAGAAATCTTTCGCCACAGTTGCGCAAGAGCATGTTGGCTACGACTAGTGTTAAAAAATGTGTCCACTATCTCTTCGAAACGTGAGTACCTGATTCAACTGGCAAGATACGGCTCCTGAATGTTGGCCTTTCATGATACAAAATACCTTCACCTTGTAAGAATGTCCCATTTGCAAATTCACTAGCAGCACGAGTGACAGTAGTCTCTAGTAAGTTGAAATTTCTACGTGCGTTTGTTTGTGCGCCAGTTCCTCTAACACCACTCTCAGATGCGTAAGCTGGTCCATGAACAACGAAATAGCCTCGCGGTCCTACATCCGAATTCACAACTGCAAGTTCCGTAACCGAACTACTACTCCCCTCAAAAACACCGTTAACTACGTTGCAAGAATCGTCAGGGATTCCAGGAGCCTCAGCATTTGCTAATACTAATTGAATGCAGTCTGTGCGTTGCTGTGAGAAGGCGAAACTTAGTTTATGCTGAAAATTCAGTTGAGCTGATATGTAATATGGGATGCTTGTACACATTTTGTACCAGCTATGTCCTCACAAGGCAGCAACGGATGACAGTTTTGCTTTTAAGAAGTGTTAGGTATTCCGGTATGTTCAAAAAAATTTAGACTGCGACCAATAACGAAATGTACATGCTGCGTGCCTGCACATGTGGACATTAAACGACACATTACAGTAGTCCAAAATACAAGGAAGTGCGTTAAAAATTATAGAAAATATATTTTGTTTTGGAAGGACGTGAGTGCAGAAGACTCGAAACTGTTGGTTTAGCCTTTCAGCCACGCTTCTTGACCATTCGTCAAACATAAGGGCTAAAGAAATTTGTTTCATCCTGTCGTTTATTATTGCGGATATGAATATGCTAAACTTTTCACTGCACGTCAAGACATTAAAACAGAGAAACACAGGGAGTGCGATTTCACGTAAGCGTAAAACAGTTAACACAAAAAAATTTATCTTTTTAAGATAAACGTTGAAACTTACTCTCTTACCTATGTACTACTCTGCTTACTGAATCAAGACAAATTCTTCTGTGATTCTGGTATGTTATCCTTTTAACATAGGAAGTGCACTTCCCGATTCAACGTCAAACACGGAAACTGAAGACTTTTTCCTCCAGTACCATTGATAAAAACCTGACTAACGTGATATTTATTAACCACTGTAGGCACAAGTAATAGTAAAGGGAAAGGTTGCGGTCTATATGCCCAGCTTCCGAAAAGTGATCACTTTCGGTATCTTTTGTTGTGAAATTCACGCAAAAACACTAAGAAACCATTCTCTGATATGCACGTTGATGATCAGTTCTGGAGCTACTTCATTGAATGTGCGTACTTCTAATTCCTCTCAGATGTGTATATTGTTTCCCTTCCTCAGTGTGTCAGTTGTAAAATTTTGGAACACGTATTATGTTAGAGTATGACTATTCTGGAGACTAGAAATGAGCATGGGTTTCGAAATGACGATCGTGTGAAACCCAGCTCGCGCTATTCGTCCGCGAGACTGAGGGCCATAGACACGGATTCCCAGGTAGATGCCGTGTTTCTTGACTTGAGCAAGGCGTTCGATACAGTTCCCCACAGTCGTTTGATGAGCACAGTAAGAGCATATGGACTATCAGACAAATTGTGTGATTGGATTGAAGAGTTCCTAGATAACAGAACGCAGCATGTCATTCTCAATGGAGGGAAGTCTTCCGAAGTAAGAGTGATTTCAGGTGTGCCGCAAGAGAGTGTCGTAGGACCGTCGCTATTCGCAATATATATAAATGACCTTGTGGATAACATCGGAAGTTCACTAAGGCTTTTTGCAGATGATGCTGTAGTATATCTAGAGGTTGTAATAATGGAAAATTGTACTGAAATGTAGGAGGATCTGCAACGAGTTGACGCCAGGGAATGGCAGTTGAATCTCAATGTAGAAAAGTGTAATGTGCTGCGAATACATATAAAAAAGATCGAATATAATTTAGCTACAATATAGGTCAGCAGCTGGAAGCAGTTAATTCCATAAATTCTCCGTGAGTAGGAATTAGGAGTGATTGCTTTACCGACGATCAACTTTCTATGATCACTATTTTCAGATGCCAGAAAGATTCATTGGAAGAATCCTAAGAAAATGCAATCCGAAAACAAAGGAAGTGGGTTACAGTACACCTGTTCGCCCACGGCTTGAATATTGTTCTCCAGGGTAGGATCCGTACCAGATAGGGCTAATAGAAGAGATAGAGAAGATCCAATGGAGAGCAGCGCGCTTCGTTACAGGATCATTTAGTAATAGCGAAAGCGTTACGGAGATGATAAACTCCAGTGGAAGACTCTGCAGGAGAGACGCTCAATAGCTCGGTACGGGCTTTTGTTAAAGTTTCGAGAACGTACCTTCACCGAAGAGTCAAGCAGTGTATTGCTCCCTCCTACGTATATCTCGCGAAGACGCCATGGGGATAAAATCGGAGAGATTAGAGCCCACACAGGGGCATACCGACAATCTTTCTTTCCAAGAACAATAAGAGACTGGAATAGAAGGGAGAACCGATAGAGGTACTCAAGGTACCCTCCGCCACACACCGTCAGATGGCTTGCGGAGTTTAGCACGACAATTGTGGACACATCTACATCCAATTTCTAATACAGCCAGCGTACACCTTTCATCTTTTAATTCAAAACCCAATGCGCTAGTGTCGATCGCATACCCTACCCATGTTCTAAACCTCGTTCTGGACTCTCGCCCTGCTTGTCCCATGTAAAAGCATTCACATAACCCGCGTTTGATTTTATATACTCCCGTCATGGGCGTTGAGCCTGGCCATATAATTTGCTGTGTAGGCTCACTTAGTTCCACTTTCAATCCACAACTTTTCCACCTTATGTTCTACATCTTGCAATAATGGTCCTGTACCTCTGCCGGCAGTCTCCGACCGACATACGGCGATATGATTGTTTGTTACCTCCTCTGTTCAAAAGGCGGTGACGTCGGCGACGTAATCTTCCCGTGTGAGAAATAAAGCGAACTGCCATCAGGAGTTTTTTCGTGTTCCCAGTATTCTGCCTCTGTGGGTCACAATTTCTTCAAATAGTCAGGCGAATGCGTTGACTTCGTACGGACGAACTCTCGCCCTGTAGGGGTGGCAACCTTAAGAGTGTTTTCGTAAACAGGTAGTTGGCTTGCCAGGGACTGTTGTCCTGCATTTTCACAGCCATGAGGGGATTGACGGTCGTTTAACATTTACCTCTTCTCGTACTCGATGGAGCAGACACCACCTATTGCGATGATTTCTTGTTTGATTTCATTTCTTCGCCATTCTGTTGCTATGTTTTACTTGCACAAGCACCTGGGCTGGAAGTCGCTTTAGCGCGGGGGAGAGGGAGGGTAGGCGGGGCGGTGCGGGCAGGAAGTGATCCGGGTCGCCATTTCTTAGCTTGAGGGATCACGCCGGTGAAACTTCAACAGAAAACACAAGGAAATCGGTGAGAAGTATTAACGCTCTTTTTCTCTTATTTTTGTCGCTATTGTTCCCAGTCTGTGTTGATAGGAGAGACTGCGTTGACTACATGTCACAGCAACATTGAAAGTACTGAAGAGTACCTGGCCATAAATACTGGCCACATTAAAAAACACCTGGAATTGACTATCTTTCCGTATGGAGCAAAAGTTGTACAAATGGAATGCACAGCAGCTACTGCACAGCACAAGGGCTCGATAAACCCCAACATAAAGTTCATCTCTACTCCTCCGTTGATGGATCAAAGGAAAGTAAGTTCCAGAAAGACATTTGCCGCCTTTGCACTTAAATATTTAGACACAAAGAAAGTACAGGCATTGTGAGTGGCTATTGATTTAAATCAATAGCGAAGTAGAAAATTTGTGCCCGACTGTGATTCGAACCTGCTTCTTCCGCATACTAGGCAGATGGGATGACCACTGTGTCCTGATGGCGCAGAGGTCACACCAACTCACCGGACTATTCTCGCACATATCCTGTGAAACAAAAATTCTCAACTTCTCCACACACTGCTGACGTAGTGCACACGCGCATTATTCTCACCTACGCACGACATTGACCATTTTATATATATATGGTCTGTTTCCTTTGGGACACATCGAAAAGAACGGACAAGATATGTTGATATAACATTTTATGTATAAGTAGACATTCGCATTCAGGGGGACATGTTCCACTGTGGACGTTTCAGAATTCCTTTTGAGTTACGTAAGATAAAATTCTACAGATCTTTGTAAAAAAAAACAAAAATCATTACCACAATGCACTGTTATCAATTAGTACAAAATTATACATGCACATCATAGCCACACATAAGAAGGCCCAATACGGTTAGACCAATCACGAGTTCATACTCTTCCCGTATTTGGTCTCAGCAAATGCAACGACCTATGGTATGAGCTAATGGTGAGATACCAAGTCAAACAGCAGCTCTAGCAAGTCCCTGAAATCAAGCTGACGAAGCGCCTGGCTGAAACATTTTCTATTGTAAACATAGCTGCAAATACCTGAAAGTCACTTTGCAGTGGACACAAATATAAAAAAGTGCAGGTATGGGTCGTTAAACTCAATCACGGTGTATTAACCTAAGCGTGGATCATGCTTGACGTCGCCATCGCGTCAAGGTTACTCGGTAAGATTGCTCTGAATGTGCCATTGACGGAGTCTTGCGTTGTGTCTGAGAGATAAAAGGCCCACATTCGTGACACCTCTCCGTGGCGTTAGAATAATTTCACCTGCGTAGGTTGGTCAAATTAACTGACTAGTGAGAAGCACAGGATCCAATATAAGCCTGATATCTCGCAAGGACATGACATCCTGCATGATGTACAGTCGTGGACAAAACAAGCGAGACCCCTGCCTTTTCGTTATGCTGATCGCCACAGCTTTAAAGTCTGCTACACAGCATAAGAACCAAGGCGACGAAGTGCTACCAACATACTGTGACAAAGTTCGGATAGTTCATAAATTTCACGCCTGTGCACACTGTTTTCAATCATGTGTAAGACTAAATTAATCCAGATTAGTGCGTTAAAAACATGTAAATATAAGATATAAATGAAAGAAGAAACGCTAATTAGTATGAACTTTACTAATAAAAATGCATTTCAGCTTATCGAAATAACATAACTGCTTTAGTAAGAGAAACTACCCCAGGTCTTTACGAATTAGCACAATATTCCGCGCATTCGACCGCGAAACATTCTGGGTCAATGTTCAGACCAGTAACACTGGATTGCCGTTGCTGACCTACCATGAAAATGTGCAAATTTATGAATACTTGAGGATTCATAACGAAATTCAGTTAAAAATCATTCAGTGCCTCACGCAAGTCAATTCAATTATTGGCAGAAGCGGAAAAAAAGTAGGCAGTAACAAGTAAGACATTCTACAACAGTAGTGAGGAGCGAGAATTTCTTAATTTCTTTACTGATGGTCTATCCGCCTCCATCGAGTTCGCTACTGCAAGGGAAGTCTGGTTTGTTTTCGGTTTTAAACACCGTTCACTATGGTAGCAGACAATCCAAGCAAACAACCCTCTATTATTACCCCAGACATGAATAGGCCGGCAATTTCGCAAAGAAAATGGCAAAATGATCAGTTTCTGTTGCATAGAGCATTCTGGACTCACAAGCGGTGACATAAACGTAGAAATTGATGTTTTTGTGACAGTCATTCGGGATGTTTATCCTAATAACAGTATTTCAATAGGCACGTTTTACTTCTTATAAGGCAACCTTCTGCAGCCAAAATTCACGGAGTGTTCTTCAGGTTGCCTCAGATATTTCAGAAATGTTTCTCATGTTAGGCCTGCCGTATATGCTAGAGGTTAACATTTGATTTCACGTGATATTTATCAGAATAAGGCATGACAAAAGCGGACCCGTCCATTCTGGAAAAAATTACAGATTGTACGTTGCTTCACTATGTAAAGACACGGGTGCGGGCCTGCGATATCTCGTTTATGCCATCGATTTCCGTGGTTCACATACCTGGCCGTTGCGTTGTGGCTGCAGTCGTGGAGGAGGCAGTCTGTTTCCTACTAGAGATGTTTTCGCAGCAGATACTAACAGCGACGAATCATTCAGTCAACGCTAAATGGCCTATGTGGCTGAGGTAGACCAGGGCGCTATAATAGCTCTCCATGTTGAGGGATTTTCAAATGGCTATACAGCAAGAACTATGGGTCTTCACAAGTCGACGGTAGCCAGGTGGATTAGACGAAAGGAAGAGGGTGGTAACCTGAAAGGAAGGCCTCTTGGCCGTCGCCGCAAAACAGTAGCAGCTCACGATCAGCAGATACGCCGTTTCAGTGAACCACCCATTTGTCAGTCTGCTGTATTTGTCGTGCGTTGTCTCAGCAGGAAGACCGTCACTCGCCGTCTCAGGGAACGTGCCTTCATAGAACGCATTGCCACAGGAGTGTATCATATATAAGGGGCATAATTACAGAAACCAGTCCCTGTGTGTTCGATAAGATGTCGGTATTGCAGCCGGATCATGTTGATTTCTTGTCACGATATTTCGGCTGGCAATCGTCCAGCCATCTTAAGGTGAGTGTCAGTCACTGGCGGCTGCAAGGTCCCGGAGTCTATAGTAAAAAGTGGCGCGAAAAATCATGCGCGTTGGACTCCGTCATAGGAGCGTCCTCTATCGGAATCCGCGCCCTCTGGAGGTACTGTTCTATCTGTGGAGCGCAGGCGCATGCGTAAAGGTGAAAACATCATGTCCGCCCTCTGTCGGAAAGTGCGCCCGCGTCGCTAAAAACAGACATCAGATGTCGCCAGACGTGTCATTATGAATAAACTGTCTTCTCTCAGAGGAAATTAGAGATCACCGGGTCCCAAGCCTTGTCCAGTTGAAAACCGCCATCACGATTTGTAAGATTTTGCGCCAGGCGTGTCTCCACAGATTCTTTAATTACTGAATCCCACAAAGTTTTCGCTGGGGCCAAGATTTTCGTGGCAGACAAATCCATAGCGTGTCCCATGGTAATACAGTGCTCAGCTACGGCCGACTTACTGGGCTGCGAAAGGCGAGTGTGGCGTTGGTGTCCATCGCACCTTTCATGTACTGTGCGTGTCGTCTGACCGATGTAAGCTTTGCCACACTGGCAAGGAATTTAAGATCCCGGCCTTCCGCAGACCCAGATCGTAACCGAGAAGGGCGCTCGCCGGTGTCCGGAAGGTTACTTTAACTTGATGTTTCCTTAGGGTCCTGTCTATTTTAGATGAAAGGTTGTATGGAAGGATCGCCCTGGACTTATAGCTCCTTAACTTGTTGATTTTCTGGGTGGTCACGTTTCTTCCTTCTTAGCGCTGTTCTAATCTGATGTGGAGAGTAACCATTACCTCTGAAGACCGACTGTAAATGTTCCAGCTCCTTTGTAAGGCGTATCCATCAGAAGCATGTGCCCAGTGCAACAACGTTCTAAGGACGCCGGTAGTATGTGAAGGATGATGACTTGCAGGTAAAGGTCCGTATGTGTTGGCTTACGGTAGACAGAATGCCTCTTAGTAACCAAGACGTCCAAAAACGGCAAGCAACCAGCCTTCTCTACTTCCATCGTAAACTGGATGTTCTTGTGGATTGCATTCAGATGTTGCAAGAACCATAGTTTTAGAAATATTGACCGTGGCTGTTCAGACATTTGTCCCACTGTGACACAAGGCGGTGAATGGCTGTCTCATAAAATTCCCGGGGCTGCGATGTTAACCAGTTCAGCACGTACAGCTGGACGTCGTCGTCCGAGGTGAATCGTTTGTGTCTGTCTTTTTAAGGGGACCAAAAATGGCGTAATCGCAGGGAGAAAAGTACGGAGTGTGTGGAGGCTGGCTGAGAACCTCCATTTTGAATCTACGCAGGAGTGCCGCGACTGTGTTGGCCGTGTGACGCTGTGCATTGTCGTGGAGCAGAATGACCCCACGGGTGAGATTGCCTGGTCGTTTTGATTTGATTGCTTGGCGAAGGGCGGTCAAGGTTTGAGAGTGACGCTGGGCGTTCACTGTTGTCCCATGCCGCAGGACGTGAATCAGAAGGGGGCCATCTTGGCCCAAGAAAAACGTCAACATAACCTTTTCGATTCACCTCGGACGACGACGCCCAGCTATACGTGAGGAACTGGTTAACATCGCAGCACCGGGAATTTGTTGAGCCAGCCATTCACCACCCTGTGTCACAGTGGGACAAGGGTCTCAACAGCCAGGGCCAGTACTTGTAACATACAGGAACTGGTTTCTGTAATCATGCCTCGAGCTCGTGTCTTTTTGAACGTTCCTTATATATGAAAATACATTTGCATGCGTCATGTGACGCTTTAGTATACAATTACGAACTTTTCCCGTGAAGTAAAAGTTCAGCATTTATGGAAGTACAGTTCCATCTGAGACCTGAATGGCACTGATGATCTAGCTTCATCGGAGTTCGCGAACTGCGGTGTAAGAGGTCCATGCTCGACTCTATATCGACCTTGGTGCGACGGCGCTGCTGTGCTGTTAGGGGGTGTGTCTACAGGACCTCCTCCCATTCATCACTGCGTTGAGCCCAGTGCTGTGCTTCCTACGAAAGAGGATATGAAGAGATCTGATCTACTGACAAAATTAATCACGACGAAACGATGTCGGATAACGAGGTACGTGCAGGGGTGGATCACAAATGAGTCACAAAATTGCCATCTATTAATGGCCTCCTTGATCTTAGATTTGTTGGCTGTCAGATATCTTTCCAATGCACGAAGCTTTCGCAGACTTGGGCACTCAACTGCGCGGTTATCAGCGCCATTACTCCATCGAATCTCGCCACTTTCACGAATGATGGTGAAATGATAGAACAAACACCCAATACCCAGGCAGAGACTATTCCTGGTCGGGTTGGGAATTGATTCCGGGACCCCATGATCAAAAGACAGCCACTAGACCACGAGCTGCGGACATGACTGCTGATGAAATTATTTCGTCAAAATTCAGGCAACTATTTCCCGTCCTCATTTTCATGTCTGTTTCTCGGTTGGCCGTTGACGGAGCGCCTCTCTACGGAAAACGTATCACGAGGGGCTTCCGGCTGTGCGATAAACATTTATCTGACCCATACCGTGTGTCGAACAAATATCCAATTGATCTTCGGGCCAGAAATTTTGGGTTAGATAGGAATTTCAGTTGTTCATACATGAAGTGTTTAAAATGTATTGAGAAATTACTCCTGCGCACTCTCTCACCGCTGAGCAAGCACAGTTTGGGAGGGACATACGAAGGGCTGAAAAATATTGACCCATATAACGTCTGGGCGCGCCGCAAGTCATCAGTATGACCTGCTACAAAAATTTTAGTGTAAGTAGGCGAAACGGACCAGCTTCACAGTGAACTAATGCTTTGAACAGTAACGCACATACGCTGCCAAAGACGACCCCATGGTTGGCCAAACCCATGAAGACAAGTGAGGAAATCTCTAGAATGAGCTTGTTGCAAGGAAATGGTGGGAAATAGCGGACCTCTGAGGTGAGAGAGGAGTGAGGGAAGGTACTCAGCAGTGCGGTCGCGACCGTCGGGTCTGGTTCAGTGTGGGGTGAGGGTCCTGAGAAAGCGCGGGTGTGTGCAGTCAGCAACACACGCCGTCAGTTTAAAGTACCGGAAGTTCGCTTCGTTCCGCGGAAACCATGACCATTTGGAGAAAGCTTGACAGCACCAAGTTGTCTTTCACGGGACATGCAATCGACATCAGTTCTGTTTCAGTTCATTCTTACCAACACTAATGAAATCATCCGTGGTTGCCACCGTGTCGAATTTTACTGCCTTACACCAGCATAATCATTCAGTATGATGGCTATGTTTCTGGGAACAAAACGTTGACAGAAACGACAGCTGAGCCACAATCTAATGTCGTTATAGCAGGCAAATGGTTGGCAAAGAACGTCAGTGAACAGTCAAACGTGTGTATTGACACTGGATTTTTAACAAACGTGACTGTCCACTGTCATTTTGAACAAGAACCACTACTTTCTATACAGATAGGCTATGTTGACGTGCAAAACATCAGCATACTCAAGAGTTCCTTACCGTATGCAGGGAACGAGGCGAAGATGTACGAATGTATCTTAGCAACTTGATCAAACATGAATCAGCTTCAGTGACATGCGCAATTTTCCTACAGTTAAGCGTAAAAGATAGAAGCAATTAAGAATCCTGAGCGTCGATGTGACAAGATAAAGCAGAAGCGTCAGTATCGGGGCCAATCGGAAGACGTGAAAGTGCGTCTGCATTACCAAGTTCAGCTGTCGGACGATACACAGTTTCGTACTGGTACGACTGTCTGAAATTCTGTGAAATTCCGAGGAACTGGCAAATCTCGTAAGGTTAACAAGTGCGACTGAAGAGGATGTACACTTCGACTGTTTCACATGACCAAGATACTGCAAATCAGGTTTAAATACAAATCACACTTTTCCAGTCTACTTTTAGTCCTGCATCAGATAACACACGAAACAAAGCATGTAAATTTGCAATATGCTCTGCAGGTGTACGACCTGCGACGACAATATGTCCAAATAGTTTGCTGAAGTACAAAACTGTTTAGTCAGCTGTTCCAACTACCGTTGGAAAATGGCGGGTGCGGAAGCACTGCTAAAAGACAAACGAAATATTTAAACTAGCCCAAACGAATATTTACTACACACACGTTTTGAGGTTCTTCATGGAGCGGTATTTGAAGACACGCGTCGCGCAAATAACTTTTGAAAAGTAGCGACCAGCGCCTAATGTGTCCAGGAGATCCTCTGGTTGTGGCAGTGGGTAAGTATGTCAGACTGTAGACGTAAGGTCAACACAGACGCGAAAGCGACCTAAACTTTTGGGGAGCAAAACCTGTGGGCCTGCCCATTGACTAGTTTGTATGGGCGCCACTACTCCGCATCTTGCAACTGTAGACCTTCAACAGCGACTTTGCCCTTTGATGCAATGGGAACATTTCTGGCCTGGCAAAGTTTCGGCTGAGCAGTATCTTTCACAGTAATACGTGCAACAAAATTTTTAGCCTTGCATAAACTTTCAGAAGAGTTCTGGGAATTCTTTCAGCAAGATGTGTTGTCAGTGTATGCATTCCATGCAAAAGAGTACAATGTCCTGAATGTTATAGCCAAACAAATAAATTCAATCAAGACGAAATATATTCACACAATCACGTGATTCGTGCACTGTAAAAGTGTTTGCCTGTCATGTATCGCTCGCATATGCCAAGTACATTTTCCGAGAATTGGAATGTTTTGTCCATTATAACCTGTCAACTTCTTGGTAATTTGAGACAGGGTCCCCACGCCCAACAGCTCATATGTGTGACTATTCAGCAATGTGTCAGAGGCACCCTTATCCAACTGAAATTTCCCACGTTTCTCACTAATGAGAAAGTGAACGAAAAGTGAGACTGGCGTATTACTGAAGAAACAGCATGCTTCCTAGTTCCAGATTTGGAATACACTGCCTTCATCACAAGTACTTCATGACAACATTTTTTGGGAGATTGGTGAATTCGTAAGTTCGTTCCATTGCAAACATACCGATTGCACATGTCGTTTCCCACCACAAGCGTAACCCTGAGCTTGCTGACACGGGCAGTCGGGGCGTTTGTGCCGTGAAGGACACGGAGGGCAAGACTTAATTGTGTTCGCCAGTGTAGTGGCCTGTTGAGTGAGCTGCTTAAGCGGCATGGCGAATGCAAGCTGCTGCTGAGTGGGCTAGTTGCAAACAAGGGACTAAATCGAACAAATTGCTGGCTGCTCAAATTTATCAGCAGACAGGGCACTGAATCGTGCTGATCTAGTACTTGCACTACCTGCTGAAATGATGGAACACACTGTTCAAAATCTGTTTTGAGAGTTCGACATCAGGTACACTTTATGCAATCACATCACGCATAATAACGTCGGAATATAAAGCACCACAATCACAGATGAGAATGCATGTCCTCGTCATACAAAAAATCTATTATCCACTCGGGATACGATTTTTCTGACCGTTTTTCACAAATAAAGAATTTATAATTAGCTGCTACCACGTTCACTTGCAGGTCATAATAGTTAGCGAACCTACAACCTTATATTGAAGAATCCGCCTCAGTTGGGCGAATTTTCGGTCTCTACCAGGTTTTGGCTAAATTAATCTAGCCTTACTCTGGAATGTTATAGTAATTTTATGCTTCACCACGCGGTTGGTTGGTTGGTTGGTAGCGGCAGCTACGTTGGCAATGACGGTTGCACGCAGAACTGCACTGAGCACATAGCATCTCTTGCGCGTGCGCATACGGAGAGTCAAGGCTGTATATCGACTGTCTGTATATCACGTGTTCGTCTACATAATGCTTAGTTTGCTTACAGTTACGGTTGTCAGTTCCGAAGTCCCTATGTATATTAACTATACGCAAATTCTAGTAAATTGTAGGAAAATTTAATTGGTTGGATGTATAAAGCATAGGAATAACCTTTACACCATGACCATACGTGCTTTAAGTCGTAAAGTATCACCACCAAACATACCTAATGGCGAGCACCTTACTTGTCTCACTTATTTCAAACCTTAATCATCTGTAATTTAATTACGGGTGTTTGCACGCCCAGTTACACCCTGTCATCACACGTAACTAGTATTGACCGACATAGGTCAAGTTTACTAATATAAAATCTAAAATGTACCTTTGATGGGAGTATTCTTCCCCAGGTAACACTGTAAGAAATGCGATATGCCCATAACGTTATCGTTATTATTGAAAGGGGAAGTATTTAAAGCACTAAAGTTTTACTTACTGTGCTGCATAATTGTTAAATGTGACTATTTTAGCGTCCAAATTCTCGTGAAAGAGTAGTGGGATAAACTTAAATGTAAAGGGAAGCGCGAGGCTTGATGTCTGAACATGGTATGTGGCAACCAGGAGAGAAATATTGTGGTCAATGTAACAGGGATAAATTAAACCAAACGTAACAAAGATGGGAAACTTTCGAAAAAAATTTTATTTATCAGAAGCAGCTGATTGCTGAGAAGGGTTTCTTTATCGGATAGCAAGTGTTTAAAAATTTACAGCTCCTCTAGAATACCTAGCGTTGTTCCTTTTTAACTGTCAGAGCAACAGCTCAGTATTAATTGAACGAGATGCTCGGCGAAAGTCGAACCCCGTATGCCGTCCCCACTTCTCGTTGGCAAATGCGCTTTATATCTTGCTCACAAAGCTCTCCCTGTTTTGGCCGATGTAAAAGCTAGGGCACCCACCGCATGTGATTTTATATAGCCCGGACAGACAGATTGTCCTTAACTGTTTTTAAAGAGTGGATTAAATTTTTCTTAAGGCTGATACTGGTAGAATGTTGCCTTATAACCATGGTTCTGTAGAATTCGCCGTGTTCTATGTGATGCTTTACCTGTAAAAGGAATGAAGATAACGTTCGCATGGTTATCATCAGACGTGGTACCTAATATAATGAAGTCGTGCTTCTCTTATTTACTCTCTTCTTATAGAGTTGTCTTAAAATTTCTAGTTTATACCCATTATTTTCGGCAATCACTGCGAGTGTTACAAATTCGTTCTCCAGTGCCTTAGCAGAAAGGGGAATAGCGAGCGGTCTTTGTAAACAGGAATAAAAAGAGGACGAAACGACCCTCTATTAGTGTTGCGAACGACAGACCTTGCCGTGGTCGTTGTCGTATGACATTTCACGTCTCTTTGTATATCCTCCACACATCACTCACCACTTTGAGTGAGGAGTCACCGATCGGCAACATCTTACCGTGTGGGGCCTGCTGAAAGTACAGCCGCCATCCTGACTGTATCAGTGTGCTGTAAACCTCCATGTGGCACGTCAGTGCAGTGCTGAAAACAAACTGTATGGTCCTGTCGATAATGGACAGTTCGCGGTGTGCCTCTGTGCCAGCGGTATGTTTACTTCACTGGGAAAGAACCTCAAAGCAACCAAGTAGTAAACACAGTCCAATATATGGACGCATAGTAGATAATGTATGAATTGTCTAATTGATGACGCTCACAGTCCAATAAGATCATAACGAGTTTTTATACCCTTCCGTATGCAGTCTGTCCGTGAAGCTACTTAATTAATAAACCAATGGTCACATACCAAGCCAATTAGCTTCTGTAGCAAGTTACTGAAATTACATTGTCCGGTGCTGTAAAGTGTGTATGTATGTATGTATGTAGAACAGTAAACTGATCCCAGCCAAGGCTCCATATATTACGTGCCAAGAATAATGGAGATGTAACCCTTATGCACAATTTCTGGTTAAGCCACCTCACAAGGACAATTTTAAATTTAAAAATTACAGGGCCGCCACCAGCAGAAGCCGTTCATAACAATTAAGAAAATTTCCAATTCGGTCTTATCAGTTTAATTTAATTAAGAATTTAATTATAAGAATGCAAGTTTTTTCAAAGAAACCAACAAGATGAAACGCATTGTATGTCAGACATCAATGAGCTTGTTTAATTACGTGTGAATTCCTTAATTTTGAGACAGTACTCCGTTCACTTTTGTTTTTGCTCCCCTTTTCG
Organism: Schistocerca serialis cubense; assembly: GCF_023864345.2. Taxonomy (NCBI): domain Eukaryota; kingdom Metazoa; phylum Arthropoda; class Insecta; order Orthoptera; family Acrididae; genus Schistocerca; species Schistocerca serialis. The sequence goes on from NC_064639.1 coordinate 125,031,605, forward strand.
TTCATTACAAGCAAGTAGATTCACTTTTCAAATTACTATTCTATTCCCTGATTTTTTAAGTTGCATCAATGAGAAAGATAAAGGACACTGAATTTATCTGTTACGTAGCGCATTAATTTCATGACAGAATTTGATGCACATCCCATGAATACACATGACACTCGTTCGACCTATACTTGAGTATTGCTCATCAGTGTGGGATCCGTACCAGGTCGGGTTGACGGAGGAGATAGAGAAGATCCAAAGAAGAGCGGCGCGTTTCGTCACTGGGTTATTTGGTAACCGTGATAGCGTTACGGAGATGTTTAATAAACTCAAGTGGCAGACTCTGCAAGAGAGGCGCTCTGCATCGCGGTGTAGCTTGCTCGCCAGGTTTCGAGAGGGTGCGTTTCTGGATGAGGTATCGAATATATTGCTTCCCCCTACTTATACTTCCCGAGGAGATCACGAATGTAAAATTAGAGAGATTAGAGCGCGCACGGAGGCTTTCAGACAGTCGTTCTTCCCGCGAACCATACGCGACTGGAACAGGAAAGGCAGGTAATGACAGTGGCACGTAAAGTGCCCTCCGCCACACACCGTTGGGTGGCTTGCGGAGTATCAATGTAGATGTAGATGTAGATGTAGACTGGTGCCTGAATAAAAAATTTACGTAAATAATTCACAAAAAAGATTGGAGAATAGCGCAATTAGAAAAGGAAAAACACACACAAGCGAAGTGGAACACAATCATTCATTCCATGTATATACCCACAACAGAAGTAGTTAGGAGAGATACCTATCACCATTATGCTAATGCACTAGCTTGGAAAGAGGTTTATCCCTTTCGCGAGGTTTGTATAGTAGATTACGACATTTTGAATCCGCGCCTGCCGCTTACTAAAGGCCGCACTTCAGCACGCGGTAAACTTGATTACGAGTTAACTGTTCAGAAATTAGGCATTAAATCTAGTACACATGTAAGAAATTTTAATGGTGCAGTACCAGAATAATTTTATTTCGTGGCAGAAAAATCAACTCGGCGAGGCAACCGTTTCAACTTACTCGTGGTCCATTCAGAAACAAACCGTCCGAAGTACAGGTCATGATTTCCTATGGAATACAAAATCAAAATATTTAATGAGCCGTAGTTTGATTGCTCAGTCTTTCGGGGAGTTAAAAAATTAAACCGCAATCAGGCGGTGGACACAGTCGGATGCTCAGAATCCACCGAGACAAGCGTCGTATCAAACGACTCCACAGAGACGTTTCAGTGCTTTTAGATAAAGAGTAAACACAGCTTGCAAGCACTAGCGAAGTCACTTGTTAGTGCACACATATCTACATATATGTAAGCGTTGGGGTCATTCAGGATAGCCCCCCCAGGGGATCCACAACTCTTTTGTGGATACGTGCGAAGCGAGCACGGGGCCCCGAGCTAATGTGGCCTTCCTTCCTTTCCGGGCTGCATACCTTCCCTTTCCGCATCCTTCCCCATCCCCTGTCTTCACCCCCCCCCCCTCACCTCTGGCTGTTTCCTTCACTTTCTCCCCCTCTGGGAGTATGGTTTGCGCCTACGTCCGGAGACGGACGCTTGTAAATGTACCGCATTCTTCTTCTTCCTTGCTTGTATGTCTTCTTCCTTCCTTTGTCCTTCTCCTTTCCTTACCTCTTCTCTTTACCCTTTTCTCCGCTGCGGCGTTTGAGACCCCCTCTTCTTTCCTTTCCCTTTCTCTTTCTTCCTCCCTGTGCGTGTCTGAAGGCCGACCCACGCACTTCCATGCGTAGCCGGTGACGGGGTAACGCGTAATTCCCCGCCCCGGGTAGACAGGTAGGACACGTACGTACCCCCTGGTAAAGGCCAGGCCCAGGGAGGGGTGATTACCCGAGCTGATACCTTCCGAAAGTGCCGATTGGTCCCTCCGTCCGTTTGTCGGGAGGTGTGACCTGAGGTGTGAACAATCACCTAAGGCGGGTGTGCCCTCGGTGAGGGCCCCCACAAGGGAGGAGCGCGCCATCGGAGACGCCGGTAATCATGGGGGATTCTTCCGCAATGGTTTCCTCACCTTCCACTATGTCTGCTCACAAACGTAAGTTCACTGAGTCTCAGCCACAGACGGTTCTTCCATCGTTGCCACAGTTCCTTGTTGTTTCTCGGTCTGACGAAGGTCACGACTTTTCCACGGTCAACCCTTTCATTATTCAGAAAGGTGTCGACGCAATTGCGGGTCCTGTAAAGTCTTGTACCAGACTACGGAATGGCACCCTGTTGTTGGAAACACACAGTGCCCTCCAGGCTCAAAAATTGCTGCGTACTTCTCTGCTCCACACCTTCCCTGTCCGGGTGGAACCGCACCGTACCTTAAATTCCTCGCGTGGAGTCGTTTATACACGCTCCCTCGATGGATTGTCTGACGAAGAAATTCAGCACTACCTGTCTGACCAGGGCGTCACCGCTGTTCATCGGGTTATGAAAAGGGTTGACTCGAACATCATTCCAACCCGCACTGTCTTCTTGACATTTGACAAAGTTCAACTCCCATCAAAAATCAAAGCAGGCTATGAGATAATTTCCGTTCGCCCTTATGTCCCGAACCCTACGCGTTGCTATCGATGTCAGCGGTTCAATCACACCAGCCAGTCCTGTTCCAATCCGGCCAAATGTGTTACGTGTGGCCGGGATGCCCATGAGGGTGCTTGTCCACCTCCATCCCCTCGCTGCATCAACTGTATGGGTGACCACGCTGCTTCCTCTCGAGATTGCCCTGTTTTTAAGGACGAAAAGCTGATCCAGGAAATAAGAGTGAAGGAAAAGGTGTCGACCTTTGCTGCTCGAAAGTTACTCGCCAGTCGACAGCCCACCGTGCCTCAGAAAGGAAAATACAGCGCTGTCCTTGCTTCTCCTCGGCCAACAAAGGAGGCGGCCACGCAGACTTGCGATCTCACATTTAGTACCACGGTCGTCAGATCGGCCAGCGCAAAGATCGCCCGTTCAACCTCACCTCTTTCGCCTGCCCACTCTATGGCTCACCCTTCGTCGGGTTCTGCTAAATCTCGAGCCCAAAAGTCAGACGCCAAGTCTACAAAAAAAGAGCATTCTCGTGAAGAGTTTTTACGTACTGCAACTTCACAACCATCGGTTCCTCCGTCATCTAAACATACCTCCAAGAAGGCTACGAAGAAACACAGTTCCTCTCCTTCTCCGCCAAGGCGTGTCCCATCTACAGCACCACCTGGCGGAAATCGCCCTCGGCCATCTTCTGTGTCGCCGAGGCGCACTGTTGGTGGCCGGTCAACTGGCCGATCGTTGGTGGCAGGAGCTGCTCCTGACCAACCTATGGATCAGGATCTTCTGCCTTCGACTGAATGCCATTCCATGCTGTCGGTCGCAAGCTCTGAGCAGTCGTTGAGTTGACAGCACCCTTGGTGCCGTTCCTCCATTTTCTGTTCACCCTATGTCCATTATCCACTGGAATATCCGCGGCATTCGCGCCAATCGGGAGGAATTGTCGATTCTCTTACGATCCTACTCGCCGGTCATCTTCTGTCTTCAGGAAACAAAGCTGCGTCCCCATGACCGCTTTGTTCTCCCTCCTTTTCAGTCCGTCCGATATGACCTCCCCTCAGTTGAAGGCACTCCAGCCCATGGAGGACTCATGATTCTGCTCCATGATACTCTCCATTATCACCCAATCCCCTTAAACACTTCCTTCCAAGCTGTCGCCGTCCGTCTTTCCCTTTCTGGATACACGTTCTCTCTTTGTACGGTATACATTCCATCGTCTACACCAATGGCACGAGCTGATCTCCTTCATCTTCTTGATCAGCTTCCACCCCCCTATTTGCTGGTTGGGGACTTCAATTCCCACCACCCGCTTTGGGGATCTCCACATCCTTGTCCACGTGGCTCACTATTGCTAGACGTCTTCCACCAAGCGGATCTAGTCTGCCTCAACACTGGGGTCCCTACATTTTTGTCTGCCTCCACGGCAAATTTATCCCATTTGGACCTTGCGGTCGGTACTGTTCCGCTAGCTCGGCGCTTCGAATGGTTCGCCCTTGATGATACACACTCGAGTGACCACTTTCCATGTGTTCTTCGACTGCAGCCTCAACTGCCATATATGCGCTCGCGACGCTGGAAGTTTGCCCAAGCCGATTGGACACTTTTTTCGTCTCTAGCGACATTCGATGACCGTCGCTTTCCCAGCGTCGACGATGAGGTCACACATTTTACCGACGTTATTCTCACAGCTGCGGAACGTTCAATACCACGCACCTCCGAATTGCCCCGGCGCCCTCCAGTTCCTTGGTGGAACGAGGCCTGCCGTGACGCAATACGTGAGCGGCGACGTGCTCTTCGCATTTTCCGTCACCATCCAACTTTGGCCAACTGTATCCGATATAAGCAGCTCCGTGCGCGATGCCGTCGCGTCATCCGCGATAGCAAGAAGGCAAGCTGGAAATTCTTTACTAGCTCATTTAACAACTTCACTCCCTCCTCGGAAGTTTGGAGTCGGCTTCGACGGTTCTCAGGCGCGCCTAGTTTCTCCCCGGTCTCTGGGCTCACTGTCGCGCATGATACCTTAGTGGACCCCGTCGCAATTTCTAACTCATTGGGTCAGCACTTTGCTGAGATTTCGAGCTCTTCAAATTACCCGCCAGCGTTTCTCCCGAAGAAACGTGCAGCAGAAGTGCGGCATCTTGCTTTCTCCTCTCAAAATCGCGAAAGCTACAATACTGTTTTCTCCATGCGCGAACTCCAACATGCACTCTCTACTTCTCGCTCCTCCGCCCCAGGACCGGATGGTATCCATGTCCAAATGTTGCTGCATTTATCAACCCATAGCCTGCGTCACCTCCTTCGCCTTTATAATCGAATTTGGACCGACAGTACCTTTCCCAGGCGATGGCGGGAAGCTATTGTCGTTCCCGTTCCGAAACCTGGAAAGGACAAACATCTCCCCTCTAGCTATCGCCCCATTTCTCTCACGAGTAGTGTCTGTAAGGTTTTGGAGCGTATGGTGAATTACCGTTTAGCTTGGTGGCTGGAGTCCCGCAGTCTTTTAACACCAGCCCAATGCGGATTCCGAAAGCATCGTTCTGCTGTTGACCATCTTGTTGCTCTCTCCACTTATATCATGAACAATTTTCTCCGGAAACGCCAAACGGTAGCAATATTTTTTGATCTGGAGAGAGCGTACGATACCTGTTGGAGGACAGGCATCCTCCGCACACTGTTCTCTTGGGGCTTTCGAGGCCGGCTGCCCCTTTTTCTTCGCGAATTTATGGCAGAGCGCACATTTAGGGTGCGGGTGAACACTACTCTCTCCCGTACTTTCTCCCAAGAAAACGGGGTACCCCAGGGCTCCGTGCTGAGTGTTGTACTGTTTGCCATCGCCATTAATCCAATTATGGATTGTCTCCTTCCTGATGTCTCGGGCTCCCTCTTTGTGGACGATTTTGCGATCTACTACAGTTCTCAAAGGACCAGCCTTCTTGAAAGACGTCTTCAAGGATGTCTCGATCGCCTCTACTCGTGGAGCATCGAAACCGGCTTCCGTTTCTCACCCAGTAAGACCGTTTGTGTTAATTTTTGGCGACGTAAGGAGTTTCTTCCGCCCTCCTTACATCTAGGTCCTGTCAGCCTTCCGTTTTCCGACGTCGCTAAATTCTTGGGTCTTATGTTTGACAGAAAACTGTGCTGGTCCTCCCACGTTTCCTATCTTTCGGCTCGCTGTCTGCGTTCCCTTAACACCCTCCGTGTCCTGAATGGTACCTCTTGGGGAGCGGACCGGGTGGTCCTTCTCCGCCTCTATCGCGCCTTAGTGCGCTCGAAATTGGATTATGGAAGCATAGTCTACTCCTCTGCTCGGCCGTCTATTCTTCGGCGTCTCGACTCTATCCACCACCGTGGATTACGTTTAGTGTCTGGAGCTTTTTACACCAGCCCTGTGGAAAGCCTTTATGCTGAGACTGCTGAACCTCCGCTGTCCAATCGGCGGGCAGTCCTTCTGAGTCGTTATGCTAGCCATCTGTCTTCCATGCCTGCTAATCCAGCCCATAACCTTTTTTTCGACGCCTCCTTTGATGTCGGGTATGCAGGCCGCTCCTCCTCCCTACTACCCCCGGGAGTCCGCTTCCGTCAACTGCTCCATTCTCTTTCCTTCCGCTTTCCTAAAACCTTCTTGACAACTTGGGGTACAGCACCGCCTTGGCACCGTCCCCGGATCGACTTGCTCAGAGACCTATGTCAATTTCCCAAAGATGGTACCCCTACACTTGTTTACCGTCGGGCATTTGCTGCTCTATGTGCACAAATGACGGAAGCCACATTTATTTACACCGATGGCTCGAAAACATCGTTAGGTGTAGGGAGTGCCTATATTGTTGGCGACACCCCAAATCACTTTCGGCTTCCCGACCAGTGTTCGGTTTATACTGCAGAGCTTTACGCTGTTCTCCAGGCTGTCCACTACATCCGCCGCCATCAGCGGATACAGTACGTAATCTGCTCAGATTCTCTCAGCTCTCTCCTAAGTCTCCAAGCTCTTTACCCTGTGCACCCTCTGGTCCACCGGATTCAGGACTGTCTGCGCTTGCTCCACCTGGGGGGCGTCTCAGTGGCGTTCCTCTGGCTCCCGGGACACGCTGGTATCTGTGGAAATGAGGCGGCCGATATAGCGGCCAAGGCTGCAGTCTCTCTTCCTCGGCCAGCTCTTCAGTCTCTTCCGTTTACCGATCTACGGAGCGGTTTATGTCGCCAAGTTACTCAATTATGGCATGTGCATTGGTCAACACTTCCCCACAATAAATTGCGGGAAGTGAAAGCCGTTCCTTGCGCTTGGACCTCTTCCTCCCGAACGCGTCGTCGGGAGGAGGTAATTTTAGCTCGACTCCGGATAGGGCACTGTCTTTTTAGTCCTCGACATCTTTTAAGCGGTGATCCTCCCCCACTCTGTCCCCACTGCTCTCAGCTGTGGACGGTCAGACACCTTTTAATTGAATGCCCCTATTTTAATCCGTTACGCTCCCGTCTACAGCTATCGCCTGATCTATCGTCGATTTTAGCAGATGACACGCGCTCAGCTGACCGCGTTCTACAGTTTATTAGTGACAGTGAAATGACGTCAGTCATTTGAAGCTTTTTTTTTTTGTGGACAACCAACCCCTTTCTATAGTGGACTTTTAAGCATTCCTTCTGCCTTTAGTTTCTCCAATTTTCTGACTGTTTCCATTGCTGCTGATTTTAAATTTCGTTTTTTTCCGGTTTTCTACGTCACGGGGTGGGCGCTAATGACCATAGAAGTTTTGCGCCCTAAAACCACAAACAAAAAAAAAAAAAAAAAAAAATTCAGGATAGCGATATCACCATGTATTGACCTGGCAAGTAGAGTCAAACTTCACAACACGTCGGCATTTCGTCAAGGTTTCGGCGCACCGTTGACAGTCGTCTGTTCTTTCCGGTGGGCATGAAGTTCACAGTAGTCATACCTCCTCTTGGCGTTAAATAATTAGATAGAGATAAGCAGGTGAGATCCTCACGAATAATGAGAGATCACTGATCAGGTTCCACAAAGCTTAATCTTAGGTCCTCAATTTCTCATTAGAACATGACGTTTTGCCTAACGTACAACAAGCAAACTGAGTTTCTGATGAGTGGTACAGAATGGAAACGGAAAACAGTGTTCTTAAAAATATTGAGTGTTTCTCTCTCAAAGGTCTCGCTCTCAATTTCGGTATAGCAACAGATTCTATTCAACACATCTAGAGGTACTGCATCAGTATAACAACTGGCGAGGAAGTAACTTGGCTGGAAAAGTCGAAATTTTTGTCCCTGTTGATCAGGTACCTCGAAGGAACCGATTTTCGAACTCGTATAAATTACTTCGGCGCCCATTTGCACGTCGAATATTCGAAAAATCTCGGCGAGACACCAGTGAGTAAGTTCACGTATTTTGCATAAATGTCGTGCGGAATAACGTTCTTGGCTAAGCAGACGTCCGGGAGAGACCGAGGGAGGCGGGGCAGCTTTTAGTGTACTGGACCCGCATTCTGGTGGACGACAGTTGAAACCCCCGTCCGGCCATCCAATTTAGGTTTCTCGTAATTTCCCGAAATCGCTCCAGACAAATACTGCGGCAGTTCTTTTGAAATGGCTCGGCCGATTTCCTTCCCGGCCCTTGACACAATCCGAGCTTGCGCTTCGTCTCTAATGACCTCGATGTCCACGGGACGTTAAACCAAACATTCCTTCTCTCCTACCTCAGGAAACAAAGCGTGTAAGTCCACTGCAGCTCAAAAGGAACAGTGACGTAGATACTTTAGATACCAGAATAGAATGACGTTGGTTAACCCTCGTTAAACATGTGTTCCGCTCAAAATGGAGGTGCAGTGTTGCCACAAGGTTTTTGATGACCTACCCCGTAGTATACAATGCCTGACAAACAGCTACGTTGAGTTACAGAACTTGCTAAAAAAAGTTCCTCCTTGTCAGATCCTATTAGATGCTCCTGAGGAATTGGTGGTAGTACAGACAGTCAGAGCCTTCATAAGAAGTTGCTCGCAATATCCAATGAAGTTTCACGATCATCAGCTGGTGAGTTGTGATGCAAAAATCTATGTTCCACTGGTACACACATGAATTTGCATAAAAATGCCTACCTCCTAACATGTCTGCGTGCTTATTTAAAGGACTGGTGTTAAGACTAAAAGTTGTCACTTTAGTTCACCTCTATAATTTAGACAGCTCCCCGGTCAAATGATGGCATACACGGAGCACAGAAAAATATTCCATACGCCACGAGAGGGAACGGCAATGGAATCGCTGTTTGGCATGTTACGGATAACATTCGTTAACTAATTGTCAGTCACATAGACCAATCTTGCTTCCTATAAATTTCACGTTACATTTTGCATCTCTTTCTGCCCTGACATACATGGTACACGGAAAAACCACTAGCGCTGTGACGATGACTCTGTACGTATTATATGTACTGAATAGTTCGTACATTATAACTTTGGTCCGGTATCCTTATTAAAATTTGTTCCGGTTTTATAAAACGGACACTCTGTCAGATTTCTGGATGTGAGGAAAGTTGCATACACACAACCACATCTGCAGCTGTACTTAGCAAGTCGGACTAGAATTTTTCCACGAAGTGCACGCAAGTTCATTTTTGAGGAGACTTCAAATAATAAGTTATTCATTATGTTAGCAGGCCAAGTAACATTTGTTGACGGCTGCACTACACGTGAAAAAACACGTGTAAACAACACTATCTGTTGCATAGTCAGTCTGCGTAAACATTACCAATCATTAAGTTGGCTGATAACATCTCCTTGGTGACATAGGCATATGAGAATCGCTGTGTGAACGCCTTCATCATTTGAAGCCTAGAGACGGCTGCAAATCAGTTTGCCGATGACGATGGCCGAAGTCAATGACACTAGTTCCCAATCGGCATCAGCCACGTTCCTGCGGTACTAGTCACAAAATTGGCACCGTTCCACTGCTACTGGCTGTGACGTTGAGTTTGGTCCATCCACGGCGAGAATTTCACGTTGAATCTGGTTGCTATTTCGACGATTTTCTCTTAGTAATGATACTGTCGCTCTCCCTTCATTTTCGGAGTACGTCTCCAGTTACCGCGCCAATTCGTAACCGTGTCTCACCAGAACTACATGTCAGAACAGTGTCTGTTGGGTATTCCATGCAGTGTGCCATTCACATTGCACAGGTCTCAACAGGACGGTACGTGTGCCAATATAGTACAATAATTGAAACAGTTCTAAAAGTTTTCCTGTGCATCTCGTATAGCTTCTTGCACTGATAATGAGCTGCAACTTCTTGAATGAAATGGTTCTTCACGTTGTACCGAGAAGAGGCCTCTGCTTAGGCAGTGAACTCTCATTCCGGAGGACAATATTTCTTGTGCCGTCTCGTTGTCACTGTGGGCTTGTACCATGGGAAGCAAGGAGAGGATGTTGTTTCATAGAAAGAGGACACCAGCCATCGAACAACTGCACGCTTGTATTAATAGGGTTCTTTATCAATTAGAATAAGAAGTTACCTAATATAGTCCCGGTGTAGTGGTAAAAGATCGCTGTCACTGGATGACTGTCGGGGCCCTCCGGTCCTCTTCGGCAATCTGAATACTGGCGGCAGAGAGGGCGATAACGGCGCGTCGTTTACAAGGCTGTCGTTGGCCCCTCTCCTAATAGGCTCGCTTTCTCCAGTGCCTACCATCGATTTTCTTGCAACCTCTTTGCTGGCCTGTGTGCTGGCGACACCTTCGCCGAATAGTCCTCTTGGTTATTGAGACTTCAGAGTTTATCCCTTCCTCCCTTCCGCTTGAGTCTAGATGTATGTACCAAGAGGCTGGATTCGTCATTCGGACGCGTCAAAATGATGACTACCAAATGGCTTCCCTGCAAGCTCTGCATACTTCGCTGAGACTGTGACATAAAGATTACAGTTAATGACGAGGCATTTACAGTTTTCCCACAACTGTTGACCATGTCTAATGCTACCTGCCATCTATTGATTTTGGCAGGCTGGCAAGCTGTAAAAGATTTTATTCCGTTTTTCCTCATGCTGCGACTTAATTTTTTCTGGACTAACGTACGAGTAATTTCGTTAAATACTTAGCTCGTAGATGTCCCAGATTGGAGGTGTACACAGTCCGCTGCAAGGCCCGATAAAATAGTGAGTAGTCAGTCAACTACACCGGCGATACTGCAGTCAAATGGACGAGGGTAGGCACATAATGCGGATTAAAGATTATTAAACATAAAATGTCGGGGAAATCACAATAAGAACGTACCCTACAGTCCACATTTCCTATCGAGATTGATATCGTCTTATCGTGGAAATCTTCCACCACATTTACGCAAGAGCTTGTTGGCTGTAACCATTGTTCGAAAATGTTTCTACTCTTTCCTCTCCAGAATCTGAATAACTGGTTGAATAAGTTTACTTCATGAAGGACCACCATTCAGCAGCTTTATTTTCCCGATTAACTCTCCTAAGAATGCCCCATGTGCAACTTGAGTAGCGGCATATAGTGACGGTAGTCTCGAGTTCATATGCTCTGATTTCCAAGTGTGTTTGCACACCAGTTCCGACCCCATACCCACATGCGTAATATAACGCACGTATAACGAAATAGTCTCATGGTCTGAGAGCCGAAGTCGTAACCACAAGTTTGTGATAAGTATCTGTCGCTTCGATGCACTCCCTATGACGAAAATCACAAAACTAGTACCTGAACTTCCACTCACTGCAAATAAAAGCGAACTCTCTCTCTCTCTCTCTCTCTCTCTCTCTCTCTCTCTCTCTCTCTCTCTCTCTCTCTCTCTCTCCTACCTGTAATATCTGCTCTCCCCTCGCATTTCAACAGCTCCCAACGGCACATTCCCCACGTCCACCAATGTCACCAAACTTAGCCACCATGCCTTACGCTACTGACACTACAGTTACTTTACATATGTTACATGAAACATTGATACTGTGTGTGACTCTATGTGAGACCCACAGAGACAAGGAAAAGTGTTCATCACAGTTCCAATTAAATACCGCCGACAAGGCTAATATGTTAAATAAATCTGATACTTAAAAATGAATTTTGTTAAGACACACTTAATGCAGACAGTTACTATCTCAGCTAATTCAATAACGTAATTTGGCTTGCTACTCCTGATAGAGGCTACTTTACAGTGTCATTACCCGATGTGATTTCTTTTAAGACGTGACGAAACTAGCCTCCAGGGGATCGCAACTCCTCAGAAATTTCGTGCTCGGCTACCACGGGTCCCCCAGCCTTTGCAGCGTCTACCCTCTTCCATGCTGCATTTCTATCCTCTTTTGTTTCTGTAAGATCGCTGGAATGTTCTTGGAAATGGTTTGCACATTCAGTAGGAGATACCAGAACAATCTCTTCACAGGCTTTCGTTCCTTGTTTCTTTTTACGTTCCGCTTCCCCCGTCCTTCCGCTTCGGTGTTTGCGGTTTCTCTTTTTCTTCTTCCTCCCTGTGCGCTCCTGATGGCCAGCGCAAGCGTCTGACATGCAACAGATTACTGTCAACCTGTGACTTGGGATCGTGTGATACCCAGATAGGGTTCGCACATCCCTTCGTAAAGGTCAGACCCAGGCTGAGGTGACTGCCTGAGCCGCTACCTGCGTAAATTGCGGAATGGTCCCTCTGTCAGGCGTTACGGGGTGACCTGAGATGTGAACGGTCACATAAGGTAGATGTGCTGCCTTCTGAGGGCTCCTCAGTTGGAAGGAGCGTGCCATCGAGGATGATGGCAATCAACGGGGATCGTCTCGTACCGATTGAGTCGTCTTTCTCACCGTCAACGTCTACCAAACGTAAGGAGAAAGAGGCTAACGATTCAAAGACCCTCCCAACTGCAAAACGTTTCCTGTTGGTTGCACTTACTGAAGACGGTCAGTCCTCTGCTACGGTAAATCTGATTATTATTCAAAAAAGGTTTTGAAGCACTTGCTTACCCAGTGAAACCCTGTTCTCGTTTACTAAATGGCTTTTTGCTTTTGGAGATATCCGATTCTCAAGCACAACAGCTGCTTGCAGTTGTATTCCTCCATTTCTGTCGTTAATTTCGAGGCCCATCAAACGCTGAATTCTTCCCACGGTGTTAATTATACTAGGCTGCTTGATGGTCTGACTGATGGAGAAATCCAAACTTAAACTCTCTGATCAGTGTGTCACTGCAGTCCATCGGGCGATGCAAGAAGTATATGCATCCTTAGTGCCAACACAAACTCTCTCTTTCTAACTTTTGATAGACGGGTTTTTCCATCAAAGGTCAAAGCAGGCTGTGAAGTTACCACAGTACGACCATACATTGCGAACTTAATGATACGCTGCTACCAGGATCATTGTTATGACCACACTCGAATGTCGTGTCGACATCTGGCATAATGTTACCTGTGGTAGCGATGCTGACAAGGGCGATTGTCCGCTTTCTCGTCCCCGATGTATCAACTGCAGTGGCTACCTTGCCGCCTCCGCCGCGATTGTCCGGTGTATTCGTTGAGTTGGCTGTCCAGGAGATTCTGGTGAAGAAGAAACTGCCTTACCCGGTCGCTCGAAAGTTCTTGGCTAGTCGGAAAACGCGCCATCTACTATCAGACTATTACAGTTCTGTTCTTGCTACATCTCCCTACACGAAGGACATGGCCACACAGACATGCGATCTCAAACTTAACACGGATGTTTTGAAATTTCCGATCGTAATGGTAGCGTCGCTGTCTTCTCGTCCAGTTACGCAACAAGCCACCAGACTTCTGCCTCACAGGGCAAAGTCACTTGCTACACAGCTGGCACACTGGAAAGAACTGAAGGAAAATTCCTGCGATGATACCCTACGTCCCTCCACCCAACCAACATCTGAGTCTTCGTGTGCAAACTAGGAAGGCTCAAAGTACTCAAACAAAGGGAAATGGTCTTCTCGTTCGCCGACTGAGATCTCTTCGATGGTGTCGCCACATGATAACCTCGCCCGGCCGACCTCCGTGTTGCGGGTGTGCACCACCAACCATTTTTCTACCCTGGACTTGGCTAGCCGACAGAACGACAATGTCGACGCGACACTTCTGTAGACTTCATGGAGCAGGGTCCCCTGCCTCTGTGCCCTGTAGCAGTGTCTTTGAAGGCTGACCCTCGGCAGTCGCTGTGGTGACACCTACGTTTTCCCCATCCTAACTCTCCACCAATGGAAGGTTTGCAGCCCATGCCCTTCCAATCCGTTTAGGACAGCAATTGCTCCTATTGGGGAGCGAGGCTGTTCACCCAGGATGACATGCATAATCAAATAATCTCTCTCACTACCCGACTTCAAGTTGTTGCTGTCCACATCTCACCCTCTCCGCCACAGAACATTCCATTCCTCGCACTTTGTCTCTACAATGCTGTGTCCCGTTCCCTAATTGGATTGAGGCGTCGTCGACGCAATTCGCCCGCGCAGACGTGCTCCCCGCGTTTTTAACTGTCATCCTCGTATGGAGAACCACATTCATTATAAACAGTTTTTGTATCGTCTGGTGTTCTTCGGGATGGCAAGATATTTCCACAGTTCCACTCTCCTTTCGATCGTGTGGGCCAACCTCTGATGATCCTCGAGGATGATCGTCCATTCCCCACTTTGCAGCCTGACTGCAGCAGATAATGTTATCGTGGACCCTGTTCCTATTTGACACCTCGGGCCTCCATTTTGTGGAGGTTTCGAGGTTTTACGACTATCACCCTGCCTTCCATCATGGGAAACGAGCGGAGGCGTGTCGGGCGATCCGTTCTGTTCCTCGTATCGTGAACGCTACAATGCCGCCTTTCCTATAAGGGAGCTAGATCGTGCTCTCAGGTGATCCCAATCGTGCGCCGCAGGGCCAGATGCCATCCACATTGAGATGTTGCAGGCAAGCACATTCTGCTGAATACGTAAAACCGCATCTGCGCAGAGGGCACATTTCCCGGTCGTTGGTGTGAAGCCATCGTCATTCCCATACCTAATACCAGTAAGGACAAGAATCCTTCCTTCTAGCTACTGTTCACTTTCTCTTACCAGCTGCATTTGCAAGGTAATGGAACATACGATTCATGGCCAGATGGTATGGTGGCTGTAGTCTCGCAATTACGAGATTACGAGCATGGCTTTCTGCAGTTCACAATCTCCTTACTGTGTCCATCCATGTCATGAATGGTTTTCTGCGGAAATCCCATACTGGGCCTTGTTTTTCTATTCGGAGAAGGCCTAAGACACCTGCTGCAGGACTGATATCCTGTGTACTACTTACACGTGGGTGTTTCGTGGCAGCCTGCCCTGTTTCCTTCGGATATAAAATATCAAATTTTCGAGGTGCACGTGGGTTCTGACAGGAAAACGGTCTGTCCCAAGGTTCCGTCCTCAGTGTCGTTCTCTTTGCTACCACGATTAACCCTGTAATGGCCTGTGTCAGCAAGAGAATCTCCGGCTACCTTTTTGTTCACGATTTTGCCATCTAACGCAGTTCTCCACGGACGTGTGTCACTGAGCGGTGTCTTCAGCGATGTCTTGTTTGCATTTACTCCTGGAGCATCGACAATAGCTTTCGCTTTTCCACTCACAACCTTCTGTATGAATTTCTGGCGATGTAATTGGTTTCTCCCACCGTCTTTACATCTCGGGCGTGTTGCTCTTCCGTTAGTTGAAACTACGAAACTGCTGGGGCTCATGTTCGATAGGAAACAGTGTTGGTCCTGCCATGTCTAGCCTGGCAGCCCACTGTATGCGGTTCCAGTGTGTCCTCGGTGTCCAGTGTGTCCTCGGTGTCCAGTGTGTCCTCGGTGTCCAGTGTGTCCTCGGTGTCCAGTGTGTCCTCGGTGTCCAGTGTGTCCTCGGTGTCCAGTGTGTCCTCGGTGTCCAGTGTGTCCTCGGTGTCCAGTGTGTCCTCGGTGTCCAGTGTGTCCTCGGTGTCCAGTGTGTCCTCGGTGTCCAGTGTGTCCTCGGTGTCCAGTGTGTCCTCGGTGTCCAGTGTGTCCTCGGTGTCCAGTGTGTCCTCGGTGTCCAGTGTGTCCTCGGTGTCCAGTGTGTCCTCGGTGTCCAGTGTGTCCTCGGTGTCCAGTGTGTCCTCGGTGTCCAGTGTGTCCTCGGTGTCCAGTGTGTCCTCGGTGTCCAGTGTGTCCTCGGTGTCCAGTGTGTCCTCGGTGTCCAGTGTGTCCTCGGTGTCCAGTGTGTCCTCGGTGTCCAGTGTGTCCTCGGTGTCCAGTGTGTCCTCGGTGTCCAGTGTGTCCTCGGTGTCCAGTGTGTCCTCGGTGTCCAGTGTGTCCTCGGTGTCCAGTGTGTCCTCGGTGTCCAGTGTGTCCTCGGTGTCCAGTGTGTCCTCGGTGTCCAGTGTGTCCTCGGTGTCCAGTGTGTCCTCGGTGTCCAGTGTGTCCTCGGTGTCCAGTGTGTCCTCGGTGTCCAGTGTGTCCTCGGTGTCCAGTGTGTCCTCGGTGTCCAGTGTGTCCTCGGTGTCCAGTGTGTCCTCGGTGTCCAGTGTGTCCTCGGTGTCCAGTGTGTCCTCGGTGTCCAGTGTGTCCTCGGTGTCCAGTGTGTCCTCGGTGTCCAGTGTGTCCTCGGTGTCCAGTGTGTCCTCGGTGTCCAGTGTGTCCTCGGTGTCCAGTGTGTCCTCGGTGTCCAGTGTGTCCTCGGTGTCCAGTGTGTCCTCGGTGTCCAGTGTGTCCTCGGTGTCCAGTGTGTCCTCGGTGTCCAGTGTGTCCTCGGTGTCCAGTGTGTCCTCGGTGTCCAGTGTGTCCTCGGTGTCCAGTGTGTCCTCGGTGTCCAGTGTGTCCTCGGTGTCCAGTGTGTCCTCGGTGTCCAGTGTGTCCTCGGTGTCCAGTGTGTCCTCGGTGTCCAGTGTGTCCTCGGTGTCCAGTGTGTCCTCGGTGTCCAGTGTGTCCTCGGTGTCCAGTGTGTCCTCGGTGTCCAGTGTGTCCTCGGTGTCCAGTGTGTCCTCGGTGTCCAGTGTGTCCTCGGTGTCCAGTGTGTCCTCGGTGTCCAGTGTGTCCTCGGTGTCCAGTGTGTCCTCGGTGTCCAGTGTGTCCTCGGTGTCCAGTGTGTCCTCGGTGTCCAGTGTGTCCTCGGTGTCCAGTGTGTCCTCGGTGTCCAGTGTGTCCTCGGTGTCCAGTGTGTCCTCGGTGTCCAGTGTGTCCTCGGTGTCCAGTGTGTCCTCGGTGTCCAGTGTGTCCTCGGTGTCCAGTGTGTCCTCGGTGTCCAGTGTGTCCTCGGTGTCCAGTGTGTCCTCGGTGTCCAGTGTGTCCTCGGTGTCCAGTGTGTCCTCGGTGTCCAGTGTGTCCTCGGTGTCCAGTGTGTCCTCGGTGTCCAGTGTGTCCTCGGTGTCCAGTGTGTCCTCGGTGTCCAGTGTGTCCTAAATCGTACTTCCTGGGGGTGCCAATCGAACCACCCTCCTCCGTTTGTACCGGTACCTTGTCCGTTCGAAACTCGACTACGGGTGCTTTATTCATAGGTCTGCACGCCCATCCCTCTTACGCCGTCGCAACACTATCCACCATCATGGCATCGGTTTGACCACAGGCGCCTTTTACACCAGCTCAGTTGCGTCTGTCTGCTGAAGCCGCAGAACTACTCCTGTCTTGACTTTCTCCTCAGGAGGTATGCATGCCGTTAGGGTGCAATGCATGGCCACCCATCCTATGCCTCCTTAGATGATTCCTTTGATCGCCAGTGTGGAGCGCTCGTCCGTCTGCTGTTACCTCCGAGAGTCCAGTTTCCGTATTTGCTTAGGCGGCTTAACATTAACTTGGGCTGCTTCGCGAAGCAAAGGTGACCTTGTCCTTCACTTGCTTCCTAAGGACACTACTCCAGCCTCGGTCTATAGTCTTGAGTTTCGCAGGGAACTTCGCGATAGTACCTTAGTCAGACCGACCGGCAACTGTGTATACAATGGTGAGGGGGGTGCCTTTGTCATTGGCACCCGTGTTTTTCCATATCAGCTTCTGGCACCCTACTCAGTATTTACAGCCGAGCTCTTCGCCCTGTATCAGGCCAAGGAGTACATCTGACGACACAGCATTTCGATAGTATCCTCCGCTCAGACTCACTCGGCGCATTTCAGTGTCTATGTGCGCTGTACAGCGTCCATCCCTTAGTCCAGCGGGTACAGGGAAACAGTCACTTGCTCACTACTGGTGGAGCCAGTGTGATGTTTTTGTGGGTCCCTGGTCATGTCGGTTTCTCAGGAAACTAGGCTGCTGACGCTGCTGCCGAGGCTGTAGTAATCGTACCTCAGCCCGCTAGTTCCTGTATTCCCCCTGATGATCTCTGTGTTGCCGTCGGTCAGGAGGTGGTGTCCCTCTGGCATCGCCAGTGGTCCTCCCTTAACGGGAATAAGCTCCAGCTTATTAAGCATCTGCCAGCGGCTTGGACGAAGTCTCTACCGTCCCGCCGGGAGGTCATTTTAACAAGGTTGCGCAGAGGCCACTGCCTTTCAGCCGTCGCCATTTGGGTCGAGCTCCCCCACCACTTCGTACAGATTGTCCCAAAGTTTTAGCTGTCCGCCACCTTCTGACGGAATGTCCAATGTTTTAACCGTTTACGTTGCCGCTTGGTTTTGCGGTCTGAGTTTCCGGCCGTTTTAGTCAATGACGCGCGGGCTATGGACCGCGTTTTACTTTCATCCTTAGTAGCAATATGGCAAAGAACATGCAGTCTCCATCTCAAGCCTCCGTTTCTCTGTGGCGTATCACTCAGACCTTTCTGCACGTCCCTGTTTATCCCAATCGACGGAAGAGGAGACAGCTATAGATATGTAGTCGTTATAACTCTTTTTCGTTTTGTTTTAGGCCGCAAGAATGGCAGCAAGGGTCATAGACTACGCACCCGTGTCAGAAATGTAGAACACGAAAATAAAGGCCTGCTGAAACAACAGTCGTTGAATGATAAATGTGATTGAAATATCTAGGAGACGGCTGATAACATCACCAGGTGGAACGTAAAGAGAATCAAGCACGAGAGTCATACTAATGGTAAATTCATGCGAACCATTGTCACAGTGGTGTCGATTATTTACAACTGTCTTTGCAGTTATATGCATCTAATGATCCTTTACTTTTAAAATTCTACTCTTGTAAATGTTTAGCTTACATTTGAAAAGTATAGTTTCTGCTGAGGCTTCAATGGCACTTGTGTCCTAGCTAGACTCCGTTGCGTGGTTCTTCGGTGGTCATGAACAGGGGTGGAGGCGTCAATGCTCGGCTCTGTACAGTCCTCTGTGCGGTGGCAGTGCGATGCTGACAGGGGGGCGTGTCACCTCCCATTCATTGTTGCGGGCTCCACTATTTTCACGCTACAAATGCCGCGAAGTTCTTTCATGGGGACGCAATTTACTCTCTATTTCAACCACGATTTCGCCTGGCCAACCTTTTTGTCTTCTTTCGACAGTTGCTTATGCGAAATCGGCAATGCGTATGACGGCTTAGTTTAGCATTACTGGTCTACCTCACTGGAAGTGATCAGCACATAGTGCATTTTGGCTTCACATATCGTGAACACTTACACACGTTACCCGTAGAATTACCCTTATGCTTTCAATGTAGATACGATATAGTAAAATGCTGGTGGTAAGGGACACCTTGCAATAGAACGAAGACAATTTCAGGTGATGTGTGCCTCCGGATTCCTCAACATCTAAAGCTGCCATGTCAAATGAGCTATAATTACTAGAAGGGTAAATATTTTTTTAGTACGTGTTGTTTAGACACTATGAGAAAGTGATGGATAATTTCTATAAGTAACAATTTCTCGTCAGCTTGTAGTCTCCACTACAAGAATGACATCAGGTGGGACAACCATAACAGGCAGAGACCGTGTATTTCACCTTCTGTTTACTAATAGTACAAACGCCTAGTTGCGGGATGACGAGGGGCCGGTAGGTCGCTACTAGAGTAATGGATGCAGCAGCAAATCAAGATCTACTTTGTGATTGCGTAGGTTTTCCCAGCTAATAAATGTCGATGCACTTCAAGAGCATCCAGCACCTGCCATCCCACATGAGGATGGCAGCCAGTTGGGTCCCCGAAAGACGGTGTCGTCCGGACGATAATATCCGGCCGCATACTCGTTAGGAATTAGGGAACAGGGGATTACTGATGCTCTTAAATATCCTTGTGTTGGTATTAGTTTCATTAAGGCCCCGCAGTATGACTTCGGAACCTGCAAATGTATACCAAACGTGTCGTATGCAGCGTAAGCAATCCAATCTACCTCAAGGCGGCCAGTTTTATTTCCAGAAACCGCAAAAAAGTAATTTTAATTGTAAGCGAACAAGCAGCAGTTGATGTTGGAATCGTAACCGGCTGTCCGGTTTACACATGCCTCGTAACTTTAGAGAACTTCCGGCACAGAACAGCGGTGTGTTGTAGTAATTTTAGTATAACAGTGCACATCGCAATGATACTTGCTTAAGGTGACGGATTTCAACTTCTGTGGCCATCTTCGGAATGCGAGCTCTGCAAGGGTAGGAAAAGCAGAGATACTGTGAGTACTACAACGTTTGCATCATAAGAAATTACTGAATGAGGTAGCATTTCCACCTATGGCTGCTGCTGGGAGCCCCTGGGCTGTTACCGAGGTAGCACGATAGCAGCTGCGACTGATTGCCGTCCAGTCCCGGGTTGAGCAGCGTGGCATTTCCGCGCCGAATACGGATTATGTCAGCATCAGGAAAGGGCAAACGCTTCACAATAAGGGAAATGCCGATTTTACATGAGATTTACAAATTCTCGTAGGCCAGGTACAAATGTGTAAGGAGTTAAACCATTACATGTTACGAGAGAATGCACAAAGAGAATGAGGGAAGAAGCAGTTTCACCTAGCGACATTGGTATTGGTTTTGCGATTTCTACCAATATTTTCCCGATAAAAATAACTGCAGTACAGTAATTACATACACGTGAATGTTTTAATGTAATTTACTTCCTCATACAAAGATGTCATCGTCTATATGCTAGAGAGCGCGGCCTAGTGCTGGCACTCGACAAAGGTATCGTTGTCAGGGCAAGCCATACCTTCAAAGGAACATGGAAATGGATGCAAATATTCAGTCAAATTTATTCAAAAATACGACCTAAAGGCTTCGAGGAGGGGAGAAAGCTACTCTCCTGCTTTTCCGTATGATACGCCACAGCCCCGAAAACCATTCGGCAATGTGTGTGCACCTCCCGCCTCTCAGTCGAATAAATTTTCAATTCAGTACTGAAAAGCCCAAATTTCCCTAACTTTTTTGTCCAATCACTAAGATGGAAGACAGAAATGATTATGCAACTGTGGTAGACCCTACTGCAATAAATTCAACACAGTCAGTAAGATCCTTTCACTAGATCAGTTACACTAAACATATCGCAGCTTTCATACCCAAAACAGCAGATACTGAGTAATAATACAGAGGACCGCTGCATATTGCAAAACTTAAAAGGCCATTCTGAAAATGTGGCCCCCGAGCGGGACTCGAGCCCGGGATCTCCTGCTTACATGGTAGAAGCGCTATCAATTGTTTTTATTCAGAAAATGGTACAACAACAATAATCAATTTCATATAGTGATTAGGCCTAAAAGATAAAATTCTACAGTACTCGAAGCCTTTGCGAAAAGAAAACATTTCTTAAGTGATGTTTTGGATGATGCGATTCAGAACATGGAAGAACGAGAGAAAATCTGATCTATGAAAAACATGTACGACCAAAGTTAACATGACTGTTCTTCTGAGGAAGTTGGCGTATGTGTCATAGTAATTATTCATGCGTAGTAGCTTGTGGTGCTGGTAAGAGATGTACGCCAAAAATCTTCTTCGCTCCTTTCTTTACTGGACAATGCTACCTACTGCGTGTACCTTCAACCAATTGACGGCATTGTTTTTAGAGGCGGAATGTAGGCACCTTGGAGTTGCCAAATACAGCCATATTCACTGCATAGTTGCGAATTTTTTTTCTGATTGGCAGCCATATGTCGTTAGCAGTCACAGACAAATTGATGCTCATCTGTGTCAATCAGGTTGCAAGTGATACACAAAGGCGAATCCGCCAGATGAATAAATGGAATGTAGTCTGGAGTTCGTTGAAAATAATACCGCAAAGACCGCACTTCTGTTTGTAAATGCGGGTGGTGGTGGTCCTCCAGAAATTATGCCAAGCGTGACCGACGTATATTTGTTGTATGATGATCTTTGTCTGAAAGTATATTAAATTTTGGTATATATTCTTGACTTCCATTACATCTTTCTCAGGTGTTCCCGGTCTAGCTATGTCCTACGAAGAAATGTTTTAGGTCATCATTTGGGATGTGGGGAACGTCAATTGGGGCGTCTTTGCTTGCTGACGCTATTTCACTTAATAGAAATGCGGCAACACTGTTGACTGACCGCTTTCACAGTTTATATGTTATACAGACGTACAATGATTGTGCTTTATTGTACACGTCTGTGAGATTCAGTCCACCGTTGTCAGTCGGTAGAGTCAATGCTTGGTATTAGACTTTGAAGATGCGGCCGTCGCTGACGAAGTGGCCAAAAGCACCCTGTTCGCCACTTCCCTCGGCATTGGGTGGACTTGCTGCACGTATTTTATTTTAGAGGGTAAAGAAATGTTCACGATAACCACTCTCGATGAAATAGAAAGAGTACGGAGATTGTGCTGACGTATACAGGCAAGGATGGTGGTGAGGATTCATCTGTAATTGCGATGGTCTGCCGAATACTCCTTGTCACCATGTCAAGTCTAGGGGTGAATATACAGTTTCCTTTATTGGTCCATGAATGGGAACTCCTAATCCACTTCCAGTATCCTTTAAGCCGGACCTCTATTCAGTTTCGCACCAGATAATAGAGAAAGCACTCCACATAGTTCATATTTATTATCACGTCGTTGCCTTTGACAATAAATGCAACGTCATCGGCATATGCCCTGCAACAATCCTATGGCCGCGTGTAGCGAGTCCTTGCAGGTTGTGGCTCAGGCGAAAACGTGATGGCTCGATTTGCTATTGAAAAGAGTGGGATAGACATTGCGCACCCTTCTCGCACCGACTTTCCATTGCAATGGGTCTAGTGGATTGACCGTTTAAAATTATTGTCGATGTTGACTTCTGCAGAAAATTTCTAATAATGTCGATAAAACGTTTGGGAAAGTTCATGGCTCGAATAGTGCGAAAAAGATAAGCATGGTCGACTGTATCGAACGCTTTCTCTAAGTCCAGTGATACGATGTCGCAATTTTTCATATGCTGCAGCAATGGAAATACTGTGCGACTACAGAGATACTGTCATAGATGGACATGTCTTTCCGTACGCTAGATTGGTATGATCCAGTCAGTGTGTTCACTACTGATATTAATCTTTAATGTATGATGTGGTCAAATATTTTACAGTCACTTCAGGACAGTGATGAGCCTGAAATTTGTTACAGGGTTTCCTGCAGGACGTTTCGGGATTAGAACTATGGTTCCTTCTAGGAAGTCGTGTGGGACGTCATTGGCGGGATTCATTAGTTCGTCACAGATAAACGTTGATTTGGGAATCAGCTTTCTTGTGAACTTTTGATTAAACTCCGCCGGAATACCGTCAGGCCCAAAAGGCTATTTTTTCGGACTTCGTGTTGTAGCGTTTGCGACTTCTTCTGTAGTTTGAGTAAACAGGTTGTTTACTCCTACCGGGTCGAGCCTGTGTGTCAATCTCGTCATGAAGTAATCGTCCGCCGAGATATTCGTTGTCGCATTTCCTAATAACTCTGTGAAGTATATGTGAATTTCGTTCTTGATTTGACTTTGCTGCATCCGTAATCTGCCGTCAGAAGTTCTTCGTTCGGTTATTATTTTCCTACGTTGCCCCTTCCTCGCATTGATCGAATTTTATATAGATGTTCGTTCTCCGTGGTTTTCGTTTAGTTTTAGTTATTATGTTATGCTCCGTAGATCATTTTCACGATTATTTTATCGGTATGATGTGGAAAAAGTCGGATTACAAGAGACACACACACACACACACACACACACACACACACACACAAATTAAATAGTGCTAATATTAATATTACTGAAATTTTTAATTATGCACATGGAACTACATTTAGAGGTACAATTTTTTTTTACCATTTGTGAAACAAACTCGTGCATGGAGTAACAGGAGTTGTCACAAAGAAATGATTTTAAGCTAGATTTAAAACTTGATCTGCTGCCTGCCAGACACTTTGTTGTTGGGCAAATCGTTAAAGATTTTTGTTGCTCAAAAAGGAGTACATTATTAAGCAACTGACAGCTTCAGTAACGGATATGAAAGGTCAGTTTTCCCTCTAGTGCTGTACGTATGAACATCACAGTTCATCGCGATTTGAGATGGATTATTTGTAACGAATGTCGTTAGCGAATATATGTACTCTGATGCTGCACAGTTAAAATGCGTAACTCCTTGAAAAGGTGCCTACATGTCGTCCTTGGGTGAACACCGCTAATTATTCTCACTAATATTTTTGTGCAATCAATATTTTTTGTCTAATTGGTGAGTTACCCCAGAAAACTAATATATAAGACATTATTGAGTGGACATACGCAAAGTACGTTAGGAGGCTGATTTGTTTGTTACCAAGACTACCGAATATACGATGAGCGAAAGGGGATGAATTTAGTTGTTTGAGAAGTTCAGTAATATGTCCCTTCCACTTAAAGTTGTCATCTAATTGAACATCCAAAAATTTGGAGAAATTTACCCTGTTAACTGAGCCCTGTTTACATGCCACATCAGTTGTCGATATGACTCTCTTCGGTTTACAGAATTGGATATAGTGAGTTCTTTCAAAATTAAGGGAGAGTCCAGTTTCTGAGAACCACTTAATAATTCTTTGAAAGACATCCATGACAATATCTTAAGCTGCTTTTTCTGGAATGAGATATATTATAACACTCCTGTCCTCTATAAAAAGTACTAGTTCCGCTTGCTGAACGTTAAGTGGGAGGTTATTCACATGAATAAGGAACAGCAGAGAACCTAAAATTGTACCCTGTGGGACTCCCTTTGTGGTAACTCCCATTTACTAGAATTTACCACCCTCCCAACATTGTGTTACTGAGCACAACTTTTTGCTTTCTCCTTATTAAGTATGATTCAAACCAGCTGTGTGTATAGCCTTCAGTTCCATAAAACTGAGTTTTTTCTAAGAGTGTGACATGATCCGCACAGTCAAATGCCTTCGAGAGATCACAAAAATACAAGCTAGCGGTAATTTATTTAGGGCTTGTACTATTTGATGGGTAAATTTGTAGATAGCATTCTCAGTCGAATAACCCTTCCAGAATCCGAACTGTGACATACTGAGTAAATTATTTTCACTTATGAAGAGGTTTGACAATTGCGTATTTCAATCGGTCTTGAAAAATTCCCTGTGCCAGCGAAGCATTACGTACATCGCTAAGGACTCCACTTATTAAATCAGAACAACACTTCAAAATTCTGTTAGAGAGTCCATCAACACCACATTACCTCTTGTTTTTCAGTACAGTATATTGATAATTCTCTTAATTTTAGTGGTGGATGTTGGTGCTATTTTTAAAGGCCTAAAGTCCTGAGGAATGACATTTCTAACATTGTTTTCTTCAACTGAACCTTTTAACCCTATTTTTGCTGCTACATTCAGAAAGCGAGTGTTAAAAATACTTGCAACTTGTGTACGATCACTAACAACATTATTTAGCTTCATTGCTGTGGTATGCTGTGCACTGTCGGATCCTGACCTTATTAAGGCCTGTCCATATATTTCCTCTTCCTCCTACACGACATCTTCGTTCCCTTAGTAATACATCGCTCACTTGACTTTGTATTGGCATTTTTGGATAACGTTTCAGGAAAACAACTCTCAAATATCGAGACAAAATTGCGGTGGAATAAATTTAATGTGGTATCAGCATTATTTTCTGTGTATACTTCATCCCATTCACCTCGTCTAGGCTGCACTGTTCTCATTAATAAGCTTCCCTGCCTTGTATGAACCTGCCTGAATCCTGTAAGGTGCTGTGTGTTTATTCCCTTAACTGAGCATCAAGATCAGATAGCCGATTAACAACTGGCTACACATTGTTTCTACCTGAGCACTCTCTATGGAAACATAACCGATAAGTGACCTACTATCCTGCTGCGCACGAGTTGAAAAATTAACAACAGATACTAGATTGAAACAACCAAAGATTCTAGCCCATTTTTCCTATCCGTATCTTATAAGAAATCTACATTAAAATCACCACAACTGCTTCTTTTCGTCAGACAGATAGCTAAATAATGCCTCACGAGGTTTCATGAATTGCTGTAAGTTACATTGAGGGGATCTGTAGATTGTTACAATTACTATAAAAGTACATAGCAGTAGCGACTCACAAGCACATGCTTAAAGGATCTGATCTACACAAAAACTTCTTGTTTCAATATTTTTGACGTCGTGTCCAGTTTTTGTATAAGCAGCAACTACTTTTTCCATGTTGACTCTACATGAATAAGATGATAATCTGTAATCCCTTAAATTTAACTTCTCCATCCCTGCCGTTACATGGTATTTAGAGAGACACAAGACAGCTATACCTTCTGAATTTACCCCATTTTCTAGGCATACATGCAGCTAAGGACATCGTCCTAGCTATCAAAATCTTTGCACGAGGCCCCTAGGTTTTCTGTAACCTGGCTAAGCTTAGCACTAGGTTGTAAAATGCTTGTGACCTGGTACTGGACTCCTAGCCTATCCTGTAGCAACTGGCCTACACCTCTCCTGTGACTGCTAACTAAAGCAGTACTGTTTCCTTTCTGCTTGACTTTACTCCCGACCTAGCATTACAGTTGTTCAGCGTCTGCTGCACCCTACTTGCTTAAAAACTGTTGGAGGCTCTTCTACTTCAGGTGACAAATCAGACTGATCGCTCACTGGGATCTGAAAAGTACTTTGATTTAGACAGGCTGAAGGGGGAAAGAGACTATAGGAGCTGGGAACAGGTAAAAAGTCTTGGCCAGAAGGAGAAAACCTCAGAAATCACACCATTCCTAGTTGAGCCTGAAGGGCACAAATCTTTTTCCTTGTTCCACGATTTCCTTGTCACGGCTACATAATCTAAAATTCCATTGGCGAGCCTCATCTGCCACTATAACAGCTCCCCCGCTACAATCTCCCCAGTGAAACACCAACCCACAAGCCTGACATTTCACTCCCTCAGTGCCAACCAAACAGTAGTGTATTGAATCCCGGTTCGACGTGCGACTGCACGAGCGCTTACATCCCCGTGCATAGACGAACCCGCTACAGTCTCCATTTCTTCCTGAACTGTCTCAGCAGAATTACGCCTTGTCCTCGGTCGGCCACTACGGGATCTATCGTCTAAACAACCCGTGGCTTCGAACTTCGAAATCATTCTCGCCGCAGCTGCATTTGTCAACGGACCTTTACCCGTTCGAATCCCCTTCCTATGGCGATAGGATCGTAACGCTGAACTAGCACATTCCCCATTCTGACTATACAGCTTCAGTAAAAGCGCCTTTTCAGGTAACTTCAACATGCTGCGACTGCTGGCTCGTCTGACTCTCTCATTACAGCTCCTTTTATACATTATAGTCATGCGCAGTCAGACGTTTTGCTGTTCAGCGCCATCTGTCGGATATTTTGTGAACTTTGTTTTTTGTTCTAATAAAACCCCATGTCATTCCGAGCACGTGTCAATTTCTACCCCTCTATCTACATTATTCCATGGTTTATTAAGTTTTCAAATTTATACTGACTTTTATATCACCCAGTATATGGGTCTCTTGGTGGTTTGGATTTCCGCATGTTCATACCTTCTCGATAATACCATTCCTAATGATAAGCAACTTCTAAAACATTTCTAACATTCAAATGAAACAACGAAACGAATTTCGATCTCCAAATCTCTGAAGTACGTTACTTCAGAGTGATGGTAGTTACAGAGAATATGGACACGACGCATGTACATGCACATGAAATAAGGACACGGAATGAAGACTCAGTAGTTACCGAACGACGTAGTGTCAGTACGGTATTATTCGCTGTTGAACCCACCGACGAATCCAGAATCTTGCTCGAGCGGTACC
Source organism: Schistocerca serialis cubense (assembly GCF_023864345.2). Taxonomy (NCBI): domain Eukaryota; kingdom Metazoa; phylum Arthropoda; class Insecta; order Orthoptera; family Acrididae; genus Schistocerca; species Schistocerca serialis. The sequence continues at coordinate 125,059,210 of NC_064639.1, forward strand.
TGATGTATGTTGCTTGTATCGTATAGTAAAGCTCCGGCCTGTTTGGCCAATGTATATTTTTCTACAACCACCACATTATATCTTGTAAACCACTGATCTGAGAAATCTATCGTTATCAGAACCTACAGCATGTCTTAATTTATTTTGCAAAGTATTGTTAGTTTCAAATGCAATTGTTACTTCGGGATTCGTAAATAAATTACTGATCCTCTCATATGTTTCGCATGTACGTCATTTATGTACTGTTCCCAGCTGCAGGCTGGTGTTCTCGTTCAGACGTTGCTCGTGCTGTCGCACATTGTTGGAGTCGTACTAGTTCATCCTTCATACAAACGCAAAATCACGATAAGACTGTTTTTACAGTTTATAATACACAGTTCAACAAAACGAAAATATTTAATTTCATATAATGGGCGAAAGATTACTGAAAATGAACAGTTCAAATTCCTAGGTAATCAGACAAGTACTAAACTGTCGTTGAAAGCCCACGATCAGGATCTAATTCAGAGACTTAATGCTGCCATTTTATCTACACTCCTGGAAATTGAAATAGGAACACCGTGAATTCATTGTCCCAGGAAGGGGAAACTTTATTGACACATTCCTGGGGTCAGATACATCACATGATCACACTGACAGAACCACAGGCACATAGACACAGGCAACAGAGCATGCACAATGTCGGCACTAGTACAGTGTATATCCACCTTTCGCAGCAATGCAGGCTGCTATTCTCCCATGGAGACGATCGTAGAGATGCTGGATGTAGTCCTGTGGAACGGCTTGCCATGCCATTTCCACCTGGCGCCTCAGTTGGACCAGCGTTCGTGCTGGACGTGCAGACCGCGTGAGACGATGCTTCATCCAGACCCAAACATGCTCAATGGGGGACAGATCCGGAGATCTTGCTGGCCAGGGTAGTTGACTTACACCTTCTAGAGCACGTTGGGTGGCACGGGATACATGCGGACGTGCATTGTCCTGTTGGAACAGCAAGTTCCCTTGCCGGTCTAGGAATGGTAGAACGATGGGTTCGATGACGGTTTGGATGTACCGTGCACTATTCAGTGTCCCCTCGACGATCACCAGTGGTGTACGGCCAGTGTAGGAGATCGCTCCCCACACCATGATGCCGGGTGTTGGCCCTGTGTGCCTCGGTCGTATGCAGTCCTGATTGTGGCGCTCACCTGCACGGCGCCAAACACGCATACGACCATCATTGGCACCAAGGCAGAAGCGCCTCTCATCGCTGAAGACGACACGTCTCCATTCGTCCCTCCATTCACGCCTGTCGCGACACCACTGGAGGCGGGCTGCACTATGTTGGGGCGTGAGCGGAAGACGGCCTAACGGTGTGCGGGACCGTAGCCCAGCTTCATGGAGACGGTTGCGAATGGTCCTCGCCGATACCCCAGGAGCAACAGTGTCCCTAATTTGCTGGGAAGTGGCGGTGCGGTCCCCTACGGCACTGCGTAGGATCCTACGGTCTTGGCGTGCATCCGTGCGTCGCTGCGGTCCGGTCCCAGGTCGACGGGCACGTGCACCTTCCGCCGACCACTGGCGACAACATCGATGTACTGTGGAGACCTCACGCCCCACGTGTTGAGAAATTCGGCGGTACGTCCACCCGGCCTCCCGCATGCCCACTATACGCCCTCGCTCGAAGTCCGTCAACTGCACATACGGTTCACGTCCACGCTGTCGCGGCATGCTACCAGTGTTAAATACTGCGATGGAGCTCCGTATGCCACGGCAAACTGGCTGACACTGACGGCGGCGGTGCACAAATGCTGCGCAGCTAGCGCCATTCGACGGCCAACACCGCGGTTCCTGGTGTGTCCGCTGTGCCGTGCGTGTGATCATTGCTTGTACAGCCCTCTCGCAGTGTCCGGAGCAAGTATGGTGGGTCTGACACACCGGTGTCAATGTGTTCTTTTTTCCATTTCCAGGAGTGTATATAAATAAAAATTAATTGCCAAATGTTTTGATAAGCGTAAAACTTGAGAACGCCTGGACCAGTTCGGCAAATTTTTTTTTGCTGTGTTCGTAATTCTCAGGACAAGGTTTTTATGAAACAAATTTTTCGAAAATCGACCGAAAAATTGTAAAATTTGACAAAAACTTAAAGTGCGTTTTCATTGTGTCCGTGTGTTTGTATTGCATACAATCTTGATGAAATTTTGCACACTATACCTTGAAACCAAGAGGAAGGTCACAGTCTGCCATGCACCATATCAAATTTTATGTAGAGGTTCCTTTACATAACGGAACTCGACAAATTGTACGTATTTATTCCGATCTTGATGAAATTTGGCACACTTGATATTCAAAGCAGGATGAAGGGCGCTGCCTGCTTAAAATTCTGAATGGTGCATGGCGGAGGGTACTTTACGTACACACTTCTACACCAACCTACAATTTTATTCCGATCTTGAAGAAATTTTGCACACTTGACCATCAAGAGGAACATCACTGTCTACATAATATTTCGGACAGTACATTGAAGAGAGTACCTTACAAAAGATTTTGACATCGTTTGCGGGTTACCATGAAAGTTCACTATGTACGCATGTTTCCATGGAGAAGGTTTTTGAATATTTACATCTGCATGTATGTATATATATATATATATATATATATATATATATATATATATATATATATTGCATGGGGGCTTTTTTATATATAATATTGATAGAAAATCTTTTTTGTTTTAGTATGTCTGTCCGATTACGCAGTCTCGTAATCGGCTGGCCCTGACTAGTACTATTACGCTATCTGACTGCAACAAACAATGTAAGAAAATTTTCGTGAACACAGTTAATTAATTAAGTCCCCAGCAACTAAAAAACCAACAAAACCAATAAGCACAAAAGTAACTGTTCTGTATGTGGGAGTGTGACTCAACGTCCACATCTGGCACGGTTCTTCTCAAACAAGACAAGAATTCTTAAATACCAATTATACCGACGTGACAAAAGAAATTTAGAAAAACTATAATTACGCAAGAAAACCAAAATTCACTCTAATACAAGAACACAAGCCAGATGCTTTGTTGACTGAACCTGTAGTGACACATTATTTCAGATACACAACTAATAAAGGAACATTATAAATTTTACCTTCATATATATTGACGAAATGCACTCATTACAATAACATCTGCTATCTCTCCCATCAAATAACTGCATAAGACATGGAACTATACTCTTTACTACAACATCTTGCTCCAACTTCACAACAACCACGAGCTCTCGACAAAACTGTCCTCTACGATCTCTTCACAAGCACTGACTGCCATGAACTCTCGACAACCACAGACTGCTACGAACTCTAAACACGCACTGTGGAGGCGGCTTAATAGTACTCTTTGGCGCACTCTCTGGCGCAGTGGCACAGTGTAGCCACCTTTCATATGCCCCTCCTCCACAGGCCAGAATTTGATGGTATTTTTGCCAGCATTGGTGGTGAAAATACCACCAAATTCGTCCACAAAAATACAGACAAAAATAAAAGATAATATTAATACCTAAACATCACATAATTAGTTAAAAATTTTGGCTTTGCACTGACCTTTTACTAACCTAATATATGAAATACAGTAAGCAATACAACTTCTTTTCATGCATTTGGCTTTACATAATAGTTTACACAATATACAAAAAAAATCAGTTTATACAAATGTTCACATAAAATGTTTTCAATGATTAGTTTATACAAAAAAAGACACCAACAGGTTACATGTTTTCCGTAGAAGCAGTCCATCAGTTGCACCCAATAAAGTTTAGCAGGTACACCCGGCAACAAGTCACATTAATTCAGTAGAAGCAGACCATCAGTGGCCCCAGTAAAGTTCAAGAGGTACACACAGCAACAAGTCACATTAATTCAGTAGAAGCAGTTCATCAGTGGCACCCAGTAAAGTTGAGAGCAGGTGCAGACACCAACAAGTGACATCATTTCAGTAGAAGCAGTCCATCAGAGGCACCCAGCAATGTTGAGTAGGTGCAGACAGCAACAAGTGACTTCATTTCAGTAAAAACAGTTCATCAGTTGCACCCAGCAATGTTGAGTAGGTGCAGACACCAACAAGTGACTTCATTTCAGTAGAAACAGTTCATCAGTTGCACCCAGCAATGTTGAGTGGAGGTGCAGACACCAACAAGTGACACCATTTCAGTAGGAGTAGTCCATCAGTTGCACCCAGCAATGTTGAGTGCAGGTGCAGACACCAACAAGTGACACCATTTCAGTAGGAGTAGTCCATCAGTTGCACCCAGCAATGTTGAGCAGGTGCAGACAGCAACAAGTGACACCATTTCAGTAGAAGCAGTCCATCAGAGGCACCCAGCAATGTTGAGTAGGTGCAGACAGCAACCAGTGACTTCATTTCAGTAAAAACAGTTCATCAGTTGCATCCAGCAATGTTGAGTAGGTGCAAACACCAACAAGTGACACCATTTCAGTAAAAACAGTCCATTAGTGGCATCAGCAATGTTGATCAGGTGCACACAGCAACAGGGGACATCTTTTCAGTAGAAGCAGTTCCATCAAATTCATTAGCACTGATCACTCTGTTCATCAGCAGAAATTAAACACGACCAAATGTCACACATCATGTTGAAAAGTGCAGGTAACAGTTCAGAATATTTATCTTCACTAATCAGACAGTTCAGGCATGAACAATAGTTTGAATGCACATACAGATGCTTTTACAGTAACATACAAATCACAACAGACACACAAATGATATCAGATAATTATCCTATTAACTATTACAATACACAAATACCAGTAAACCTATAATATTCATGGGTGTCAGTGCAAGCCACTACAAACAAATAAAATAATATTTAGGAGATAGGTGGGTAGGATTAGGAAAGGAAAACACACAAAACACACTCACGCATCTCTCATCCACATTAAATACTACTGTGTAATTGAATAGTGTTAATTGTGTAACTGAAATTCTGTCTAAATCTGATGTTCATCATGTGTATCAAGTAGTACTGGCAGCAATGTATAACAGTCAATAATAGTTAAGTCAACGTCATAGTCATGTCAAGACCAATGTTTGCCAAGCCAGATCAAAATGTACTGTTGTTGAACAACTGTCAGTGAGCCAAGATATGCAATTACTTCCTCTCTCCAAAAAAAAGTATATACTGCTTAGTTATTTAACAAAGTGTGTGTATAGACCATCTTCCTGCTATTTTAGTGTTCTAGTCTGCTCTCTTCATCCTCCTTGTTCCATAAGACCAACCAAAAAAAATATGCTCCTCACTTACTTTACCTCTTATACACCAAAACTTCGATAATCATCAGCATCACATAATCTCAATACGTCACTAATACTTCTTCAATACGTCGATACATATAACTCTTATCATCAACATCATTTACCTTACCTCTTGTCCACAAACAACTTCATATACTCTCAATACCTATAATAATACGTCGATAAATATAAACCTCAGCACCAATATCATTTCACTTCCATAACAACTCTTTCCTCTAGTCAGTCTCCTCGAACAAGTACAGATAAAATCCTAATGCAAACCTCAATTCAGCATCCCATACAATTCGAAGACACAGTGTCCACACACAACCTCTGTGTAATCCATCTGACCCAATCTTCTACTCATTATAAATTATAAGATACATTTTGGTTCCTTGTCCATCATTAAATAAAAGAAATGCATACCTGACCTCTAACAGACTTAGTTCGAATAACTCTCAGTAATTAAGTACGATTACGGAGTGTGAATAATCATAATGTTTCACAGTGTGTACACCACTTCAAGAATCATAGCAGAAGCAAACATTTGGAGTATTTCTTGTGTCAAGTGTCACTTCCTATTTCAATTGCTCACGAAAAATGCAGTGTAATAACTATTAATGGTTTAAACCTAGTATTGGTATGTCATGTCGTTAGCTTCCTTCCTATTAGCATAAATTTATACAGCTTCCATAAAACCTCAGCTCATGTGACTTCTATGACTTTCTTGTACTAATGTCGTTCGTCGAATTATAGCAGTTAATTTTCTTATCTTAAAATATAAGGCACTGAGCGTAAGCAAAACAAGCAATAGCGAGTAAATACACCAGTAGAGAACAGAATGTCAACTAGTGGATGCAGCACAATTCCTACAACGAGGCTTTGCCAAGCGAACAATCTATAATTAATACAGTAGTGTGACCTAAACTCTATGTTTATACACAGTATATCAGCATTGCTATACACCAAATTAAAGAGCAGTTATGGCAACAAAACAGAAATGTGTAAATATGTAATCCATACAAAAAGCAGCAAACATATATCTTACGTAATAAACAGGTCATTAGCATCATATCAGCATAAGCAAATAAATGTTCATATGTCATCTTAATAAGTAAACATGAAGGCGCAAGCAGATAAATCACAAAGTATAACTTACATACCTAAACACATCAGCACAATAAATCAGGTTACAATTATAATTTAAATAAATAAGCACAGCAGGCACATAATTAAAAAATATGACATCAGTGAAAAAGCATAGTAGCCAAGCGATGCATAATATATACAAGTCGACCCAGTTCATTAATCAATAATTGTCAAAATCAGTAAATGTATACAAGCACGTCGCTTCACAAGTAAATCCATAGAACATGAAATTAGCACAAAGTATGAATCACGTAATCGCGAGCAGCAAATTATGTCTAAAGTACGTACCTAAGTGGAAATATGTTACCTGTAAAATGAACTCAATTAATAATTACCCTTTTTAGTTTATTAGTTTCTTCTTCGAAATTACATTCTTCCTGAAATTTTCTCGATAGCAAGTCGTCTTAACGTCGGACACGCACAGAATTTACCTGAAGGTCTTAAATACTTTATACAACCGTATCCTGAAAAATACTGAATGTTAATAACAAAATTCATCAAGTCACTATAGCTTTATACTGAATTTAGTCGGAGAAATTAGACTGTGTATTTGTTTACGGCTGTCAGTGCATTCGCACTGAGCGCTCGATCAGCTGTAGGCGCGTGACGTAGGAAGCAATTGTTCGCGGTCAACGACTGCCTTGTGCGGCGCGCAGACTTGACTGTTGCTTTGAGTATGTGCCGCCGCCAAAACACAGCGCGGTATCCTTATACTTTGTAGAACTAACAGCTACATGTAAACATGCGGAGAGTACGTCATTCCACAAAAATTTTTACGTTAGATATATGGTGTATTCCTTTAGAGCGTCGAGATTTAAGAGTTTCTACTTCAACAGTGTTATCATGTATAATTTTGCGAATTCTGTATGGACCGTTATAAAGCAGAAAAAATTTGCGACATAAGCCTTTTCCTTTATGAGACAAACGGTGGGACTTAATTAATACCTTCTGACCAACTGACAAATTTTTTAAACGACCAGGACGTTTCGCCGATTTCTTTCTTCTAGCAGCCGCGGATGCAATATTTCGTAGAGCCATGTTCACAACTTCAGAATGCCGTAGTTTCCGTGAAGGTGGAAAAGGAACTATTTCAGAAATGCGATTTGTCGGTGCTTTATTTTTTAATATCAATAGAGGCGGTAAAGAAGTTGAATCATTAGGGAGTTCATTCAGAATGTTTTGAAAAATATGAAGATACTGATCCCAAGTTCTGTGATTCTGATGACAATAAAGACGGCACAATTTATTGATTTCCTTCATCCATCTCTCTGAAGCGTTAGATTGAGGGTGAAAAAGTGAAATGAAGATTGGTTTAATTTTACGACGCTGAAGAGTACGAAGCCAAATTTTAGAATGAAACTGTGATCCATTATCTGATATAACCTTGTCAACATGACCAACTTCTTTAAGAAAATGTTTGATGAAAGCGTTAGATACTGAACGAGCTGTTGCTTTGCGTAAAGGTGTAAAACACACATATTTTGATGTCAGTTCCACTGCTACGAAAATGTACGCAAAACCATTAGAAGAACGAACCACTGGACCAAACAAATCGACTGCAGCCATCTCCTTTAATTTCGCTGGAATGACGGGAAACAACGGTGCTCTGTGAGAAATCGTTGGAGGCTTAGCCATTTGACATAATTTGCATTTGGCAAGAACAGATCGAATACGTTTTTCCATATTACTGAAGTAACAATTTTCTCGTAATTTATGAAAGCATTTTCGGGGACCAAAGTGTGCATAACTGAAATGCGTATACCAAATCAATTTATTGACCCACTCATCAGGAATACAAACTAACCAAACGGAGTTGTCGACCGATTTTCGTTTAAAAAGAATGTCATTGCGAACTAAATAATGCTGTCTAATCGCTACGCTTTCCTTTTTCCTCCACTTCTCCTTAATGTCCTTCCAGATAGGATCCTTATTTTGCTCCTTAGCGATGTCCTGGAGCGAAGACGAAATAAAGTTCTCAAACGCAACACCTTGAATATACATCAAACAATAATTGTCTTCCTTGCAGTCCTCTTCAGCACTTTGTTTCAAACCCATAGGTGCACGTGATAAAGCATCAGCAACAATATTTGAAGAACCCTGTATGTAAACAATACTAAAGTCAAATTCCTGTAGGTACAGCGCCCATCGTGACAATCTGCCGTGAGTTAATTTTGTTGACATAAGAAATTCCAGAGCTCGATGATCGGTGTAAACCTTAGTATGTCTGCCAAACAAAAATGTGCGAAATTTTGTGAAAGCCCAAACAACCGCCAAAGCTTCAAGTTCCGTAATCGAATAATTCTTTTCTGATTTAGAAAGAACACGACTTCCAAATGCAATAGTCTTCTGTACTACAACGCCGTTTTCTTCTATCTCTTGAAATAAATGTGCACCTAGGCCTTTGTATGATGAGTCCGTCGCCAAACAAAATTCTTTAGATAAATCCGGATGTGAAAGAAGTGGAGCAGCAACTAAAGCATCACGAAGCTGTTCAAATTCTGACTGAGCTTCCTCATCCCAACACCAATTAGATTTCTTTCCGGATAGTTCACATAAACGAGGTGTGGCCAAATCGTCCAATTTAACAAAGCGTCGAAGAAAATTACAGACACCAAGGAAACTACGAACATCACGTTTTGTAGTAGGAACAGCATAATTACGAATAGCATCTAATTTCTCTGGATCAGGGAGAATACCTTCTGTAGAAATAATGTGGCCGAGAAATTTCACCTGAGAACGACCAAATTCAGATTTTTCCAAGTTCACTGTCATGCCAACTTTTGCAAAGATACGTAATAATGAGTCCAAAATTTTGTTGTGCTCACTCCAAGAACGTTTAGCAATAAGAATGTCGTCAACATAAGAAGTAATATTGTCACGAAGATAAACAGGTAAAATTTCATTTAAGCTACGAATGAATGCTGCTGAAGATACAGTAAGTCCAAACGGTAATTTCCGAAATTGGTAACAGTTACCAAAAGCTAAAAAGGCAGTATATTTTCTACAATCAGGGTGGAGTTCTATTTGCCAAAAACTTGCGCGCATGTCAATCGTGGACAAAACTTTAATTCCATGGAAATGTTGAAGAAGTTCATCTAAATTTTGTGGGCGGTCAGTTTCAGGAATAATGATATTGTTTATCTGTCTGGAATCCAGAACCAGACGAATTGATCCATCCTTTTTAAGAACAACGTGTAATGGGCTAGTATAAGGACTGACTGCAGGCTCAATAATGCCCTGATCTAACATGTACTGAAGTTCATTCTTAACCTTGTCTCTGTGAGCCAAAGGAATAGCGTACGTTTTCCCGCGAAATGGTGTGTGTTCTTTTACTTTAAATAAATATTGTAAGCCATGTATAGTTCCTGTGTGATGACTAAACACTGTAGCATGTGAAGTCAAAATGTGGTGCAGCTCTTCTCTTGCAACGTCATCTGGCACTTCAGCTTTCTTAACCTTCTCTTTAATTAACTCTTCGCTATTAATTATCTCATCCATCGCGTCTCTGTATCTATTGTCATTATCATGAATAAACACATTGTCGTCATAATGCTCAACGAAAACATCAGAAGTAAGAAACCTTAAACATTTTGTATCTGACTCAGATCTTGTTAAACACTCGAAGAATTTTAGACATTTCGGCATTCCAGCAACAGTCAAATTTACACTTCCTTCTTTAAAGTTCAAAATTGCCTTATGTGCGTTAAGAAACTCCATACCTAAAATAATTTGTGTACTGAGTAATGGAACAATAATAAAATTAGCAGAAAATTCGTATCCTTGACAAATGAAATTTAAATTGGTCTGTTGTCTGACCTCCACACTTTTTCCAGAAATCGCACCTCGAATTGTAGTTTTAGAAATAGGTAACACAGGACAGGCAATAGTTCTTTCACATATACGAAAAACTGATTCACTAATGACATTCAGTGGGCTCCCAGAATCTAATACTGCAGTGAACTTATTCTTACCCACACATATTTCAATAACAGGGTGTAAAAATGCGTCTACATTATTTTCCTTTTCGCCTAATAAAATATCTCTCATGTCTTCCAGGCGTACGTAGTGTAAAGTCGTAGTGTCATTACTTTCTGAACCGTCTATATTGCTGCCAGAAGCCGAAGCTACAAGTCATTGTCGATTGTTTGCGTCACGTCTTTGAGTATTCGCGTCATTTCGCGGATCAATTTCTACGATTTGCACTTGTCTCTCTGAAGTTCTGTCACGTGGAGGATGCCAATTAGGTCCTTCCTGTCTGTTAGATGCAAATTCTTGGCTGTGTCTGTTATTAAAATTTCTGTTTTCCTGTCTGTCTGCATAACTACTTCTTGTGTAATTTCGACTGTCATTTCTGAAATTATTGTTGTATCTACTACCCTGATTATTTCTGTAGTAAGAATTTCTATTACTGTATGAATAATTTCTGCCCTGATGATACCGATTACTGTTCCCGTATGATTGATCATTTCGGTACGAATTACCGCTATTGTCTGTGTAATTTCTGTTAGAACGTCTGTTATTGTCATAGGGCTGGTATCTATTGTCGTGTCTGTTACGTCTATCGTTCTCAAAGTTACTCACATAACGCCCGTTCCGATCACTATCTCTTTCCTCTGGAAATCTATTGTAAATACTGTTACTGAAAAAGTTACAAGAGGTCCCGTCGTCGTTGTCATACTCAAGTTCTTGCAACAAAGTCTTAAAAGTCTCGATGTCGTCCTTACATCTTCCAGCTAAAGCAATTTGTCTTATGGATTGTGGCAACTTAGTTAAACAAATGCGAATTAATTCAGTCGGGCTATAAGGGTTGGACAGGAACGGATTCTTTCGAATCATGTCTTCAAAGTACTCTGCCGGCGTGCGGAACTCAGACTGTTTGAAATTACGCTGCATAATAAGACTGTGTTTAACTCTGTCCTGCGTGTTTTCGGACCAATATGCCGATAGAAATGCATGATAAAAATCATTCAGATTATTACAATCTCTAATGAGTGCGCGCATCCGCGTCGCCGGTTCGTTTTCTAAATATCCACACATAAATTCCAGTTTGTGACTTAGTGGCCAATTTGGTGGAAGTGCGTACATAAATTGATCTAACCATGCACATGGATGTATGTCATTCTTAGAATTACGGAAGATCTTAAATTTCCGGACAGTCAAAAAGTGTTTATAGTCAAAGTTTTCGCCTCGTGGCGACAAAGACCTACCGCGTCTGTCCCAGTCCGAATGTCGATTATTGTCAAGTTCACGCGCCTGGCGCTCTCTTGTTGCTTCTCGTAAATGAAATAAATTACTTTCTTCATACCCCTCTGCTATCTGTGAATCTAAGTTCCTTCTACTATCCTTTCCTACTATTTCGCCTTCAATTTGTTTGACTTGCTTCCGTAATGCCTCAAATTCCCTTTTCACACGTTCATTAAATTTTCCCTGATTTTCAACATGCTTATTTATGTTCTGATACTCTTCGGTTTCTGCAAATGGTAATGGGGCTGTATCATCCGAATCTCTGTCCCCATGTAAACTAAGATTTGTCAATTTATCTGAAATTTCCTCAACTCTTTCCGATAAGTCGCCTATTTTTTCTTTCTGTTTGTTTACATCTTCCGTAAGTGTCGCGACTCGCGTTTCAGTATTGACACATTTGGTAGTTAACTGTTCATATTGTCGTGTTAGATTATTTATTCTGTCATTTGGTACGGATTCCTCGATCCTTTCAAATATTTCTTCCTTATCCTTTGCACGTTGTAAATTTAACTCTGAAAATTTTTGTACTATCACGCGATCTCTTTCTTCCTGTTCTCTATCCTGTTCCCTTTGTCTGATTTCTACTGCAATTAATCTATTATTGTGAGCATTCAAAATTGGTTGTACTTCCTCTCTGATTTCTTTCTTTAATTCATCTTTCATATTTTTGAAACATGTCCCTATTCTTGAATCTAACCGTGTTTCCATTGTTCCCATCTCTGTTTTAATTGTTCCTATCTCTGTTTTAAATTCAGATCCTAAAGTTTCCATTCGTGTTTCCATTGTCCCTATGTCATTTTTAATTTCAGATCGCAAAGTTCCCATCTCTGTTTCCATTTTTCCTATTCTTGATCCCACTGTTTTTAATTCAGATCCAAACCGTGTTTCCATTTTTAATATAGCACTCATCAACTGCCCCATGGTAACTGTTTCAAAATTATTTTCGCCCCTAACATTTCCCGCAAAACCAGTTTCCTTCGTCATAGCTGTAAAGCTATCTGTGTTCGATACTATTTCAGAATCTTCTATCGTTGATCTCGTATTCTGTGAATTTTCTGATTGAGAAAAATTTTGAAATGGTTCCGGACTATTTTCCCGACTTATCACATTGTTTTCAACTCCATTATCCACCATACTGTCTTCCTCTGTTGGCGAGTTCGCCATGTCAACAATTTCGTTATACTCACTATTCATCATTTTTACTTTTTTCATCGATCGCGTAATCATTTACAAAATATACGAAAGATTCGTCACTGTACGAAAATCACACACAATGACCCCTTATCTCCAACAATACTATTCACACGCAATGTCTCCCTCAAACACGATCAATCGAACAATTGAAATAATTGCACTAAATTGTCAAACCCATAGACAAGACAACAAATTTAATTCTGAGAAAAAAAATACCATTAGAAGAATGACAATTACCAAATCTACACATGCAAAATAGACTACAATTACTAACTACAAATTACTACAACAGTACTACCATCTACTATTTTTACAATCAAAAGAATCCAAGGGACGATCCGAAGCAGCGGTCGCCACGTGCATGGGGGCTTTTTTAAATTTATGTGATTGAAAATACTTTTGTAACTGTCTGTCCGATTACGTAAGTCTCGTAATCGGCTGGCCCTGACTAGTACTATTACGCTATCTGACTGCAACAAACAATGTAAGAAAATTTTCGTGAACACAGTTAATTAATTAAGTCCCCAGCAACTAAAAAACCAACAAAACCAATAAGCACAAAAGTAACTGTTCTGTATGTGGGAGTGTGACTCAACGTCCACATCTGGCACGGTTCTTCTCAAACAAGACAAGAATTCTTAAATACCAATTATACCGACGTGACAAAAGAAATTTAGAAAAACTATAATTACGCAAGAAAACCAAAATTCACTCTAATACAAGAACACAAGCCAGATGCTTTGTTGACTGAACCTGTAGTGACACATTATTTCAGATACACAACTAATAAAGGAACATTATAAATTTTACCTTCATATATATTGACGAAATGCACTCATTACAATAACATCTGCTATCTCTCCCATCAAATAACTGCATAAGACATGGAACTATACTCTTTACTACAACATCTTGCTCCAACTTCACAACAACCACGAGCTCTCGACAAAACTGTCCTCTACGATCTCTTCACAAGCACTGACTGCCATGAACTCTCGACAACCACAGACTGCTACGAACTCTAAACACGCACTGTGGAGGCGGCTTAATAGTACTCTTTGGCGCACTCTCTGGCGCAGTGGCACAGTGTAGCCACCTTTCAATATATATATATATATATATATATATATATATATATATATATATATATATATATTCTCGGGCAGCGTTGGAGCCTCAATTAACAGCCCTTGATTATGATCTGGGCCAACGCTTATTGTATGGGTCATTGTATGGAAATCTGCACTTGATTTCCACTTGCGCTTGGCCCCAGTCCCTTCCAGGTTAAGAATGAGGGGACTCTCAGCAGTAGCACTATCTGTGCTTGCTTCATACAATGGGCCGTATGATGCACCTTGTGCGCTGTCTTGGCTGTGGTGACAGATACATGGGTTACATGTACATGTACCACAATGAGTGCCATTTGGTGGGGGAGGAAGTCCTATTGATTGATTACCTCCAGTTGGTTCAGGTTGTGGGATGTTGTCCATATCATTGCCGTCTGTTGCCATGGGGTCACCTCCGATGTCGCCATTTTCAACCTCAGATGCCAAGTGAGTTGTCTCCTCCTCCATAGTGGGGCTTTGGTTGGTATACTCTTCGTCTAATGAGTTGGTGAGTATATTTGAGTAGTACAGCTGAGGGGGATTCTTCCACAGACCAGTAGGTACACGACTCAGAATATTCTGGGATTGAACCTGAACCTCCTGGGGATAGATGAGTAGACCCCTGTCAAGTAGTGTAGGCCGGCTCTTGTGTAACACCTTGTTGAGGTGTTGACTAGTGGATGCAGGGGAGGTCCTCTTATACTTCTGAGGATCTTCTATTGATGGAGGATAGTACTCAACCTCAGCAGAGACAGGATGCAACTGCCCACGACGCTTTCTCTCCTCACTTGAGAGCTTAGAGCGCCTACTTTCCTCAGCCTGCTTCAGCAATTTGAACCCTTGGCTGATATGCAACCCTTGAACGAGATTGTTTTCTTCAATAGGTTGAAGATTATCTTCATTATATATATATATATATATATATATATATATATATATACGCATTTCTTTTAAACGAAATGTCTATGATCTTTTTGAAATTTGAGAGCTGTCTGACACATTCACAGTCATTGTGTTGGACAATTCGCGCACAACAAATGTCGTTTAACAGTTGCAAACCATTTTTGGTTGAGTGAACGTGTTATATTGGCTGCAAAAAACCTTGATGTTAACGAAATGAATTTTCAGATTCAAAATATGACACCTGGCGAATTGCTGACATACAAGTCGGTTTATTCCGTTACTAACTAAGATGATGTAGTCAACTATCCTACGGAATTTTTAAATTCGCTGGATTTCCCCGGATTACCGCCTTCCAATCTGTAATTAAGTCGGATCGGCAATCATGTTGCGAAAGGTAAACCAGCCACGTCTTTGTAATGGCACCCGGCTTGCGGGGAAGAAGTTAAAGAACAACGTAATCGAAGCCACAATTTTAAAAGGAAAGTACAAAGGTGAGGACAGTTTGATTCCAATATCACTAAGATTCCGACCGACATGCCATTCGACTTTAAACGGTTATAATTTCCAGTGCAGCTTACATTTGCCATGTCGATAGATAAATCGCAGGGGCAGTTGTTATATGTTTGTGGCATCAATCTTGAAAATCATGTTTTTCACATGGCTATTTGTATGTCGCATATTGCCCTGTCGGGACACCTTTAACTTCATTTGTTTACGCACCAGAAAACAAAACTATCAATGCTGCGTATCAAAAAGTATTACAATAAATGCTACCTAGCAATAAACTTTGACACTGATTCACTGATCACCACAAAAGTTGACAGATATATATGAGTTTTCATAGATAGGTGAAGAGGAGGTGAACTGAGGTGGCGGAATCCAACAGAGAGAGGACGAGGAGAAGGATAGAGGGTGGGGGGGGAGATGGGCCAAGGGATGGGTTCAAAAATGGTTCAAATGGCCCTGAGCAATATGGGACTTAACTTCTGAGGTCATCAGTCCCCTAGAACTTAGAACTACTTAAACCTAACTAACCTAAGGACATCACTCACATCCATGCCCGAGGCAGGATTCGAACCTGCAACCGTAGCGGTCGCGCGGTTCCAGACTGTAGCGCCTAGAACTGCTTGGCGACTTCGGCCGGCCAAGGGATGGGGAGTGGGGGGGGGGGGGTGGAGGTGATCAAAGACATAGTGGGAGATGACTAAATGGATAGAGAGAAAATACGGGAGGGAAGATGGACTACGAGAGTATGGAATAAATAAATGCCCAGGCAACGCAATGCAGTCTGTGCTGCACTTTTCAACACCGAAACGGATGGATATTTGTACTAAAGAAGTGAACCTCCACCCCCCCCAAAAAGAAGATTCGTCACCTCCCCAGAAGAATAAATTATCTACGCCCCTATTAACCACTGTACTGCAATGAGAACCAAATTAAGATTTTGAAAGTCTAGATTCTTTAACTTTAGTATGGTTTCAGCGAAGTATGACACCAATTATATAAATATTTAACTACGTTTCCAGGATGTATTTTACTGGTTCTGTGAATTCATTCGAAGTTGGAAAAATCATTCTAAATTGCCAAAATGCATTTTAACAAAATCGAAGGACTTGTTTCGTATCCAGTTCGTCTAAAAACTATAGTACTGGGAATACAATGGCGACCCTGAGCCATTTTTCGCGGCTCCTACGTTTGCGTCATGAGAGTCCACACTTGTAGTCTAGGTCTGCATCATGAGGGGACCATATTTCGGACCATCATGATGCAGACTAAGACGACGAGTGTTTACTTGCATGATGCAAATCTAAACGACAACTCTAGACCCTCATAACACAGACCTAAACGACGAGTCTGAAACCTCATGACGCAGATATAGACGCTGTGGAGAGTGGCTCAGAGTTTCCATTATATTCCTACTACAATACATTCATGGAAAAAGACGCTCTTCATTTTAGGAGTATTTGTAGTGTCTAGGTCTTCAGCATCTTGACTCTGCATGTGGAATTCCCCTTAATATAGAAATACAAGAATAAAATTACATTTTGCAATGTGTGTGGAACTCAACAAAATAAATTGTAATTTAAACTCATAATGTGTATTGCCTTACTCCACAAATGAATATTTTATTTTGCAGAACACTTTCCAACATAAAATCTTTATAAATTTTCCTTCAGTTCCCCTGAAAGTATTATTTAGGCCAAACCAGATACTCCTAAAAATATTTGGCTACTTTTGCAAACCCAAGTAATAGAAAATGGTTTACAAACAATAATTAATGTCACTTGGAAGGATTGAAATCAAAAAGTTTAGTCTAAAATAAAAATGAACTGTATGCATTACAAAATTTCTAATGAACTGTATGCATTACAAAATTTCTATCTCAGAAATTGACGCCCAGAAAGCACACGAAGGAAATCTGCACTCTTAATTAGTAAATTTGCGCTCAAATTCCTAGTTTCCCGTTTAATGTTCTACTGTATTTTCAATGTGTCTGCTGATTAGTGTTTGAATTAATTATGACGAGATCGTTAAGTCTGTCTGCATTAAGACGTGATCGTTTTTCGCTAATTAGGTTTCCAGCGCAACTAAAAATTCTCTCACTAGACGCACTAGTGGCTGGTATATTTAATATTTTTCTTGCCACACACGCAAGTCGAGGAAGTCGTTGGGAGTTATTTTTCCACCACTGTAGAATATCTCCCTCGTTCACACAGTGTTCTTGCAAGTATCTGCTGACTTCATCATGTAGGAGAGGAGGCTCTTCTGCCCACTCCTTAAATTTCGCCATTTTGTACGGCTCTGGATTTGTTTCTTGGTTGCTGTGATTGGGCACTTGTACTGAAACTGTACAGGTTCCAATTAATATTTGCAGAATAATGTGAAGATCGTACTACACATAGTTGAAATTATAATAGGTTTTAGATGATGCTATCATTTATCGTCCTGTAAAATCACCAGAAGATCAAAACTAACTGCAGGACAACTTAAATAAGGTACTCGTATATATTTTTGGTGTGAAAATTAGCAGTTGGCAACAAATAATGACAAGAGCGAGGTTATCCCTGTGTGTACTAAACTAAGTCCGTTAAACTTCGTTTACAAGATCAACCAGTCAAATCTAAAGGCTGTAGATTCTACTTAATACCTCGGATTACAATTACGACCTACTTAAATAGGAATGGACACACAGAAAATGCTGTAGGCGTTTTAATGACAAACCACTCTTTTGGAGCGTTGCTACGAAGTTGGAGAGCCTTACTATTGACGGAAGAGGTCGAAAGAGTCTAAATAAGGGCAGCTGGTTTGGTGTTATCGTAAAACAGGGGAAAGAGTGTCGCGAAAATTACACAAGAGTTGGGGTGGAAATCATTTCAACGATGGCGTTTTTTGACGTGGCGCGATCTATATATGAAATTTCGATCACCAACTTACACCTCCGAATTCGAAGAGATATTGTTGAGTCCCATATACATTGGAAGAAATAATCATCAGAATAAAATACAAAAAAGCAGCGCTCAGACGGAGAGCTGTAGGTGTTCTATCCCGCGCGAAATTCGAGAAAAGGAGACAAATAATTTGAAAGTGGTTCGATGAACCCTCAACTAAGCACTTGCGTGTGTCTTGCAGAGTAACCATGTACATGTAGATGAAGAATATATGCATTATCTTAGGAACTAACCTTCAGCACACATCTGTCGTGCTGCTTGGTAAACTTCAATTTTTTCATTCTCGGTTAACTTCTTAATGTGCGGGTAGTTAGCCACCATAAACGTTGCAATTTTATGCAACATACTAACGCACATTTTCTGTTCTAGGAAGGCATCAGCGGCTTGTTTCAAAGGTTTCATGTCCTGAAAATACGTTTTCTCAACATACATATTTCACAAGTGGTTCTATAATATTCAGATGGAATAAAATTACAAACCTCTTCATCGTTATCCCGTACGGTACAGTGAGTTTTTAAGGCATAAAACCACGGTAGAACTAAAGGTAGGGTTGGATCCTTGTCACTCTCTAGATCAACTGTGGCTTCTTTAAACGGCTTAAGAAATTCTATAAGCTGGCCAGTTATATATGGTGGTCATTACCCAGCATCTTATGTAAAACAGCCTTCACTGAATCAATCTGAGAATGGACTGATACAAGCATGTCAAAATAACTATTCCAACGAGTTGAAACCCACTGCTTTAAAGATGAGTTCAGTCTCACACAGAGACCTCTTCTCTTGAAGTACGAAACCGTAGCCCGCACTGTATTAAGAATGGCTAATATATTTGGAACATTTTCTTTCAAAAACTGTTCGCTCAGAACATGTTTCAAGACTGTGTTTATACTATGAGCCATGCATGGAAGACGCTGATATACTTAGAGAGCTTTGACAATGTTAGTGCCCTGGTCTGTGACAAACGTAATTTTGGCAATGTCTTCACGAGAAACACCCATAGTTTCTAAGCCATCTTCCAACTCGTTTCGAATATTCGAGCCAGTTTTTGGGCAGTCAGGAAACGCAGAGCACATGAGTACACATTTATTCAAACGCCAGTCAGAATTTATGTAATGCATTGTCACGGACATGTAATGAATTGTCTGTCCATAGATCAATTGTACTGGCACATATACCAGAACGAATCGCATGCACTATATCTGGGAGCATTTTGCTGCGCACTTTATCAGGTAAGGTTTGAACTTTCCTAGCTACTGTCACTCGGGAAGGCATAACATTTTTAATATCAACTGAGCCATATTTTTTACCTATGTCGATCAGTGTCTGCCCTAAATTAAGAAATCCTTCTCCCTCTATACTGCTAAATGGTCTCAGGTCCTTAGCACACATTTCGACGCACTTTTCGGCCACTAAATCTTTGTCCTCTTTCAAGATATTTACGGAGTGAGGGAACTGCTTGTCAAATTTGCACACGTGTCGTAACATACTCGAGGTTCCCGAATAAGTACTTAAGAGCTTTTTACATAGTTTGCATTGAGACACACCTACCGATTTATTTGAAGCGGCCTCATAAACACACGAAAACGTTTCCCATGCGGCACTTGTGCTCTGTTTCGTTACCAGCATGTATTCGCCAGTTGTCAATTTTTTTTCAATCTCACTAAAGTTCGACCTATTCATTGTGCTGCCTCCACCGTTGCGATAAATGAACTGCAGGCTAACTACCTGGCTACTCTAGTCACGGTAGCTTGACAGCGCAACCTGTTGTCAGGCGCAGCAAGCTGAGCGGGTCCCGTGAAGCTTGGCAGGCTTGCGGGAACCCAGGTAGCCCGGGCTTGCGGGAGCCCGTATCGCCCGCATTGCCCACTATGCCTCAGTACACGCGCACTCTTGTGTTTACATCGCGGCAGGCTGACGTGCATGAATGGTTGCAGAGGTGCTAGGGGCAAGCAGGCTGCAAGGGGAATTTGTACACCTCTGGTTACCACACAGGAGGTACGAGACGAGCACAATGATACAATAGCATCTTCAAGGAAAACATAGAAAATAATAATAAAAACCACATTCGCTCGTAAACACTAATATTCCCGCACTTTCAATTTCAAACACCAACAGCGCCGATTTTTCTTAACAAAATAATTGTCACATTCCGAAAATACATAACTACACGCGCTTCAGTTGCGCTGAAGTACTTAAATATTACATGGGTTTAACATAAGAAAGTTTTTATTCGACCTACTTCCTATCAGCAGAGACCTTCTCTAGGAGCTACGAACTGTACACACCAACCGCTAGATGCAGTGTGTCCTTCCTCCACCGAGCTTCGCCTAACTACCGGTGCAACGAAAACTACCAGAGGTGTACGCTTTCGCCACTAACCTGACAAAGACAAACCAACCTCACACTAAAAGGGGTAAACCTCTGTGTCCAGGTACTTGGATCCTAAGTTGGTCATCCTGTGCTACCCTCCAAACGAGAAGCAAACATCACCTGCTCCTAGCAGACGACGACCAACTCAGCGTCTCCCACAAAAGAAACTAAGGCTCACTAAATGATAATGTTTGATTTGTTTTGTGTTGTTCCATAGGAAATACTACAGTATTCTTTGCATAGTCAGTCTCCGTAAACGGTAGTGAAGTATTAGCAATCATTTAGTTGCCTGATATCATCTCCTTGGTGACATTGGCATATGAGAACCGCTGTGTGGACGTCTTCATCATAGGAAGCCTTGAGGTGACTGCAAATCAGGTTGCCGATTGTCGTCTGTGGCTGATATCGGTGGTACTAGTTCCCAATCGGCATCACTCGCGATACTGCGGCATTGGTCACAATATTGGCACCGTTCCACTGCTACTGAGTTCGACGTTGCGTTTGGTCCATCGACGACGATTTGCTTACAAGAATCTTACTCCGAAAATGAAGGGAGCGGAGCAGTATGTCTCCAGTTACCGTGCCGACTCGTAACCGTATCTCACCAGAACTGCAGGTCAGTACAGTGTGCGTGTGCGGCATGGCATTCCATGCAATGTGCCACTTAAATTGCACAGGTCTCAATAGGACGATGTGTGTGCCAATATAAAACGACGATGTAAACAGAGTTCCAAAAGTTTCCCTGTGCCGATTACCTTTTAATAATGCATTTCGTATAGCTTCTTGGACTGTTAAGGAGCTGCAACTTCTTGAATAAAGTTGTTCTTCAGGTTGTACCGAGAGGAGCCCATTGCTTAGGGAGTGAATTCTCACTCAAGAGGACAATATTGTTCGTTCCATCTCGTTGTCACTATGGGCTTGTACCATGGGAAGCAAGGTGAGGATGTTGCTTTATAGAAAAAGGATACCACCTATCGAACAACTGCACACACGTATTAAAGGGTTCTTTATCCATTAGAATAAGACGTTACCTAAGATAGTCTAGGTGTTGTGGTACAACATCTTACATAA
Organism: Schistocerca serialis cubense; assembly: GCF_023864345.2. Taxonomy (NCBI): domain Eukaryota; kingdom Metazoa; phylum Arthropoda; class Insecta; order Orthoptera; family Acrididae; genus Schistocerca; species Schistocerca serialis. The sequence goes on from NC_064639.1 coordinate 125,080,973, forward strand.
TAGTCCGTTAGCCTCAGTGCTAGTCAAGTTGCGATGTCCTGCCGGAGACAGAGGCTGATTGGTGCGTACAGTGCAACTGTCACTGAATGACTGTCTGGGCTCTCTGGTACGCTTCGGCGATATCAATACTGGCGGTCGAGAGGGCGATAGCGGCGCGTCGTTTGCAAGGCTGTCGATGGCCCGTCTCCTAATAGGCTCGCTTTCTCCGGTGCTTAGTATTAATTTTCTCGCAATCTCTTCGCTGGCCAGTGTATTGGCGACAGCTACGCCAAATAGTCCTTTTGGTTATTGGGACATCAGGATTTATCCGTTCCTCCCTTCCGTTTGAGTCCAGTCGTATGGTATGTACGAAGAGGTTGGATTCGTCATTGGGACGCCTCAAAGTGATAGTTGTGAAATAGCTTTCCGTGCAAGCTCTGTAATCCGTATGTCAGTCTCACCACAGTATGCATTTGATTACGGGCATTTCCAGTTTTTCCTACAACTGATGGTAGCTGTCCTGCATTGAGCTTGGCAGGATGGTAAACTGTAGGAAGATGTATCACGTTGTATGACGTTGTTTCCTCATGCTGCGACTTGATTTTTTTTTTGTGGGCTAATGTACGAGTAAGTTCTTAGATGGGTCAGGTTGGAGCTGTGCAGTGTTCGACTGCTCATTATCGTATCAGGGTTTACAGCAATCAACTACACAGGCGATACTGCAGTCAAACGGTCGAGGGCAGCCATATAATGCGGATTAAAGGTTATTAAACATAAAACGTCAGGGAAATCAAAATAAGTACGCTACCATCCATATTTCCGATAAAGATCGATACCATCGTAGCGTGGAAATCATCCACATTTGCGCAATAGCTTCTTGGCTGTAACCATTGTCCAAAACTGTGAAACAGTACAGTAGTTTGCGCTTTATAAGCATTAGGTTTCGCTGCTCGCTCGCACCGGAAAATAGAAACAGAGGCGGCTCCGCAGCCAATTTTATTACACGACGCGGCCGGCCGCGGGTGCAACAGAACCCATGTGGGCGGGTGGAAAGAAATGTCAGGCTTCATAATACGTATTTACATGTGTCGTGTATTATGCATTTCTTGTACGTGAATGTGAATCTGCACATGAACGTTCCTAATCCTCCTCACACCTTTCCGTAAGGAGTGGCCAAATCTATGTTGGGAAGTAGTTCCGTAGTATAGTAGTGCCAACCTTACTCCTGGGTAGGGGATCAGAGACTGCGCAGGTAGGTAAAAGTCAAAGACTTTCCAGTGTCACAAGATTTGGGGTGGAGAGGTTGGTCACGGCCAAGTGGTTCGACCATCACTTCCACCGGGGCCCAGGAGCACCTCCGGGTCCCCGCCAGATTCCAGGAGTGTTACAGAAGACGGGTAGCTTAGCAGACGTACCCTTAGTGCGTCTGTCTCAATGTTCACGCATGGAAGAGAGGTATTTGAATATTTGTACTAATTCTTTTATTTCCAGCTTCGGAATGGGTAAGGTAATAAATGTGCTCGTTTAATTCCGGGAATTTGCCCCCTGTGTTAAAGTATCTGGTCCCCACTTTGCCCGTTATCCTCCTCACTCAGTGAATGTCCTATGTAAAATATTGGGAGACGTTGGTGGTATACATTTGGCCAACGCAATTCCGTCTTACCCGTAGAAATGTGCGTGCAGATTAATATATAATGTACCCGTGCTGTAAGTTGTAAAATTGTAACATCTGTAAACTGAAACAATCGCTGATATCGCCGAAAAGTAGAGTGATAATGTTTAAAATAAATAGGATATCAACTGTCGTCAATCTTTAACATACTTTAAAAATCACAAAGAAGTAAAGTTACAGGAATTTAGTTAAAATAAAAGATGTAGAATGCAGGGACCCACACATCGTGTGAGACCTCCAGCCCCTTGCCTAGTACCGAGCGAGGTGGCGCAGTGGTTAGCACACTGGACTCGACTTTGGGAGGACGACGGTTCAATCCCGCGTCCGGCCATCCTGATTTAGGTTTTCCGTGATTTTCCTAGATCACTCGAGGCAAATGCGGGAATGGTTCCTTTGAAAGAGCACGGCCGACTTCCTTTCCCATCCTTCCCTAAGCCGAGCTTGTGCTCAGTTTGTAATGACCTCGTTTTCGACGGGACGTTAAACATCAATATCATCCTCCTCCTCCTCCCCTTGCCTAGTATCGTACAGAAAGGACACGCTCTCTAGGTAGCGCTCTCAAGCTCCTCTCCCCAGTTATCCGTTGCGCAATTTTGATTCAGGGCTTGACGACATCAACTTTCATCTGCCGTACCTAGGCAAGGAGGTAAGACGGTAAACTTTACACTGTTCCCACTCCTTTCTGTCCAGACCCTGAATAACTGGTTTAATCAGCAAGATAAAGCAGGCAAAAATAACAGCGGCCAGTTGATCACCGTGTCACACGACGACTAGCGCACAGAGATCCACGGCAGCAACCAAAACGCTTGCCAGGTGGTAGCTGGTTATACGAAAATGGTTCATGCCGCCAAATACTGACAGTTTCGCGAACAATCCAGACTCTGTCTGCCGCTATCGGTGGTGACGTTGAGCTGGCAGCTAAACGGCGATATCGAGTGCGACACAGAGGCATGCGCCAAGGTTTCGGCCGAGATATCTATTGGTACTGCTTTGGGCCAATGAGTAAATCTGTCGACGATGGTGAGCAGGTAGCTTTGGCCGTTTGAGGGCGGCAGCTGTCCGACGACGTCAACATGGTTTGTGAATCTCACTGTGACTTCGGAGAAATTACGTAATGGGCATATTTGTGTCTGTGACTATACTGCGTTGGCACTGGAGACAAGACTTAGTCCACTCCACGATCCTTCTTTGTTCCCGGCCACTTTAAGCGACGTAGAACCAGACGGAGCGTAGATCGCGTACATGGGTGGCTCAGACCGTGGAGGGATTCGAAAGCTTGCTGTCGGAAGTTCGGAAGCTGATGTGGACATGACTTGACTGTACACACCGAAATGCAGTTGCACGCCAGAACCTGGAGTGCGAACGGGATGTAGTTGCACTGACGTCAGTACATCTCCTAACAGGCGTTGCAATTCGTGGTCTGACCTCCGTGCTTGTGCAAGTGCTGCATAGTAACGTGTAGAGAGACGCTAGTGACGCGATCCCGAAATGTGGTGTTTCTGCGAACTGTTCACATTTTTCCAGAAGGCGAATGTCAGCGGCTTGTGGTCTGTAAATATTGTGAAGGCGCGAGCCTCGACATGAGGACGAAAGTATTAGACAGCTTCCTACATCGCCAGAAGTTGGCGGTCGTACGCACTTCCTTCTTTTCCGAGGTGGCCAGCTTTTTAGAGAAGAAAGCTAGCAGCTGACAGGCCTCATCAACGCACTGCAGAAGCACGCCGCCTAATTAGGTGATCTGGTGTTACTGAATACATTCCTGATCAAGAACAAGAAATTTATTGTTAATATACTACATTTATCTATTGCATCACCATATCCCATATCCGATTTTTCAGTTTCACTCTCATTCTGGGGATGTCGGGTGGGCGGCTGAAACATACAGCCAAACCACTCCTCTCCCCTCCCTGCCCCCCACCACACCCTCGCTCCACCCAACTCCTCTTGACATATTGTGCGGTGTGGAACACTGTTGTGCCAACCGCCTGACAAAAGATCGCCTTGTGTCACTGCGGGCGGCATTATATTTCTCCAGAAACTTCGAAGGGCAAAGTTTCGTCCGCCTGGCGTTTAAGGACTACAAATGTTTGTGTATTGCTATATTAATCGCACGACGTGTCCCAATCAAAGTGCTTTTTGGAATTTTAATGAATCCATGATGGCATTCAGAGAGAAAAAGTCCATCAAACTTCTGCATTTCCATTCGTAGCTATTATTTCAGAGACTTACCAGAAATGAAAACAAAGTTTGCATATGAGGCCGTTGTGCTATAAGCGATCATAATCCTTCTCATTTTTCAGAAACACAGCCGTCATATCATTGTGGGTGGTGCAGGTGTCTGTGTTATACTATACAGTGGACTTCTTGTGTTGGAAGACAGTAGAACCGTGAATCTTGAAGCGAAATGTTGGCGGTTTTAGGGTGTCCATGCTGATAAAGTTCCTGGTGAATCTTTTGAGTATTTAACTCGTTTGACAGGTGTTGAAAATTCATCACTGCTAGGTCGATATTTCTGTGGGAAGGAGTGGTATTTCCTGGCTTCTTGGATATTGTCCCTGGCCACGTCCCAGACGCAGGGAAGTGTTCGTGCCGTAGGACGGCATTCGTGACGTACGCGAAGTATTCTTCAGCTTCATTCGTGAACTGTTCCAAAACACGTTTTTCAATGCCAGCGGTACCAGGAGCATTCCTGGACGAGGTTTGCTTGATAGACCATGTGATCCCGGAGTGTCGGTCATATTGACGAGCGTATGGTAGGCTAAAAGCCTGTAAACTCCTGCTCCGTTTAAAATGTGGATGCTGAGTCATTCAGGACCAGTGTTCTACTGGTGTTCCTGCCATCAGTTCAGTCTCCCTCGCTTAGTTCACCCCCGGGCCCGGAGCGCCATCCTGCCACACGACGCGACAATGAAGCCACGAAGGCAAACAGCGATGGATCGACTCCAAAGAAGCCGCCACGTCTCGATGTATATCACCGCCTTATTACAATTCAGATGCACATCGCTAAAATTTCCTCATGTCTCCTTAAACCAGTGTTGGGTTTCCTGAACTGCGGAAATTCGTACAGAAAGCAGGAGGAGATGTCTTCTGTAAAGTCTGCTTTTTACAAAGTGGTTAAGGGTTAACTGCATAACTATTCGCTCTCAGGGTAACGGATTCCAGTTATGTAAAATAGCTTCGAATCGTGGGTATTGCAAGTATGGCTGATAAATGTGAAAGGTTTGAGTGCAGTTATTTCACTTCGTCGATCAGCTTCCATTAAAACGTTCGGTATCTGGGAGCAAAAATACGCCGTTTAAGAACATAACTTATTGTAGCCGGTTAGTGACCAAGCTGAAAGCACTGTTCAGACAAGTGAAGTTACGTTAGTTCATGTGTATGGAACCTGACCGAAAAGAAAATTGCTAACCCGCTGATCCGTCAGTGCTGTTATCGTTCGACCCCACGACATGCGGACCCGGTTGTCTGCGCCGACAACGTCGCTATAGGCTTAATAAACGTTGTTGCCGTCTCAGAAAACGGCGACAGAAGCGGCAGTGGAAAGATAAAAACGAAAAATTATCAGAACAGTTCAATTTTCTGGTGCCATGCATCTTCGTCGCTATTGGAACGATTGCGTAACTCCGAAAACTCATTAGGTCCTAAGCATACATCGGAAAGCCGACATCATATACGCAACAGGATGGTTTGAGCGCCGGTGGGTAACCAGGTCAGTTGTGGATACTTCATTATGTGCTAACTAACTAACTCTCCATGCTGCTGCAGCCTGCGTGGGGCCTTGGCCTCCTGGACGATCCCCGCCCACTCTCCTCTCCGGCTGCATTGCGTCTCCATCTTCTGACTTCCGTTCTTCTCAAGTCCTGTACCTGGCCTTTAACTGATGTATTGTATCAGTAGTGGAAGATTTTTTCGAAAACATCGAATTCCACGCCGGAGCCCTTTAGGGAAATATTCATATCCAAATAAGGTAACCTCCCTCCCTCGCTATGTTATATGGTGAACTGGACGTTTGCATGCAAACTATTCAACTCAACAAGGAAATCCCAACATTTCTTCTTTGAATATCTGTAGAATAATGCTTAATCGAGATAGCTACACATCACAATATTACCTTCATGCTTCGGTAATACTTAAGACGTCATGATAGAGCTTGGTCATAAAAATATTTGCTAGGCAGTTCGCCAAAGGAGACCCCCATACCCGCACCTTGTGTTTGAAAGCACATATGACGATAAACTAAAAGATATTTACGTGTACGACCTAGTTTAGAATCAAAAGGACATCTGTAATTTCACCTGCAGGCTAGCAACTGTGGGGGTCTTAAATTGTGGCAAATATCGTTCTGGACCATATGGACGGGAATGTTAGTGAACATATACGTAACGTGGAAAGACGGCATGCATTTACCCCAGGTCAGACTCTAGTACCTTCTTAATAACCTGCTCCCTGTTACCGACACAGATTAATTTGGTGATGGTGATGCTCATATAAGTTGATAGGACTTCATCAATACCGTATTCCCCCACCCCACCCCCCTTTTCCATCGTTCTGGATTGCAACGTTAGCTTTTCTCTTTGCTTCAAATCATAGAGGAAAGACTTTAGTAGTCTACATAGCCTTTAACATAACTGCATACTTGGTCATAGGGTCCCTATTACACTGCTCAGTCTAATAGCCGTCGAAAAATTGGACTTGGTCCACATTCTGCCATCCATTTTTCCCTTGACTTCCTGGACAATACGTGTCTGGTTACCCACTAACTTCGTAGCTGAATACCTTCGCTACGTCCAACGCAGAGACTTCATATGCGTTCAACGAACTAATTGTCCGCTGCGTGCTGGGGCCATGCACGTGCTGCAACAGTCCTTTCCCCACTCGTTTACTTTCACTGTCATTACATACTGTATCGATGTAATTACACTCTCTTCGGTAAAATTAACATGACATCCCCTACTAATGTTTTTTACGTCCGTCAGAACAAAAACACCGCCTTCTACCCACCGTAGTATGGTGGATACGAGTAACCTTCTGCTTGATGTTACGCTGGAACATCAAGCACTTGAACGTCGGCATGAAACGTAACTGCAAAGAAGGATGTGAGATATCAGTCAATGATATGCTGACTAGGACCGCACCACCACCACGACGGCAGCGGCGGCCTCCATCCGAAGGGAATATTAGCGCCGCTACTGCAGCCTCTGAGACGCTGGAAGTGGGGGAGACGTCACAGTGCCTAACTGTTTAGATGAGACCTTTGCCTTATATTAGTTGTCAGCATGGAAATTGTATATAGCGATGGTCGTTGATTATTTGCATGTCGCCAATTGCTTGTGACACTTCATTGTGAAAAAAGGCGAAGTATTGGCATTTACTGTAAGAAACTTCATTAATATCTGGTTCTATGTTTTCTAGCTATCAGAGAAAATAGGGTGCCTAGTATGTTATGTTACACGAGTTGGCAGGATCCCACACTGAAGAAAATTTAAAATAAATAAATATACCCACCAGTCCACCTCCAATGTCATCGATTTATAACCTTGGTCAATTATTTACTGGCACAAATGGATTAGCCTCTTAATATAACAATTTTTGTAACTACCGAGAAAGTCACAGAGGGAGCGACGGCTGGACTGGTGCCTAAAGGGCAACGAGGATCTGATTGTTCTGCTTCTGGGCCTCCCTGAATTCCTTCATCAGTTCCATGATGAGGTTCATGGCCTGCACCATAATGCCTAACAATTGATCCAATGGGGTTCCCTAGAGCTTCCTCCGTTTTGGTGGACCTGGTTGTTGTTTTTCCCAGTGTTCTTGCATGTGTCTCTGGTGTTGTGACAGGGCTTGCACCGATTTCTCGACGTTTTAGTGGTTCTTTGGTGGAGATACCAGCTCTATATATGTTGCCCTTGGAGTGTCAGACCTTGGTTTTACACAAGTTTTGTCTGTGTGTGTTTTTCTGTTTTGTCTCTGTGTGGTTTGATGGGGCAGCTGTCTTGTTTTCGTGTGTGGGGAGCGGCCTTCGCACCCTTCGCCTTCTGTGTGTGATTTTTTTTTTTTTTTTTTTTTTTTTTTTTTTTTTTTTTTTTTTTTTTTGTGGACCTTGCAGCCTTGGTACCCTGCTGTGTGGTTTTTCCCACACAGCGCGCACCTTACCTGCGGGTCCATGTGTTTTACTGTGAAAGTGCCAATGTCGTGGGGTTCGGCGCATTTTCTACGGTGCATGAGCATCTGGCAATGGGCGACAATGTGATCCAGTCCGATACCTGAAGCACTGCACAACCTCGTCGTTGTGGAGGAGCGGCTCCGTGGTGATAGGGACTGCCAGAACAGCTTTTATCTTGCGTCTGTTCTGCGGTGTGTCTGGCACAGTAACCTGGAATAGTGGCGACTTGCTTTCTGGCCCATGTTTACCCATCTGCACTACTGTTTTGACTACAAATCCCTGGGCTGTCAGGTGTCTTGACTGCCTGGATCGAGAGCTGTATTGGGAGGTCCTGTAATGACAATGTTTTTGTTCCTTGTCTTGGTGGTGGGGAACGTGTAATGGGGTATATTTTTGTCTGTGAGGGCCTTTTTGATGGTGTTGTAGTTTTCGATGTTGTGTGGAGTAATCTTTTTGCCCCCCCCCCCCCCCCCCCACCCTGTTGGTTTTGCTGTAAAGTTGTCCGCCTCGAGTTGTGGTTTCATCATGTCGTGGAGTTCCTCATAGTTGCGGGAAACTCCAAGACGATCGGTGGGAGGTCGTGTGTGGTGTGATTCTGTGCTGTTTTTTTCTCGTGTTTCGTCTGATGCATCAGCCACAGCCTGAAACCTGTTTGCAGTGAGATCCACTTCGCAGGCAGGTAGAAGTCTCGGCAGGCGATAGGTTTTTCTCGCCAGCACAAAACCCTCAGTCCTCGCTTTTTTCGCGGTTCGCTTCCAGGGCTGCAGTTTCCTGGTACCCTTCGAGGGTGACAACAGGTGCTGTCGTTGGCTCAGGAACCGTGGGCTCCTCAGGTGTAGGAGGGATTTAAGTTTAGGGGTGGGATTCCTGCTCTTTTTGTTTCTCTTTCCTGTCCTTCTTTGCACGCTGCTGCTTTGTGGACATGCTCTTGAGTGAGGGGTATTTGAGGAACTGAGATCGAGTAGGGGGTTTGGTAGCAGTTCCGGGTTTGGGAAAGATTTTGGTCGGTTGACGGGACTTCTGCTTGCCACTTAGGTCGAAGATGTGTTCGGCGAGGCAATTTCGGGCGTTGGCAAGCAGGAGCGGACTAAGGCCGAGGGGAGGAGGGGCGGGATCGCAGGTACTGACGATGTATTTTGCTGTGGGCGTATTGTGCATTACTGCATTCGGTGTATTTCATGTCGGGGCCGAAAAAAGGGACTGCTGCCAGGAGGTGCCAGTTAGAGCCTTCGTAGTCCCCGTTAGTTGGCCTGGCTGCATTGCTGGCCCTATTGAACTAGTGGTCGCGGAGGTCCGGACGACGACGGCGGCGGCGGAAACCTTCCCTGCGGTTCCGCGGCCGGTTTCCAGGCCCTGGCCCACATTTGCCCTAACCTTGGGGGGCGGGGGACGGGGGCGGGGGAGGGCAGTGCCTGGGTCTGCAGCAGCTGGAGCGCTCGAAACGGCCGGAAACGCGGCCCCTGGCAGCGACGAGACGCGCTTTCTATCGACAGCGGAAGACTGCTTCGACCCCAAGGCATCACCTGCGTAAGACATCCCGCAGCGGCGAAAAACACAATACCGTTGTAAATGCTTTCTGAGGCTGCTTTGCCCTCAGAGGGCGCTGAGCACAAAACTGTATATTAATAAAAACGCAGTTGGTCGCCCCTGCGTCCTTCGTATGCGTAAGTTCTAAAGCATTACGCACCCTCGAGACGTAACCTGCCAGCAGGTCCTTACGGCTCAGTGTGGTTTCGTAAGTGCTCTTGCAGCTCCGCGCGCGATCACCGATCAGTACAACTGGCACCGACCGACTGGACTAATGCAGCTGCTGCTCTAATCTGTTACTTTCCCCTCTTTGGGGAAATGTGAGGGGGAGTTTGTAGCCTTTCGGCTTTTACTCCCCTGTGTACGTGTGTGTGATTATTTCTGTAGTTTTTTGGTGTCTGTGAAATATAACTGTTCTGTTTGTGTCTGGTACTTGCCTGAGGTAGGCGAGATGATGGATGTCATATAGGAACGAACAGGATTAAGGGATTGGGTATTAGGATTTTCTCTTAGACTTAATCGTCGAAGAACATCATGGGGTGCTTGTGCTTGTTGTGGGACAAGTCATACCGACCTAGGGAGTGGATGAGTGCATTTCCGGATCTGGAGGAACCTTCATAGAAGGCCTGCTGGTCAAGGGCGCCTCTCCCGGGATGCCCCTTCCCGGCACCTTCCAGGTCAAAGGTCTGCTGCAGCGCGGCGACCGCGAGAGCCGCGGTCTATCGGCCCCCAGGTCGCCCGGTCTCTTTCTGTTCCTGATCTTGCTGCAGCTGGCTCCATTATGCCACACAGCCCTCCTCGATCTCAGCCTGAAAAGAAGAAGAAACATAAGTCCCGGGACAAAGAGCCTCTGGTGTCACCGGAGGTCCCTTCCCCGGCTTCACAACCGGATTCAGACCTGTCGTTTATGGATGTCGCCCCCTCCTTGTCGGTGACGGGTGGGGACCCGGCGGTATGACTGGATTTAGCGTGTTCAGCCCTCATTTAAACCATCGTTCTGTGGTTCTCCAATGGAATTGTAATGGCTACTATCGTCACCTTCCGGAATTGAAATCCCTTCTTTCGTCCTACTCAGCAGCTTGTGTGGTTCTCCAGGAATCTCATTTTACTGATGCTCACTCACCGACCCTCCGTGGGTTCCGTGTTTTCTGTCGAAATCGGGTCGGACCCTTGCGGGCTTCTGGTGGCGTTTGTACGTTGGTCCGTACAGACATTGCTAGCACGTGGATTCCTCTCCAAACTACATTGGAAGCAGTTGCTGTTAGGGTCCACTTAGACTCTGCAGTCACAGTATGCAATCTTTATCTCCCTCCTGACAGGACTCTTACACCTGCTGCCTTAACCACCCTTCTTCAGCAACTTCCTCCTCCCTTCCTCCTCCTTGGGGATTTTAATGCTCATCATCCTTTGTGGGGCAGTGCCTATCCATCTAGACGAGGTCTTCTTACCGACCAATTTATTGCAGACCACGACCTGTGCCTTCTTAATGATGGCTCCCCTACTCATTTCAGTGCTGGTCATGGTACCTTTTCTGCCATTGATCTTTCTCTTTCTTCTCCCTCTCTCCTCCCTTCATTACACTGGTCGCCACACGACGACCTTTGTGATAGTGACCATTTCCCGTTGCTTATCACGCTCCCTTCCCGCTCCCCGATGGAGAGGTTACCTCGTTGGTCTTTCCGCCGCGCCGATTGGCCTCTATATACTGCACAGGTCGAGTTTCCTCCCTCTTTGTCGGGTTGTATTGATGACGTCCTACGTGACGTGTCTGACGCGATTGTTCGCGCTGCTAACCTTGCTGTCCCGCGCTCATCTGGACAATTTCGTCGTCGGCAAGTCCCGTGGTGGAGTACGGCCATTGCCATTGCCATCCGTGATCGCCGTCGAGCTTTGCAACACTTTAAGAGGCACCCATCTGTAGCCAGCCTTTCTACCTTTAAGCGCCTTCGCGCTAAAGCCCGTTATTTAATCAAACAGAGCAAGCGGATATGTTGGGAACGATTCGTTTCTTCCCTTGGTTCCACTGTCCCTCTGTCACGGGTATGGGCTACACTTCGCTCTCTCCAAGGTTGCCATCGGCAGTCCACCCTCCCAGGCCTTCACCTCCCAGATGGCATTTGTACGGACCCATTAGTTCTCGCAGAACATCTTGCGACCCATTTTGCAGTGGCATCAGCGTCGGCCTCCTATCCAGCTGCTTTCCTTCATCAAAAACAGCAGGCTGAAGCTGTCACCTTATGTTTCACCACTTGTGAGTCAGAATCTTACAACGAACCTTTCACTGAATGGGAATTTCTTTCTGCTCTATCTGCTTCTCATGATACGGCTCCTGGCCCAGATTCCATTCATAACCAGCTGCTTCAACATCTCAGTGCTCCACAACGGCACCATCTTCTTCGGGTGTTTAACCGTATCTGGCTCCAGGGTGACTTCCCTTCTCAGTGGAGGGATAGCATTGTGGTTCCTGTCCTTAAGCCTGGTCAGAACCCCCTATCTGTTGACAGCTATCGGCCAATTAGTTTGACCAATGTTGGTTGTAAGTTACTTGAACGGCTGGTAGCCCGTCGGCTCACTTGGGTCCTCGAATCTCGGGATCTATTGTCCCCTTACCAGTGTGGCTTTCGAGAGGGACGATCTCCAATCGATCATTTGCTTCGCTTGGAATCCGCAGTTCGGCAGGCTTTTTCCCAGCGCCGCCATTTGGTTGCAGTGTTTTTTGACCTTCGCAAGGCCTATGATACGGCCTGGCGCCATCACATCTTACTAACCCTTCATCAGTGGGGTCTTCGGGGCCCACTCCCGATTTTTATCCGCCAGTTCCTGATCCATCGGTCATTCAGAGTTCGAGTTGGTACTGCTTTTAGTTCTCCACGGACCCAGGAGACGGGCATCCCACAGGGTTCTGTCTTGAGTGTCCTTCTTTTCCTCATTGCTATCGATGGACTTGTGGCCTCTGTCGGTCCCTTGGTCGCCCCTGCCCTGTATGTGGATGATTTCTGCATTTGGGTTAGTTCCTCCTCGATGGCATCTGCAGAACGGCAGCTCCAGGTGGCTATACGGCGTGCCTCTGCATGGACCCTCTCCCACGGGTTTCAATTCTCTCCTTCAAAATCGCGGGTGGTCCACTTCTGTCGCCGTACTACGGTCCACCCTGATCCAGAGCTCTATCTCGCTGCACAAAGATTGCCTGTGGTTCCACAGTTTCGTTTCCTAGGTCTTCTTTTCGACAACAAGCTCACTTGGCTGCCCCATATCAGACTCCTGAAGGTAGGATGTTTCCGTAAACTCAATGTCCTTCGCTTCCTTGCCCACTCCTCCTGGGGTGCGGACCGTTCCCTCCTCCTCCGTCTTTATCGTGCTCTAGTTCTGTCACGTTTGGACTATGGTTGTCAAGTTTATGGTTCAGCTGCTCCTTCCACGCTGCACGTGCTGGATCCAGTCCACCATCGTGGTATCCGTTTGGCCACCGGTGCCTTCCCTACTAGCCCTGTTGATAGTCTCCTGGTTGAAGCTGGGATCCCCCCCCTTTCTGTTCGGCGGTCCCAGCTTCTGGTGTCTTATGCCCTTACTATCCGTTCTTCTCCCGCTCATCCTTCCTATTCTATCCTATTCCCAGACCATGGACGTCGCCCGCCTGACTCCCGCCCTCGGGCGGGTTTACCGGTTGGGCTGCGCCTTGCGTCCCTTACCCGTGATTTTCGGCTTCCTTCTTTGTCCTGTCTTCCTCGCTCCCTCCCCTCCATCCCTCCTTGGTTAGTTCCTCGGCCTCGAATTCGGATGGATCTCCGCCGCGGTCCGAAAGATTCCATCCCCCCGGTGGTGTTCCGTTCCTTTTTCCGCCAAATTTTATGGGAGTTTCGGGATGCTGTTGTTTTTTACACTGATGGCTCTAAATCTGCTGATCATGTTGGGTATGCCTTCACGTCCTTTGTTGGAACGGAAAATCATCTACTGCCACCCTCATGTGGGGTGTTTACTGCGGAATTGATGGCAATTTCCCGGGCCCTTACCTTTATTAAACAATCCCAACACAACCGCGTTTTGTTATGTACGGACTCGATGAGTGGCCTTCTTGCTATTGACCGGTGTTTTTCGCGCCATCCCTTGGTCTCTGCCATCCATGACCATCTCGCTGATCTTCACCGTGCTGCATGTTCCATTGACTTCCTATGGGTCCCGGGCCATGTGGGTATCCCGGGTAATGAGCTCGCTGATCGTTTGGCTGGGGGAGCAGTTACTTACCCCCCGTTTTCTGTAACCCCTCCTGCAGCGGATTTACGGCTTCACATCAAATCCCACTTTGCACAGTCATGGGCCAATTCTTGGGAGGCTACTCCACTGTCTAATAAACTTCGTGCCATTAAGGTGAATACAGGCCCATGGCGTTCTTCCTTTAGCCTCTCCCGCAAGGACTCGACCACACTGTGTCGTCTCCGCATTGGCCATACCAGGCTGACCCATGGTTTCCTTTTGCGTGATGAGCCACCCCCGCTATGTGGTTGTGGAGCCTTCCAGTCAGTGGCCCACATTTTGGTTGAATGCCCCCTTCTTTTGGCTCTGCGTGCTAAGTACAGACTACCCCACACTTTACCTTTGATGTTGGCTGACGATTCCCGGATGGTCTCTCTGGTTCTAGGTTTCCTCCGGGAGAGTGGTTTTTATTCTCAGTTTTAAAGTTTTTAATCTCCCTCTGGTGTTGGGGCGGGGCGGTGAGTGTTTGGGTGTCTCCCACTGTAGGCAGTGTTCAGAGATTCCCGATTCACCTCCCTGACCGGAATCCTCTTTTCTTTCCCTTTTACTCTGTTTTTACCCCTTCTTTTTAAGGCTTGGTTAGTTTTTCTATTCCCATACGTACTTTCTGCATTATAGCAGTTGTACCTTTTAAGTCACAGGTGGTCTTGCCTATGCTGTTTCAGCATAGTGTTGGGTTCGTTCTCTTGCCAACTTCCCTCATTTGTTTTTACTAATGACAACGTGACTGCCCTTTTACGTTTCCCCTTCATCCGTTTTATTTTTCTGACTATACTGAGATGTCCCGTTAGCAGAATGGAGTCTATTTGAAACAAGGGACTGATGACCTTGCTGTTTGGTCCCTTTAACTTCAAACAACCAACCAACCATTCATAGAAGGCCCTTGCCAGATCCTGGAAACGCTCTCTCAGGAGTGGGACTTCGGCTGCGGCGTGCATGTCGTCTATGGGGAATCAAAGAGGTAGATGCAGTGCCCTTCTGAGGGCGCGGTTCTGCAGCCTCTGGAGTTTGTCCAGGTGCTGCTTTGCCGTGTATCCCCAGACAGGGCACGCATACTCCATTACCGGCCGGATCATGGCCTGGTATACATTTACTGCTACTGGGCAGGGAAGGGAGCTGGTTGTGTTCAGGATAGGGTGTAGGATGGACATTCTGGCGCAGACCACCTTGTAAGACGAGAGTCCAAGGTTAGGCCAAGGTACTTGGCGGTTCTGCGCCAGGGGAGTTGGGTTCCATTTAGGTGGAGGTGGAGGGGGGGACGTTGATGAGGTTCGCGCCTTCCGAGCCTTCGGGTAATCAGCATTGCCTGCATCTTCTAAGAATTGATGGTGATTCGCCAGCGACGGGCCCAGGTTTCTGTGTCGTCTAAAACCCTTTGTAGCCTACGAATGACCAGGTCCTTGTTCGCATTTCTTGTGTAGATGGCTGTGTCATCCGCATACTGCGCAGTGTGCACCAGGGGGGCCGTTATAGTGTCCACAGTGTACCGACTGTACAATACGGGCCCCAGGACTGATCCCTGTGGCACCCCGGCACGAATACGCCTTCTGGTGGAGATGGTAGTTTCTAGTTTGATGGAGAACGTCCTATTCGTGAGGTAGCTCCTGATCAGCTGAACTACGCTCCTGGGAAACCCTTGTGTGTACAACTTGAAGAGTAGTCCTCTATGCCGTACTGAATCAGAGGCTTTGGCTACGTCTAGTAGCACTATCCCGCAGTAGCCTCTGTGGTTGAAGCCCTCTGTGGCTGCCTGAACCATTCTCATGACCTGTTGTGGGGCAAATTGGTTCTGCTGGAATCCAAATTGGAAATCCGGCAGAATTTGCTCTCTGGTAATATGTTCTTGTATGGGTCTTAGCAGGAGGCGCTCATAGATCTTGCTGAGAGTTGGCAAGAGGCTAATCAGCCTGTAGTGCTGCGGGAATAGAGGGTCTTTCCCTGGTTTGTGTATCGCGACCACTTCCTCATGTTTCCAGCAAGCTGGGAACTCGCGGGAACGAGTAATCTCGTTGAGGACGTTCGCGAGGTGTGTGATCGCTGTGGGTGGGAGTTTTTTGACTAACTGATTTGTGACACTATCGTGCCCTGGCGCCTTTTTTGTAGGGAGGGACCTGATTACTCTTGCCACGTCCTCGGGGGCAAAAAGTATGGGTTCGTCCTCTGGGTCCTCCTCAGCATTGAGGAAGACAGCCAGTTGACGACTGGCTACCTCTTCATGCTCTTCATCCTGGGGTTCTGCCGCTTGGTACTGCTTCTCGAAGGAGTCGGCGAGGGCGTTGGCCTTCCCAGCATGGCTGTAGATCAGTCCCCGCTCGCCGTGCAGTAGCGGCATCCTAGCACGTCTTTTTTGTGAACTGTTCGGTTGCTTTCCATAGTGTATGACCGTCTACTTTGAGAGCTGTGAGGCGGTTTTGCCATTGCTGGTTTCTGTGCTCATTGAGCGCTACCTTCAGTTCTCTCTGTAGACGATTGAGCAGCCTCCTGGTGGCCTGATTTCTGGTGATCTTCCACTCTTTTGCTACTCTGTTGTTATGTCGAATTTGAGCTAGCAAGTGTTCCGGGAGCTGTATTTGCGGTGGAGGGCCATCCCTTTGTGGTGGGGTGGCCTCTTCCGCTGCTTGCAAGATGGTGCCTGTCAAGTCTAGTAGCGCTTGTTCTACTGTTTCGGCAGTAGGTGGCGGAGCGCGAGCGATATCAGAGGCGACAGTTTCTCGTTATCGCTCCCAGTCTGTACGATTGTAAGACGTCTGGTACCGTGGGAGTGCTACCCATTCTCTCACATCGACCTCTAGAATCACTGGGTTGTGGTCGGAGGACATTCTGTTGACTGTCCTTGCGGTCACAAATCCTGCGATCCTCCTAGTGAGAACTATGTGTAACGCATCGGGCCTGCTTCCGTTTTTCGGAAAATGCGTTTGCTCGACTGGACCCCATGTTTCGAAGTGGTGGGTGCGCGCTAGTTTGGCGCCTGCTCTGGAGGTTACTCTAGAATTCCAGTCAGGGTGATTGGCATTGAAGTCTCCCCCTATTATGAGTTTGCCTTCAATTTGCCCTAGAGCAGCTGTGTCTCCCTCATCTATCTGGTCATGTTGGGGTCGGTAGACTGCAACAATTGTTAGGGATCCAGTGGCAGTGGTTACTTCCACCGCCACTGCTTCGATTTTATTGGTAGCTGGTAAGAATACCTGGTGGTGGGATCCCTCATTTTATGTATATGGCCACTCCTCCGCCTTGGGTTGGCCTGTCTTTACGGTAGCTAATGTAGTTGGGGACTGTTGCTTTTATTCCCGGTTTTAGGTGGGTTTCCCCAATCATGCATATGTCGATGGAGAACTCCTTCATAAGTTCTCTGAACTCGATCTCTTGATTAACAATGCCGTCTGCGTTAAAGACGCACATCGTCAGGCCTTGGATGTTTGGTCGTCTATTCATGATGGGGTTTTGATAGTACTGAGGAAGTCGCAGAGGGGAGCGACTGCTGGACTGTTGCCTGAAGGGCAGCGAGGATCTGTGTGTTCTGCTTCTGGGCTTCCCTGAATTCCTTCATCATTTCCATGACGAGGTTCATGAGCCTGATCCTGTCTGTCACGCGCCTTTGTAGCCACTGGACCGCTATCAGATTCCGGGCGCAGACCAATCACGTGCCAGCGGAATCGCACTGGACGCTTGGCGCCACTGGTGGTGGTGGTGGTGGTGGTGGTGGTGGGCGGGCGCGGGACGCGCGTGCAGGCATCGATTCCCGGTGTCTATTCATATCAACGCCGGCCGCGGACCCCTTCGGGCTGGAGCGTTCTTGCCGAATTTTCCCAATTGTAGGATCCCAAGCTGTACTGAGATGGTATCCACTCTCTCAATGAATTAAATTTTCATGCAGACGAGTCTCCACCGCTTCTTTTATCACCGAATTCCAAAATCCGCCTGAGTTGCACAACTTCGTTTCTTCAAACTCGAAGGAATGCTGTGTTCCGCCACCGCGGACTTATCAAGCCGTCGAAGACGCTGTGTAATGCAACGTTGCGTGTGCCCTATGTACTGCATTCCACATCCAATTCTATAAACACCCGGTGTCGTTAATCCTAGTGGGTCTTTGGTCGATCCAAGAATATCTTTGATTTTCTTTGTTGCTTGGAAGACGGTCTTCCCTTGGTGATTGTTAAGCATCCTTGCGATATTCGTTGTTGTTTGTCCCACATACAGCAGGAACGCAGAGTCTCTTGTGTTGTCGTCCTCTGGTCTCTCTCCTCCGCTTCTTATTATTCCTCAAAGCTCTCCCTATTAGTTTTTCGCTGTAGCCGTTCCTTCTGAAGGTCTCCTTTAGATATTGTAAGTCACTCGGTAAGTTCTTCCTGTCGCGAATGGACCTCTCCCTGTGTACCAAGGTGTTACGTACAGAGCTGCGTTGCGCTGGATGGTGACAGCTCCTAGCGTTATTGGTCCGTAAGTGTTCCCTTCCTGTATACCGAATCTCCCAGCGTGCCTCCAACGTTTATAGTAACCGGGAGGTCCAGGAAGGGTAGGCTTCCGTTTTTCTCTAGCTCCATGGTAAACTTGATGTTCTAATGTATACCGTTGAGGTGCTGCAGGAGCTCGAGTAGTTCATCTTCACCATGTGGCCATACCACAAAGGTGTCATCCACAAATCTGTAAAATGCTTTCGGTTTCAGTTGAGCCGTGTCCAATGCTACCTCGTAGAAGAATTCCACGTTTAAGTTAGCCATGTTTGCTGCTAAGGGGGAACCCATAGCAACTACATCTATTTGCTCGTAGAATTTCCCACCACATTTGAAGTAGGTGGTGGTTAGTACATGCCGAAAGTGTTGACCTATGTCCTCATCGAAGTGTCGGTCGAGCAGTGATAGAGAATCTAACAGTGCCACGCGTGTGAAAAATGACGTCACATCGAAACTAACAGATCTTCTTCATCCAAGCGCATTTCTTACAGTACCTTGACGAATTCCGCCGAGTTTTTCACATCGTGGGGACAGTTCCCTACGAGTGGTTTCAGCACCTCTGCCAGATGTTTGGCAATGCCGTATGTCGGCGCGTTTATAGTGTTCAAAATCGGACCTAATGGAACCACCTCCTTACGAATTTCTGGTAGGTCGTACAGGCGTGGTGGTGCTGGTGCCCTCGGGTACAGTCTCCTCGTAGTGTTCTTGTCTATTCCTGAGTTACTTAGCATCTCGATGGTCTTGCGTGTCACTAATGCAGTCGCGTCGTTTCCCACTTGTTTGTAAGCAGGATGTTGCAGGAGGGTGTCGATTTTCTGCCAATAATGTTCTGACATCATCAGCACCGTTGCATTACCTTTGTCCGCTGTTAGGACCTCTATATCCTTGTCTTCCCGAAGTACCCGTAGTGCCTTGTGCTCTGCAGCCGAAATGTTGTTCTTAGGCATTTTTGCCTTCTCAAGTACTTCACAAATGTCTCTCCTTACTTGCAGCCTCTGGTGTGGAACAGACCGTAAGAGGGATTCTCTCACTGATCATTCCGCATTCTGACAACGTCTTTGGAGCGAGGCGAAATTCAGGCCTTTTGACAGCACCGAAACAGTTGGCTAATGCACTTCTCTTTCCGTCAGATTAATGACCACCTCGTGAGCGCAAGTTTTAACTTGTTGTCGTACGCATGGAAGGCATAGGAACTTGTTACACTGCTTTTCGTTGGCCTCCTCCTTGATCAGCTCGCTATTAGCAAAAGTATTGCCCTCTGTCCATTCCAAAGTGTGTGCTGGAAGACAGGAAGCCATACGTAGGTCGAGAGTGAACAGGCTCTTGGCGTTCTTGTCCAGCTCCAGCCTCGTGATCCGTATGTGTTCCCTGTGCTAGGGATGCACCAGCCAGCCGCTAAATGCGTTTCGTCTTGGTAGTGTTGACAGGATGCCGTAGGTTCGCGAACTGCGACATCACTTCCTTTTCCCGACACCAAAGTAAGAAGGCTAGTCTGCTTAGGAGTTTCACCTTCTTGATCCGTAATTTCTGCAGCGTCTTGCAGCTGCAGTCGCATATAATATTCTTAGTGTGTGCATAAATTATGAATTGGGGTTTGACGGCAGGCTTACTGGTGTAGTCAGCGCAGTTCTTACGATCAGTTGGCCTGGATGACTTAGTGGTCAGGTTATCTGCCTGGTAAGCAGGAGACCCCGGTTCCAATAGCGGTCCGATACAAATCTTCAACTTTAGCCATTGATGTAAATCAATGCCTACTTTCAGCGAATGTCTGCAATTCCTTTGTCAGAGTACGTCTTCGCTGCAGGATCAAAATGGTGTTGTTCCTTTCGGATATGTCAGAAAGAACATGCCACATGCACACCACATACACATAAAATATTCCGTTCAGGCAGTTTTCAGGTTGGTTAAGTAGGTGTATGTGATAGGTCAGACGAGATTCACTATGGACATTTCACATTTAAAGTAAGCCGAGGTTAAACTCGGCTAACATTCGTAAAAAAGCTTTTACACCATGCATGGTTGAGTCAGGGGGTTACAGATATTGTATGTTACATATATTAGTCATCTCCTGTCATCAGTTTCAATAGTATTATATAGGCACATTTTAAAACCACATCACAATGTACCATTGAACTGGACCATAATAAAATATTTACACCCTTCCCTTATTTCGTCTGTTAAAGTACCTATGCTACGAACCAATGGTTAGATAGC
The DNA here is from genome assembly GCF_023864345.2 of Schistocerca serialis cubense. Lineage (NCBI taxonomy): Eukaryota > Metazoa > Arthropoda > Insecta > Orthoptera > Acrididae > Schistocerca > Schistocerca serialis. Next base: position 125,101,227 of record NC_064639.1, read on the forward strand.
AAGACAAATATCTTCTGTAACAACTTCCTGTACCTAACGTGCCGAAGCGAATGTCCGAAGCTTTGGTACTGTCAAAAACAGTCGCAAATACTTCCAGAAGGTATCCGGTAGTGGACACAAACCTAAAGAAATAAATGAAGGGCTGGGGTCATAGAGGTTAGCGATATCATGGTGTGTTGACCCATTGAAGTGGATTCACACCTGACGAAACGTCATTATGTAAGGTTCCTTGGGAAGCTCGTTTGGACGGGCCATTGACGGAGGAGTGCTGTATGGCTTCCTGGAAACATTAGGTTCACAGCGGTGACTTCTCTCTGTGCAGTTCAATAATTCGAGCAATGCAGCTGAGGTTCGCCTGACTAGCGAGTATCACTTAGGGAGGTTGCTCGAGGCTTACGTTAAATCCTCAACTTGTCGTAAGCACATGACGTCAGGCCTAACGTACAACAAGCAGATTTAGTTGCTGACAACAGCGGTATTTGTATCAATCATAAATACAGTAGAAGTGGAAAATGATGTTAAAAGTGTTATTGAGTGATTATCCGTGAATGGTGCCACTCTGTTTCAGAAAGGCAAGACATTCTACTCTCCATATGTAGAGCTACTACATGAATATAACAAATTGTTACGAATTAATAACTAGGGTGGAACTCTGCCTCGTGATGGCTGGGTGTTGTGTGCTGTCCTTAGGTTAGTTAGGTTTAAGTAGTTCTAAGTTCTAGGGGACTTATGACCACAGCAGTTGAGTCCCATAGTGCTCAGAGCCATTTTGAACCATTTGAACTAGGGTGGAAACGTCGAAATTATTAAACTCGATGAAACAGAGTTTCGAACTCGTAAAACAAATTACTTTGGCCACATTTTCACGTCGAATGATCGAAAAATACTGGCGAGAGGCCAGTGAGTGAGTTGACATTTTGCGTATTTTCATTGTATATTGTTCTATGGAATAACGTTCTGCGGCAACTGAACGTCAGGAAGGAAACATATATATCCTCTTCAATTCAAAAGGAACACATACATAGACAATTGTAATGCCGGGGTAAAGTCACATTCATTACTCCACTTTAAGCATGTCTTCGCTTCAAAATAAGGGTGTAAAGTGCTGACAGCAAAATCTTCGCTCCCTTACGCACTGGTATACAATGCCTGAGGAACGGCTAGGTTAAATTTGAAAAGTAATGAAAAAGTTCGTCTTCTGCAATTCTTATACCGTGCTCCTAAGGGCTGTTTGGACGTTTCTACCACCAGACCTTCGATCAGCATTTGTTTGTTAATATCATGCGAGCTGTCAGTGTTCAGCTGACGTGCTGACATAGACAAAGGTACGATCCACTGGTTCCCGCAGGGCTCAGCATAAAAATGCCTGCCCATCACTAAGTAGTCCTAACACTAAACCGTTCAATAAGAGCACAGGTCTGTTATGTCTCGGTTAAGATCACTTTTAAAGTTTACACTCCTTCCCGCTCGAATGATTGCACATGGAATCGGAGTACAGCTCGGCTAGATTGATACTACCTGTAAGTTTGCAGTTTCCTCATTGTGCGACGTAACTTGCCTTGGGCTAACGTACGAGTGTGTTCGTTAAAAACCTCCGTTGTAGATGAATCGCGTTCGAGCTGTACAGTGTCTGCTCTGCGCCATGATAATGTAATGACGATTCAGTTCATTGCACTGGTGATCCTGCGGTCAGATGCTTGATGGCAGCGAATTAAAAGTTACTAAACGTACTTTCCCAGTGAAAGCACAGCAAGAATGTATGCTACACTGATACCACCCTATATACCACATACGGAGTATCGTGGAAACGTTGTGCCACATTTGCGCAAGAGCTTGTTGGCTGTAACCGTTGTTAGAAAACGTTTCTACTCCTTTCTCTGCAGAACATTAATAGCACGTTTAACCAGCAAGTGCGGCTACTGAATGGTCGGCCTTAATGACATAAAATGAGCTCACCTAATATGAATGACCCATTTGCAACTCAAGTAGCAGCACAAGAGTAACGGTAGTCTCAAATGTCTGAATGCGTTCTTAAGCCAGTTCTTCTGACCTCACGCTCAAATGCGTAAACTAATCCACGTATAAGGAAATTGTCTCATAGTTCGAAAACCGAAGTCAAAATCGCGCACGTTGATGGGCAGAATCTGTCACTTGGCGGCACTTAAGATCGCGAAGACCACGAGTCGTGTAACCGCGCATTTACTGGTATCAGAGAAACCAATCAGCCCTCCCTCTCTGCTGGCCACAACATAAACTCTCACCTTGCATTTCAGGAGCTCCCAATAGCCCTTCCCCCGCCACCATGTCCATCAACATCACTGATCTTTAGGCGGGAGGATCTTAAGTATCTCCCCCGCACCTTATACACTTCCTACAACATAGACGATCCTGTGCAGTAAAAATGGAATGAAAACTAACTATAGAATTATTATTGTAGGAGTGATCTTTCAATTTTATTTCCTTTTTCATTTAATTCACGTGCGTTACATCAAACATTCATACCGTATCTGACAGTAACTGCTATTCCTTTAAACACAGGTCCTTGTGCGTGTAAATCCTACTTCTGAGTCCTTCACACTTTCGATCAAATACTGTCAACAAGGCTGACTCGTAACTAGATCCCAAGTGTGTCATATATTCAACTAGTACACGTGTGGGGTATTTCCTGTTACGTCACACTCAGTGTAGGTAGTTGGTGTTCCAGCATATTTGACAATGTATTCTGGATTGGTTTTCCAGACAAAGGTTACTGTGCGATGATGTAATACGGGGTAACGTCTGCCGTTATGGTCTGACCAAATTAAAATCGTCTCGTCATAACTGTGATGTTCTTTGATGGCTCTAGAGATGCATGACAGCAACTGCAACGTATGAAAGGTTACTTCAGTTTCACAAGTATGATACACTTAAATTATTTCATATAATCCATTGCCACAGGAGAGTGTGGAATATTTAAAACTGTTTTTGAACAATAAAGCATCACATTATGCATACAAAACGCCACTTCAAGTCAAACATTTACGAAATTGAAGTTACATCTGAGACACCAATTGGACTGGTGCAATACGTGTGTATACCGAAGGTCAACATAAAAGTGATGCTGTTGTACAGGGGATGGTACACAACACCAGTTGGAATACAGATTCATGAAAACTATAATTAATTCCTGATCTGTGAGGACTGTGTGCTGTTGCCAGCTCCCACTGCAGTAGGAATGGCGTCTCCGTGTTATGGCAACACGCAGCACATCCAGCTGCAAGTAGATGCAGCAACGGTGCGCACGCAGTATATCGAAGCCAAGTGCAAGGTCCATTGGCTGCTCTTCCACGATGTCGATGGACATAGGCAGGAGTGCCATTCCAATCTGCAGCTGTGCCTTCGGGACACAGTCCACTATATACTGCTCACCGACAACACCAGTCCAGCACACGTTCTCCAGCTTCCGTAAATTGCTGCATTTGACGTACACTGCCGACATGGTCGTTCTTTGTGGACCTGTTTCGACTAATGCCTTAGCGGGGCAGATATTTACCGGGCACTTGACATACAGTCTTAGTCTCTGTGACAGCCCGCCGGCAGTCAGTTTTTATATCTAAGACTGTACAGCATGTTGCCATTATGGGACTCCACCTCATGATTCTTACGCCACATCTGTCGGTGCTCCCTGAATGCATGGATGAACCCACCACAACATGATGGAGAAGTGGGCAGAGAAGCAGTAGCGATGCCCATGCAGCTGCAAGTGGAGCTCCAGCTGTCGGACAGGTGGCACCTGCTGCGGCTGCACCAGCTCTGTGGGCAGCTGCGCCAGTAGTGGTGGTGGCAGCACCAGCAGGGGCTGCACGTGGGTGTGGACCATCACAGGTGGCAGCAGCTGGCAGATCTCCCTGGCAACAAGAGTTCAGGGCAGACTCGTACAGTGTGATCCACTGCTCCACGTGACGGATGAAACTCTCATTTGGCGATCTGTAGTAGCTGGCTAGTGTGTATGTGTGTGTCAAATTTTCGCGCTTGTCAGTAGTAGATCTTCCGCCCCAGGGCCAGAAAATGTCTGCAAGAGAGATTCTGCACCATCTAAATGTTAACTGCTTTCGCCTTCATACGTCCAATCTCCTCTGGGTGGAGAGCAGATTCCCCAGACGCTGGGCTGAAGCTACTGTCATACCCATCCATAACCCCAGTAAGAAGAAGAACTTTCCGTTCTAGCTACCACATTTCTCTCACCATCCATGTTTGTAAGGTGATGGAACATATGGAACATGCGTGGCTGGTATGGAAATTCACTAACCACTGCACAGTGTGGGTTTCGAGCGCGCCATTCTGCAGTTGACCATCTCGTCACTTTGTCCGCCTATACTACGAAGGATTTTCTGTGAAAATGCCAGACTGTGGCCGTTGTTTTCTATTTCGAGAAAGCCCACGACGCCTGCTGGAGGAGTGGTATCCTCTGCATGTAGGACTTCCATGGGTGCATGCCCCGTTTCTTTCAGTAATTTGTAAAAGACCTAGTTTTGGAGGTACATGGGGGTTCTACCTTGTCGGACACCTTCATCCAGGAAGACGGTGTGGATCAGGGTTCCGTCCTAAGCGGTGTGCTCTTCACTCTCACCATTAACCCTATCATGGCCTGTGTTCGAAATGGAAGCAGTAGACGCCCACCAATAACGATTTTGCTATCTATTGCAGTTATCCATGGACTTACCTCCTTCAGGAACGTCTTCAACGTTGTCTCGATCGTCTTTATTCGTGGACCGTCAACAACGGTATGTCCTTTTCCACTGACAAAACACTTGGTATGAATTTCTGGCGGCACATTTTGTTTCCTTCACAGTCTTCACATCGTGGGCCTGTTGCCCTTACATTCGTTGAAACTACTGAGGCTTGATATTATTGAGGCTCAAGATCAATTGAAAAATTTCCTCAGTGTCACACCTGGTCGCCCACTGTACGTGGTTCCGCAATGTCCTACGTGTCTTCAGCGGTATTTCATGGAAAGCGGATACAACCACCCTCCTCGGTTTGTACCGGTCCCTTGTCTGTTCGAAACTAGACTAGGGGGGGCTTTGTCTAAGCATCTACACGTTTGTCCCTGTTCCACTGTCTCAATACCATACGCTATAGTAGGACCCATTCAGCCACTGGCGCCTTTTACACTGGCCTGGTCCAGAGTCTGTATGCTGAAGCTGCCGAACTACCGCTGTCCTATCGCTGTGAGTTTCATCTCAGCAGACATGGATGCTGTTCGTCTCCCACATGTGGCCACCCATCCAACGCTTCCTACTTCGAAGACTTCTTTGATCGCCAGAATGGGGCGCGTTCCTTTCTGATACCTCCTGTGGTTCACTTTCGGCTATCGCTCTGCAGCTTAACTCTATGCTAGCTGCAACTTTGCTGGTGGGTGTGAACCTTTCACCACCTTCGCTTCATGCGGCGTCCTGTGTTCACCTTGGCTTTCATTGACTTCCTGAGGACATTACTCCAGCCTCGTTCTGTCACCTTCAGTTTCACGACCTTGTCATGGAATTTCGCAATAGTACTTTCATTTACACTGATGGCGCTCGGAATGACTGTGTTCTAGCGTGTGCCTTCGTCAACGGCGCCAACGTATTCCAGTATCGGCTTCCAGAACACTGCTCAGTATTTACAGCAGGGCTCTGTGCCCTGTATGAGGCCACACAGTACATCCGGCATGTACGTCATCTGCTCAGACATTTTCAGCGCCCTTCGAAACCTGTGTGTGCTGCACGCCGTCCTACCCGTAGTTCAGCTGCTCCAGGATAGCTGTCACTTGCTCACTCCTGATGGAGCCATTGTGATGTTTGTGTGGGTTCCTGGTCACGTCAGTCTCACAGGAAACGAGGCTGCTGATTCTGCTGCCAAGACTGCAGTCCTTTTACCTCGGCCCGCTACTTCTTCCATTCCCTCCGATCTCTGTGTTCCTGTCTGTTAACACGTCGTGTTCCCTTCGTGGCAACACGTTCTCCTAGTGACTCGCCTGACTTCGTCTCGGCCCTCTGGCTGCGAGATCATGTTAGCTAAGTTGCGTTTTGGGCCCTGCCTTTTTAGCTACCGCCCCCACCACTTTGCACTCCTTGCTCTCAGTTTCTGACAGTTCGCCATTTCCTGACGCAATGCCCTTCTTTTAACCACTTACGTTCTCATTTACGTTTGCCATTTGAGTCTTCAGCCGTTTTACGTACGAGGAGCAGGCTATCGTTTGTATCCCGCCTGGAAGGAGGCGCATGGGTAGGAGCAGGAAAAGGTAATACACGTCGGTACTGCAGTAGGAATTTAAATCACCTTTACTCTAGCAAAAAGAATACATAACATGCAATGAGGTGCGAAGCTGAAGCTAAGTGTCCTGGCCGTCTGCCCTTGACCAAATGGGCAGAATCTGGAGCGGAACTCGTGGAGTTCTCCCGCTCTGGCTAGACTGCGCTGTCATCGGTGTCTCATAGTGCGAACTTATGAAACTATGCAGTAGCATCGTTGTTATCGATACCACATTATCGACCGCGTTCTACCATTCTATTTTTACTTCAGGACCTCCGTTTCTGTGTGGCGTATTTTGTAGACTTCTCACCACGTTACTGTTTTCAGCTATCTATCCTTTCGTCCATAGGGCTTAACGTGTAGTCGATTCAACTCATTTTTCGTCTTTGTGTTGTCGCGGTTCTGACATGGTTTGCTGTCCTTGTTTTGATTTTATGGTGCCAAAAATAGGGTCATTCGCGACCATCTTGAATCTTGGAAGCTGTTAAATCAGTTTTTAGTGTTAGTTCATCGTCACCTCTTCTCCAAATGTCTTCTCGGTTGGACACACAACTAAAATTAATCTTCCATTAATGTGATTCAAACCCGCATACCATGTGTTCCAGGGAATGAAAACCCTATAGCTAGTTGTTTGTAATGCTGTGATAACGTTTAATGACGCTAACATGGATGACTGAAGGTATACTAGAACCACTTAACATCACTGAGCCAACACAATGGAAGCCTTTCAGCGAATGCATTGAGTTTGAATAATTGCGTTAAGTGCACGATGGGCTTTTATAAGTAAAGCAGCAAAAGGCAGGAAACGGAAGCGTCTAATTTGGCAGGGTGACGACGATACAGACAGTGCTACTTACGGGCCTGGCAGTTCCTAGCAGGTGCCATGTCACCATGATACCATCTGAATCTTACAACTTGACTTCCTGAAAATGACTCCGTAAAAACATTTGATCGACTATATTGGGAACTAAAATAATCAATAAAAACGTCTATTAAACTGTTACCTCTCAGCGTACTGCAGCAATTGAACGACAAAACTAACAAAATCAACTCGTAACTAAATAATGTATGTTATTAATCCTGGCTTACAAGTAGAAGTAATAAAATACGCGGTAAAGATTTGAGGTCGTTCAGTTTCTGAGAAAATGGAACATCAGTATTGAATTACAACGTAATAGGTATAGGGCGTTCTTGCTCCCCTTGATAGAGAAATTTGGTTTGGGTGATTATTCTGTCTTATCAGCAAACAACATACGTTGAGTTGTTCAAATGAAGCGTCTCAGTCCAGGTCCAAACCAGGAACTGCAGGGAGTTTCCTCAGGTAGCTCGTTTTTGCTTTCCTCCTTTGGCCACGATATGCAAGGAAAGATCTGTAGGTCACACCGAAACTTTCATACCAGGCTGGAGGGATTTCTGGAGCATCTAAACAACCAGCTGATAAGCTTGGTTTTCATTGCGCTGGATATCGGTCAGTGCCTCCTGCCCTGGACGACAGCCCTACGCACATGAGCCAGTCAGAGTTGTCAGCCTGGCTCGAAGCCCTTTGTCCAGAGTCCCGGTGTTCCTTGGACAGGCGCCCACTTCTCGGCTTGCACGGAGACGACACAGCGTATCTGTTGTGTGCTCCCTGCGTTTTCAGAATGGCTCTATGCACTATGGGACTTAGCATCTGAGGTCATCAGTCCCGTAGGCTTAGAACTACTTAAACCTAACTGACCTAAGGAGATCACACATTTCCATGCCCGAGGCAGGATTCAAAGCTGCGACCGTAGCAGCAGCGCGGTTCCCGATAGAAGCGCCTAGAACCGCTCTTCCATCGTGGCCGGCCCTGCGTTGTCAGAAGCGACGTCTTAGTAGGATTAGGTGTCAGCCTCCGTGTTCAGAACTACTGTCGGTGCACACATATTAGAAGCCAGGACAGTATTCCACATTTCAAGAAATATTGTGCCTTGTTCCTATGTGCAGCTTAACCAAATTTCTCATGAGCTGGCTCTGGCACTTCCTCTATATAATGCGTAAAGAGCAGTGGGACTAATATTTCGCGTTGAGGAGAGCCATTTTGGAGGAAACCCTAGCTACTGCTTATATTTCGCTTACATTAATTTATTAGACCGGGTCTACTGTATGAAATGATGATGATCCATTTCACACCGTTAAAGCTTTTTTAAACCATGTTTTGTGACAGATGATACCAGATCACTTTGGTAAATAAGTTTCCATCATCTTCAGAAAGTTTACATGAGTATGTGATGATGACCTGGACCTGGCATGCACAGTTTCGTGTGGGATCGAAAGACGACTTGTTGTACATTTGACCAATGCTGACTACCTATTCGCGTTTCAGAAGTCTCTAGAAGGGGGCGATAAAGTTCATTTGAGATTGTTGCTTCAGTGTGTCTGTAGAGAAATCTAACACTAAAGGCAAAGCTTGTAATCTGGCAGGAAGTTCAAATTGTTGAGTCCCTGACATCTCGTGCCTCAGCCTGGTATATATTCCTTCGAAACCCTCAGGGTATATGCTTCTTTGCTCTTACGGTAACTGCATTCACAAAGCTGTTGACGTTATCGGCAGGTAGAGGAATTGAATGCAGCCATGCATCAAGGTTTTACACGAAGTCATTCCAATCAGCTGTTTGTAGGTTCCATTTCGACAGAAGAATTAACATCAGTGGTATAGCTCCCACGATTTCGGCTGGAGCGAGGCAGTGTTAAATATGAGGGAAATCTGAAGCAATTTTGAATTATCGTGACAAAGTGATGGTTTTCATCAGAAGTGACAAAACGTGAGTTAGTTTCGTTCTCTAGATCCAAGCTGCTTAAATGAAGGCACTGCAGTCTTGAGCATTGCAAACAAAATGGATGTTGTTTCCTACTGCCTACTCCACCAAAGCTGCACAGCTGGTACCAGTTCATGGATAACGTCATTGCATGTGGTGATGGCTGGGGCTCCTACAACGACAGCAGGGTGTTAATATGTTTGAACAACCTGTTGGCCAAGGAAAGAGATTGTAGATACTACTTCCCCAGTTTTGGTGGTAACTTAGTAGTGTCGTGAGTTGGTTAGCAGGTAAGCATTTCTATTCTGGTCGTGTTGGATATTCGGTAGGCACAGTGTAAATCGCACAAACAATATCGTATCACTGCATTATCGTCTCTAGCGTAGTTGATCTCAGTTATTTGTACAACTTCCCTGCATGACAAGACATCATTTCTTATGAACAGTATGTTTTGTAGAATTTCTCTAATCCTCTCTGTTCCTTTGACATAAACAACTGCTCCCATCCCCCCAGGGGGTTAACAACTCGTTTTTGGATACGTGCATGGCGAGCACGGGGCCCCGAGCCATTGCGGCCTTCTTTCTCTCCCGGGCTGCATTTCCCCTCCCTTCCCCTCCTTTCCCCTCCATGCTCCTTTCCCCTCGCCCTCTCCTATCCCTCTATTGGTGCCCTTGCTTATGTTGGCCCCCGCTATCCTCCTGGTTCTGTTGGTTTTACACTCCGGCTTTGTTGCGTCATCATCTCCTCCTTTTGGCATTCCTTGGTCCCCCTCTGGGGTTTGACCTCCATTACAAAATTTCTCCTCCGTAGTGTGAGCCATTTGGGGAAGAGCACCTTACCTAGTGTCTCCGACGTGTGCCCTCCTAGTACATTCCACCTTTTCTTTCACGTCGTTGTCTGATGCTAGGGTGCGTAGCCAGCACGGTAGCCAGCCCGTGTGGTGGGGTCGCTATGTACGCTTTTGGTTGAGCCCCCCTGAACACACAGGGATCACACTTCTGATACCTGAGCTGTGACCACCTCATGCATTCCTTGGAGTGGTTGCTCGTCATCCTGGAGCATCGGAACACCCGGCAATGGCCGACGTGCCAGACAGCCCTTGCTGTGGCTGGGTGGCGCCCGTGAGGAGAGCCCCTGATCAGAGTGGGTGGTATCAGGGCGGACGCTATGCAGATAACGCATACGGGTCCAAAACTCTGGCCATTCTTCTGCTGCCATCTCTCTGTGTGGAACTGATTCCTCAAGTGCTGCTTCTCTTGCCCCTTCGGCCTTCCCTTCCATGGCTACCCCCTGGGAAGAGGGTCAGGCCCGTCGTCTAGGGGCAAAACCTTTCCCCCGTTATCTAGTTTGCACCAGGACTGATGGGATACTTTCACCAGTGTCAAACCTTTATTCTTTGTGGAACACATTGAAGACAAGTTTGGCGAAGTGGACTCCCTGAGCAAGATGCGGTCGGGTTCGTTGCTGATAAAAACTGCTTCAGCTGCCCAATCTGCGGCCCTTCGTGCCTGTACCCATCTTAGCACAATTCCTGTGTCTATTACCCCTCATCAGTCTCTTATGGTACAAGGGGTGATTTTTCACAGGGACCTCATCCTTCAAACTGATGAGGAACTTCGGGACAATCTCGGACGGTGGGGTGTTCACATTGTTCGGCATGTTCAGAAGGGTCCTAAAGATAATTGTATTGATACTGGTGCCTTTATCCTGGCCTTTGAAGGGGATACCCTTCCTGAGAAAGTTAAGATTATGGTCTATCACTGTGATATGAAGCCGTACATCCCACCTCCTATGAGGTGTTTTTAAGTGCTTGCGTTTTGGCCACATGACTTCTCGCTGTTCCCAGGCCCCTCTCTGTGGTGACTGTGGACGTCCACTCCATGAGGGGAGTCCCTGTGTTCCCCCTCCTGTATGTGTAAATTGTCATGGTAGTCATTCTCCACGTTCACCAGATTGCCCAGTATATAAGAAAGAAAAAAAGATACAGGAGTATAAGTCCCTCGATCGTTTAACCTACACAGAGGCCCATAAGAAATATGCACTACTGCACCCTGTGTCCATGACATCTAGTTACGCCTTGGTTACATCTTCACCCCTTCCTCCCCCTTCCTTACCCCCATCCCGGACCCCTCTCCTTCCCCCCTCCCCTGCGGCTCCCACACCTCCTATGGGCGCTGCTCCCCCTCCCCAGCCGAAGGAGTGGGACACTTCTTCGGCGTCTGCCGGTCAAGGGCGCCACTCCCGGGATGCCCCTTCCCGGCACCTTCCAGGTCAAAGATCTGCTGTTGCGCGGCGACCGCGAGAGCCGCGGTCTGTCGGCCCCCAGGTCGCCCGGTCTCTTTCTGTTCCTGATCTTGCTGCAGCTGGCTCCTTTATGCCACACAGTCCTCCTCGATCTCAGCCTGAAAAGAAGAAGAAACATAAGTCCCCGGACAAAGAGCCTCTGGTGTCACCGGAGATCCCTTCCCCGACTTCACAACCGGATTCTGACCTGTCGTTCATGGATGTCGCCCCCTCCTTGTCGGTGACGGATGGGGATCCGGCGGTATGACTGGATTTAGCGTGTTCAGCCCTCATTTAAACCATCGTTCTGTGGTTCTCCAATGGAACTGTAATGGATACTATCGTCACCTTCCGGAATTGAAATCCCTTCTTTCGTCCTACTCTGCAGCTTGTGTGGTTCTCCAGGAATCTCATTTTACTGATACTCACTCACCGACCCTCTGTGGGTTCCGTGTTTAGTGTCGAAATCGGGTCAGACCCTTGCGGGCTTCTGGTGGCGTTTGTACGTTGGTCCGTACAGACATTGCTAGCACGTGGATTCCTCTCCAAATTACATTGGAAGCGATTGCTGTTAGGGTCCACTTAGACTCTGCAGTCACAGTCTGCAATCTTTATCTCCCTCCTGACAGGACTCTTACACCTGCTGCCTTAACTGCCCTTCAGCAACTTCCTCCTCCCTTCCTCCTCCTTTGGGATTTTAATGCTCATCATCCTTTGTGGGGCAGTGCCTTATAGACCAATTTATTGCAGACCACGACCTGTGCCTTCTTAATGATGGCTCCCCTACTCATTTCAGTGCTGGTCATGGTACCTTTTCTGCCATTGATCTTTCTCTTTCTTCTCCCTCTCTCCTCCCTTCATTACACTGGTCGCCACACGACGACCTTTGTGATAGTGACCATTTCCCGTTGATTATCACGCTCCCTTCCCGCTCCCCGATGGAGAGGTTACCTCGTTGGTCTTTCCACCGCGCCGATTGGCCTCTATATACTGCACAGGTCGAGTTTTCTCCCTCTTTGTCGGGTTGTATTGATGACGTCCTCCGTGACGTGTCTGACGCGATTGTTCGCGCTGCTAGCCTTGCTGTCCCGCGCTCATCTGGACCATTTCGTCGCCGGCAAGTCCCGTGGTGGAGTACGGCCATTGCCATTGCCATCCGTGATCGCCGTCGAGCTTTGCAACACTTCAAGAGGCACCCATCCGTAGCCAGCCGTACTACCTTTAAACGCCTCCGTGCTAAAGCCCATTATTTGATCAAACAGGGTAAGCGGATATGTTGCGAACGATTCGTTTCTTCCCTTGGTTCTACTGCTCTCTGTCATGGGTATGGGCTACACTTCGTTCTCTCAAAGTTTGCCATCGGCAGTCCACCCTCCCAGGCCTTCACCTCCCAGATGGCATTTGTACGGACCCATTAGTTCTTGCAGAACATCTTGCGACCCATTTTGCAGTGGTGTCAGCGTCAGCCTCCTATCCAGCTGCTTTCCTTCATCAAAAACAGCTGGCTGAAGCTTCCACCTTATGTTTCACCCCTTGTGAGTCAGAATCTCACAACGAACATTTTACTGAATGGGAATTTCTTTCTGCTCTATCTTCTTCTCACGATACGGCCCCTGGCCCAGATTCCATTCATAACCAACTGCTTCAACATCTCAGTGCTCAACAACGGCAACATCTTCTTCGGGTGTTTAACCGTATCTGGATCCAGGGTGACTTCCCTTCTCAGTGGAGGGATAGCATAGTGGTTCCTGTCCTTAAGCCTGGTAAGAACCCCCTATCTGTTGACAGCTATCGGCCAATTAGTTTGACCAATGTTGTTTGTAAGTCACTTGAACAGATGGTAGCCCGTTGGCTCAATTGGGTCCTCGAATCTCGGGATCTATTGTCGCCTTACCAGTGTGGCTTTCGAGAGGGACAGTCTTCAATCGATCATTTACTACGCTTGGAATCCGCAGTTCGGCAGGCTTTTTCCCAGCGCCGCCATTTGGTTGCAGTGTTTTTTGGCCTTCGCAAGGCCTATGACACGACCTGGCGCCATCTCATCTTACTTACCCTTCATCAGTGGGGTCTTCGGGGCCCACTCCCGATTTTTATCCGCCAGTTCCTGATGCATCGGTCATTCAGAGTTCGAGTTGGTACTGCTTTTAGTTCTCCACGGACCAAGGAGACGGGCATCCCACAGGGTTCTGTCTTGAGTGTCCTTTTCCTCATTGCTATCGATGGACTTGTGGCCTCTGTTGGTCCCTTGGTCGCCCTTGCCCTGTATGTGGATGATTTCTGCATTTGGGTTAGTTCCTCCTCGATGGCATCTGCAGAGCGGCATTGCCGAGACGATAGTTGGCATAGCCTTCAGCTAAGTCAATTGCTACGACCTAGCAAGGCGCCGTATTCAATTGATATTGAAATTCTATTAATGCATCATCAACAGCGATGTTCTACAAATGTGGATTAAAGTTAAGTATTCCAGCAGCTACGTACTTTTCTTTATAGCATTCATTACGTATCCTGTTACAGACCTCACGCCAGCCTGCGTGAGTTTAAGCGCGTGCCTTTCGGCTTCCTCTCATTGTGTCTAGGCTGTCTTGCCTAGACACAACACTGCCACCTACATGTGGGGTGTTTACTGCGGAATTGATGGCAATTTCTCAGGCCCTTACATTTATTAAACAATCCCAACACAACCGCGTTTTGTTATGCACGGACTCGATGAGTGGCCTTCTTGCTATTGACCGGTGTTTTTCGCGCCATCCCTTGGTCTCTGCCATCCATGACCATCTCGCTGATATTCACCGTGCTGCCTGTTCTATTGACTTCCTTTGGGTCCCTGGCCATGTGGGTATCCTGGTTAATGAGCTCGCTGATCGTTTGGCTGGGGGAGCAGTTACTTACCCCCCGTTTTCTGTAACCCTTCCTGCAGCGGATTTACGGCTTCCCCTGTCTAATAAACTTCGTGCAATTAAGGTGACACCAGGCCCGTGGCGTTCTTCCTTTCGCATCTCCCGAAAGGACTCGACCACACTGTGTCGTCTCCGCATTGGCCATACTCGGTTGACCCATGGTTTTCTTTTGCGTGATGAGCCACCCCCACTATGTGGTTGTGGAGCCTTCCAGTCGGTAGCCCACATTTTGGTTGAATGCCTCCTTCTTTTGGCTCTGCGTGCTAAGTACAGACTCCCCCACACTTTACCTTTGATGTTGGCTGACGATTCCCGGATGGTCTCTCTGGTTCTCTGTTTCCTCCGGGAAAGTGGTTTTTATTCTCAGTTTTAAGGTTTTTAATCTCTCTCTGGTGTTGGGGCGGGGCGGTGAGTGTTTGGGTGTCTCCCACTGTAAGCAGTGTTCGGAGATTCCTGATTCACCTCCCTGACCGAATTCCTCTTTTCTTCCACTTTTACTCTGTTTTTACCCTTTTTTTTAAGGCTTGGTTAGTCTTGCTATTCCCATACGTACTTTCTACATTATAGCAGTTGTACCCTCTCAGTCACAGGTGGTCTTGCCTATGCTGCTTCAGCATAGTGTTGGGTTCGTTCTGTTGCCGACTTCCCTCATTTTGTTTTTTACCAATGACAACATGACTGCCTTTTTACGTTTTTTCCCTTTTTCCCTTTTTCCCTTTTTCCGTTTTATTGTTCTGACGTTACTGAGTTGTCCCATTAGCGGAATGGCGCATATTTGAAACAAGGGACTGATGACCTTGCTGTTTGGTCCCTTAAACCTCAACCAACCAACCAACCAACCAACCAACCAACTGCTCCCATTTTCCTAGGTATGTGCCACTGTAAAAGGAGCTTCTGATATGTCATTCTTTCTCTGTTCTATAATGTCTTCGCATACATTGAGACATGCAGCTATTGTCTAGCAGACAGTTGTTGGTTTCCTAGCACCACACAGGGTCATATATAGGACACTTCCTGGAAACACCTACAAATTCAATATGTAGCTTAGGAAGTCGGGATTAGCGTGGAACGACAAGGCCCCTATAATGTCACTCCTTAAACAACAAGCACTAGTAGGTCAATAAATAAATAATTTATTCAAGACTACATTTATAAAACAGCTTACATACTGTCAACATGTGGCTGTCTTACAGTCCAGAATGCCCAATAGTTTCCTTTTCAAGCAAGCAGCAAATGAAATTATCTGAGCCATCTTTAGAATTAGTTAATGAACAATAAATCTGAAGTAAATTTTTTTTAGCAAAAACACAACCAGTACAATACGTTACACTTAATATAATTCATTGGCAAGCAAATTTAGTTTTTTTTTTAAAAAACATAAGGTAGTAGGTTTTCATCAAATGGGCAGTTACGCCCGGCTCCCCTAGGCAAAAGGTGACGTAAATTAAAATACTGGGAGCAGCAGACCAGCGGTCCAAAACATCACCTAAACGCCGGTGCCCAACAGGGAGTCACTTCCCATTGGATGACACGTCACAGCTTCTGTGCACTGAAGCGGAATGTGGCGGCGCACCCAGGCATCCCAACTGGCAGGAACTGGAACACAGACCACAGAAGACACAGCAAACACCAACCAAACATCAGTCAGTATGCGTTAAACAATTGATAAACAATAGAATACACAAACCAATTACTGTCCAGTAAGTGCATTCAGTAAGTGCACGTATATAAGGAAGTACATAAAATGACTAGCTTTACAAGTTTTACTAATAAGAGAACAACTGGTTGCAAACTTTGGTTATACAGCAATGTACCAGGGACGTCACTTGATGGTAATAACCCTAAGTGGCAATCTGCACTTAGTCATCTAACCAGCGGATTTTAAAGCAAATAGTAATTCCTGGTTTGCATACAGTCTCACAGACTCTGCTGGCTGCTTTTATATCGACAACTTACAACCGACCAACAAATACACTCGCTGCAACGCAAATCGTTTGATGAAACGAAGGCACCAAAACCACTTACACATACGAAGGAGAGCGTTGTTAGGGATGGTCTCATGGGTTGGGTCTCTCCGAGAAAACAGGCCCCAAAGCAATGCGACGAGCAGCACCTGAAGTTGACATCAGACAGGTCCACCACAAACCGCTGGCTGAGCCCATGTGTTTGCTGCGTCGTCCTCTCAAGTGCCTCCTAGCGCCTCGTAGGGACTCCGACGACCAACTCCCCTACCGCCAGTACCCACCGGCAGATCACAACAGGGGCAAAGGTCGTAGTCGTGCCACATAGCTGGTGTGCCAGAAAAGGCGCACCACGGCTCAATGTCAAAAGTTAAATATTTTGTTATTGAGTGTCGAAAGTAACTGAAAATGATTTTTGTGCATCACTTCACCCTTGAAAGCACAGTTGATAAGTTGTATGGAGAACAAATAAGGGAATAGCTGTTTCGTCTTCGTAGAATATACTCCATACTTTCACCTGAATTCATGCAGCCGACTTAAGTGACAACAGCATTTCCAATGATTTTTGCTACCATTCGCACATGATATTAGCTGATTCACAGGGTCAGGTTCATATTTATATAGAATAACACCCTGGGCTTGAAGACAGCGCATAAGTAGACAAAACATCTGAACTAAGTGGTAAGCTAAGTTTGCACACATTAGTCCACTTGCTGTGCAGATACAAAGCGCGGAGAATCTCTAAATGTTACAGGTGTGATATGCTGAGTTGTGTTCAAAAAGACAATGGAGTCTTTGATAGCAAAAGAAATTAGAGAAATAAGTTATTGACAAGCACTGTCAAATCGTTTAGCCCGCTGAGAACACTCGAAACAGGATATTCTTCCACCTATTTTACACATGAGTCTACTCACATTACTAATCAGTGGAGATAGTATGGGGAAGAGAATAGATGGTCCAGAACATAATTCTGTATGGTGTCACAGAGTGCTCAGAAACAAACTAAGATGCTTTCGTGGCAGTTTCGTCTCAAATGTGAGAAAGCATCCTTGATGCAAAAGCTGCTGAGGTCATTTTTTCCGAGTTCGATGAGTATGATGTTCCTAGTGTATGTCGCAGTTGGTGCAAATGCCCAGGAACGTGGTGCTACCAACTCACTCACCTGCTGCCTGTCATTGTATTAATCTAGCTTTCTGTGTGTATTATGCAGTTTAGATAGACTTAACTTCTTTTTGGCCCCATCTACGCAAGCTAACAGCAAGTCATACCAAGTGGTATCTGGAGCAAGGACAGGGTCTCAAAAGGGTGAGTAACACTTCAAAACGCTTATTAAAACAAAACGTTAAATACGTGGCAAGATTTTTACGTCAAAAGAGACGAATTAAGGGAATTCACAAGAATCATACATTCAAGTAATAAGTCCTTCAATTGCACAATTTATTAGAACGCTGAGACTAAACCTGCTTTTTAAGTCGCAAAATAATCGTGTAAGCAAAGTCAATGAGTGAGACAGACATGCAGGTCAGTAAACAGTGGGAGATAAATTAAAATCTTTACACAGTTCATGTTGTGGACTGACAAGACAGCCAGTCCACAAGTGACGGGTAACCGAAAGTCACGCGTTTAAACTCACGCAGGCTGGCGTGAGGTCTGAAACAGGATACGTAATGAATGCTATAAAGAAAAGTACGTAACTTCTGGAATACTTAACTTTAATCCACATTTAGTGAACATTGGTCTTGTTACTGTACATGCTTCATTAGATACATAGCAAAGGATAAATGGCGCCTTGCTAGGTCGTAGCCATTGACTTAGCTGAAGGCTATTCTAACTATCTTCTCTGCAAATAAGCGAGGCTTCGTCAGTGTTGCATCGCTAGCTAAGTCGTCCGTACAACTGGGGCGAGTGCCAGTACGTCTCTCTAGACCTGCCGTGTGGCGGCGCTCGGTCTGCAATTACTGACAGCGGCGACACGCGGGTCCGTCGTATACTACCGGACCGCGGCCGATTTAAAAGGCTACCACCTAGCAAGTGTGGTGTCTGGCGGTGACACCACAGTTCACACACCTTAGACCCAAGGTAAAACTGAAACATATGATACATCAAATGCAATAACGATGATGTGAAACACAGGCGAAAACGAGGTTAACAGAATGCAACGTAGTTTCCTTTGACCAGGCCTTGGCCAACCGAAGTTCACCCATCCACTGTGGTTCCCACTATACCTAAGAGCTGTTAACCACCAGTCGGTGGCAACTGATGTCAAGTCATTACAGACGCAGACATTTACTGGGACTGGAATGCCCATCCAAGCGCAACATCTGTCACACTCATTTCTTCACACAAGATCGAAACAACCGTAATTGTTGTGTGGTGGCTATCGATTTCAAGAATGTTAGTTTCCAAGAACTAGTCACATAACTACAGTGAGAGCATTAATGAGGATATTCTCACTTTCAAATTCATTCCTCTTATTAATCACACAACTATATACATCAGTTAATCACATTCTGCTACAATCTTTAAGTAAACCCACATCTCTATACAGGGTTACATCAAACCCATCAGAGGTTAGAAGCAATGAGTGTTTGACCTTCCATTCAATATAACTAGTGAGAATATATGTTTAATGTACTCACTAATGTTCTCTGTCCATGTGTTACTGAAGTAATAAACGGCTTTGACTGCTGACACTTCTCACACACAATGCCATATGCCATATCTGGCCAACAAGATGGGGAATGTGATCAGAAGGGTATTGCGAGATGAGAAAAGTCGTAAGTAACTCAAACTGTGAATATCCTGATACTGCCACGACCATCGGAAGAAAAGAAAAAATCTGCCTCTTCGAGCCACGAAAATGCAAGACAGCTTTAAGCAAAATGGAGGTATAGAAATGTATAGGGATGTGCAAGCTGACGTATAGAATAAATCATTTTCTAGCCACAAGTAACACCATATTAATCCATAGGGAAGTCCAATAATCATCAGTAATCTCAGCCCAAACCGACAATTTCAAGGACTCTTACCATGGAAGTAAGGACATACTGCAGTCATCATTACCTTGTCACACTGGTCTCCACCACATGACTCCTCGTTGCTCTCCTCCGATTCCTGTGGTGCCACCATTACGGGTCAAGGAGGCTATAATTCGCAGATGTTCCACTCATCGTCCTAACAGATATTCTGCTACCATGCTAGTGTCATGTGCAAACATGGTAAATCGCACTCTACACCATTCACTACTTCAGGCAGATGTTAAATATAAAACAGGCGAGGATGGACACAGGACAGAGGGCATTTTTCCGCTAAACGCAATTCCACCGATACTAATAAAAGACTAACCAGATAGGTGACATGCAGTACCAGTTTCGTCTTGCCTATCAGGCAGCTTCTTGGGTCAACAGAAACGTAATTTTTTTTAATGCAATCAGCTTTTTTATTTCCAGTATTACATATAATTATTGTCACCATTTGCTGATTAAGAGGTACAATCTTGCATCAAAGGTTAAACATAAGAAAAAAACGTATTTGTCATAAATTGTGTGCAAAGCGGATCAGGACGCACAAGAAAGACTATATTCATCCACTGTTCTATAACTTGGCAATGTTTTAAATGTCTGTCGTTAAGGATTTAGCACAGTATCAGAAGTTCAAAGAAACTGCAATGTATAAAACAGCTTCAAATAATTGGCAGCTTAGTCAACAGAAACAATAACAGCAATTAGAAACCCAGTAGCAAAGGTTTTTTTCTCCTAGTTTGTATCTGGCCTTCTCCAATAACATTTTCAAAGTTTGCTTAAGCTCTAATGAATCTTGTCCTATGAAAACTATATTATCAGTGTAAAATTTTAACACACTTCCTTTTCTTTGAATTCCATGATATGCATTTGAGATAAACAAGGCTTAAATCAACAAATGTGTTACATACCCGCTTTGTGTCCTTTAGCCTTTCCATTACCATAGTTTTTATCCGCGCTTTTGAAACTTGACCATAGAAATAAGCTTAACATGTTCCGACACTTGTTACTATCGTATTACTTAATAGGTTATAGTTACGTACATGACATGGTAGTTTGAGCTTGGTTTCCTATTACTAACTGTAATATCTACATTGTTACCTGAACATTATGTGTAGCTACACTGGGCGTTTGAGCCTCTCTATGTGAGAGTGCTTGTATCATAAATTCGTGATATTTGTATAATATCTTTTCATGTAAATATATTTATGTGCGAACGTCTGTGATTCAGTTGCGGATAGTTCACTTTGCAGTGAATAATTGTGCATATAAAAATGTCAGAAGCACGCTCAGTATGATCGGTAATACTGGTTGCCTGTTAAAGTTCACATTCCACCCCCTTGTCTCATGTGCTACTGATACAATTGATTCATCGTTTCATTACAAAGCACTTGTTGTTTTGTTGATGTGTTGCCTGGCAATTTAATGTGATTGTGCATCAGCTTATGTAGGGATAGTTATTTGATATGATTATTTGATAAACACATTGTCTCATTTATGAAGTATAACATTATGAAGAGATGGCACTATAATACATCATATGTTGCTTGATATGATTCAGTTGTATCAGACTTGAGTATCTTTAGTGATTCAGCTGCCTTTGACAAGGGAGTTTCGTGCCTTTAACATAAATTAAGGTTTGTACATTGCCTTTTCTATTACGCTTGATGGCACCTTTACAGCAAGAATACATACGCCCAGTACAGATATTTGTCATTCTGATGATTTAAAAAAAATAGTAACACAGCTGTAGTCAACAAAAATATTTTTGTCATTCATTTGTACGAATTTAGCATGTAATTGATTTTACCTAATACTACATATAATGCATTGGTGCTCATTGTTTGTATGTTCTTCAGTATGTTACCTGCCATAGTTTAGTGGGATGTTACTTTTGTAACGCAGCTGGTTTTGGTCATTCTCGCTTGTCAGGAAGGAATTATTAGTTTAAGAAGCCATAGTTTTCTTAGTAATAATGTCAACAGAAAAATTTAACTGTCTTGATATGATTTCCATACACATTGTTACAGACTCATGATATGTATTCAACAGTTAGCGTAAAATTCAATAATTTTTCATGTTGGTTGACTCTCTGACATATTGAGAACTGCAAGTGTATACTGGTACTTAAAAGTAATTAATGAAATTGGAATTTCTATGCTTACAGCTGGTTTCCTTATCCAGAAATGCTCTTCAAAATATTTGTATTCCACAAATCTATTGTAATTTATATTTGTACAATGTCATTTTAATTTGCTCTCTTTGAAAGGAGACATAAGCATTTCACAAAATGCCATTATTGAAGCTCTTACATTATTGTAAAACGACTGTTACAAATGTTTGTTCCAATCAGAACGTCATGAATTTCAGTTAGAAGACTAAATGTCTTATTCTGTACACCCCATATAGACGTAACGATATTTGCAGATTTATGCACTACACAATATTGTAAACCATTGATATAGAAAATGTTTGTTGACCTTCATGTAAGTTACAGCTAACATTTGTGGTACATGTTCCATAATTAGAAAATACTTAAAATATTATTCCTCAGTTGTCTGAAACTTTTACCCAGCTATTTGTAAAACATCCTACATTAGCTTTAAAGATGTATGTTAAACGTTCAGTTATATGTGCTTACATTATAGATTGACTTCTATATTGTCTTCATTGTGTCTTTGGCAGAAATGAGAACAGCTAACTAGAACTTGACTCTGTATGTTGATGTTACTAATAGATTGTGGTTTGTACATGATACAATGTGGTTCTGAAGTGAAAAGACAGACTCTTGATTATAAACTTATACTGTCTACAGATATTCACATACTTAAATTCTCTTTAATTTGCATTTGATACATAGGATTCTATTATGCATGTATGGCTTCATATGTGCATTGATAATTTTGTGTGCCGCACCTTTAAATAATGGCCGACAATGCAAACTGAAATTGGACTGTCATAATATGTAACTTTTATACTGTCTACAGAAATAAACAATATTACTTTGTGTTGGTAAGCTCTTTTCATAGGTGCTTGATAATAGCATGGTAGTCTAAACTGGCCAGTAGCACATCAAATAAATGATTAACTTACAGCCTATAACAATGTGTACGTTTTTGGAATATTTGAAGGCTGTGGACTCACATAGAACAAGTGATAATCAAACTTGATATGCAGTAGATAAATTGTTAGCCCACATGTGTGGAGAATGTGTGAAAGAGCTTTTAAATGTCATTTTTAAAACTTTGTATTTTTCATTACATCGGTTACAGAACAGGCTACATAATGTTTTTAGAAAGTGCCTATGTGCTTCCATATTACATACAGAGCATGTGATGGCTTCTCTAAACAATGACTTCAACCAAGACACGCAGGTTCGAATCCTGCCTCGGGCATGGATGTGTGTGATGTCCTTACGTTAGTTAGGTTTAAGTAGTTCTAAGTCTAGGGGACTGATGACATCAGATGTAGAGTCCAGTAGTGCACACAGCCATTTGAACGTAGTCGAACCCAAAGATGCATTTGGTTACCACCATGACAATAAATTTCGCATTATAATATTTCAACTGATGGAGTCACATCACTCTAAAATGTGTGTGCTTTGTGCTAAACATGCCGTGTGTTACTGCTCAACGATGCTTTTGTAGAGACACACATTGAATGTCTTGGTATTTTAGAGAACGATTGTAAGATCTCATTGCAACTATTTTAAGTTGGTTGTATAGAATATTATCTTTTGTATTATGACCAGTTCAAACATCATGGGTAGTTATTTCAACTATTATTAAAATTAGGAAAGTACTGTCATGTCTAGTAAATATAATTTTTAGCTAAGGAGTAACCTGTGTGTAGCAGGTAAACATACACAGCTTTCAGTGTCTAATTGAATGTTGCATGTAACAAGTCTCTGTAAAGTGTCTGCATGTTGTAGAAATTACATTTATTGAATAACAGTTCTGTTACTGTTAAACCTTTTTATGCACAGAGAGAAAAAACGCGTTTATTACACTCAACAACCCATGTAAGCAAGCTGTAAGTAATATTTGTAATCTAACGCTTAATATAAGAATCTTTCTTCTCTTTATCTTTTGGAAGATCGTCAATGACTATTTGACACAATCTCATGTCTGGCTGCTCTGAAACTGCTTCCCCTTACTTTCAGACCTCTTTTTTTCTTTCCTGTCGGCCTCCCTTGGCCAACTCTTGTTTTTTTTCGACCCCGACGGTATTAGGTTGCGAGGCCCGAGGGTGTCATTCATTTCCTTCCTCTAACCTTAAATACCATGGGCAGGATGGCCTCCATAGACGAAGCGAAGTCAGCCCTCCCAGGTGTGCAAACCTGCAAGATAAGGTGTGGTCCTCATGACTGAGGGTTACTTGACAAGGCTGGTAATCTATACGTGCAAGAATCCTGTTACTCACAAGCTTGAGGACAAGCCCTGGACATAAAGGCTGACGAAGAGATGGTGAGATCAGAATAGGCCATAATGGATTTGTAGACAGCAGTGTTCGTTCACCCACGACTCCTCTCATTTGGAAAAAATGTGACCTGAAGTTGGGGACGTCTCTCTGCATCGAAAGTGAAGTGGGTGAGATACGTAAGCCACATAAAATGGTAACTGTTGCTGCTCTCGGAAGTATCATCACCAAAAGAAGTAACTGAGAACAGTGGAAACTGGTAACCCCATATTGGAGCCATTACTACAGGGACAATCCTAGAGAGAAGGACAACACTTCAACACTGCAGCGAGATGAGTGAAGAACTGAGACAGAGGAGATTGGTGTTCCAAAATCACTGTGGCGTTACTTACTGGGTTGGATGTTCCTGAGGGACAGAACGAAAGTAATGCTGTTAATGCCAGATGTGAAGAGAAGACTGAAGTGAAATTGAAGAAACATTGTGGGGGACCGTTGCTGAAATTAAGGCACCAGTGACAACTCTGAAACACTGCATCTTCTAAGGCTGTGTACAGAGTGTGCTTTGTGGCGAAGTACAGTCACCCCCAGACAACACAGACGTCTTCATTTGTATTGTGGTGACCACTACTAGAAGAAATGACTCTTACTGAAGAAGATGGTTCAGCACATTTGGTGACAGAAAGACGGTAAGATGTCCACTCAGCGTGACAAAAGGCCCGAAATATATTCACCTGCGGTCTTCCATTTGGGATCGGTACATAAGCTGCCCATAAGCCAACATCGTTTCACAAAAGTGTTAAAACTGTGACAAATAAGTTGTACCTGCCAACCAGCTAGCCCACTTCTTCGTGTTATGTACTTGATTCACCCTTTGCTGAAACGTCCAACATAAGAGCGAAGAAACCAAGATACAAAGATATGAAGATACGAAGAGTAGTCGACGACTGATAAACAAGCAAGTTAGAATCCAAAGCATGCAGTCACAGACAGTCACTCGTAACACATCGTTGTATCTCAAAGAATTTTCAGCTGAATGCAATCTTAAATACCAGTGGACTATTACTTCAGTCTGAATACAGTGCGAGACGCCAGCCTTAGTGGAAGTTCCAAGGTGTCCGCTTTCACGCCATTCTATCACGATGTTTCATGGGCCAACCAGTGAGATGTGACAGGACTGTGAGCGTTCCATAAACATTTCAAAGAACAGTGGTTGCTCTGTGGGCAGCCGTTCCTAAGTCGGTCTGGTACCGGACTTACATCTGAATATTTCTTGAGGGAGGCAGGATAACAAGCAGAGTGCAATGTGATGCGTGGCACAAGGTATTACCACCTGCCTTCAAAGATCTGTGGAGACTTTAATTCTGGATAGTCTTTTTTGTTGACGTTCTTCAGTGCAGTGATACGGGTTACCAGAGTACGAAGAGACATGTTATCGTGAGAGCAAATGTTGTGTCCCAATCACTTTTGTTGATCTGTCTTCAGTGTAATACCAGTTACAGTTACCTCTGGTGTGATGTATTGCAGTGACATCAGCTGTGACCGGGAGGGGGACAAGAACGTCACACGAGCAAGGGCAGAATTAAAGCTATTTATGTATGTGCCATTGCTTCTTCTCCCATTGATTGTATTTAATACTCATATAGCATGTTTATTTACTGAATATTCTATGGTTATTCTCTGCCTCTCTTCGGAAAGAATATTGCAGCAGAGAGCCTGTGGAAGATCCAACTGCCGCAGGTGACGAAATGTGTGTTCGACTAACATCGAGGCAATAGCATGAGTATCTCGAGTAACGTAACTTCCGTTGAATGTAATGTGCATGTTGAAATGAATGTACTGGATAAGTTAGGTTAATTGACAGCTGTAATATAACATATGAATAATTTACATATAATAGGTAGGCAGAATGAATGATTTTCGAATTAAATGTTCTGAAAGAAATCACAAATTTAATAGTCATAAACGCTCAACCGGTTTATTGTTCAGCTCATTCTCAGTGATGACAAACACATTAAATATAGATGTATTTTTAATAAAATACACACACCGAGCTGTTCAACGTTGTTCAACTACTCTGCAGCTGGATTGGTGTGGTTGTTTTTACAGGAAAATGTGTTTTTTGCAATGCACACCTTTGATTTTCATGTACACGCATTCTGGTACTAAGTTTTCCATTGCTATATTCTGGGGGGGGGGGGGGGGGGCAGTGATTGACTAGATGATAAAGCTAGTGGAATAAAGAGGTTTATTTAATAGAGTAATTTGTGAAAGATTGTGATATGAATGTAGAGCTTCTATGTAATTTCTCCTTATAACGTGAAAATTAAGACTTGTATAAACATTGTAAAGTGTGGTTACCCACTCAATTTTTGTGATCAAAAAAATGTCGCGGGATTTGAACCTTATCTATTGTAATGCATTCATTTATTGTGACACTACAGTCAAGCTACTCGCTATAAAACTGCCAAGCTATACAATAATTGAGACTGAGTTGTGCTCAGTATAATTCAGTGTACTTTGTGTATGAACACAAAACTACAACTCGTGTAAAATTTCGAGAAAGCCAATTTGGCTGTTGCACTTGTTCATTACGGATGTCTTACTGTTGTGTGTTTGGATGCACTGAAGGTTATGTGAATGTCCTTCGACTCCTCGCCACCCGAAGGATGATACAAAATCTATAGTATGCTCTCGCTGTTGTCCCATGTGTGGAGGGTGTTCCACGATTCCTAATACAGGCGTTGATGGGTTGTAGAGGAGACTACATTCTAGACATAAGCTCCTTACCAAAACTTCATCAATTAAGCTTGCCTGTAACAGGAATCGTGAAATACCCTGTATTTTAATGGTCGGATGTATGCCAAATGTTTGTATTACTGAAACTCAATTATCTATGCAGTGTTCTGTATATCTAGTTTTGAAACATTTGCTGCTGTGTAACAAGTAGAATTATGTGCAATTATTAGATATCAAATTACTCACAAATTTAGCATCAAATTCCTCTGGTATTCCCAATGTTAGTTGGGTTCTTTGGAAGTTTGTTGTTCATTGAAAATTTAACATAGACATTAACATAGCGAAACAAGTTTGGAGAGTTGTATATTGTGAAAACTTTGTTGGGGAGAAACTTATCTAGCACTGCAAAATCTTGCTTGCGCTTAACAGACATTCCTTCAGTCTTCCTTAATGAATCTCGGTATGCAGTAATAGAAATACCTTGTTATTCTGTGATGCCCATACAATTATCTGTTCAGGTTTCATTGTAGAAATACTACTCAAGTCTGTTAAATTTGTAGCAAAGTTCTCCAATGAATTAAACCAATGTCTTCACTTCTAATGACCGAACAAAACACTTGGTTTCATCATTGTAGTATTTGCACTAAAATAATGTTTATGAACGGAGTAATGTATTATTCAAATACTGGTTTGCAAAATAGTTTAGTTCTCGTATAAAAAACAAAGAACTTTGTTACAAGTTACTACTTAGTGTGCTTACGTTATTTTCAACGCAAACGTGTCATTACAGTGATATTACCATGACTGTAAATGTGTCTGAAAATGATGTGCCTGATAGAGGTCTTAAAGATGTTGTTACTAAACTCTGATTGTATAAAGAATCCCATGCATAAGATCTTCAGACTGATCGATCTGTAAATTGGTTAATGTGTTAACTGATAGGAAGCATGTAACCGAGAAAATGTTCAGGAAAGGTTTTAAGTTGTGTAAAGTTTGTTGGAAGTCAGTAAGTGCTCTCATTCACCAACACTGGATGGATGAATTCCAGGAATACACACGGAATATACGCTGAATCGACAAGCACTCCGTTGTTCCAGTTCCTAACTATTATTTGTCTTATTTCGTTGAACTTGTACTATACTGTACGCCTTAATGAGCAAATTATGGTATAATAAATTTCTTAATTTGATCAATAACCACGCAAGATACTGACGAGAATATTTTTGCTGTCCTTGGAAGCTGTGACTTAGGCAACATCATACTGGTATCAGGCTCTGGGATGGATAATTAGTGACACACTCTGACAGTCACGTACAGCGACATAGAAGATACAGTAGCTGTTCCCGTAACTGGTATTTCATTGTAATAATCGCTCTAGCTAAAGTACTTACTTGCATCACAAGAATGCAGTGTTGGACACTATACAGTCAGTCAGAGAATACTGCAAATCTCTCAGATTTTGAGTCTTCAGCTAATAATGTCACTGTGCTTTTATCGGCGTTTCTTCCATGTTTTTATTACACCAGCTGTTTACTACAGATTTTCCCGCTTCAAATGTATGTATTCATATAGGAGGGTATCCCCTCTGTGCGGATGTACACCACCAACAACGTAATAATGCACCTCTCAGAGCACAAAATCGTGGACCATTCTAAATCTTTCCACCGAATCTCTTTACAGTTACGTATTCGTACTCCCCTAGCACGGGAAACAAAAACGTGGCTACAGCGGATGCGGAAAAGCTGACAAGCCTCCCCCCCCCCCCCCCCCCCCCCCCCCCCCACACACACACACACACACACACACACACACACAATCGGCGACGATGACTCGAGGATGTATAAGCTTCTCTCATTCTCTGCAACTGTCTCCACTAGTTTCTGTCTCTACCACTGACACTATCGCCTCTCTGTTCCATAGTCAGTCTCTCTACCACTCTTTCCACTTAACGAAAAACCTATTCGCGTTATTTTTAACTCACTTCCATGCAGTCACCCAATGGAAAGCAGGCAGTTAAGAGTTCCCTTCTCCATACTTGACATACCTCAGCAAGCGGGTAGGACCAACGTTTGGTGTAGCTGAACTCGGAGCGGTCTCGAGACATACCTGAACAAAAGCAACGACCCTGAGCTGTAGGACTGGTTTCCTGCATGGGTCGTAGAGTTGATCTCTACTTAATATGAAAGGTTCCCTTTGAGAAACGCTCCCAGGTGTTCAGTCAACAAAATCTTTAGTTCTTTACCGTGTTATTCGTTTTTCAGTGAACTGTCAGAGAACGAAGATCTGCTCTGCTGTTCAATGCCCTGGCCAGAGACAAGTCTGAATTCACCAATTACTGATTGTCAAGAGTTGAGTTCTTTACAGGAGGCAGTTGGACAGGATCATTTATCTTAGACTAAGCAGGGCCACTCATCGATAATACACACATTTGTGTTATCCTCGTTTATGGGCTTGATATATTAGCAGCGTTTCCCATTTCTGTTGGTACTTTTTCTTCGATCCTTGGAATTATCACCGGTTAGTGTTCTGCAAGATTATCACCACCTTTCTGGATCATCTTGGCTCTTATTCTGTCTCCACCTGCGCTCCCCTCCTTCAGCTATTTCATTTGTGTTTTGATGTCACTTCATGTGGGTAGGGGGACAGTGTTAGTCAGCTGTGGTTAGCGACTGGAAACAGAACAGTACTTCGGTTTCATCATGGTTGGAAGTAGTACTCCTCGCAGCTTATGGCGATTTGTCGTTTTTAAGGCTTTTACAATCTCTCCCCCTGCGGGTTCGGGGGTAAGAATAGGCCCGCGGTATTCCTGCTTGTCGTAAGAGGCGACTAAAAGGAGTCACAAATGTTTCGGCCTTATGTGATGGTCCCCTCTCGGGTTTGTCCTCCATCTTTCTAAATTGTTCCGAAGAGCGAGCCGATTGAGGAAGGGCGCCTTACTTCATGCATTGTGTCCATCTTGGGTTCAGAACTTTCGCCAGCTTACTCGTCGTTGCATTGCAGTCATGCCCGCTCTCCATCTCTTGGGCATGGATCCGTTCCTGCATGCACTTTCCGCCATGCGATGAGCAGTGCCAGTTTCTGCACAGATAAAAACCATGGACGACGTGTCACCTGAAATCCAGCACGGTAGCCAGTCCGTTGTGGTGGGGCCGCCATGTACCCTGTTGGTTGTAGCCCCCTGACAACACAGGGATCGCTCTACTGATGCCTGCGCCGTTAACTCCCCACGTATGCCAAGGAGTAGATGCCCATCTCCCTGGGGCATCGGGACTCCCGTCAATGGCCCTCCTGCCAGGTGGCCTTTGCTGTGGCTGGGTGGCGCCCGTGGGGAGGGCCCTTGGTCGAAGTAGGTGGCATCAGGGCGGATGACCCGCAATGAAGCGTGGTACATCATCTCTCGCTGGCGGCCAGCCGTCAGCAGTCTCTAAGCGTTCCAAAGCTCACTTTAAGGCTAATGTGTATGACCCCAAATCGTTCCCCTCCCTGGCCACACCATGGGAGGAACGAAAGGCATTGGATGGAAGTGAGGTGTATTCGCCCAGGTATCTTGTCTGAAACCAGAGCTGATGGGGAATCCTTTATATCCGTGAAGCCGCAGTTCTTTGTAGAGCATTTAGAGGACGAGTTTGGGGAGGTTGTGGGCTTGTCCAAGATGCGGTCCAGATTGGTGTTGATAAAAACGGCATCCTCCGCCCAGTCGCGGGCCTTGCTCGCTTGTAATAAGCTGGGGGATGTCTCCTTAACTATCACGCCCCATAAAAGTCTGAATATGGTCCAGGGCATTACCTTCCACAGGGATCTCCTTTTACAGTCCGATGACAAGCTGCGCGCCAACTTAGAGCGACGAGGTGTCCATTTCGTCCGGCGCATCCACCGGGGTCCGAGGGATCACCAAGTTGCCACTGGTGCCTTCATCTTGGCCTTCGAGGGTGACACGTTACCTGAGAAAGTCAAGGTGATGGTATACCGTTGCGATGTCAAGCCCTATATCCCTCCCCCGATGTGGTGCTTAAAGTGTTGGAAGTTCGGCCATATGTCTTCTCGCTGTGCTTCCAGCCTCATATGTCCCTATTGTGGTCGACCATTCCATCCTGATACTCCATGTGCCCCGCCTCCCATCTCCGTCAACTGCGGGCAGCACCATCCCCCTTGCTCGCCGGACTGTAAGATTCTCCAGAATGAGCGGAAAATAATGGAATACAAGACCCTGGATAGGCTGACCTACACTGAGGCTAAGCGTAAGTTTGAACGACTGGATCCAGTACGTATGACGTCCACTTATGCTGCCACTGTCGCTCCTGTTACAGTTCCTATAGCTCCCCCCAGTGGGTCCACAGCTCTTTTGTGGACACGTGCGTAGCGAGCACGAGACCCCGAGCTAATGTGGCCCTCCTTCCTTTCCGGGCTGCATACCTTCCCTTCCCTTTCCGCATCCTTCCCCATCCCCCATCTTCGCCTTCCCCCTCACCTCTGGCTCTTTCCTTCCCTGTCTCCCCCTCTGGGAGTATGGTTTGTGCCTACGTCCGGAGACGGACGCTCGAAACTGTTCAAAATTCGTTGCTTTCTACACTTGCAAGTCCTCGTCCTTCCTCTGTCCTTCTCTTTTCCTTCCCTCTTTTCCTTCCCTCTTCTCTTTGCCCTTTTCTCCGCTGCGGCGTTTGAGACCCCCTCGTCTTTCCTTTCCCTTTCTCTTTTTTCCTCCCTGTGCGTGTCCGAAGGCCGACCCACGCACTTCCATGCATAGCCGGTGACGGGGTAACACGTAATTCCCCGCCCTGGGTAGACAGGTAGGACACGTACGTACCCCCTGGTAACGGCCAGGCCCAGGGAGGGGTGATTACCCGAGCTGATACCTTCCGAAAGTGCCGATTGGTCCCTCCGTCCGTTTGTCGGGAGGTGTGACCTTAGGCGGGTGTGCCCTCAGTGAGGGCCCCCACAAGGGAGGAGCGCGCCATCGGAGACGCCGGTAATCATGGGGGATTCTTCTGCAATGGTTTCCTCACCTTCCACTATGTCTGCTCACAAACGTAAGTTCACTGAGTCTCAGCCACAGTCAGTTCTTCCATCGTTTCCACAGTTCCTTGTTGTTTCTCGGTCTGACGAAGGTCAAGACTTCTCCACGGTCAACCCTTTCATTATTCAGAAAGGTGTCGACGCAATTGCAGGTCCTGTAAAGTCTTGTTCCAGATTAAGGAATGGCACCCTGTTGTTAGAAACACACAGTGCCCTCCAGGCTCAAAAATTGCTGCATTCTTCTCTGCTCCACACCTTCCATTTCCGGGTGGAACTGCACCGTACCTTAAATTCCTCACGTGGAGTCGTTTATACACGCTCCCTCGATGGATTGTCTGACGAAGAAATTCAGCACTACCTTTCTGAGCAGGGCGTAACGGCTGTTCGTAGGGTTATGAAAAGGGTTGACACGAACATCATTCCAACCCGCACTGTCTTCTTGACATTTGACAAAGTTCAATTCCCATCGAAAATCAAAGCAGGCTATGAGATAATTTCCGTTCGCCCTTACGTCCCAAACCCTCCTCTCGAGATTGCCCCATTTTTAAGGACGAAAAGCTCATCCAGGAAATAAGAGTGAAGGAAAAGGTGTCGACCTTTGCTGCTCGAAAATTATTCGCCAGTCGACAGCCCACCGTGCATCAGACAGGAAAATACAGCACTGTCCTTGCTTCTCCTCGGCCAACAAAGGAGGTGGCCATGCAGACTTGGGACCTCACCTTTAGTACCACGGTCGTCAGATCGGCCAGCGCAAAGATCGCCCGTTCAACCTCACCACATTCGCCTGCCCACTCTATGGCTCACCCTTCGTCGAGTTCTGCTAAATCTCGAGCCCAAAAGTCAGACGCCAAGTCTTCGAAAAAAGAGCATACTCGCGAAGAGTTTTTACGTACTGCAACTTCACAACCATCGGTTCCTCCTTCATCTAAACACCATACTTCCAAGAAGGCTACAAAGAAACAGTTCCTCTCCTTCTCCGCCAAGGCGTGTCCCATCTACAGCACCACCTGGTGGAAATTGCCCTCGGCCGTCTTCTGTGTCGCCGAGGCGCACTGCTGGTGCCCGGTCAACCGGCCGATCGCTGGCGGCAGGAGCTGCTCCTGACCAATCTATGGATCAGGATCTTCTGCCTTCGACTGAATGCCATTCCATGCTGTCGGTCGCAAGCTCTGAGCAGTCGTTGAGTTGACAGCACCCTTGGTCACATCCCTCCTTTTTCTGTTCACCCTATGTCCATTATCCACTGGAATATCCGCGGCATTCGAGCCAATCGAGATGAATTGTCGATCCTCTTACGATCCTACTCGCCGGTCATCTTCTGTCTTTAGGAAACAAAGCTGCATCCCCTTGACCGCTTTGTTCTCCCTAATTTTCAGTCTGTCCGATATGACCTCCCCTCTGTTGAAGGCACTCCAGCCCATGGAGGACTCATGATTCTTCTCCATGACTCTCTCCATTATCAACCAATCCCCTTAAACAGTTCCTTCCAAGCTGTCGCTGTCCGTCTTTCCCTTTCCGGATATACCTTTTCTCTTTGTACTGTATACATTCCATCGTCCACACCAATGGCACGAGCTGATCTCCTTCATCTTGTTGGTCAGCTTCCACCCCCCTATTTGCTGGTTGGGGACTTCAATGCCCACCACCCGCTTTGGGGGATCTCCACATCCTTGTCCACGTGGCTCACTATTGCTAGACGTCTTCCACCAAGCGGATCTAGTTTGCCTCAACACTGGGGGTCCCCAGATTTTTGTCTGCCTCCACTACAAATTTATCTCATTTGGACCTTGCGGTCGGTACTGTTCCGCTAGCTCGGCGCTTCGAATGGTTCGCCCTTGATGATACACACTCGAGTGACCACTTTCCATGTGTTCTTAGACTGCAGCCTCAACTGCCATATATGCGCTCGTGACGCTGGAAGTTTGCCCAACCCCATTGGACACTTTTTTCGTCTTTAGCGACATTCGATGACCGTCGCTTTCCCAGCGTCGAGGATGAGGTCACACATACTACCGACGTTATTCTTACAGCTGCGGAACGTTCAATACCACGCACCTCCGAATTGCCCCGGCGCCCCCCAGTTCCTTGGTGGAACGAGGCATGCCGTGACGCAATACGTGAGCGGCGACGTGCTCTTCGCATTTTCCATCACCATCCTACTTTGGCCAACTGTATCCGATATAAGCAGCTCCGCGCGCGATGCCGTCGCGTCATCCGCGATAGCAAGAAGGCAAGCTGGAAGTTCTTTATTAGCTCATTTAACACCTTCACTTCCTCCTCGGAAGTTTGGAGTCGGCTTCGACGGTTCTCAGGCGTGCCTAGTTTCTCCCCGGTCTCTGGGCTCACGGTCGCGCATGATACCTTAGTGGACCCCGTCGCAATTTCTAACTCATTGAGTCAGCACTTTGCTGAGATTTCGAGCTCTTCAAATTACCCGCCAGCGTTTCTCCCGAAGAAACGTGCAGCGGAAGTGCGACATCTTGCTTTCTCCTCTCAAAATTGCGAAAGCTACAATACTGTTTTCTCCATGTGCGAACTCCAACGTGCCCTCTCTTCTTCTCGCTCCTCCGCCCCAGGACCGGATGGTATCCATGTCCAAATGTTGCTGCATTTATCAACCCATAGCCTGCGTTACCTCCTTCGCCTTTACAATCGAATTTGGACCGACAGTACCTTTCCCAGACGATGGCGGGAAGTTATTGTCGTTCCCGTTCCGAAACCTGGAAAGGACAAACATCTCCCCTCTAGCTATCGCCCCATTTCTCTCACGAGTAGTGTCTGTAAGGTTTTGGAGCGTATGGTGAATTACCGTTTAGCTTGGTGGCTGGAATCCCGCAGTCTTTTAACACCAGCCCAATGCGGATTCCGAAAGCATCGTTCTGCTGTTGACCATCTTGTTGCTCTCTCCACTTATATCATGAACAATTTTCTCCGGAAACGCCAAACGGTAGCAATATTTTTTGATCTGGAGAGAGCATACGATACCTGTTGGAGGACAGGCATCCTCCGCACACCGTTCTCTTGGGGCTTTCGAGGCCGGCTGCCCCTTTTTCTTCGCGAATTTATGGCAGAGCGCACATTTAGGGTGCGGGTGAACACTACTCTCTCCCGTACTTTCTCCCAAGAAAACGGGGTACCCCAGGGCTCCGTGCTGAGTGTTGTACTGTTTGCCATCGCTATAAATCCAATTATGGATTGTCTCCTTCCTGATGTCTCGGGCTCCCTCTTTGTGGACGATTTTGCGATCTACTACAGCTCTCAACGGACCAGCCGTCTTGAAAGACGTCTTCAAGGATGTCTCGATCGCCTCCACTCGTGGAGCATCGAAACCGGCTTCCGTTTCTCACCCAGTAAGACCGTTTGTGTTAATTTTTGGCGACGTAAGGAGTTTCTTCCGCCCTCCTTACATCTAGGTCCTGTCAACCTTCCGTTTTCAGACGTCGCTAAATTCTTGGGTCTTATGTTTGACAGAAAACTGTGCTGGTCCTCCCACGTTTCCTATCTTTCGGCTCGCTGTCTGCGTTCCCTTAACACCCTCCGTGTCCTGAATGGTACCTCCTGGGGAGCGGACCGAGTGGTCCTTCTCCGCCTCTATCGCGCCTTAGTGTGCTCGAAATTGGACTATGGAAGCATAGTCTACTCCTCTGCTCGGCCGTCTATTCTTCGGCGTCTCGACTCTATCCACCACCGTGGATTACGTTTAGTGTCTGGAGCATTTTACACCAGCCCTGTGGAAAGCCTTTATGCTGAGACTGCTGAACCTCCGCTGTCCAATTGGCGGGCAGTCCTTCTGAGTCGTTGTGCTAGCCATCTGTCTTCCATGCATGCTAATCCAACCCATGACCTTTTTTTTTTCGACGCCTCCTTTGATGTAGGGTATGCAGGCCGCTCCTCCTCCCTACTACCCCCGGGAGTCCGCTTCTGTCAACTGCTCCATTCTCTTTCCTAAAACCTTCTTGACAACTTGGGGTACAGCACCGCCGTGGCTCCGTCCCCGGATCTACTTGCTCCGTGACCTTTGTCAATTTCCCAAGGATGGTACACCTACACTTGTTTATCGTCGGGCATTTGCTGCTCTATGTGCACAAATGACGGACGCCACATTTATTTACACCGACGGCTCGAAAACATCGTTAGGTGTAGGGAGTGCTTATATTGTTGGCGACACCCCAAATCACTTTCGGCTTCCCGACCAGTGTTCGGTTTATACTGCGGAGCTTTACGCTGTTCTCCAGGCTGTCCACTACATCCGCCGCCATCAGCGGATACAGTACGTAATCTGCTCAGATTCTCTCAGCTCTCTCCTCAGTCTCCAAGCTCTTTACCCTGTGCACCCTCTGGTCCACCGGATTCAGGACTGTCTGCGCTTGCTCCACCTGGGGGACGTCTCGGTGGCGTTCCTCTGGCTCCCGGGACACGCTGGTATCTGTGGGAATGAGGCGGCCGATATAGCGGCCAAGGCTGCAGTCTCTCTTCCTCGGCCAGCTATTCAGTCTCTTCCGTTTACCGATCTACGGAGCGGTTTATGTCGCCAAGTTGCTCATTTATGGCATGCGCATTGGTCAACACTTCCCCATAATAAATTGCGGGAAGTAAAAGCCCTTCCTTGCGCTTGGACCTCTTCCTCCCGAACGCGTCGTCGGGAGGAGGTAATTTTAGCTAGACTCCGGATAGGGCACTGTCTTTTTAGCCATCGACATCTTTTAAGCGGCGATCCTCTCCCACTCTGTCCCCACTGCTCTAAGCTGTGGACGGTCAGACACCTTTTAATTGAATGCCCCTATTTTAATCAGTTACGCTCCCGTCTACAGCTATCGCCTGATCTGTCGTCGATTTTAGCAGATGACACGCGCTCAGCCGACGGCGTTCTCCAGTTCATTAGTGCCAGTGAAATGACGTCAGTCATTTGAAGCTTTTTTTTGTGACAACCAACCCCTTTCTGTAGTGGATTTTCATGCATTCCTTCTGCTTTTAGTTTCTCCAATTTTATGACTTTATTCCCATTGCTGCTGGTTTTAAATTTCGGTTTTTTACTATTTCCTACGTCACGGGCTGGGCGCTAATGACCATAGAAGTTTTGCGCCCTAAAACCAAAGACAAAACAAAAAAGTTCCTATAGCTGCGCCACACAACGTTAGCTCTCAGAGCCAGAGAACCACACCTGCCCCCTTGATGGTGGGGGGCACTACACTCCCTGTTGCTCCTGCTCCATCTGCTTCAGGAGCAACGCCCCTCCAACCATCGGGGACATGAGGTGGAGATTCTGGCGTCCGCTGAGGACCTCGATCTCGCTGATCCCTCCGACGCCATGGAAAGCACTAGCACAGGTGCTCAATCGGAGGCAGCAGGTGACCCAGTGGCGTAATCTGCTTTCCCAGTCCCGTCACGCCTTTCCCAGCCATGGACAACACCATCCTCCAGTGGAACTGCAGCGGTTTCTTCCACCATCTAATTGAGCTCCGCCAACTTATCAGCCTTCATCCTTTCCTCTGCATTGCTCTGCAGGAAACTTGGTTTCCAGCAATGCGAACCCCCGCCCTCCGTGGCTATAGGGGTCGTTATAAGAACTGAGCAGCTTATGAAAGGGTGTCTGGTGGCGTCTGCATCTATGTCTTCAAAGCTGTGTGTAGAGGGACAGATTCGCTGTGAAGAGATTAGAGGCTGTCGCTGTTAGGGTGTGGACGCCGCAGGCTATTATCGTCTGCAGGCTTTACCTTCCACCGGATGGTGATGTCCGCTGCATGTCCTGGCTGCACTGATAGCCCAATTGCCGCCACCTTTCTTGTTACTGGGCGATTTCAATGCCCACAACGCTCTATGGGGTGGGACTGTCTCCGACGACCGCGGTCGTGCAGTGGAGCATTTCTTGGCTCAGCTCGACCTTAGCCTCTTGAACACAGGTACTTCCACGCATTTCAGTGTGGCCTATGGCTCGTTCTCGGCCATCAATCTCTCTCTTTGCAGCCCCGGACTTGTCCCATCCCTCCACTGGCGGGTGCATCCTGACCTGTGTGGTAGTGACCATTTTCCCATCAATTTGTCACTGCCCCAGTGTCATTTTTCTGGGCGCCTGCCCCGCTGGGCTCTCCACAGGGCAGACTGGCCGGCTTTTACTTCCGCTGCAACCATTTAGTCTCCCCCACAGGGTGACATTGACGAGGTGGTCCGTATCTTAACCACGTCACTCATTTCGGCGGCCGAGGCTGCCATCCCCCGCTCTTCTGGACTCCCTCGGAGGAAGGCAGCACCCTGGTGGTCGCCGGAGATCGCTGAGGCTATTCGCGACCGTAGGCGGGCTCTCCAGCGTCATAGGCGGCACTCATCGCTAGCGACCCTCATCGCCTTTAAGAGGCTCCGTGCTTTGGCCCGTCGTCTTATTGCACGGCGTAAGCAGGAGTGCTGGGAGAGGTATGTCTCCTCCTTGGGCTCCTGTGTCTCCCCCTCGCTCGTGTGGTCCCGGATCCGGCGGATTTATGGATACCAGACCCCTATGGGTGTCCCTCGGATAGCCTTGGACGGCGCTGTCTGCACGGACGCTGCCGCCACTGCTGAACATCTTGCGGCGCACTTTGCTAAGAGCTCTGCGACTGCAACTTATCCCCCCGCCTTTCGCTCTCTAAAGGAGCGAGCCGAGCAGACACCGTTATCATTCCACATGCGACGTTCTGAAAAATATAATGCTCCTTTCAGTGAGAGGGAATTCATCACTGCCCTCGCCAATTGCCCTGATACAGCACCAGGACCAGACTGCATCCACGCGCAGATGCTGAAGCATCTCTCCAGGGACTGCCAGAGACACATCCTCACCATCTTGAAGCCCGGTGCGGACCCACTGGCGGTGGACAGCTGTCGTCCCATTACCCTCACGAACGTTTTGTGCAAATTGCTCGAACGTATGGTGGGGCGGCGTTTGTGTTGGGTCCTTGAGTCGCGCGGTCTCCTCGCTCCATCACAGGGTGGCTTCCGTCGGGGCCGGTCTGCTGCGGACAATTTGGTGCGGCTGGAATCTGCTATCCGTTCGGCCTTTGCCCGACGTCAGCATCTCGTTGCTGTATTTTTTGATCTGCGGAAGGCGTATGACACCACATGGAGGCATCACATCCTTGCTACGTTGCATGAGTGGGTTCTTCGTGGTCGGCCTCCGACGTTTCTTCAAACCTTTCTATTGCGCCGCTCTTTCCGTGTGCAAGTCGATGCCGCCTTTAGTTCATCTTATACACAGGAAAATGGGGTCCTGCAGGGCTCGGTGTTGAGTGTCTCCTTATTTCTAGTGACCATTAATGGTCTGGCTGCAGCTGTGGCGTCGTCGGTGTCTCCTTCTTTGTATGGGGACGACTTCTGCATCTCCTTTAGCTCCACGACTACGGGAGTCGCCGAACGCAGGCTGCAAGTAGCCGTTCGCAAGGCAGCATCATGGGCTCTGACTCATGGGTTTCAGTTCTCTGCAGCGAAGACTCGAGTTATGCACTTCTGCAGGCATCGGACGGTCCACCCTCCTCCTGAACTTTACCTTGACGGCCACCTGCCTGATGTGGTGGACACTTGCCGCTTCATAGGACTCGTCTTTGATGCCCGGCTCACATGGGTTCCTCATATTACTCAGCTGAAGCAAAAGTGCTGGGGGCACCTCAACGCCCTCCGCTGCCTGAGCCACACATCTTGGGGTGCGGATCGCTGCACGCTGTTGCGATTATACAGGGCCCTTGTGCAGTCCAGGCTTTATTATGGGAGCCTGGCCTATGGGTCTGCATCACCCTCAGTGTTGAAGTTGTTAGACCCCATACACCACTGTGGGGTTCAGCTTGCAACTGGCGCTTTTCGTACGACCCCCGTGGATAGTCTACTGGTGGAGGCCGGGGTTCCCCCGCTGCGGATTCGCCGCCATAGACTGCTCGCCGACTATGCTGTCCACGTGCATTGCTCGCTGGGCCATCCCAATCGTCGCCTGCTTTTCCCTGCCGTGGTCCTCTATCTGCCCGAAAGACGACCTAGGTCTGGGCTTTCCATAGCTGTCCGCGTCCAGTCCCTGCTGTCGGAACTGGGGTCATTCCCTCTTCTTCCTCCCTTCCGGGTCCGTGCATCTACGCCTCCCTGGTGTTTGCCCCGTCCGTCCGTCCGTCCGTCTGGACTTGGCACAGGGACCCAAGGACTCGGTTCCGCCTGTGGCCCTCCGTCGCCGTTTTCTTGCGCTCCTCGCCTCCTTTTCTGGCTGTGAGACTGTCTACACTGATGGTTCCTTGGTTGATGGTCGCACTGCCTACGCTTTTGCTCACGCTTTTGCTGCCCATGTTGAGCAGCGCTCCTTGCCGGCTGGCTGCAGTATTTTTACTGCAGAGCTGGTGGCCGTATTGCGCGCTCTTGAGCATATGCGTTTCTGCTCAGGTACGTCCATCGTCATCTGCAGTGACTCCCTGAGCAGCCTCCAAGCCATCGACTGCTGCTATACCGCTTCTCCTCTGGTGTCCTCTATTCAGGAGTCTGTTTCCGCCATTACCCGTTCTGGTCGTTCGGTGGTCTTTGTTTGGACGCCAGGTCACGTTGGCATCCCGGGGAATGAACGTGTTGACAGGCTGGCCAAAGGGGCGATCGACGCCCCAGCTTTGGAGATCGGCCTCATGGCTCGCGATCAGCAGCTGGAGTTGCGCCGTAAGGTTCTTGGGATGTGGACTGCTGAGTGGCGTGGCATGACATCCCCGAATAAACTGCGGGCTGCTAAGGAGACGACCGATGTGTGGCAGTCCTCCCTGCGGGCTTCTCGCAGGGACTCTGTCATCCTGTGTCGGCTCCGCATCGGCCATACCTACCTGACGCACGGCCATCTTTTGCGTCAGGAGGATCCCCCCCTATGTCGGTGTGGGTCCCGGCTGACGGTCGCCCACATTTTGTTGGAGTGTCCCAGACTGTGCACCCTCCGGCAGTCTTTTAATCTCCCGGGCGCTTTGCCTTTGGTTTTATGCGACGATGCCTCCAGGGCTGATGATGTTTTAAATTTTATCCGTGGTAGTCCTTTTTATGGTTCCATTTAGGGAGATCCTGCACCTTTCCCTTTCTGTGTCTTTTGTCCTCGCGTCTCTCAATATTTGTTGCTGTTTTTGTGTGTCGTCGGATGGTTGACTCTTTCCCTTTTTTTGTTCTCGTGGTCAGTCAACCAGTCTCCGGCCATCTTCTTTTCTTCTGTTTCTTTCTGTCTGGTGTTCATCTGTACTGTTTTTGTCTGTTATGTTCGTTGCTGCATTTGTGTTCTTTTAGTGCCTGGGGGGGGGGGGAGTCACCTCCCCCCTTTGGTTTTTACCTGCTCCACAAATTGTTTTTGGAATGGGGGACTGATGACCTTCGCTGTTTAGTCCCCCTTAAACATCCCAACAACCACCACCACCTTTTACAATCTCTCTTCGACCAATTCGTTTCCAGCCTGTCACCCTTTAACAGAAAACTTCACCATTAGAAGCATTTCTGTAGTCCTGTTTGCTTTAAAGTCGGTTTCTGCTTCAACGAGGATGTCCTTGACATACTTCCTCTTTGGTCTTCTTTTGTTTGGGTAGCTCTTCAAACCTCTTCAAATCGTTCTTAACCGTGCACACGATATGTATCCAGCAACTACTTTGTCATTCTCGGGTAAGGGGGTTGCACATTGTACCGTTAAACCCCTGTCATTTGAGCTGTAGAAAGACTGCCCTGATGACATCAAAGGGGGAAGGTGAAGTGAGGAACGGAAATGCAGACTGCGACAGCTTGCAGCTGGATGTTCAGGGAGATGGTCAGACTACGAATGTTATCGTGGATGAGGTGCAGGACTCCCACATGAGGGGGGACTGCTGTCCTTGGGAAAAGGTCAAAACAGACATTAGAGGAAGGCAAGAGGTCAGAGACTCCGTGAGGTTGCAATTTTGTTTCCTGCAGGCAAAGAGCAAGTGGATGCTGAGATTCCAACTGCAGCCATAATTACTCCTTGTTGGATCTAAGGCCGCAAACGTTCCACAGGTGGGGACTCACGAGGAGTAGATTAAGGAAACAATGAAGGGGTATCACCTCGGTGGCTACCGAGTGCCACCCGTCGAAGACTCACGGCTACAGGGCGCAGAGGCTGGAGAATCCTCCTCCATCAGTTTTACAGGGGTGTCAGCATTCTCCCTCAGTCGGTCTGCAGAATCCGGAGCAGACAAATGGTGGTGTGTACTGGCGGAATCGGTCGTCCAGGTGAGGCTTTCATGTAGCGATATAGTTGAGGAGGATCGTTTGATTTCTTGGAGGCTTCGCGATTGGCAAATGAAGATTCATATATTTGTTTACATCCCTGCAGCCAACACTCTTCACGGGAGTATTCCTCCTGATCTTGCTTGCTTGCTGGTTGTGTAGCAGGTGATTCCGCTGCATGAGGCAAGAAAATAATGGCTTGTTGCACAGAAGCACGAGGAGGAGGAGGAGACAGGAATTCTACCGTGACACGGGGGAATTTTACAACTGCGTTGCTGAATTTGAGTTCGCATGTATCTCACCATACAGCGAAGATGTTGAGTCGCAGATAGGCACAACAAAAATATTGTCACGTGTGTGTTTGAGTTGCGTGTGTGTGTGTGTGTGTGTGTGTGTGTCTGTCTGTCGCCTATCCGCGACTCAGCATCTCCGCTAAATGGTATTGTCAACTTTCCTGTTGATAACATTGAAAGGAAGCGTGTGGCTGTCAGAGGAGTGAGACAGGTGTCGGAATCTCTCACAACCATGTAAACGAGTGCAAAATCCTAGATTCGGTGACCACAGGCTAACTTGGCACGCTGCCCATATCGCCTTCACACCCAAGAACAGATGTGTGTTGTTCTAGTCGCGTATCTGAAAGGAGGAGGACACTATCTGTGCATTATGTAGTGTTTACATAGCTCTTCCCAAACAGACTGCCTTCCTGTTGCCAATGAACATTCGTTATTAACACAACAAGTACCCAAACTCAAAAGTCTAAACCTGAATAAACGTGATTTCAGAATTCCGCTAGGCGTCTGTACTACCATCTGTCAAGATCATTCAGCTGTAAACTCTGAATTTGTGTACAAGTGATTTTTGAAAGCCCTGCCTAAACACTACAGAAACAAGTCACTGAAGAAAGAAC
This sequence comes from Schistocerca serialis cubense, assembly GCF_023864345.2. Taxonomy (NCBI): domain Eukaryota; kingdom Metazoa; phylum Arthropoda; class Insecta; order Orthoptera; family Acrididae; genus Schistocerca; species Schistocerca serialis. The sequence goes on from NC_064639.1 coordinate 125,143,707, forward strand.
AGCACGTAACAAATAATTATGACAAGAAGATTTAGAAGAGTCATAAATGTGGCACTATTTGGCAAAAAGCTAAACATCTGTATGAATAATACATGCTCACACATGCGACATAAACGTACTGCTATTCCATAACACAAAAGTTACTGTGTTCTCATATGTGGTGTTTCAGTTAAGTAATGAAAGTGCAGTAACAGTATCCACACTTGATAAGGGCAACGTGTGGACATGCAACATAATTTTAGGTGTATCTGCAATGCAGTATTCCAATATTAAAAGGCACTGTGAACTACTTATCCAGTTCTTTGGCATGAGCTCTTCTATCCTACTGTGTTTTCATAACATCATTAGAACTATACATTTAGGAACACAACAGAGACCACCTCATTGTTTACACTGGAGCAGCAGGTGATGATCTCATCCTTCAGTGCAACAAAATTTAATCATATTAGGCTTACCTTCTAGACATGCATCTCACATTGGAATTTAGCGGACAGTCCGTTAGATTGAGGCTGGCCGTGGTGGCTGAGCGGTTCTAGGCGCTTCAGTCCGGAACCGCGTGACTGCTACGGTCGCAGGTTCGAATCCTGCCTCGGGCATGTATGTGTGTGATGTCCTTAGAACCACTTAAACCTAACTAACCTAAGTTCTAGGATACTGGTGACCTCAGAGCCATTTGTTAGCTTGAGCACGAATATGAATTGCATAAAAGAGCATGTTTGACCTGCTGCTTGAAGGTGTGTTGCAACTCGGTGTTCATTCTCACACACTAGCCACACTTTACAGAAAGTAGCACTGCTGTACTTCAGAGGTTAGTAAGACAACAGGACTCTGCAGCTTGGCTGAATCACTACATACCAATAAAATAGTAGCAGCATTCTTCCAAGAAAGAAAAAAAAAACACAACGTTAGTGCCAGTGACAAATTCTGACAGGCCCTGCTACAAACATATCTTGATTTCAGAGGAGACTCAGAACCCGAATCCATAAGAGAGACTAGTGTTCGAATGGGGGAGTGAAAGAACACGATAATAGAATGTGTGTGAAGAACTGTCATGCTACTTTTCAATTCCGGCAGAGTATGGCTTTCATTTTCTAAATTGAAACGCAATACGCTGGTCTTGCTCGCAACCCATGTTCTTTAAACCTCGTTTCGAACGCTCATCCTGTTTCCCCCACGTAAAAACATTCACTTGATCTGCACATTATTTTATATACTCCCGTCTTACAAAACTTAATCTGCACGGTTTCCGAAATGTGCCTGAACAGGTTTCCCAAATTGACAACCGTTTAGAATCGTACCTGAACATCGAACTTACGCACAAATTTGCAATCTTTTGCGTAAATGATTCAGAAAACGGTAACGCGATGTGTTTTACTTCGCTGCCTTCCATTTTGCTTGTGGCAACCATAGTAAAAACGTGTTCATTTGGTCTCCTAATATCAGCTTCATCGTTCCATTTGCGAGGAATCTGTACAATAGTACCGATTTCCTTATTTATCGCATCCTTGTCCAATTAAAACTTTGCTAACCTTGGGACGTAAATAGAAGAAAAGACTTCTTTTTGGTTTCTCAGGATGGCAAAAATCTATTGGTGTGATAAAATCTAATCCAGTTGGTTTCCGAAAAATACCAAGCTGTGAATTCTCTGCTTATTTATATATCTAAAAAAGTAAGGGTCCGTTCCCTTTTCAAATTCAGTACTAAACTTAATATTTCCATGGAGCGAATTAAACTTCTGGGTTAAATGTTCCGCTTCTTTAACATTACCCGCAAAGATAATGAAAATGACATGCACATATCTGTAACAAACAGCGATTTTTTTTCCTTGACACAACCCCCTATGGGGATCAAAAAATGTACTTTCGAGATCATAATAAATATTTCCGATAAAAACCCAGACCGACCCGAACCCATGGCTAGACCATCTTTCTGAAAGTACTTTTTTTCCTTTGAACATAAAAATGAAGGAAAGTCCAAATGTGTGTTTTATAGAGATGTTGAGCTTTCTCGTACACAGCGGTGACCAACATAACCAGTAAAATACTTCTAACTAGCGAGGTATCACTGATGGGTTTCCACAAAGCTTGATCTTAGGTTCTCTGTCTCTTAAAATGTCACAAATTTCCAGCCAACCTGTTGCAAATTTCCTCTATATCTGACAACGACATGACGTATTCCCTAACGTACAACAAGCAGAATTAGTTGCTGACGAAAGTAATATTTGTATCACAAATACATACAATGACACAGAAACCACTCAATATTTGTAGGAACATTATTTTCCACTTCTGTAAAATGGTGTCACAATTTCAGAAAAGCAACATTTCGATTCTGCATACTCAGATGTTATACGCCAACCATAAATGTAAGATATGGTGGGGAATTAATAACTTGGGTGGGAACGGCGTAATTTGTGTACGTGTTGATAAGGTACTCTGCGAAACTCGTAAAACAACGTAGTTTGTCCACGTCTGCACGTAGAGTCGTCGAAAAATCTTGGCGAGAGATGAAGCGCTAAGTAACCCCAGAACGTTATTCCATATGACATTCTTCTTGAGTTACCAAATACGGTATAATCTCTTTGAAAGTATGCAGTTCAAATGGGGAATAAAGACACACAATTAAAGGACCAGAAGAGAAAAAGCTACGTTCATTACTCCGTTTAAAAGAGGATACACAGTGCTGTCACCAAATATTTTGATCACTTAACCAGTGGTATACAATGCCTCATTGAAGAATAGGTTAAATTTAAAAACATATTGGATACGTTTCTCCTTCAAAAATCCCATTCCGCGCTCGTAAGGGCTTGGTGGCAGTTCCTGCTCTGATCCCCCACCAGCAGTTGTTAGCAGTACCCCGTGAGCTCTTCCAGCCTGAACATTGAGGCCTGTAGTCCGTGCTGTTGTTACTAGTTGGCGACAAGCATCAGCAACGGGGCTGCGGCGTTGGTCGTAATATTGGCACCGTTCCACTAAGGCCGGATGTGACATTGCATTTAGTCTATGTATAGCTAGAATTTCGCTTTGAATCTACTTGCTATTGTGACGATTTGCCCACAAGAATCGTAGTCCCGCTGCCTTCACCTCTGGAGTACGTGTCCAGTTACAGCGCCATTCCACTCTCACCCTGCGCTGCACCTGTTCTCCTTACCGTAGCGGAACTGTCTGTCAGGACGGAGTGTGTGTCCCATGTTTCCTGCAATGTGCCACTGCCACACTCGTTGCACAGCGTGGACGATCTGTGTGCAAGTACACTACTGGCCATCATCATCTGCATTTCTTCCTGGTGTAGCAATTTTAAACGGGGATTCATTAGACAAATATATTATACTAGAACTGACATGTGATTACATTTTCACGCAATTTGGGTGCATAGATCCTGAGAAATCAGTACCCACAACAGCCACCTCTGGCCGTAATAACGGCCCTGATACGCCTGGGCACTGAGTCAAAGAGAGCTGGGATGGCATGCACAGGTACAGCTGCCCATGCAGCTTAAACACGATACCACAGTTCATCAAGAGTAGTGATTGGCGTATTGTGACGAGCCAGTTGCTCGGCCACCATTGACCAGACGTTTTCAATTGGTGAGAGACCTGAAGAATGTGCTGGCCAGGGCATCAGTCGAACATTTTCTGTATCCAGAAAGGCCCCTACAGGACCGGCAACATGCGGTCGTCCATTATTCTGAAATGTAGGGTTTCGCAGGGATCGAATGAAGGGTAGAGCCACGGGTCGTAACACATCTGAAATGTAACGTAAACTGTTCAGAGCCGTCAATCCGAACAAGAGGTGACTGAGACGTGTAACCAATGGCACCCCATACCATCATGCCGGGTGATACGCCAGTATGACGACGTTTTGCCTTTGTGCACCCAGGTTCGTCGTTGAGTACACCATCGCAGGCGCTCCTGTCCGTGATGTAGCGTCAAGGGTAACCGCAGCCATGGTCTCCGAGCTGATAGTCCATGCTGCTGCAAACGTCGTCGAACTGTTCGTGCTGATGGTTGTCGTCTTGCAAACGTCCCCATATTTTGACTCAGGGATCGAGACGTGGCTGCACGATCCGTTACAGCCATGCGGATAAGATGCCTGTCATCTCGACTGCTAGTGATATGAGGCTGTTGGGATCTAGCACGGCGTTCCGTATTACCCTCCTGAACCCACCGATTCCATATTCTGCCAACAGTCATTGGATCTCGACCAACGCGAGCAGCAATGTGGCGATACGATAAACCGCAATCGCGATAGGCTACAATCCGACCTTTATCAAAGTCGGAAACGTGATGGTACACATTCCTCCTCCTTCCACGAGGCATCACAACGACGTTTCAGCAGGCAACGCCTGTCAAGTGCTGTTTGTGTATGAGAAATCGGTTGGAAACACTCCTCATGCCAGCACGTTGTAGGTGTCGCCACCGGCGCCAACCTTGCTGTGATATGCAAATGATTTAGCTTTTCATAGCATTCACACATCTTCTTCCTGTCGGTTAAATTTCGCGTCTGTAGCACGTCATCTTCGTGGTGCAGCAATTTTAATGGCCAGTAGTGTATAATACGAGAACACAAACAGAATTCCTCAAGAGGTTCCCTATGCCTCTCACATTTTAATACGGCATTTCGTTTAGCTTCCTGAAGTACTAACGAGCTGAAACTTCTTCAATGGAATATTTCTAGGGTGTTCGTAGATTTTGGTTCTTCGTGTTGTTGTGAAACGTGGCCTCTGCTTAGTCAGTGAACTGGCAATGGCTTGGACACCATTCAAATTTCACGGCACCCAGACAGATTTACCTTGTTCATGGTCTTCCTGAATGGCGTAATGGAGATACCGGGGCAGTTTCTTTGCAATGAATTTCGCCAGTTTCCCTTTCTTGCTCTTGGCTAAATCGACGTCCTGCTGCATCTCTAATAACATACTCGTTACTGGGACAAAGGAAAGGAGGAAGGAAGGCAGGAGGATTAAACCCTTTCTTTGAAACCCACAGTAATGTGTATAACAAGGGGTTAGATTCGTCATGTTGCGCGGCGGGTTTGGTCTTCTGCGTTTCTGTTAGCGCTACCTCGATAGGGTTCATGCCGACGTCCCTTCCCTCTGTAGTTGCAGATACGTGCTAGGCAGTGTAAAGCAGCGTTGATGAAACCACCACCTAATACCTGCTACATGGAGACCGCGTAACTCTAGTTGAAAGTCGGTTGCTGAAAGTTCATGATTAAAAAAATCAGTCTACCTGCAGAAAAGCGTTTATAATTATATTAACTCTACTTTATGTTCATATTGAAACACATCAAATGGCTATCATGTCCGTATTTGAATATCATTTTACTATATTAAAGTTCACTGTATGTATAACAAATATTCACTCGAAAATATGCCAGAATTTTAGTACGTACGCCCTGAATAATTTTCATTTTCTACCAATCACAGACCAACAACTATTCTCGAGTTAAACATTCGATGGTTTTAGTGGTCTTCTTCTTAAGAGGTGCTCGCCAAAATATTCCGTACAAAGCACGAAACACGCCACCCGTAGTTGTTACTACGACCAGAAAGTTCACACGCTCGTATCTCTCATACTATTTAATTGAGAAACACCAAGGTTTAGAATGTACGTAACTCCAGTCGCTTCAGTCACGGTATGTTCGAACCGACATTAGCTCACTATTTTCTCATCATACAGAGTATATTTAACGAGCGATCTTACATTGTGTTATCTGCAGAAAACGATTTACTGACACAGTCAGCAAGGATTCAGAAAATACCGTTCGTGTGAAACACAACTAGCTCTCTATACCCATGAAGTAATGAGTGCTATCGACAGGGGATGTAAAATTGAATTCCAAAACGCTTTCGACACAATTCTCACAAGTGTCTTCTAACCAAACTGCGTGTCTATGGAGTATCGCCTCAGTTGTGCGACCGGATTCGTAATTTCCTGCCAGAAAGGTCACAGTTCGTAGTAATAGACGGAAAGTCATTGAGTAAAGCAGAAAATCAGGCGTTCCCCAAGGAAGTGTTATAGGCTCTCTATTGTTTCTCATCTATATTAACGACATAGTAGATAATCTGAGCCGCCGTCCTAGATTGTTTGCAGATGATGCTGTCACTTACCGTCTTGTAAAGTCATCAGATGATCAAAACGACTTGCAAAATGATGTAGACAAGATATCTGTATGGTGCGAAAAGTGGCAATTGACCCTGAATAAAGAGAAGTGTGAAGTTATTCACATGAGTAGTAAAAGAAATCAGCTCAACTTAGATTACGCGATAAGTCACACAAATCTGAAGGCTGTAAATTCAGCTAAATACTTAGGGATTACAATTACAAATAACCTAAATTGGAACGATCACATAGATAATATTGTGGGTAGAGCAAACCAAAGACTGCTATTCATTGGCAGAACAGTTAGAAGGTGCAACAGGTCTACCAAAGAGACTGCTTACACTACGCTTGTCCGCCCTATTCTGGAGTATTGCTGTGCGGTGTAGGATCCGTATCAGGTGGGACTGACGGATGACATTGAAAAAGTTCACAGAAGGGCAGCTCGTTTTGTATTATAGTGTCACAGACATGATACGTAAATTGGAGTGGCATTAATTAAAACGAAGGCGTATTTCGTTGCGACCAGATATTTTCATGAAATTTCAATCACCAGTTTCCTCTTCCGATTGTGAAAGACATTCTGTTGCTATCCACCTACATAGGGAGAAATGATCATCACGATAAATTTTTCTGTGCGAGCCCTGATTTCTCTTATTTTAAGTGCTCGTTTTTCCCGCGAGCCGTTAGACAATGGAACGGTAGACACAGCTTGAAGGTGGTTCATTGGACCCTCTGGCAGGCACTTTACTCCGCTATTCACAATAATCACGTAGATGTAGACCGGCTAGCGAGCCTCTCTTTTCGATTTACTCTCCTATATGCCCACTCCTCTTTTCGCACGGGAACAGCTTAATTCTGATTGGCTGTGGATCTGAACGAGCAATCAGAACGTTCTTTCCAGATCATTCTCGCGGCAAATCTTGGCTTATCGAATCACTGATTTGATAGTAACTAATGACAGCTAAACTTCGTTTTTTTTTACTAAACAAAATACAAGAATTTGAAGTGCGAAATATTCTTCAAATTGATAAATGAACTTGCATTCTGGCTGCTTTTATACAAGAGCAAGTTACAGGCGGAGTAAGCACACACCGACATACGTCACCTGAATCGTGGTTGTACAAACGAACCGTGGGAAAGTTACGTTAAATTTTAATGTTTCATTTTTCGTAAAACTTTGTAACATTACTTTCCCACGTACGCTCTCTGAATCATTTTCACGCACTCTCACTTTAAAATATAAGAAAGTAATAAATTTGACCGATGTTTGTGTTACATAATGCACTGTGACTAAAGTTTTAAAAAGCCAATTCAAATTTTTTTTTATGTACTGATAACTTTGACTTTTATTATCAGTTGAAGCCACTGCAATGTATTACTGTCCCTAATTTCGTTTCAAAAAGCAAGCGTGAGTTTTAGGAGTTTTAGGTAATTGTCTTTGTCTCCACAACTGTAATAAATAAAAATCTGAAATTTTGACAGCATCACTCCATTAATAACAAAGGGCTGTGTACGACGTTTCAACGAAATCGGATAAAAACTAATATGGATTATTTAGATCCGTAGAGGGTATGAATCTTCGTATCGACTGAATGTAACGCTATGCAGTTCTCACGGCAGGCTGCGTCAGCTGTGCTGTGAGCAAAGCGAAAAAAAAAAAAACCACTTTCAGTAAGGTGACTGCAGGGTGGCTGTGTGCGTTACTGCCACGAATGTTGGCTCGTAATAACTTGCCGCGTTACAGTCAGTGGGACGCCTGCAGACTGGTGGATGTGAAATAGCTTTCCATGTAATGTTTGTAATTCTTACTTTTCGGTCTTCCAACAGTATGGAAACACCTCGTCATCAACTAATGAACTGTAAAGTTTTTCGAACTTCCGTGGACTGCACAATCCAGCAAAGCTCAATTTAAGCTGGGCATTATCAGACAAACTGTAAAATTTGCATAAAAATGTTCCCTCATTGTGCTACTTGGGTTTCCTTGGCCTGATGTGTGAGTCTGTTGGTTAAAAACTTGGCTCGCAGACGTCTAATACTTGAGCTGTACAGTGTCTGCTCTACGCCCTTGATACGGTAGTTACTAGTCTATCCACTTCACTGGTGATCCTGCAGTCCAATGGTTGAGGGCAACCCCGTAATGGTAATTAAAGCTTGTTAAACCTAAAAGATCGGGGTAATCACAATAATAATGTACGCGACACCCCAGATGAAGTATGATGATCGATATCACAGTGTCGAAGAACTATTTCGCCACAGTTGCGCAAGGGCACGTTGGCTACGACTAGTGTTCGAAAATGTGTCCACTACCTCTTCCAAACGTGAGTACCTGGTGTAATTGGCAAGATACGGCTCCTAAATGTTGGTCCTTCATGATATAAATTCACGTTGTAAGAATGTCCCATTTTCAGCTTAACTAGCAGCACGAGTGACAGTAGTCTCTACTTTAGTAAGTTCAAATTTCTACGTGCGTTTGTTTGTACGCCAGTTCCTCTAACCCCACTCTCAGATGCGTAAGCTGGTCCATGTACAACGAAATAGCCTCACAGTCCGACAGCCGAATTCACAATAGCAATTTCCGTAACCGAACAACCACTACCATCAAAATCACCGTTAACTATGTTGCAAGAATCGTCAGGGATGCCAAGAGCCTCAGCATTTGCTATTGCTAATCTAGTACTAATTGAAAGCAGTCTGTGCGTTACTGTGTGAAGGCGAAACTTGGTTTATACTGAAAATTCAGTTGAGCTGATAATATGGGACGCTTGTGCACATGTTGTCCCAGCTATGTCCTCAAAAGCAAAACTGCCATCCGTTGCTTTCTTGCAAGAAGTGTTAGGTATGACGGTATGTTCAAAAAAATTTAATCTGCGACCAATAACTAAATGTAAATGTTACGTGCCTGCCTGCACATGTGGACATTAAACCACACATCACAGTAGTCCAAAATGGAAGAAAGTGCGTTAAAAGTTACAGAAAATATATTTTGCTTTGGAAGGGCATGACTCCCGAAGACTACGAAACTATTTGTCTAGCCTTTCAATTACGCTTCGTGAGTATTCGTCAGACATAAGGTCTTAAGACATTTGTTCCATACTGTCCTTTATTATTGCGGATATCGTTATGCTAAACTTTTCACTGCACGCTAAGATATTAAAACACAACAAAAACACAGCTAGTGTGCTTGCAAGTAAGTGTTAAAAGAGATGGTATCGTTCAACATGCTAAAATATTTAGTTACCTTAAAAGTACAACATACAAAAATCACAGAAGAATTTGTCTTGATTCAGTGATCAGAGTAGTACATAGGTAAGGGACCGTATATTTCAATATTTAGTTTTTTTTGTGTTAAAAAGATAAGATAGTAGTGCACTTAATGATTCAACATCAAACATGGAAGCGGATGACATTTTGCTCCAGTACCATTGATATACCTAACTAACGTGGTAATCATTAACCCCTGTAGAGCACAAATAATAGTAAAGGGAAAGGTGGCTGTCTGTATACCCAACTTCATAAAAGTGGTACCGAAAGTTATCTCTTTGACGATTTGCTGTGAAATTCGCGCAGAAACACTAAAAAAACATTCTCTACTGATATGCTCGTTGATGATACGTTCTGGAGCCACTTCAATGAATTTATGTACTTCTAGTTCCTCCAGGATGTCCATATTGTTTCCTTTCCTCTGTGCGTCTAAATTGTCATGCTAATTTCTAATACAGCCAGCGTACAGCTTTCATCTTTTAATTGATCGCGTACCCATGTTCTAAACATCCCGAACTCTCGCCCTGCTTGTCCCATGTAAAAACATTCACATGACCCGCATTTTATTTTATATACTCCCGTCTTGGGCGTTGCGCCTGGCCAAATAATTTGCTGAGTAGGCTCACTTAGTTCCACTTTCAATCCAGAACTTTTCCGCCTTACGTTTTACATCTTGTTCACTGCACGAAAGATTTTGCAACTTAATTCTTGATACCACTTCACTATTACAACACGTGTTGTTCATCAAGGTTTTCATTTGATTTTTCTTTTTCAAATGATTTAAATGGCACTAGGCACTATGGGAATTAACTTCTGAGGTCATCCGCCCCTTACAACGTAGAACTACTTCAACCTAACTAACCTAAGGACATCACACACATCCATGCCCGAGGCAGGATTCGAACCTGCGACCGTAGCAGTCGCCTGGTTCCAGACTGTAGCGCCTAGAACCGCTCGGCCACACCAGCCGGCTTTTCTTTTTCCTGATTATAATTATTCACCTCCTGTTTTGCCCAGCTGGGCGTTGTTTTACGTATTGTAATAATCGTCGTGTACCTCTGCCGGCAGTCTACGGCCGACATACGGCGATATGATTGAACAGAGGAGGTAACAATCAAAGGCCGGCGACGTCGGCGACGTAATCTTCCCGTGTAAGAAATGAAGCGAACTGTTTCGTGTTCCCAGTATTCTGCCTCTGTGGGTCACACTTTCTTCAAATACTTAGGCGAATGTGCTGGCTTTGTACGGACGAGGTGGCAACCTTAAGTGTGATTTCGTAAACAGGTAGTTGGCTTGCCAAGGGCTGTTGTCCTGCATTTTCACAGCCATGAGGCGATTGACGGTCGTTTAACATTTACCTCTTCTTGTACTCCATGGAGCAGACACCAGCTATTGCGATGATTTCTTGTTTGATTTCGTTACTTATCCATTCTGTTCCTGTGCTTCACTTGCGCAAGTACCTCGGCTTGAAGTGGCTTTAGCGCGGGGAAGAGGGAGGGTAGGCGGGGCGGTGCTGGCAGGAAGTGATCCGGGTCGCCATTTCTTAGCTTGAGGGATCACGCCTGTGAAACTTCAACAGAAAACACAAGGAAATCGGTGAGAAGTATAACGCTCTTTTTCTCTTATTTTTGTCGCTATTGTTCCCAGTCTGTGTTGATAGGAGAGACTGCGTTGACTACATGTCACAGCAACATTGAAAGTACTGAAGAGTACCTGGCCATACTAAAAAAAACACCTGGAATTGACTATCTTTCCGTATGCAGCAAAAGTTGTACAAATGGAATCCACAGCAGCTACTGCACAGCACAAGGGCTCGATAAACCCCAACATAAAGTTCATCTCTACTCCTCCGTTGATGGATCAAAGGAAAGTTAATTTCCAGAAGGACATTTGCCGCCATTGTGTCGGAATATTTAAATGCTAAGTACAGGCATTGAATGCGAGTGGGAATCCATTTAAATCAATAGCGAAGTTGAAAATTTGTGCCCGACTGTGATTCTAACCTGCTTCTTCTGCATACTAGGCAGATGGGATGACCACTGTGTCCTGATGGCGCAGAGGTCACACCAACTCACCGGACTATTCTCGCACATATCCTGTGAAACAAAAATTCTCAACTTCTCTACACACTGCTGACGTAGTGCACACGCGCATTATTCTCACCTACGCACGACATTGACCATTTTTTATATATATATATGGTCTGTTTCCTTTGGGACACATCGAAAAGAACGGACAAGATATGTTGATATAACATTTTATGTATAAGTAGACATTCGCATTCAGGGGGACATGTTCCACTGTGGACATTTCAGAATTCCTTTTGAGTTACGTAAGATAAAATTCTACAGATCTTCGTAAAAAAAAAAAAAAAAAAAAAAATCATTACCACAATGCACTGATATCAAGTAGAACAAAATTATGCATGCACATCATAACCACACATAAGAAGGCCCAATACGGTTTGACCAATCACGAGTTGATACACTCTTCTCGTATTTGGTCTCAGCAAATGAAACGACCTATGTTATGAGCTAATGGTGAGATACCAAGCCAAATACCTTCCGTAGCAAGTCCCTGAAATCAAGCTGACGAAGCGCCTGGCTGAAACATTCTCAACTGTAAACTTAGCTGCAAATACCTGAAAAAGTTACTTTGCAGTGGACACAAATATATAAAAGTGCAGGGTTGGGTCAGTAAAATTAGCTGTATCACGGTGTATTAACCTGTTACCGTGGATCATGCATGACGTCGCCATCGCGTCAAGCTTCCTCGGTAAGAATGCTCTGAATGGGCCATTGAAGGAGTCTTGCGTTGTTTCTGGGAGATAAAAGGCCCACATTCGCGACACCTCCCCGTCGCGTTAAATAATTCGACCAACTTAAACACAGAATCCACTATTGAGCCTGATATCTCGCTAATCAGAAGAATTTCACCTGCTTATCGCAAGGACATGACATCTTGCATGATGTGGACAAAACGAGCGAGACCCCTCGCCTTTGCGTTATGCTGATCCGCAAAGCTTTAAAGTCTGCTACACAGCCCAACATGCAAGGCGACGAAGTGCTACCAACATACTATGCACAGGCGTGAAATTGAAAACAGTTTGACACAGATCGGATAGTTTTTCAGTCATGTGTAATACTGTATTAATGCTTATTAGTGTGTTGAACACAACGCGTAAATGTAAGGTAGAAGCGGAAGAAGAAACGCTAATTAGTATGAACTGTACTAATAAGCTGAAATTCATTTTTATGTTATCAAGTTAACTGTTTAGTTAGACAAAGTACCGCAGATCATTACAAATTAGGAAAATATTATGCGCATTCGGCCGCGAAACGGACTGTGTCAACGTCCAGACCAGTCATACCAAATTACCGTTGCTGACCTACCATGAAAGTGAGCCAATTTAGCAGTGCGTGAAGATTCATAAAGAAATTCAGTTAAATGATTCAGTGCTACACTTAAGTCAATTCAATTATTGACAGAAGCGGAAAGAAGTAGGCAATAACAAGTATGAAATTCTACTAGAGTTTCATATTGACATCCACAGGGCGCTGGTACAGAATAAAGGAAGCAATAAAACGTATTGGGGGCGGGCCAGAATTTCTTAAAATTGCTTTACTGTTGGTATATCCGCCTCCATCGAGATTAAAACCGAAAACAAACCATACCTCCCTTGCGGTAGCAAACACCTTTCATTCCGCTAGCAGACAACCCAGGCAAACAGCCCTGTGTTATTACCCCAGACATGAATAAGCCGGCAATTTCGCAATGAAAATGGCAAAATGATCTGCAGTTTCTGTTGCATGGAGCATTGTGGAGTCAATAACATGAATTTCTACATTTACGTCACCGCTTATGTGACAGAATTTTGTTATTTAGATAAGCATCCCGAATGACTGTTATTAGGATAAACACGTTTTGCTTCTTATAAGGCAACCTTCAACAGCTAAAATTCACGGTGTGTTCTCCAGGTTTCCTCAGATATTTCAGAAATGTTCCTTGCGTTAGGCCTGCAGTATATGCAAAACGTGAACATGTCATGTCTTATCCTGATAAATACCACATGAAATGGAAAGAGCGGACCAGTCCATTCTGAGAGAATTGCAGATTCTAAGTTGCTCCACCATGTAATGACACGGGTACGGGCCTGCGATATCGCGTTTATGCCATCGATTTCCGTGGTTCACATAGTTGGCCATTGCGTTGTGGCTGCAGTCGTGGAGGAGGCAGTCTGATTCGTCGCGGTTAACATCTGCTGCGAAAACATCTCTAGTAGGAAACATTCAGTCAACGCTAAACGGCCCATCTGGCTGAGGCAGACAAGGGCGCTATAATAGCACTCATTGCTATACAGCCATTTTAAAATCCACCTGCAAGAACTATGGGTCATAGCAAGTCGATGGTAGCCAGGTGGAGTAGACGAAAGGAAGAGGGTGGTAACCTAATGGAAGGCCCATGGCCGTCGTCGCAAGAAAGCAGCAGCTCAGGTTAGGTAGATACACCGTTTCAGTGAGAACCACCAATTTGAGACACAAAGTCTGCTGCATTTGTCGTGCGTTGACAATGTTACCAGTAAGACCGTCGCTCGTCGTGTAAGGGAAGGTGGACTGAGAGCAAGAAGTGCTGCTGTGAAAGAGACATTGACTGTTTCTCACAGAGAAGCCGCCTTGCTTTTGCTGCTGAAAATGTCGACAAACCTCTCCAGTTTTGGAGGCGACTGGTTTTCACAGATGAAAAAGTTTTCTCTACAACATCAACCGGAAAAGCGCTTGTTTACCGGCCAAAAGGTGCTAGCCTTTAAACGCCACCCTACAGTGGCGAATTGTATCACTTATAAACGATTACGTGCACAGTGTCGTCGTATTATTAAAGAAAGCAAGAAAGCCAGCTGGGCTGCTTTCACAAGCACCTTCAACAGTTTTACTCCTTCTTCTGTTGTCTGGGGTAGCCTGCGCCAGCTATCTGGCACTAAGGTCCACTCACCACTTGATGGTCGCGAATGACGTCCTTGTGGCCCCGGAGGATGTCTCCAATGCCTTCGGCCGCTTTTTCGCAAAGGTTTCGAGCTCCGCTCATTACCACCCTGCCTTCCTCCCCCGAAAACAGGCAGAGGAGGCTAGGCCACCTAACTTCCGCTCCTCGAATGGTGAAAGTTATAATGCCCCATTCACCATGCGGGAACTCGAAAACGCACTTGCACAGTCACGGTCCTCCCCTCCAGGGCCAGATTCTATTCATATTCAGATGCTGAAGAACCTTTCTCCTGCGGGTAAAGGTTTTCTTCTTCGTACTTACAATCGCATCTGGATTGAGGGACATGTTCCCGCATGCTGGCGCGAGTCTATTGTTGTCCCGATTCCTAAGCCGGGGAAGGACAAGCACTTGCCTTCCACTTATCGACCCATCTCGCTTACCAGCTGTGTCTGTAGAGTGATGGAGCGAATGGTTAACTCTCGTTTGTTTTGGCTGCTCGAGTCTCGACGCCTACTTACCAATGTACAATGTGGATTTCGTAGGCGCCGCTCTGCTGTTGACCATCTGGTTACCTTGTCGACCTTCATTATGAATAACTTCTTGCGGAAGCGCCCGACCGCGGCTGTGTTCTTTGATATGGAGAAGGCTTACGACACCTGTTGGAGGGCGGGCATTCTCCGCACCATACATACATGGGGTCTTCGCGGTCGCCTCCCTCTTTTTATTCGTTCCTTTTTAATGGATCGACAGTTCAGGGTACGTGTGGGTTCTGTCCTGTCACACCTTTCGCCAGGAGAATGGGGTGCCACAGGGCTCAGTTTTGAGCGTCGCTCTCTTCGCCATAGCGATCAATCCAATAATGGATTGCCTCCCAGCTGATGTATCAGGCTCCCTTTTCGTGGACGATTTTACCATCTATTGCAGCGCGCAGCGTACACGTGTCCTGGAGCGCTGTCTCCAGCGTTCTCTTGACCGTCTTTACTCCTGGAGTGTCGCCAATGGCTTCCGTTTTTCTGCCGAGAAGACGGTCTGTATTAACTTCTGGCGCTACAAAGAGTTTCTCCCACCGTCCTTACGACTCGGTCCCGTTGCTCTCCCATTCGTGGAGACAGCAAAATTTTTAGGTCTTACATTTGACAGGAAACTTAGCTGGTCTCCACATGTGTCATATTTGGCTGCCCGTTGTACCCGTTCTTTAAATGTCCTCCGTGTTCTCAGTGGTATGTCGTGGGGGGCGGATCGAACCGACCTACTTCGTCTATATCGGTCGATCGTCCGCTCCAAGCTCGATTATGGGAGCTTCGTATACTCCTCTGCACGGCCATCCATCTTACGCCGCCTCAACTCCATACAACGTCGGTGTTTACGACTTGCGATCGGAGCGTTTTATACTAGTCCCGTAGAGTGTCTTCATGCTGACGCTGGCGAATTGCCACTCACCTACCGGCGCGATATACTGCTTTGTCGGTATGCCTGTCGGCTACTGTCAATGCCCGACCACCCGTCTTATCGTTCCTTTTTTGACGACTCTCTCGACCGTCAATACGGGTTGTATGTCTGTGCTCTGCTACCCCTTGGAGTTCGCTTTCGTCGCCTCCTTCAACACCTTAAGTTTTCACTCCCTACAACCTTTCGAGTGGGCGAGAGCCACACGCCACCTTGGCTCCAGGCTCAGGTTCGCGTCCACCTTGACCTCTGCTCGCTCCCGAAGGAGGTTACCCCCGGTTCAGTCTACCACTCCCGTTTTATCGAACTTCGTTCGAAGTTCATGAATATGACCTTCATTTATACAGATGGCTCTAAGACCAATGACGGGGTCGGGTGTTCCTTTATTGTCGGGGCACAAAGTTTCAAATACCGGCTCCATGGCCATTGTTCGGTCTTCACAGCTGAGCTCTTTGCCCTCTACCAGGCTGTTCTTTAGATCTGCCGCCACCGACATTCTGCTTATGTCATCTGCTCCGATTCCCTGAGCGCCATCCAGAGCCTCAGTGATCCGTATCCGGTTCACCCTTTCGTGCACCGGATCCAACGGTCTCTTCAGCAGCTGGTGGACGTCGGTTCTCCGGTTAGCTGGATGTGGGTTCCTGGCCATGTCGGTATCCCTAGGAACGAAGCTGCAGATGCCGCGGCCAAGGCTGCGGTCCTCCAGCCTCGGACAGCTTCTTGTTGTGTCCCTTCGTCGGATTGTAGCAGGGTAATTTGTCGGCGCATTTTATCGCTGTGGCATGCTGATTGGGCTGCACTTACGGACAACAAGCTTCGGGCCTTGAAACCTCTTCCTGCGGATTGGACGTCCTCCTCCCGCCCTTCTCGGCGGGAGGAGGTCGTTTTGGCCCGGTTACGAATTGGACACTGCCGGTTTAGCCATCGCCATCTGCTGACGGCTGCGCCGGCGCCGTTCTGCCCATGTGGGCAATTGCTGACGGTCCGCCACATTTTAACGTCCTGTCCGGATTTTAACACACTGCGTCTTGATGTTGGCCTGCCATGTACTCTAGATGGCATTTTAGCGGATGAGCCAGGAGCAGCTGCTCGCGTTCTTCGTTTTATCAACTTGACCAACCTGTCTAAGGACATTTGATTATGCTGTTTTTTTAATCGTATGCCTGTCGATCTTTTACCGTGTTTTCCCTTTTAGTTGTTGTTTTAAACTTGTGCCTCACGGTGCATTCTTAACGTAGTCTGGGCGCTAATGACCATTGAAGTTGTGCGCCCTAAAACCACAAAAATAAAAAAGGTGCTAGGTATAATCCAAAATATATTTACAGTTGGCGATGGAGTGGCGGGAGTCTGTAACGGTATGGGCATGGATATCGGCCGAAGGGTGTGGGCTCCTGTGGGAAGTGGAAGGAAGACTCAATGCGCGCATTTCCAGTTCTGGAGAATGTGATGTTGCCTTCTGTGACAGAAAGATTTGGCGATGATCAGATCATGTTCCAACAAGATAGCTCGCTTATTCATATGGCACGTGTGGTTAAGAGGAGGTTCGACGACCATAGTAGTATTACTGTAATGGAATGGCCAGACAAAGGAGCTGACATGAATGCCACTGAGAATATTTGGGCAGAAATGGTCAGAGTAATACGAGAAAAGGGACAGTCACCGTCGACTCGCCGACAGCTTTCTGATGTGATTCATGACGCTCGGAATGAGTTACTCAAATCTCCTAGGTATGTGGCTAGAGTTGTGGGCGCAGTACCAAACAGACTTGGAGCTGTTGTGGAAGCCGAAGGAGGCTATAGACGATACTAAGCAGCATAAGCAGAGGTGGTGTTTTTTTTTCGTCCCCTTCAGCTCTTAACCAGTCAGCTGCAACAGATGTTTCAAGCGGTTTTTTTTTTTTTTTTGTTGCAGACGTGTATTTTATATAATTTTAAGGAAACGCAGTAAGTAGAATCTGAACAAACAAATGAATTCACAACAAGATATGTAATATTTAATTTGCTAAGAGAAGAAATACTTACGTTATGTATTCATGTACTCTCTAAAAATACATGACACACGTGTATATGCAAGAAGGGTAAAAAGCATTTCAGCACAAATGAAAAATTTTGAGGAGAAGCTCGCCGATGAAGGCGTAATTGGAGAGAGAAGGTTGGGCTAGTAGGGGAAGTAAGGAGGCCGGAAAAAGAAGAGAAAATTCAAATACCCAGTTGACTTCGAGTCGTCGTCGCAGCAGAGGGCAGTTGGTATATGCGATTCGGAGCAACAGTAGAAGAATACTTTCATTTACTGGTCTTTGAGGCTTTATTTTGTGCTGGCTAAACAGTGCTGCTTCATGGAACACACTATTTATCGACCTATGGCTAAACATCTGAGGTGTAAAAAATTTTGAGAGGTGCCGAAGTTCTCTGGAACAGTACCGTGTTTTACACAAGATAATGATTTTTAATTCATTTCATTTTAACCATTCACCGTATACTTTGAGATTTTTATCTATGATTTCATTTTATTATTACGTACCTTTTCTTCAGTGAAAGTGAACGGTAGTAAGTTTCAAAATATAAAGAATAACTGGAAGTTTTAAATTTGTGGAATAGATTTAACAGTTAATATTTTCGACAAATTTGTAATTATAGGACATATTAAGAAGCAAGTCAAAAATGGCATTGTGGAGAGATCAGGTAGGTCTCTAAAGGCTGACGACGGTCAAATAGCAAATACGAAACAATGGGTAACAACTACTGTTGAGGGTGAGGAGCCATAATCGATATGCCACTATTCTGTAATTGTGTTTCTCAACTACATCGTCGATACTAAGACTGAAACCGATACGCTGTTTTACATAAAGAATATAACCTTTAAAATTTACGTAGCAGCGCAGAGTATTTATATACAGTATATAGATCAGGAACCTAGTCCCACTGCCTTTAATTTTATTCTCACGGGTGACGTTGTGACAGTAAATAACAAGAGGAATTACAAAACTCTCCGAATCAATATAGAGAATTCAAGTGTCGAGTGGATTCAACAGTTTGTTATAATAGCGAGTAATTGCTTTCACTGACTCCTTCATGCCTACGTTTTCTCAGTCAGACAATATTGGAATCTAGGACTAGCAAGGTAAAACATTTTCCCACAAATTATCAAATTGGAAGTCGAGAAAACCGTTATTTATATAACTTGCTCTTCAAGTAGACTGAGGCTGTTGTAACTGCGACCGGGACAGTCGCGTGGTTGAAATGACGGAAAGCGTGGCGGGACCCGCGGAGAGGCCTGCGAACAACAACACGACGGTAGAGGACGGACACGACCAACGAACAACAACAAGATTGAACAACGGAGTCGCAAGAAAACCTAACAAACTCGTACATAGAACAAGAAAGTAAGGTGTCTAACGCGAGGCGATGTGTCCACAGACGTACGCGAGATTAGACTGGCTGACTGAGTGTTTTTTTTTTTTTTTTTTTTTTTCCTTTATTGTATTTCGATTCCCCCCAAAGGGGGCGGGCTGGCAGCAGCTTATTACGCTGCTCTGCAGCCTACAGACTTTTTTAAAAGGTAAGAAAGAAGATAAGAAACAATAAAAGCAGACGATAAAACGGTGACTGAAATTGTAAAACGGCGGAAAATTGTGGAAAGTTAAAATATAAAGCAAAAGGGGTGGCAAAGCTAATAAGACACAGGAAGCAGACAGGGAACATAGACAGACAATTAAAAAACATGGCGACAGTCTGGTTTCTTTTCGCAAGAAATAAAAAATTACACCCAGCGACAGTATGATGTCCGTTCGAACAATTCGGAGAAGACAGACAACACTGAACACTCATTGCAAACACTGTACTAAAATGTCGGCCGAAAGATAACACACCATAGCCGCGGGCAGATGTGGTGGGGGGGGGGGGGGGGAGACCTGGGCAGATGGACGGAAAAACAAGAATGGAGGAGAGGAAAAATGAAAGGGGGGAACCAAAGGAGGGAGAGGACTCATAAGGGGGGGGGGGATGGTCAGGGGCAGGGCAGATGCGAGAGGGAATGGGAAAAGGCAGAGGAGGGAAATGCAAAAAGGACTCTGGGGAGAGAAGAGGGCAGAGAGAGGGTAGGTGGGGAAAAAGGAGGATGGAAGGGGGGGAGAGGGAGCCCTGGAAAAGGATGGAAGGGGGGGAGAGGGAGCCCTGGAGAAGGATGGAAGGGGGGGAGAGGGTGCCCAGGAAAAGGATGGAGGAAAGGACGGAGGAAAGGAGGGGGGGTGAGGATCAGAGTTGAAAGGAGGGATAAATGGAGGGAGAGAGGGCATCATCCAGGAGGGGAGGTTCATGGAAGGCACCTTGGGGAAGGAGATGAAGGGTGTAGAGATGGAGGGTAGGGGGGGGGGACAACAGTGAAGACGTGACAGGGGGCAGGGATGGGATGGGAGGGGAGAGGAGCAACCAGGGGGTGAGGGGATAAAGGCGGCAGGAGGTGTAGAGTATGTGGATATGTTTGAGGAACAGGAGCAGATGGGGGAAAGGAATCAGGTCACAGAGAATCCACGTGGGGGCAGTAGTAGTATACGGAAGGCGAGGCGGAGTGCATGACGCTCAAGGATCTGGAGGGCCTTATAGAATTGGGGGGGGGCGGCAGATACCCAGGTGGGACTGGTAGTACGGAGGATGGGATGGATTAAGGATTTGTAGGTGTGGAGGATGGTAGAAGGGTGCAACCCCCATGTCTGGCCAGAGATGAGTTTGAGGAGTCGGAGGCGGTTGTGGGCTTTGGTTTGGATGGAGTGGAGATGAGGGATCCAGGTGAGGTGTCGATCAATGGTGAGGCAAAGGTAGGTGAGGGTGGGGGTGAGGCGGACCGGACGGGTGCAGATGGTGAGGGAGAAATCCAGGAGCTGGAAGGAGCGAGTGGTACGACCTACGATGATTGCCTGGGTGTTGGAAGGATTGATTTTCAGGAGCCATTGGTTACAACATGCGGCAAAAAGGTCAATGTGATCCTGGAGAAGGCGTTGGGACCATTGGAGGGTGGGAGCGAAGGCGAGGAATGCGGTGTCATCGGCATATTGCAAGAGGTGTACTGGCGGGCGGGGGGGGGGGGGGGGGGGGGTTGGGGCGTATCTGCCGTGTGCAAGAGGTAGAGGAGAGGGGAGAGGACCCAGCCCTGGGGGCTGGCTGAGTGAGAGGCAGGCGCTTAAGTACTCTATTCAGGGCGCCACTATTGGTCGCTGGGACCACGTGTTCTACTGTGGTGCCCTCACACTAAAAGTGGGACAGGAGGCGTGCGCCGCCACAGCTTATGGCGCGATGGTCTTCCATGTCCATGACATCTGGCGCGTATTCAAATTCCGTGGCACGCGGTACTAGATCCCTCCCCCCTGAAATCTTCGTGTAGGGGCGGAAACACCCTGGATGGTGCTGAGGTGGGCGGCAGTGGGAAGAGGAACTGGGCGCATCAACCGCAATTGGCGGGGAGGAAGGGATGTCCGAGGTATCCATGACAGCCGATCCAGAGTCCAGGGCGGGGTAGGGAGCCGCCGATCCACCCGGAGGCAGAGAGGGCGGGTGGCAGACCCGCCGGGATGCGGCAACTGGGGTGAGGGACAGTGACTCAGGACCACATCCATACCTGAAGGAGGTAGGGAAAGAAGTGGCAGCACGAGTCCCATAGCAGCAAGAGGGCGGAGCTGATTATGATAGGCACTCCAATCTTTTCGACGTCTGCATCAATGTCACATGCAGCCCATGGGCCGCGACAACTGTGGTGGATGTCCAACCCACCTTGCACGCTTACTCGTGGGCCCACATAGTGTAATAGGTGCTCATAAATAGGGTGAGGGCCAATGTGGTTGGAGATGTGTCCATCGCCTTAGTCAACTGGTGTTCAAAAGTGCGGACATGCCCCTCCGCCGTGCAATTGGACAAAGGGTGGAAAGGGGGTTACAGATACGTTTGATAATGGTCCCCAATTCACGGCGTCCTCATTCCATGATTTCTGTCAGGCCAATGGTATCAGAGACCAACGTGCGTGGCAGGCCCTCAATGGGGAGAACCTGGGCCAGGGCCATGAGTGTAGCTTCCTTGGTGGTGGATACCATGTGGACAACATATGGGTATTTGGAGTAGGCATCAATGATAAACAGCCACATGGATCCAAAAAACGGGCCCACAAAATCGAGATGGGTGTGATCCCAGGGCCAGCGAGGTACAAGCCAGGGGCGACTCGGGAACGACTTGCCTGGTGACACGCACAGACAGTGCACCCACTGACCAAGCGCTCAATATCGCCATCAATGCTGGACCAGTACACATGGCGGCAAGTCAAAACTTTCATACGGGACATACCCCAGTGTCTGCGGTGTAACAAACTGAGCACCAGAAGCCACAATTCCAGAGGGATGACCACCCGGTGGGCATCCGACTATGTGGCCAACAGGACGACATCATCGACCACAGAGAGTCTGTGGGACAGGTGGCGCCAGGGGCTGAAATCGGATTGCATCCGTCGAGTAACATAGGACAGCCACCCTTGGACCACATAGTTGAGAACTTGCTGCAAGACAGGACCGCGGTGGGCAGCCGCAGCAATTTGAGGAGCCAGAAGAGGCAGACCGTCCAGTGCATCTCGGTGGGCGGAATCAATGTGAAAGCATAGGACATCCTATTGGTCAAAGGCTGGATCGGGACCTGCTGGGAGACATGACGAAGTGTCCGCTTTAGTATGGTGGGCGGTGGGATGCCCAGCGCTAGAGACATTGAGCTGTCCGCTCTGGAAGGTGAGAGTGGGGTTCGAAAGTGTAACCAAGGGTTTACAGTCTGTCTGGAGGGTGAACTTTGGGGCAAAGAGATCGGTGTGAAATTTGTAGATAGCGAACACGATGGCCAGGGCCTCCTTTTAAATCTGGGAGTAGTTCTGTTGTGAGGGGTCAACGTCTTAGAGGCATAAGTGATGGGCTGTTCGGAGCCATCGACATCACTGTGAGTGAGGATGGCCCCAATGCCGTGTGTTAACGCATCAGTTGCCACAACCAAGGGGTTGACTGGAGAGAAGGGAGTAAGGCAAGGGGTACACTTCAGCATCGCCTTTAAATGGAGAAAAGCCTGGTCACAGGCAGGTGTCCAAACAAAAGGTACCCGTTTGCGATGCAAGTGATTGAGGGGTTGAGCAACGGAGGCAGCCTGGGGCAAGAACTTTAAGTAATGGGTAACCTTGCCTAAAAACACCTGGCATTCAGATAAGTCTTTCGGATGAGGAAGGGTGTCAATGGCTGTGACATTACGACCTGAAGGGCGAATGCCATCTTTGCTAAGCCAGTGGCCTAAGTATTCCACTTTGCTGGTCTACAATGTCAGCTGGACACGTGCGGTTTTTTCAACTGAGACTGCAGAGTGTGAAATAAGGCGCTGAGGTTTCGCAAATGTTCCTGGTGGGAATGCCCGGTGACCAAGATGTCATCCAGATAGTTCACACTGGCAGGGGTAGGCTGTGTGAGCTGCTCCAGGAATTACTGGAAAAGGCCAGCGCCGAGGAGACACCAAAGGGAAGGCGCTTGTACTTACACAGTCCAAAAGGCATGTTGATAACCATGATGGTCTGAGATTCGGCATCCAAGGGCAACTGGTGGAATGCCTCAGCCAGGTCGATCTTGGAAAAAAACTCTTCCCCGGCAAGCTTGGCAAGAAGGGGAGTGGGAATGGGATAAGTGTCAGCGAGGGACTGAGCATTGACTGTAGCGCTGAAGTCCCCACACAGCCGAAGGCACCCATTGGGTTTCTGT
This sequence comes from Schistocerca serialis cubense, assembly GCF_023864345.2. Taxonomy (NCBI): domain Eukaryota; kingdom Metazoa; phylum Arthropoda; class Insecta; order Orthoptera; family Acrididae; genus Schistocerca; species Schistocerca serialis. The sequence goes on from NC_064639.1 coordinate 125,167,253, forward strand.
ATGACCACCAGTGTTGTCGCCCAGGCACTATAAGTTACAGGCTCCAGCACGCCTGTGGCCTGGAGCCGATCAAGTTCCTGCTTGACCACTGGCAGTACGGCCACCGGAAGGGGCCGGGCCTGGAAAAAGCAAGGGTGATGTGTGCCTGAAAGCCAGAAGCGCATCTGAGATCCGAATCAGACGACGACGCAAAAGCGGAGCACAGATCGTCCAAATCGTGAAAGGGAATAGCCTTGGAAACGACCTTAACTTCGTCGGCAATTGAAAAGCCAAACAGTTGAAATGCATCAAGGCCAAAAATATTCGAAGCTGACGGATAGTCGACCACAAATAGGGTAAGGAGCTGGGGAACACGCTTGTACGTCGCCTAGACGACGAACTGCGCACGAAGGGGAATGGAACCATCTCCGTAGGCAACCAAACAGCAGAGCATGGACTATATCTTGAGGCTCAGGAGGGGCAGGACTGGAGAGAGTCGAGTGACTACGACAAACCCATCGGACATGGCCCTCCTTGTTACACAGCGTGGATGTTTGTCCCCAGTGCTGGAAATCAGCCCGCAAATGCCCACAGTGCTTTACTGCACAAGATGGAAGTGGGCCGCGAGACCGGCGACGAGGGGTGACCAAAGGCGCCGATGCCATAGAGACATCGGACAAGAGGAGTTCCGACGGCGCTGGCCTCTGTCGGCCTGGCCACGTCGACGTCGCGAGAGCGGAACCCGTGGTGGGGCCGCGATCGCTGCCACCTGCAGTCACGCCATAAGACGCTCGTTAGCCGCCTGAGCAATTTCAAAGGAGTGGGCAATACGGAGAATCTCTTCCAAGAAGGGGTTGTCGACTTTCAACACCGCAGTATGGACCTCAGGATCGGGAGCTAACTGAACCACCACATCCTGGATCAGGGAGTCTGCACACAAAGTATTACACTGCTGCTTGGTGCACGTAAAATCGCATCGACCGCTGAGACCCTGCAAGTCCATGACCCAAGAACGATACAATTCACCAGGCTGTTGATGGTGCTGGTGGAACTCCAGCCGAGAGGCGACCACACAGTAGCGTTAGGAGTAATAGTTTGTCAGCAAAAGGCAGATCTCCTGGAAAGAGAGAGCCACGGGATCGGACAATGGTTCCAGCTTGCGGAGAAGAAAGAACATGTCCAGAGAGGCCCCAAGACAATAACAACCGCTGCAAGGAGTCGTCCATGACCTGAAAAGCCATGAAATGTTGTTTCAGCCGATGTAAGGAGGTTTCCCAGTCCTCTTCAGCGTCATTAAGGGGTGGAAACGACGACGGACTTAGGAAAGCATCTGACACCCGAGGACTCGGAAGCTGTTGCAGTAACGCGTCCCGGGCATCAACTTTGTCCGTTAGCATCTGCAGCGGCGTTTGTAAGATGTCTAACTGGAGCTGCTGCTGTTGCTCCAGCAGAGAGACCAACGTCGCCTCCATACCAACAACGACCACCGTTTACCTCGTAGCCAAAATGTTGCAACTGTGACTGGGACGGTCGCGGGGTTGAAATGACGGAAAGCGCGGCGGGACCCGCGGAGAGGCCCGCGGACAACAACACGACGGTAGAGGCCGGACACGACCAACGAAGGACAGAACGAACAACAAGATTGTTAGGTTTTCTTGCAACTCCGTTGTTCAAACTCGTACACAGAACAAGAAAGTAAGCTGTCTAACGCGAGGCGATGTGTCCACAGACGTATGTGAGATTAGACTGGCTGGCTGTTTTTTTTTTTTTTTTTTTTTGTTTTTTTTTTTCCCTTTACTGTATTTAGATCCCCCCCCCCGAAGGGGGCAGGCTGGCAGCAGCTTAGTACGCCTCTCTTCAGCGTACAGAATTTGTTTTAAAAAATGAAGTAAATAAATAATAAAAGCAGGCGATAAAATCGGTGACTTAAATGGTAAAATGGCGGAAAATCGTGGAACTTAAAACGCAGAACAGAGGGTTGATGATGCTAATAAATTAATATGAAGGAGACAGGTAAAAGAATAGACAGACAATTGAAAAAACACGGTGACAGTCTGGTTTCTATTCGCAAGAGATATAAAATTTACACCCAGCGACAACATGGTTTCTGAAACTTCCTGGCAGATTAAAACTGTGTGCCCGACCGAGACTCGAACTCGGGACCTTTGCCTTTCGCGGGCAAGTGCTCTACCAACTGAGCTACCGAAGTACGACTCACGCCCGGTACTCACAGCTTTACTTCTGCCAGTACCTCGTCTCCTACCTTCCAAACTTTACAGAAGCTCTCCTGCGAACCTTGCAGAACTAGCACTCCTGAAAGAAAGGATATTGCGGAGACATGGCTTAGCCACAGCCTGGGGGATGTTTCCAGAATGCCCGCGAAAGGCAAAGGTCCCGAGTTCGAGTCTCGGTCGGGCACACAGTTTTAATCTGCCAGGAAGTTTCATATCAGCGCACACTCCGCTGCAGAGTGAAAATATCATTCTGGAAACATGGTTTCTGTTCGCAACACTTTGGAAAGACGAACAACACTGAACATTCACTTGAACACTGCACTAAAAAATTGGCACAAATATGATATACCACAGCCGAGGGCAGATGGGCGGAAACCTGGACAGATGAGGAGAAAGGAAATGGGGGAAGGAGACGAAAAAACGAAGTGGGGGGGGGGGAATGGGGAAAGGAGCCAATGGAGGATGAGGGCCCTTAAGAGGGGGGCGTGTGCTGGGCAGACGCGACAGGGAGTGGGGAAAGGCAAAAGAGGGGTATGAAAAATGACGGGGGGGGGGGGGGGAAGAGGGTGGGCAGGGAGAGGTTAGGTGGGGAGAAAAGCAGGATGGAAGGTTGGGGGGGGGGGAAGAGGGAGCTCGAGGAAAGGACAGAAGAAAGGAGGGAGGTGAGTGTCAGAGTTGATAGGAGGGATAAATTGGAGGGAGAGAGAGCATCATTCAGAAGGGGGAGTTGATGGAAGCCACCTTTGGAAAGAAGATGAAGGACGTAGAGATGGAGGGTAGGGGGGACACAACAGTGAAGACGTGACGGGGGGCATAGATGGGAGAGGAGAGGAGCAACCAGGGGGTGAGGAGGATCGAGGCAGCAGGAGTTGTAGACAATGCGGATATGTTCGAAGAATAGGAGCAGATGGGGGAAAGGAATCAGGTCTTGGAGAATCCGCGTGGGGGATCTGGCTGAGCGAGAGGCAGGCGTTATGTACTCTACTGGGGGCGCTGCTATTGGCCGATGGAACCACGTGTTCCACGGTGGCGCCCTCACACTAAAAGCGGGCAAGGAGGCGCGCGCCGCCACATATTACGGCGTGACGGTGCAGAGACCTCTAGAGGTCTTAGACGTCCATGACGTCTGGTACCGCGCGCCGCGGAATTTGAATCCCCGCGAGAGAGGCAACCAACGCTTTGTGTGTTAACTGCGCAATATGTAAACTAGCAACTCCACCAACATACAATACCACTAAGCTATGAAACAACTGCAGCAAAACAGAGCATGCTCGTTGCCCATGTGATGGATAAGACGACTAATTCGCAACATAAATGTCAATGTAAACAGCAATTTCTGTTGGGACGTGCTTCCTGGACCAAATAACACACATTTCCTATGTCTTCTGTGCGAATCATGAAGAAAATATAATTCAAAGGACCTAAAAATATCGAGTGGATTTACTAACATAATTATGAACCACTCGAGAACGTAGTTGTTAAACGTATTCTACGGAGTTTCCTTTATCCATTAGACTAGCAGCATGAAGAAAATGTTCGCTCAGCTGATGTGCCGTGCTTCGAAGATGCCACAGCATCGTCTGCCCCCACCTCGTGGGAAACGAAATCCCTCAAGTATAAGACAATATGTTGTATTCCCATATCTGTGTTATGACTTGGCGCTAAAGTGTATTTATGATGGTAGACTATCCATAACCAAAGACAAGTGGGAATGAATTAGGCGTCCTTCCTCTTCCTTAACATCAAATAGAATAACTAAAATATATCTTAAATTAACTGTGCAGAAAATTATTCACCAGAAGTGAATAACTTTTTAGCAACATCAGATGATATTTTTACACCACCAATGGACCGTGTACAGTTGGAAGTGGGCTACATTTCCGTTTATTATGTCTACCCGTACCTGAGGTAAATGAGTTTTAAGTATTGGGTAGACAGATAGACGGACAAGAAAGTGAGACTAGTAGGGTTCCATTTTCACCATTTAGGTGACGAAGTCCTAACAACGAAAGTAGCTACGACAGCTACTGAAGATGAGGGCCGCAGAACTAATTCCCTCTACTCTTTATTCGAAATGTTCTAGTTGCAGTCGATACATCAGCATATTTTTCGTAGCTACGCTTTCGATCCAAATCACGTTTACTGGAATGCAAATAGAATCCATTTGCCTATACACGTGGTAATTCATATCTCAGTATTAATGCCACCGCGTTTTAGAAGTGCGAACATTCCCATTGCTAGCTAGCTAGCTTAAGAAACACTTCGGCTAATGAACGTTTTCTAGCTGTGGCGAGTCTAATGGAGAATTCGAAGCATTGTATAATATGTTTGGGAGCTATGTCGCCGTTTATTTCCTGCGGTGGTGCAGAATTGTCCTACTAAATTTACTTGCTAATGACAGTAATTCGGGATGTTTATCGAAATAAAAAAATACTGTCACACAAGCGGTGACATAAATGTAGAAAATTCATGTTATAGACTCCAGAATGCTCCATGCAACAGAAACTGCAGATCATTTTGCCATTTTCATTGCGAAATTGCCGGCTTATTCATGTCTGGGGTAATAACACAGGGCTGTTTGCCTGGGTTGTCTGCTAGCGGAATGAAAGGTGTTTGCTACCGCAAGGGAGCTCTGGTTTGTTTTCGGTTCTAATCTCGATGGAGTCAGATAGACTATCAGTAAAGCAATTTTGAGAAATTCTCGTTCCCCAATACGTTTTATTGCTTCCTTTATCCAGTACCGGTGTCCTGTGGATGTCAATATGAAACGCTAGTAGAATTTCATACTTGTTATTGCCTACTTCTTTCCGCTTCTGTCAATAATTGAATTGACTTAAGTGTAGCACTGAATCATTTAACTGAATTTCTTTATGAATCTTCACGCACTGCTAAATTGGCTCACTTTCATGGTAGGTCAGCAACGGTAATTTGGTATGACTGGTCTGGACGTTGACACAGTCCGTTTCGCGGCCGAATGCGCATAATATTTTCCTAATTTGTAATGATCTGCGGTACTTTGTCTAACTAAACAGTTAACTTGATAACATAAAAATGAATTTCAGCTTATTAGTACAGTTCATACTAATTAGCGTTTCTTCTTCCGCTTCTACCTTACATTTACGCGTTGTGTTCAACACACTAATAAGCATTAATACAGTATTACACATGACTGAAAAACTATCCGATCTGTGTCAAACTGTTTTCAATTTCACGCCTGTGCATAGTATGTTGGTAGCACTTCGTCGCCTTGCATGTTGGGCTGTGTAGCAGACTTTAAAGCTTTGCGGATCAGCATAACGCAAAGGAGAGGGGTCGCGCTCATTTTGTCCACGACTGCACATCAGGCAGAATTAGTTGCTGATGAAAGTAGCGTTGGTATCACACATACGTACAATCAAGTAAGTGGAAAATAGTTTTCCTATTGAGTGGTCGTCTGTGAATCGTGTCGCTCGCAATTTCAGAAGGACAACATTTCAGTTCCGCGCATGCAAAGGTTATACACCAATCACAAATATAACAAGTGGTGAGGAATTAGTAACTGGGATTGTAACGTCGAAATTTGTGACCGTATTGATAAATTCTTCGACGAAACACTTCGGAAGTCTCAAAACAACATTTTACATGTTTTCATTTAATGTCATAGGGAGTAACGTCGTGGGTAGCTCAGCCTTGGGAAGAAAGTGTGTATATACGCTGCACCAAAAAAGGGAACAAAGATGCGGAGTAACGAACATCATTTTTTCTTCTGATATTGAGGATGACTTCCACTTAAAAAGCGGTGCACAGTGCTGCCACCAAAATCTTTCATCGCTTACCCAGTGGTATATGATGCCTGACAAAAGGCTAGGTTAAATTTACAAAACATATTGAAAACGTTTCTCTTTTACAAACCTTTCTGCGCGCTCTGAGCCGTTTCTACCCTCAGCTTCCACCAGCAGTTGTTCAAAGTACCCCATGAGCTGTAACAGTCTTCAGCTGATGCGCTGTGATGGACAAGACTAGGTTCCGCTGGTCCCCGCAGCGCTCAGCATAAAAATGGCTACCCATCACTGCAGTCATATCATAGGCCAGTCTTACAGGAATGGCAAATTTCAGGTTACAGTGTGCATTTGATACCTCTGTCCCGACATACATGGTATATGGGAAAACTGGTAGGGCAATGACGAAGATCGCAATGTACAACCTATTCAGGACTTCCAAACTTCCGCCATGTGTGTGCAGCAATTTTGAATCAACATCCTTACTGAAATTTCTACCTGTTCTAAAGGCTCCACATTTGCAACTTTCCTCGCAGATCGAAATTGGACACTGGGTAAGAATAGCTGCAGCTGTGAATATTTCAATCTGAGAAGAGTTTCTCCACAAAGAACACAAAAGATCGTTTATGAGTGGACTTCAAATAATAAGTTGTACATTATCGGAGGCCAAGCAACTTGATATCGCTGCAGATCAGTTCACCGATTGGCTGAACATTGTCGTCTGTGGTGGTGTTGATGACATTAGTTCCACATCGGCGTCACTCACGTTTCTGCGGAATTGGTCACAATATTGTAACCATTCCACTAAGGCTAGGTGTGACACTGCATTTAGTGCATATAAAGCCAGAATTTCACGTTGTATCTGGTTGCTATTGGAACATTGGCCTTCACCTGTGGAGTACGTTTCCAGTTACGGTGTCACTTCACTCCAGCCCTGCAGTGCACCTGGTAACCGTACCGCAGCATAACTGTCTGTGGGAAACACGGAACACACACTTTCGCGACAATGCGCCAGTCCCGCCGCGCAGTGGCGTCGGCAAGGACGATGTGTTTGCAAGACTAATACGAGAACATAAACAGAATTCCTAAAGAGGGTCACTGTGCCGTTCACATTTTTATAATGCGTTTCTTGTAGCTTGTAAAATTGTTAACGAGCTGCAACTTCTTGAATGAAATGTTTCTCAGCTGTGTAACCTTCCCCCTCCTTCCTAATTCCACCTGTTGTCCACATCAGTCATTTATGAAGATTTGAGAGGAGCGAAGATTACATGACAAGCAAAGTAAACTAGAAAGTCTGTTATAGAGTTGGCTCCACCACTTCCTGTCTAGGGGTCTGATGCTCGAAGCTGTTGCATTGATCTAAACAAGTTCGACGATCGTTGTTGCAGAATTTTTGTTTTTACGTAGATCTGTTGTCCCACGTTTTGTATGTCGTACAGTCTTTCGATTTCTCTCATTAACAAAGGCAAAATTACAGTGTTAGCACAAAATACATCAGGGGCACGCTTAAGAATCTTAACACTCTTCGTAAATACGGCATTCCAAAGGCATCAGATGAATTCGCAGTTGCGAATAATGACCACCATCAGCTGTAGAATGGATTGACGACAGTGAACATTTGTGTATGGTTCACGACATATGAAACACTGGCTACTCGTGCACGACTCACGGCGAGACCCAATGTGTATGGCGACCTCTCGCGATAAGCGGGAAATTAGGTTCGAGACCCGCTCCGGCACAAATTATGACTGTCGTCCTACCATTCTCTAGCTGGTGGTAGTCATTATTCGCAATTGCGAATTCATCTGATGTTTCGTAACGGCTGTGGTCGCCGCAGTGCATGGTCATTAGAATATATTCCAAAGGGTTTAAAATGCTTCGTAAAAATTAATTTGTTAGGAGTTTCTGTTTCATTCTTACTTTCGATTATTATTTCGTAAATGAATCCAGAAATAAACATAGATACCAGTACAGTATTGCATAAATTTATATTATTAATTTCAAGTGTGTAATTTCAAACGTTTCTAAAAAAAATGATTTTGACTTACATTCAGAACTAGTAGTTCCCGACTATAACACTGATTAAAACATTTTATAAAGTAAATCATTTTCATAAATTTTAGATTGAATTATAACGTTCTGTGTATAAAATTACATGAAAGTTTTCAGAAAAGCGACTCAGATGATATTGAACTGTACAAAATTCCAAAAATTGTTCTAGTATAGACAAATACTGTTGAAGAAAAGTAATGCCAGAGGAGGGTGTCCCGTGACAGCTGTTGTAGGTTATGGTTCTTAGTGTCGTTCTGAGAAGTGGCTCCTGCTCAGTCAATGAACTCTCATTCGGTAGGACACGATTCAGATCTCTTGGCAGCCATCCAAATTTACCTTCCATGGTTTCCCTAAATTGTGTAATGTATATTCTGGGACCGTGTCTTTCTAATGGGAATAATAAGGAAGGAAACTGGCTAAATCCAAGGTCGTCCTTTTGCTGCATCTCTAATAACTTACGCGTTATTCGGATATAAGGGTTTAATGTTCCTTCCTTCCTCCTGTGAGAGTTTGTATGTGTATAAAAACAACATAGATGAGTCTTTGGGACGCCTGCAAAGTGATTGGTGTGAAATAGCTTGCCCTGTAAGCTTTTAAGACTGAAAATGCCTCGTTATCAACAGCGTACAGACTGTAATAGAAGGACTACAAAGTTTCTCCCACATCTCATTCTTCCTACTTTATATCCAGCTTGGCTGGATAGCAAACCGTAAAGGTTGTATAAAACTTTACCCTCATTGTGAAACTTTATTTTCCTCGGGCTAATGTATACGTCTGTTCATTAAAAGCTTGGCTTATAGTTGTATCAGGTTGGAGCTTTATAATCTCCGCTCTGTGCTTTGATCCGGTAGTGACCATTCAGTCCACTACACTGGTGATCCTGTGCTCAAATGGTTGAGGACAACCACGTAATGCGAGTTAGAGGTTACCAAATATAAAAGATCAGGGAAATCACAGTAATAACGGACGGCACTCGACAGATTTCCTATCAAGATTCATATCGCAGTATCATGTAAATAGTTTGCCACATTTGCGCAAGAGCTTGTTCGAAAAGGTTTCCAGACACCAATAGTTACAGTCCGTTCTCTCTGCGACACGGGTACGGTAAGCAAGATACGGCTACTGATTGGTGGACCTTAATCCCATAAAATGAGTTCATCTACTAAGAATACCGTCACTTGTGCTGCTAGTTAAGCTGCAAACTGGGGCATTCTCCACTTAACATACTCAAATTTCTAAGTGCGTTTCCACACCAGGTCTTCTGGACACCTGCCCAGATGCGTAAAGTAGTCCACGTGTAACGAAGTATTCTCATGGTCGGCAGCCGGTGTCACAGTCGCAATTTTATGTTCAAAATCTGCCGCTTGGTCGCACTCCCAATCACGAATAACGTGAATCTCGTAGCTGAACAACCAATGCCATCAGAAAAACCAAACGCACACCTCCCTCTGCGTTGGCCATAACATAACGCATTTCAGCAGCTACCAATAGCGCGTCTCCCACCACCACGCTCACCGACGTCACCAAACTGCAGCCAATGGGATCTCGAGTCTGCCTTTCACGTGCAAGTGCTCTACCAATTGACCTACCCAAGCACGCAACTTTCAAAGGTCGCGAGTTCGAGTCTGCAGCGGAGTGTGCGCTGATATGAAACCTCCTGGCAGATTGAAATTTTCACTCTGTCCGGAACAGTTTCATTCTTGATCTCGAGTAGCTCCCCACAACATAAAACTCTCCTGACAACACTTTGACGCATTGTTTGGAATTGTAATGGGAAGAATATCAACTGCAAATGTAAATGGAATTGGACCACCATTCGTACACGAATGATTGCACAGTTAATTTCCACATGTTACGTCAAACACTATTTGATACCACGTATGACACTAACTACTGCCCCTTTAAACATAGAGCTGTGATTAAAACAGTCGAGGTTGTGGGTTTTTCGCACATGCAATCAAATAAATACTGTCGACAAGGTTAATATGTTAAATAAATCTCGTACACTTACCAGTGAATCGGTACACAGTAACAGTCGACATCAGGTGCCTCATACCAGTTACTATTAGATGTGTGGAATGTATTCTATCACAGCATGTTTACTAGTACTGTGATAAAGGTTGCTACTCCTGATTAAGGTTACTGTGCAATGCCACTGTCCACTATTAGGCCCACTGTTATGACTTGATTAAATCACAATCGTTCGGTCATAAATGTGGTTGATGCCTATGATAGATGGCTGATCAGAACTTCACATGTGGCTTGTCAATCCACTTTACCATGATAATGATAACTTCATAGAACGCATTGCCACAGGAGTGTATCATATATAAGGGGCATAATTACAAAAACCAGTCCCTGTGTGTTAGATGAGATTTCGGGATTGCAGCCGGATCATGTTGACTTGTTGCCACGATATTTCGGCTGGGAATCGTCCAGCCATCTTCAGGTGAGTGCCCGTCACTGGCGGCTGCGAGATCCGCGAGTCAACTTCATAGCAAAAAATTGGCGCGAAAACTCATGCGCATTGACCTCTGTCGCAGGAGTGTCCTCTATTAAAATCAGCGCCCTCTGGAGCTACTGTACTATCTGTGGAGCGCAGGCGCATGCGTGAAGGTGAAAACTACATGTCCGCCCTCTGTCGGAATGCGCGCCCGTGTCGCTAAAAACTGTTCATAATGACACGTCTGGTGATATCTGATGTCTAAGTGTCTTCTCTCAGAGGAAATTAGAGAGATCACCGGGTCCCAAGCCGTGTCCAGTTGAAAACCGCCCTCACGATTTATAAGATTTTGCGCCAGGCGTATCTCCACAGATTCTTTAATTACTGAATCCCAGAAAGTTTTCACTGGGGCAAAGATTTTCGTGGCAGAAAAATCCATAGCGTGTCCTGTGGTAATACAGTGCTCAGTTACGGCCCCCCCTACTGGGCTGCGAAAGGCGAGTGTGGCGTTGGCGTTTAACGCTTTAACGCACCTTTCGTGTACTGTGCGTGTCGTCTGACCGATGTTAGCTTTGCCACACTGGCAAGGAATTTTAAAGATCCCGGCCTTCCGCAGACCCAGATCGTCCTTTACTGAACCGAGAAGGGCACTAATCTTCGCCGGTGGCCGGTTGATAACTTTAACTTGATGTTTCCTTAGGATCCTGCCTATTTTAGATGAAAGGTTGCCGACGTATCGAAGGAACGCCCTGGACTTGAATAGCTCCTTACCTTCTTGATTTTGTGGGTGGTCACGTTTCTTCCTTCTTAGCGCCGTTCTAATCTGATGTGGAGAGTAAGCATTACCTCTGAACACCGACTCTAAATGTTCCAGCTCCTTTGCAAAGCTGTGTCTCATCAGAAACAACATGAACCTTGTGCACCAACGTTCTAAGATCGCCGGTAGTCTTGAGGGATATTGACAACTCGACGCTTGCAGGTAAAGGTCCATATGTGTTGGCTTACGGTAGACAGAATGGCCTAATGACCCATCCAGTCTCTTAGTAACCAAGACGTCCAAGAACGGCACGCAACCATCCTTCTGTATTTCCACCGTAAACTGGATCTTCTTGTGGATTGCATTCAGATGTTGCAAGAACCATTGTGTCAGAAGTATTGACCCTGGCTGTTGAGACACTTGTTCCACTGTGACACAAGGCGGTTAATGGTTAACATCGCAGCACCGGGAATTTTATGAGTCAATCAGTTCCGCACGTACAGCTGGACGTCGTCGTCCGAGGTGAATCGTTGGTCCCTCAGAGCCTTTTAAAGGGGGACAAAAATGGCGTAATCACAGGGAGAGAAGTCCGGAGTGTATGGAGCGTGGCTGAGAACCTCCCTTTTGAATCTATGCAGGAATGCCGCGACTGTGTTGGCCGAATGAGTCTGTGCATTGTCGTGGAGCAGAATGACCCCACGGGTGAGATTGCCTGGTCGTTTTGATTTGATTGCTTGGCGAAGGATGGTCAACGTTTGCGAGTAACGCTGCAGGAAGTGAATCAGACGGGGGGCCATCTCGGTCAAAGAAGAACGTCAGCATAACGTGTCCGATTCACCTAGGACGACGACGCCCAGCTATACGTGAGGAACTGGTTATCGCAGCACCGGGAATTTGTTGAGCCAGCCATTCACCACCCGGTGTCACAGTGGGACAAGGGTCTCAACAGCCAGGGTCAGTACTTGTAACATACAGGAACTGGTTTCTGTAATCATACCTCGGGCTCGTTTCTTTTTGAACGTTCCTTATATATGAAACTACATTTGTATACTAAAGCGTCACATGACGCATGCAATTACGAACTGTACTTCGGCAAATGCTCAACTTTTGCTTCACGAGAACATTTCCATCGGAGACCTGAATGGCACTGATGTTCTAGCTCCATCGGAGGTCGCGAACTGGTGTGTGTAAGAGGTCCATGCTCGGCTCTATATCGACCTTGGTGCGACGGAGCTGCTGTGCTGTTAGGGGGCGTGTCTGCAGGACCTCCTCCCATTAATCACTGCGTTGAGCCCAGTATTGTGCTTCCTACGAAAGAGAGGATACGAAGAGATCTGATCTACTGACAAAATTAATCACCACAAAACCATGTCGGATACCGAGGTATGTGCAGGGATGGATCACAAATGAGTCATAAGATTGCGAAAGCTTCGCACATTGGAAATATATCTGACAGCCAACAAATTGAAGATCAAGAGGGCCATTAACAGATGGCAGACTTCAAATAAAAGTACTCGGAAAGAAGCGCTCCTGCAGTCTGACCTACATATCGGATGCATCAATCAGCCACCAATTCACCTTACAGGAACAGGATTCGCCCCAGTAAACATGTGCTGATCTACACACACACACACACACACACACACACACACAGAGCTACGGAAAGTAAATCCTTTTCCGTTACTCTGGCAAACGGGTGGTTGCTGCAGCTGATGACGACGACGACGACGACGACGACGACGACGACGACGACGACGTCGTTTGGTTTCTTGGGCACTCAATTGCGCGGTTATCAGCGCCAGTACAAACTCCCAATCTTTAATCCGTCGAATCTCGCCACTCGCACGAATGATGATGAAATGACAAAACAAACACCCAGTACCCAGGCGGAGACAATTCCCAACCCGGCTAGGAATAGAGTCTGGGACCCCATGATCAAAAGACAGCCACTAGACCACGAGCTGCGGACATAGTTGCCTGAATTTTCAAGAATTAATATTATCAGCAGCCATTTGCCGTCCTCATTTTCGTGTCTGTGTCTCGGGTGGCTGTTGACAGAGCGCCTCTCGACGGAAACTTATCGCGAGGGACTTCCGGCTCACTTCTGTGCGATAAACATTTATCTGACCCATACCGTGTGTCGAACAAATATCCAATTGATCTTAAAGTTCGGGACAGAAATTTTGGGTTCGATAACAGTTTCAGTTGCTCATATTGATAGAAAATGTATTGAGAAATTACTCCTGCGCACCCTGTCTCACCGCTGAGCAACGCACAGTTTGGGAGGGACATATGAAGGGGTGAAAAAAACTGACCCAATATAACGTCTGGGTGAGCCGCAAGTCATCAGTGTGACCTGCTACAAAAATTTTTGCGTAAGTAGACGAAACGCACCAGCTTCACAGTGAACTAGTGCTTTGAACAGTCACGCACATATGCTGCCAAAGAAATGCAGTGGAAAGTAGCGGACCTCTGGGGTGAGAGAGGAGTGAGGGAAAGCACCCAGCAGTGCGGTCGCGACCATCACGTTTGGTTCAGTGTGGGGTGAGGCTCCTGAGAAAGCGCGGGTGTGCGCAGTCAGCAACACACACCGTTGGTTTCCGTGGAACTAAGCGAACTTCCTCTACTTTAAACTATGACCATTGGGAGAAAGCTAGACAGTACAAAGTTGTCTTTCACAAGACATGCAATCGACTTCATCAGTGTTGGTAAGAATGGAATTGAAGCACAACTGAAATCATCAGCGTCGCTAACGTGTCGAATTTTACTGCCTTACACCAGCATAATCATTCAGTATGAATGGCTATATTTCTGGTAACAAAACGTTGACCGAAACAACAGCTGATCCACAATCGAATGTCCTTGTAGTAGGCAAATGGTTGGCAAGAGTGAGCAAACTGCCGTTTAAGGAATGCTGTGTCTAGAGCCAACATACATCATCGTGTAAATAAGTCCATCCGTTGTGGACACAACAGAAAACGACGCAGTAGCTCAGGTATGTATACCAAATGTTGTACTTAACACAGAGTTTCGTCGTAATCAGCTTCCTTAATTGAATGCGGCAAAAGTAATGGCCAACATTTCGTACTCGGTCAGTCCTTGGGTCCAGTATCCCACGTGAGTGGTTCGCGAAAGAAGCCTTCCTCGCCAATATCTTGTAAGATGATTGCCTTATTGAACCCGATTAAGTTAAGCTACGGATTTCCCAATTCGGGCATCAGAATGGACAAGACTGCTAGGTTTCGGACGCTGGACTCGGGAATTCGACAATGCAGCCTGCAAAGCCAGCTGGCAGCACTTCGCAACGGGGCTCACAGTGTTCCCAAAGGAGCTCCACTGGTATCACTCGCAAAGTGATGGACAGAGGACAGAGTACAGAAGACGAAACGACACTGGCGGTAGGAGTCTCTAAAATAGCATCAAAGTTATTGCGAAAAAAAAAAATATTCCCATACATTGGTAAACGTAGTTAGAGGGGACAATGGCAGTACGGGCAGTTTCACACATAAAAGCTGATGCTTAACCATGTGTCTAGTGTTACCTATAAGCTGCACCTAGCGAGTCTGTAAAATTGTAGCTCCTAGTAACAACCAGTTAATATAATCGTTTGCAAATACAGACATTCAGGCATTATTACCTCACTTAGCACAGGAGAAGGACCAACCAACGCAGAAAGTATGACAATGCATTGCCAGAACGATACATCTTAAAACGAAAAAGGGTGAAAATATGGGGCAGCGGATAACGTCACTTAAGCTACTACAAAAATAGAGCATGAGTCAAGTGGAAACAGTGTGTCGGCCTCCAGACAACCTATTCCGCAATATTACATAAAAATAAGACTTCTGTCACCCTTCTACATCTGTCCAAAGTGGTGAAGTCTTTCAGGTGTATGAAGCTGTGTGTTCCTCCTCCATCTATATCCTCTTTCTTGGGCAAGTGGAGTAGCAGCGGTTCTACAACCCTTCTAAAGCACAATTTCAATTAAAATTTTCCGTTCTGTCTTTCCTCTTCGGGCAACAATTGTAATAGCGCCGCATACACTTAAGCGCCACTTATAAACATCCACCACCCCTGAGCCTACTGTGTGCGAAGATTGCATATTTTGGAGGTTCTCAACGCCTCAGTAGGTAGCGCAGTGCTGCAGATAGGCAGGCGACTCTGAACTATGGTGGCCTCCCCTTTCGAACAACGGATGGTTTCTGCACAGGTTCACGTTATTTTGTACGATCTGTGCCAAAGATGTTCTCACCACTTCCACCTTACATCGGGAATTACCTCTTTATGCAGAGAGGAAATTCAGCCTCAGTATCAGCGTTCAGTATGTCAAATCTATTCTGGTAAAGGCAGTGTGTATTGTCTTCAGGCATAGCTTGAGACCTTCGCCGTGTATCGGATGTGTTATGATTTGAAGTATCACGTGATCACACAGAATGAAGGCAGCATCGCCGTCCGTATATTCTGTAATGAGGAACGAAGACTGCTGTTGTCAGTTTTGGACATTGTATTCAATGAAGCTCATGCAGTGCAACATCTTTATGCAGCGCAAGTTTCAAGGCCAGTCTGTTTGATTCAGGGATGGATTTTCCGTCATCTTGCTGAAGATGCTATTTTCTCCCGCTGTCAAGTGTAGGTTGTTCAGTCGCAAAAGGGAGACTTGCCAAGGCGGGGTGGGGGGGGGGGGGGGGCGGGGGCGGCTGTGTTAAGGTCCTGGTCCCCGACACATTACGATCCTACATGAAGACCGATATTTGGCAGTGCACTGCAAGACGATCTCAGAATGGCCACTGGAGATGCTGTGTCAGATCAGAATGTAAGCAGCACATTAAGAGGGAGGATCTTAGGACCCAGGCGTTCTGTTGGCGAGCTACGAGATAATGATGTGTCAAGCGATGTACGCCATCAGTTTGGGAATTCCGTAATTGGCGAAAGGCGTCAGACGGAATCTAGACACGTCTGTGACACAAGTTGATGGCAGTGATCGTATGCGAGGATGCCGTGGTGAACTGTACCTCAAAACCGTTGTTCTGGAAACTGACAGATTCGGTCAAGTTGATGTTGGGAGGTGGCATTGTTGGCAGCTTCAAGAATGTTGTCATTGTTTATGGTAGCCTTACTGGCAGGCAGTACATCGAACAGAACCTTTTGGGCCGTGTTGTGGCTGCTGCATAAGGCGATGGCTGTGATTTCCTTGTCATGCCCGGTCGGGCGACGACCTATGTGGCAGATGTCCACGCTTTGCAAGACGTTCCTGGTGACAACGAAGTAATGGAATGGCCAGCTATGAGTCCGGACATAAACACCATAGAATTTGTGTGTGAATCCTTGATCTATTCGTGGTCGTCCTGTTCCAGCATGGATTCTGAATGCACTACGAAGGGCTCTCATTAAAGAATGGGAGCTGATACCACAGGTTCATCTCTATAGACGTACGAAGGGCGCTCTACGTAGGTGTCAGGCGGTGATAAACGTTTACGAAGGGCGCACACATTATTGAAGCTCTCGAAGTCAAACGAAAACGACCTACGGAAACGGATGAATGGTTGTCTCCACTGAGAAACTGAAATGTGCGACAGGTGTCTAAGACTGTTATGTAAATGAAACAGGATGTGACGATGTCCTGTTGTATACTTCATTTGTGAAAGACAAAGGTATAACTTGGTAACATACCATGCCCTTAGTTATATTTTGTAACAGAAAATATTAATCACGAACGGGAAAAAATACTGCACCCAAAAAAAAAAAAAAATGGCCAGAGTTACAGACACAGAATCAGTTTTGTTCACTCTCGCGGTGAAGAGTGACTTTATCTACAGTATTTTTATAGGGTTCTTGAACTATCAATCGCACGAACCTTCAGCATTTGTTATCTAACATCTCACCCTATTTGAAGCCTCAGATCATGGACCACACATCATCCATCAAATTAGTCCACAGAATTTCTCAAGACAACTTGGGTCGTGCCTACCATTGTCCCCATGTTGAAGCAATGAAGAACTGTGAGTTCTTCCAGGCCTCTTGTGCTAAGCTGAAGCTCCAGGAAAACATCAAAGAGGCTTATTAAACCAAGATAGTAGCTAAGCTGGATATGTTAGTGCCAACATGGAAAATGGGTACGGAGAAAAATAAATGTATGTTCGAGCAGATTCCTCAGTGACAGCGCGAGGAGTGGCCGCGTGGTTTGAGGCGCCATGTCACGAATTGCGCGGCCCCTCCCGCCGCAGGTTCGGGTCCTCGGACGTTGTGTGTGTGTGTGTGTGTGTGTGTGTGTGTGTGTGTGTGTTTTGTTCTTAACATACGTTAGTTTAAGTGGTGTGTAACTCTAGGGACCGATGATCTCAGCAGTTTGGTCCCTTAGGAAGTCACACACGTTTCAACATTTCATTTCCTCACTGGAGAGAAGCTTGTACGTTACCGCAGTTCGTTGTCAGATACGTTTGCTTCCTATTCTGGGAATACCAGATCTTCTGTTTGCTGCTTCCTAGAGACTACGCACCAGCTGTTGGAAATACGGTGCTTTGGAGAGAGATGGTGCATCCACGCAGATTATCCCAAGGCTCCAAGGGTCGATAGCCTGTTCAGTATTACGCAACGTAGTCACGAGTGACAAAGGAGCTTCTCTACAAGCAACAATTAAGTTTAGGCGTGTACGATCAGCATATTGAAATAATTTAACACAAATATTCTCTTGGGAACTTAAAACGGGCGAAAGGTTGTTAGCGTATGAGCTGAAGGTTGCCCTCGCAAGCTGAAAGTGCAGTGTTCAGCCATTAACATGTAGAGTACCAAGCTAAGAAACTATAGTGTGCGGAGGCCAACGAAAAGGATACCATATTTTACTAATCTAGGACCGACGAGGTGGAAGGAGACTGCAGTAGGCATACCGAGACGAGGAAAAGCGATGAACGCTCTTTGGATTGGCCAGTTGACCTACGGCAATCAACTACTACAGCCGCATCGAGTTAGCATTCCCCAAATCTGGAAAAATTGCTGTACCGCTGCGTTAGCATTTGTGTTTTTATTGAGTCACCAATCTTCTGACTCGCTTACACTGACGCCAGGAATAAATGATACTGCGTATGTCCTTGATGTGCATTTTCAGCTTCTCGCGACGTAGTGAATAGTACATTTATTTGCGCGGCTGTATGCCCGAAATTTAAAGTTTCTCCACGGTTATTTCGGCCGCTTATCGTCCGGCCATCCTCAGAGTGAGTCAGAAGACTGACAAGTTTTTTTTTTATTGTTATTTTTTAACCTGTTTACAGGCAGGCCAGCAGCAGCAGCATACTACGCCGCTCTCAATGAAGACATTGAGAGAAAAATCATGGTGGACATAGAAACGGAGACAAACACTTTTAAAAATACATGGAGCAGTTCACGGGCGTAGAGTCCAAGATAAAATTTGTTCAGACACTTGGACACAGACAGAGACGAAAATTGTCACACGTGAACGTAGGTGCACAAAACGAATAACACTGAACCACTTAAGCACAAAACGACGGCACACACAGAACACGAGGCGTTGATCTCCATCGCGCGAATGTTCACTAACCGTGTACGAGTCCGGGGACCTGCCAAGAGAGGAGGAGGGGGGTAGGAGAGGGGGAGAGCAGATGCCATGGGCAGGGGAGATATGGGGAATGGAGGAAGGGGAAGGGGGAGGGGAAGCCCGAGGGAAGAGGGGTGGAGGGAGGGGTTGGGGAAAAGGAAAGAGAAGGGAGGGAGGGTGCCTAAAGGAAAGGACACAGGAAGTGGGGGGGGGGTGAGGATCAAAGTTGATAGGAGGGTAGATGGAGGGGAGGAGGATATCATCAGGGAGGGGGAGCTGGCGGAAGCCACCTTGGGATAGGGTAAGGAGGGTGGAGAGATGGAGACCGGGTGGGACGTGGGAATACAGGCGCGGCAGTGGGCGGGGGTGGGAGAGGATGGATGAGACAAGCGGATGAGGAGGATCGAGTTGGCGAGAGGTGTACAGGATCCATATCCTTTCAAGGAAAAGGAGGAGGTGGGGGAAGGTGATGAGATCGTACAGGATCCGTGTGGGGGAGGGGAGACGGATGCGATAGGCGAGGCGGAGAGCATGGCGTTAAAGGATTTGGAGGGATTTATAAAAGGTAGGGGGCGGGGCGGAGATCCAAGCCGGATGGGCATAACAAAGGATAGGCTGGATGAGGGATTTATAGGTGTGGAGGATGGTGGAGGGGTCCAGACCCCACATACGTCACGTTTCCGGCCGGAGTTGGGAGCATGCCTTGGCTTGGATTGTCCGGAGATGGGGAGTCCAGGACAGGTGACGGTCGAGGGTGACGCCAAGGTACGTAATGGTGGGAGTGAGGGCGACAGTACGGCCATAGATGGTGAGATAGAAATCAAGGAGGCGGAAGGAAGGCGTGGTTTTGCCTACAATGATCGCCTGGGTTTTGGAGGGATTGACCTTGAGCAACCACTGGTTGCACCAAGCGGTGAACCGGTCAAGATGGGATTGGAGAAGGTGTTGGGAGCGCTGCAGGGTGGGGGCAAGGGCAAGGAAGGCGGTGTCATCGGCAAACTGGAGAAGGTGGATGGGGGGTGACGGCGGCGGCGGCATGTCCGCCATATACAAAAGGTACAGAAGGGGGGAGAGGACGGAGCCTTGGGGCACAACGGCGGAGGGGAAAAAGGTGTAGGTGTAGGAGTTGGTGTTACGGATGGTGTCGTAGGAAGGACGGTGGGAGAGAAAGGAGCCAATCAGACGGACATAGTTAGTAGGAAGGGCGAAGGTTTGGAGCTTGAAGAGGAGACCGGAATGCCATATGCGGTCATAAGCTCGCTCGAGGTCCAGGGAGAGGAAGATTGCGGAGCGACGGGAATTAAGCTGGTCGGAAAGGAGATGAGTGAGGTGAAGGAGAAGATCGTCGGAAGAGAAGGACGGCCGAAAGCCACACTGGGTAACGGGAAGGAGGCGATGCTGGCGGATGCGACGGCTGAGGATAGATTCCAGGACCTTGCTGAAGACCGAGGTAAGGCTGATTGGACGGCAGGAGGAGACGGCGGACGGCGGTTTGCCAGATTTAAGGAACATCAGGATACGGGAGGTTTTCCACAGGTAGGGGTAGTAACCAGTGGACAGGACTACATTGTAGAGCCTGGCCAGGGTGGAGAGGAAAGAGACAGGAGCTTCACGAAGGTGACAGTAGGTGACACGCAATGAGATCCTGTGTAGTGATAGGGGCATTGAGTTCCGTGTGTGCAATGTTGTCCAAGTACTGGAAACCAGGTGCGAGGGGAGGGACAGAGATGTCAGTTCGATTGCGGACATCTGGGAAGAGGGAGTAATCCAACTGGGGATCATCTGGGATGGAAAATACATCGGAGAGGTAGGTGGCAAAGTGATTGACCTTACTAAGGGTGTCAGGGAAGGGGTGATCATCATGGAGAAGAGGATAGTAGGGGGAGGGTTTAGTTCCGGTAAGGTGACGGAAGGCTGACCAGAACTTGGACGAGTTGATAGGTAGGGTAGCATTTAAACGGGTGCATGTCTGCCGCCAGTCCCGGTGTTTCTTAGCCGCGAGCAAAATACGAATGTGTCGCTGGAGTTGCCGGTGGCGTTGTAGTGTGTCCTGGTCATGGATGCAGAGGAAGGCACGGTAGAGACGGCGGGATTCACGAAGGAGGAGGATGCTCTGTGGCGGTAAGGTAGGACGGTGGGGGTGGATGGCGACAGTAGGGATGTGGGCCTCCATGGCCTCACACAAGGTCTGCTGGAGAAAGGAGGCGGTATGGGTTACATTGTCAGGGTGGTGGTAGGTGAAGGGGTGGCTATCGACCTATCCAGTTCGCACGGGAATAGTCATGGAGGGTCAATACGAGGGTCGGGGTGGGGGCGACGACCGTCGGAAACGGTGAGGAGGACAGGGAGATGGTCGCTACCAATAGGCTCCAGGACATCCACCGTTATGCAGCCAAGGAGGTTGGGGGAGGAGAGGATGACATCAGGAGAAGAGTTGGATTCAGGACGGGTGTGCTGGGGGATGAGGATGAGGTCGCCTTGAAGGGAGGAGAGGAACCGACGCCACCGCCGTAACGGCGGCGGAACGACTGTGGATGTTGAGGTCGGCGGCGATCACGTAGGAGGAGGTACGGTCAATGTGGGAGAGGAAGTCGAAGGGAATAGGGGCGTTAGGGCGTACATAGATGGTGGCGCAGGTAACGGTAAGGCCAGGGAAGAAGAGACTGAGGATCAGGTGTTCGGTGGGGTCAGGAAGGAGAGGTTGGAGCCGAACGGGGAGCTGGCGGTGGTGACCAATGGCAACCCCACCACGCGTAATCGGGAGGGGATTATCGGAGCGGTGAAGGAGGTAGGGCGAAGTGTGAATGGTGTGGTGGGGTTGGAGGAAGGTTTCATTGATGGGGAAGGCATCCACGCGGTGAGTGGCAAGGGTGTGCAGGAAGAGGTTCTTGTTGGTGGGATGGGAGCAGATGTTCTTGAAAAGGATGCGGTGCTGTCGCGCCATGACAGGGAGTTAGACGAGGGTGTCAAGACGGGAGAAGGTAAAATGGGCCTGGTTGTTGGAGTAGGTGGCGTACATTTTTAGGTGGAAAATGGAACGGGCAGTGAGGGAGATCTGTTGGAGGGTGTGGGACCACTGAAAAGGATGAACATTCTGAAGGACGATGGTGAGGAATCTGATGATGTTGTCAGCAGTAGGGGGGTAGGCAAAGGGAATTGCCGGGACGGGTGGGGGTGTCCAGAGGGTGGACAGGAATGGAGAGTTAAGGAGTGGTAGGAGGGTGTCAGGCCTTACATTTCTGGGAGTAAGTAGGATGAGGGAGGTTACAGGTATTGCAGGAGGGGGGGGGACTGGAGATTGGGGCACTGCTGTAAGAAGTGGGCTTGTCTACAGTGCTGTCAGGTGGGGGCCTTGCAGGACTCAGATGTCGTGTGTGCATTATACCGCAAGCACCTCTGGCAGCGGAGGGGAACAGGAGGGGTCAACTTTATTGCATTGGTTAAAAAGGAGGGCGCCCTCCTTCAGGAGATGGTCTATGGAGGGGGCATGCTCGGAAAAGACCCGCATAAGGTGGGTGGGGCCGGCAGAGTTGTGGATGCGGCGAACCGCACGCAGCTCCAGATGGGGATCTGCCTGAAGCTCCGCCAACACCACCTTCTCCGTGATCGTCGGACTAAGCCGAGTGATCACGGCGGTGAGGGTCGGCAGGCGACGCAGAGGTTGGGGTTTGCAGGAGGGAGGCGGGGAAGGGGCAGGAGTGAGGGAGGCATGAGGGCCAAAGCGGGTGGCAGGGATGCAGGAAAGGAGATCGGTGTGGAGGGTAGGGCTGGGGAAGGAGATGAGCACCGAATCATGGCGAGGAGTGATCAGGGAGATGGGGCACCAGGAAAATTCTGGCGAAGGAAGAGGGTGAGGTTCCGGGCCTCAAGAAGGGAGGGATCAGGACGGGTAGTGGGAGGAGGAGGAGGAGGAGGAGGAGAAGAAGAAGAAGAAGAAGAAGAAGAAGAACTCTGGGTGACCACCCTAGCGGGGGCCGCAGAAACGGAGGAAACGAAGGGAGGGAGTGGAGGGAAGGGATCAGAGGAGGCGCGGGAGGGAGGAACCGGGGATGGGGCGACAAATAGTGAGGGAGATGGGAGAGTGAGGAGTGGGAGGATAGACTGAGGGGCGAGTGATGCGGCACACCACGTGATAGTGGTGGCGGCGGTGGAGGGGGATGTGTATATGATGGCAGTGATGGTGGCAGTAGTGGCTGTGGTGGGGGTCGACATTACGAGAAGGGGAAAAGCACAGGACAGGACAAAGAAAGCGACGAGAAACACAGAGTAGAAGGGACGGAGAAACTATGAAGGAGACTGGGGCCAAAGCCCCACTCTGCTGTTGCTGGCAGGGTAGGCGACCTGGCTGGCCGGCCGGTGGGAACTCTGCTGCTGCAGCAGCTGCTGCTGCTGCTGCTGCAGCAGCTGCTGCTGCTGCTGCTGCTGCTGCTGCTGGACGCTGGCTGGGACCGCAGCTGGACGCTGGCTGCTGGGAGGAACCGCTGCTGGACGCTGGCAGGAACCGCTGCTGGCTGCTGGCTGTACTGCTGCACGTTGACGGGCTGGCTGGCACCTGTAACACCTATCGCTTCGATTGGTACCGTAATAGCACAATCGAAGGGCGGTATTCAAACGAATTACCGCCGTAGATGACTGACGACAAGATGCCAAGCGCGGTCTTATATGCTCCACCATTGGGGTAGTGCGCATGTGGGTGACAAGATGCTGGTCGGCGGCAAAGAAATACGCTTACACATGCGCCGCCTGTGGCGAAGGCGTACAGACATTCGATTCGCTTATCGATGTATGATCTGCGGCGGTGACATCATGACGACTTCTCTGCAGTTTAATTACCCCAAGAGCCGGATTCCATGTTTTGTATAAATTAATGAATAAAGAGAACCGTTTTAAGTTATTTGCTCATCTAATCTCTGTAGCTTCCTTCAAGACAGATTCCCTAAAGGAAGAGGTGGATGTTAAAATCTGCACATCACTAATTCATGGAATGCCCTGTATGAATACAATGTTCGGCCACAGCTGACATGTGTTACTGTAATAAGCGTGTGTATCTTCGATGCTCCACACATCTCTCATGAACGATGCATGTTGTTTGTGAGACGTCGTAAATAGGTCAATGTCCGCAAGGAATCTGTGAAGGACGATTTACAGCTTCCAAAAGCGGGTGTGTATCAGAGCCGAGCAAAGCTGCAATCTTCATGGCAAGAGGTGGGGGGGGGGGGGGGGCGGGCGGAGGCGGAAGATCACTTTAGCCGTATTCTTGAGAAACACTGTGTTAATCTCGGAGGAAAGAGCACCCACATAGGAATTCCTTCAAATCTAGAGCGTTTTTGCCCTATCTACTTTCCCATGACATACCTGAATTCTAGGTTTTGCCTTGAATGCTCTACGATTTTGTTTGGGAGCAAATCCATTAGATTTAAAAATGCTCTTGAGCTATGTGAGCTCTTCTTGCAAATTGTCTTTTTCGGATATACTGTGCGCCCTATGCAGTAAGGTCTTAAGGACACCTATGGTCTGTGAAGGGTGATGGCAGCTACTGGCATGAAGATACACATTTGTGTTTGTCGGTTTCCGATCGGTTGCCGATGTGCCAACTACTTTACGGCGAACGGCAACATCCAAAAAGGCAGCCGTCTTCTTCTATTTCCATAGTAAATTTGATGCTAGCATGGATGGAATTCAAATGCTCAAAAAATCTGTAGTGACTGACTGAGCGGTTTCCACGCTATCGGCCAGTGCTTCCCTGGCCACCCGTTGGTCATCGCTATCCAGGACTCCCTTTCTCTCCTAGCTCAACGTGGATGCTCGGTGGATTTCATTTGGACCCCAGGCCATGTTGGGATTCCTGGAAATGAACTTGCCGATCGACTGACTAAGTTGGCCTGGTAGTAGCTATCTCTTGCTATTGGCATTCCGGAAGTAGACCTTCCCTCTGCATTATGTCGTCAGATTTTGGGCCTTTGGGATGCAGAATGGCGATTAAGGATTCTACAACTACGTGGCGGTCCTCCTACAGGGACTCTCGTAAGGCCTCTGTCGTTCTCTGCTGGCTCCGCATTGCCCATACTTATTTGACTCGCGGTGATCTCTTCTGTCGTTGAGGATCGATGTTGACTGTGGCTCGCATCTTATTGCACTTCCCCAATTTAGCCACCCTGTGATGGACTTTTAGCTTTCCAGACTCGCTACCCCTGGTGTTGGCTGACAATGCCTCAACGGCGGATCTAGTTTTATGTTTTATTCGTGATGGGGGTTTTTATCGCTTTGTTTAAGGGAGGGACCTTCCAACTCATCGGTGAGTGGAGGGGATGGCAGGGCCTCTTGCTCCCCCCTTCGGCCTGACTGGATTGGCTTTAACTGGGCTTGGTGGTTCCCCGGCCCTCTGCCTTCCCACTCCTTTCTCATGGGGTCTGTTATCCCTTGAGCATCTCCCTTGTCTCCTGTGCTTCTTCTTTCACGCCCCTGTCATTAGTGACTTACTTTTCCTCACCTCTTCTTCCTTTTTTCTTCCTTCCCTGTCAATAGTTAATCATTTTATGGATATTGTAGTTTCCTCTTCTAATGGGGGATTTTATCGGTTTTAGTTAATTCAAGGTCTGAGGGACTGATGACCGCGTAGTTGGTCCCTTCTCCGCCCAACCAACCACCCAATTTCAAGGAATATTATCTATTTGATTGCAAAATTGAAAACTAGTGCCCATTTGAAGAGCTGAAAGTGAAAATGGGAAGCCTTAACGTTCACGATAATTATGTTGCAAACCGATGTGCCACAGGAAAGCTAATAGCTCACAAGAGAAAGAGACAAAAATTTTGCACTAAGAGTACAGACGAAGTTAAAAGGGCAGACGGGCTCCATGTACTTAAAAGCTCTCCAAAACAAACGTTATTTGCTACAGTTGATAGCTAATACATTTTGTAAGCATGACATCAAGTAACAACTGAACATCATGAAGGTAAAGGCTACCGAAGTATGCACTTTCCTCTGTAAGTTTTGCAGAGCGTTCCTCCACCAGTGTTGTGTACATACTTCCGCATAGTCAGCACATACACAACTTTCCCACTAGAGCGCGCCCCGCTAAGCACAACAGCGCAGGCGCAGCGCTCGTTTGTCTCCGCACTACGAGATGACGCTGCCTTAAAGACGGACCAAACTCTGCTTCCGCCGATCCGCGTATTAATATGTAACGCAGCCGATGAGATTGCTGCTAACGTAGAACCTTTTCTTCTCGCGGATCACACTCGCGCAGTGATACACGGACGCACTAGGTATTATAACGAGTGTGCAGACCTCCGATTAGTCAGTCTGAATCTTATTAACTACAGACTAATGCAGTCTGCGCTTAAATGATAATCTTATCTTCATGGCTATGCATAGGAATATGGTAGACACTTTGTCGAGTATCAGAGAGATGTGAGAATAAAATTAACGTACCAAGACCAAAGGAACTTCAGATTGTCAATTGTAAATAGCATCCAGAATCAAGTTACGTAATATCTGTGATTTTTATTATTTTAATAAATGTGTGTGAAAATTAATCAAGTTCTGTTTAAAGTTGGTCACCGTCAATCTGCTACTCTAAGCGTGCAAGTGGCATTTCTGTCGTCTGACCTAACGGCAGAAGATAAACACGCCACGATAATACCACGAGACATATTGCTGACACTCGCCTACTTCGTTAGAGCGACAAGTCAAATAATCTGATGGTGTGTGTACCGAAAGTCTTACAGTACGCACACCACAACCAGTGATTGAATTACACTTACTTTTGTTCTGTCCTCTACAGTTGTCGGAAAGTAACGTTGTATTGAGAAGTATTTTCTCAAACTGGACCCCGCCAGTATATTCCGAAAACAAACACTATTTCCTTGTTAGGGGACGTTCCGTTCCCCCTTTCACAGGAATTTCAGCGTAATGAAAAGAGGGCTAAGAAAGCACGACAGGTTCGAAAATGGTTCAAATGGCTCTGAGCACTATGCGACTTATCTTCTCAGGTCATCAGTCGCCTATAACTTAGGTTTAAGTAGTTCTAAGTAACCTAAGAACATCACACACATCCATGCCCGAGGCAGGATTCGAACCCGCGACCGTAGCGGTCTTGCGGTTCCAGACTGTAGCGCCTAGAACCGCACGGCCACGACAAGTTCTGTGCGATCCACGAGCTAATAAAGCTCATAATAAACTCCAGGGAAGCCAAAAAAATTTGTTGTGACAGAAATTGATAGATTAAGTATACCGCGGTTCAACATTTTGTGACCGTGGTTTTACAAGACTACTTGTTCAGTTGAAACTTGATAGAAAATTGTTGATAGAGATAGCAAAATTTATTTTCTTATCCGTAATATGGTGTATTTTACATACAGCGCCAGTGAACCATCGTCATTGGCTTTAATAATAATAATGTCGAACGCTATTAAGAGAGAAAGCAGTAACTGATCAATGAGGTCCTTGTAACATAGGATTTCCTGTAGTAAAGTTGAAATTAAACGTCATATGCACAATTTTTTTTTCACTCTGTTATTCACACGAATATTGTGTATTACTCTACTATATTGTATTATATTTGTTCAGAAGAAACGGAAGAATGATTTACGTGTTGGTGTTTGTACTAGTTTTAAGAAAACTAGTTTGAATCAGTACATGATAAAAGAGCCTTTGTCATTCCAGATTCCGTGTACTCTGTAATTCCACCGAACCCTGGAGAACGATGCACATACTCTCGCGGTAAGGTATTAAACAAGCTCCTGCCTGGCAAAATACATGAAATGAAATTAAAATGCATATCGTTATCCACTATATATAAATTCAGGGATCAAAATAATGTTGCTAGCTACATAACAAGTGGAGTACAGAGGGTCGAAGCGGTTTGTGACAAAGGTGCCTCTACGAAACAGTGTGCTACGCGTTAAGGAAACATAATTATTAGTATGTGTCCTTTACACTCTGAAGACAGACTTTACGAACTTCAGGATATGCTAGTCTGGACATACTGTTCTGCGCAGTTACATAACCAGTCAGTCCGTATCTAAAATTGCCGTAGATCTGCGGGGAAAAGTAGTTGCACCCTCGTAAGATAGCAACCTGACGGCTCCACCCTGTTCCTGAATGAGCACTGTCGATCGTGGGGAGAGTGGGGTTGATTCGTGTGACCACCAGCTGCCCAGTAGTCCACATGTGGCAGACAGCAATGGTGTCTATTGAGAGCCTAAATAGGCATGTCTTGGTTTGAGAAATAAGTACATTTGTTCAAATTCTTAACTCGGGGTTTTGGATTTGACGCAGCGGATGCTCAAGGTGACAAAAATCCGTCAACAGGTCACGTCCTCTACTGTGCTTAAAATTGTAAACTTTACGTAAAACTTGGTCGATGTGCGGCGAGATGACAGTTTTCCTGATGCTCCACCTTGTCGCAAGAGAGCTCTTGGCTGTCTGCTGTCAAGTGTATGGAATGAAATCCTGATACAGTACATCACTGCAATGCAGCTTCTGTAATGCTGTTGGTGCAAGAGGCACATAATCAGCGTACGGTTTTCTTAACACTTACTATAATATCATATGTAAAATATTTGGCAGAGAGAGACGCATCAATAGGATTTACAGAATCAGAAGCAGCAGATTGAAAATCAAAGCAACAGGGTGGGTTTGTCTGATCACTCACTGCCCCTGTACGTCCACCTCACTCAGAATCATTGTTGAGTTATCCAAAAAATCACCACTTAGTAATTAAATACTGGCAAAATACCAAAAAAAGACCATTGTTTTCTTCATTCACGAATTTCCGCTGTTACGAGGGCGTTGACAGTAATAAGTGCATCATAATGAAAATTGAGCACGTTCACTTCCCACTTCCTTTTAAAACCACTGGTCAGCGTCAGAATAACAGCGTTGGGCTCAATGATAACCGGCTTGTTGCGGTTCCCCCTTCTTAACTCCTTCGTTTGGTGTCCTCGGTGTTGATGTACTGCGTTGCTACACTGGCTGAAAAATGGGTTGTGGATTGTGACACAGGTGACAGGTGCTCATTTGCCAGTGTACTATTGTTTAACTTTCGATAAGCCTCATTAATTGTTTGCAGTCGAGCCTCTACATACTGCTACAATGGTTTACTGTTCAACATCTACGACTAGTAAAAACGTAACCACAAAGTTCACAGTTCTTGAAGACCGACAGTGTATGTTTCATACGTACCTTCCTGCTGTTTTAACACACTGTCTAATTGTGTAACACTTATTTGACAGTTAAGCTGAAGCATTGTTGTTGTTGTTGTTCTAACCAACACCGGCCCCTCCTCTGAAACTCGGCTGTAGACTGATTGTCTCATGAGCAACAATCGAGCCATTATTTATCATAACAGTAATAGATACTGAAACAACTCATTGTTCGAAGTTAAATTTACAAAAGTTACAGTTAAAACTTATTTTAATGAATTAACTAAATGCATTGAAAGCTTGGTTGTTTTTAACAGTATCTTCCACTTCAAGAGTTAGGGCGCATTATGTCTTTAAATCATTAAATTAACCAATATAGTTACGCAGACAATATAAGCTGTTAATTACTTCGAAATTAATTAAGGGTTGGCTTTGCCAACATGTTTGCGAATAGAGCCAAATAGATAGTTTACGAATACAATTAGTTGTTCCTCCAAATGTTTATAATTATTACAGAATTTATATTTGTTTGTAAGTCAACAACAGAATTTAAGTTACAAAACAATTACTGATTTCACCGTGTAACAAAAGATACTAACATAAAACTAATTTGAGTATTCCTTGTAACTGATTTTCTAAGCACAAAATTATATGAATATGCGGTTATAAAGAATATAACACGACATCTAAGTGAAAGATTGTCCCTCAAAGTGAACTAATTACCATTATCGTACGTGAGTATAAAGTAAAAAAAAAAAAAAAAAACGGATTTTGGGAGGCAGATGGCAAAACAAGAGGGGAATTAGAAGCTCTGCCAGTCAACCACGCAAGCTGGGATCATTTTGTTTCTCCTATCAGGATCTAGTTGTTTGGGCACCGATGCAGATCTCCCATTGCAGCCAGCTCTTCGTTTCGAGCCCTATGCGGGAGTGTCACTGTTCATAAGATACGAAACCCGGAGATAACATGGGACGATCTTGTAGATAAACCCTATCACATATTTCGTCACTGAACTGGAACAATTAATATTCTGCCCTGTTATTGAGTTTCGACTCCTTTTCCACAATATATACATCTACATGAATAATCTCTTAGGTATTTAGTTCAATTTACAGCTTTTAGCAAAGACTGATTCATCGTGTAACCGAAGTTTGAGTTCCTTTAGCACTCATGTGGATCACCTTACACTTTTCGTTATTTAGAGTCAACGCTGAAAATAGGCTGCACATTCACTTGGATATTCTGTGTCGACCAAGAAGCGGTATTTACTATTTCAGTTGTTGTTATTTCAGTTAAACAAGTAACAATTTTTTGGAAATCCTTTGTGGGGGATATACTTTTCCACCATTTGTTGTATTCACTTGCCAAGACATTTAACACACTCTCTTGTGGTAGGGTAATTGCAAGGGATTGAAGCAGCAGTGATTTACTTAATGTTGCTGTTCCATTTTACTTCACCTGCAAAGTGCATATTATGTAAAGCGGTTTTTGGAGAAGTCATTTACAGTTGCACTCCAACCATTCATTTATCAAGTTTTTATTGTTAAATTTAGATTCCTTACGCTGTATTAGTTAGCTTTCAGTTAATTTCATATGAAAATTATTATAAACTGAAGGAAAGTTCATAATTTTGAAACATATACGTCTGTATCACAGCAACCTTTGGCAAAGAACATGCTTAAGTCAGAGAAACAGTAGTTAACCAAATGAATGATGTAAACAACTTACCATGGGTAAGTCGTCTTAACGATGATTGTGGTACTTCTCTTCCTGTATAAAAACAAATCAACAACTGAATTAAATTTGAATTCAGTTTATTTACATTAATTCAACAGCTGTTACAAATTGTGATAATTTGCAAAACAAGCGACAGCAACAGACAGGAAAAGTTTAAAGTTAATTTTTTTCCAGTGTTTATTAATGGGAGACCAAATTATTTTTATACAAATGAGGTGTTGAACAGTGGACAGATGTGTAATAACTATGCTAGCTACAAGTGCTGTAGTGGTAAAGAGAGCAAAAATGAGATGTAGGCTGTCAATAAAGTGTACAGACAAAGGAGATGGTGACATAAAATTGGTGCACTTACCAAAAATATAAACTGTTACCAATGGAATTAGTGTTTGTAGTGTCCAGTACCAGTTTTTTTCACCACATGTGACAAGGTATATAAGACACCGAGGTGGCAAGTTAAAATCTTGTAATTGATGATAGATATACAGACGGCTATCCTTTTAATGAATTAGCAGATTTTATAGATGTATCACCACACACCACATGACTAGCTCATGACAAAAGATAGACATCTCGATCTACGAAGCATTTGTGTCTGAACCGCAGACAAATGGCGAACCCAACAGAAGGGGAATATGGATACAGGTCGAAACCCTCAACTAAGAATTGCCTCACTACAAGCAGTTAAGGACTTGGAAGCTCTGAGCCTGCTGCTTAGTTTCTGAATGAACACTACAAATTTATTTTATGTTATGCAGTTTTTTGCAACATACTCATACTAGTGAGCCCTACTTCTATAAACAAAGTTTCCCTGTATCTGAATGTTAAGACATAAACAATGTAGAATTCGATCATTCCAAAGTTATATGCAGTTTCACAAATTACTTTTCTGCTCTATTTCTCAGGCTTCCTCAATGCAATCGATCAACAGTGTACTCGTGAAAGTTTAGCCAAGTTGTTTGTTTCATGTACAACGTTTCTCCTGCTCGTGCAATGGGTTTAGTCATCATGCGTCCTTGCTGTAAGATGACAGGGTGGGTCGTAAAAAAACAAAAACACAAAAAAAACTCTAAATGTATTGGCCAAACACCCAGAAATACGCTGTTTTCAATTCCCGTAAATCAATCATTTACAGCTTCTCGTAACACCAGAGCTCAAGTAGCCTTCCAGAAGACAGCTTATGAAAGGGCAGCATTAGCTCGAAATGACTCTGTGATATAGTGATGCTTTAATTATGTGGAAACAGATCCTTCACAGGTGCTAAGTCAGCTGAACTTGCAAGGGCTACGCTGAGCTGCCAGCCAACAAAGCTGTTTCTATTTGCACGTTACTCTAATGAGGAATATGAAAAACTGTTTCATTCTTTCACTGTGCTACATCTTGTAGTCAACTGACCAAAAAGTTAAGCATTTGGCTCTAGGAGCATGTAGAATGCATCACAAAGTATACTCAATAAATCTTCGACTGTCACAATTGACATCAGGGCAGTCGGATCAACTTGTGTGTGTGTGTGTGTGTGTGTGTGTGTGTGTGTGTGTGTGTGTGTTACCCGAAAGCTTCTGCCAATGCGAAGTCCCACTGCTTTTTTGCTTACGTTTTGTAGCAAAACTTCTGCCTGGTAAACAGTACTGTGTGGATTTTAGAGACAGTGGTACAATTGTCGACTCTGTGTCTACAGTGGAGTCCAACAGTTGTCACAAATAAAGAACGTCTGACTTTAGGAACTAGCAGATACACATTTAATGTAGGTGCAGCAGCATGTAGTGCCCATCACGTCTATTGAATGTATGCAGGAAAATTCGACCAATACTTATTTCGAAGTAGAATCTGATGAAGGTGCCAGATGCTGCCATCGGCACAGGCTGGGCAGACTGCCATCTGACCGTTAGACCCTGCTTGCACTTCGTCGGTGGAAGCTCACTATACAAGGACAGCTGCGAACAACATTAAGAGTAGCATTATTGATCACAGCCACAGGAGACACGAAGCATACATGCCTCATTCTCTTGTTCCGAGCATACAGTTTAAAATAACTAAACTGCTAGCATCGAAGATACAAAAACGAAACACACACACACACACACACACACACACACACACACACACACATACATATATATATATATATATAACACAGTGGTGAAATGCTTGATGGTGCAGTTTCCAGCCACCAAAAGCAAACATGCACACAAGACCGGTGCAATACGACATTACGTAACTGCAAGATGTCGCCATACTATAACAGTAATTGAGAAGCACCAGGTAAATTGTGCACATAGTTCACAGTTCAAAGGATATGATGTGAAACGTAGACACAGAGAAATAACTGCTCTCCAAACACAAACAGAACTATTTGTATACATACTTATTTTTTGATACATGTTCTGTGGTTTTATTAGTGTGTGTTGACAGCAAGATGTGGAGAGTGTAAAACTTTTACGTTACACTATCGAAAATCTGGGATCGGATAGCAGTGGGGAACAGGGTAGATTGTTGCTCACCATATGGAAGAGGTATTGCGAATTTGATCTGACACTCCTCCATAAAGAATTGTAAACGTAAACACACAGGGGAGAGAGAGAGAGAGAGAGAGAGAGAGAGAGAGAGAGAGAGAGAGAGAGAGAGAGAGAGATTGGGGTACTAAGGCCCAAATGTGTGGGACAGCAATATTCGCTCAGGCGGCAGTTGGCAGTACATGGGAAGTGGGTGACTAAGAGGGAGGATGCTATCAGGGATAGGGTGGTGTAAGGTGTTGCAGTGCTGCCCGAGGGAGCAACCAGATGTAGAAGGTGAGAAGGATGGAGGTGGAGGAGTGGAAGGAACTATAGAGGTGCTCTGGGAGACTGAAGGTGTGTCTGTCTGGAGTGGGAGCAGGGAAGCGGATAGAGGGAGATGGGGATGAGAATTAGAGAAGTTCTATGAAGATCTAGGCTGGGAGGACAAAGAAATGAAGGATGTGTTCGAAGAAGAGTTTCACCTTCCCAGTTCAGAAAAGCTGCTGTCAGGAGGACAAATAACAATGGCACACATCGTGATGCCAACGCTTAAATCTAGCACACCTCATCTGCTGGCAGACTCAGCAACTGGGCAGCCTGCTACCTCTCAGCTGCAATTTGGCAAGAGCTGTCTGTGGTGATCCACAGCACATCTGTGGTCTTGTCTGCGTAGAATGTGGCACAGGGCACAGTGATTGCAGCTGAGTTGGTAGACTGCATGGCCACGTTCCCCTGACGTAGGATAGGGAAAGACACATCAGATACGTCAGGTCCACATTGGAGTACCACTGTCAGAAGCAGTGAGCAATATCTTCATTTCAGGGCAGAACAAGAGGCAGTTGTGAGCTTGGCAGAGTACGCAATCGAGACGATCTCCCCTCAGGTGGTAATGAGTTGAGAGAGGGAGGGGGCAGCTACTCTATGGCTGGGTATTGGTCATGTGAAGATGGTAGGGAGATAGGTTTCCAGATGAGTTATGGGAGGGCAATTTCAACTGAAGGTCTCAGTGAGGCTGTCACATCTGGAGAGGGGCCTATCATCACTCTAAGCGGGTCGCTCAGCCATACGGAAATGACTTAAGTACAGAACAGGTGCCGAGTACCAAATAGGGCTACTTACAGTTATCAGTAGATTCAGTACGGATGAGGATACTGACAGAGCCATGACAGAGCCATCTATGTGGTGGAGTTTGACAGTGAGGAAAGTGGCCTGGTGGGCCGAGAAGGACCAGGTGAAGCTGATGGGGAGAAGGTGTTGAGGTTCTCTTGGTATGTGGATAGAATGTCCTCACCATCTGTTCAGATCTTGCAGTTGTCGTCCATGAATATGAACAAAGTTAAGGATTTGGTGTTCTGAATGGCTAAAAAGGACTCCTCTAGGCAGTCCATGAAAGTGGTTGGGCAAGGAGGGTGCCAAGAAGATAACCCCCAAATGAAAAGTATGTGTGTATGATGATGCAGTTTGCCATGGTGATCAGGAATTTTAATACTACACAACAGCTTCCCTTGTTGCAGTGTAGCAGAATTCTGGAGTTAGTCAAATGAGTAGGTCTGCTGTGAAACGTATTATCCTATTATGGTCTTCAGTAGTTGAAGTTCAATTCGTGGCAGGAAAATATGGGATGAAAAACTGAACTAGTTACAACATTCGATATACATATTTCTCACAGGAAGCCTGGAGCCCAATTTCAGAAGGATTCTATAGTATCTACGAAATCAACAAGCAATTAGAAATAATGTGCTGTTATAAATATGATTGATGAATAATAGAAATGCAATTTACTCTATAGAAATTAAGTTTAGGGTCGAAGAGTTTGTTGCTATAGCCTGCCCACTGAAAGCTGGGACAAAACAAATCCATGTGATTGACCACTAGTTGTTCCAGTGAAAGCATGTCGTGTTTACACGACACGTGGAGTGTCTACATACTTTGTCCCTGCTGTGCAGTTTGTCGTGCTGACATCACAGCAGAGCATGCGTTGCTCGTGCAAAAACCCTATATTGTGAACTCTGGCGACAAAGTAGTGAAATCAAACCTAAAGAACCGACACGTGGCGTAGCAGATTCAAAGAAGCAATTTCAACAATAATACCAGCTACAATAATGTTAAAGAACGATACACTAAGTTGATTCTAACAATCTTTCGTATGCATTTACAAGAAAATGATCTCTCTCCTGTACAATGCAGTCTAATTTCCTCTTTTCAGTTTCAGCTTTTTCCATCACATGGAGGAGATAACATTTGTCCACTCTTCTGAAGTCCTTGTTCTTACTGCTAATTCTAATAGAACTTTGAGTTTTGTATTGTCTGTTTTTGCTTCAACATAGCCTTTGCCACTGTTTGGGCTGGTGTCATTTAATTTTCAGTGGTATGGAGATACTGAGGAACAGTTTTCCCTGAATTCTTGTGTTATTTCATTTTTAGTTATATCCAATAGTTTTTTCCCCAACACATTCTTCAAAAGTGGCATTTTTACGTTTTCACCGTTCTGATACATCTTGCTTAGTGGACTTACCATTAAGAACAAACCATGCAGTACTATTGAAAGGGCACAGGAACATTTAATGCTGAATGTTGTTAGAAACACTGCACACTGTAATTGACAACTTACACTTAAATGATGTATGGCTCTAACGACAAAGTTTGTTAGTGGATAATGGCGTTCTGTAGTGAATTTGGTATCTGATGTGGAAGTTCATCTTAAAATGTTCAAAAGTCAAGTAGTTGTTAGCATATGCATCAAAGATTTCGATATTTGTGTGTGTCTTTCCTAATTTAATTTAAATCACTTACCTGTGTTTCACTTCAAATTGGCATTTCACATTACAGAGGCAGTCAATGTGAACAATTACATGTGAATTACCGTCTCCAATCATATTTGAGCAAAAGGTGAAAAAGCTTGCTTGGGAAATGGTGCAGTACCAATACAATGTAGCTGGTGTCCAAGATCGACAGCTTTCTCAATGACTGGGTCCTATTATAATGTAGCACATTCAACAAAGAAAAGGGAAGGAGTATCAGCGGCAGTCTCCCGCAAACATGGAGGCATGGCTGTTTAATGTATATGTGTGGTGTCTTTATGTAAATTGTTGTGAAGAAATTTTAATAGAGGGAATCAGAGTAGGAAGATACTGAGAGCCGTGGATGTTGGGTGTTTTCAGACATACACTCGGCTGCAGCTCAGTGTACACTCTCAATCGCTGGTGTTGTTCATGTTATGGCTGTCAATAAATTTTTCAGCAATGTTGAATTTTTTGAAAGTGGCGGTACTGCTACTCATTTGTTCAAATTTAAATGTTTATCAAATATAATATGGTCTGAACAGGAGACTATTGTGCCCAGACAACTCTGACTTTTTGATGCTCTCACCAGAGTTGATATTAAGAGAGTGAATAAGTAAGCATGGCAACTTGAATGCCAGTGAATACAGTAGTTTAATGAGTTGCTTCAGCTAATTTCTGATGAAATTAATATGGATTCTTACCAGACTTGAAGATACAGTTTAGCTACTTTCAGCGTTTCAGTGGACTCGAGTTCCCTGTCAGTCCGAGGATACCAAAGGACCCAAAATAGTTTAATGTTTCTCTATCTTACATTAATACGAATAATGGATGCTAACATATTTCCTGCAATGTAATGGGTTGTGTTGGAGGATTAGCATTAAGTTCTGATTTTGTTTTGATCTGTAGTAGAGATTCCACACAGAACTACGTCATGTACGAGCAGGTTCTGTACCACTATTGTATATTGGAGGTTGATTTGCTTTGAGTTCATTGGTGCAAGTCAAGCTTGTTTTTTGTGCCCTAAAGCACAACAAATAAAGAAACAACTGGTGTCATACGCGCCCAAGTCAAAAGCATAGAACACAAACAAAGAGAGGTGTTAACAAAAAGGCCATACGTCAGTCCCAATTGACGTAATAGAAGACAGCTTAGAACAGACATGTGGACAAAGGGCTAAAAAAGACACCATATAGAAACGGAGGTCCAATGTGAATAATTAAATGGGCTTCACCATATTGCTTCAGCAGATAGAAAGAAAAACGCAGTCAACAGCCTACGCGTCATTCACTAAAACAGCTGATAATTCGTGTGGCACACCGAAGCTGGAATGTAAATGGTTAAAAAAGGGGCAGTCCATCAGGAAGTGGCGGACAGTTAAAAGTTGGGCGCAATGTGTGCAAAGTAGTGGGGTAGCACCACCTAGCAAATGACAATGGCTAAAATGGCAGTGCCCAAAACGCAGTCTGCTCCTGGCTGGAGGGAGAGGTCATCAAAGGCGCTGGGAGAGGCTTACTAAGCCACAACTTATTTCCATGAAAGGAGGACCACTGGCGATGCCAAAGGCACACTACCGCCTGACAGCCTGCGAGTACCTCTATTTCCTCAAGTGATCTATGCATTGCCGTCTGAGGTACAAGGACTGCAGCTTTGGCAGCAGCCTCGTTTCCTGGCAGACCGTATTGAATAGGGACCCGTGGAAACATGACACTGGCTCCACCAAGAAAGAGTAAGTGACAGTTTTACTGGACACTAAGAGATGAGCATTGTACAGCGCGCATAGACTTTGAAGGGCACTGAGTGAGTGAGCAGAGGACACAATTGGAAAGGCTGTGTCGCTGGATGTACTCCATGGCCTGTTAAAAGGTGAAGAGCTTGGCTGTAAATACTGAGGAGTGTGCCAGAAGCCGATTTCGAAAAGCACAGGTACCAATGATGAAGGCACACCTGACGCCATAGTCAGAGAGCCATTAGTGTACACAAAGGTATTATCATGAAGTTCCATGTGGAGGTCATGAAACTGGAGGTGATAGACCAAGGCTGGAGTAGTGTCATTAGGAAGCGAATGAAGGCCAAGGTTAACATGGGCCGCTTCACGAAGTCAACGTGGTGAAGGGTTCACACCCACTGGGAAAGTTGCAGGTAGTGTGAAGTTAACCCACCGGAGCAAGTGCCGAAAGTGGACTCTAGGAGGTAACCGAGAAGAGGGACGAGCCCCATACACATGATCAAAGGAATCATCAAAGGAGGCATATGAGGGGTGGGCATGCATGGCACAGAAATGGCATGCATACCTGCCGAGGAGAAAGTCATGGCAGTAGGACAGTGGTAGTTCAGCAGCTTCAGCATACAGACCCTCAACTGGGCTGGTGTAAAACAACAGACAGGTCCAAGGAGAACTGCAATAGATGGCAAAACCGTCAACAAAGCGAGAGCCGGAGGAGCCCAGTGGGAGATTTGGTTAATGACAATAGCAAAGAGGACGACGCTTAGGACGGAACCCTGAGTTACACCATTTTCATGTATAAGGGTGTCTGGGAAAGTAGAAAAATGAACCCTGAAAACTCTGTTCTGGAAATATGCACAAAGAAAACAGGTTAGGCATCCACAAACGCCAGAAGTGTAAAGAGTATGGAGGATACCGGTTCTCCAGCAGATGTCTTAGGCCTTCTCCAAATCGAAAAACGTGGCCAGAGCCTGGGATTGAAACAGAAAACTATTCATGACATGGGTGGACATAGTAACGAAATTGTCAATTGCAGAACGCCGCCCTAGAAATCCACACTGAGCATTCGGTAGTAAATGGCGAGACTCTAGCCACCACACCAGCCGGGCATGAAACATACATTCTATCACCTTGCAAAAACAGCTGGTAAGAGGGTTGGGGCGGTAGCTAGAAAGAAGGTTTTTGTCCTTATTGGGCTTAGTTATGGGTATGATGGTGGTTTCACATCAGTGTCCAGAAAATGTGCCCTCAGCCCATATGCCGTTAAGCAGAAAGTGCTTGCCCACAAGAGAAAAGTGCTGTAACATCTGAATGCGTGTGGCGTCTGGTCCTGAGGCGAAGGATTGGGATGAACTGAGAGCATGATCTAGCTCCCTCATATTAAAGGCGTCATTGTAGCACTCACGATTCAGAGGAGAGAGAAGGGTATCGCCCACGTTACCTCCGCTTGTTTTCTATGGAGGAAGGCAGGGTGATAACTTCCGCAAAATGGCCACTCAAGGTGTTGGAGACAGCAATAGGGTCCACAATGACATCGTCAGTAACTGGCAGGCCGGAAATTGGAGAATGGATTTTGGTTCCAGAGAGCTGTTGGAGGTTGGCCAACACGACAGAGGAAGGAGTGGAACTGTTAAAAGAACTAGTGAATGAAATCCAGCTAGCTCTTTTGCTATCCCGAAGAATGTGACGACTCTTTGCCCGCATGTGTTCATAATGAATGCAGTTTGCCAGCGTAGGGTGGCTGTTAAAAATGCAGAGAGCACGTCTCCACGCGCGCAAATTGCATCGCAGGATGCGTCAGTCCACCAAGAGACTGAGAAATGATGTGATACAGAGTAAGCGTGAGGTATGGAACATTCTGCAGCAGTAAGGATAACGTCTGTGAGATTGTTCACCTGGTCATCATTACTGTGGACATCTTGTTCTTGGATGTTAAGAGCAGCTGTAAATCCTCTCTGTGGGATCGAAGGCTGCGAATGTTCCATGGGAGGATAGTCATGAGGAAGAAAAGATGTAGGGGTGTAAACTCGGCGGCGGTCGAGTGACAACTGGTGTAGAGTAGCTACTACAGGGCACAGAAGCAGGAGGATCATGCTCCATGGGGTCCCCTGAAGTATCGGCTTGGTTGTGCGGTCGGTCCTTGGAGCCCAACGCTGAAAAAAAAACGGTTGGTGGTGTGCAGTGGCGAGACAGAGGACTGCCGGGCTAAGGTACCACGTGGAAACAACGTCAAACACGATCTTAGAGTTGGTGAAGGAGAAGACTGACTGCTTTTGGTGGACTTCTTCAACCCTTCCTGGTTAGAGGACGACTGAGGTGGTGTTTGGATGGAGGGATGGAGGAAGTCTTCACGGGAGTACTCCTTCTGTCCTTTCCTGCCTACTGGTTGTGCAGCTGGTGGCTTCGCCCCTTGAGGCGAGTGTGTGACTGGTGGTTGCGGAGTGGGACGAGGAGATGGGGATGCTACCTGGACACTGTGCGATTTCGCAACCTCAGTGTTGATCTTGAGGTCGCGTGTCTGCGTGGCCATATCCTTGATGGAGCGAGGGGTAACAAGAACAGAACTGTAGGTGCCAGACGGGAGAACACAGGGTTTGCGACTATCCAGTAATTTGTGAGCTATTGCATAAGGCACCTTTTCCTTGATCCATATCTCTTTGACAGCCTGCTCATCAAGATACATGCGACAATCCCCGAGAGGAGGCGTCATGGCCGTCATTGTAGTTGATACAGTGGGGAGCAGGAGGCGGACAATCGCCCTTGTACAACTTTTAGCAGAGATTCACACACTTGGCTGGGTGCCGACGAGACTTTCCAGTGTGGTTGAAACGATGACACTTGTAGCAGCGCATTGGGTTCGGAATGTATGGCTGGACTGTGGTAATTTCATAGCCTGCTTCGATCTTTGACGGACGCAACATTCTATCAAAGGTGATAAAGAGAGTGTGAGTGGGCATTAAGGAGTAATCTATCTTCTTCATTACATGATGGATGGCAATGACACCCTGATCAGAGATTTAAGATTGAATTTTTCCTGTGGTGTACCTTATACCAGGCTGCTCGAAAGTCCAACCGAGGCTGAAATCCAAAGTTCTGTGGGCCTGGGCAATAAGGAGGTTGCTTCTGATTCTCAAGTACAACTGCTTGCTGCTGCCTCGCTTCTCCACAGCTGTTTCCAAAAACGAAGTGCCACTGCGTAAACGAGAGCAGGATATCAGAGGGCCAGCAATTGCATCTGCATCTACATCTACATCCATACTCCGCAAGTCACCTGACGGTGTGTGGCGGAGGGTACCTAGAGTACCTCTATCGGTTCTCCCTTCTGTTCCAGTCTCGTATTGTTCGTGCAAAGGAGAATTGTCGGTATGCCTCTGTGTGGGCTCTAATCTCTCTGATTTTATCCTCATGGTCTCTTTGCGAGATATACGTAGGAGGGAGCAATATACTGCTTGACTCCTCGGTGAAGGTATGTTCTCGAAACTTCAACAAAAGCCCGTACAGAGCTACTGAGCGTCTCTCTTGCAGAGTCTTCCACTGGAGTTTATGTACCATCTCCGTAACGCTTTCGCCAGTACTAAATGATCCTGTAACTCTAGTACCTCCCGCCGCGGAAGTCGAACACGCGCCAGAACAAATGGAGGCGGCCAGCCCATAGAGGGCTCCGCGTCCGCGGCAGTTTTTCCGCGCTGCGGCTCTCGCGCAGCGAGTGCGCCACCGCCACACCACGTGCAGACCGCGGCCAATAGCCGCTCCCTCCGGTTTCGTATATAGAGACCCGCTCTGCCCTAGTTCAGTGAGTCTGGTACTCGTTCTGGATTGCGTCTCTATCTCGGCGGTACTGCGTTCTGGTCGTTGCTCGTTGTTGACATTTGCCTGGCTCTGGTTCCGAGTGGATTTACTGTTGGTGTTTGGTGTTCTGGTTTCTACAAGCCTCTGGTGTTTATCTCTTCCTTGTTGTGTCGGTCATAGTCGGTCGTTGTCGGTTGTCGTTGGTCTGTCGTCAGACTCGTCCTTGTGTTTACCCGGTGGTGCGTGCTCCACCGCCGGCGGCTTCCCCGCCTGGCGGCTCTGATCCGCAGCCCAAGGCGTTCCGCGGTTGGTTTTGGTTACTACAGTAACGAAGCGCGCTGCTCTCCGTTGGATCTTCTCTATCTCTTCTATCAACGTTATCTGGTACATATCCTGCACTGCTGAGCAGTATTCAAGCAGTGGGCGAACAAGCGTACTGTAACCTACTTCCTTTGTTTTCGGATTGCATTTCCTTAGGATTCTTCCGATGAATCTGTCTGGCATCTGCTTTACCGACGATCAACTTTATATGGTCATTCCATTTTAAATCACTCCTAATGCGTACTCCCAGATAATTTATGGAATTAACTGCTTCCAGTTGCTGACCTGCTATATTGTAGCTAAATGATAAAGGATCTTTCTTTCTGTGTATTCGCAGCACATCACACTTGTCTACATTGTGATTCAATTGCCATTCCCTGCACCATGCGTCAATTCGCTGCAGATCATCCTCCATTCCAGTACAATTTTCCATTGTTTCAACCTCTCAATGTACCACAGCATCATCCGCAAAGAGCCTCAGTGAACTTCCGATGTCATCCACAACGTCATTTATGTATATTGTGAATAGCAACGGTCCTACGACACTCCCCTGCGGCTCACCTGAAATCACTCCTGCTTCAGAAGACTTCTCTCCATCGAGAATGACATGCTGCGTTCTGTTATCTAGGATAGTCCATATGCTCTTACTTTGTTCATTAAAGGACTTTGGGGAACTGTACCAAATGCCTTGTGGAAGTCAAGAAACACGGGCATCTACCTGGGAACCCGTGTCTATGGCCCTCCGAGTCTCGTGGACGAATAGCGCGAGCTGGGTTTCACACGATCATCTTTTTCGAAACCCATGCTGATTTCTGGAGACAAGAAATCTAGTCTGTAGGAAAGTCATTATACTCGAACATAATAAGTGTTCCAAAATTCTAAAAGTGATCGACGTTACAGATATAGGTCTATAGTTGTGCACATCTGTTCGACGTCCCTTCTTGAAAACGGGGATGACCTGTGCCCTTTTCCAATCCTTTGGAACGCTACGCTCTTATAGAGACCTACGGTACACCGCTGCGAGAAGGGGGGCAAGTTCCTTCGCGTACTCTGTGTAAAATCGAACTGGTATCCCATCAGGTCCAGCGGCCTTTCCTCTTTCGAGCGATTTTAAATGTTTCTCTATCCATCTGTCGTCTATTTCGATGTCTACCATTTTGTCATCTGTGTGACACACATACTGAAGACGGTTAGTCCTTCACCACGGTAAATCCGTTTAATATTCGGAAAGGTGAGACCATGAGGAACCATGGTGCAGTGGGAAGGGATCTTTGAATCATTAGCCTCATTGCGTTTAAGTTTTGTAAACGTTGATTGGGGCGATGATTGACTCATCGCTAGGAAATACCCATGATTGTCAGCGTCTCCGATGGCGCGCTCTTTCCAACTGTGGTCCCCCTTCACAAGGGGGTGCACGTGCCTTAGTTGACTGTTTATACCTCAGGTACGCCTCCTTAACATCGGACGGAGGAACCAATCGGCAATTTGGCAAAGTTGTAGCTCAGGCAGTCACCCCTCCCTGGACCTGGCCTGTACCAGGGGGTATGTGCTGACGCTACCTGTCGACCTGGGGCTGGGAACTACGCGTTACCGAGTCACCTGTTACGCGTCAGACGCGTGGGTCGGCCTCCAGGAGTGCATGGGGAGGAAGAAGAAAAAGAGGAACATCAGACGCCGAAGGGGAGGAACGACAAGAGAAGGGATACGAAGAAAGGAAAAAGTAGCGAAAAACAAATATGAGACTGTTCTTACGTCAGCGACAGACAGTGCAGAACATTCCCAATAACATCATAGACATGTTGCCCAAGGGAGGGGAAAGATAATAGCGTTTTTTTCCCTTCCGTTCTACATGTCTACCCTCTTGCTATCAAGCTGGGGCCCTATGGTAGCCTAGCACGAACCGGCCAAAGAGTGGGGAGCACCCAGGGGGGGGGGGGGTTGTAAGTCTAGTGCTGAATATTTTTGCACCAAATAAAGGTACTGTTGGCTAACAAAATTTGAATAAGGAATCGATTACCAATTCGGCAACATTGCATAAGTGATGATGATGTTAATCTGACAGCACAGTACCAGAAGAACGAATAAATGTTTCACAAGAAAAACGTGCATGTCCACAGAGATGGCAGAGAAGCACCGTGCTGAAGTACTGAAAGCCACTGTTGTCACATTTGGCAAGTAATGCTGGCGAGTCCAGTACCCAAGAAGACGTGTGTTGTCGTCGGCCATGCAGTCTTCCTCAACACCACCTATCATCATTAACCCAGACGGACTATGCAGTAAAACTGAGCCACGTACGGTGCATATCCCGCGATTTTAATTTCATTTTTATGTCTTGACTACATTTCTTATTCTCAAAAGCACATTATGCATTTCGACAGTCCGTTATTTTCACACACTACAAAATACAACACAAAACTGACATGAGAAGTTACGAAAATTTGTTACATTTCACCATTGGTAAGAGACGTCATACAGCGATTAGAATATGACTTTCCAGTTTACTAGTGTCATGTAAAACTGCTCATCCAATCACTTCATGAAGTTAACATTCTCAATCACAACCCAAGTCCAAACTGCAGCGTGTAAAACATATCCAGAGGCGTCTAGCGGTTTAGTCCACTTTGTCACTAAGGGAAAATTTTGAAAATAATTCTCATTTGTCTCGTGATTGACAATGTTGACATGATATAAAATTTCTCATTAGATATATTGTATGACTGACGTAAGACTGGCAACGTTGACAGCCATATTCCAGTCGTCATACTACGGCTCTTACTAATCGCGAACTTTAACATACACTCCTGGAAATGGAAAAAAGAACACATTGACACCGGTGTGTCAGACCCACCATACTTGCTCCGGACACTGCGAGAGGGCTGTACAAGCAATGATC
Organism: Schistocerca serialis cubense; assembly: GCF_023864345.2. Lineage (NCBI taxonomy): Eukaryota > Metazoa > Arthropoda > Insecta > Orthoptera > Acrididae > Schistocerca > Schistocerca serialis. The sequence continues at coordinate 125,211,909 of NC_064639.1, forward strand.
ACACGCACGGCACAGCGGACACACCAGGAACCGCGGTGTTGGCCGTCGAATGGCGCTAGCTGCGCAGCATTTGTGCACCGCCGCCGTCAGTGTCAGCCAGTTTGCCGTGGCATGCGGAGCTCCATCGCAGTCTTTAACACTGGTAGCATGCCGCGACAGCGTGGACGTGAACCGTATGTGCAGTTGACGGTCTTTGAGCGAGGGCGTATAGTGGGCATGCGGGAGGCCGGGTGGACGTACCGCCGAATTGCTCAACACGTGGGGCGTGAGGTCTCCACAGTACATCGATGTTGTCGCCAGTGGTCGGCGGAAGGTGCACGTGCCCGTCGACCAGGGACCGGACCGCAGCGACGCACGGATGCACGCCAAGACCGTAGGATCCTACGCAGTGCCGTAGGGGACCCCACCGCCACTTCCCAGCAAATTAGGGACACTGTTGCTCCTGGGGTATCGGCGAGGACCATTCGCAACCGTCTCCATGAAGCTGGGCTACGGTCCCGCACACCGTTAGGCCGTCTTCCGCTCACGCCCCAACATCGTGCAGCCCGCCTCCAGTGGTGTCGCGACAGGCGTGAATGGAGGGACGAATGGAGACGTGTCGTCTTCAGCGATGAGAGTCGCTCCTGCCTTGGTGCCAATGATGGTCGTATGCGTGTTTGGCGCCGTGCAGGTGAGCGCCACAATCAGGACTGCATACGACCGAGGCACACAGGGCCAACACCCGGCATCATGGTGTGGGGAGCGATCTCCTACACTGGCCGTACACCACTGGTGATCGTCGAGGGGACACTGAATAGTGCACGGTACATCCAAACCGTCATCGAACCCATCGTTCTACCATTCCTAGACCGGCAAGGGAACTTGCTGTTCCAACAGGACAATGCACGTCCGCATGTATCCCGTGCCACCCAACGTGCTCTAGAAGGTGTAAGTCAACTGCCCTGGCCAGCAAGATCTCCGGATCTGTCCCCCATTGAGCATGTTTTGGACTGGATGAAGCGTCGTCTCACGCGGTCTGCACGTCCAGCACGAACGCTGGTCCAACTGAGGCGCCAGGTGGAAATGGCATGGCAAGCCGTTCCACAGGACTACATCCAGCATCTCTACGATCGTCTCCATGGGGGAATAGCAGCCTGCATTGCTGCGAAAGGTGGATATACACTGTACTAGTGCCGACATTGTGCATGCTCTGTTGCCTGTGTCTATGTGCCTGTGGTTCTGTCAGTGTGATCATGTGATGTATCTGACCCCAGGAATGTGTCAATAAAGTTTCCCCTTCCTGGGACAATGAATTCACGGTGTTCTTATTTCAATTTCCAGGAGTGTATTTCCGTATCTTCTGATGCCAGGTTGGTGTTGTATTTTGTAGCCTTTGAAAATAACGATGTCTAAATGTGTAAGATGTTTTTGGAAATAATGAAAGTGAGGTCAAGACACAAGAAAAGTTATTAAACTGCATTCGTCTCTCAGCATTTTCATGCAAATTGCAGCTGACCCTGTGACTTGATGCCTTGCAGATGAATTCTACCTTCAAGGCTGCTGCCTGCCTGGCCTACAAATCCCAGTTGATTCGAGCTACCAATGTCTCATCCGCTGATGTGAAATCTTGGGGACTTCTTCCTCCAGCTTGCCGAGAGCTGAACTGACTGTCGTTTGAAGGCCATAAGCTGATCGCCATACCTGGGAGGCACCCTAGAGGCTGCTGCCCCTGGGTTGCACCTGTGAGCAGACACGGGCGTCCGTCGTCTACCTCTGTTGGAGGCAACGTGCCGTAGCTCTGGACTACCATCTGCATACCGTGAAGAGCTGCTGGAGTACAGTCAGGTGTACATCTTAAATGGCGCCGAGAGTGCTCTGGTAAAAACTGGTGGATGATCTGGTGGTCGCCATCACTGTACAAGCTATACCTGCCACCCACTGCATCATATAGTGATACGGTGTTACATAAGCGGCCTTTAAAGAGACAACAGCCTCGAGTAACTGCTGAGGTGGACGTGCCAGTGCAGTCCTGGGCTGCATACGGCATTCAGTCCCAACCTAAGCCACAGACAAGATGGTCGATCGGTTGGTTACTCGGCAGGAGGAGACCAAACACGGAGGTCATCGTGGGTAAGACTATTCAGTTGTAACACTTAAACCAAATAAATAGGTGTGATTAGAACATAAAGGGCCAAGTGTCTCTGACCACTGTACTTCACTCTTCGCCGTCCTCCAACTGCAAGTGTCTCAGCCCGGGCCCTTATTGTGTCAGTAGGCACTATGTAGATATTAGCGCAAATGTAAATTTGTTAGCAAGTCTCATTTGCCCTGAGTGTGACTATTAACTGTAATTTCTGTATTTCACTGTTTATCATAAGGAAACATAAATTGGCATAGCATTCAGTACTACTACTCACTCATCGGGAAACTGTATCTAGTAGCCAACAAATGCTGTGACACTGTGGAGTGTAGAAAAATAGCTTTTCCACTTCAGCCGTTGACAACAGTATATGTAATAATTCGAAGTAGCTAAGTGGCAGCAGTAATAGCTACTTAGTTGTAGGTAAGTCTCAAATGTAACTATCTAAGGCTTTCTATTAGATAAGTATGTGCAGTCTTTGACTCCCTGCATTGGTTGGCTGGTGGCCAGCATTTATGTCTCTCACTCAAGGCAGACAATATAACGAATAACTCCTCAGAATTACAAGTCCAGCCATATCCATGACCTGTCAACACTGCAGGATACAGAAATGTATGGAGGAAGTGCTGTCATTCTTCACGAGCCGTTACAGAGTTGCATCTGGTCCTGGTGTAGTGATTGAACATCACGCAATGTAGATGTGAAGCCTCGAGTTCGAGACCTCCGATGCCTTCCTTTGAGAAATCGTGTTTCAGGGGTGCTACGTTCGATCTAATGGAACCTCAAAGATAATTCGATTCACTTCTAAGTCATCAGTGAGAACTAAATCTTGTAGAAACAATTTCGCCAAACAGCTTGTGGCTTTGCCAAGTATCCGAAAACTGACAGTGTCGTTAATTTGTCGAGATGGACCTAAACTACGCCATTGATCACTTCTCATGGCTGGAGAGTACCTCAATTCTTTTAGTGCACAGCTGTGTATACCTAACCGCACCCACACTAATTTCAGGCTGCAGTTTGATTGGAAAATTAGTGTGCAGTAGAATGTGCCTTCTAATGCGTGATCCAGGTAATTAAAATTCATTCTCTGAAGGACTGTTGCCTTACGGCAGAGCAAGTACACATTAGTACAATTTGTTTCTTTCTTCATGTCTCCTGTACACAGTATATTGTTTCCTTACGTGCGGAAATTCGTGCAGAAAGAAAGAGATACCTTCTGTAAAGTCATTTTTATGAAGTGATTTGGGTTTACTCGTTATACGATTCGAAGATAACAAATAGAATATCGGGAACTGGAAGCAAGTTAGGTGAATCCGAATATCACTGTCTGTTCGGAGTTTATTTTACTTCATCCTAGTTCCGTTCTATAACCAAATGATTCAAATGGCTCTGAGCACTATGGGACTTTAGATCTGAGATCATCAGTCCCCCTAGAACTTAAAACTACTTAAACCTAACTAACCTAAGGACCTCACACACATCCATGCCCGAGGCAGGATTCGAACCTGCGACCGTATCGGTCGCGCGGTTTCAGACTGAAGCGCCTAGAACCGCTCAGCCACACCGTCAACCCTGAACAAGGTGTTCGGCCTCTGTATAAGAGAACACAGCCTGCGATCATAGCAGGATATTCACTCGGGCCAATGGCATTGATTAAACTGCGGTGCGCCTGTGCACTGATATTACGTTACGTGAAAGCTACTAATAAGTCTGTCAAACTAACCCCTAACAGATGCTATCCACTTGGAGATTTTAACCATGTCCTGCCCAACAAATAAACTTTGGTCACGAGTGTACACTTAACCTTCAGTACACTTTCTTAGCTCCTTACTCGCAAGAAGTTGAATAAAGTAAATAGTTAAATGTGGCCTCATGTTCTACGTCTCCTCCCGATAAGAAAATTGCTAAGCCACTGAGGTCTGAAGTGCGTTAATCTGCCTAGATTAGACCACATAACGTATGGATTCGGTTGCCAGCTCACACAGAGTCACTGTTTAGATCGTTAAACGCTTCAGTTGCTCATTACTCGGAGTGCAAGAATATGGAAAGACATATGTGAGTGTGTTTCAGAACAGCAGCACCTAGAGCGAATTCAGCGGTCATGCATGTGTTTACAGATGTAACCATTAGTCATTCTGTTCAAAGTTCACACAGGCGACTCCCAAACAAATGCAGAAGAATATCTTATTTGGTATGTATTCGACTAACCTCGGCATTTGCACGAGGAAGCAGTCCATCCAATTCTGGTATTCTGCTACTGTTGTCCCAATGCCAGTGTTTGAAGATAGAATGACGGGAGCCTTGTTCACAGTGAGGCTTTCTTACACGGAACATAATTCTTGTGATGGAATATTTGTCAGCCGTTCACGTCTTAACTCGGGTCTGCATCTTACAGAAATGCAAATGCAAACGACAGTATTCAGTCGCGGGTATCTATAATTAATTGTAGATACAATTTTAGACTGTAAAATTATCAGCAGTGCTAAAATACAAATCCTGAGTGAATGAAGAATAGGTACAAAAATGAATACAACGTAGTCACACGTGGGAACATACTGATAGCGTACCATTACCACAAATAGTTACATAGGAACACACAAACATGTCAGAGCATAAACATGTGTTATTGTGTTAACTGATGCTAGCGTTTTCGTAACAGGAACAGAACTGAAGCTGTTGATTACAACCAGCAAAGACAGCGTGAATATGCGTCATGGAGGACCCGTAGAGCCGTCTGTTAGGGTTGTCATTCACGAAGCTGTAGCTCAGTTCTACTGAGGACCATGCGGGTAAACGTAATGGATAAAACCTGAAAAATCTGCAGTGATAGAAAAGTGTCACAAGAGGCATGAGACGTACTTTTGGAAGACATTTCACAGCGGTGAAACACTACATTAAAGGGCCTAACGTTAGGATAAATTTCCATTTACACACTTCCGTAGTTAGGTCTGTTACACAGCTATAAAAGTGTTGCCAGTAGGTGTATCAAACCACTTCTTCATAATACAAGCAATTAATGACCAACACTCGAAAATTTAGTGAGAACTAGTTATACGCGTTGAGGATGCCCGGATGCCTATACTCAGGAGTCACGTCCGCCCCCGGTAGCTGAGTGGTCAGCGCGACAGACTGTCGATCCTAAGGGCCCAGGTTCGATTCCCGGCTGGGTCGGAGATTTTCTCCGCTCAGGGACTGGGTGTTGTCCTAATCATCATTATTTCATCCCCATCGACGCGCAAGTCGCTGAAGTGGCGTCAAATGTAAAGACTTGCACCCGGCGACCGGTCTACCCGACGGGAGGCCCTCGTCACACGCCATTATTATTATACGTATTGTTCTGTCAAGAAAACGAATCAATTGCATGTTTTTAAAAGGGTCGGAACGGGAACGTTTCGAAGGCTACTTAAGTCACCATTAGACTTGTAAATCACAAAAAAATACTCCACAGGTCCAGGGCCTCGCCCCCACAGCCTGTCCTGTGTGCGCCCTTGGTCTTGGAAAATTTTCTTACGTGACATCCGTAAGTTACAACCTTTTACAAAGTTTTTTAAAACTTTTGAACAAAATTATCGTGGTATGACAATGGACGCACCAATGAGAATAACAGGCAAGGAATTTTTCATATTCCGTAGTGCTGAACCTCACTGGTGGCATAATATGGAGTCATCTAGTAAAATGTTTAATTTGAACCATTAACTCCAAAGTAAAGAAGGGGTCCCATGGTGTATCGTGCAAAACGGCGTTAACCGTTTCCTTACTCTGGAGAGTAAAACCAGTAATCAAACACAAACGATACACTAATTTGGCACAGCTGTGTAAAGGAAGGACAATGCTGTCGTTTGACGTGCACCTTATGGGTCCAGATGCCTTGCGTTTTTGATAACGTGGTGTTCAAGCCGCTCCCAAAACTGTTGTTCACTAATACTTGCCCAGGAAGCAGGTGACACCTAAGGATATCTGCTGGCAAACTGTCCCGACATCCTCCGCAAGTTCCATAAACTGGCTGGCTCGATGCAGCAGTTGCACGTGTGAAGAGAGGTGTAACGTTGTATCCACTCTCAGGTAGGTGGATGGCGAAGTTGGCCTTAAGCACCCTACACTCCTCTCCATGAGTGTGCTTTCACCAGAGCGAATTTCTATTATACGCCCACTCGTTTCTACCGAGCAGACAGGGCTCTGGATTTTTGTACACACCGAATTCATGAAACCATTAACAGTCAGCACTAGATTGTTTGTTAACAATAAAGTAACGACAACTCTACAATTAAAAAAAAACAGTTATTCGCAACCGGTTGGCTGAGTAAACAGTGTTAGTAATTCTCAGCAACCGTATATAATTTTCAGTTAGGTCAGTGTACCACCTCTAAGGATGTCTTCATCAGAATGAAACCCTATAAAATAATAAGTAGAAAAAAAAACGAAATGAAGGTATGGAATCGTTGGCCTGGAGGCCCCGTTCGGGGAAGTTAGACTTGCGCTTGGCAGCCGTATTTCATTCGACGCCACATGGGTGCCTTGCGCGCCGGTGGTGAAGATGAAATGATAACACCCAGTCCACGAGCGGAGAAATCTCCAACCCGGCCGGGAATCGAACCCGAGCACGTTACCGCTCGGTAAAGCAGGGGGACAGGTAGAAAATTAACTATGACAAAAAAAAATTAACCAAGATGACAGTTGTCACGACGTACCAAGTTTTCTTACTTAAAATTACATTGCGAGAAAGCAATGGTCAGAGTTTAGAGCAGCTACGCTAAAGTCCAAAAAGAAATAAAACGCGGTCCAGCCTTCAACAGGTACGCCTATCTAGGAACACCAGACTGATTGGCCCAGTGGCTTACATTGCTGCCACTAAAACAATGCAAGTTGCGCCGCCTGTCGGGCGCGGAGAGTGACATGTGCCCATTTGAAACATAACAGAAGTAACTGAAAAAAATGAGACAATTATGGAAACAAAATACAATGGTAGAGAGCTTACGGTATTTTTGAAAATACACAGTAGTCAAGCAGGTGAAGTATAACTGCGAACCGTATGTTAGGCTTTACAGAAATTACGCACAGGACAGAATAATATAGAAAATGCATACCCACAGCAGGACAACCTACGTGAAGGTTACTATGGTATAAACACCTATGAGGCTGGAAGAAAATGTTTCGGAAATAGAGGCATAAAAATGTAGTTAAAAAATAGAGGAATCAAAATTCCGCGAGTAGTGGATTAAAACCAATGAAAAAAATTTCGTTTCATATTTGTAAATGTTCCTTGAGGATGAGGCCATGTGAAACGTCCCCTTAGAGAACTTAAATAATGTAAGAGGTTTATCAGCACAGTAATTCATTGAGTACGTTCAGTTCTGCTCAGCTGTTTGAAAATCAGACATTTCGATCTTTACCTATTCTGATCAACACTAAACTGATACACAATATTTTTAGCGCAACGCAATCTGACTTTCAATAATCCCTACAAAAGAATGGCCCTGACTAACAATAACCTATACCTTTCACAAATCACTTACCACACAAAAATCTTCGTTACTCGAACTACTGCATTACAGGGAGCGCCACTACTGCCAGCTAAATAAGAGATTCAAACTACTGAAGGCACAAACTACTGATAGGCATAGTTAGCAAATGAAAGATTTTGATAGAGAACAAATAATGTATTTACCTTAATAGTGTTCAAAAGTGATAATACATATAGCAGTTCATGACATCCACTCTTACAAATTTACTCTCTCTGATGGACACACGTTCAGATCATCCGCTATCAAAACTCCGCCGTCTCACTCCCCACATCCACCACTGCTGGCGGCTCACCTCCAAATGCGCAACGCTACGCGCTGTTAACATCCAGCTGCCCAACACTACAATAGCAAATTCCAACAATGCAAACCAGCCACAGACTGCACACAGCACAGCCAGTGATTTTCATACAGAGCGCTACGTGGAATTACCAATAAAAAAACCTAAACAGCCTACTTACACATGGTTCTTGGAAATATCCTCGAAAATCTCCAGCTCTTCCAGTACGTCGAGCCTGTGACATTCCTTCTTTCTATGCAAAATGGAAATTTCTTCATCGCCTTTCCGTTTGTGACCGGAAATCAGCAGATGATGAGCAAAAGTGGAATTATGTACATTACGCCTATTTTTTTCCAATAAACGTTCCTTGTACCTGACACTAAAGATCGTCCAGTTTGCCCTATACAATAAATGGAGCACGTATCAAAGGTGATTTTATACACTCCTGAATTGTGGATAGGAGCAACTACGCCAAAAAATCTTGTTCACACTTTCGTCTCCAAATTCGTGGAAAAGGTAACTCCTCGTCGTCTTATTAAAACATAAGGCTGCATTTTATAAGAAATAGGGCCTAGAAATGGGATCTAGAAAACACTTTAGTATTCTGTCAGGAACTGCACTGAGGGCAGAAGTGGTCGCTTTAGCGTCAGTTTGATCCCTGGATAATTGACAAGATCTTCGAAATTCATAGACGGTATTAACTGCAATAGTTTTTATTACGTTCATCTCTTCATTTAGCTTGCCTGGTGACAAAGGTACAGAAGCTGCACGGTGAATGGCTGAATAGAAAAATGCTTTTTTTTTATGGAAATGAGGATGCACTGAACTAGCGGGCACAATTTGATCAGTATTTGTGGCTTTTCGAAAAATAACGAAAGTAAGTCTGTCGTTGTCAGTAACCATACTGAGGGTCAAGTAATCAAGCTGACGATCGTTAGGCTTCCTCAAAAATCAGCTTCACTTGGGAGTTAGAAACTATTAAATTTTTTTTAAAATGAATGCTGAATTCCTTCCCGGGAACTGCTGTGTATGATCAACACGTTGTCAACGTACTGAGAATATGACAAAATACTCAGATCAGCAGCTGAAAAATTATTAATGAATTTCTATTCCAGCGAATTAATGAAAGTATGCCTGCCAGGCCGTTAGGCTGATGGTATAGTTTTCCACTGAAAGCAAAATAGTTGAATTTCACTACTTTCTTTCAACAATATCGGTGGTTGTTGTAACAGGCACGTTAGTATAGAGATGCGTAATATCTAATGAAAACAATTTAGTATCTTGAGCACACGGCAGATCTTCGATTTTATGGACTAGATTTTGACTACTGCTAGTAAGGTTTGTTCGCGATAAAATAGAAAATTCTGCTAACTCATGATATGCACTGTTCATACTGTTAACAATCGGACGTAGTGGATTGTGACTTCTATGTATTTTGCATTGGGAACGCAATTTTGGGGCATGTGGATTCATATTAATAAGCTGTTTCGCACGAATAAGCAAATGCGTAGCGCTGTTAATGGCAAGCCTAATTTCTTTTTGTATCATGAGAGTCGGATGCTCATCCAGCTCCAACACTTTTTTATTTTTTTTAAGAGAATGTTTCTCTTACACACACACACACACACACACACACACACACACACACACACACACACACATTCGTCCTGAGTAGCAACGATTACAGCATTCCCTTTGTGAGGCCGTGTTATAAGGGAATTGTGCTAAATTGTTTTCTTTCAGCTTCATGTTTCTCAAAAATACTACACGCATCATAAGCTACACTCGTTTGTCGAGAAGCGTCTATTTTGAGGCTATCAAGGCCTCTGTTACTTTCTACAACATATTTGTGTGACAGGTTCGGCTTTACATTGTATTTAAGCCATTCTTCCAACAAGGCAGTTTCTTGTGGTGTAAAATATAGTTTAGTCTTATGCAGAATTATGTTGAAAAGTTTATGATCAGGCCTTTGAAAGCTACTAACAGGCATTTCTAAAGCTAAAATGGTCTTAAGACTAACAAATTTCTTCTCGTTTCTTTTTGCGACATAATTCTTACAATTATTCATCCCGTCATTAATAAAGTCCCAAAATGCATTAGTTTGAAAATTAAGCGAAACATTTTAGTGAGCTATAGTTTAGTGCTTAGGCATATGTCTTTTATCTTTAACTTTGTCGGAAATAATTTTTTGAACTAGGTACTGAAAACATTTTGGATCCTTCATGCATTGTCTGATGTTAAAATAGGATTTAACGTAACTTGGTAGAACTCCATTTTCTTTGGAATGTTTGTTGAAATTAAAAGCCACACTCGTGTTTAACACGGCCTTGAGGCGTGGGCCGGTAGAAATCCTACAAAGACACAAGGAAATTGTTAAAGTACAGTGTTTAAACATTGCTGTTTCTCAGCAACCTTACAGACGTTTCAGGATAGGAATCACACAGCCAACCCGTTGCAAATAACTGTTCGGTAGCAAATACGCTTCTCGGGTTTGCCGCCTCATCGTATTGTGTAAATCGCACAACATTTCTTCGATGCAGCTGCTCGACATCATCATCTGGTGGTGGTAGATGCTGCTATCACTGCTGCAAGGCGCGACTGATGATGATCGCGCGCCGGCGTCGGAAATTTATCATGATGGGACCAGGAATACGCGTGCGCGGAAAGACGCTTCTAGTTGGAGGAAAGCGGCGCTCCTGGTGGCCCCCTGCCGGGAGCCGCAGAAAGGCCATTCGAGCGTGCGCTATAGGCAATGACTGTGCTGCCGGGCGCTCCTGCGGTTAAAGTATGAACTAAATCTCAACAGGGATGCAGGTTTTCAACTGAGCGCCGCCTGGAAACCAGCACTGCCTGCCATTAAATCAAAAACAAGGAAAACAAGAACTTCCGTTTCCTCAAGTGACGCAACGAGTAGATGATAAGATTGTCCGTCGTGCGGATATGTATGGCCTCCTTAATAACACAGTCCCAGAAAGATGACGCTGGGGATAATATTTCCGTCTGTTCGTAAAGCATACGATGTCCCGTGTCTAGGCAATGCTCCGCTACCGCTGATTCATCAGGTTGCCCTAGGCGTGTATGACGACGATGATCGACGCAACGTTCTTGCACGGTTCGGCATGTCTGTCCAATAAAAGATTTTCCACATTGGCATGAGATTTTATACACGCCAAGTTTGCTGAAGCCAAGGTAGTCTCTGACCGAGAACAATAAATTCCTCAGTTTTGCTGGTGGCCGAAAAACGCACTTGACGTCGTGCTTTTTGAGGATTCTTTCTATTCTCGAAGACATGCCGCCAAAATAGGGCAAGAACGCTATTGCAGTGGGTGCCTCCGTGTCTTGATTTACATCCCTGCTTTGAGTTTGCTTGGAACGGAATGCATGGCGTATCTGCCTATCGGAATAGCCATTCTGTTGGAATACCGTTCTCAGGTGTTTTAGCTCACCAGGTAGACTGGTGCATAGACCACTTGTAGCCTCAGATGCCGACAAAGAACGCAGGACACTACCGCGATGAGCAAGATGATGGCAACTTCTGGCCTGCAAATATAGCTCTGTATGAGTTGATTTGCGATAGACGCTATGTCCCAGTGTACCATCAGCTCTTCTTCTGACTAAGACGTCCAGGAATGGTAAGATGCGATCCTTTTCCACTCCCGTAGTGAACTGTGTAATGAGGATGGAGCGAGTTCAGATGTTGGAGAAACACAGGTAATGTCTCTACTCCGTGGGGCCACACCACAAAGGTATCGCCTACATACCGCCAAAAATAAGGTTTGAGACTTGCTGACTGCAGTGCTTTTTCCTCAAAGCCTTCCACAAAATAGTTGGCCACCATGGGAGACAGAGGACTTCCCATGGCGACACCGCCCACTTGTTCAAAATACTGGTCATTAAATAAGAAATAAAATGAGGTAAGCACATGTTTAAATAATGCCACGATGTCTCTCTCAAACTGGCTGCTGATAAGCTCTAACGAGTCCTGCAGCGGTACTTTCGTAAACAAGGATACAACGTCAAAACTGACTAAAATATCCGACGCTTGTAACTTAAGTGTCTTCAGGCGTCCTACGAAGTCCTCTGAATTCCGGATATGGTGATCACACTTGCCTGTGAGAGGTCCCAACAGTGTAGTAAGATACTTGGCCAGAAAATAAGTAGGCGCTTCTAACAACCCTACCACAACAAAGGTCAGAATTTAATAACGATTGTGGTGTTGTTCACGCTGCTAAATACTGCATTTTCGGGCAACAACAGTCATATTATGTGGTAGGTGTCATTAGAGCACAGTTAATAAAGTCTTTTCATGTAATAATCAAAAAACTAGGCACTCGTCGTTTTGTGTTTCCCACGCTGGTCTCGTAAAATCATGGCTCAATCGTTGAAAATCTAGGTGGTTAGGATTCCAAGCTCGGATGCAAAGAGGCCTAGGTTTTATTCTGCTACATTCAAAAGTTTTGTAGATGCGCTTCACAAATTCTTCCTGAAGATTACACTTTTGCAGGACAATGGTGATGTAAAAAAAAGCAATCAGCACTCCGAATTTAAGTTACACTTCCTTTCAATTGCAATATCACGTAAATACAAAACATCAATTCACAATACAAAACATACTTGAAAACATCTTCCTCACAGTCACTGTTAAAGTTCACATTTTATAAGTTGACTACAATACGCGTCTTTCCTACATTACCTCCAAGACGTCCGACTCTCTAACAACTCAACAACTAACTCTTTAACAACTAACTAATAATCGCTTACGCGCCCAAAGATCAGAGTTAAAAGTACGTCAAAGATCATGGTGACAAAAGAAAGAATACACATAAGAATATCATTGCAATTTAACATATCGATGTATCACAAATGAAATCAAATCTGAATGTTGTCTCAGAAATATGTCAACTACTTTACAGAAATACAGTAGAAAATTGTTGGTATCGAGAGGTTCAGGTGAGGTACCATAATGGTTACGTAATTCAAGTACCATTACACGCTCCAATATTGCTCACTATTTGGTGAAGAGGTGTCCCATCCTTGTGAATCTTGGGTAGGCCGTACAGTCTTGGGGGCAACTGCAGCTTGTTGGCGTAGGCCTTTGGTCACTTTAGAAGGAATAGAATTCTTCTTGAGAAGATCTAATGATTTCCTCTGTATTTTGCCAGTCGGATCCTCTCTTAGCTTGCGATAGGCAGGATCGTCGAGCAGCGCCTCCATCTTGCTGTTGTATTCAACTCGTGAGAGGAGGACAGTGGCGTTCCCCTTGTCGGCAGGTAAAATGACGAGTTCTTTGTCCGCTCTCAAGTCTCGCAGGGCCTTCCTTTCTGCTGACCTGATGTTGTACTTGCTCGGTGGGGCTCGTGTTAAAATTCGGCAGGTGTCTCTCCTGATCTCTTCTGCAACGCCACTGGGAAGCTTCAAAATTGCCTGTTCTATGCCAGCTGTGACATCTCGGATTGGAGCTGTCCGTGGTGTCGGTGCATAGTTCAAACCTTGCTCTAGCACAGCAACAGCTGCGTCGTCCAGCATTCTACCCGTGAAATTAAACACGATGCGTTGACGTGGTGCATTCCCTTCTTGCTGTTGGACCTCGAGACGAGAATACTTGGACATTTGGCGGAACTTGGCTTGTTGTTTTGACCAGTCTGCTAGCGCCCAGGTAGCGCTATCTACCCAATCCCATGATAACGCTGCGAGTTTCGAAGAGATCTTCAGATGCAGCGATAGCAATTTTGTGGACACCATGTGCAGTTCCCGTCTTGTATAACGTACCCCCTCTCTCTCACTAGGGCTGCACTCGCCCGTCGTTTAATTCTAACAGCGGACGCAGTGTCAATATGATGTTTAAATTTAGCGAACGTTGGGACAGCATAGTGCACAGCAGTGTACCTCTCTTATTACGTAAATTGTCAAACTCACGTACGTCGTTGTCACATCTGGTACCTCTACGGGGAGAAGATGGCCTTTTTCATGCTTTCCCGACGGATCTGTTGCAAATACGCTTCTCGGGTTTGCCGCCGGATCGTATTGTGTAAATCACACAATATTTCTTCGATGCAGTTCCGGACTGAAGCTAAAGCTAGTGTATGATAGTATATTACATACGACATCCATCAATTTGTCGGCAACAAACATCTCATAACAACTTCTGGAGGTCGTACGGCAATGTCTGAATAATGCGTATTTTACTAACGATGAAACAGTTCCTTGTTTCTTCCCTGTAACCATAATTAAAATGCGAAGTTTCTGTGGTAACGAAAACATACATTTTCCTTACACGAGGCACACCTGATACGTAAATGCATTTCAGGCACTTTAGTCACTACTAGTTCCATTTAGACAGAAACGGAATGGCGTAAAAATGGTCGTGGACGTCGTTTTTCGAATTTTGCTGCGTACGAGGTATACTTCATCGAACGTGTAACACGTGGCAATGGAAACTGTCATTTCAGGTTTACTAGCGGAAAGGTTAAAACTTCAGTCATCTTTTTATTGCCAAACAGCTATCGGAATTAATGTAGTCGAACAATTTTTTAAAAATAGCTACACACCATTCAAAATTTTCTATCGAGCGGCTAAATAACGCCTATGTTTTCGGGTAGAATTCGGGTTACAGTAACTGACTCTCAGGCGTCGTCCTAACGACAAACCTCGTATGTACAGGCCAAGAGTCAAACAGAAGTAATGGATTTTTCTCTACAGTAGGTAATAAGAACCCCCTATATAACATTGAAAAATTATTTTCTCCCATTTCTTGATTTTGCTACTTAGATTTTGCTACTCAGATTAAAAGACTTGTACACGTAAATTATTTTATTTTTACTTTTGCCCTAATTCGCCTTGGTGTTCATAACGACATAGATAAACATGTGGGAACAGTAACTCACTGATACTTACCACTGGCATTGTTGTATACGAGTGTGGCATAGCATTCCTCGACTGCACAAGAGACCGTCTTTGTTTCGCTCGAATTGATGACGTGTGGTTTGCGCGAAGCATGAGTGTCTCTGTACGCACCTTCTACGGATTAACGGGAAGCCGTGTCCTCATGGCAGCAACGAATTGCTCTGTATCATGCCTAATAAAGACATCTTCTCTACGTTTTTACTTGAGGGTAAACTTTGTAATTTTGTGACCTCCATTTACGTATAACTTTCTGGAGCTGTTTAACGTTACTTATTTTGATGTTTTTTCGACCTCGTTAATCTCATGTGCAATTTAGGACGCCCAGTATCGTAGATCTCCTTCGGTAACGGTGCGTTACTCTCACGAGCAGTTTTATATCTTTCGGATGGTTTTTCTTTCACACTTTTGAGGTGGAATTTCGTTGGTCGCGTAAATCTTTCTTCCATTAATGTGAGTCACGTTCAGATTTTACGAAACAAAACTGGCTTTGCACACGGGATAAGATTAAGCGTGTCTCCCTCCGTTATTTAACGAAAAAATTTACAGCCTTTTTTTTTCTCTGTGGAAGCTATTGTTACTATAGACTATTGATCATCAAAATGCGGTCCGCAGGCCGCCTGCGGCACGAATCAAGAAATAGTGCGGTCTTCTATTGCCAGACTTATTTTATACTGTATAATAAAACGCATCTAGCAACTAACAGCCGAATCCAACAGACGTCAACTCAGTGACCAAACATCTCTAGAAGTATTATTATTATTATTATTATTATTATTTTTTAAAGATGTGCTTAATCTTAATAAATCATCAAGATTACGGCTAATGCTGACCTTCCTTCTAATGCTAATCAACAGCAAAATCGATTTTCGATAGCATAATGATCATTTTCAGTGCTGTAAGTTAAACATTACACATAGCGATCTTAGTTGCATTTGTAGTCTTTTGTTTCTTCTTCTGAGTATAGACCAACGTTTGGTAAGAACAAACGTTTAGCGTACAAATTAAAGCTCGTAGGCACTGGTGTCCAGTTGTTAGCAGTAACAGAAGCTATGAAACGATCACAATGACTGACGCCGCTGTTTACATTCACCTATACAGCAGACCTCAGTGTGACAGGGGCATGGAACGCAATCTATGTGACTTGGGGTAATCTCTTACCAAATAAAGTAATGTTAAGTCTTCACATTTGGTATTGTGTGTCACGTGCACTTGTCCATTTCCCCTTTCCTTTTTGCTATGAGTTTTTAATGTACTATTTTGAATTTGAAATACTCAGTTATTGATTTACATCTTGTCGACATACACTGCCGTGTTATCTTCAAAACAACTTAAAAGGCATGCATGAATAAAAATCAACATGTAAATTATATTTGATGCCATGTTATTTGCATATCTTGTTTTTGACTACTCCTATAATCTGACACCTTATAACAGAATTTGTTATAGCATAGTAATCGCCATCTGGCGTGGGAAGTCAGAGGTGCAAAGTTCTTAATTTACGTAAAATATTACGTTGAAACAAAGAAGTCAAATACATAAACCGTGGTGATAGCACGATATATGCCACGGTTTAACAGGTCAAAATGTCATCAAACACAATATTCCTTACAAAAAAAATTTTTAGGGTGCAGACTAACAATTTTTTTACCGTATTTAACGTCATGATGATACACACATAATGCGTCAACGTGTCCAAACGGGACGAATGAGATAACTGTTTCTGAGGCTTAATTACAAAAATCATCGTAATTATGAAAAGCAGAACGATATAAGAGCACATTGTGGATGCAGAGAACGTTTAGCGCACTCATCAGTAAGAACTAGTGTTCCAACTTGCAAGGAATTAGTGTTTTGTGACTCCAGCCAACATGTCTACGAAATACGCTAGCCTTGTAGAAACCTCCAATTTCACACCTATTATATATAGAAAAATTTCCTCATATGATACAAATAGAACTTTGGTATAAGGAAACGGTGTTCTCACCAAAGTATAAAAGCTTTGTCCCAAAATACATCGCACTCTGGTTCTGACCCAGTGATTGGTTATACACTCTTGCAAAATC
Organism: Schistocerca serialis cubense; assembly: GCF_023864345.2. Taxonomy (NCBI): domain Eukaryota; kingdom Metazoa; phylum Arthropoda; class Insecta; order Orthoptera; family Acrididae; genus Schistocerca; species Schistocerca serialis. Next base: position 125,228,793 of record NC_064639.1, read on the forward strand.
CTACATATATTTAGAGTTAATACAACAGAAATGAAAACTGTTAGGCAAACTGTTCAGTACTCATATGAAGGAGATAATTTTATTACATCTCTTCTGGCAGCAGTGGGACCCCTTAGAATATAAAAGCTGATTTTGAAAATACTCATATATGCAAAGTAGGCCATAAAAATTATCTAAAACGCAAGGTGTGGATAAGTTGTAATATACATCGTACATCCAGAAAAAGGTCGTAACTTAGGAAAGGTAACAGTATAAATTATTCCCAAAATATACATCGTACTGTAGACAAATTAGAACCAGATTATACACATGTTTCCGAAATTACTTAGTAAAGCAATTAAAAATGTGGTGACAAACTAACAACATGAAATAATCACATAAATGTGATGAGGATTTAAATTTCTTCTCTATTGGGAAAACACACAAATTTTCATAACCAGACGCTTAATGGGTAGTGTGCATGGATTTTCCTTCTAATTTTATTTATCATGTGGTCGTTGTGCACACACCACTCTATGGAGTTGCCAATCAATTAACCTTAATTGATGTTAGCGACTTTGGGAGTGAGCTAAGTAAAATTGGCTGCTTACCTCAGGGGCAGAGATACAGGTAGTGTGGTCACTGCGCGGATAGAGGATGTGGGAGAGAAACAAGAAAACATTCCCCCTCCCATTGCTGACAACGTGTGGGCGCGTGCGTCTCGTACAGATCAGCTGCCGTGGTACAATTTTCAGACAGAAGTAACATGAATTCGCGGACACTCACTCACAGGGTGGCTCACTAATGAGACGACAGGACCTTTTTCTCTGGCAAATGCTTTTCTATTCCAGTCTATGATCACAAATGAATTCTTTAGACGATGACCGGTTTCAGTCTGTAATGACCATCCTCTGATCTAAAATATATAAATATATACATCTACTGAGCAGTGTGTCTTTTAACATAAAACAGCAATATGTATCACAATATAGTCATACACCAGGAAAATGTACAGATAAAATATGGTATAACGTCCTTTTTTTACACCATGTCCTAAAGTGATACGGCCATAATGGCATCGCCAAAACATATAATCAGCATAGCATCGTCACATATATTTAAAATACGGTGTAGAATAGGCCACTTCGTCCACATAGTGATTAGGGAGGGTGCAGGCAAACAGGTTTCTGGATGCTACTGCAGCTCAGTAGCTAGTTAGCAATAGATGTCGCTACTGTGGACTTGCTTATGTGTAGTCATCATTTACGCAAAAACAATCTGATAAAAGCACATTAGATAAAATGCATGTAGCAGACGTATTAAAATTGATGACTATCATAGAAACCAATTGTGATACATTAAAAGATGAATGCAGTTACCTATGTAAAATTATTAAAAGAAAATATATGAAGAGTGTAGGTCCGACCCTTTTTTCATGATGAATTTGCTGTCAACAATTAATATAGCGTAATACATTGCCTGCGGCAACCTATAAATTGCTTATGAAAGATAAAATGTCTATATGACAGCTGAAAGAGAGACAGATCAATGATCAGCGCCCTCTGTTGGGTCGGCCGCTAGGATCTTATGTAGGCGCGCACCGATCGTAAGAACTTAACCAAAAGAGGGCTTTACATACGTCGTGACATGTCTCCCACAGAAAAAGTTTAAACAACATATAAACATTCAATAAATAAAATTATATAGTTTGATTATCTCCTACCTACTTATGGAATGTGTAGCCAGTTACAGGATTAGAGCTTCTACTGTGCGGAAGTAAGCGAAATGAGTTACGTTGAGAACAGAAGGCATCAAGTAAGGCTAGGTATAGATACACGAGGCATTATTTGGTTATCGCAGTACGTTATCAAATAATGCAAAGTAGGCTTTGAGTACAAAATCGCTTTGTCCATTGAGTACTCTAGTGGGCTCCTGCCTTTTGGCTTTGCAAATTTCTGACTTCTCCAACAAGTCAAGAGCGCGACCCTTCTTTGCCCTGTGTGAAATACGCATACAACTCTCGATATTGTCTACAGTGTGGCCGTTTCTGCTAAATGCATCCCTAATACAGTTATGTGCTTGCAAATGCTCCCTGAATCTAATTTTAAAAGAGCGGCCAGTTTGTAAACCCCAGAACCGTCAAATTTATCAGAATCATTTGTGGTAGTTGTGACAAATTTGACATCTGTCAAAATCCTTACTCAAGCTGTGAATAAATCTAAGGTTAGATGTGGTTTTCAAGTTAACAACACTCTGAAACTCCGTTTAAAACAAACGCTTTTCTATTTGTTGCGACATTTTTCCGTAAAATTTCATTGGAATAGTTTTCAGGTTTCCATTATTCTTTCTTTTTTCTAGATGATTGTGGGTCGGCCTATTATTTACTTTGTTTTTTTATCCTATTGTATGGGCGCATAACATCTTCAGCTGAAAAACCGTTGGCTACTGCAATTTGTTTTTGTATACTAAGTTCTTAGAGTATTTCACTGTCGGCCAATGGTAATCTAAAAAGTCGGTGGATCATAGAGGTGAAAAAAGCACTTTTATATCGAGGCGGATGGCATGAACTGGCTACAGTAATAGTATATGTACATGTAGGCTTTCTGAAAATCGAATATTTATGTCTGTTATCGACCTTCATAATGGTAAGGTCTAAATAGTTAATTGAGCCCGCGTCTTCTATTTCTGTAGTAAACGCTATTTTTTGGTGTATGCTGCCTATGGCCTGAGTAAATGCGGTTATCTCATTCTCGTCCCCCTCTAACAGTAACAAGATGTCATCAACACAGCGTTTATAATATATGGTCTTGTCTTTCAGTCGTGGAAACTTAGAATGTAAGTTCTTTGCTAAGTCGTTCATAAAAGTGTCTGCTAACGTACTAGCCAAACTGTTACCCATTCCAAGGCAATCTTTTGGTTGGTATAAGTTAACGCAAATTCTAAAACATATTTTGTCATTGAATGTAAAATTAAGTTCCATTAATTCTGTGTATTGTGGAGTACTAATGTTGTGATGAGTTAGCAGATTACGTTTAATAATCTGAATAGTTTCCTTTGTGGGGACACTACTGTAGAGGTTTTGTTTACATCTAGGGAAGCTAGTGTCGCATTATTTGGAATATGTATATCCTTAGTCGCATTAGCAAGGTCAGAACTGTTTTTCGCCCCGAAATTGGTAGAGAAAGTGTACACCGCTTTAAGTTTGTTGTTAAGAAACTTATTTAGTTTACAACATGGCGATGACAAATTGTTAGCAATTGGACGGACTGGGTTTCCTTTCTTATATATCTTAATCTGCGATCTCAGTTGGGCGAACTTAGGATTCATCATTTTTAGTGATTTATTTTCGTAATCGTTAAGCAGAAATTGGGAGCTGTCTATCTTTTTCCGTAAATCTATTTGGAACTTCTGTGTTCGGTCTTTGAAAATGAGATAATCGAAGTTCACAGAGAAGAATTCCTCCCTTTTTTAATATAGTCATCTTCATATATAAGGACCGCTGTATTGCCCTTATCTGAGCGAATGACCATTGCCTTCTCTTTTATTAACTTTGTATAAACATTTTTTAAGATGCGACTCTCATGATTGTCGGCATTAGAAGATTTACACTGACTAGATAAGGCTTTATTAACTTTAACGACTGTGTCCGCAACTTCTAGTTTCGTCATCTTAGCTGCTTCACACGCCATTTTAGTTTCGACTATGACTCTGTAATGGTTCGATTATTAGGATTAGGAGTGATATTGTGTTGTAAACCTTTATTCAGCAGAATATGTTAATCCTCATTCAATTCGATATTTGTCAAGTTAGCTACTCTATCATAAAAGCGATGTTGTCCCGCACCATCCTTACTTTTTACAAAATTAGTCTTGTGACGCTGTAGCAATACGTCTAACTTTTTGTTATGCCTCGTTTCTATTCTTCCAACATTAATTCTTACTCTGTTGGTTTCAGTTTATTTGGCAAGAAATTTCTGAGTGCTAGACAGTTCGTTACTTAATTGCAAATGTAAATCGAAAGCTTCTTTACTTAGCAAGTCTTTATACGATTTACGTAATTGGGCCCTAATCTAATTCTCACTTTTGGCTTTGATTACCAAGGCGAGGGCTGACCGTTGTTTAATGTTCACTTTCGCATAATTCGGTGTGACACCTGCTGCAAGACACTGCTTATTGAATCTAATATTCATTACCTCGGTACTAATTTTCTGCTTCACTTTACAGAGCCTTTTGACTCTGTCGTACGCCAGACATGGCACTAGTTTCACCACCTGCGACATAATGGCGTGCACAAAGAGTGATCCAATACTGTAAAATGCTTTAATATTCCAGTCTATGATCACAAATGAATTCTTTAGACGATCACCGGTTTCAGTCTGTAATGACCATCCTCAGATCTAAAATATATAAATATAGACCTCTAGTGATCAGTATGTCTTTTAACATAAAACAGCAATATGTATCACAATATACTGTCATACACCAGGGAAATGGTATAGAAAAGGTACGTTATACCATATTTTATATGTACATGTCCTAAAGTGATACGGCCATAATGGCATCGTCAAAACATATAATAAATATATAAATAATTCTCTGACATTTCGAAGATACGTGCAGTTTAGTTTTTGCGATGTGTAGCTGGAATCAGCCCCAAGAAATTCTGCTCATAAAGTCTTTCATGGGACGCCAGTCTTTGATGTTCTCCTCCGTCACATGAGTTTCTTTCCCGTTACAAAAAAAAAAATGGTTTTTAAAATGGAACTTTACATGGCCTGCCCATTCGACAGAGCGGTCCGTAATTAGTCTAATAGGATAGTCATTTCATTTACATATATTTACAGTGGCTGAAAGAATAACGAGCACTCCAGCGGTGACAGCTGCCTGCATGCAGCAGCGCTGCTCTCTCGCTGCTGGATTACTGTCCCTGTCAGTACATACCGATAAAAAGTGTGGTGTCTCTGCCAGACACCACCCTTGCTGGGTGGTAGCCTTTAAATCGGCTGCGGTCAGGTAGCATACGTCGGACCCGCGTGTCGCCACTGTCAGTGATTGCAGACCGAGCGCTACCACACGGCAGGTCCAGAGATACGCACTAGCACTCGCCCCAGTTGTACAGCAGACTTTGCTGGCGGAGCTACACTGACAAATTACGCTCTCATTTGCTGAGACGATAGTTGGAATAGCCTTCAGCTACGACCTAGCAAGGCGCCATAGCATTTGATATTTATCGTGTGAAGCATGTACAAACAAGAGCGATGTTCTCCAATTATGGATTAAAGTTAAGTATTCCAACAGCTACGTACTTTATTTGTTAGACTCAAATCCTTTAACTGGTTCAGACCTCACGCCAGTCTGCGTGAGCTAAAAGCGTGCATTTCGGCCTCCTCTAGCAAAACGGTGTTGGCTCTTCTGCCAACACTTCAAAAAGGGTATCGTACTAGGGTAAATTGGGACAGCTCTGTCTAACGAGTACTTAAAATTTCGATTTAAAAATAATTTCACTTCTAAGGGGAATGAAACCCAAGCAATTTGCCGACGCTGCGCGTCGCATGAGACTTGATAAGCAGTATTTGCTTGCGTTGATTCCAGTTACACATAGCAACAACGAAATTGTAAAGGTCTTCCGAAACATCAGACAAAACGCACCTGGCGGCCCATGGGAAACTCACCCGGTAGAGGGAGTAATTTTCGGAATGAAATTAAATTGAGGCTGTTGTAATAATGCAATGATTGTAAGGGAAATACCAATCGCAATATTTAGTACACATTTGTGAACGTGTCTCGTTACGCATATAAATGGAAGTACAATTATTGTTATTAATTAATTACAGACGACATAAGCAACACATCATCACGCAATTACATTGCCACAGCTTTGGTTCGCAGTGGGAGACAGCCATTTCCAACACAGAATACTTGACACTTTATCTTCCATCAGGGCATTACTGATAATCTTGCCATTCAGCCTTCTAAACTACATCTACTCACGTAGGGCGGGCAACCACAGTAACTTCGACATTTTTTTCAAAGAAATATACGCACTGGCTGTATGAATCATTTTTATTAAATCTGCGACCGGTTTGGCACCACTTACCGGTGCATCCTGAGGCAGTATACGCTATTTCTAACATAGTAACGTTGAGCATTGCCCTGTAGCCACTACTCAACATTATCATCATGGAATGATGGCGAGTTTTAACTGCAGCATGCTTATCATTCGCTTATCGTAACCAGTTTATTAGGGCTCGAATGATAGTAGTTTACCAGTCAGTAGTAAGTTCGGTACGAATTTGGCCAGAGATGCGGCCCTACAATGCCACTGTCGTCCAGCTTTGTTGTGCTGACTAAAGTCGCGAAGAGAACACTACTTCTCATGCCCAAAGAAAACGTCTACAGTCGTTACCGGGTGACGAGCAAAAATCATCTTTCTATCCACAATTCACGGAATCGGCGGTTACTTATTGTTCATTCTGATGTTCCACCAATTCTAACGAAACGGAAATGATGAATGCATGTCCAAGGAATTAACAAATAAATAACACACACCTAAGTCTTCAGGAGAAATAGGTGACTTCAATTTCATGCCACATTTTTCATATAGAACCTCCGCAACGCTGAAAACATGAATTGTATTCCAGGTTGCTGCGAAACTCTAGAACCTGCGACCGATCGACGTGGCACAGTGGTTAGCACACTGGACTCGCTTACGGGAGGATGGCAGTTCAAACAGGCGTCCGGCCATCCCGACTCAAGTTTTGGTTGATCTTCCTAAATCGCTTAATGCAAATGCCGGAATGGTTCCTTCGAAAGGGCACGGCCGATTGCTTTCTCCGTCCTTCCCTAATCCGAGCTTAGGCTCCATCTGTAATGACCTCGTTGTCGACGGGACGTTAAACACTAATCCGCTCCCCATCTAAAACCCGCACAAACAAAGATGTTACTGGCAATCACGTAGAAAGAAAATTCAGTTTCACCTTTATTGTCAACGCTTAGCGATATCGAAAAGGCAACTACCAATAATTGGGTGTATGAAAAGAGTTGCAAATTTGAACAAAAGAGTAACTGTGAACAGTCGTCATTGAAGGTATCAAACGAAACTGAAATTTGCTTGACAAATTATGCTCGCTTTGTGCCGTGTTACCTGTATACTACTGGCCATTAAAATTGCTACACCACGAAGATGACGTGCTACGCGAAATTTAACCGACAGGAAGAAGATGCTGTGATATGCAAATGATTGGCTTTTTCAGAGCATTCACACAAGGTTGGCGCCGGTGCCGACACCTACAACCTGCTGACATGAGGAAAGTTTCCATCCGATTTCTCATACACCAACAGCAGTCGAGCGGTGTTGCCTGATGAAACGTTGTTGTGCTGCCTCGTGTAAGGAGGAGAAATGCGTACCATCACGTTTGCGACTTTGATAAAGGTCGGATTGTAGCCTATCGCGATAGCGGTTTATCGTATCGCGACATTACTGCTGGCGTTGGTCGAGATCCAATGACTGTTAGCAGAATATGGCATCGGTGGGTTCAGAACGGTAATACGGAATGCCGTGCTGGATCCCAACGGCCTCGTATCACTAGTAGTCGAGATGACAGCGATCGAGACGTGGCTGCACGATCCGTTACAGCCATGCGGATAAGATGCTGAGTCAACAGATGGGGACGTTTGCAAGACAACAACCACCTGCACGAACAGTTCGACGACGTTTGCAGCAGCATGTCAGCTCTGAGGCCATGGCTGCGGTTATCCTTGACGCTCCATCACAGACAGGAGCGCTTGCGATGGTGTACTCAACGACGAACCTGGGTACACGAATGTCAGAACGTCATTTTTTCGGACGAATCCAGGTTCAGTTTACAGCATCATGATGGTCGCATCCGTGTTTGGCGACACCGCGGTGAACGCACATTGGAAGCGTGTGTATTCGTCTTCGCCGTACTGGCGTATCAACCGGCGTGATGGTATAGGGTGCCATTGGTTACACGTCTCGGTCACCTCTTGTTCGCATTGACGGCACTTTGAAGGATAGAGCCACGGGTCGTAACACATCTGAAATGTAACGTCCACTATTCATTCGATCCCTGCGAAACCCTACATTTCAGGAGGATAATGCACGACCGCATGTTGCAGGAGCTGTACAGGCCTTTCTGGATAAAGAAAACCTTTGTGCTGGCCAGGGCAGCATTCTTTCTCCAGATCTCTCACCAATTGAAAACGTATTGTCAATGGTGGCGGAGCAACTGGCTCTTCTCAATATGCCAGTCACAACTCGTGATGAACTGTGGTATCGTGTTGAAGCTGCATGAGCAACTGTACCTGTCAAAGCCATCCAAGCTCTGTTTGACTCAATGCCCAGGCGTATCAACGCCGTTATTACGGCCAGAGGCGGTGGTTCTGGGTACTCATTTCTCAGGATCTATGCACCCAAATTGCGTGAAAATGTAATCACCTGTCAGTTCTAGTATAATATATTTGTCCAACGAATACCCGTTTATCATCTGCATTTCTTCTTAGTGTAACAATTTTAATGGCCAGTAGTGTATCTTCCCGTAGTAATTCTATAAAGTCCTTACTAATGGAATAGCAGGAAATAATACTCGTCAACGTTGGTCGTTCAACGTTATTAGCAGTTTAGGGTTTTATATACGTAGTGCCAACGGTTTATGTCGACGTAATTACAAAAGAGAGAGATTTACCACACTCCTGGATAAATTCCTGTTGTAGAATTGTTGTTCATCCCACAGTAAGGAGGATTTCTCTAAGGAATCACATCAAATGAATTGGCAGTTGCGAATAAGGACTACCATCAACGGTAGAATGGGGTGACAATAATTTGTCCCGGACCGGGAATAGAAGCGGGTTTTCCCATTTATACCTAGCGTTCGCCTTGCCGTTTGGTTATCCGTGCACGACTCAAGGACAGACCCAAAATTTCCATATGTTGTCATCCATGCGTCTATGACCTGTCCTCGTACATCCATTATTTATATTCTCGTACAGGTCAGACGTTGTACTTGAAAGTCGCTTGGCCGGTATCGGCAGATAAATATGGAAATGTCCAAAGGAACTTCGCATCGTAATCAGAGTAACACAGGCACTGCAGTATCGTATTCCTAAAGAGTATCGGGCTCTTCACATGACAGGACATTATGCTGTTGACTGAAAAAATGCTGCTATTTATAGGGCAAACATTGTTTTTCAAGCGTGTTGCCAACGTAATGTACCACTAATGTAAATCTATAGTTATTACGCAAGTACTACCATTACTCTTTAGTCATATTCCGCCTCTGTAGCATGGCGGTAGCGTTACCGCGTACCAGGCAGGGGTCCCGGTTCGATTCCCGGCGGGGGACTGGGTGTTGAGAGTCAATGATGATGAAAATGATGATGAAAATTATGATGGACACAAAAGTCGCCGATGTGGCGTCACCTAAAAAGGGCTTGCAATAGGGCGGCTGAACTCCCCGATTGAGGGCCTCATTGCCATGGCCTACGTTCATTTCATTTCAACTGGTCATAAGTATTTCTCTGCATAACCTGGGCACTGCGGCCGTACTTGGATTAGTAATCTAGTCAGTAATGGCTGCCAACAATAGAAATCCCCGTCTGAAACAAGCTCCACGAATACTCAGAGAGAGGATGTTAGGTTTGTTAAAGTGATTTTATTTATGTGAAACGTAAGTTATATTTTAAGGTTAAAAAAAGACACAACTTCCAGCAGACGTTCTGTCAACACTGTACGATGTGAGCATCCAGATATTGCACTCCGCGCGGCGCTAAGACAAAAAAAAGCACAGTGATCACAAAGACGGCAATAGTATCTACATTAGAAAGTAAACAATTCTCTTCAAGCATTACTTGGTTTGGTCGCATCATTGCAAATGAATTCACACGTCGTATCAAACACTTATGCAATGACGTAAGAAACAGACGCACGGGACGTAGCAATTTCAACACACTTCACTTTACATTGCCATGTTCCGCACGCGCTGTGTGTTAACAGCAACGGCAGGGCTAGACAGTCCCTTAACCACCTGGCAAATGTCAACATGCATCTGAACATGTTGCAGTGTGTTTTAGCAGCTACAATTTCGGCATTGTGTTCCTATCGGTTCATTGTTCCTGTATAAAGCACTACTGGGCAGGTATCGAGATGTTGGATTGAACAGCTGCGTTGTCAACACATTCTCTTTCAACCAAGGGAAACAAAACTTTCCTCAAAAACAGGCAAGCCTTGTGCGTTCCTCATACATAGCCAAGAATGAACATATAAACACACAAATATCGCGTAGCTACAGCTTCTACATTCACGTTTACATTCATCACACACTTGGGATCACGAGTTACAGATACTGTGAAAGTGAAATCGCTTATACTATTGCATTCTGCTATCGAGCATCCCAAATTCCGCTGCATAATTCACCTTGGTGTTTTACCCTGACACTTCCAGTGTTTAAATACACTGTTGGACTACGAATGATGGCAGGTGATTAATGTGGGAACTCTAATTTATTTCGTACCCCATGGGGAAGCTTTCATCACAAGCACGCTGCTTTCATATGGAACCTAAATGTTTAAATAAAGAGTACTGATCAAATTGTTTGCCACACACCCTACTCGCTAAGTGTAATGGAGCTCCCGATTTAGTACAGCTTTTCCAATAGGAAACTACTTAATAGAAGAGACTTACAAACTGTCCACAACTTCCACCCCCCACCCCTATTTCTCCCAACTCCCTTCCTGCGACACCAGGATGTACAGATGTACAAAGACGTGAAGAGTTCTTCTGGTACACATGAACTACCAGAATCAACTGCAACTATAGTCACAGACAAGCTGGAATAAAAGACAACAAATATAATTCAACTATTCCATGTTAAAACCACCGACCACTTACCTGGGCGTACCAATACTACAGGACATTGCAAATATGTCACCCAGTAAGGGATCCTAATATACAGAATACTCAGCTATCGAGCAGTCAGTGCGCTGGCCGGGGTCCCCACAAACTCTGTCATTGCTTTATACCGCTGGAAGTTTCCTGCCACGCATTTCCTCTTCAGAATAATCCATCTCCGAGCATTATATGCACCAATGTGTATGCTACTGCATTATTTTTTATCGAGAATATATTGGTATCGAGCAGTGAGCGTGTGCTGGTGTCTCTGTGCCTGTGTACCCACAAGCTCTGTCATTGCTTTTTAGCGCAACAAAGCTCCTGTGACGGATTCTTCTGAAGAGGAAATGCATCTCCGAACATTATCCGGTTCAGTGTATACGATACGGTTTTGATTTTTTATATAGGAAATGTTTTTATCGTGTTTCGGTGCACTAATTTTCTCATCATATGCTGAATGAAATTCACTCGTTTTTTATAAATTGAATATTGGGCCATTTATTAGCAGCCATCTGCATTTCGTCCTAAGCGTCTCAAGACCTTGAGGCAATGTCGGGCGACCTGTAATTACTGGAAGTATTTTTGTAGTACCCATTTGTTACACAATTTGATATTATGTCCGGTCGCTGTGGCCGTGCGTTTCTAGGCGCTTCAGTTTGGAGCCGCGTGACCGCTACGGTCGTAGGTTCGAATCCTGCCTCGGGCATGGATGTGCGTGATGTCCTTAGGTTAGTTATGTTTAAGTAGTTCTAAGTTCTAGGGGACTGATAACCTCAGTTGTTGTGTCCCATAGTGCTCAGAGTTTTTTGAACCATTTGATGTTATGGTTAATACATTTCGAAAAGCAAGGATTTTTATTGACTTCCATGTTTGTCCGCAAGAAATGCAGAACAGTGTCAACCTTGGGAAATGGCCAATGTTGCTTTCAGCTTCTGTTAGAACAATTCAGTCGCCATGCACTCGGGGTCAATTATTTCTCGACATATCTGGTACCGAGCGAGGTGGCGCAGTGGCTAGCACACTGGACTCGCATTCGGGAGGACGACGGTTCAATCCCGCGTCCGGCCATCCTGATTTAGGTTTTCCGTGATTTCCCTAAATCGCTCCAGGCAAATGCCGGGATGGTTTCTGTGAAAGGGCACGGCCGACTTTCTTCCCCGTCTTTCCTTAATCCCATGAGACCGATGACCTCGCTGTCTGGTCTCCTTCCCAAACAACCAACCAACCAACCAACCAACATATCTGGTGGTGTAATGGCTGCATCGTGAAGACGAGATCATAAACAGTTCTTTTGCTGGTTCTTATCTACTGTGCTGTTAGTATTAGTTATACAACGGCCTTGCAGCGTCACGTCAATAGCTGCATTCATCAACAAACATTGTCACATGTAGCGTAACTTATTACTTTGTTGAGCGAGATGATTGCTGTCTTGAGGCGGCTAGTTTTATCTGAAACAAATACCTTAAATAGACACGTAATTTCTATTATAAGCGAACAAGCAACAGCGGGAATCATAAACGACGGTTGAGTTGCCAGCCTCGATGTTCGTGCTTGTGGCAAAGTCAGTCCGCCGATATGTGGTGGCCAGTGCGTGAAGAACGTGCAAGGGGAATTTCGAGAGTTGATAACGTTTCTAATGGGCGCTAGTGAAATGGGCTAGCAATTCGGTATTGAACACTCTGTGGCACAACACGAATGATTCGTCACATATTTCATTAAAATATTCAGCGTGCCCCTTAACCCCAGCTTAAATGACACCTTACTTCAATCTTTCCATGAACTTACAAGAAAACCTGAAGTAAGGGCTTGTATCCAGGCAAACTTAACCGCCAAAAGTATGTTACGTCAGAGAAGTCGACGACAGTAGGTCGACGGAAGACGGCTAGATATTGATGTTTTTATCTACTTTATATGCCCGACTTTTTTAATCACTGTTTTTTTTTTTCACTGTCGATCACTCTTTATTTGTTGATGCGTTAACGAAGACAGGATACTTATTATTTCAGATTCCTAACACCCAAAGACGTTATTAACTATTTCCGGTGTTACAACGGATCCGCACTGTTTCTGATTTTGCGTTACTGCTGTCCGATTGGAAATGAAATGTTGAATAGCCCGTAAGTCACAATTTACGCTTCGAAATATTTCATAATCGAACCTTTCGTCATCCAGAGATACAGTTTGCAGCTTGCATATGATTATCGTTGACTAGTACACATGCTATTGTGCAATTCACTTTAGTTTTTATTAAAAACGTTAATAATAATTAAATGATGATTAGTGATTGTGTTTTGTATATAGGGAAAAAGAGGGTTGACCCAATAATTACTCTTAGCAATTACAGCAACTAAAATGTCCGTCATTTTTATGGTCAGTCAGTCAAAGATATTATAGCAAGGACAATGGTCCATTACTATACTTCCACACAGTAATTCAAACCTTAAATTGAATATACGAACGGAACTGGACACTAAGCTTTGTAAGAGTAATGTCACTTCGTACAGTCTACAAATCCTACTATCGGTTATTAGGCACGTAATAGAATTTAATACTGAGCGCTACTTTCCCTCACGCACACAATTCCACAGATATTCTTAGTCCCTGGCCTCAAGTTTCTTGCAATTTAATGAAGTACCCTGATCCCTTCCGTAGCATATCAATCGGAACTACCAACTATATCGCACGCCCAGCTATGTAGACTTACTCAGGGCTCAGAAAACAAGAGTGCGCGGATATTGTTGGTTGAGTTTAGAAACAAAAGTAGCCGCGTCGAACCCTCTGATTTTCTTGTCACTACCTCGCTGCGGACGTCATTCTGATGAGAGATTATATGTCGATAGTTTTAATTAAAACTTTTTCACTGCTATTAATTGTTTCTGATCTATCGATAACATCTCCGCTATATTAGAATAAGCCTGATAATATTGTTCTCAATTAAAAGAGCGGTTATAAGTGCTAATGTAAATAAGCCTACAAAGCCGAAGAGCTCCTTTCATCCCTCCCCAAAATAGACCCTGCAGCCGCAAATACCGCTCGGTGCTGTGTTTCTCCACCCCTACTGGAATTAATTTAAAATTTTAACCTGGGGAGACAAAATTTCTGAAACCGCTTTTGTCCAATCACTAAGACGGAAAACGGAAACGAATCCGAAATTGTAGTAGACCTTTCTGCATACATTTATCAATCCAATGTGACCTCTTAATAATACAGACCACTGACCACATCTTAGCTTTCATCCCCCAAAACAGCTGAGTACTAACAGAGGGGACCGCTGCATACAACACACGTCGAAACGCCCTTTTCTCACGATAAGTTGAGTAATGCGCTAAGAGCTCTTCCTAACCTTACTGCTTGTATGGTATTCTCCAAAGTGCAAAATATTTGAGAGACCTTTGTTCATCTTCATGTACGACCGTGGCTCGCTGTTGGGGCTATCCAAATCAGACATGTGCGACACCACTTAGCAGTACCTGGTGGCTACTAAACATGCCTGAAACACCGGACATTTCAAACGTCGGCATTGTAGCAAGGATGTTGCTGAATCAATGGCATCGCGCGTTTTTTCGAGATGTAGACCCTGTCGTATGTGATTTCTGGCTCTACACCAGAAATGTCTTGAGAGAGGCAGGAATATTGATCGCACACCAGCCTCTGTTCTTTAAGAATGCGACCACGGCTGTTGGATGGTAGATTTTCACTGTTGTTCCGCTTTGTTGAACAACATAGTTCACTTCCTGTAAATATCTCTAAAAGAGGTACAAATTTTTTTTATTCCTCATACACTACTGGCCATTAAAATTGCTACACCAAGAAGAAATGCAGATGATAAACGGGTATTCATTGGACAAATATATTATACTAGAACTGACATGTAATTACATTCTCACGCGATTTGGGTTCATAGATTCTGAGAAGTCAGTACCTAGAACAACCACCTCTGGCTGTAATAACGGCCTTGATGCGCCTGGGCATTGAGTAAAACAGATCCTGCGTGGCGTGTACAGGTACAGCTGCCTGTGCAGCTTCAACACGATACCACAGTTCATCAATTGTAGTGACTGGCGTATTGTGACGAGCCAGTTACTCGACTACCATTGACCAGACGTTTTCAGTTGGTGAGAGATCTGTAGAACCTGCTGGCCAGGGCAGCAGTCGAACATTTTCTGTGTCCAGAAAGGCCTGTACAGGACCTGCAACATGCGGTCGTGCATTATCCTGCTGAAATGTAGGGTTTCGCAGGGCTCGAATGAAGGGTAGAGCCACGGGTCGTAACACATCTGAAATATAACGTTCACTGTTCAAAGTGCTGTCAATGCGAACAAGACGTAACCGAGATGTGTAACCAATGGAACCCCATACCATCACGCCGGGTGATACGCCAGTATGGCGATGACGAATACACGCTTCCAATGTGCGTTCACCGCGATGTCGCCAAACACGGATGCGACCATCATGATACTGTAAACAGAACCTGGATTTAGCCGAAAAAGTGACGTTTTGCCATTCGTGCACCCAGGTTCGTCGTGGAGTACACCATCGCAATCGCTCCTGTCTGTGATGCAGCGTCAAGGGTAACCACAGCCATGGTCTCCGAGCTGATAGTCCATGCTACTGCAAACGTCGTCGAACTCTTCGTGCAGATGGTTGTTGTCTTGCAAACGTCCCCATCTGTTGACTCTGGGATCGAGACGTGGCTGTACGATCCGTTACAGCCATGCGGATGCCTGTCATCTCGACTGCTAGTGATACGAGGCCTTTGGGATCGGGCACACCGTATTACCCTCCTGAACCCACCAATTCCATATTCTGCTAACAGTCATTGGATCTCGACCAACGCGAGGATCAATGTTGCGATACGATAAACCGCAATCGCGATAGGCTAAAATCCGATCTTTATCAAAGTCGGGAACGTGATGGTCCGCATTTCTCATCTTTACACGAGGCATCACAACGTTTTACCAGACAACGCCGGTCAACTGCTGTTTGTGTATGAGAAATAGGTTGGAAACTTTTCTCATATCAGCACGTTGTAGGTGTCGCCACCGGCGCCAACCTTGTATGAATGCTCTGAAAAGCTAATCATTTGCATATCACAGCATCTTCTTCCTGTCGGTTAAGTTTCGCGTCTGTAGCACGTCACCTTCGTGGTGTAGCAATTATAATGGCCAGTAGTGTATTTCTTCAGTTATTCACGAATCCCTGGACAAGTAACCCAATTAAAGACTGGTACAGATTTAGCAATGATTAAAGTAAAATATTTAAGATTGTTAGTGCACTAACTGTGTAGAAGAAGCAAAAATGATGCGGCCCTATGTTTCTATGGACAAGAAGTGTTGAATTATGTAAATCTACTGCTGGGTTGATTAACTATATTAGGCCACATGGTGCGAAACAAATTCTCTGTTTTACAGGCACCGCTGCAGGCAGCAACAGTCTTACCGCGTAAAGTCAAGCGCCTGCATGCCAACCGGGAACGATAGAGAAGAAATGACCGTGAGGAGACGTCAGCCCAGCCAATCGCACGCTGACCGACCCTTCTGCAGGACGACAACGCGACAGCAGCGGCCTCTTTGTGAAGAGAACATATGGGCCACGACCGACTGGTGATGGCGCAGTTCAGTAGAAGCTTCAAGACTACCGACTTCGATAGCAGCGTCAACGCTAGTCACTTCGCTTGTACTCTCCATGTACCACAGACTAGAGATTGTTTATCCTGAAGAAGATTGATTATTGTGCGTGTCGCCCTTTGGTTGCGACACATCTGCGCAACTGCCAGAGTTAAGTGTTGTAATTTTGTTATTGTAATAAATCTCATTAATAGGACTTGTTTATTCGGTTCTGTAGACGAACAATCAATCAGGCTCTCCAGACATTACATGTAAGAGAGACTGGAGCACTGGTATACCCATTCATAATTACCTGCATGTATGTGATTGTCAACAGCCACCAGCGTCCCTAAGCTCTCTAACAAGAGACACATGTGCACCGAGTCCAATAACGGCAGGTTAATTACTTGCTAATTCATGGGGCTGACGTCAATGCGAGAACACTAACACAGCCCATGCCGCCAAATCAGAGTGCCTGTGGAGTGGTATCACCTAATAACCGATAAGGGTGTACACTTGCTGTGATGGTTGAGTGAAGAGCGCCTAGTTGGAGGCATAATATATTGTCGCAGTTCCATGAGTGGGGGTTTCGGCGAATGTCTAAAATATCTGTGCGAGAGAAAGGACCAGCGGTAGATACAAGTTTGGTAATGCCTTGTCTGACTGTTTTAAGCAGGAGAATGGTGTCCCTCAAGGGAATATTTTAAGTGTCACGGCTTTCGCCATTGGAATCAACAGTGTCACGTCCACGGTGCAACATCCAGTACTACGTTCCTTGTTTGTGGACGACTTGACGAGTAGCCATTGTGAGGCTGGAGGATGCACAGAAGATGGTCAATTGCAGCTGACGATCAGACGGTTGGAGGAATGGTTTGCGCCTCAGCTTTTTAATTTCTTTCTACAGAAAACGGTTTTTGTTGATTTTAATCGTTCCCACTGTTCAATTTACCCATTTTAAAACGGCGTGACACCGTTCCCACTTTTAAGGAAAAGGTCTCTAGTATGATATAAGAAAAAATAAGTTACATATATTTGAATTTGTTTTTCAGTTTCAATCTGATAATTATATATATATGTGTTTCATACTATGTCGCTTTCCCAGTTTCCCACAGCTTTGCCGCAGGAAACACGAAAGCGGTCGAAGACGTCCGTCTTCTCGTCGGCTCCTGATCGTTGTCACGAGGAGGTTAGATTATGATTACGCAAAGGTTTCTATTATTCGGAAAAGAACAACCCGGATTTCGTTACGTAATCAGCATGAATTGTGTAATTACCTAAAGAACCTTTAACAATGAACAATAAAAAAAATTGCATTTGCAAATTTATTAATTAATAAATGGGGCAGCTATGAGTTGTATAGAAGACAAGGAGTGGCCTTCTGTCTACGACCACGATGCCGCCGTATTCTCTGCTGTAGTAATGGCTGTTTGATATTTACAAAAATAATGACATGGAGGTAAAAAATACATAAAGGAAAAGAATAGACTAAGAAATCTGGTAAACACTAAATATATTCACATAATTCTCACAAGCAAATTAGGGTTTATTTATAAACAGTATACCTTACATAAGTAATTTTCTAACTGTATGGTGTGATCAGATTTCAGCCTGTCCTGTGCTAGCTTCTTGGTTCACGTTTTTGTCACAAATTACTGTCATTACTTTTCTCCTTCCTTCGAGACAACTCTTGCACCGTTCAACACTTTCATAACAATAACCTGCCGGTTTACAGTATCGAACATGAATTACTTGAATTTTATTAATTAATAACTGTTGTCTGCACGCTGGCAAGACCGCAAATGTTCTCTCTCTTTTTTTTTTTTTTTTTTTTTCCTTAAAGACTACATTCTTTACGCTTTCACATTAGGAGCAGAAGTACGGTGAAATCTGAAGATCTACAAAGGTTTTTTACGATCATCTTTTATTTAGATTGAAGCGGAACGCTCAGTTCAGATTCTGTTAAAATGTTTCTTTCACTGCGCAATCAATGTATTAGCGTCCGCGCTAGATGCGCATCTTCACAGTCACGTAAATTGTGTAAAACAAATGTATTTCAAAGAATAGGTCTCATCTCGTAAATTGATCATTTAATATACTGATAGGTGAATGCCTTTCCAAAGGTACTCACAGCTTTCATACGACGGAAATCCCAATAATATTACAGGTCAAGTTGTAGTATCCTTGGCGCCACTCTAGAGTCTCATACCACAAGGAAGCAAGGGGGAGGATTTTGTTGTGGGTGGATGGTATCCTCTTTCTACAACACAAAGAACCGTATTAACCCATGTATCCAATTATTTACATGTGCTGGATACTTAACTTGAAGACTGTGCAAGAGGACTATTACTGATGAACTTTTATCACAACAAACAGTATTGGTAATCTTGCTCCTACGACTAGTGTGCACAAATCGGGTCGCTATGTACTAACCCCCGAACCCGCAGGGGGAAGAATAGGCCCGCGGTATTCCTGCCTGTCGTAAGAGGAGACTAAAAGGAGTCTCAAATGTTTCGGCTTCATGTGATGGTCCCCTCTCGAGTTTGACCTCCATCTTTCTAAATTATTCCAAAGAGCGAGCCAATTAGGGAAGGGCGCCTTACATGGTGCACTTTATCCGTCATGCATTGAGACCTTTAGCCGGCTTTTTCGTCGTTGCAGTGGTGTCCCGCTCGTTTTCCACCTCTTGGGTACGATTATCACGCTGCACTCTGCAGTGTTGCTGTTAACTGCGACGACGACCTTGGACTTTCTTCCACCTAAGATCCAGCACGGTAGCCAGTCCGTTGTGGTGGGGCCGCCATGTACCCTGTTGGTTGTAGCCCCCTGACAACACAGGGATCGCTCTACTGATGCCTGCGCCGTTAACTCCCCACGTATGCCAAGGAATAGATGCCCATCTCCCTGGGGCATCAGGACTCCCAGCAATGGCCATCCTGCCAGGTGGCTCTTGCTGCGGCTGGGTGGCGCCCGTGGGGAGGGCCCTTGGTCGGAGTAGGTGGCATCAGGGCGGATGACCCGCAATGAAGCGTGGTACATCATCTCTCGCTGGTGGGCCTCCACCAGCAGTCACTAAGCGATCGAGGTCTAACCTCAACGGCAGAAAATACGAACCACGATCATTTCCCTCCCTGGCCACTCCATGGGAGGAACGTATGGCAAAAGAAGGCAGTGGAGAATATTCACCCCGGTTCCTTGTGTGTACGCGAGTTGATGGGGAATCGTTTATGTCAACCAAGCCCCAGTTTTTTGTGGAGCATTTAGAGGACAAGTTCGGGGAGGTGGAGGGCTTGTCCAAGATGCGCTCTGGTTCTGTGCTCATCAAAACGGCATCCTCTGCCCAGTCCTGGATGTTGCTCAATTGTGACAAGTTGGGGGATGTTTCAGTTAGCATCACGCCGCATAAGAGTCTCAACATGGTCCAGGGTATTATATTCCACAGGGATCTTCTTCTGCAGTCCGACGATGAATTACGCGCCAACCTCGAACGACGAGGTGTTCACTTCGTCCGGCGCGTCCATCGGGGTCCGAGGGATAATCAGGTCGCCACCGGTGCCTTCATCTTGGCCTTTGAGGGTGATGTCTTACCCGAAAAGGTTAAGGTGATGGTTTACCGTTGTGATGTGAAACCATATATCCCTCCTCCGATGTGGTGTTTTAAATGCTGGAAGTTCGGGCACATGTCATCTCGCTGTACTTCCAGCATCACGTGTCGGGTTTGCGGACGTCCTTCGCATCCTGATACTCCATGTGCCCCGCCTCCTATCTGTGTTAACTGCGGAGAACACCATTCCCCCTGCTCGCCGGGCTGTAGGATGTTCCAGAAAGAATGGAAGATAATGGAATATAAGACCCTGGACCGCCTGACCTACCCCGAGGCTAGACGGAAATACGAGCGGCTCCATCCTGTGGCAATGACGTCAACGTACGCCGCTGCTGCAACGACGGTTCTGCCACTGTCACGACTCTGCTCTAAGATCGGTCAGCATCCACCAGCCCCCTTGCTTGTGGGGGGGGAACTTCACAACCTGTTGCTCCTGCTCCATCTACTTCAGGAGCAACACCCACCCCCAACAATCGGGGACATCAGTTCCCCCTTCCCAGCTGGAGAAGCGTAAGACTCCTTCGGCTACTCTCGCAAGGAAGGGGTCCCTAGGGGACCTCCCTTCGCAAGTTCCAACCAGCGGCACAGCAGACACCCGCAAGTATCTGAAACAACCACCGGTCGCTGGTCGTAGGGCGTCACGGTCGTCTTCAGTCCCTGAGACTGACCCGGTGCGGCTCTCCCAGCCAGAACCACCTAAGGCACAGTGCGCAAAGCAGACCAAGAAAAAGGTTCCCAAGCATACTGACCTTGCGGTGGCACCTGTCCCACCGCAACCTTCTCACTCTGCATCTGAAGATGAGGTGGAGATTCTGGCGTCCGCTGAGGACCTGGATCTCGCCAGTCCCTCGGACGCAATGGATGGCTGTTGTATAGGTGGTGACTCAGTAGCAGCAGGGGCCCAGGAGGCGTAATCTGCCTCCCCAGTCCCTTCACGCCTTTCCCATCCATGGACAATACCATCCTCCAGTGGAACTGCAGCGGTTTCTTCCACCATCTAGCTGAGCTCCGACAACTTATCAGCCTTCACCCTTTCTTCTGCATTGCTCTTCAGGAAACTTGGTTTCCCGCAATGCGAATGCGAACGCGAACCCCCGCCCTCCGTGGCTATCGGGGTTATTATAAGAACCGGGCAGCTTATGAAAGGGTGTCTGGTGGCGTCTGCATATATGTCCTTAACTCTCTTCACAGCGAGTTTGTTCCTCTACAAACAGCTTTAGAGGCTGTCGCTGTTCGGGTGTGGACGCCACAGGCTGTTACCGTCTGCAGTCTTTACCTTCCACTGGATGGTGCCGTCGTGCAGCATGTCCTGGCTGCTCTGATAGCCCAATTGCCGCCACCTTTCTTGTTGCTTGGCGATTTCAATGCTCACAACCCTCTATGGGGTGGGACTGTCTCCAATGACCGCGGTCATGCCGTGGAGCATTTGTTGGCTCAGCTCGACCTTAGCATTTTGAACACCGGTGCTCCCACAAATTTCAGTGTGGCCCATGGCTCGTTCCCGGCCATCGCACTCTCTCTTTGCAGCCCCAGCCTTGTCCCATCCCTCCACTGGAGAGTGCATCCTGACCTGTGTGGTAGTGACCATTTTCCCATCTATTTGTCACTGCCCCAGTGTCATTCTTCTGGGCGCCTGCCCCGCTGGGCTCTCCACAGGGCTGACTGGCCGGCTTTTACTTCCGCTGCAACCATTGAGTCTCCCCCACAGGGTGACATTAACGAGGTGGTCCGTATCTTAACCACGTCACTCATTTCGGCGGCCGAGGCTGCCATCCCCCGCTCTACTGGACTCCCTCGGAGGAAGGCTGTACCCTGGTGGTCGCCGGAGATTGCTGAGGCTATTCGCGACCGTAGGCGGGCTCTCCAGCGTCATAGGCGGCACCCGTCTCTAGAGACCCTCACCGCCTTTAAGAGGCTCCGTGCCTTGGCCCGTCGTCTTATTACACGGCGTAAGCAGGAGTGCTGGGAGCGGTATGTCTCCTCCTTGGGCTCCCGTGTCTCCCCCTCGCTCGTGTGGTCCCGGATCCGGCGGATTTATGGATACCAGATCCCTATGGGTGTCCCTCGGATCTCCTTGGACGGCGCTGTCTGCACGGACGCTGCCGCCATTGCTGAGCACCTTGTTGCACACTTTGCTAAGAGCTCTGCGACTGTAAGTTATCCCCCCGCCTTTCGCTCTCTCAAGGAGCGAGCCGAGCAGACGCCGTTATCATTCCACACGCGTCGTTCTGAAAAATACAATGCTCCTCTCGGCGAGAGGGGATTCCTCGCTGCCCTCGCCGATTGCCCTGATACAGCACCAGGACCAGACTGCATTCATGCACAGATGCTGAAGCATCTCTCCAGGGACTGCCAGAGACACATCCTCACCATCTTTAACCGCATTTGGAGTGAGGGCATGTTCCCGATGCAATGGCGAGAGGATCTTATTGTCCCCATCTTTAAGCCCAGTGCGGACCCACTGGCAGTGGACAGCTATCGTCCCATTACCCTCACCAACGTTTTGTGCAAATTGCTCGAACGTATGGTGGGGCGGCGTTAGTGTTGGGTCCTTGAGTCGTGCGGTCTCGTCGCTCCATCCCATGGTGGCTTCCATCGGGACCTGTCTGCAGCGGACAATTTGGTGCGGCTGGAATCTGCTATCCGTACGGCCTTTGCCCGACGTCAGCATCTCGTTGCTGTATTTTTTGATCTGCGGAAGGCGTATGACACCACATGGAGGCATCACATCCTTGCTACGTTGGATGAGTGGGGTCTTCGTGGTCAGCTCCCGGCTTTTCTTCAAGCCTTTCTATTGTGCCACTCTTTCCGGGTGCAAGTCGGTGCCACCTCTAGTTCCTCTTATACACAGGAAAATGGGGTCCCGCAGGGCTCGGTGTTGAGCGTCTCCTTATTTCTAATGGCCATTAATGGTCTGGCTGCAGCCGTGGGGTCGTCGGTGTCTCCTTCTTTGTATGCCAACGACTTCTGCATCTCATTTAGCTCCACGACTACGGGAGTCGCCGAACGCAGGCTGCAAGTAGCCGTTCGCAAGGCAGCATCATGGGCTCTGACTCATGGTTTTCAGTTCTCTGCAGCCAAGACTCGAGTTATGCACTTCTGCAGGCATCGGACGGTCCACCCTCCTCCTGAACTTTACTTCGACGGCCACCTGCTTGAAGTGGTGGACACTTGCCGCTTCATAGGACTCGTCTTTGATGCCCGGCTCACATGGGTTCCTCATATTACTCAGCTGAAGCAAAAGTGCTGGCGGCACCTCAACGCCCTCCGCTGCCTGAGCCACACATCTTCGGGTGCGGATCGCTGCACACTGTTGCGATTATACAGGGCCCTTGTGCAGTCCAGGCTTGATTATGGGAGCCTGGCCTATGGGTCTGCATCAACCTCAGTGTTGACGTTGTTAGACCCCATACACCACTGTGGGGTTCGGCTTGCAACTGGCGCTTTTCGTATGAGCCCCGTGGATAGTCTACTGGTGGAGGCCGGGGTTCCCCCGCTGTGGATTCACCGCCATCGACTGCTCGCCAACTATGCTGTCCACGTGCATTGCTCGCCAGGCCATCCCAATCGTCGCCTGCTTTTTCCTGTCATGGTCCTCCATCTGCCCGAAAGGCGACCAAGGTCTGGGCTTCCCATAGCTGTCCGCGTCCAGTCCCTGCTGTCGGATCTAGGGTCATTCCCTCTTCTGCCTCCCTTTTGGGTCCGTGCACCTACGCCTCCCTGGTGTTCGCCCCAGCCGTCCGTAAGTCTGGACTTGGCACAAGGACTCAAGGACTTGGTTCCGCCATGGCCCTCTGTCGCCGTTTTCTTGCGCTCATCGTCTCATTTCCGGGCTTTGAGACTGTCTACACTGATGGTTCCCTGGTTGATGGTCACACTGCCTACGCTTTTGCTCATGCTGCCCATGTTGAGCAGCGCTCCTTGCCGGCTGGCTGCAGTATTTTTACTGCAGAGCTGGTGGCCATATTGCGCGCTCTTGAGCATATACGTTCCTGCTCAGGTACGTCCATCATCATCTGCAGTGACTCCCTGAGCAGCCTCCAGGCCATCGACCGCTGCTATACCTCTTCTCCTCTGGTGTCCTCTATTCAGGAGTCTGTTTCCGCCATTACCCGCTCTGGTCGTTCGGTGGTCTTTATTTGGACGCCAGGTCACGTAGGCATCCCAGGGAACGAACGTGTCGACAGGCTGGCCAAAGGGGCGATCGACGCCCCAGCTTTGGAGATCGGCCTCACAGCTCGTGATCAGCGGTTGGTGTTGCGCCGTCAGGTGCTTGGGATGTGGGCTGCTGAGTGGCGTGGCCTGACATCCCCGAATAAACTGCGGGCTGTTAAGGAGACGACCGATGTGTTGGGGTCCTCCCTGCGGGGTTCTCTCAGGGACTCTGTAATCCTGTGTCGGCTCCGCATCGGCCATATCTACCTGACGCACGGCCATCTTTTGCGTTACGAGGACACCCCCCCCCCCCCCACCGGTGTCGGTGTGGGTCCCGGCTGACGGTCGCCCACATTTTGTTGGAGTGTCCCCGACTGCGCACCCTCCGGCAATCTTTTAATCTCCCGGGCACTTTGCCTTTGGTTTTATGCGACGATGCCTCAATGGCTGACGATGTTTTACATTTTATCCATGGTAGTCCTTTTTATGGTTCCATATAGGGAGGTCCTGCACCTTTCCCTTTCTGTGTCTTTTGTCCTCGCTTCTCTCAATATTTGTTGCTGTTTTAGTGTGTCATCGGATGGTTGACCACGAGAACAAAAAAAGGGAAAGAGTCAGTCAACCAGTCTCCGGCCATCTTCTTTTCTTGTTTCTTTCTGTGTGGTGTTCATCTTTACTCTTCTTGTCCGTAGTGTTTGTTGCTGCATTTGTGTTCTTTTAGCGGCTGGGGGGCGTCTCCTCCCCGCTTTGGTTTTTACCTGCTCCGCCGATTTTCGGCTCGCCTGTTTTTGGAATGGGGGACTGATGACCTTCGCTGTTTAGTCCCCTTAAACATCCCAACAACCACCACCACCACCACCACCACCACCACCACCACCACCACCACCGCTATGTACTGTCGTAGCCTGTGACCCACTCTGGTGTGTGTCAGTTACTCGCAAACTGGAGTACGAGTTAGTGGGGCCCTCCAGTCAGCGGTTGCGGCCTAAATACGTGCCGTTCAGAGGGCGTTGGCGGCTTGTTGGTTGTCGGTGTGACTGTGGACTCTCTTGCGCTAGGCGCGCTTGATCCAGCGCCTACTATCGATCTTGGCGGTTCAGCATTGCCAACTGGTGTCATTCGGGAGGACGACGGTTCAATCCCGTCTCCGACCATCCTGATTTAGGTTTTCCGTGATTTCCCTAAATCGCTTCAGGCAAATGCCGGGATGATTCTTTTGAAAGGGCACGGCCGATTTCCTTCCCCATCCTTCCCTCACCCGAGCTTGCGCTCCGCCTCTAATGACCTCGTTGTCGACGGGACGTTAAACACTAATTTCCTCCTCCTCCAACTGGTGTGCTGGCGACAGCTTACGCGAGCCCAGAAGTGTGTGGCTCGTACTGTTGATGGTTTCCACACCTTAAATAACTGAAACTGCGATGTCTCAACACTTTACACATCTTTCCTTGGGTCATAGGTCTTGAGGAGCTGATAGGGCACATCTTCTCCAACTTTACAAGGGGTTTGTGTGACCCTGGCTTCAATACAGATGCCAGATTTGTGTGTCAGCAAGGTCTTTATACCTTGAAATGCTGGATGCAGTACACTGCATGGGTGTTAAGCTAACTACAGGGATCGTACGATAGGCCCCTGTTGACAGCCCGTGTGCAGAAGCTGATGAGCTTCCACTGTCTATTCGATGTCTTCTTTTCGTGGTATGCCACGCACATAGGGTATTGTCAGTTTCTACATCGCCAGCATCCAGCTATGTTGTTCAGCCGCCACTGGAACGGCTATTCAATTATCGCCCACAAGCAACACGGCTATCTGGGATCTGTGTAAGGGAGAGCCTTGAGTTATTGCAGGGGGGAGAGCATTAAGGTTCAAATCCAGGGGTGGAGTAGGGAATCCGCCTGGCTACTGTAAAGGCTCAGATTGCTTTTAGAACTGACTGCTTACACGAAGCACTGTAACCCAAACTGCCTTTTTAAAATTAAATTTAATGAGATTTTATGCAGCCACCCACATTTCATTACTGTGTACACGGATGGGTCTAAGCAGGGAGGTTGTTCTATCGCATTCCCCGATATTGTCCTGAGGATAGGGCTCCCAAAGCAGTTTCCACTTTATTATGCGCAACTGTTCACTATCCTGAGGGCAATAGAACAGATGAGATGGCGTCGTGACAAAAAGTGTATCATCTGCTCTGATTCTCAGTATGCCCTTCTCGCTGTTCAACTGATTTACTCAGAAGATCGGGTGGTGCAACATGGGCTCCCCTCCTGTTGCAAAATCAAGCCAAGGCAATTATTTTGTTCTGGGTTCTAGGACACATAGGGATTCAGGGAAACGAACTCGCTGATGCGGCTCCAAGGAGGCTGGCTCCCTTCCTCACCCTGCTCGCTATACAGTCTGTCTGCAGGCTGCCACTTCATTTTGACCAGGGATGGCATGCGTTTGTGGGACGCTTCAGCGGCTGGATGTGAGGAATAATAAACTACGTTCCATAAAGCCTTCAGTGCGACCATAAATAACCTCCTTCCGCTCAAGACGGCGTGGTGGGGCATTCCCCATTGACACATGGTTTCCTTTTACAATGGGAAGAGCCGGCAGTATGTCAGAGATGGGGGACACAGTTAAAATATATCGTACTGACAAATGGCGATCTGACGGTTGGCCTGGGTCTCCTATAGGCTTTCCCTAACTGATAACGAGGCGAGGGTTGTTCGTGTTTTAAGATTTTAAGTGGTGTCCGGAATTCTTCCCAAAGTACTGGGTTAGAGATCTTTATGTGTCACATAGTGGCTGGATCACATATTATTTCTAAATAGTCATCCAGCCACGGTTATTTGTCCCTTTTTGTAACGGCGTCTTTACAGGTATTTTATCCATGATTTCATTTAGTTATTCTGCTGTGTCTTGTTGGGATTTTATTACGGGCTTCTCTGAAGCTCACGAATCTTGCGATAGGATGGAACTTAGTTTTCCAATTTATTGTTCCTTTTCCGCAGATTTTCGCAATATTCTTCGGTATACGATTAACGCAAGGTCGCTGATGATCTTTCTGTATAAAGCTCTCCGCCATAAATCATCATCATCATCATCCAGAGCGCCCTAAACCCTCACAGGGTCCCAAAACAAAGCTTCACCTCCTTTGTTTGCATTTCGAAGTTGGTTCACAGTTCGGATCTTTTGAAAACTGAGTTGTGCTTAAAAAGAAGGATAGCTAGTGCGCTTCTTAGTTACATTGACACATTTACGGGCGCTACGAGCAGCCCTTTGCAATGAAGAGAGTGTGTGCTTTCTGTCGGATTCATCGTATTAGTTCAATAATTGTCACCCTGTAGCTTGTCCAGCACTATGTGAAATAAAACCGTCATAATTCCTGAACGGTTTGCATGAGGACGTTCAAACCGCACGGTTGGCTGCGGGGGATGATGGGAATTAGTATCTCCTGTGTGGTTTGGTTTAGCGACGAAGCCCACTTTCATGTAGATGGGTTCGTCAATAAGCGAAATTGGTACAAATCTTTAACATCATGCAGCGCGTCAGCAACCGTATATGTATAGAAATTAAACAATTTTTTTCAGCCTTCAGTTGCAAGGTAATTTTTACTCGTTTACCTAAGTTTCGATTCCAGTAATGAAATCTTCAGAACAAAAAATTAAATTATTTTTAATCTGTGACATGGCCAGTGTTTGGCCATGTCACAGATTAAATTATTTTGAGAGCCAAACACTGGCTCCCAAAATAATTTAATTTTTTGTTCTGAAGAAGATTCCATTACTGGAATCGAAACCTAGGTAAACGAGTAAAAATTACCTTTCAACTGAAGGCTGAAAAAAATTGTTTAATTTCGAAATTGGTACGTTTGGGAGACTGAGAATCCGCATTTCGATATCGAGAAGTCTCTTCACCATAGAAGGGTGTGGTGTGCAATGTCCAGTCACGCAGTCCTTGATTGCACGGTGACTACCAAACGGTATGTGAAGATCTTGGAAGATGATTTCATCCCCACTATCCAAAGTGACCCTGATTTCGAAGAGCTCTGGTTTATGCAAGGTGGAGCTCGACCCCATCGAAGCGGAAGTGTGTTTGATGTTGTGCAGGAGCACTTTGGGGACTAGATTCTGGCTCTGGAGTACCCACAGGCCACTGGCATGTGTCTCGATTAACCATCATATTCTTCAGATCTTGACACATGTGACCCCGTCTTGTGGGGGTTCGATAAAAGACAGTGTGTACAGCAATAACCCCAAAATCATTGCTGAGCTGAAAACAAACGTTCAGGAGGTCATCGACAGCATCGATGTTCCGACACATCGGTCTTGCAGAATTTCGCTATTGGTCTGCGCCACGCCGTCACTAATGATGGCAAGCATATTGAGCACAACATAACCTAGACGGGAATATCTTTAGCGACGTTTACGTGTTGAATGTAGTGTGTGCACGCCGTAGTCTGTCACTAAATTACGTTTTTATCATGTAGTTCAATAACTGTCGCACTGTGTATTTGCGGTCTAATAGTCCAGATATTTTCCAATACGCCACATAGCTCTATGGAATCTCAAATTCTGCTGATGAATTTCGAAATACGTAATCTGCAACACTTAAGTCCAAGAGATAGGCGTAAAACATCGAACTAGCTACAAGAACAGCTGTCAGTATGTTTAAAAGTACTGGCATTCTTGGAACTCAGGAGGATTGGCATTAAAGCCTACCACTGACTTCCGCAGTACAACGTTAGGATGAGCATGATGAAACACCGCTCCTTAACTGGTTTGGTCTTATGGAGAACAGTAATAATTGCTACATTGAAAATATATCTTTAATTATTTACTGAACAGGAAGCAACATTCTGGTAACACAGTATGCCAATGCAGATACCAAAGGGGGAAACAGTGTGCTACGTGAGAGTGTCACATATTTTGCATTAAGAGTAAATATATATATTCACCTAAAATTCCTAGAGATCAATGTGAAGTTACTAAAGCTGAAAATGTAATTTAGTGAGTTGTGAAAAAATTACCCTCTGTGAGATGACATGGGTGATGGCAATGGGACAGTGAAAGGTGACCTGTGAGGCAATGGATTCCTGGTGGGCATCCCAGTCGGCACAGTGGTAGCTGTGGATGGACAGCAGGGTGGGAGGCTGGAAGGGGAGGAGATGGTGATAATGACATGGAGATGGTCACTACCCCGTTCTTTTCCCACTTCAGCGACTCCTGTCGCCAGTGGACAACGCATTCCATCATAGGCACCCACACTACCACCATCATTTACACCTCACCTTCCCCTGCACCGACCGTCACCTCTTGGTGTGAATCCTCTGGGCTTAAACTGGCTGTGCCACCTTCTCTCCTCACAGTCTCCTCCCCATCCCTGCTTCCCCACCTGTATGACGCTCCTGCTCCTGCCCTGCCATGCCCCGCATCCCACCACTATCACCTGCTGGGAAGACTTCCCCTCCCTCCCTACATGCTCTACAACAACTACTTCTGCTTCCCCCACCAGTCACTGACCACTGCACCACAGTCGCCACTACAAGGCGCCCCACCTCCATTTCCAGTGCCGCCGCCACACACAACAGATTTGCCTCCAACCAACTCCCAATACATCCAGTCCCTCACCCCTCCTCCCAGGCCACACATGCAAAAAAACCCAAAAAGAAATATATAACTCCCAAGTGCCCTTGTGGGGACCTCACGCCCACCCCCTTCTCCAGGGAACCACTGCTTGGCCATCTTCCTCCTGATCCCTTCCCCCCCCCTCCCCCCATGGACACTACCCCTCCTCCCACCTCCCCAGCCCCCATCCTGTAGACTTTCATTCTTGCCAATGTTGATCCGAAATTCTTAGATGCCCACACCCTCACTCTCGAAATCCACAAATAGATCCCCAGTGTCCCCATTACCCAACTTATTCCCCACAGAGACTCTGTCCTCATCAAATCCCCCTCTACCTCTTTCCACACTTATCTCCTCTGGCGGATGACGAGGGGGTTGGGGCTGATGAGGACAGTAGGACATAAGGGGTGAGAGACGTGTGAGGGGCCAAAGGTGATTCACTGCCACTCCACCACTGCAGTACCCTCATCCCACGACTGTGGCCAACCCTTTGGCCAGCTATGCTAATGACAAAGACGATCATAGCAGATCCGCCTTGTTAGGCCTGGCATGGAACCCAAGGCTTATCGTCTGGCCATAACCCCCCCCCCCCCCCTACCCCGTACTCTCTCAAGTTGCTGTGGCAGCTTCCACTCCTTACGGCTAGCTCTATATCCACCTGCTATCACCTGCCTGTGCATCGAACCTCTAGCAGTCTGTCCAGGCTCCACTTTTCGGTGGCTATCTCTCACAGCCAATAACTCCATGATGTAAACAGGACCCAATGGCATGTCCTGCATAGCCTGATAACACACATCATCTGCTGCCACTCCTGACAGGATCCAGAGTGTCGCTGCCTATCCCAATTTTGCCAATGCATGTGTCCATGATTAAGGCTCCATACCTGCACTAGCGCAACCAGTTGGGTGGACAGTAAATCAGAAGTACCCCTAAAATTCTTTTTAACAGCACAAACTCTATGCCCCCTCCCACCCACAAAACTGGATGCCACCACAACCAGTAAGGCAACGGAGCACCGTATTCGTAGGAGACAGCACCTGTGTATGCAGCAGTTAATGCCACGATCGGAGTGGAGAAGATGGAACTATGAGACGTCCCGCCTATCGTCCGTAAGCGTGAAAGGTCACGTTTGCTGCTAAAGGGGTTGCCTAGTGGCAAGCGCCAACGCCTATAACCTCAACACTCTGTACGTTCGTTGGATGACGTTTCCAGGGACAGGTTCCTATCCTCAGTTTGTTCCTCACAACACCCTCTACAACACCTCAAATTTTATTGGAATCATGTTGCATTAGCCTGTATATACTGAGGTTTTAAAATGGAGGGCAGTTAATCTGTACAGGTTATACTATACTCAGTGAAGTCATTAATTAAAGAAGTGTGATATTTTTAAGTTGGGGAATGCTTGATGTATATGACATACTCACTGCTGAAGAATTACTGCTTTCTAACACCATTTCCTATCGGCCATGAAGATATCGATAAAATCACCAATATCTCGTTAAAGCACTCCGTCATCAGGCCACAAGTGGCCTATCGGGACCATCCGACCGCCCTGTCATACTCAGCTGAGGATGTGGATAGGAGAGGCGTGTGGTCAGCACACCACTCTTCCGGTCGTTATGATGGTTTTCTTTGATGGGAGCCGCTACTATCCCTCAATTGGCATCACGAGGCTGAGTGCACCCCGAAAAGTGGCAACAGCGCATGGCGGCCCAGATGGTCACCCATCCAACAGCGAGCCACGCCCAATAGCGCTTAACTTCGGTGATCAGACGGGAACCGGTGTATTTACTGCGGCAACGCCGTTGCTAATATATCGTTTAGTACATGGTCAATTTCGAAGAAACTTGGCGAAACCTGCTTTCTTAGTGCGCTTCTTGCAATGACGCCATATTTACTGCACAAGCTTTCTTTAGGGTCTCCAAAATGACTGTACAATGGGCTGTGATGTCACTGCTAGAATCTCAGCATGGACGGCTGACAGAGTGGTCAGTTGTGTGTAAGCAGATGGCAGCTATGAGGAAGCTTCATTTCCTTCCCCACGTACACTACCTTTTTACACGCAGAGTAGAAACTATACTCACTGATAGCTAATGGGATACAGAGAGGATGTTGATTGTGATTACTTTGATTTGCCAAAGTACTGATGAACTTGTCTGTAGCGTTAATCTTTCTGTGTACAAACATACAAACATGTATGAGCACAGGCATGTCTGTGTTTGCGAGTGTGTGTATCTATCCCTCTGTGTGTGTATGTGTGTGTGTGTGTGTGTGTGTGTGTGTCTACGTGCGTGCCTGTTTTTCAAAATTTCATTTCTGTGCCTCTACTTACTTTTTATTGCAACACGTATTTCCTTACAGGAAGTTTCTCCAGGTTTAGTGCTAACCGAGGGAATAACAGACGTAGCGGCTGCTGCTCCAAAGGGAAACGATTTCTTCTCCAAATTGAACAATATACCTTCCATGGAATCATAAAGAACAGCTCCTGCTACGTCTTCTATGTTGTCCCAGCATCCACGCGTTCAGGTGTGTAACAGGCGCTATAGAATCGACAGAGAGGAATTTTGGATTCATTCCATATAGACTGATAATTTTACTCTAAAATAATTCGAGACTTCATCCATGTTTTCGTAGCAATCTCTGTAATAAGATGTTTTAACGGTGACAGCCTAGTGTGAAGTGATCTAATAGCAAAGATCGAGCACTTCCTTTTTCTTCGCTTAATAATTCAAAACGCCTCTGAGCGCTATGCGACTTTAACTTCTGAGGTCATCAGTCGCCTAATTAAACCTAACATAACCTAAGGACATCACACACATCCTTGCCCGAGGCAGGATTCGAACCTGCGACCGTAGCAGTCGCGCGGTTCCAGACTGAAGCGCCTAGAACCGCATGGCCACAACGGCTGGCGCTTAATAATTATCATGGACAGTTGACTCATATCAACGCCTGTATGGAGCTAGGGGTATTCACTTCATTATAATTTCATTCTAACGAGCTGCATTGGTCACCGATGGTATCTGTTCTTTTGGAGATGTCCGAATGAACAGATACCATCTTATATATATAAGGCTCACCGGCCATTTGATCATCTTCTACTGTGTGGATGCACAAACAGTGCCCGAACTCTTACGGGAATCGGCAAAAAGCCGCGAGTAATGAGTATAATGGGTATGGGCACTATGAATATAGTGCGGGACAATAAGCTGGGAATGTGGGCCTCAAAGCAGGCGTGCCGGAGGTAATTATGTGGCTCAGACGGACAGAGCGTCTGGGATGTAAGCAGGAGATCCCGGGTTCACGTCCAGGTCGAGGCACACATTTTCAACTGTCCGCGTTGACTTATATCAACATGTCTAAAGAACAGATACGATCTTCATATGTCTTTATGTGGGAGTTGTGTGTAGCGGCTCTAGCTCGCGTAATTTTATCACTATGCTTTGGCCTCCGCTATGTAATTAATTGGACTAACAGCAAGTTCCAGAAAACCAAACACATCAACACTCGGCAGCTCTACAATAGCCACCACACCCTGCCTGGATGTAGTATCATTTGGTACGACTTAGGAGACAGGGTTCATCAAAGCAGTAGGTCGAACATGAAATATTTTAACTGCGGGAATTGTGGGTTTATTCTGTCTGTATGAGGATTCCCGTTTCCTCCCTCGTACAACACACTCGAGTATAAGCCAAACAATATATCCATTGTTGCACTCGCTGTAGGTAGTAGCTAGCAAACAATTAAATTATTCAACGCAGATGACTCAGATGTTTCAAACCACATACTGTACAATAGATGACTATTTACAAGGTTGAACTAAATAAGCCCTCGGTGACAAATTGTAGTCTTTTTCATCAGGTTTCAACACTTCTAAGAGTGTGTTCATCAGAATTTAAATATTTAAAGTGGCCTATAACATAATTACAAATTTATGGAAAAAGAAATATTTTTATATAAAAGTGTAAGTACTGACTAACAGTACTTACATGTCATGTATAAAATGAATAACAAGCGAGAAGGGCTTTAGCCACAAATATTTTTAAAAAGAATACATGTAAGGCGAGGAACTGTGGGCTGCTCTTACCTATAATGCCACAGGTAGCAACAGACTGAGGAGACCGCGTTAGCAAGTGCGGGCAGGTGAACATTGCACCGAGAGTGCCATCTAGTAGCCGCAAGTACAACTTGCCTACTTAACATTCAGATATCGACAGACTAATATTATGATGAACATTATTCAGTACGTGATGTAAAAGGCAATATTTTGTTTAACAGCAGCAGATAAAGTAACAATAAAGTAAACTAACATTTTGTCTACACCAGAGCTTAAAAGTACAAAGTGTGAAATCATTATAGCAAATACAAAAAGGGCTGAATGATGCAGCCTGTAGAAAACGACACTACTGGCCATTAAAATTGCTACCCCACGAAGATGACGTGCTACAGACGCGAAATTTAACCGACAGGAAGAAGGTGCTGTGATATGCACCTGATCAGCTTTTCAGAGCATTCACACAAGGTTGACGCCGGTGGCAACGCATACAACGTGCTGACATGAGGAAAGTTTCCAACCGATTCTCATACAAAAACAGCAGTTGACCGGCGTTGCCTGGTGAAACGTTTCCGATTTTGATAAAGGTCGGGTTGTAGCATATAGCGATTGCGGTTTATCGTATCGCGACATTGCTACTCGCGTTGGTCGAGATCCAATGACTGTCAGCAGAATATGGAATCGGTAGGTTTAGGAGGGTAATACGGAACGCCGTGCTGGATCCCAACGGCCTCGTATAGCTAGCAGTCGAGATGAGAAGCATCTTATCCGCACGGCTGTAACGGATGGTGCAGCCGCGTCTCGATCTCTGTTGTCTTGCAAACGTTCCTACCTGTTGACTCAACCATCTGCACGAACAGTTCGACGACGTTTGCAGCAGCATGGACTATCAGCTCGGAGACCGTGGCTGCGGTTACCCTTGACGCTGTATCGCAGACAGGAGCGATGGTGTACTCAACGACGAACCTGGGTGCTTGAATGGCAAAACCTCATTTTTTTCGGATGAATCCAGGTTCTGTTTACAGCATCATGATGGTCGCATCTGTGTTTGGCGACATCCCGGTGAACGCACATTGGAAGCGTGTATTCGTCATCGCCATACTGGCGTATTACCCGGCGTGATGGTATGGGGTGCCATTGGTTACACGTCTCGGTCACCTCTTGTTCGCATTGACGGCACTTTGAACAATGGACGTTACATTTCAGATGTGTTACAACCCGTGACTCTACCATTCATTCGATCCTTGCGAAACCCTACATTTCAGCAGGATAATGCACGACCGCATGTTGCAGGTCCTGTACGGGCCTTTCTGGATACAGAAAATGTTCGACTGCTGCTCTGGCCAGCTCATTTTCCAGATCTCTCAATACGCCAGTCACTACTGTTGATGAACTGTGGTATCGTGTCGAAGCTGCATGGGCAGCTGTACCTGTACACGCCATCCAAGCTCTGTTTGCCCGTAATAACGGCCTGCATACGCCTGGGCATTGAGTCAGAGGTGGTTGTTCTGGGTACTGATGTCTCAGGATCTATGCACCCAAATTGCGTGAAAATATACTAGCACTGACATGTGATTACAATATATTTGTCCAATGAATACCCGTTTATCATCTGCATTTTTTCTTGGTGTAGCAATTTTAATGGCCAGTAGTGTATGTAAAATACATCCAGTAAACCATTTAACAAATGAAAAATTGGGAGTTGATTTAGTTGGAAAAAACATTTCGTTAACTGCACGAGGAACCCCGGAATTAAATGTCAAGTAACGGCTTTACACCGTTGAAGAAGTTTTTATTACATAATTTCAACTGTTCGTTGAGAATGAGGCTATCATTTCGAGAAAGATGTTTAAAAATTTCTAATTCTTCTACAATATCTAATCTAGGCCCTTTCTTCTCCGTGTGCAAAATGTTGACATCGTGAATAGCTTTAGACGCGTGACGTGTAATCAGAAGGTGATCGACAAAAGAAGAGTTTTCGGTGCTAGTGCCATTTTTTCTTAAAAGATGTTTTTCGTATCTGACTATAAAGGCACGTGCTGTTTGTCCTATGTAGTAAGAAGACCAGGTGCCGCAGAAAATCTTACAGACGCCAAAACTTTCTACAGCGGAACGAATCGATTTTAAATCATGAATGAAGTTTTTTGTCAAATTACTGTTGGTAGAAAAGGCAACGTTGCAGTTGTATTTATTACGAAGAAGGCGTTGGATGGAGATGGGCTTCAAGAAAGGAATAGAAAAATATTTTTTTGGATTCTATTCAATGATAGAGGTGCCGAGCGTAGTAACTCTTTTTAACAGTTTTCGTTTTAAGGATTCATTTACTATACCGGGTTCGTATTCGTTATTAAATGCTATCGTTTTGAGTAAACTGATTTCATCATTGAATTTTTCTTTAGAAAGTGAAATAGAAGTAGGTCGGTGAATGTTGTTGTGGTCTTCAGTCCTGAGACTGGTTTGATGCAGCTCTCCATGCTACCCTATCCTGTGCAAGCTTCTTCATCTCCCAGTACCTACTGCAACCTACATCCTTCTGAATCTGCTTAGTGTATTCATCTCTTGGTCTCCCTCTACGATTTTTACCCTCCACGCTGCCCTCCAATACTAAATTGGTGATCCCTTGATGCCTCAGAACATGTCCAACCAACCGATCTCTTCTTCTGGTCAAGTTGTGCCACAAACTTCTCTTCTCCCCAATCCTATTCAATACTTCCTCATTAGTTACGTGATCTACCCATCTAATCTTCAGCATTCTTCTGTAGCACCACATTTCGAAAGCTTCTATTCTCTTCTTGTCCAAACTATTTATCGTCCATGTTTCACTTCCATACATGGCTACACTCCATACAAATACTTTCAGAAACGACTTCCTGACACTTAAATCAATACTGGATGTTAACAAATTTCTCTTCTTCAGAAACGCTTTCCTTGCCATTGGCAGCCTACATTTTATATCCTCTCTACTTCGACCATCATCAGTTATTTTGCTCCCCAAATAGCAAAACTCCTTTACTACTTTAAGTGCCTCATTTCCTAATCTAATTCCCTCAGCATCACCCGACTTAATTAAACTACATTCCATTATCCTTGTTTTGCTTTTGTTGATGTTCATCTTATATCCTCCTTTCAAGACACTGTGCATTCCATTCAACTGCTCTTCCAAGTCCTTTGCTGTCTCTGACAGAATTACAACGTCATCAGCGAACCTCAAAGTTTTTATTTCTTCTCCATGAATTTTAATACCTACTCCTAATTTTTCTTTTGTTTCCTTTACTGCTTGCTCAATATACAGATTGAACAACATCGGGGAGAGGCTACAACCCTGTCTTACTCCCAACCACTGCTTCCCTTTCATGTCCCTCGACTCTTATAACTGCCATCTGGTTTCTGTACAAATTGTAAATAGCCTTTCGCTCCCTGTATTTTACCCCTGCCACCTTTAGAATTTGAAAGAGAGAAAGCTTTTGACAATGTTGACTGGAATACTCTAAGTCTACAAATGCTAGAAACGTAGGTTTGCCTTTCCTTAATCTTTCTTCTAAGATAAGTCGTAAGGTCAGTATTGCCTCACGTGTTCCAGTGTTTCTACGGAATCCAAACTGATCTTCCCCGAGGTTGGCTTCTACTAGTGTTTCCATTCTTCTGTAAAGAATTCGCGTTAGTATTTTGCAGCTGTGACTTATTAAACTGATAGTTCGGTAATTTTCACATCTGTCAACACCTGCTTTCTTTGGTATTGGAATTATTATATTCTTCTTGAAGTCTGATGGTATTTCACCTGTCTCATACATCTTCCTCACCAGATGGTAGATTTTGTCAGGACTGGCTCTCCCACGGCCGTCAGTAGTTCCAATGGAATATTGTCTACTCCAGGGGCCTTGTTTCGACTCAGGTCTTTCAGTGCTCTGTCAAACTCTTCACGCAGTATCATATCTCCCATTTCATCTTCATCTACATCCTCTTCCATTTCCATAATATTGTCCTCAAGTACATCGCCCTTGTATAGACCCTCTATATACTCCTTCCACCTTTCTGCTTTCCCTTCTTTGTTTAAAACTGGGTTTCCATCTGAGCTCTTGATATTCATACAAGTCGTTCTCTTATCTCCAAAGGCCTCTTTAATTTTCCTGTAGGCGGTATCTATCTTACCCCTAGTGAGATAGGCCTCTACATCCTTACATTTGTCCTCTAGCCATCCCTGCTTAGCCATTTTGCACTTCCTGTCGATCTCATTTTTGAGACGTTTGTATTCCTTTTTGCCTGTTTCACTTACTGCATTTTTATATTTTCTCCTTTCATCAATTAAATTCAATATTTCTTCTGTTACCCAAGGATTTCTACTAGCCCTCGTCTTTTTACCTACTTGGTCCTCTGCTGCCTTCACTACTTCATCCCTCAAAGCTACCCATTCTTCTTCTACTGTATTTATTTCCCCCATTCCTGTCAATTGCTCCCTTATGCTCTCCCTGAATCTCTGTACAACCTCTGGTTCTTTTAGTTTATCAAGGTCCCATCTCCTTAAATTCCCACCTTTTTGCAGTTTCTTCAGTTTTAATCTACAGGTCATAACCAATAGATTGTGGTCAGAGTCCACATCTGCCCCTGGAAATGTCTTACAATTTAAAACCTGGTTCCTAAATCTCTGTCTTACCATTATATAATCTATCTGATACCTTTTAGTATCTCCAGGGTTCTTCCATGTATACAACCTTCTTTCATGATTCTTAAACCAAGTGTTAGTTATGATTATGTTGTGCTCTGTGCAAAATTCTACCAGGCGGCTTCCTCTTTCATTTCTGTCCCCCAATCCGTATTCACCTACTATGTTTCCTTCTCTCCCTTTTCCTACACTCGAATTCCAGTCACCCATGACTATTAAATTTTCGTCTCCCTTCACAATCTGAATAATTTCTTTTATTTCATCATACATTTCTTCAATTTCTTCGTCATCTGCAGAGCTAGTTGGCATATAAACTTGTACTACTGTAGTAGGTGTGGGCTTCGTATCTATCTTGGCCACAATAATGCGTTCACTATGCTGTTTGTAGTACCTTACTCGCATTCCTATTTTCCTATTCATTATTAAACCTACTCCTGCATTACCCCTATTTGATTTTGTGTTTATAACCCTGTAGTCACCTGACCAGAAGTCTTGTTCCTCCTGCCACCGAACTTCACTAATTCCCACTATATCTAACTTCAACCTATCTATTTCCCTTTTTAAATTTTCTAACCTACCTGCCCGATTAAGGGATCTGACATTCCACGCTCCGATCCGTAGAACGCCAGTTTTCTTTCTCCTGATAACGACATCCTCTTGAGTAGTCCCCGCCCGGAGATCCGAATGGGGGACTATTTTACCTCCGGAATATTTTACCCAAGAGGACGCCACCGTCATTAACCATACAGTAAAGCTGCATGGCCTCGGGAAAAATTATGGCTGTAGTTTCCCCTTGCTTTCAGCCGTTCGCAGTACCAGCACAGCAAGGTCGTTTTGGTTAATGTTGCAAGGCCAGGTCAGTCAATCATCCAGACTGTTGCCCCTGCAACTACTGAAAAGGCTGCTGCCCCTCTTCAGGAACCACACGTTTGTCTGGCCTCTCAACAGATACCCCTCCGTTGTGGTTGCACCTACGGTACGGCTATCTGTATCGCTGAGGCACGCAAGCCTCCCCACCAACGGCAAGGTCCATGGTTCATGGGGGGGGGGGGGGGGGGGGGGGGTGAATAGCAGAGTAAAAGAAAGCGGTTTTATGAGATTGTGGATGCATAGAAGACACAAGTACGATCTGATAAGGGCATGTTTCTTTACGAAGAATATTCAATGGGATTTTATTTTCTTCTACTGGAAGCGTCAAGTCAAGAAAGTTTAATTGGCAGGCCTCATTTTACGGTTCGATGGTGAAAGATATTTTCTCATGAAGTTCATTGAAGAGATTGAAAATACGATCAAAGCCATCAGCAGGTCCCTTGTAGATGACTAAAATATCATCAACGTTTGTGAAATAAGAGAGAACGTCTTGTACTGTAGCTGAAAAACAGTTGGAAAACTTTTCTTCCAGAGAGTTGATGAAAATATCGGCAAGAATACCAGCTAAGTGATTTCCCGTAGCGAGATCGTCGCGTTGCTGGTACAATTGTTCATCAAATTAAAAGTAGTTGTATTTGACTAGGACTGTAATGAGATTCATGAAGTCAGTGATTTGTTCATCTGAAAGATCCTTTTTGAAATGATGTTAATGTTTATCTACAATTGTAAGCGTTTCTTGCACAGGGACGTTAGATTAAGATTTTTGGTGTCTAATGAAAATAACTTGGTGTCTGAATTGCATTACAAATCTTTTATTTTATGTACTAAGGTGTGACTATTGGGGATGGAATAATTGAAAAAAATCATTCTTTTCCGAGAACAGAGTTTCATGCAGAAATTTGGCCAAATCATGGTACGCGCTATTCATACTATTACATATCGGACGTAACTGCTGCTTAGGTTTGTGAATTAGAAATTGAGACCGAA
Organism: Schistocerca serialis cubense; assembly: GCF_023864345.2. NCBI lineage: Eukaryota > Metazoa > Arthropoda > Insecta > Orthoptera > Acrididae > Schistocerca > Schistocerca serialis. The sequence goes on from NC_064639.1 coordinate 125,269,213, forward strand.
GTTTTGGGGGCTGATGCTACCTGTAGCTCGACATATGCGACCAGTCCGTAGTGGCTCGCTTTCCACGCATTTTACTTTAAATATTAAGCGAAAAAGCTTTAGTCACAGTTTTATGTTGTGCGTGACGGAGAAGTACTGTTTCTTTTTTCACTGTTAAGCAGTTTCAAACTGTATTTCTATGCTTTTACGTAAGTTGCAAGTTACCAGGTCTGCTGGTATCATACAAAACTTTGCCTGTGAGTTCATGTACTAAATACTGTTCATTTTTACATTCAGCTGTCTATATTTAAGTAGCCTACTTATATTTACGGCTACTAGCTGGCACTCTTGGTGTAACGTTCACCTGCCCGTACTTGCCAACGTGGGCGCTGCAATCTGTTGCTACCTGTGACTTCATGGGTATGAGCAGCCCACAGTGGATCGCCTTTCATGTATTTTTTTTTTTTTTTTAAATTTGTGGCTAAAGCCCTTCTGGCTTGTTATTTATTTTATACTTGACATGTAAGTACTAACTCTTTCTTGTACTGTTAGTCAGTACTTACACATTAATACAAAAATTTTCTTTTCCCATAAATTTGCAATTATGTTATAGGCCTCTTTAAATATTTAAATTCTGGTGACACTCTTAGAAGTGTTGAAACCTGGTAAAAAAGACTAAAAATTGTGACCGTGGGTTTATTTACTTCAACTTTCGTTTATAAACGTTCACTGAAACAAGCAGCCATTGTTAAAACTGTTTATAAGCATCTGCTTCCGTAGTTGGTCTTTCACGAAGAAAGTGAGCCTGAAAAACTCAGAACTAGGCCAGGAATTGGCCAGAACAACTTTACGTTGTGCAAGAACTAGGGAACGTTCAGTTTTAGTGAACGATGATTTGCACAGTTTTCATGCGCGTGGATCTTTAGAACGCAGAGCAGAGCAAACATCTACAAACGCACTCTGCAAGCCACCGCATGGTGCATGGCGGAGGGAAAAAGGACTATCTATATGCCTCTGTAAGAGCAGGCGCCTATTACGTGCTTTTTAAATTTCACCAAAGTCTGGCATTTTACTTGCTTAACTCAAAAACCTAAACATTGCTTCAATTCCACTCGTACCTGATATCACTCCAGCAATGAGTAATGATTGGAACAAAATGGTCACAATGGAGGAATGTAGTATCAGGAGTACCTCAAGAATCAGTTTTAGGCCCACTGCTATTCTCATTACACCCTAATGACGCCTCAACTGTTCTCTTCCAATGTAGATATCACTTTTACACAACCATGCAGCATGTAAATGCTGATTTACTTGCCTTGTCAGATTGGGCGCAGAAATTAGGTTTGAAACTAACCCATCTAAAATACAGGAATCTTAGTCACTCATGAAAGACTCAGTTCCCCTCAGTACAGAGAATCTCTTTCACCGTTATTCATAAACGGCACAGAAATAACCTTTTCTTCTTTTGCAAAGAACTTGGGAATAATTCTGGACCATTATGTAGACTGGGCTGAACACACAATTGCAGTCTGTAAGGTGCCAGCGTCACTTCAACTACCACAAAATGCATAAAAGAGATTATTTTCGAGCTTAAAAATAAGCTTGTGCAGTCATTTATACTCCCTATACTCCACCTTTTTTTTTTTTTTTGGTCATCAGTCTGCTGACTGGTTTGATGCGGCCCGCCACGAATTCCTTTCCTGTGCTAACCTCTTCATCTCAGAGTAGCACTTGCAACCTACGTCCTCAATTATTTGCTTGACGTATTCCAATCTCTGTCTTCCTCTACAGCTTTTGCCCTCTAAAGCTCCCTCTAGTACCATGGAAGTCATTCCCTCATGTCTTAGCAGATGTCCTACCATCCTGTCCCTTCTCCTTATCAGTGTTTTCCACATATTCGTTTCCTCTCCGATTCTGCGTAGAACCTGCTCATTCCTTACCTTATCAGTCCATCTAATTTTCAACATTCGTCTATAGCACCACATCTCAAATGCTTCGATTCTCTTCTGTTCCAGTTTTCCCACAGTCCATGTTTCACTACCATACAATGCTGTACTCCAGACGTACATCCTCAGAAATTTCTTCTTCAAATTAAGGCCGGTATTTGATATTAGTAGACTTCTCTTGGCCAGAAATGCCTTTTTTGCCATAGCGAGTCTGCTTTTGATGTCCTCCTTGCTCCGTCCGTCATTGGTTATTTTACTGCCTAGGTAGCAGAATTCCTTAACTTCATTGACTTCGTGACCATCAATCCTGATGTTAAGTTTCTCGCTGTTCTCATTTCTACCACTTCTCATTACCTTCGTCTTTCTCCGATTTACTCTCAAACCATACTGTGTACTCATTAGACTGTTCATTCCGTTCAGCAGATCATTTAATTCTTCTTCACTTTCACTCAGGATAGCAATGTCATCAGCGAAACGTATCATTGATATCCTTTCACCTTGTATTTTAATTCAACTCCTGCACCTTTCTTTTATTTCCATCATTGCTTCCTCGATGTACAGATTGAAGAGTAGGGGCGAAAGGCTACAGCCTTGTCTTACACCCTTCTTAATACGAGCACTTCGTTCTTGATCGTCCACTCTTATTATTCCCTCTTGGTTGTTGTACATATTGTATATGACCCGTCTCTCGCTATAGCTTACCCCTACTTTTTTCAGAATCTCGAACAACTTGCACCATTTTATATTGTCGAACGTTGATTTTTCTTTAGCCTTGCTTCCATTATTAGCCGTAACGTCAGAATTGCCTCTCTCGTCCCTTTACTCGACTATAGTGATGCTATTATCCAAGGACTTTCATACGTAAGCTTACGCAGGTTAGAGATAGCGATGAGTGCTTGTGCACAATTCATTTGTGACATTCACTTTTTCGGTCATATAAACAGTTATCATGGCTACATACCAATGAGTATAAAGACTATCATACCCTATGCTTCTTCCATCCTCTATCACTGCACTCTCGCAAATTTCCTCTACCCAACAACTCCCTCCCCTCCCTGTCTTGTCAGCAGAGTTCTCTATTTGTATTTTATTGTTTCCTATCGTCTGCTGTCTCTGTCATTCAAATCTTCTCCTCCATCTACATTCTTTTCTCTCGTGATGAGTCTAATCATAGACTCAAATGTACTAAAATAACTTATATAATTCCTTATTTCATTCACTATTATCGTTATCATTATTATTTTTGTTGTTATTATTATTAGTGTCAACTACTGCTATTATTACTATCATCATTGTTAATATTATTATATCTATTATTACTGTGAACTTCTTTGTGAAGTCTTTGGTATGTGTCGTTCCTGGACAGATGTATGAGAGGGCCTTAAAGCCCTTATGTGGTCAGGCTAACAAGCAACAAAGAAATAAGAGAAATTTATTTATCTTTGTGGTCCTTTCGCGAAATGTACGTTGGCAGCAGTAGAATCGTTCTGCATTCAGCTTCAAATGCCGGTTCTCTGAATTTTCTCGATAGTGTTTCGCGAAAAGAACTTCACCTTCTTTCCAAGGATTCCTATTTGTGTTCGCGAGAATTCTTCGGATCGAATCTAGCGGCTCGTCTCTGAAGTGCTTCGATGTCTTCCTTTAATCCGACCGAGTGATAAGCCAAAGCACTCCAGTAGTACAAAAGAATTTGATTCATCTGTCAAGGGCACAGCGTGTAGAACACTAATGCAACACACTTTTCGAAACCGCCCCCCCCCCCCCCTACAAACCAAAGCAGACCATTCGCTTTCCCTACTATCAATCGTATGTGCTCGTTTTCAAATAACTTTCAAACGTTACACCTATATATATAATCGACGTGACTGTGAAAAGCAGCACGCTACCGATGTTGTTTTCGAACATCACGAAGTTGTTGTCCCTACTCATCTGCATTCATTTCCATTTTTCTAAATTTAGAGCAAGCTGCCATTCATCACACGACCTAGAAATTATGGCTAAGTGATCTTGTGTTCGTCTCCATTCACCCAATAACCACAGCTTCCCGTACACCATAGCGTCGTCAGAAAACAGCCACATATTGCTGGTCAAGGTGTCGGTTACGTCATTTACGTGAACATGGTGATTATTTTCTCCATGTACAAACTCTAGGGATTGATCGATGAGAGGTTACGGAACGAAAAAGGTCTAATGAACTTACGTGTGGAAGTGCATGTAAACCATGCTAGGGACCATTTACTCAGTCATAGTTTGTTACAGAAACTGTAATCTAAACCACGCTGTACCATGCAGCCACAGTTACAGTACGTATGGTTTCCTCCTAGAGGGCGGTATTGTTCCTCATACGTCGTGCCCTAGCGCCTTCTCCTCCCATAATAATCGGTTATGTTGTGTCAGATTCACTTCTCTTGCTGACTCACCTTGTAGAGGATGTGACACAGCGTTGTACGCAATGGTTCCGTATTCGAATAGAGAGCTTGCCGACATGGTGTTTACTTACCGAAAGGCAAATGGCAAGGGGCGGCGGACAGAAAGGTTATATCAGGAGACCTGTCCCCTCCGACAACAACCACAGCATTCAATATCTGCAACAGTTTTTCGCCGTTTTTCTGAGAGAGCGTTGTTTCAGGAAGCAGGAAATCATCAAGGACGTACCCGAAATGCTCAGACACCAGAAATGGAGGAAAATGTGATTAACACTGTGGAAGGCGACCGCGTGTCACTACCAGGCAACTGGTCTGCCAGGCAACTGATGCTACCCTCATCATTTACAGCGTGTGCAGGGCTTACTAGCGACAGACTTTCCAGATCGGGACCAGTTTTGTCAATGGTTTCTTCATCAAGCGACCACGATTCCGGGATTTGTGTCATTCATCCTATTCACAGATGAGGCCAGCTTTACGCAGAGTGGTATCATCGAATTTCATAACAGCCATATGTGGGATAATATTCAGAAGCCCCCAGGGTATGGTGACAGCAAATTATCGGCATCGGTGCAGCCAGAATGTGTAGGTCGGGATAATTGGCGACCGTATTTTGGGACGTCTCCTTTCCACGTCGTGTAATTGGCCGGAACTATCGGCGTTTCGTGCGAATGACTTTGCCTCCCCTGCTGGACGAAGTGTCATAAACGATTCGAAGGGTTATGTGGCTGCTACATGATGGTGCTCCCTCCCGCTTCGCCGTTAACGTCCGGATGTATCTAAATCGTGTCTTCCCTGGTTGATGGATAGGACGAGGGGGGTACAGTTGCATGGCCTGCTCGTTCACCGGATCTCAGCCCGTGTGATAACTGGTTATGGGGCCATCTTGAAAAGTATCGTGTGTGCAGAGCCCATTCCAAATGGATCAGCGTATTCATGGTGCCTTTAACACTGTTCGGACGCAGCATGGCCGATGTGAACGTGTGAGAGAGAACAAGCTGCGGCGCGTACGCGCATGCATTGTGGAATATGGAAAGTACTTTCAACATATACCGCAACTGTATAAATGAAATGATCCTATGGCATTGTTGGCCGGGAGGCCCCATGCTCGGGGGAGTTCGACCGCCGTATTGCAAATCCTTTTTAGTTGATGCCACTTCGGTGACTTGCGAGTCAATGATGACGAGAGACACACAGCAGCCAGCCAATCTCGAAGCAGAGAAAATCCCTGACCCCGCTGGGAATCGAACTCGGGACCGGTGCACGGGAAGCGAGAGCGCTACCGCAAGACCACGACCTACGGATTACTTCAGCTATGACTGCATGGCACAGCGCGTGTTAGACCGGAGTCTCTGTGACAGTGTACGATGGACTAAATGATCTATAGCATGGAAACCATGCACTTCCTGACATAAAGTTCATTAGACATTTTTTGTTCCGTACCCTCTCATCGACCAGTGCTTTGGCAACGAAACGCAGTGTGACTGTTTGCGACCAACCTGTACCGTTTGCGAACTTGCTGCCTCCCGTGTAGCAGTGATGTGTCTTTCTCCTGCAGTGCAGTTAGTAAATTATTTGAGCACTCGTAATGTGGTGTCACCGCCAGACACCACACTTGCTAGGTGGTAGCCTTTAAATCGGCCGCGGTCCATTAGTATACGTCGGACCCGCGTGTCGTCACTGTCGGTGATTGCAGACCGAGCGCCACCACACGGCAGGTCTAGAGAGACTTACTAGCACTCGCCCCAGTTGTACAGCCGACGTAGCCAGAGATGGATCACTGACAACTACGCTCTCTTTTGCCGAGACGATAGTTAGCATAGCCTTCAGCTACGTCATTTGCTGCGACCTAGCAAGGCGCCATAGCATTTGATATTATTTTATGAAGCATGTACAATCAAGAGCGATGATCTACAATTATGGATTAAAGTTAAGTATTACATCAACTACGTACTTTATTTGCTACTAAAAATTCCCTTAACTGTTCCAGACCTCACGCCAGCCGGCGTGAGCTTAAAGCGTGTATTTCGGCTTCCTTTAGCAACACGGTGTTGGCACTTCTGCCAACACTTCACGTAACCCTCTTTCCTTCAGTAGACCGTTGGCCTCTTTTTCCGACGCACCTTCGCCACACTACCTCGTCTGCTTGCACCAAACTGTATTCATGCCTTTCATTTGACCTGATAGGCTTCCCTCTCATTGGCAGACAGAGGAGATTGGTAAAAGCAATTAATGTGGGAGCCACGCCAATCAAAACTAACACAAATATTTTGCCAAAAAAAAAAGTGGGTAAATTATTCTCCCGCTCAATTTCTTAGTGGGAATTACCAAGAGAAGAACGGGTGTGGGTAATGTTCTGCGAACCTAATACTGGTATTTTAGAGGTCTGAATATTGCTGGAAAACGGCAAAAACTGAAGTGTGATTGAGAAAATGGGATTAAATTCAGTAGAAATTTATAAAATGAATGGAAGACAGAGAATTCAGGTCAGGTGTTTATGTGATAGCAACAACAGCATCAATAAATGAACAGGAAGTTAGGTAACGGAGCAAGATACTTCAAGAAACCGAGTGACGACATTATTACTCGTCTCCAGATTGAAAGGAAGTTGATGCACAGTCGCACTGTTCAAGTATGCATGATCACAGTACAAGCTAACGATACGGGGGAAAGCTTTAGTAAATGAAGAATCTGATTGAACACGTGAAGCAGAAAGAAAATTTGATAATGCTGGGAGGTAGAAATTGTATAATAGTTAAGGCGTAGGAAGGGTTCTAACTAGAGTAACTGGATTCCAGCGCAAATACTTTCATCGTCTTGTTTCTGAGTCAGAACTGCCAACCCAGGAATGCGATCCTCTCTCAACGATCAGCAGCTGCGGTGTAAATAAGACATGTTCTGGAAATAAGTACTTGTGGTGTGTGCATAATTTACATGTGCATTAAATTTTTTTATTGTGATTGTATTTGTGTATTTATACGCTATCAAAATGTAAGGCTTTCGTTTACGTTAGACTGATTTTTCATTCCCTAGATCCGAAAATGAGAGGATTCTGCTTGGCGTGCAATATGTCAGTAAATATAACAAACATATTTAACATACTTGAGTGTAATACTCATTTCACTGATCTTTAGTCAGGAAGCTGTCAAGATACGCACCGTAGGTTAAAATTGAAACTTATAATATTTACAGAATTAATACAACGTCAGAAGGAAAGATAAATATGCACTTTTAATATATTCGTCATTCACAAAACTACCAAACTAGTCGGCTATAGGAACCAAATAATGTAAAAATTAACTGAATCTAATGGGAATGTTTACCTAAATTGGTCTAACAGTTTCTGTTAGGTAATGCTTCTGTGGGGTGGAAGGAGATGGCCACCAAAAAAATCTTTCCAAACTGTGATCAAAAATTGGTTTGTCTCAAACTAAGCTGTTAATAGGGGCTGGCACCATCTAAAAGTCTGTGTTCCTGAATACTGGACCCCTCTTGGGATCAAAATAAGTTATGTCAAGTCTTTATGTCGATTGTTTTTATTCCTAGTACTGTTATTGTGTGCTGAGCTGTTGGTTGGAAAAATGAACATATTACTTACAGCAAACGTCGTTAAGGAATAAATATACTCAGAAGCAGTAGTGGCTATATCCAGTTCTTTGAATAGATGCTGTTCTTGAACTTACACCAAGAGTATTATTACACAGTTTTGTTCTCTAAAGACTTTCATATTTTGGAGTAATTCCACAAACAAAGAGATACTGTATGACACAACACAGTAAATACAAGCGAAGTGTTTCAGTTTTTAAATATTTAGATCTCGATTGTCACCGGTTCCAAGAAAATGTGGTGCAGCTATGCAGTTGAAATTTATTGCCACTAAATCTCGCTTGAACCTCCCTTAAAATCGTGTCCAGATGTTAGTCACCTCCCTTGAAACCATGATCAAATGTTGGTCCCCCTGCCTGGGGGTGACTAACTTTTTATCCGCTGTGCTTAAATATTTCGAGGTAGTCTTAGGGAATGAAGACAGCCCACTCTCGCATACCATATTCTTTCGGTTCAGGGGTTTTAGAGGCTTCTTCAGCTTTCAAAATGCTCTCCGTGCATATCTATCTGTTCCATCGCTCCCAGAAGATAGTATCACCGCCACACGGAAAACTAGAGACAGAGGAAGAACTTAATGTGTTACAGCATAACGGAATTCGTACAAATGTCTGCATCTGCAAATCGTAGACTACCATTGTGAAAAATCTCATTTCAGTGTCTGTCTTTTGTGAGACGTTCAATGTCTGAAATTGTCTCGTACCTTAAGACAGCCGAATCGCTCTTTCTTAGAGCGTTGTTAGGCGTTAGTCGCAATTAGAGTAATATCTTTGTGAATATGGAGGTGCATCGGACGGAAAACTATTACCAAATATCCTGGTGTACGTTGGAAACCATCTATTCAGCATGATTACCTGGTAGCCGACTACTTAGCCACTGTAATACTCGGCGGTACCAGACAAATCTTTGTCTTTTTTGTTTGTAATAGTCTTCGAAAACTCTCTGTCGTCCATACTGTATGCAACAACATTTCTGCTTGTGGCTATGCATTGTTCGTACAATGATTCGTCTGTAAGGTAAGTAATTTTCTATGGACGAAGGGCTACTAAGAGCATGGGATTGTGAATACTCCCCATTACGAGAAAACACGTGGAGAGAAAAATGGCTTTTTGAGTGGATTTTACTGACAGTCATAGTTTTTTTTAAAATTCTTCTCTCTGTCATGCAATGTTTCCTAATAACCTCTGTGTTACGTTCGCATTTTGAGAGACTGGCGGTGAGACCACGCCTCATGTCAGAAAGACAATCTATTCTGTATAAAAAGAAAGGTGTAATTATTAATCATTTGCAAGCTCATAACACCATTCTCAATTCCTGTTGCAGGTGCACGATATAATTGTATTGCCAACTGGCACTCCGTTCTAAGATAAAGCAAGGTCCTGCTGCCATCTGCTAACGTTTGTGTAGATGTGCTAGGGTGAGAATTATAATGCTATGTTACTGTTGTATTAGCGGAAATGCTTTAAAGAATAAACAGCCTTTTGTTAAATAGTGTGCGTCATTTTTTTTGTACACAACCAAACTTTCAGCTAAGCATTCAAAATAATACTACATTTCTTGATCATCGTTTATGGTATGGATTTTGAATGCTGTAAGAGGTAACGTACAAAATTTAGTCTTCTTCCAAGGAAAAATTTCGCAGGTAATCGATGAATTTATTTCATACGTCGAATACAGTGTACTGGACTTTCTTCCTTTCTGAGGTAAGGCTTATGATATGGCTGACAGCTTGTTCACCAACAACCCTAAAAACGTTAAAAATCTGAATTGCCGTCTTACAAATTATCCAATAATTAAACAGCTGGTTCTAGTTTCCGATGATTAGCTGGGTTCACGTCAGTGTCGGTAAGGTAACAATTCACAGCTAATATTTGGCATAACGTGCCAAAACGTGGCTACTATCTGAGATGGAACGTCTCCTGCAAATGCAGACAAAATGCACAAATTACTGACACATACACATATGTTGAACACGCTCTGGGGTCAGCATATTTTTTTGTTACATTTCCTGTTGTTATTGTACGTAGCACAAAGACTGTTTTCTGCACGTTAGCCTAACCTGTGGGAGCCTGCTCATCTCTGTGTGACTACTGCAGCCTGCATTCATTTCAACTGACATATGGTACTCAAGCCTTTGTCTCCTTTTTTGTACTATTCTCAAACCGCACCAGTACCAAACTGACAATTCTTTGATGCCTCGGAATATCTCCGAACTGATCCCTTCTTTCAGTCAATATGTTCCGTAAATTTGTTTTCTGCGCATTTCGATCAGCACTTCTTCATTAGTCAGTGGATTCACCCATCCCACCTTCAACATTCTTCTGTATCACAATTTAAAGCCTTCTATATTCTACAGATAAAAAAGAAACGCACAACGAAAGAATTATCCGAATGGGAAGAAATCAGTAGATGTAATGTACATACAAACAAATGATTACAATTTCAGAAAAATTGAAAGATTTATTCAAGAGAAGTCAATAACGGGATGATCCACAACTGGCCCTTATGCAACCTCTGCTTAGCACTGATTGACAAAGTTGTTAGCTATTCTCCTGATGGTTATAGTTCCATACTCTGTCCAACTGGCACGTTAAACCACCAAAATTCTGAGCTGGTTGGTGGGCTCTGCCCATATTGCTCTCAACTGGCGAGTTATCCGGCGACCTTGATGGCCAAGTAAAGTTTGGAAAGCGCGATGATAAGCAGTAGAAACTCACATTTCAGCAAGACAATGCCCGCCCGCACGGCGTAAGCTCAGGATGGCTTACAATGAAGGACAGCAAACCGGGCATAGAATATCGTCGCCACTCCCGCAACACCAGACACCTCACGTATATACAGGGTTATTACAAATGATTGAAGAGATTTCACAGCTCTACAATAACTTTATTATTTGAGATATTTTCACAATGCTTTGCACACACATACAAAAACTCAAAGTTTTTTTAGGCATTCACAAATGTTCTATATGAGCCCCTTTAGTGATTCGGCAGACATCAAGCCGATAATCAAGTTCCTCCCACACTCGCCGCAGCATGTCCCCGTCAATGAGTTCGAAAGCATCGTTGATGCGAGCTCGCAGTTCTGGCACGTTTCTTGGTAGAGGAGGTTTAAACACTGAATCTTTCACATAACCCCACAGAAAGAAATCGCATGGGGTTCAGTCGGGAGAGCGTTGAGGCCATGACATGAATTGCTGATCATGATCTCCACCACGACCGATCCATCGGTTTTCCAATCTCCTGTTTAAGAAATGCCGAACATCATGATGGAAGTGCGGTGGAGCACCATCCTGTTGAAAGATGAAGTCGGCGCTGTCGGTCTCCAGTTGTGGCACGAGCCAATTTTCCAGCATGTCCAGATACACGTGTCCTGTAACGTTTTTCGCAGAAGAAAAAGGAGCCGTAAACTGTAAACCGTGAGATTGCACAAAACAAGTTAACTTTTGGTGAATTGCGAATTTGCTGCACGAATGCGTGAGGATTCTCTACCGCCCAGATTCGCACTTTGTGTCTGTTCACTTCACCATTAAGAAAAAATGTTGCTTCATCACTGAAAACAAGTTTCGCACTGAACGCATCCTCTTCCGTGAGCTGTTGCAACCGCGCCGAAAATTCAAAGCGTTTGACTTTGTCATCGGGTGTCAGGGCTTGTAGCAATTGTAAACGGTAAGGCTTCTGCTTTAGCCTTTTCCGTAAGATTTTCCAAACCGTCGGCTGTGGTACGTTTAGCTCCCTGCTTGCTTTATTCGTCGACTTCCGCGGACTACGCGTGAAACTTGCCCGCATGCGCTCACTGCAGGCCGACCCGTTGATTTCCCCTTACAGAGGCATCCAGAACCTTTAAACTGCGCGTACCATCGCCGAATGGAGTTAGCAGTTGGTGGATCTTTGTTGAACTTCGTCCGGAAGTGTCGTTGCACTGTTATGACTGACTGATGTGAGTGCATTTCAAGCACGACATACGCTTTCACGGATCCTGTCGCCATTTTGTCTCACTGCGCTCTCGAGCGTTCTGGCGGCAGAAACCTGAAGTGCGGCTTCAGCCGAACAAAACTTTGAGTTTTTCTACGTATCTGTAGTGTGTCGTGACCGTATCTCAATGAATGGAGCTACAGTGAATTTATGAAATCGCTTCAATCATTTGTAATAGCCCTGTATATCGTAACTGAGAGAGAGAGAGAGAGAGAGAGAGAGAGAGATATCGGGTAATCCACAGTTGGCATTCCTTAACTCAGGGAAATCATGCACCTTGCTGATAGATCGAGTGGAGTGAGATGGAGAATACTTCCTCTCTTTGGTACAACTGAAGCTGCTAACTGCCGTAACACTAGGCTCACCTCCAGCTGCCGCAAGGCCAACAGACTGATCCTGTTAGAGATCCCACCAACAGAAGAGAATGAAGTGCATTAACTGCTATAATAACTTTGAATTCAGGAAATGTTCTTGGCAATTAGATCTGTAATCAATGTTTGTTCATTTGTGATGCAATGATTATAATACTCTTCCATCAGTGTAATATTCCTTAATTTGTATCTAAAACTCATTCTACACTTATGAAATCAGCGGTTTCCTATAATTTCCGCACGACGAAATTTACTTTTGTACGTGTACGAAATTACGTACGCTGTGTGAGTAGCTGACGCCGTTTTGGAAATTAATGTTGTCCTTCACAGACGTACAAACAGAGACACTACACACACTAGTTCACTAACAGCGAGTTTAATATTACCAGCTTAAAAACGTTAATTTCTTCTTTTGAGACTTAATATTACAGTATAAACCACGTTCTTGTCTTGAGTTCTGGAAATGCTTTGATGTCCTTACACATTGCTTGTTTTGTGTTAATTTCATTAACACTCACTGACAGTAATCTCACTGATTTAGTCTTTACTCACTCACACAGGTACGTAACTTTGTGGCAATTTACTGCTTTGTGTATGGGTGTGTTAACCATACTGCAGTGCTGGCGCTAGGGTGACTTGTCAGTTTCATTTTGTGGCGACGTAATGCTCTCAGTGGCGTAAATGTTTATAAATGATCTAACCTAAGGGTGTGTGTGAGCCAATGTATTTGTCGATGAGTTCTATCCATAAGTTCTTCCCGTTTCAACCTTTATATTTAATCTGGCAAGGAGTTTTTCTGAATGTTTAAAATAACTGGCTTTTTCATAAAATATCTTTCACTGGGAATAATACATATGTTGCGGTTTGTAGGGTCTGAGAATAGTTGCTAGCGTGTGTAGCTTGTGTATTTTCTGCTGTGATACCCCCTGCAGTCTTTAGTGAATCCAACCCACTTACAGAAACTTTCAGCGTATTTATTATATTCTTCACGGCAAAGGTTGCACATTTTGTCTCACAATCTATTAAACTTAGACCACCTTCTGCAGGTGATTTCGTCGTCTGATCAATGAAACAAAATGCTTGTTCAAATGAACCATCCTATGTACTTTTTATTTGTGCTACATGTTTTCTATCAGTGGGTAGAGCTTGTGCAACATGCCACATATTGGAAAGGGCTACTGTGTTGGTGCGTTCAGTTCTCTGAAAGATATTAAATTGCCAGTGTTACACTGCCGGAAAAAATTGTTACACCCTTATAGAGGTTTCCAATTCACTCAAGATTTATTGTTGCAACAGTGCATAGCTATTACATGAAATTATTACATTTACAGATCAATACCACTAGTGGTTCTGAGGTACCAGGTATTGACACATGCTGGAATTGGTAAGTAGTGTACCTTCCATGGGCGACAATGCAGGCGCTGTCTCTGGCATCCATTCAATCTTACTGATGCCGAATACTTTCCAGCGATGCGTTTTGCCTGCTCGACCTGTTCACGTAGTTCTACAATAGTTGTTGGTTGAGGAGTGCACGACTCAATGCTCGTCCCATCGTGCCCCATACATGCTTGGTTGGAGACAAGTCCAGAGTTCATGCTGGCCAGGGGAGTTCACGCACGTCTTGCAGAGCGCGTAGAGGTTCATGGGCAGTATATGGGTGAGCATTATCCTGTTTGAACAACACATCACGCTCTTTTGGCAAGAACGGCAAAAGAACGGATCTAGCAACATTCTGCACGTGCTGAGTGGTAGTGAGTGTCCCCTCTAGAAACACCAAAGGTGAACGAAAGTTATAGCTTATCACAGACCAGACCATAAGCCATGGGATGCGGCCAGTGTGTCTTGGCCGAATCCAGTCAGTGAGACAGCGTTCACGAGGTGTGTGTTGTATGCTCAAACGACCATCACTCGCATGCAGGCAGAATCTGCTTTCAGCACCGAAGACCAAGGCGCGCCATTCCATCTTCCATGTGATCCTCTGAAAATACCAGTCGAGTCGTACACTTCAATGCTGTGGCATGAGTGGAAGACGGGCCGTAGATGTGCATGCCCTTAATCCCAGTGCTAATTACCGGTCCGCAAGAGTTCTTACTGTGGTGACTGTACGATCTGCCACTGCTGTCCTTTCAACACGATGATCATGGCGGGCGTCTGTGCTGTGTGACTGTCCTTGACATTGTCTGTAGATGTGAGAATGTTCACGTGACCACTAATAACAGCGTCATTGCAAAATTGGCACAGCACGTGAAGCTTGTGTGGCAATTCTCCGGAAAAACCATCCCGCCACTCTGAAGGCTACAATTTGACCCCTCTAAAAGTTGTTCAGTTAGCCGTAGGAAGCACGAGTGTATTCTGGGACTTGGTTCCCTGTTTGCTTCACACGTCTGCATCGAAAATGGTTCAAATGGCTCTGAGCACTATGGGACCTAACATCTGAAGTCATCAGTCCCTTAGGTTAGTTAGGTTTAAATAGTTCTAAGTTCTAAGGACACCACACACATCCATGCCCGAGGCAGGATTCGAACCTGCGACCGTAGCGGTCGCGCGTTTCCATACTGAAGCGCCTAGAACCGCTCGGCCACAACAGCTGGCGCGTGGGATTTACACATTCAGTAAGCCACAAGAGCTGTATTTTATAATTGCTCAGAGTTACACCCGTTGCTCACTTGCAGAAGTCCATTATGTCCGAGATTTCACCAATATCTTGGGGCGCACTTTTTTCGTTGCACTTTTCATTGTAACAGAAATACAACGGTCACAACTCATTTGCTTTCTTCATAGGCATCACTCAGGTTTGTTACAATGACGCACCTCAGATTGTTGGCGCCGTTTCCAAACACTCCCGCCAGCCGTTGACATGACTGTAGCAGGAAACAAAAATTCTCTCAGTTAGTCACCTATTATTTACATGTGTCTGAATACCTAGGATAATCGGATCTACACCCACCTTCTGTGCAGTCCAGATTAGAACTACGAATGGCCACACACAGGCAAACAGCTAGTAATATTTGCAAGCAATGCATGCTGAGCACAAAGTTTACTCGTTAGCAACACTTCTGACATCCCTGCTATTGTAACTGTACACTGAGAAAAAGTTTTTCCAGCCAAATTGAAATCAAGAAGCTACTCAAATAATGCTCAGAAATATAAAAAAGATAACATGAATGGTGTCGTGGACAAGCGTCAGCAAAGCAAGCTAATTCTCGCTGTTTTGAAATTAAAAAAAATGATTGCTGCAAGAACTTACTTGATTTCGTACAGGCTTAATGCTATGGACAAAAAAAATTAGACAATTCACTGAATACTAATCATCGTCCAATGAATAAAACGACACAAATCAAATTGACTTATGAATGAACGAAGGTACCTAACATCTTATGCTACCTACATCGACTTCATTCAGATTTCCATCTTCACAATTAGTTGATTACTATCGGTTAACAGCTGTAGTGTGATCAAAACAAAAGCACCAACACATCAACTGCTGAAAGACTGGTGTAATCGAAGTTACCAATACTTCGATAATAATAACCCCACTTCGGATGCGGTTATTAGGAGATAATATCCAGACTTACATAGCTGTATCCGTCAACAGCAACGATGTGCATGCCTATCAGCCATTAATATCGCTTCATATTCCAAAAACAGCCCATACATCGACGTAATTTCAACATTTATTATGAGCAGCCGGTACCTCGGATGATGAAGATTGACTTCTCAACCGGCATGTCTGGAATCAGAAAGATGGCACGTAAACGAAATGTGAGTGGGGAATATACTAACTCGTTTTTAATTATTTTGACCTCTCTCAAATTTTCTGGGTGTTGCGTGCATCAGGGTGATAGAATACAGTGTGAGGTGGAGGGGTGCTGATTACATGTGGCTTAGCGGTGCCTTAGAATACCGAAAGATTCAAAAATCAACAACAGATTTATTACTTTACAAAGACGAATCATTGTTATGAATTCCTTTCGGAGATGTATATGAGGCTCAGGAAATACATCATCTTTGTAATTATTACATTTACAGATCAATACCACTAGTGGTTCTGAGGTACCAGGTATTGACACATGCTGAAATTGGTAAGTAGTGTACCTTCTATGGGCGACAATGCAGGCGCTGTCTCTGGCATCCATTCAATCTTACTGTAATCAAACTCCTCATGGACAGTTCCAGTCATGAACACTGGTGCAAATAATTTGAAAGGGTAATTGCAGATACGATTATTAGCGCGGTATGGCTTTTTGCATTACGGGAGGTTGCACCAAGGAAGAGGCAGAGGCAGAAAGCACTGAAAACACTGGTGTACGGTTCTTTGTAGAAAACTACAGTAACTCCTCAACAACCAATTCCTATTCTCGATACCAGAGAACAACTAAGAGTGTCAGGAACGTGCAATTCCACGGTTAACACTCGAACCATGTTTGTCCGTCCTTTTCTATTGTACTGCTGCGCCGTATGGGATCCTTACCATGTAGCACTGACGAGGGATACCGACAAAGTTAACAGAAGGGCGGCTCGTTTTGTATTATCATCTAATGGGGAAGAGAGTGTCAAAGATAGGAAATGCGAGTCTGGTTCGAAATCACCTTTCCGTTGCAATGAGATCCAGTCACAAATTTTTGGTTGCTAAATTTCCATCCTAAAGGGCAAAATATTTTGTTCACTACCACCTATACAGATAAAGGTGACAACCATGATGAAATAAGAGAAACCAGATCTCGCACGGAAAGGTTTAGGTATTCACCTTCACAACGTGATAAATATTGTGAAAGTGGTACTATGCATCTCCTGCCAACACTTAAGTGCAATGTGCAGAGTAGTCATGTACCTGCAGGTGTAGCTGTGTACTGGCGATCAATGTTTATAACAATAGACACTTAGTCACCGTACGCACTCCGTACCCTACGGTTTGTCTTTCTAAACAGTAGTTTTACAACGTATTCCTTTCGGAGTGGGACCACTTACATCCACACTGTCTAATTGAAACTTTCATCTTCGACATTTTACCACACTCTTTTATACCTAGGATACGGAGTAGCTACATAGTTCAGTGAAATTTCCAGGACGAAAGTAACGTACGCCAACCGTCTGCAAATCGTGCAAAAAGTTTTTTTTCCTTGTCGTACTGTAGCTGTTTCGTTATAGTGTTTTCTGTGGCAGAGATTGGAAACCACCCCAGCATTTCCCAAACAGAGCGTCTTTAGATTAGTTAGGTTTAAGTAGTTCTAAGTTCTAGGGGACTGATGACCTTAGAAGTTAAGTCCCATAGTGCTCAGAGCCATTTTTTTTTGCAGTTCCAGAATTCGACGGCGCTGTTACGGCTCTGCAAGGGGACGTAAAACTATGAGAGAGTCTCCAGATAACAGTGAGCCACCGCGCAGGAATTCTTCCCATCTAAGTCAGTTCAAGGACGGATTGGCTTAATTATCGCAAAACTCGGGTGGAAAAGCGTGGCCAGTTATATTGTTCGCCCCTTACACCATCTATGGACTCACCAGCTCAACTGAGACGTTTCTGGAGGTATAGTGCTCAGGCTTTCTATAAACTGAGGAAATATTTTGAGAAGTGAAAAGAAACAGTTCTGCCATTTGCATGTAGTAAAGTATCCGTCCGCTGTCACAGTTTTTGAGAAAACGTATCACAGCGTAAGGACGCAAATCGAAGTCGAAAAACACCTTGAAGGTAATGTTGCGAAAGTAGTCTCATCGTCCAGAGACTAGTTGCATTTCTTTTCTGATGAAATACTATATGAAATGAATCTCTTCTAGTTCCATCCATCAAGTCTTAGTATACTGTGTGATGAAACGTACTCTCTGCCACGTCCGAGATTTACGGAGCATAAATACAGAGAGCGGTAACAACAACAAAAACATGAGTACCCTTACCGCATATGTGACGGATGGGGCTTGAGCTACCGCGGTTGTCAGTTCGTACTGCCTTCCACTGCGTTCCTGTGGCCGGATAGACGTTACAGGGGACCGAGCTGAGCTTTGTACACGCTATCTACTCTTTATACAGCTATCAGAAATTTCAGGCGTTACTGCTGCCTCACTGTGAAAGTTCACGGTGCGGCAGGGAAGTGACGAAACAATTGTGTAAGCTATGATTACTACCAATAAGTTCCTTCCGGCTTTGCGGCTGACTCACATACGAGATCTGTTCAAAAAAATTCGGAATTTTATCTACAGAATTTTCTGCCCTTACCTATTAGTTATTGTGCGTGGTCTCCAAAATAGCCTTCTCCACGGCTGATAACAACGCTCCTAACGCCTTTTCCACTTCCGGCAGCAGTCTTGGTACTCCTCTTCTACATCTACATCTACATCCATACTCCGCAAGCCACCTGACGGTATGTGGCGGAGAGTACTTTGAGTAACTCTATCGGTTCTCCCTTCTATTCCAGTCTCCTATTGTTCGTGGAAAGAAAGATTGTCGTTATGCATCTGTGTGGGCTCTAACCTCTCTGATTTTATTCTTATGGTCTCTTCGCGAGATGTACGTAGGAGGGAGCAATATACTGCTTGACTCCTCGGTGAAGGTATGTTCTCGAAACTTCAACAAAAGCATGTACCGAGCTACTGAGCGTCTCTCCTGCAAAGTCTTCCACTGGAGTTTATCTATCATCTCCGTAACGCTTTGGCGATTACTAAATGATCCTGTAACGAAGCGCGCTGCTCTCCGTTGGATCTTCTCTATCTCTTCTATCAACCCTATCTGGTGCGGATCCCACACTGCTGAGCAGTATTCAAGCAGTGGGCGAACAAGCGTACTGTAACCTACTTCCTTTGAGATTCATTGGAAGAATCCTAAGGAAATGCAATCCGAAAACAGTCTGGCATCTGCTTTACCGACGATCAACTTTATTTGATCATTCCATTTTAAATCACCCCTAATGCATATTCCCAGATAATTTATGGAATTAACTGCTTCCAGTTGCTGACCTGCTATATTGTAGCTAAATGATAAAGGATCTTTCTTTCTGTGTATTCGCAGCACATTACACTTGTCTACCTTGAGATTCAATTGCCATTCCCTGCACCACGCCTCAATTCGTTGCAGATCCTCCTGCATTTCAGTACAATTTTCCATTGTTACAACCTCCCAATATACCACAGCATCATCCACAAAAAGCCTCAGTGAACTTCAGATGTACACTCCTGGAAATTGAAATAAGAACACCGTGAATTCATTGTCCCAGGAAGGGGATACTTTATTGGCACATTCCTGGGGTCAGATACATAACATGATCACACTGACAGAACCACAGGCACATAGACACAGGCAACAGAGCATGCACAATGTCGGCACTAGTACAGTGTATATCCACCTTTCGCAGCAATGCAGGCTGCTATTCTCCCATGGAGACGATCGTAGAGATGCTGGATGTAGTCCTGTGGAACGGCTTGCCATGCCATTTCCACCTGGCGCCTCAGTTGGACCAGCGTTCGTGCTGGACGTGCAGACCGCGTGAGACGACGCTTCATCCAGTCCCAAACATGCTCAATGGGGGACAGATCCGGAGATCTTGCTGGCCAGGGTAGTTGACTTACACCTGCTAGAGCACGTTGGGTGGCACGGGATACATGCGGACGCGCATTGTCCTGTTGGAACAGCAAGTTCCCTTGCCGGTCTAGGAATGGTAGAACGATGGGTTCGATGACGGTTTGGATGTACCGTGCACTATTCAGTGTCCCCTCGACGATCACCAGTGATGTACGGCCAGTGTAGGAGATCGCTCCCCACACCATGATGCCGGGTGTTGGCCCTGTGTGCCTCGGTCGTATGCAGTCCTGATTGTGGCGCTCACCTGCACGGCGCCAAACACGCATACGACCATCATTGGCACCAAGGCAGAAGCGACTCTCATCGCTGAAGACGACACGTCTCCATTCGTCCCTCCATTCACGCCTGTCGCGACACCACTGGAGGCGGGCTGCGCGATGTTGGGGCGTGAGCGGAAGACGGCCTAACGGTGTGCGGGACCGTAGCCCAGCTTCATGGAGACGGTTGCGAATGGTCCTCGCCGATACCCCAGGAGCAACAGTGTCCCTAATTTGCTGGGAAGTGGCGGTGCGGTCCCCTACGGCACTGCGTAGGATCCTACGGTCTTGGCGTGCATCCGTGCGTCGCTGCGGTCCGGTCCCAGGTCGACGGGCACGTGCACCTTCCGCCGACCACTGGCGACAACATCGATGTACTGTGGAGACCTCACGCCCCACGTGTTGAGCAATTCGGCGGTACGTCCACCCGGCCTCCCGCATGCCCACTATACGCCCTCGCTCAAAGTCCGTCAACTGCACATACGGTTCACGTCCACGCTGTCGCGGCATGCTACCAGTGTTAAAGACTGCGATGGAGCTCCGTATGCCACGGCAAACTGGCTGACACTGACGGCGGCGGTGCACAAATGCTGCGCAGCTAGCGCCATTCGACGGCCAACACCGCGGTTCCTGGTGTGTCCGCTGTGCCGTGCGTGTGATCATTGCTTGTACAGCCCTCTCGCAGTGTCCGGAGCAAGTATGGTGGGTCTGACACACCGGTGTCAATGTGTTCTTTTTTCCATTTCCAGGAGTGTATATTGTGAATAGCAACAGTCCTACGACATTCCCCCGAGGCACACCTGAAATCACTCTTACTTCGGAAGACTTCTCTCCATTGAGAATGACATGCTGCGTTCTGTTATCTAGGAACCCTTCAATCCAATCACACAATTGGTCTGATAGTCCATATGCTCTTACTTTGTTCATTAAACGGCTGTTGGGAACTGTATCGAACGCCTTGCGGAAGTCAAGAAACACGGCATCTACCTGGGAACCCGTGTGTATGGCCCTCCGAGTCTCGTGGACGGATAGCGCGAGCTGGGTTTCACGCGATCGTCTTTTTCGAAACCCATGCTGATTCCTACAGAGTACATTTCTAGCCTCCAGAAAAGTCATTATACTCGAACGTTCCAAAATTCTACAACTGATCGACGTTAGAGATATAGGTCTATAGTTCTGCACATCCGTTCGACGTCCCTTCTTGAAAAGGGGGATGACCTGTGCCCTTCTCCAATCCTTTGAAACGCTACGCTCTTCTAGAGACCTACGGTACACCGCTGCAAGAAGGGGGGCAAGTTCCTTCGCGTACTCTGTGTAAAATCGAACTGGTATCCCATCAGGTCCAGCGGCCTTTCCTCTTTTGAGCAATTTTAATTGTTTCTCTATACCTCTGTCGTCTATTTCTATATTTAGCATTTTGTCATTTGTGCGACAATCTAGAGAGGGAAGTACAGTGCAGTCTTTCTCTGTGAAAGAGCTTTGGAAAAAGACATTTAGTATTTCGGCCTTTAGTTTGTCATCCTCTATTTTAGTACCATTTTGGTCTTGATGGATCGTGCGAAGCACCATCTGGGAATTTTCTGTAATCTCGTCTGTCGTTGCAAATCTTCATCCCTTCAATGGGGATTTCAGCTTTGGAAATAAAAAATAGTCCGCAGGGCCCACGTCTGGAGAGTACGTAGGATGAGGCAGAACAGTGATTTCATTTTCTGTGCAACAGTCACGCACCAACAGGGCTGAAATTGCGGGTGCGTTATCGTGATGCAAGAGCCACAAATTGTCTCTCGCCACATTTCAGGCCGTTTCCTTCTCAATTTTCTTGCATGCGTCGCAAGACGTCTCTACCGTAACGTCGCTTAACAGTTAGTCCCTGTGGCACGAATTTAAGATGAACTGATCCTTGAAAGTCAAAGAAAATTATGAGCATGGCTTTGACATTTGACCTGATGACCTTTTTTTGGCCTTGGAGAACCTTTCCCGAGCGAATGTGAAGACTGACCATTGGTCTCAACATCATAATCATAGAGCCATGTCTCATCATCAGCTATGATTCCCTTAAGGGCCATCGCGCTCTCATTTTCGCGATCCTAAAACTCTCCACAGATTGCGAGGAAGAGGTATTTCTGATGTTGACGCATGAGCTGTGGGGCGAAATTGGTAGCAATACGATGCATTACAAGATGTTGTTTCAGAATTTTATAACAAGACGCATCTGAAATGTTACGTTCTTCTGCAATCTCTCGGACAGTCAGTCTTCGTTTGGCAAGCACAATTTCGTTGACGTTCCTGACATGACCTTCGTTGGTAGATGTCGAAGGGCTTCCTGAACGAGTGCCATCTTTAACTTCCGTCCGGCCATTTTTAATTCGTGTGAACTATTCGTAACAATTAAGCACTCATCACCGTAGGCTTCCTGATTCATTTTGTGTGTCTCTGTAAAGGTTTCTCGAGTTTTACGAAAAATTTAATGCAGGCGCATTGCTCCTGTAACTCTGTGTCGCATAACTTGCGAACTTCGAGATGGCAATGTTCTACTCAATACAGCACTGAACAATAACTAACAGATATACAAGGATGTAACTTCCGGCAGTTACACATTGAACACAGGCGTTTGTGATGGAGTGAAGGGCTGTTGGAATCTGTGCAAAGTTGGCGCACAATTACGAATTTTCCGGAATTTTTCGAACAGAAAGTTACACTTACCACTCTGCTGCACAGCTGAATCATATACCAGGTATCATAGCTATGTTATGATGGCACCAGTATAGAGTGCTAATAAATTAAGAGGCAATATACACGGTGTAAGAGATAATTGAGGGGCTGAGAGTGCACGTGGTACAAGTGCTTGCCGAAGCAAACGCCAAAGTTAAATGGTGTTAGCATCGTAACACAAGATATTTTTCATTACAGTCAGTTAATTTGTCTATAGTTCTAGTGCAGTTAGAGACTGTAGTGACCCTAATACTTGGCATACGCTTGTACTTATACTCCTTGCGTCTTAAAACTTTTTACTGTAAAACAGGTACAAGTAGAAACAAATTTTGCCTATTGTGGTATATTCTGAGGATTTTTTGGTAGGTCAGATTTCAAATCCAATGGAACTACATTTACCTGGTAACCCTGTAACAACTTTGTTTCAAATGACCGCGCGGGAAGTAGTACTTTTGGGAGGGGAGGGTCTTGGTGCTCGGTTCCTATTTGAGCTAGGAAGATGGGGCAATAAGATTTTGGTTTGGCCTGGACAAGGTCCCGGTTGTGGCCATTCGAACAGCTGTCTTCTTTGGTTGATTGATTTTGGGGAGGGAACCAAACAGGGACGTCGTCTGTTCCATTGGAGTACGAGGAAGGAAACCGGCGATCCCATTCAAAGGAACCATTCCGGCATTTGCTTGAAGTGATTGAGCGAAATTACGGGAAACCTATCACGATGGCCGGACACGAGTTTGAACGGTCGTCCTACCGAATGCGAGTCCAGTGTGCTAACCACTGCGCCACCTCTCTGGGTGCCGCTGTCTTACTGTAGCTATGTTACAGTATGTAAGTAGGCTGTTTAGGTTTTTATGTTGGTAACGCCACGTAGCGCTCTGTATGAAAATCACTGACTGTGCTGTGTGCAGTCTGTGACTGGTTTGCATTGTTGGAATTTTTGCTATTGTAATGTTTGGCAGCTGGATGTGAACAGCGCGTAGCGTTGCGCAGTTGGAGGTGAGCCGCCAGCAGTGGTGGATGTGGGGAGAGAGATGGCAGAGTTTTGAGAGCGGACGATCTGGACGTGTGTCCATCAGAAAGAGTAAATTTGTAATACTGTATATCATGAACTGATATATATATGATGACTTTTGAACACTATTAAGGTAAATACATTATTTGTTCTCTATCAAAATCTTTTATTTGCTAACTGTGCCTATCAGTAGTTAGTGCCTTCAGTAGTTAGAATCTTTAATTTAGCTGGCAGTATTGGCTCTCGCTGTATTGCAGTAGTTCGAGTAACGAAGATTTTTGTGAGGTAAGTGATTCATGAAAGGTATAGGTTATTGTTAGTCAGGGCCATTCTTTTGTAGGGATTATTGAAAGTCAGAGTGCATTGCACTAAAAATATTGTGTGTCAGTGTAGTGTTGATCAGAATAAGTAAAGGGAAAAATGTCTGAGTACGTTCAGTTCTGCTCAGCTGTTTGAAAATCAAGTAACGTAAGAGGTTTATCAGCACAGTAATTCATTAATTTTTCTAAGGGGATGTTTCAAGTATATTAAGCAAGGTTTGAACGACGAAGCAGAGCTAGTGCCTAGGCAAATTGTGCTCTTTTGAAGAAGATGTTAACTGGGCTGAAATCAATGCTCTTCAAATGACACCATTTGTAAGTGCACCGTTCGGATTTTACGTGCATAAACAGTCACCCTTATATAAGTCCGGACTAGACGAGACTGATGGTTTACATATGATCTACAGGTGTATCGAACCTCGGACGAAGATACGTTTTCACCGTTTGGAAAAGAAAAAAAAAAAAAAAAAAAAAACCTTGTCTCATTTGGATTTTAAATGAAAAAACGTTTTTTCTGGGAGATTTTTGGAGTGTGGTACTTCTACGCTTTAAACTAGTACGAATCTGGTTACATTTTGTGGTTTGGTAAATAAATAGATAAGCTGAAAACGAAAATGTTTTATTTCAATAATCTTCATATTCAATAATCTTTATCCGTCGTCGAGATACAATGCTTTAAAGTCAAGCTAAGCATAACATACAAAAATCATTCTTATGTGGACTGATTACGCGAAAACATTATAAAAAAGTGGTTCAAATTTCTCTGAGCAATATGGGAGTGAACATTTGAGGTCATCAGTCCCCTAGACCTACTTAAACCTAACTGACCCAAGGACATCACACAGACCCATGCCCGAGGCAGGATTCGAACCTGCGACCACAGCAGTCGCGTGGTTCCGGACTGGAAACAATATAAAATGCACTCTTACAATAAAATGGAAAACTTGCTCAAAAATCTAGCTTCATTCTGATTTTACCTGCAAAAATCACCGCTTTGTGAGTTTTTGTACACGCGCCACTTATATGATTCAGACTTTTGCAAATGTTTTAAAATTTTGTAGGAAGATAGGCAAATACATGTAATTAATGGTCGTCCTGTTTGTTTGTGAGAGTTTTATCCATTTCCACGGTATAAACACAATAGTTCGATTGACAATACAAAAAACTTATACCAGATCAGTCGTTGCCCAAGTCAACAAAAATCTACATCGGTTGCCAAGCTATAGTGATCTAATGTCATAATAATGATAAAGTAAAATATAGGAACTAAGATGAAAAATGCCCGATCATAGAACAAAAAAGCGGATACGTCCTGGACAGAGTTAGGAATGTAAAAGAAGAGAACTAGCTTCTCAACTTATCTGGCCACCACAAAGAAATTAAAAGACTACGAGTAGACTGTCTTCGTTTGGGATACCAGCCATGTTCGATTCTCCAAGATGAGCTGGCGTCTCTGAGATCGCTTTCGAAGCCGAATTACATGATACAAAGGACGCATGTTAGTACCATTCGTTCTGTGTAGACTAACGTATGTGATCATCCCACCTGATTTTATTTCCCTCCTTGATAGTGTTGTTATGGCAGCATTCCATGAGGAAGTTTGCGCAGCTTTTCACCGCGATGAGTTATCTGACACTGTAGTTCGGTCTGCTTTCCGCATATCACCGGATTTGGATGGGCTTTCCAAAGAATTTTATGTTCGGTTTTGGCATCTGTTAGGACATACGATAACATCTAAGCTCGGAAAAATTGTTTTAATTCCCAAAAGGATGGGACGTCTCTCCGTGGATGGGGGTCCGACCGATAACGCTACCCAATTTTGATTATAAAATCATAGCGCGTGAGATAAATAGCTGCTTGTCGGTTTCGCCTGCTGGCATTGTCTCACATTATCATACACACATCAAAAAAGTTTTGCATCACCACGGTGCCGAGAGTTCTCGAACATGTTTATGTTGAACTCTATTCCAATTTTATGTACATCATTTCAGCCCTTTTTATTGCTCATGAAAACCACACATTGCATGTTGTACCACCATACAGCGAGACCTTCAGAGGTGGTGGTCCTGATTACTGTACATACCGGTAGCTGTAATACCCAGTAGCACGTCCTCTTGCATTGATGCAGGCCTGTATTCGTCGTGGCATACTATCCACAAGTTCATCAAGGCACTGTTGGTCCAGATTGTCCCATTCCTCAACAGCGATTCTGCGTAGATACCTCAGAGTGGTTGGTGGGTCGCGTCGTCCATAAACAGCCCTTTACAATCTATCCCAGGCATGTTCGATAGGGTTGATGTTTGGAGAACATACTGGCCACTCTAGTCGAGCGATGTAGTTATCCCAAAGGAAGTCATTCGCAAGATGTGCACGATGGGGGCGCGAATTGCCGTCCATAAAGACGAATGCCTCGCCCATATGCTGACGATATGTTGCACCATCGGTCGGAGGATGGCATTCACGTGTCGTAGAGCCGTTACAGCGCCTTCCATGACCACCAGCGGCGTACGTCGGCCCCCCAAAACATCAGGGGACCTCCATCTTGCTGCAATGTCGTGTCTAAGGCGTTTAGCCAGACGGGATTGCCTCCAAACACGTTTCTCACGATTGTCTGTTTGAAGGCATATGCGACACTCATCGGAGAAGGGAACGTGATGCCAATCCTGAGCGGTCCATTCGGCATGTTGTGTGGCCCATCTGTACCGCGCTGCATGGTGTCTTGGTAGCAAAAATGGACCTCGCCATGGCCATCGGGAGTGAAGTTGCGCATCATGCAGCCTATTGCACACATTTTGAGTCGTAACACGGCGTCCTGTGGCTGCACGAAAAGCATCATTCAACATGGTGGCGTTGCTGTCAGGGTTCCTCTGAGCCATAATCCGTAGGTAGCGGTCATTCACAGCAGTAGTAGGCCTTGGTGGGCCTGAATGAGACATGTCATCGACAGTTCCTGTCTCTCTGTATCTCCTCCATGTCCGCACAACATCTCTTTGGTTCACTCCGAGACGCCTGGACACTTCCCTTGTTGAGAGCCTTTTCTGGTACAAAGTAACAATGCGGACGCGACCGAACCACGGTATCGACCGTCTAGGCATGGTTGAACTACAGACAACACGAGCCGTGTAACTCCTTCCTGGTCGAATGACTGGAACTGATAGGCTGTCAGACCCCGTCGTCTGTCCGCAGCTCGTGGTCGTGCAGTAGCGTTCTCGCTTCCCGCGCCCGGGTTCCCGGGTTCGAATCCCGGCGGGGTCAGGGATTTTCTCTGCCTCGTGATGACTGGGTGTTGTGTGATGTCATTAGGTTAGTTAGGTTTAAGTAGTTCTAAGTTTTAGGGGACTGATGACCATAGATGTTAAGTCCCATAGTGCTCAGAGCCATTTGAACCATTTTTTGAGACCCCGTCGTCTAACAGGCGCTGCTCATGCGTGGTTGTTTACATCTTTGGGCGGGTTTAGTGACATCTCTGAACAGTAAAAGGGACTGTGTCTGCGATACAATATCCACAGTCAACGTCTGTCTACAGGAGTTCTGGGGACAGGGATGATGCAAAACTGTTTTTTATGTTTTTAGTTGTCTCCCGGGTCGTACTCTGTTGACTCCCGTTGTTGAATGTCGTGATCGTATCTCGATTGCTTCTAGTGTTCCTGAGTCGGAAGCTTTACTTTTTCTTGATTTTAAACATGCGAATGTTGACAGCTGGTGGTTTTAATGATCTCCCTAAATCGGTATTCAGGTGTTTATTGACTTGAATGTTCGTCTCACTCGCCTCCCATAGAAGTGTGTCGAGGTGTCCTGCAGGGCAGTTCTCATTCTACGTTGTCATTCGCGCTATTTCCGGAATCTTTACTGCAGTCCATAGCTGCTCGACTGGGTGGCTGGTCGTTGTTGCGAGAATGGTTCATCGGTCGCGTTTATGACGACGTCGTTGTGGTGTTTCTTCGAACTCTTGACTACATACTGATGCTCAAATACGTGTTGGATGCATTGTGTCGTTTACGGGAGCGCAGGTTATCAACCAGAAGTACCAGTTACTCGGTCTTGTGTGTATTTGAAGCGGTTGAGATTCCATGAGCTGTGGTGATCTCCCGCCATCGATCGTTGGGTGCTACAGTTCATCGTTGTCCGATGAAAATGGTTGCATTAAACTGGAAGTGCGTCTCTGGCAGGATGCAAGGAGCGATCTTTAAACACCAGCGTCACTCCCTCTCGTTACTTCATAGGGTTCGGACCTTGGAAACTTACGTTTTGAGCATTTTCTTGCCCAAATTTTTTCCCTTCCTGCGATGCGAAAATCAAATTTTCGGGTGCGCTATGGGGTTATGGCGAGACGCTGGCTGATGGAGGTTTTTGGTTCGCTGATATTTGGGTCAAGGCTTCTACTTTATTCCTTCGACGCACTGTTTTAACGTGTCCTCACGTCCGCCAATCACTTATAGCTCGCCTTTTTACCTGTCTCCGACCAGTGAGCTTTACCTCTCGAATGGGTTTTGGTAAGATAAATAATAAATTAAGGCCTATTCGTGAATATTTTCTTGATGTTGTTATGTGGGAGTTGATATTCTTTCCCAGTAGGATCTCTATGTCAGACATCTGTTATGTCTCTGGACGTTTCCATACTTCCTCTGTGGAGACCCTATCGCCAGAGACAGATTGGAAGCCTGTTTGACCCAATGTCAGCCTGCCTGTTTTCCCGATGCAAGTGGCATCCTCATCATACCAAGTCGATCATAACCTTATCCCCACCAACGTTCGACTTTTTCGCATTGAGCTCAGTGAGATGGGCCGATGCAATCATTTTCATGAAACGGATACGTTATGTCATCCTTGGTCGCCTGCAGACGCAGACATTGGAGTTGGCTCCACCAACAATTGGCCTTTCTTGCCAGGACGACGGAAGCGGCAATCGCCAGTGAGATTCCTCTGTGTCCCGATTCAGTTTTCTTACCCCGAACGCAGAACAATACTGTTATGTGGCTTGTCCGGTATTATGTTCATTACGTGGCGGGGAGCGGGTATGACCCGGACCCTTGTATCTTTCACCAGTATATGATTATGGCCCATTCGACATGGCAAAGGATGCACGCTATCATGAGCCTTTTGCGAATGTGCTGTACCTGGTATCTGATCACTAGGGAGTTGGATGAACTGCAGAATCACTTTTCTGTTCGAATGTTTCGCTCTTGTCACCTTGTTTTTGGTACACTTGACAAACAAGCAAACAAACAAAACGATAAAAACAGTTGTTGAGCTAACTGGTTTTCTTGGTATTGTCGTCATGGTCCCTTTTCAGGTTTATTGTTAGAGAGTTTATTTTATTTTTGTCACCTTAATTGTCTTGTTTTTTGTCTAATTTATAAAAATTAGATAAAAATTGTTGCAGGGCAAGAAGGAAATGATTTTTTTGTGGCAGAAATCATGTAGCATTAAAAATCTGATGTTATTTCTTTCCTTTTTGAGCAACTAGTTGCAATTTTTCAATAAAAAATAACGATTATAAAAAGTGGTCAGCACGATACGTAGGGCCACTACATTAATAGAGGGATGAGAGGGGGTTAAGGGGAAGGGGGAAGAGGCATCGTGAGTAAGCCTCGGAATTCGAGCCTTGCCACCTTGTGTCCACTCAGCTCCAGCTCAAGCTGACTGTGTCCGCGCTTTCCTGCTTTTTTCTTTTTTTTTTCTTAAAAAAAAAAAGGTTCACCCTCACGGTCCTTATTACGACATTTTCGGCTCACAAAACAAAGCAGCTTGTAGGTTCCTTACCACTTAATATCCTGTTCAGTGGCCTTCCACTTCGATGCCAGTCTGCATTCTGCGAGTGAGGGAGCCTGTGCGGTGTGTGGGTAATAAAACACTCATATGCTGCCGCCTCAACCCATGAAGCTACAGTGACATTCCAAAGGTCATGACAGGTTCTTCGGTCGAGGTCCGGTGGGTTTTCTCGATGGTCCGTTTCGTCTCTGCCCATACGTTTTTAATAGGGTTTAGGGTGGTGCAGAGGAAGGCCAATCGAGAAGAGAGATCTCATTCTGTTCTGCAAACTACTACTGCACGATCGCTGACATGAGTGTGGGAGACTAGTCCTGGTGGACACAGTTACTCCCTCACGATGGAGCTGCCGCATTGGTGAGAACATACACTACTGTCCATTAAAACTGCTACACCACGAAGATGACGTGCTACAGACGCGAAATTTAACCGACAGGAAGAAGATGCTGTGATATGCAAATGATTAGCTTTTTAGAGCATTCACACGAAGTTGGCGCCGGCGGTGACACCTACAACGTGCTGACATGAGAAAAGTTTCCAATCGATTTCCCATACACAAACAGCAGTGGACCGGCGTTGCCTGGTGAAACGTTGTTGTGATGCCTCGTATAAGGACGAGAATTGCGTGCCGTCACGTTTCCGACTTTGATAAAGGTCGGATTGTAGCCTATCGCGACTGCGGTTTATCGTATCGCGACACTGCTGCTCGCGTTGGTCGAGATCCAATGAATGTTACCAAAATATGGAATCGGTGAGTTCAGGAGGGAAATACGGAACGCCGTGCTGTATCCCAACGGCATCGTCATCACTAGCAGTCGAGATGAAAGGCATCTTATCCGCACGGGTGTAACGGATCGTGCAGCCACGTCTCGATCCCTGAGTCAACAGATGATGTTGTCTTGCAAACGTCCCCAACCATCTGCGTGAACAGTTCGACGACGATTGCAGCAGCATGGACTATCAGCTGGGAGACCATGGCTGCGGTTACCCTTGACGCTGCATCACAGAGCTGCATCACAGAGCGCCTGCGTTGGTGAACTCAACGACGAACCTGGGTGCACGAATTGCAAAACGTCATTTTTTCGGATGAATGCAGCTTCTGTTTACAGCATCATGATGGTCGCATCCGTGTTTGGCGACATCGCGATGAAGGCACATTGGAAACGTGTATTCGTCATCGCCATACTGGCATATCACCCGGCGTGATGGTATGGGGTGCCACTGTTTACACGTCTCGGTCACCTCTTGTTCGCATTGGCGGCACTTTGAACAGTGGACGTTACACTTCAGATGTGTTACGACCCGTGGCTTTACCCTTCATTCGATCCCTGCGAAACCCTACATTTCAGCAGAATAATGCACGACCGCTTGTTGCAGGTCCTGTACGGGCCTTTCTGGATACAGAAAACGTTCGACTGCTGCCCTGGCCAGCACATTCTCCAGATCTCTCACCAATTGAAAACTTCTGTTCAATGGTGGCCGAGCAACTGGCTCGTCACAATACGCCAGTCACTACTCTTGATGACCTGTGGTATCTTGTTGAAGGTGCATGGGCAGCTGTACATGAACACGCCATCCAAGCTCTGTTTGACTCAATGACCAGGCGTATCAAGGCCGTTATTGCGGCCAGAGGTGGATGTACTGGGTACTGAGTTCTCAGGATCTATGCACCCAAATTGCGTGAAAATGTAGTCACATGTCAGTTCTAGTATAATATATTTGTCCAATGAATACCCGTTTATCATCTGCATTTCTTCTTGGTGTAGGAATTTTAATGGCCAGTAGTGTACATATCGAGCAGTGATAGGGATTAATGCCTGACTTTCTGCGATAAACTGCGTGTCCTTGTGCTAGAGGCATCCAGTGTACTGAGGTGATCATTCATCCAAGTGCTAACCGGGCACAACGTTGCTTGACTTCAGTGGTCCGTCAAGGAACTGCGTTTCTAATGCTGTAAGACGTTTGTTACCTGCTACTGTGAAATGGTGACCCAGTAGCCGGGCGATCGTTTTAGCCCTTTGTTAATCGGGACAGACCCTACGTGTTCACAGTAAACCAAGACTAACTTCAGATAAAACGCTGAAACAACTTTATTTAAAATAACTACAATACAAATTTCACAGAAACTCCTCTTGCCGACATCGTAAATGGTCGCGCTACTGAAAGTGAGCGGCTGTTGATGCCTCGCTGAACTCTAAGGTCTGAAGTCACTGCCAGTCGGTCGGATGACGATGTCGTACACCTGTAACATTACACAATTAGGCAGTTACATCCTCATTCTTCTAAATCTTGGAATTATGATAACGTCAATACTTGCCAAATATCTGCCAGCAAGATAAATTCTCTAGTATAATTATGCAGGTTATCGCTCGCGTATTTTATTTTCGTTAATTCAGGACATTTCTGAATCAGGCACTCTGGTATCTCAAGTTCAGAGTAACTTAGCGAATGAAATAGAGTACATTAGGTTTTTCTGTTGGAGAAACCATGGCTCCAAATTCTTTTAACTATGAGCATTCAGGTTTTTCATATCGAACAGAGAATGTTGTATTCCTCAGTGAAGTTTTTCCATCTGTCAGATGCTCGTCCAGATTGGTTGATTTGTGGGGAAGAGTCCAAACAGCGATGTCATCTGTCTCATCAGATTAGGGAAGGATGGGGAAGGAAGTCGGCCGGGCCCTGTCAGAAGAACCATCCCAGCATTTGTCTGGAGCGTTTTAGGGAAATCACGGAAAACCTAAATCAGGATGTCCTGGCGCGGGATTCAACGATCGTCCTTCCGAATACGAGTCCAGTGTGCTAGCCAGTGCGCCACCTCGCTCGGTCGTCCTGGTATTTTATCATCTCCAGGAATACAGAAATTGTGACGTCCGCCAACTATCCTGGTGACTTGTTACTGGTGCCATCTGACTACTTCTGCTGGAACGAAAAATTACGGTTCCTAGGCGACGGTGCCTGTTGAACGGGTATTTAAGCGGTAGTAAAGGCCTTGAAGTGGAGAGTCACCTGGACTAGGAAGAGCGAGTGCGGTGTAGGGACCTTGGCTGTCTGCGGCTTGCCGGTCGGGGTGGCCGAGTGGTTCTAGGCGCTACAGTCTGGAACCGCGCGATCGCTACGGTCGCAGGTTCAAATCCTGGCTCGGGCATAGATGTGTGTGATGTCTTTAGGTTAGTTAGAACTACTTAAACATAACTTCTGAGCTCATCAGTCCCCTAGAACGTAAATCCCATAGTGCTCAGAGCCATTATTTTGTCTGCGGCTTGCTGGTATCGGCAGCGTGACTGTTGATGTGAGGGGAGGGACAGTGTGTATTGTCAGCCGCCCAGCCTGCCCTGTGGTCTCCTTTCTGTGAAATGGTATTGGGCAGTGCTTCATAAGGAAACCACAACTGGAGCGACATCTCTGCAGAATAGCGGACTGTAACGTTGAGTACCGTGATCTAGGGGTAGCGTCTTTGACTAGTAACCAAAACATCATCGGTCCCGCTACTACTTCAGTCAATAATACTGATGATTTTTATTTAAAATTGAAGACTCCCAGCATAAGAAGTCACCCTCATTTAGCCAATGGCCTTGTCAAAGAGGGCGGAGGAGCGGACAGACGTTCAGGGCACTCTCTTGTCCTTGTGGTGGGAAACTGCCCCTAAAGGTGGCATGAGGATGCAGGAGGCAATGAAAACCACTGAATGAAATATACATAACGTCTATCCACAAGACATCTTGCCTGTAACTGAAAAAGTGTGATGATGATCTCTCCATTGGCAAAAGAATCGAGGATAGTCCTCCATTGGGATCTTCAGGAGTTACCTGGCAAGGTGCAGGTGACTGTGAGAAGAACATCAACAGCAGCAGAAAATGGTATAACTGGAGTAGGATTCGTTATGAATCGAAGGTAGGGTAAAGATTGTGTTACTGTGGACAGTTGGTGATTGAACGATTGTGCAAACACTTGCCCCATCATTGCCACAAACATTGAGATGAAATTTCGTGATAAAGCAGTACAAGAAATGAGACAGAGCCAGACAGAGAGACAGAGAAACACACAGAGAGAGAGAGAGACAGACAGAGAGAGGGGAGGGGATCGAATGTAACAACTTGTCACTGTTCCACGGAAAATTATATAGTTTGAGGCAAGTTGAACCGAAACTATCATTGCCCCACCCCACAATATTTGGGGTTGTTGAGGAGGAAAATAGTCGTAATTTATTGCACTTTCAGAGCAAGTTATTACTATTCGAGAGGCAAGTTGTAGCTGAGTTAGCAAAAAATAAAGATACTTTGATTCAGCAACCCAAAACTGTAACAAGTTTTCAGCTGCCAATAAAGCTATGGGCTGGCACAAGAAGCCATAGGTAGATGAAGCCAGAAAGGTATACTTTTGCAAGAATCTACAAGTGGGCCTGCTGATAGAGGAAGAGTAGCTGCCGAGGCCTTAGATGGCAAGAAGTTATCTACGTATATAGGTTTGATGATCACTGCCAGGGGTGCATGCGACTGAACAGCAGCAGTACGAAATCAGACTGCAGCAATAGCAACCTCTATTATCATATAACCATGCCTGGCACTGGGCAACTTCCTTCGTCTAAGCGACGTGGATCGATGCCTTGACAGAATAGCAGTGGATCAAACAACTCTACAATCTTCCCATTTTCGTTATGTAGTTTCTGTCATACAACATATCTCGAAGTTGTCAGCAGGTGGCGACAGCTATCAACTTGTGGAGAGTCATCTAGAAACTGCTACTAGACGCCAAGTTCGTTACACTGACTGCACCTAGCTCTGATGTCATTGGGAGTAAAATGGTGCCTTTTAGCTGCAGATTCTTCTGCTGCCTGACTTCTACTGACCTCAGCTGCCTATCTAGGAGTCTACAGTTCATGGCTGATAAAGACAAGCTGCCAATCAGCCACTTGCCCTGTGCAAAACCATACTCCTACTACAGGCTTGCACTGCAGGACACTACCATTGTATTTGGTGCAGATCCATGGCTCACATTTGGGCGCTCGAGTGCCTCCTGTGCAGAGCTGTGCATCTGCATCAGCCAACATAACTCACTTCTTTTTGGAGCTGCACGCCTGTCACCTACCCTCAGGGCCTGACACTGTGGTTCTTTATTCGCCAGAGAGGTAGCGACATGACTCCGCAGCATTGCCACTGCCACTGGCCTGCTGGGGCCTTTGAAGACCTCTCCCACCTGAGGTCAAGCACCCTGTCCATACTCCAGGGCTGATGTCCGCCCCCAGCTGCTGACTAATTTTAATGCTGTTTTGTGCAGTCACCACACTGTGCCTTACACACTGTAAACATATTACTGAGAACCACACTGTGATTACAGCGGACATCCACGTAGCTCCATGAATTTGATGCCGTGCTAATGAACGTGCTGCGTCTTCACAACTATAGTACGTTAATAAATTGCAGCCGCTGTACTGACCCATAGTGCTGCAACTGGCGTCAGAAGTGCCTGACTGGGGACTGGAAGAAGAAGTGGCCAAGTGGTTTGGGACGATGTCGACAGCCATCAGAACAGTCACGACACTCACTCAACTGTGTTCTTTATGCTGTACATCCTCTTTGTTCTTTCGTGTTGGTTTTGTGTGGAAGTTAGATACCACAACGTCGGGCAGGTAGGTTTTATGATTAGATTTGTTAATATGGATGAGGATGTCGAGATGAGTCTGACATCTATGCAGGTATGTGTCCAGTGACGTGTGTGAAATATAATCTGTTGTGTCTTAGTGCACTCTGAACTGGATCAGCCCCAGTGACATGTTCAACACACTGCTGTTAAGTAATTATGCTAGTCAGTGTCATGAGTCCAGATGGCTGATCATTTGATGCATGGACTATTTTAGTAATATGGTTAGTTATACGCTTATTACTTCCATTTTGTTTTTTTCATTCTGCTGTTGTTTTTCTAGTATGGGATAGAGACTTTACAATGACTGAGGCAAGAACAAAAGTTGTTGCCAACAAGCCAGCTGTACAATCCTTATTCAAGTAAGTAGTTCAGTTTAGACCATATAACACTGAACTGCATAAGCGAATAGATGCTATAAGAGAGGAAAAGGTCTAGTACAGTTTGATGGCTCCCACCTTAGATTAAATTAGCAGTGGATTATTTAAGACTTTTTCGGATAAGGCAGGGGAGAATATACTGGCATTTATAGATAACCTGTTGATAGCTGCGAAGCTGGGATTGTGGACAGATGAAGCGCTTTTCCAGATGACCAAGTTGCCCTTGAAAGAATAAGCCAAAGTTTAGGTTATGTACAATAAAGACGGAAGGAAAAGTCGGGAAAGGGCTGGTGCAAATTCTGAGTTCGTCAGCGTTATAGGAGCCGGAATGTCGGTTGATTAGGGTACAAAAGGGTAGGGAATAGACACTTTTGTTGGAGGTGGGCGCTCAGATGCCAATGGTGAGACTGGAAAAGTTACATCTTTCCCATAATAGGTTATGTCGAGTGGGAGATGTACAATTGCTACGTTCGGCGATGTTAATATTTCATCATCAAGTTGGGGCAAAGTGATGCTGGGAAAGTATGTATCTATATGGGGAAAATGTCCACTCTATGGTTATATTTCCTGTATAAGCATCATCCTGAAGTTGACCTTGAGCAATGCGTGGTAGAACTTGAGGGAACATGGTTCCATCTGGGAAAACTGTAGTCGATGAACCCCTGTCACTAGATTAATCTTTCATGAAGTGCAAACTGACTAAACTGAATGCAAAGTCACTAACGCTCAAATCACGTGGCAAAATACTACAAGGTAAGGGAAATTTCTTTTGGTGTGTTTAGGAACATAACTGTCTGCAAATGTGTTGTGTAGTAGGATCATTGGAACAAAACAATGAATTAGATAGAGCATGTTGTTTTGTGCACAAGACTATTGTATACATGCAGAATACAGATGATAATTGTCGATGTCAAACATATCCGCACTGACAAACTTTGAGTAGTGCCCATCAGAATGTTGCCTTTTCGAATAAGATCTTATGTTCTGCAGCCTGTCTCCTGAACCATCTCTAAAGACTTTGCCACGGTTGTATTGCTGACGTGATGGATGAAGCAGGTGATGTTATCCACATAATCTTCGATGGAGTACAACCTGTAAGGCTCGCTAATTGCCCATAGAGCTCACTACCTTTTGGACACTGCTTTACCTGGCAAGCGAATCCAGATTTGGAAGGGGTGACTATAGTGCAGATCTTTGTAAAATCTAGAGTGGTCAAATTTTCTTTCCGAAGAGTAAAAGGAATACAGCAAGTAATCCTGTCCCTGCAAAAGCAGGGTTAAAAATGCAGAGTACACTCACACTGGCAAAGGATGAAGAAGGCATTTACAAACATCCTTTTCTATGGAACTAGTCCAGCGTTCGCCTTATTCCATTTATAGGAATCACAAACAACAAAATTGTTGCATTTAGCGTGACTCCAATCTCATGCAAACTTCGAGTTCAGTGACATGAGCACTGCACCTTCAGCTCTATGTCTGCAACAATACTTTGGTGATCACGGAAAAACTGAAAGAGAGCTTCACACATTTTCAAAGTGCTGTACCTATAAAGCTTACGTGGAAGTTTTACAAGTAATCTGTATCTATGGAGTAATCTCTGTGCAGTACACCAGCCTGTGTGCAAATCGTCTGTAAGACGATTGTCATATAAGACACTGGTGATGGAAGACGCTGAAGCCCATAAACTGTTATGGACTGTTAATTTAAATGTGTTGTTGCACTGATAGTGTGTTTCAACGTTGTTTGTGCGTAATGTCTAACTCGAACCATTAAATTACGGATCACAATTTAACAGTGATGAAGAGTAGACTAGTTTGGAAAAATCAATGTGGAGGAAGGTAGGATACAGAAGTACTAAGGAGTGAAGAGATGCGTTTGAGGCTATATTGGCTGAAGATATTTTGGTAACGAATACTACAATAGGCAGTCAAAGAGAAACGGACGTGCCCAAGGAGGGCAATCACTGAATATTAACAGAGGAAATAAGTACAACTGGGGTAACAGCGAAGAAACCATGGGTAACAGATGTGCCGTCCCAGCGACATTTGTACCGTAAAGACATTTAAGTCAAAAAAACTTGGAACAAGAAGACTATCTCACGACGGAATAAATATACACGAATCTTGTGTGTTTCACCGGCCGCATAGGCCGCGTAAAATATCCTTGTTTTATAGTAAGTATTAAAGTTAATCGTAGTATCAAGGAGTAAAATTATTTATGTAGTAACCTCCATGATATTACGGCAGAAGAGCGCTCCTACATTGTTCTTCTCTTCGTGTTTCTATTCTTGTTTCTGGTGTTAACAAGCAGACATCTCGTAGTACGAAAGTAATGTAAGCATTTATGCTCTTAACCTTTTTAATATAATACGTTAAAGTTTATTCGATGTGCAGTGAGCTTTCTGTCATGTTCCTTGCACTGAATTAATTTTTTTTAAGACGTTTACAGCTCCACAATTTTAGCAGCCGCTACTTCAACGGACGCCCTTACACATCGATTTAAGTAGCGAAATTATGGCGGAAGCGCAGAGATCGCCCGCTTTAACATTTAACAAACATTTTTTTTACAGCGATGAGCCGCAGGGGACACCAACTTTAGTTTTAAGATTTTACTTTTCAGTTTACCATCATATTCAGGCTGTGGTAGTCGAATCCTGGCTCTCGGTGTAAGACGAGTATTCTTGAGTGGGTCCACAAT
Source organism: Schistocerca serialis cubense (assembly GCF_023864345.2). Taxonomy (NCBI): domain Eukaryota; kingdom Metazoa; phylum Arthropoda; class Insecta; order Orthoptera; family Acrididae; genus Schistocerca; species Schistocerca serialis. Next base: position 125,307,855 of record NC_064639.1, read on the forward strand.
AGCTTCAATATTTGAGTCCATGCTCGTAATGTACAAACACGCCGAGGCTAATTATAATACTGTTATATTTTCAGTCTCGTGCAATATTCTTGGAAGTAAATCATGTAACAATTTTTGCATGTTGGACCACACAAATTCACGCGTCTTTTTACAAACACCGAATAAATAAATATACTCCCCTCTCGAAGAACAGCCACTTCACAGAACAAATACTTCAGTTTACCTACGAGAGAAGGAATTACACAAATATTTAGCAAATTACAGGAATTCAGCAATAAAAGTCACTTATAACGAAATACGTGAAGGATATCCGAGGCGAAATGCCTGCAGGAAAAATGGGAAGAAAGCGAAAAAAAAAATGTGTGTGTTCAGTTCGGGTCTGCGCCGTAGATATTTCACGAAAACGTCGGGATAAGTTCGCAAGGGTTTCATATTAAAACAAAATTTTACTATCAATCTCTTTAATACAAAGTTCACACGGAGAAGTGTAGTGGTTACAGATAAGATAAATCATAAGTTTGGAATGTCACTGGCCGCCGTATGCCCGGTGGGCACTTACATACCGTTTGGCGCCATTTTTTCATTTCCTTTTCTAAGCTGCCGTACCTCTCGCAGTCTCTTGTCAGTGGAATTTTAAGGCTTTTTGGATTCCTTTCAACACGAGCTTTCGTCTGACTTGCAAACACACTTGAAATTAGTAAAAGATACCGTCTTATATGACTCGCACTTTCTATATGTTGTAACTTTCAATTCAATATCGAGCATTCCAGAGCATATTTTTATAGTCTCACTTTGGACTTTGACTCTACAGGCTCTTCATGATGACGCTCAGATTGGCGTAGCGTGGATATGGGTTTCGGCTTCACATTGTTTTAGCATTTTAGAGAACGCTAATTCCTAGTAACACACATGCGCCTACGCTGGTACGATGACATCACAGGCAAAAGAAATATTGGGCGATAGACAGACATACATACATAATCTATGCGTTGTGATTATACGCACATCAAAAAAAGTTTTGCATCACCCCGGTTCCCAGAACTCCTGAAGATGAACTGTCATACAATATCTCTTTGACTGTTCAGAGACGTTGACAGTGGTTATCACGAAAGCCGCGTGCAGATGTAAACAACCGTGTACGAGAAGCGAATATTAGACGGAGAGGATCCGACAGTCGATCAGTTAGTCATTCCACCAGGAAGAAGGTACACATCTCCTGTTGTCTGTAGTTAAACCATGCCTCGACGGTCAATACCGCAGTTCGATCGCGTCCGCATTGTTACTCTGTGCCACGAAAGGCTCTCAACAAGGGAAATCTCCAGGCGTCTCGGGGTGTACCAAAGCGATGTTGTTCGCACATGGAGGAGATAGACAGGAATTGTCGATGACATGCCTCGCTCAGGCCGCCCAAAGGTTACTATTGCAGTGGATGACGGCTACCTACGGATTATGACCCGTAGGAACCCTGACAGCAACGTCACTATGTTGAATAATGCTTTTTGTGCAGCCACAGGACGTCGTGTTATGACTCAAACTGTGCGCAGTAGGCTGCATGATGCGCAACTTCACTTCCGACGTCCAAGGCGAGATCCATCTTTGTACCGCGCTGCATGGTGTCGTAGTTGCAGATGGGCCCAGCAACATGCGGAATGGACCGCTCAGGATTGCCAACATGTTCTCTTCACAGATTAGTGTGGCATATACCATCAACCAGACAATCGTCGGAGGCGTGTTTGGAGGCAACCTGGTCAGGCCCAACCCCTTAGACGCACTGTCCAGCGAGTGCAGCAAGGTGGAGATTTCCTGCTGTTTCGGGGTGGCACTATGTGGGGACCGACATTCGCTGCTGGTGGTCATGGAAAGTGCCGTAACGGCTGTACGATACGCGAACGCCATCCTCCAACTGATAGTGCAACCAGCATATTGGCAAGGCATTCGTCTTCATGGACGACAATTCGCGTTCCCATCGTGCACATCTTGTGAATGACCTACTTCAGGATAACGACATCGCTCGGCTAGAGTAGAGAGCGTGTTCTCCAGATATGAACGCTATCGAACATGCCTGGGATGGATTGAAAAGGGCTGTTTATGGACGGCGTGACCCGCCAATCACACTGAGGAACCTACGCCGAATCGCCGTTGAAGAGTGGGACAATCTGGACCAATAGTTAGTTGTTTGATGAACTTGTGGATAGTATGCCACGACGAATACAGGCATGCATCAATACAAGAGGACGTGCTACTGGGTATTAGAGATACCGATGTGTACAGCAATGTGGACCACCACTTCTGAAGATCTCGCTGTATGGTGGTGCAACATGCAATGGGTGGTTTTCATGAGCAGCGGGCCGTTATGGTCGAGCGGTTCTAGGCGCTTCAGTCTGGTCGCAGGTTCGAATTCTGCCTCGGGAATGGATGTTTGTGAGGTCCTTAGAACTATTAACATCTGAGGTCATCAGTCCCCTAGTTAGATTTAAAGTCCCATAGTGCTCAGAACCCTCTGAACTAGTTTTCATGGGCAATAAAAAGGGCGGAAATTATGTTTCTGATGATCTCCATTCGAATTTTCTGTACCGGTTCCGGAACTCTCGGAACCGAGCGGATTAAAAACTTTTTTTGATGTGTGAATCTCTACCACCTACGAGACGAATAATGCATATACAAAGGCGACGATATTTTGTCACACAAGGGAGCTTGTTTCACGAGCGAATAGACGTTTTCTTGTCAAAAGAAATGGTTCGCACAAGGAGTGCATCTCGATGAAGGACAGTCTAAACAACTTCTGGTGGAACTAAAAATAGAAGTGTAAACATTAAGAGTGCAAGAGGAATTATACTGTTAATCGCGGGAGGCAGGTGGGATAGGTGGAAAGAAAACGTTGAATGTCTCTATGGGGGGGAGGACTTGTCTAATGGCGTGTCAGAAAAAGAAATGAAAGTGGATATGGAAGACGTAAGGGATCCAGTATTACAGATTCTAACAGTGCTTTGAACAGCCTGGGATAAAATACTGCAGAAGGGATAGATAACATTCTTTAGGAATATCTGGTCAGAGTTCTGTGTGATACTGGAACAGCTGTTGATGAAACCACCTACAGACGGCCTGCTGAGAATAGCTGACGTTGAGCTACGGGCGTGAGCTAAACCTCCCAGCTAGTAGTCGCGCATCATCTTAATTAATCTTGTAGAAAGATTTCCCCGAGGTGAAACATGAGATGTGGGCACAACGTAGTATCGTGCTTGTAGGGACACGGTCAGGTGCGAATGCTGCTGGCGAGTTATGTTGGTGCCCCTCCTGAAGCCCGCTAGGTTCTAGCGTCAACACATCTATTTGTTGCTGTTGTTTGGTGTGCACACAGTTTGGCAGCTTGCTGTTTGTGGTCTGGCAGTGTAAATAAGCACGCTGCTATGTTCAGCAAGAGTAGGGGTTTCTCGCTTGTGGCTGGCTTCGGTAGACGATGCCCTGGAGTCCAGCAACCAGATAGTACCGGTGGCTGCAGTGGCCATGCCATTCGCCTGACTACTACACTGTCGATTCACATTAATGTGACCACCGTCAGACGCTCGAATAACCACCTATTGCACTGCAGGCCATTGCAAGACATGCTTGAAGAGATATATTCATGTTCTAGAAGGTACTGACAGGGATGTGAAGCCATCCTGATCCCGGTGCGGAGGCCAGCTGCGTTAGGGTTCTCGGGCCAACAATTATGCCGTTTCGAACGTCAGGATCCATGGCACGAACTGCCCGATCGAGATAGATCCAAACCCGATCGAGAATATTTGGGACAGAGGAGTTTTGTGGTCAGGGAGTACGATAAATTCATCCTGGTGGTATTCGAACCATGCACATACATTGCGAGCTCTGTGATACGTTGCATTGTCCTGATGGTAGATGCCACTGTGCTTAGAAAAACAAACTGCTTTTAGGGGTGGACATGGTCCCAAAGGGTACATGCGTTCCTGAATGACAATAACACCCAGGGAATGCCACGAAAACATTCATCAGACAATAATGCTTCCCAAGCCGACCTGGACGCTTTGCTTTCAAACTTTTTACGCCATACACGCCGTAGACTCTCTGTCCAATGCGGTATAAAACGTGATACATCTGAAAAGGCCACCTGTCGCTACTCAGTGGACGTCCAGCTGTGGTAATGAAGTGCAAATTCCAGCCTTCATCGGTGATGAACAACAGTCAGCACCAGTGCATGAACTTAGCTGCCTGCTGTGGAGGATCCTATGCAGAAACGTTCGCTGGGTGGTCGTTGAGGTGACACTGTTGGTGGCCTCTTGGTTCATCTGGGCAGTCAGTCACTCAACGGTGCTCCTCTTCTTGCCTGTTCACATTTCCGCAGTCGTTGTGCACCGCGGGCCATAGACGACAGGGGTGAATACAAGTGCCTCGGCGCCAGTTTCGGATAGCACCATTTATCCGTGCACAGTTTGACCAAAGCGGCATGCGAACAGTTTATAAACGTAGCCGTTTCGGAAATAATTCCACACACGCCCCTGAAGCCAACAATCATGCCCTTTCGAACGTCAGATAAATCGCTCCATTTCCGCATTACAACCACTGCTATGTTCAGCGCATTCCTCCAATACGTCTTATATACCCTCCATTGCTAGTGCTGCCATGTCCCCTCTGTGAGTAGTTATTGCACGTTGACACGAACGTTGGCGGTGTTCACATTAATGTGAATCCATGAAAGTATAGTATAACTTTTAAAAATGAACTGTTCCTGTCTCAAACTGATTGTACAGGACAGGGACTCACCTGTGTGCGTGGGTGCTGTGAGAGCATGAAGATGATGGCCTCTGCGATGTCCTCTGGTTCAAGAAACTGGCTCTCCCAAAAGTCGTCTGGTAGACCAATCAGCGGGTTAAAGAGCTCCGTCCTCACGGGTCCGGGAGACACTTGCTGTTGGATAAATGAATGCGTGAGTAACTTCAACTAGGGTAAGTAATTCGAACAACAAAGGCGATAAGATCCAAGTTTTGACGGATAAATAACGTCAACGCTTCGTTTCGTTGAATGTAAGCTGATTTCAAGGTTTTATTTCCAAATAAGAGTCTTAGTAAACAGTAATATCTTTACAGAAAAGCGGCACAAACTTTTCGCCGTGAAATGTAAGAATGGGCAACATTTATTTGTCGAGAACGCGGGTTTATAAATTATGACAGCTTTCGATTGTGCAAGCAATCACTTTCAGATCTGGAATAGATAAAAAAGGTGTAGCTCATAACAAGTTATATTGCACGTATTGGAAGTAGATATAAACAGGAAAAAAGGGTCAAACAACATATCGTAGCCGACATGAAAGAAAATTTGCCAGTTAGCGTATTGTAGTAACAGAGTTCCCCAGCCGAAAATCATGTAATTTGGGGAGAGTATATAACACGATAAAATAATAATTCTTAATGAGCAGGCTGTTAATTAATGATTAAAGGTGCTCTTAGTTTAACAAATAATTTCGCAACTTAATAAAGTGTGAGGTATACAAAAGGGCCGGCCGCGGTTGCCGAGCGGTTCCAGGCGCTACAGTCTGCAACAGCGTGACTGCTTCGGTCACAGGTTCGAATCCTGCCTCGGGCATAGATGTGTGTGATGTCCTTAGGTTAGTTAGGTTTAAGTAGTTCTAAGTTCTAGGGGACTGATGACCTCAGAAGTTAAGTCCCATAGTGCTAAGAGCCATTTGAGCCATTATACAAGAGGAACAGTATTAGATGGAAAAAAGAACGTCGGCAGCTGGCATCAACAACAAGACAGAGCGCTTCAATGCAGCGGTAACTAGTGGCTGCAATGAATTTAGTCGGCGGCACAACGTAATCTTTCTGCTCTTCTGTATTCTGCATTTTATTTGACAAATTATTTCGTAATTTCCTGACCTAGGCCATTTCTGTCATTAGGCAAGACTAGGGCGGCCGCCTAAGGCCCCAAAATTTTAGTGGCACCGAAGAGCGGAAAAAATTAATTCAGTTAAATATGGTAAAGCCGAAGGTTAGCGAAAAAGTTATCAACGGTATTATGATTGTCCAGTAAATGTAGGATGAAGATAGATGTTACTTGTCATGTGAAATACGTAGAACGTAACAAGAAAGTATTATCATTCAGAGTATTACTTCAGATAAATCTTAAATTTACGCATAGGGGCCAGCACATAGTATGAAATAAAGATGTAGCTTTGTTTCTGACATTTCAATGGGATTCTGTAGAAGGAATATTCCTTCCTCTGTACGGTAGATTTTTGGCTTCAGATTTTTTTCCCAAGTCCAGTAACTTTGCTTGAACATGTGAACGTTTTATGTAAAAAAGGTAGAATGAGGAAAAAACTTACGTTACGTACGACCACCGTGAGCAACTCAAGGGCTATGAGCTACCACCCATTCCTATTTTAGGGCCACTGACTCCATGAAGGAAAAGAGCCAATGCATTTTGATAAACACATCCATGCCTCACAGGTTTTCAAACCAGCACCCATCTCAGGGTGCGAATGATCAGAAGCCAGCTCAGAGGACTACACCACCAGGGCAGCTAATAAAAGTTAAACTACTGTCAACAGAATAGGGAAACAAGACGTCATTTATTTACGTAATCGCAAGAAAGTGGGAGCTGAAAAAATGATATTTATTCCTCATTATACAAATATTTCAAGCAAAACAGAAACGAGGACAATTGTGGTTTTATTTCAAGACAGTTGATGCTTTAGCATATCTCCTGCGATTATAGCACAGTTTCTAAATTGAAGGACAAATTCATTCACAACAGAAAATACGTAGTTCCACACCTTTATTTTATTTTTTTTGGAAGAAAATGGACTAATAACTATATTTATGTTGAATTTCGTTGCAGTGGTATATTCAGTTGAGCTCAATTTTTATATAGAAAGAAAATGCTACATATTTTACTTATTCTAGAAATTTCAAAAATTGAAGATAATAAGTATCCTCACTTTCTTAGTTACTTTAGAACTGATGAGGACAAAGACTGAGTACGAAGAATTAAATTTGAGGACTGACCTCGAAAAATGAGGACGTCTGATAACCTTAATTCAATGATTAAAAGTATAACAATTCCTGTTGTTGTTCCGTTGGATGTTGTTGAGAGTGGAGAAGGGGTGGGATATGAGGGAGACTTGAGGTAGTAATAAAGGAGGAGCGTAATTGTTCAGTTTTCTCCTAACGCTGTAAAACACCTCGCAATGGTCCTCTTCCTGACTTGAACTGAACTTCATATGAACAATATTTTTTCTGCACATTTTAGGTCAGAATAGCTTCGATTGTGCTAACAATCATAGTCATACAATTTTATAAATTCGCGATCTAGACAAAGGTTGCACTGTAAGCTAAAAACGCTTTTCACATTCTTGACAATATCGAGTTCTTCAAAATAAGAAAGTGATGCTTACTAATTTACATCAAGGCGCCAGTTTATGGTAACTTTTACCTCACTGTGCAACGATTATTTCGACGGAGGACCTTACCGTGTTAGTTCGATGTTCCATAAATTAATTGCAAGGCAACTGTCTAAGCTATTTGGAACAAATCAAATTACGTCTAATATCCACACTGTAATCAGATCAGTATTTGTGCTGGTTGCGTAAGTCTTAAAATATACTGATATTTGTCAGAATCAGGGTTGATAGCAATTTCAAGATAGCGAGGGGAAATAGTATACGTGACAGTTTCAAAACAACTGATGTGCAATTTAAAAGCTGAAAGCTGACATTTGAAGTTATGACGATAAACTAACTGAACCTGTAGTGACAGTAACTTTTCTTGGCGGGGACTGACTGAAGAAAGTATATGAAAAACAAAAAAAAAAAAAAAACGAAAAAAAAACACTGCAGTGTGCACCTGTAAAACCTTCTGGATGTTTTCGAGAAGTGAGAGGTCCACCTGTTTCTTGTAAAAATTAGTAAAAGAATTATTGCAATGCATAGTATGGAATTGCTACGTATGAATAATTTTGAAATACATTACAATATGTTGTTGCTTCCGTAAATTTACTTTCAGTAAAACAGATAGACTAAGAGCGAAAGAAAATGAGGAAAATACCTTGTAGTCCTATACATTTTTCCATTCAGATTTAAACAGAGGTCTGATTACCAATATGTGACTACCGAAATAAGAACATAATATCCCATGAATGGATATCAAATACCACGTCTACTATACATAAAAAATAAAAATAATAATTAACGGAACCCCTAGGAGAAATGTGTAAAGCTGCTGGGAAAAGAAAACAAAACGAATCTCTGTGTACCTGATCAAATTATGTGTGTGTGTGTGTGTGTGTGTGTGTGTGTGTGTGTGTGTGTGTGTGTGTTTGCTACAATCTCATCTCAGGGTCGTCCACTAGAAGTGTCACACACAGAGAAGGCATTCCTATAAAATACAGCAGAGCTGTACAGGACAGCAAACACAAAATATTTGATCGAACAGCCCATGGGAATACTGTGGGTTTATAGAGTTCAGTAGGCACACTGTGAACCTGCAATACGATCATGCACTGTTTCTTGAGTTTTGTCTTGTGCATTGTTAATCAATCACAAATAACAAATGTTGCTGCTTTCAACAAAACGGACGTAACGAATACGTTTTTACAGATATAAATGTATACGTAACAAAATACGGCCACTGGGAGTCCAAAAGTCCACTCAAGTATTGTACCTTCCTTATTCTCAATAAGAATGGAAAAATATTTAGGTCATGTAGAAATGAAGATACAAGTAGATGAGAATGTCTCCAGATATCAAAGTGTAACTACAAGTCAAGAAATAAACTGAATTCCCTACATCTCTCTTGAATATTCGATTTGTTTTAGCTGCAACCGCCAATGACAATATTCAGAAAATATCCTTCATCACCATCTGAAATTTTGTTAGTGGACTTCTGGTTCACTCAGTATGTAACTCATGTCTATTTAGTGACATTTATGGTGAATATGAAACTTCAAACTTACTGGTGAGATTTTAAATTTGAAAAGAAACTTTTTTTATGTGCTTAAGCAACTTTGTCAATTTGTTTATCTGTAAAACTAGAACCAGAAAAATGAAAATAGAAAAACATGTTATTTGTTCAATTCATGTTTCTTGTAAGAAGTTTTCATCCCACAGAAGCATACTGTAAGATAAGTAAGTTGTTCTTGCCTATCATCAACTTGTGATATATGTGCTGTGATGCTCTTAAACAGTTGTGTACCTGACAGTTTGTGATGTAAGCATTGTGTTAACGAGTTCAGAAAGAAAAATGATGTCCATAGTTACGGTACAAAAACTTTTTTAGAACTGATTGTGGTAGCATCACTCTCTCAGCCTAAATCTGTGATCCTTCAGCTGATGACTGCAATTCTGCTTTGCTGAATGTGGTGCATTAAAAGAGTAACGTAATTTTTTTCTATGTTGTAGATCGATTTGTGTCTATAAACAAGTAGCAAATTTACAGCAAAAGTATTACACATTTCTTAAATTACATACTTTAGACTATGTGAATCCTACTGTAAATTACAGCGTTCTTCCTTCGCAACATTTCTTAGCAATCTTTGTTATTCAATTTTACTTAATGTAAATAAGTAACTATTGTCTTCCGGTTCGTTTCGAGTATAGAATGGGACATGACACATGTAAAAAATGTTTTACCTGAAGATGTATGTCTAGCTTCTTGGAAAAAGATTATCTGCATCCTCTAAAGAAAGACCAGACGTCTATGAAGCGACAGTACAAAATTGTAATTTGAGCTGCTTTACGTTTTCTGGTTTTTAATCGTTCTGATTACTCAATCATATGATTACTTCTGTAAATTCTTTTCAGCAGATTCATAACTACATAATGAAGAAAAAATAGTTTCTATTCTGATGAAACATAAGTACTACACATATTTAAAATAGAAAATCAGGCAGCACTGAACTGACTTTTATTTTTACCAAACTGATTACTACCATTAGAAAGCAAAAAGGTATTCATCTTTAATGATGATCACGATTTAGCCAAGTACTGTGACAAATAACATAGGGCTAATTTGGATTAAATAATTCATAAATAAAATGCGACTGCCTGTAACTAAGAGAGTTTGATCAAATTAAGGAAAGAAAACGTTTCCACGAAATAAGGAATAGTTACATTCTATAGAAATCAAAATATGTAACATAAGTGAGAACTGTTGTAGAACATTTGTATTTCTGGGATAAGAGTGTTTTCAGATCTAAATTGCTGATCTAAATTTCTTGTAGAATCAGACTTTCACTGTCAGGGATAGTTTTCCAGTAATATATAATAAGAAAGCCATTATTTGTGGTAAATAGAGAAACATTTTGTAAATAATAGTTGACAATATTAATTTCGGCATTTATAACAGTTGTTTTGATATTCACATGTCCGTACTCCAATTGCTATTGTGTACCCTCATAAATACGAATTTCATCAGACCTAACCTCCTAGACACTGTCAAGAAGTCTCAAGTGATACTGTGTTTGAAGTGATAAGTTCCGTTTTTTTTATTTTTTATTTTTTTGGAATACAATAAATGACAAGTAATTTACTCAGGAGTAATAGAGTAAATAGGAATGTTTTATACTGCGTGAGTTAAATGAAAAATACGTTAGTATATTGTTTACCCAGGAAATGTCTTGTCGGCGCTGTGGTCCACATGTTCATGACAATTCCTATTACATTTGTGAAGACCTCACATTTGCAAGAAATGGGCTCTAAACTGCACACTTTAAGAGCTGTGAGCACTCATCAAGTAGCGGTCATGTGCTTCACAGTAGCAATGGTGAAAAAGAGTTCGTAACTCTTAAGGTGTTCACTTTAGAAGCCATGTTTACCATAATTTCTTGTTCGAATAATCGGAGCTGTCATATTCGTGAAAACTGCCCATTCCTCCTACGACACCTTGCGTATATTACACGACCCGTCGTCGTAAATTATTAACTGGCAGAAAGGAAAAAGGGAAAGGTATGTTAGTTGCTGTACCTATGGTACGGAGAACATAACATCAAAAGACTATATCTCAGATTGTTATTTCTGTGTAATGAATATTCTGGCAGTAACAACCGTGAAATGAAAAAAGTACGTTGATTATCGGACCTACCTTCTGCACGAAGTCCTGTACCAACCTCTTAAAGGTTTTCAGATGAACAAATCACTGGTGACAGCGAACTGGATGAAAATGAGGATATAACATTTCCTGAAAGATAGGGTCCTCTGTACCAGGACAGATGTAGTACTTCAACGCCACACTGACACAGGTAAATGCGTATGATTTAGTGCATGGCATAGGGGTAAGTAAACAAAAGGCAGTACTGTTTGGTTCAACGTTCAAAGTAGCAACATAAAAATGTGTTCTCCGAATAAATTCGCTTATTTCCTACTACACCAGGACATGGGGGGGGGGGGGGGGGGGGTGCTGATGTATTTCAACGATGTTGCAGGCTTAATGAAAGCACTCGACTTCAAATACAGCCCACAGGAGTTGTTGAGACTGTTTATACACACGTCGAAAATGTCTCGAAGGGTGTATTGCTCCACAATGGGAATAAAATGCCCACAGTTCGAATTGCACACGCCAGTCTGGCTGAAGAAAGTTACGAAACTTTAGCAAATATTGACAAGTTAAGTAAATACAGTGAGCATAAATAAAAGATTTGCAACGATTCTTAAGTAATTGTTGTTTGGAATGAAATAAATGTAGACACAATACGCTGGTTTTCTGTGTGAGTAGGATAGTGGTGACAGAAAACGTGACTACATAAAGAAAAAAGTGGCCTTAATGAAGCTAACGACGAACGTTTTTTCCACCCTCTTTCGAAAGTCTGGTAGCTCCCAAAGCTATCCTCCTCACAATTCTTCACGTCAAACTCGGATTAATTAAACAGTTTGCCAAAGTGATGGGTCAAACTGGCAGAGGATTTGCATATCTTGTTGAACAATTTCTTCATCTTTCAACAGTGAGAATAACAGGTGTATTTGTAAATACTCGGATCAGAAACTTCAGCTAGATGGAAATTATGAAACATGCCTGATTGCCATGCTCATGTTTCTGCTTCAAAGTTTTAGGAAAGTGTCATGTAACCTTCTTGGAAGAGTAGTTGCAATTACAAGAACGTAGTCCATCAAATGATGAACGCTTATCAAGATAACGGCTGCAACATGTCATTACAAGTACATTTCTTGGACTCTCGCAGACTTCTTCACAGAGAGTTGCAGCGATAAATCGGGCCAAAATGTAGAAACATTCCATAAGGATGCGCTAACAAAAGTAGATGCCTAAAATTCTGGTTGAATATTACAGGAGTATCACTAGAGACAGGAAAGACATTCCACACAAGAGAAAAAAAATAGATGTGTAATATTGTGTTCGCACATTTGTATTGTTTGTCTGTATACTTCCCTCTAAAATATACGCTAGAAAGTGAATGCTTTTTCTGAATACAGCCTGGGGCATTACCTTGCTAGGCTTTCCTCATAAGGTTGATTTCGATCAAGAAATAACAGCATGAAGCATTTAAATTAAATGAAGTCCGAAAAATAAGTTTACATTTATATACTAGTATTTGCCCATTTTTGTTAAATTATCCCTGGCAGAGAAAAACTGAAAACTTGTTTATCAGAAATTGCAAAGCTCAATCGAAATCAATCTCTTCTCTCTGGAAATAGAAAAAAACGTTTTTTAAAATTATCTTTGTACTTCTAGGTGTTGATATTTAGGAATAGACAAGAGAAGGAAGTTGCGAACTTGTGGCTAAGGAAAAAGGGTAATTTATTAGTAGTACTCAGTAGTTAAACATTTACCAAATTTAAAATTTGTTAAATTAGCTAGTGACAGAGTTCACTTTTTAAAGTTGATCATCTGCAAAGGTAGTTTGTGGTGTGGTGTATTCTATCCACAAAGTGTGTAAGCAAAAAATTGATCTACCAATTTTTAACTTAAAAAAACTAATGGCTTCACAAAGAAGTACCTCTGAGGAAACAATTATAGCAATACTATAGGCCACATTAACATTTTCAGTTATTTGGCCCAAAACATGTAGATGAATTTTGGTGTTTCACATTGCACATCTATTTCAACGTGATAAATAGTGCAATGGTTTTGTAAAATGTAATCAAGGTGTCTTTTCCGTCTTGCTTTTGCAATGTTGATAACAGATGTTCAAAATATGTGAGAAAGATATATGGCACACAAAAGAAAATAATTTTCAAAATAACATGATTTAGGATATTTACACATCTGTTGCAAATATTCCGTGTTTACTGACTAAATTTTCAAATATATCTACGATCAGCAATGGACAGATGATCAAAGAAAAAAAACCACATAGAGCAAGACTGACAACAATCCTGATGATAAAAACGATGATAACACAATGAATGTTTCCTAAATCTTTCACATTTGTGAGTGTTGGAAGAATATTCATGAGAAAAGGATAATACCAATCAGCAGGAAGTGTTAAACTGTCATTTGAACAAAACAACAGTACACCACTGATCATATAATCCATTTTGATTGGTTCCCTCTCCCAAATCAACCAACCTAACAGTGAGGCCATCGGTCCCATCGGATTAGGGAAGGAAGTCAGCCATGCCCTTTCAAAGGAACCATCCCAACATTTGTCTGAAGCGATCTAGGGAAATCACGGCTAATCTAAATCAGGATGGCTGGACGCAGGTTTGAACCATCGTTCTCCCAAATGCACATTCATTTTGAAGATTCAAAATGGTTCGAATGGCTCTGAGGACTATGGGACTAAACATCTGAGGTCATCAGTCCCCTAGAACTTAGAACTACTTAAACCTAACTAACCTAAGGACATCCACACATCCATGCCCGAGGCAGGATTCGAACCTGCGACCGTAGCGGTCGCGTGGTTCCAGACTGAAGCGCCTAGAACCGCTCGGCCACAACGGCCGCCTTTTGAAGATTGTGAGTCAAAAAGCAAATAAAACAGTGCACTTACAGTGTTGATCACCAACTGCAATAAATAAAATGAATCTGTTTCAGTTTAAACGCAGGTGGCTGCACATAAAATGTGTGATGGAAACAGTTTTGTAAACAATAAAAAGGCATGTCATTTAGTGATACCTAATATACATTGGCGTGGTTTTCTTAATTTTATATACTGGCATTATTATACTCTGTACATCTGTTAAGGTGGCACTACTAAGTGTATAGAAATTCAGTGTTCTGGAATGAAACGGGGTACTAAGGTGTTCTTGTCAATCACCCCATTGCTGAAACTTTCCCCTAGGTAAACCTCGAACTTCGAAACATTGAAACTGTTTGAATTATATCTTTAATATAAATGTGAAAGTTAAGTTTGTGTTTAATGGCTTTCCTAACGTGATCCTATGAGCATGTGGCAGGGGAAAAAGGGAGCGTTCTCTTATAATGTTTAACGTGTTGCATATCATTAAAAGGCGCTAAAGGAAGGTATTGATACCCTTAGAAAAGTCTACATCAGCTGACCTCAAAAATATAGATCTATTCATTAAAAATAAGAAGGCAAAAAAGGTAACTCATACACTTCTTGTAAACTTTAGTATTTATTGTGTGCAGTACTGATTTATACTTACTCCAACTCGTATGTTGCTTTTCCTTGCAACCAAGTCCTTTCTCAATCCTTCGAGCAGTGCCTTCACAGCCACCTTGCTAGCGAAGTATATCGAGTTCCCAGAGTCATTTACCGGCACATGGGACGCGAGGCTAATAAATAGAGACATGTATACCTTTTAATAGTCATGGAGAAACATTCATCAGACGCAAATAACACAGTAGATATAAAACAAAGCATAGGGGTATGGATAGACAGTCCCGAATGGCAAGTATTTCGCTCTCAAAAGGATAATGCGTGAAGCATTCAATGAGTAACTCTGCAGAACCTTAGCTTGTAAATGTGACCAGAGTGCACTGAGCTTTCGATGTCAGTGGTACCAAAGTTACTCTCCAGACAGTGATGGTGGACGTAGGAGCCGAAACTGAAGGTAAGAAAGGAAAAGCAGAAAGTTTTCAAATTTTGCTTTATTAAGGAAATCCCAGGAGTAATGCCCCAGTTTAATTCGCACCATTGCGAGTATGAATGAAATAGATATTACCGTCACTTGTGCTGGCAAGCAACTGAAGTCGGTAAAACTTAATATTATCTCAGGGCCTGTTGTAATCCCTTCCAAATTCTACAAAGAATTTGCAGATGAACCATCATGTCTTTCAATTATTGTATATTGTAGATCACTCAAATGAGAAACTGTGTCCAATAGTTTTAAGAAATCACACGTCCGACCTGTCTACAGGAAGGGTGAAATAAGTATTCCACAAAATTACCGTCCGAAATTCTTGACATGCATCTGTTGTATACTCTTAGTGTTTTAAGTATGAACTCTGAGGTCTATTTCACTTTCCTCACGTGGCCCACTGAAAGCCAGAAGCATTTCACTCAATACCACAAAAACGCTTATTAACAAAAACATGACCATTGGGGTATCAAGCAAAATGTGTGAGTGGATTGAGGATTGCTTGGTAGGGAGATCATAGATTGTTATTTTGATTGGGGAGGAACCATCGGAAGGTTGTACAAGTAATTTCACGCGTGATCCAGGGCAACGTATTGAGGCTGTTAATTCTGTCTGCTGATAACATGGCAGATATCATCAATACACGTAGTGAGCTCAGACTTTTTGCAAGCGATGCTATTATCTACAGCGAAGTGCTGTGTGAAAATCAGGATCTGATTGACAATCTATACTCGTGTAACAGTCCATTGATTGCCGTACAATTTTGGCTAATGTTGCGGCTGTTAACGAGTGCAAACCTTACAAGCGGCTGTCAGTGTGCGAGATGGCTGCCCAAGTGTTCTGTTCCTACTTCGCTCCCTCACCTTCGGATCCTTTGAAACACAAGGTCACCCACAAACGGAAAAAATTGCCAACAGAAAAAGAATGGCCTGCGCTCTATATCTGCACCTACACTTCACGGGCCATCTCATGGTTATCATCTTGTGGTGCAGTTCTTCTTGTCGTCTCCGTGCTTGCTAAGAAAATGGGATGAGAAGTTTCTCCTTATGCAAGACACCACACAAGGCGTTTTGCATAAGGCGGAACATCTCATCCCATCTCATGGTGTTTGGCGGACGGTACTGCTACTTTCCCATTTTTCTGTTTCAATGGTATGGAAGAACTATTCTCTAATTTTACCTTCGTGGTGTTTTCACCAGATGAACGTAGGAGGAACAAATATGCTGGTTGACTCCGTAAGGTTTCTAGCTTGTTTTTGGTGTGTGATGAAAGTGATGTCCCTCTTTTTATTCGATGGGTCGTACTTGTAAGCCGGATACTTTTTCAGACAGAAGCTTTTAATGGTAGACATGTTACGCCACAGAGGTTCCAGTACAAGTAAAATGGTGTTTGGTTGTCAGTATTGTTGTCGCTGCCTATAGAGCATTCGAATCTCGTACCGATCACGCTGCTGAGCAGTCTGGGAATAATTAGCAGAACACAGGGATGCAAATGCAGAGGACGTTGATTTTCTGGAAATACAGTTTTGTAAAGATTGCTTTCAGAAGTGTGAAGATAATCAGGTACTGTTCAAATGGTTCAAATGGCTCTAAGCATTATGGAACTTAACATCTCAGGTCATCAGACTCTTAGACTTATTACTACTTAGGTTAGTTAGGTTTAAGCACATCACACACATCCATGCCCAAGGCAGGATTCGAACCTGCAGCAGAACCGCTCGGTCACAGCGGCCGGCTGAGGTAATATTACCACAGCATACCTTGCTCGTGCGTAATTCATGATGAATTTCTAAAACGCACATTTTCAGTACAGTTCTACTTTATTGATCTGAGTCGCTTTGTTTGATTGTCCAGACGAGATAAGCAATATTATCTTTCCACATGGCTTGTAATACGTTAATGAAATGCTAATGGGGCGGCGAGTCTATAAATCTAACTCTGGTCCCTTAGCAGTTTGCCATGTTCAAATGTGTGAATTCCTGTCATCGGTCCCTAGACATACACACTACTTAAACTAACTTATGCTAAGAACAACACACACAACCATGCCCGAGGGGGTGACTCGAACCTCCGGCGGGAGGGACCGCGCAGTCCGTGACATGGCGTCTCAAACCGCGCGTCCACTCCGCGCGGCACTCTGCCTTGGACTCCCAGTTGTTTAATATAAGAAATGAATATTTTTAGGGATCGTTGTCATAGATAAAAGTCAGGTTCATAATACAATTTTTAAATGCTAGTCTCTGATATATCAATCAGTAAATTATTGAAGTTTTATTTTGTAACCGTGTGTCTCCGCATTGCACTTGGCGGAACACAATTACTTAAACTGTGGTGTGCTGATCGTAGTTGCTATTCATTGCATTGCACTGGGCCAACGTTTTCTTTAGCTGATTTGCCGCTGTGCTGTATTCTAACGTACACTACTTTCGAGCAGTACTGGGTTTCCGTTGCCCCCATATATGTCACGAAAGTTTGTTAGGTGTGTATCACACAGCGAAGAGGAAGCGTATAAAATTACAAGCACTCACTCACACCTCACTCGAATTCACTCATGCAATCACCCATCTCACATACTTTAAGAAAATGGACAAAGTATGAAAGGTACTACATTTGAGACTAAACCAGTGTTAATATCACGGAAGAGCTAAAAATAAAAAATAAAAAAAATGACTCATCCAATTTATTTTTCCCTGTGTTTTAGTCAACATGTAAACACTTTACAATCATCTCCCTAAAATTTTAGGAAAAAGTTGGACATTAGAGAATCTTGAGACTCTCACCACATTGATTTGAATATTACTTAAAGTAGAGGGTGATCTATTGGCAAACCTGCCGCTACCCTCTGGTCGGAAACTAAAACAGTCATAATAAAATAGGATCTAAAGGGTGTTCCAAAAAGAATGAACCGATTTTAAATAGAATTATTTATTAGGAAGAAGGGCTTAACACCAACAAATTGCATACTAAATTACTTAGAAAAGAGAAGCTTATAAAAACCCATCATAAATGTTCAGTATGACCTCCACTGGCTGCACAGACGACATCTAGCCGATAGACGAATTCATCCCGGAATGAGTGAAGCTACAGCAGCTGGTTTTTAGTTCATCAGTGACAGAAGACACCTTACAATCTTACAATGTCACGAGGTAAGGGAGGAACGTAAACACATTGTGATTTCTTCCTGTGGGGGTATGTTAAGCATAGTGTTAAGTCAGGGGACCTAGGAGACCAAGAGTGTAAAGCCTGGTCTCGTAGCCCTGTACGCCCTATCCAACATTGGGGTACGTTGGCATTGAGGAAACTGCACACGTTTTTGTGTCAGTACGTTGGTGCTCCGTCTTGCTGACAGATGAAATTGTCAGCGTCAAGTTGTGGGAACAACCAGTTATGTAGCATTGCAAAATAGAAAAGTAGGGCCCATAAACCTTGCTTTGCGAAACAGTACAAAAAACATTCACTTTTGGTGAACCCCTTTGTGTCCAATTGATTCATGAGGATTTTCTAGCCCCCATATACGCACATTATGATAGAGAACCTTACCGCTAATATGGAAAGTTGCCTCATTACATAATACCAATCGTGACATAAAAGTGTCATCTTCCATGTCCTGTAGAATAGCATTGCTAAAGTCCACTCGCTTCATTTTGTCATTATCTCGAAGAGCTTGTACCAGTTGCAATCAGTATGTTTTGTGGGCCAAACGACGCCGTAACACACGCCACACTATTGTGCGAGGTAACGCAAGTTCTCGGCTAGCACGACGCGTAGACTTGCGGGGGCTTCGCTCAAATGCTCGTCGGATTTGTTCCACTGTTTGTTCAGGAACTCGTGGCCGGCCAGGACTTTTACCTTTACAGAGGCACCCTGTTTCTTCAAACTGTTCGACAAACGTCGAATGTTCTTTGGTGATGGTGCTTTAGCACGAAATCGAATATGAAACGCCTGCTGAACTGCGATCACTGATTGAGTACGACTAAATTCAATAACATAATACGCCTTCTGTTGCGCGGACGCCATATTGCGCGAGACAGGCTGCACGCTCCAGGTCAGCGCTCGTAGCGACATCTAGCGGATTTTTTTCTGAAACTCTGGACCATGCCGATTACATCTAGCGCTGTTTGACTTACCTAGTAGCATTTGTCTCAATATTATTACAAGTTAAAATCTGGTCATTCTTTTTGGGACACCCTGTACAGTAATCAGTACACCACAAGCACCATACATTGGAGTCTCTTCCGGCCGGAGCAAGACGTCATGCGTCATAGGGCTGTGACCAATGCAAATACGAGCGAGGAGTGCCTCATCCCGTCTTTGTGACTTAAAAAAGGTGCGTCACAGGCGCGTTGTGGGCTTTGCTAGACGGAGCTTCCAGCTATTCATACTTTCAGTGACGCAAGACTCTGTACCACAACAGCTAGGTTCTAGCATGTAGTGGAATGGCACTTTGAACTAACTTAGGATCACGACACGCCTCCTTGGTTGCCAGATTCGCCCTTTCGTTCCCTGCAATACTCATGCATTATAGCACCCAGCAGAAAGACACCACCTTCCCCATCCGTTGTAGTTGGAGGAGGCTGTCCTGATATTCTGGGCCACTTTATCGGCTGGGTACAATTGTAGAGAATGAAGTAACAAACACTCAGAGAATCTGAACAGCTACGGAAATTAGCACTTCAAGAACGTCTCATCTACTCCAGTGCCCGCAAGATCGCATATAATTCCGCGCATATAATTCTCGAGGGAGTCAGACCTCGAGGAGACAGTCTGGGAAAATAAGAGTGACCAACGCAATCCCCCTGTTGAGACCCATCCGTAAAGACATAGTTGGGGCCCTCATTTAAAGTTTCACAAGATATCGCATTGAAGACAGAAGCAGAAGTGCAGTTTCTCCTGTACTTCACCAAATCTAAAATTACTCTGAGCCACTGCAGTAACCATGGCGACAGGCGATTAAGACCCTAGGTTTGGGGTTGTATATACCCCATACAAATCGACTCCGGCACGTGCTGCACGCAGATCCCAGTTAGCATGGTTGCTTGTCGACGATTGGAGAAAAGGCGATCCAGAGGTGGACAAGTAGCAGTGTAATAAGCAGGAGAAGTCGGTGCATCAGGCCTATGTTACTCGCAGCTTCAAGAGGAACTGTTGCCAGATCGTGAGTGGTGGTACCGCATCCTCAGCACAGAAACTGGGTATGGAGCTAGTCCTGTTAGCACCTGTGGCCAGCCTAATCCACTCATGGTGAACAGCATCAGTAATCTTCATATAAGGAGATCTCGCTGATCCCATACACTGTGCATCCAAAGTCTAGCCATGAACGCACAAAAGCCATGTAAAACTGGAGCAGACGTGCCCTGTCTGCTCCAGAAGACCTGTGACTAAGGCACTTCACAATATTTAGTGCCTTCTGGATTCTGGCTTTCAGTCCCACAGGTGTGGTAACCATGACAGTGGACCGAAATCTCCAGAGTTAACACAGAGACCGGATAACTCCTCAGCCATTCTCAAACAACTAGACTACGTGACGGTTAACCATGGACTCCAGGGCTTGTTGAGATGACGCTCCGGTAACTATTGGGACATGTGTGATCTTTTCCTGGTATGAGGAGAGGTATCACTCGAATGACAAGTGTCGAACCATGTTGTTCTGGGTTTGGCCGTGGCGGCACTTTCCGAACCTCGTGATATCGCCTGCAGATTCCCCCTCTGACATGGATAAAGTGTAGTTTGATTTCAGATCCAACAGTTCTGAACAGTACAACTTGTACGGTAGCACGATAGCAGTGAAAAACCGGATCCTGGCTGGCAGTGGCTGTAGTTCTGCAAAAGGCTCTGCCGTCCTCTTAGGAAAGTGTCTGGGCGTTGTTTGGAGACACACATTTTTCAACACTGCTGCTACTGGTGAACAGCTCTGTGAAGCCATCTGGAGGATTCCCAGTAAGCATACTTCTGTAGAACAAGTGGAACGGTTGATCGAGTCTAGGAACGATTGCCGTGACCTTTCCTTCCTTTCCTCAATTACGCGTTGAGCCTTCGCTCACGCGAATGTCAAGGCTGGGAGGTTATCTGCTATCGAACAGCATTCATACCATCAGAGAATTGCCCACCTGTCTCGGATTGCTTTATCTGAGATTCACAGGAGAACTAAGGGCTTTATATCAAGCTGCAGTTGCTTCATACACTGACAAACGCAGGTATTAATGCTGACACTGGCAACCTCTGTCT
This sequence comes from Schistocerca serialis cubense, assembly GCF_023864345.2. Taxonomy (NCBI): domain Eukaryota; kingdom Metazoa; phylum Arthropoda; class Insecta; order Orthoptera; family Acrididae; genus Schistocerca; species Schistocerca serialis. The sequence goes on from NC_064639.1 coordinate 125,329,083, forward strand.
GTGAAGAAGCTTTTGCTGTTGAAAGAGAATTTTTAATGGCTGAAGTAAAAGACGTAGTGTATGAGGGAGGCTAAATGCCCTTGTAGATTTTCTTGCGGTCAGCATATGGGATGCGTTTCAATGTTTTACTCCTGTTTTTTTCTTTCTTCAAGGAAGACACTGATGTTGCTACTCCACACAAAGTGACCCCAGAGCAATTGACACACTTCAGAGGGGAGCAGTAACCAACTCCATCATGGATGGACACAAGTGGCCCAAGTGGTTCCACACTTAGTGCTTTGGGCACACCACCTTACATTCTGACACGCAGGCAAACGAAATCTGTCTCAATATGCTCGCTGTTGAAAGTGAGATGAAGGAATCAGATTTTATGAGACTTCCATCCATTCTATTCAGTATATTTAGCCTATCAACGATTGCTTCCTGAGCCCACTCATCTCCCAACAACTCCTTGGGAACGTAGATCACTACAGGTCTCAACACCTTCGTTTTAGTTCAAGGTGTTTTGTAACTCCGTTTCTGTGGCATATTCCCCAAGGTCCTTATCTTACCGGAGGATGCTGACTTATTGGAAACTAGCTGTTACAATTAACAGCGTATCCTTAACGCAACCAGTTCACCGATTTCATAGTGACTGCAATGCCCTCTAAACCTTTCTGAATATAAAAAAGCGATACCTTCTCTAAGCTGCCCTCTTGTCGCTTCACATTCAAAAACACATTCTCACCAGCAGCATGCATTCTGTTATTATTCAGTGACAAATACTATGTAACCACAGTGTGTGGGGATGGGCTACATGAGCGTTGTTATTTGGTTAGTCCCACGAGCAGCTAGGGAAATAAGTCACCTAGACAGAGCCTCATGTCCCTAGGTAAGCATTATACAACTGAGGTGTATGAGGTTCCCCAGAGGTTGCCCATCAATGACTGCTCCACCTTAACAGGCCATGCATCTCATCGGTGCACAGCGCAGCTTGAGACTGAGGTTTTTTTTATTGTTGTAGAGGTTTGTCCCATCCTCATGATCTGGGCAGTCAAGCGAAAATCCCAGTTCCCTGTGATACACAAAGTTCTATTGTGGCGCCGCGTGATGGTTGATGAAGCATACCCAGAGCTCACGGAGACAAAGGACTGACAACGTTTACCAGTCCGCAGCTCAGGGGTCGCCAAACCTGTACTCAGGGTGAAATGTCCCCTTTGAACAATTATACATGACTGTGCTTAAACTGACACAGAATATTTTTTAGCGCAACGCAATCTGACTTTCAATAATCCCTACAAAAGAATGGCCCTTACTAACAATAACCTATACCTTTCTCAAATCACTTACCTCACAAAAATCTTCGTTACTCGAACTACTGCAATACAGCGAGCGCCACTACTGCCAGCTAAATAAAAGATTCAAACGACGGAAGGCTCTAACTACTGATAGGCATCGTTAGCAAATGAAAGATTTTAATAGAGAACAAACAATGTGTTTACCTTAATAGTCATAATATATATAACAGTTCATGACATCCAGTCTTATAAATCTCAAAACTCCGCCATCTCTCTCCCCACATCCACCACTGCTGGCGGCCCACCTCCAACTGCCGAACGCTATCCACTGTTAACATCCAGCTGCCCAACACTACAATGGCAGACAACAATGCAAACTAGCCACAGACTGCACACAGCACAGCCGGTGATTTTCATACAGAGCGCCACGTGGCGTTACCAATAAGAAAACCTAAACAGCCTACTTAAAAGCGAACGAATACTGAGCCCTGAGAGCAGCATTTCAGGGCCTGTTAGGACGTGGAAAAAAATACAAAACTGGTACACACGCCTAATACCGTGTAGGGCCCCCACGAGCACGCAGAAGTGCACGGATTGTCTAAAGTGGTGCTGAACTGACACCATGAACCTTGCAGGGCTGTCCATAAATCCGTACGAGTTCGAGGGGGTGGAGTACTACTTTGCAAGGGGCATCCCAAATATGCTGAAAAATGTTCTTGTGTGGAGTGTTTGCTTACCAGCGGAAGTTCTTAAACTCAGAAGTGTTCCTGGAGCCACTCTGTAGCAATTCTGGACGTGTGGGGTGTCACATTGTCCTGCTGGAATTGCCCAAGTCAGTCGGAATGCACAGTGGACATGAATGACAGGCGATCCTGTCTGACCACCTGATTCCAGAGTTGTATCTAGACTTATCAGGGATCTCATATCACTCCAATGGTGGTGGTGATTGTTGGGATGTTTAAGGGGGACTAAACAGCTAAGGTCATCAGTCCCCCATTCCAAAAACAGGCGAGACAAAGTCGCGGGGCAGATAAATCCCCAAGGGGAAGGAGACTCCCTCCCCCCCCCCAGGCGCTAAAGAACACAAATTAGGCAACGAACACTACACAAAAGAAGAGTACAGACGAACACCAGACAGAAAGAAATAGAAAGAAAAGAAGATGGCCGGAGGCCGGTTGACTGACCACAAGAACAAAAAAAAGGGAAAGAGTCAACCATCCGACGACACACCAAAACAGCAACAAATATTGAGACATGCGAGGACAAAAGACACAGAAAGGGAAAGGTGCAGGACCCCCCTAAATGGAACCATAAAAAGGACTACCACAGATAAAATGTAAAACATTGTCAGCCATGGAGGCATCGTCGCATAAAATCAAAGGCAAAGTGCCCGGGAGATTAAAAGACTGCCGGAGGGTGCGCAGTCGGGGACACTCCAATAAAATGTAGGCGACCGTCAGCCGGGACCCACACCGACGCAGAGGGGGATCCTCCTGATGCAAAAGAAGGCCGTGCGTCAGGTAGGTATGGCCGATGCGCAGCCGACACAAGATTACAGAGTCCCTGCGAGAAGGCCGCAGGGAGGAGCGCCACACATCGGTCGTCTCCTTGACAGCCCGCAGTTTATTCGGGGCTGTCATGCCACGCCACTCAACAGACCACATTCCAAGCACCTTACGGCGCAACACCAGCTGCTGATCGCGAGCTATAAGGCCGATCTCCAAAGCTGGGGCGTCGATCGCCCCTTTGGCCAGCCTGTCAACACGTTCGTTCCCCGGGATGCCAACATGACCTGGCGTCCAAAGAAACACCACCGATCGACCAGAGCGGGTAATGGTGGAAACAGACTCCCGAATAGAGGACACCAGAGGAGAAGAGGGATAGCAGCGGTCGATGGCCTGGAGGCTGCTCAGGGAGTCACTGCAGATGACGATGGACGTACCTGAGCAGGAAAGCATATGCTCAAGAGCGCGCAATATGGCCACCAGCTCTGCAGTAAAAATACTGCAGCGAGCCGGCAAGGAGCACTGTTCAACATGGGCAGCATGAGCAAAAGTGTAGGCAGTGCGACCATCAACCAGGGAACCATCTGTGTAGACAGGCTCACAGCCTGGAAATAAGGCGAGGAGCGCAAGAAAACGGCGACGGAGGGCCACAGGCGGAACCGAGTCCTTGGGTCCCTGTGCCAAGTCCAGACGGACGGACGGCTGGGGCAAACACCAGGGAGGCGTAGGTGCACGGACACGGAAGGGAGGCAGAAGAGGGAATGAGTCCAGTTCCGACAGCAGGGACTGGACGCGGACAGCTATGGAAAGCCCAGACCTAGGTCGCCGTTCGGGCAGATGGAGGACCACGGCAGGGAAAAGCAGGCAATGATTGGGATGGCCAAGCGAGCAATGCACGTGGACAGGATAGTCGGCGAGCAGTCGATGGCGGCGAATCCGCAGCGGGGGAACCCCGGCCTCCCCCAGTATACTATCCACGGGGCTCGTACGGAAAGCGCCAGTTGCAAGCCGAACCCCACAGTGGTGTATGGGGTCTAACAACTTCAACACTGAGGGTGATGCAGACCCATAGGCCAGGCTCCCATAATCAAGCCGGGACTGCACAAGGGCTCTGTACAATCACAGCAGTGTGCAGCGATCTGCACCCCAAGACGTGTGGCTAAGGCAGCGGAGGGCGTTGAAGTGCCGCCAGCATTTTTGCTTCAGCTGAGTAAGATGAGGAACCCATGTGAGCCGGGCATCAAACACGAGTCCTAAGAAGCGGCAAGTGTCCACCACTTCAAGCAGGTGGCCGTCGAGGTAAAGGTCAGGATGAGGGTGGACCGTCCGACGCCTGCAGAAGTGCATAACTCGAGTCTTGGCTGCAGAGAACTGAAAACCGTTAGTCAGAGCCCATGATGCTGCCTTGCGAACGGCTACTTGCAGCCTGCGTTCGGCGACTCCTGTAGTCGTGGAGCTAAATGAGATGCAGAAGTCGTCGGCATACAAAGAAGGAGACACCGAAGACCCCACGGCTGCAGCCAGACCATTAATGGCCACGAGAAATAAGGAGACACTCAACACCGAGCCCTGCGGGACCCCATTTTCCTGCATATAAGATGAACTAGAGGCGGCACCCACTTGCACCCAGAAAGAGTGACGCAATAAAAAGGTTTGAAGAAAAGCCGGGAGCTGACCATGAAGACCCCAGTCATGTAACGTAGCAAGGATGTGATGCCTTCATGTGGTGTCATACGCCTTCCGCAGATCAAAAAATACAGCAACGAGATGCTGACGTCGGGCAAAGGCCGTGCGGACAGCAGATTACAGCCGCACCAAATTGTCCGCTGCAGACCGGCCCCGACGGAAGCCACCCTGGGATGGAGCGAGGAGACCACGCGACTCAAGGACCCAACACAAACGCCGCCCCACCATACGTTCGAGCAATTTGCACAAAACGTTGGTGAGGGTAATGGGACGATAGCTGTCCACCGCCAGTGGGTCCGCACCGGGCTTCAAGATGGGGACAATAACACCCTCTCGCCATTGCGACGGGAACACGCCTTCACTCCAAATGCGCTTAAATATCGCGAGAATACGTCTCTGGCAGTCCCTGGAAAGATGCTTCAGCATCTACGCGTGGATGCAGTCTGGTCCTGGTGCTGTATCAGGGCAATCGGCGAGGGCAGCGAGGAATTCCCTCTCGCTGAAAGGAGCATTGTATTTTTCAGAACGACGCGTGTGGAATGAGAACGGCGTCCGCTCGGCTCGCTCCTTTAGAGAGCGAAAGGCGGGGGGATAAGATGGAGTCGCAGAGCTCTTAGCAAAGTGCGCGGCAAGCCGTTCAGCAATGGCGGCAGCGTCCGTGCAGACAGCGCCGTCCAAGGAGAGCCCAGGGACACCCATAGGGGTCTGGTATCCATAAATCCGCCGGATCCGGGACCACACGAGCGAGGGGGAGACATGGGAGCCCAAGGATGAGACATACCTCTCTCAGCACTCCTGCTTACGCCGTGCAATAAGACGACGGGCCAAGGCACGGAGCCTCTTAAAGGCGATGAGGGTCTCGAAAGACGGGTGCCGCCTATGACGCTGGAGAGGCCGCCGACGCTCGCGAATAGCCTCAGCAATCTCCGGTGACCACCAGGGTACACCCTTCCTCCGAGGGAGGCCAGAAGAACGGGGGATGGCAGCCTCGGCCGCTGAAATGAAGGACGTGGTTATAACACGGACCACCTCGTCAATGTCACCCTGTGGGGGAGACTCAATGGTTGCAGCGGAAGTAAAAGCCGGCCAGTCAGCCCTGTGGAGAGCCCAGCGGGGCAGGCGCCCAGAAGAACGACACTGGGGCAGTGACAAATAGATGGGAAAATGGTCACTACCACACAGGTCAGGATGCACTCTCCAGTGGAGGGATGGGACAAGTCCAGGGCTGCCAATAGAGAGATCGATGGCCGAGAACAAGCCATGGGCCGCACTCAAATGCGTGGGAGCACCGGTGTTCAAGAGGCTAAGGTCGTCCGGAGCCAACACATGCTCCACGGTCCGACCGCGGTCATCGGAGACAGTCCCACCCCAGAGAGGGTTGTGGGCATTGAAATCGCCCAGAAGCAGCAAAGGTGGCGGGAGTTGAGCCAGCAGTGCAGCCAAGACATGTTGGGGGAGCTCCCCATCTGGACGAATGTGAACAGAGCAAACAATAATAGCCGGCGAGAGCTCAACCCTGGCAGCGACTGCCTCTAAAGACGTCAGAAGGGGTACTGGCAAGCTACAGACAGAGTGGTGAACAAATAGGCAAACCCCACCTGACGCTCGTTGACAGGCAGCGCGGTTCTTATAGTATCCCTGATAACCGCAAAGGGCGGGGGTCCGCATTACCGGAAACCAAGTTTCCTGCAGAGCAATGCAGAGAACAGGGGAAACACTCGGAAGCATCCGGAGCTCAGGCAGGTGGCGGAAATAACCGCCACAGTTCCACTGGAGAATGGAAGCAGGAAGGGACTGGGAGGGCGTGAATGCGACTAAGAGGCAGACAGCGCCTCAGAGCCAACTGCCGCCACCGGGGGAGAGTCATCTGAGTCCATAGGAGAGGCCCCCAAGGGTTCCGTGAGGGCGAGATCCGCGGCAGAGGCGAGGATCTCCACCTCATCCCCGGAGCCAGGACTATGTACAGCAAGCGGTGCTGAAAGCGCCGCAACGTCCTTCTTCTTGGACACATGCCGTTCCTTCTTCTCACGTCGGCCCTTAGGGTGAGAGGGCTGGGAGAGCTTCTCTGAAGGAGCGTCGGAAGCTGACGACGACGCAGAAGCCCTACGACCAGCAGGTGGCGGAACCTTCAGCCACTGGCTGACATCCGGGTGGGTAGGAGAAGAAACGGAGGAAGGGAGAGCCCCGAGGGACCCCTTCCACGAGAGAGGAACCGGCGGAGGCAACGCCGGTGGAGAAGGAGGGGGAGGGATCGAGCCTCCCGGTTGTGGAGCAGATGTCACTCCCGAAGTAAGCGTGGGGGGGGCGACAGAAGAGGGTTTGCCCCCAACTGTTAAGGGCGCAACAGAGGAAGGCTTGCCCCCAGGCATGAGGGGGGCAGACAGAGATACACGGCCCCGAGGGCCCATTGAAGGTGGCACAGATGAGGTGACAACCGTCGCTAGCGTGGGCGACGATAACGTGGCTGCAGCATAAGATGTTCGAATGGAAGCAGGATACAACCTTTCATATTTCAATTTTGCCTCTCGATAAGTAAGCCGGTCCAGAGTCTTAAATTCCATGATCTTCCGCTCCTTATGAAGAACGGGGCAATCCGGCGAGCATGGAGAGTGGAGTTCCCCACAGTTGACACATACAGGCGGAGGCGCACATGGAGAATCGGGATGAGAGGGGCGTCCGCAATCTCGACATGTAGCGCTGGATGGGCAACGGGAGGACATATTCCCAAACTTCCAGCACTGGAAGCACTGCATCGGGGAAGGGACGTATGGGTTAACGTCGCAATGGTAAACCATCACCTTGACCTTCTCGGGCAAGACATCACCCTCGAAGGCCAAGATAAAGGCACTGGTGGCCACCCTGTTAGTCTTGGGTCCTCTATGTACACGACGGACAAAATGTACACCACGTCGTTCCAAGTCAGCTCTCAGCTCGTCATCGGATTGTAACAAGAGGTCACGATGGTAAATAATCCCCTGGACCATATTTAAGCTACTGTGGGGAGTGACGGTAACAGGGACGTCACCCAGCTTATCACACAAGAGCAACACTCGTGACTGGGCTGGGGAGGACGTCTTGAGGAGGATGGACCCATTCCTCATTTTAGACAACCCCGCCACTTCCCCAAACTTATCCTCCAGGTGTTCCACAAAAAACAGAGGCTTCGTCGTAAGAAAGGAGTCACCATCAGTCCTGCTGCAGACAAGGTATTGCGGTACGTAAGGCTCCCGCTTGGCACTAGATCGGCGTCCCTCCCATGGCGCAGCCAACGAGGGGAACGACTGAGGGTCATATTGCGCAGCATCAAAGTCTACTCTACCTCGCTTAGAGACGCTGGTGGCCGTGCGACCACCAGCTTGGTGTGATTTATTGCGCTTCATTGCGCCACATCCGCCCAGATGCCACCTACTCCGATCGAGGGCTCTCCCCAAGGGCGCCACCCAGCCAAAGCAATGGGTACCTGGCCGATATCCCGTTGCCCGGAGTCCCCGTGCCCCAGACAAGATGCGCACATACTCCTTGGCATGCATGGGGAGGAAACAGCTCTGGCATCTGTAGTGCGATCCCTGCGTGGTCAGGGGGCTACCACCAAGAGGGTACATGACGACCCCACCACAACGGACTGGCTACAATGCTGGATTTTAGGTGTTGAAAGGGTCCACAGTTGTCGTGGGCGCGAAGAAGAAGAGTGCGCACAAGACGAGGTGGAGACAACCCAGAAGATGTTGGGCGTACTCCCCCCCACACGACAATAGGTAACATGCAAGATGGTGGAGCATGATGGACCAATAGAAAAACACCACGTAAGGTGTCCTTCCCCAAATGGCACGCACTAACAACGAAAATTTGGAAAAAAAGGAGGTCAAACCCAAGAGGGGACCATCACAGAAGACCGAAACGTTTGAGACTCCTTTTAGTCGCCTCTTACGACAGGCAGGAATACCGCGGGCCTATTCTTACCCCCGAACCCGCAGGGGGGTTCACTCCAATGGCACACGCCCTACACCTTTACAGAGACTGCACCATCTTGAAAAGTGCCCTGCTGACAAGCAGGGTTCGTAGATTCATTAGGTTGTCTCTGTACCCGTACACGTCCATGCGCTCGATACAATTTGGACTGTTGATGACTGAAACGAGACTCGTCTGACCAGGCAACATGTTACCAATGTCGGTGTTGATGGGCCCAGGCGAGGCGTAAAGCTTTGTGTCGTGTAGTCATCAAGGGTACACGAGTTGTCCTTCGGCTCCGGAAGCTCATATCGATGATGTTTCGTTGAATGGTTCACATGCGGACACTTGTTCGCTTTTGGCTATTGCTCCGGTAGCTTAACTTCACTCTACGTGCCACCTTATCGATGGCTGTGAATCCTTCACCACCTAGACTTCGTGCCACAGCCCGTGTTCACATTGGCCTTCTTCGCTTCGTAAGGACACTGCTCCAGATTCGATCTGTCGCTGTAAGTTTCTCTACCTTCGCACGGAACTTAGCGATAGTACTTTCGTGTACACTGATGGCTCTCGGACTGATCGTGGTGTCAGCTGTGCCTTCGTCACTGGTGCCGACTTTTTTCCGTATTGGTATCTGGAACACTGCTGAGTATTTACAGCAGAGCTCTTCGCCCTGTATCACGCCACGCAGTACATCCGGCAACACCCGCATTTCAATTGAGTCATCTGCTCTTAGTGCTCTTCAGAACCTCTCTGCTGTACCGTCCATCCCTCAGTGCAACGGGTCCAGGAAAGCTTCCACGTGCTCACTCTTGATGGAGCCACCGTGATGTATATATGTGGGTTCCTGGTCAAATAATTTGACGCGAAAGGAGGCGACTGATGCTGCTATCAAAGCTGCAGCCTTCCTACCGCAGAAGGCAACACAAAGACCATCGAAGCGAATGGAAGAATTACCAGGCTGTCAGCAATTGGTGGCCCTTTGGCATCACCACTGGTCCTTCCTTCAGGGTAACAAGCCTCTCCCATCGGGTTGGATGACCTCTTGACTCATTCGCTTTGAGATCATTTTTACTACGTTGCGCATTGGGCACTGTCTTTTTAGGCATCGCTATTTATTAAGTAGTGTTCCCTTACCATTTCGTACTCACTGCGCTCATTCTTTGACGGTCCATCATTTGCTGACCGAAAGCCCATTGCTTTCCCACTTACGTTCTACTGTACGTTTGCTGCCCGGGTTAATGCCGTTTAGCGAACGACGCTCGGGTTGTCGACCGCGTTTTACTTTTTATCCATTGTAGTAATACGGCGAAATATCTTTACTTCGGGATCTCTGTTGTCTCAACGGCGTATTTCATGATCTTTTCGTCCAAGAGAGAGTCGCTGTTTTCTAGCTGTCTTTCCTTCCGTCAATTGGGCTTAACGTCTAGTCGCTTTTAACTCCTTTGTCTTGTTAGTGCTGTAAGTTTCTCACGTGGGTGCGTAAGACCTTAGTTTTTCTGACCTAAAACAAAACTAAACTAAACTATCATTTTGTCTCTCTGAAGTACGTAAAATGAGGCGTAACAAAATCTTTAGTCATATTTATTCATTCAATTTCTTGTGAAAATACGAGGGGCGGAACTTAAATAGTGGCAACTATTTATTCACAACCGATAAAAAAGAGTTACATGTCTGCACCTGTTACTGTGATTCAAAGTAGCCACCAGCGTGTAGAACCCGTTGTCAGCGATGTGGAAGGCGCAGTATACCGTTAGGATAGCCTGTTCTGTTGATGGTGCGAATGGAGCGGTCTACTGCCTGTCGAATCGCTGGAACAGTTCTGAACCGAATGCCACGAAGTGGTTACTTCATCTTCGGAATCAAATCAAAGTCACAAAGACTTAAGTCCGGGGAGTATGGTGGATGGTACAGTACTTCCCAGTCCCACAGATCGAACATAACAGCCACAACTTGCACAGTATGTACCCGCACATTGTCGTGCTAAATGTTGGGTGGGTTGCGCAGAAAGTGTCTCCGCTTCTTTCGAAAAGCTCTTGATGCTCCAAAAACGAACAGTAATACTGTGCATTGACGGTCTGCCGTGGAGGAACTTAATGCGTTAGGATAAAACCATCACAGTCGTACACGAGAATCACCATAACTTCAGACCGCTACATTCGCACCATCAACAGAACAGGCTCTGCTAACTGTATACTATGCCTTCCACTTCGCTGGCAACGGGTTCTACACAACGCCGGTGACTACTTTGAAGGACAGTAACAGGTGCAAACCTGTAACTCTTTTGTACCGGTTGTGAATAAATAGTTGCCACTGTTTAAGTTCCAACCCTCGTAAAGATACACTGAGCCGACAGAAGTCGTGGATACCTCCCAATGTCGTGACGGGCCACATTTTGCCCGGCGTAGTGCAGCAAATCGACGTGACATGCATTCAACAAATCGTTGGAAGTGCAGAAATATTGAGTCATGCTGCCCCTGTAACCGCCCACAATTACGGAAGTCTTTCCGCTGCAGGATTTTGTGCACGAACTGACCTCTCAATTACGTCCCATAAATATCCGATGGGATTAATGTCGGCCGATATGGGTGGCCGAACCATTCTCTCGAATTGTCCAAATTGTCCTTCAAACCAGTCACGAACAATTGTGGTCCGATGACATGGCGCATTGTCATCGATAAAATTTACATCGTTTTTTGGGAACATGAAGTCCATGAATGGCTGCAGATGGTCTCCAAGTAGCCGAACACAGCCATTTCCAGTCAATAATCGGTTCAGTTCGACCGGAGGACGTAGACCATGAAGGCGTGGGCTCTGTGTAAATGGAATGAAGCCACCACCGGCTTATATTGTTCCTTGTTCAGAACTTAGGTCCATGGCTTCGTGGGGCCTGCACCACACTCGAACCCTGCCATCAGCTCTTACCGACTGAAATTGGGACTCATATCTTCAAGCCACGATTTTCCAGTCGTTTAGGATCCAACACATACGGTCATGAGCCCAGGAGATATGCTGCAGGCGATGACGTGCTGTTAGCAAAGGCACTCAACGTCCGTTGTGTGGTGCCATAGCCAATGACGCCAGTTTTTGTCGCATTGCACCCACGAACGCGTTAGTGGTAAATCTCACATCGATTTCCGCTGTTATATCAGGCAGTCTTGCATGTCTCTTAGCACTAACAACTCTGTAAAGGCCTCAGCGCTCTGTCTTTAAGTGAAGGGCGTCGGCCACTGCGCTGCCCGTAGTGCGAAGTAACGCCTGAAATCTGGTATTCTCGGCACACTCTTGACGCTGTGGAGCACGGAATACTGAATTCCCTAACGATTTCCGAAATAGAACGACCCCTGTGATAGTTCCAACTACTATTCCACGTTCAGAGAGTGTTAATACTCGTCGTGTGGACATAATCACGTCGGAAATCTCTCTTCATGAATCGCCTGAGTACAAATGATAGCTCCGCCAATGCACTGCCCTTCTATAACTTGTGCACGCGATAGTAATGACAAAAATCATGTACATTCGCAGGCACTCCTACCGTAATCCTTCTTCTCCCTCTATTATTTGAAAAGTTTACATTAAGTCAGACTAACATGTAAATTACTGAAGAACGAAACTGGGATTAGGATAAGGCCAACAGTGTGCCAGTTCGCGAGTTCCGTTTCATTGGTAATAGTACTGGTAATGGTGAAGGCAAAGGCAAAAGTAATGGTATTGGCATCACAGAAAAAAATGTGGAAATGTTTGTGAAATCTTACGGGACTTGACCTTAGCAGTTATCAGTCCCTAAGCTTACACACTACTTAACCTAAACTATCCTAAGGACAAAAGCAGACACGAGGGGGGACTCGAACCTCCGCCGGGATCAGCCGCAAAGTCCATGACTGCAGCGCCCAAGACCGCTCGGCTAATCCCGCGCGGCATTGGCATCACAGACTAGGCATTAAAATACAGCAGGTGTCCTGTAACGAAATAATTTTGTTGTGTTTCTTATCCCCGATTCAGCCAAACAGCATCATGACCGGTTTCGTACTCTTTGTAAGACATCATCAGATGACGCGAATCTATTAACTGAACATTGTACGCACTATTGTCCAACCCACTGAATGCACTGATACCACGGGTTAGGAGTGACTAGCAGCCCTGACGCCGGCTACGAGATCTTTTCGCTCGCTGTGTTACAAAATAAGTAATTTAGCTAGTAATTGATCGTTTTTGCTGTCTATTCTATAGTATTTACGTGCATTAGTGTCAGATACACGTGACAAATTAAAGGCTTCAGTTTTTATTTGCGTCTGAATAAGACAAGCGAAGTTTCTGTTTAGAACAGTTCCGGTTGTACGCAAACGTTTGTTTATATTCTTAACCGACGTTAAATACGCAGGATTATCAACTAATTCAGTGCACAATACACAATATTTGCGATTATTAGTTTCATTTAGACTCGATACATTGAAGGTAGCAGTTTTATAGTTTTATTAGGTCACTTTCGCGTGTACCTAAACTCTTGTTTAAATTACAAATACGTGGGATAATCACTAGGTGCAGCTTACCGTAGGTCACTGTTTAATTCGTTTATAATATTCACTAGATAGCCCCTACCATTTTACTGTAGGTCACTGTCTTATTCTTTCGTATTCTCTAAATAGCCCCTAGTAGGAAAATAAGCACCAGATCTATCTTCTACCATAAATTTTTATTTTCATTATTGAGTTCCATTCTGCCAACTAGAGAGTAGTCTTTTATAGTAAATCAGTTATTAACTAGAAGGATAGGGACTGTGTCTGTTGTGTACGGATGCAGGAGGAGTTGGTCACAGTCCAAACGCAGCTGGAAGCTTTGTTGGGCACAGTCAACAAGCTCCAGAGTGCCACCTTGAGGTGCGGTGGGGATGGAGTGCCTGGGGCAGCCTCTACTGTACTAGAGGTGCAGGGGGGATGTCACAGCTCTGTCACTGAGCCGACCTCGGGTGCAACTGAGCCAGCCGGCCCACTCTCACCTCAGTGTGGGGGGCAGACTGTGTCGAGATCTCGAGCCTCAAGGCGAAGGCTGCGTGGGGGATGCAGGCTCCTGCCAAATCCCAAGCACTTTGCTAATAGATTCAGTGTGCTATCTGATGCTGCGGGGGAGGGGGGGGGGGGGGAGGTTGAGCCGGATCAGGGTGCACCTTCTGCCAGGATAGTGGCCGCTCCTTCAAGAAGGTCCAGACAGGCACGGGGGGAAGGGGTTTGTTAGTTATTGGGAGCTCCAATGTTAGGCAGGTCATGGAGCCTCTCAGGAACATAGCGGCTAGGGCGGGGAAGAAGTCCAACATTCACTCGGTGTGCTTGCTGGGGGGCCTTTTCTGTGATGTCGAAGAGGCTCTTGCGGCGGCTATCGAGCGTGCGGGATGCACCCAGCTGCAGATTGTTGCACATATCGGCACCAACGATGCCTGTCATCGGGGTTCCGAGGAAATCCTTGGGCCCTTTCGACGGCTGGCTAAATTGGTGAAGGCGGCCTCCATCTCTCGAGGAGTGGAAGCCAAGCCGACGATCTGCAGCATCGTACCCAGGATGGACTGGGGTCCTCTGGTTTAGATTCTCCACTCGACTCCAAACCAGAGGCTGCGTCGACTCTGTGACGGATCCACCTACGCTGTGGGGTGGAATGTTGTAGGACGCCCCTCGATAGATCAGGGCTACTCTACACACAAGAAGCAGCTACATGGGTAGCACAGTACTTGTGGCGTGCACATGGTTTTTTTTTTAAAGATTAGGTTCCTCCCAACGGGAAACAAACAGCTGGCCTGAAAAACTACCAGTTCATGTCACTGATGTGGGTGTGCCAACTGTAAAAATTGTTAGTTCGCCTAAACAGGTCATTCCAAAGGATTTAAATATGCTTAATCTCATGTTAGCAAGATCCCCGAGTTAATCTCCGAAATAAACAGTAGCAATGCCAATATTGTATTAGGTACCGAAAGCTGGTTGAAGCCAGACATAAAAAGCAGTGAAATTGGACAATGTTTAGAAAGGATAGAACTGATGCTATGGGAGGTGGTGTGTTCATTGCAGTTAAAAGCTGTTTAAACGCAGTTGAGATCGATACTGGGTCGGACAGTAAAATAGTCTGGATAAAGCTGTCAATCAGACTAAGATCGACCTTTGTATTATGTTGTTTTTATAGACCAACAGCGTCCGCAACAAACGTCGCAGAACGTTTCAGGGAAAGTCTTGAGTACATAGTAAATATCCAAATTATCCATTAGTTATAGGTGGAGACTTTAATCTGGCATCCACTGACTTACACGTTTATCACAGGGGGCGGAAGCAAAGACTCGTGTGAGGTTATTCTAGGGGCGCTCTCAACATTCAACCTTGAGCAATTGGTTAGAAAACCAACTCGAGATGGGAACATATTAGATATCTTGGCGACAAACAGATCTGGTCTCTTTGAGGAAGTTAATCTAGAAGAAGGTATAGAAGCCACAACGACATTATGGTCGCTAATGTCAGTGAAAGTAGCAAAAACACCTAAGAAACAGCGTAGAGTTTTCTTGTTTGGGAAAGCAAATAAAAGCGTCATTAATGAATATCTTCATAGTCAGCTCCAAGCATTCACCGCGGGACACAAAGATATTGAGCATTTTTGGTCGGAATTTAAAGGTATTGTCCACCATGCGCTAGAGAAGTATGTGCCTAGCAGAAGTATAGGGGAGGGAAAGGATCCACCTTGGTACAACAAACATATCAGGAAGTTGCTGAGAAAGCATAAAATTATGCACAGTCGTTTTTAAACGTAGTCACCGCCCCGCTGACAAACAGAAATTATGCGAAATGGAAACAGCTGTCAGAAGGACAATGAGAGATTCTTTTAACGAATTTTAAAGCAATATTTTATCTGCAGATTCTAAATAAAACCCTAAATATTTTGGTCGTGAGTAAAATCTATGAACGCTGCAAATAATTCAATACCTTCTCTTGCTGACAGTATGGGTAATGTAACTGATGATGATAAACAGAAGACCGAAATTCTAAACCTAGCTTTCAAAAACTCGTGTACGGTAGAGGACTGCTGTACCATTCCTCCTTTCAATTATCGAACAAACGAAAGGATGTCTGACATAGAGTTTAGAGTATCTGGTTTTGTAAAACAGTTAAGATCCTTACACGCCACGAAGGCATCTGGCCCAGATGGTATCCCGGTAAGATTTTATGTTGACTAGGCTACAAATCCCCCCGTGAACCATGGACCTTGCCGTTTGTGGGGAGGCTCGCATGCCTCAGCGATGCAGATATAACCGTACCGTAGGTGCAACCACAACGGAGGGGTATCTGTTGAGAGGCCAGACAGACGCGTGGTTCCTGAAGAGGGGCAGCAGCCTTTTCAGTAGTTGCAGGGGCAACAGTCTGGATGATTGACCTGGCCTTGTAACACTAACCAAAACGGCCTTGCTGTGCTGGTACTGCGAACTGCTGAAAGCAAGGGGAAACTACAGCCATAATTTTTGCCGAGGGCATGTTTCTTTACTGTATGGTTAAACGATGATGGCGTCCTCTTGGGTAAAATATTCCAGAGGTAAAATAGTCCCTCATTCGGATCTCAGGGCGGAGATTACTCAGGGTGACGGTATCAGGAGAAAGAAAACGCGTTCTACGGGTCGGAGCGCGGAATGTCAGATCCCTTAATCGGGTAGGTAGATTAGAAAATTTGAAAAGGGAAATGGATAGGTTAAAGTTAGCTGTAGTGAGAATTAGTGAAGTTCGGTGGCGGGAGGAACAAGACATTTTGTATTTATAATCCTGTATTCGCCTGACCAAATCAAATAGGGGTAATGCAGGAGTAGGTTTAATAGTGAATAAAAAAATAGGAGTGCGAGTAAGCTACTACAAACAGCATAGTGAACGCATTATTGTGGCCAAGATAGACACGAAGTCCACGCCTACTACAGTAGTACAAGTTTATATGCCAACTAGCTCTGCAGATGAAGAAGAAATTGAAGAAATGTATGATGAAATTAAAGAAATTATTCAGATAGTGAAGGGAGACGAAAATGTATTAGTCATGTGTGACTGGAATTAGAGAGTAGGAAAAGAGAGAAAAGGAAACATAGTAGGTGATTATGGATTGGGGCTAAGAAATGAAAGAGTAAGCCGCCCTGGATTTTGCGCAGAGCATAAATCAATCATAGCTAACACATGGATCAAGAATCATGAAAGAAGGTTGTATACATGGAAGAACCCTGGAGATACTGGCAGATTTCAGATAGATTATATAATGGTAAGACAGAGATTTAGGAACCAGGTTTAAATTGTAAGACATTTCCAGGGGCAGATGTGGACTCTGACCACAATCTATTGGTTACGAACTGTAGATTATAACTGAAGAAACAGCAAAAAGGTGGAATTTTAAGGAGATGGGAAATGGATAAACTGACTAAACCAGAGGTTGTACAGAGTTTCAGGGCGAGCATAAGGGAACAATTGACGAGAATGGGGGAAAGAAATACAGTAGAAGAAGAATGGGTAGATCTGAGGGATGAAGTAGTGAAGGCAGCAGAGGATCAAGTAGGTAAAAAGACGAGGGCTAGTAGTACTCCTTGCGTAAGACAATAAATATTGAATTTAATTGATGAAAGGAGAAAATATAAAAATGCAGTAAATGAAGCAGAAAAAAAGGAATAAAAACGTCTCAAAAATGAGATCGACAGGAAGTGCAAAATGGCTAAGCAGGGATGTCTAGAGGACAAACGTAAGGATGCAGAGGCTTATCTCACTAGGGGTAAGATAGATACTGCCTACAGGAAAATTAAAGAGACCTTTGAGAACAGAGAACTATGTTTCCATCTGAGCTCTTCATATTCATGCAAGTGGTTCTAAGCAAAGAAGGGAAAGCAGAAAGGTGGAAGGAGCATATAGAGGGTCTACACAAGAACAATGTTCTTGAGCACAATATTATGGAAATGGAAGAGGATGTAGATGAAGATGAAATGGGAGATATGATACTGCATGAAGAGTTTGACAGAGCACTGAAAGACCTAAGTCGAAACAAGGCACCGGGAGTAGACAACATTCCATTAGAACTACTGACAGCCTTGGGAGAGCCAGTCCTGACAAAACTCTACCATCTGGTGAGCAAGATGTATGAGACAGGCGTAATACCCTCAGACTTCAAGAAGAATATAATAATTCCAGTCCCAAAGAAAGCAGGCGTTGACAGATGAATTAAACTGATAGTTCGGTAATTTTTACGTCACAGCTGAAAATACTAACGCGAATTATTTACAGACGAATGGAAAAACTGGTAGAAGCCGACCTCGGGGAGATCAGTTTGGATTCCGTAGAAATGTTGGAACACGTGAGGCAATACTGACCCTTCGACTTATCTTAGAAGAAAGATTAAGGAAAGGCAAACCTACGTTTCTAGCATTTGTAGACTTAAAGAAAGCTTTTGACAATGTTGACTGGAATACTCTCTTTCAAATTCTGAAGGTGGCAGGGGTAAAATACAGGGAGCGAAAGGCTATTTACCATTTATACAGAAAGCAGATGGCAGTTAGAAGAGTCGAGGGACATGAAAGGGAAGCAGTGGTTGGGAAAGGAGTGAGACAGGGTTGTAGCCTCTCCCCGATATTATTCAATCTGTATATTGAGCAAGCAGTGAAGGAAACAAAGTTTTTATTTCTTCTCCATGGATTTTAATACGTACTGCGAAATTTTCTTTTGAGGTTCGCCGATGACATTGCAATTCTGTCAGAGACAGCAAAGGACTTGGAAGAGCAGTTGAACGGAATGGACAGTGTCTTGAAAGGAGGATATAAGATGAACATCAACAAAAGCAAAACGAGGATAATGGAATGCAGTCGAATTAAGTCGGGTGATGCTGAGGGGATTAGATTAGGAAATGAGAGGCTTAAAGTAGTAAAGGAGTTTTGCTATTTGGGGAGCAAAATAACTGATGATGGTCGAAGTAGAGAGGATATAAAATGTAGACTGGCAAAGGCAAGGAAAGCATTTCTGAAGAAGAAAAATTTGTTAACATCGAGTGTAGATTTAAGTGTCAGGAAGTCGTTTCTGAAAGTATTTGTATGGAGTGTAGCCATGTAAGGAAGTGAAATGTGGACGATAAATAGTTTAGACAAGAAGAGAATAGAAGCTTTCGAAATGTGGTGCTACAGAAGAATGCTGAAGATTAGATGGGTAGACCACATAACTAATGGGGAGGTATTGAATAGAATTGGGGAGAAGAGGAGCTTGTGGCACAACTTGACTAGAAGATGGTTGGTAGGACATATTCTGAGACATCGAGGGATCACCAATTTAGTATTGGAGGGCAGCGTGGAGGGTAAAATTCGTAGAGGGAGACCAAGATATGAATACACTAAGCAGATTCAGAGGGATGTAGGCTGCAGTACGTACTGGTGGATGAAGAAACTTTGCTCAGGATAGAGTAACATGGAGAGCTGCATCAAACCAGTCTCGGGACTGAAGACCACAACAACAACAACAAGAACAACATGCTACAAATATAGCACCATTCTTATCCATCATCTATCAGAGATCATTGGAACAGCAGAAAGTTCGACGGGAGTGGAAGAAGGCCCAGGTCATAGCAATCTATAAAAAGGGTAGAAATTCGCATTCACATAATTAGTGACCAATTTCACTGACATCAATTTGTGGTAGAATCTTGGAACATATTTTGTGTTCAGACATAATGACCTTTCTAGACTCTGAGTAGCTCATCTGCAGAAACCAGCACGGTTTTAGGAAACAGCGGTCATGGAAGACACAGCTGGCCCTCTTTGTGCATGATATACAACAAGCATCAACCTGTGAGCCGGTCTCTAGAGCCATATTTATCGACTTTCGAAAGGCGTTCGACTCAGTTCCGCACTGTCGCTTGCTACAAAACGTCCGTGCTTACTGTCTATACGATGACATATGCGGTTGGATAGAAAGTTTTCTAACAGACAGGGAGCAATATGCCGTCCTGAACGTGGTGACTTCAACAGAAACAAGCGTAACTTAAGGTGTGGCACATGGCAGCGTAATAGGTCAGCTGTTTTTACGACTTACATAAACGATATGGTTGATGGTATTGACTGCGGCATTAGACTGTTTGCCGATTATGCTGTAGTCTGCAGGAAAGTAGTATCACACGAAAGTTGTGAACACATCAACGAGGATATGCAGAAAATAAATGCGTGGTGTAATGACTGGCAGTAATCTCTCAATATAAGTAAGTGTAACCTACTGCGTATAACAAGGCGAAAACCCCCATTAATGTACGAGTACAAAATCAATGTCCAGTCTTTGGAAGCGGTAACGTCCGTCAGGTATCTGTGTGTGATTATTCGAAATGATCACAAATGTAATGATCAGATTATACAAGTAACAGGCAAGGCGAACTCTAGATTGCGGTTTATTGGCATAATCCTGAAGTGTTGTAGTCCTTCAACAAAGGAAACAGCTTTCAATACTTTAGTTCGTTCAGTCTTGGAATATTGTTCGTCTGTATGGGACCCTTACCAGTTGGGTCTGATTCACGAGATTGAGAAGGTCCAAAGAAGAGCGGCAAGATTCGTGACTGGTACATTTAGCCATTGCGAGAGCGTTAGAAATCTCATAGAAAGTTTGAAGTGGGACACACCTGCAGAAAGACGGGCGCACTAAACGGAAGAAGCTGCTCACTAAATTCCGAAATCCGATCTTCACCTACGATGTAGAGCATATATTATTACCACCAACTTTCAAATCGCGCAATGATCACCATTCAAAGATAAGGGAAATAACAGCTCGTACTGAGGCGTACAGACAGTCGTTTTCCCCTCCCGCGATCCACGAGTGTAACAGAGGGGGGAAATATGACTTTGGCGGAGGGCACAATTCGCGCCACACACCGCTTGATGGCTAGCGGAGTATAGACGTAGATGTAGATAATACATTTGTGTAGCTATTTCAGTAGGCTCCCACCACTGTGCCGAAACACCATTTTTACTGGATCACAGTTAAAAAATCTTTTCTGCTTTCCTTAATATTTGTATTAGAAATGAGTACAGTAACCGCAAAAACGTAACCTGAGAATTTAGTTAAAAAGGATCCGAGTAAAGTAGCGCAGAGGTGTTGTGTGTGTGTGTGTGTGTGTGTGTGTGTGTGTGTGTGTGTGTGTGTGTGTGAACAATAGGTTCTTGCAGTGGGATTAAAAGAATAATTTAATCACGCTGCAGACATATATTACAAAAACACATAAAATAGCGGAACTCTAGCTCGACATTGCGCAGTTCTCAAAACGGAAGGAGGAGAAAAAAAAAAAGGAGCGTGTTCAGTGACTTGAACAGCCAAGCACACTCCAGAATAAGATACATAACATTCCCGGGTGTTACATTGAGGCGATTCACTTATATGCACTTCTTGCGTAAAGACAGCTGAGAATCATTTTGCGAAGACGGCAGTTCCCGCGAGGAAACAGCTGAGGATACCCGTGCAGGTTGAGATCACGTGACCTGAACTGAATTGACTTGACGTGACGGACAGCGTGAATACACCACGACGTGACGGTGCCGCAACGGCCAGTGCGAATGGCCTTTTAAATTCGCGCACCCGCTGGCTTCTGTGCGAAAAACACTTGCAGCTTTGGCGCCACCTGATGAGCGGGGCAAAACGTCACCAACTCACGGCAAAACGTCTCACTATGATTTGTTGAGACGTAGAAACCGGTCGTGATACTATTTGTGTGAGCGGAGGCTGAGAAATACTACAAACGAAGTCCAATGTTGGTGTCGTGAAGTAATGTTGTTTGTTCACAGTTGTGTAAAAATCAGCGTTCTCGTACCTGCCTATGTGCACAATGAAGCCGTCGTCGACGCCTCTGCTCAGCATGTCCTGCACGGCCTCCCTGGTGCAGATGCTCAGACCCAGCACGTTCACGTCCAGCGTCTTTTTTATTTCCGACGTTGGAGTAGCTGTTGGCAGTGTAAATAGTGAAATCGAAACTGCATCAAAAGAATCCTTAAAAACACGCATGCGAACATATTTACAGTTTAGGGTCGCAGAAACTTTTTCGAAAAGCTTAAGTACCAGCAAGATTGCAATAACCACCGTAATGAGACCTTCAGATGCTTAGAAAATCCAACAAATTTTCTTACCATTTTCACCCCACAAAAAGCCACGGATTCCAAGACGACCATGCGCAACAAATTGCTGAAATTTGAACGATATATTCCTCAGATTCAGTTCTCGAACAACCTCGAAAATTTTTCTTGATATCATTATCCGTTTCCGAGGTATCCTACCTGAACAAGTAAAATACGCACGTAAATTTCGGTGTGCGGCGAAAGATAGTTTGTAGAGTGATGCGGCACAGAGAAATATGCTGTAAAGTGTTTCTGCCATGTTAAGAGGAGTTCTGAAGCAGATGCAAACTTTTTGTGTGCATAAAATTTGGTTTTAGGTGCTAAATTTGTTTTGCGTTTTTTTTTTTTTTCAATTTCACGTAAGTAAACAATCAAACTTTTACTATCCTATGAAGTTCTTTTCGTATGAGTGACACGCCCTGCTGTGGGAGGGAAAAGAAAAATGCTGCTATTGTGGCACAAAAAAGGAATATGCTCCGTTAAATAGACAGAACGGGGCTGTTGGTACGTTACTTTCCTCAGCACTTTCAAAACATTTCCCAAAAATTTTGGCATTCGAACATACTCGCGCTTGTTTATGCTGAGAGAAGACATTGGCGGTGGGAAAGAAAATTTGGCGGTAGTGATTGTTGTATTGAAAGAACGAAGGAGATGATGGGAATGTGAGATATAGAGAGAGACAGTGGCAGTGGAGCACAGTTGACCGTGATAGAAAAACGCTGCCAAAAGAGTGAAAGAGACAGTGCAGTGGACGAGGAATGGAGAGACAGAGAAAGTGGAAGTCGGTGACAGCCAGTGATGATGAAAGAGTCTTTAACAGTGACCTAGTGAAAGAGAGCCGTCCGTGGTGGCCGAGCGGTTCTAGGTGCTACAGTCTGGAACCGTGCGACCGCTACGGTCGCAGGTTCGAATCCTGCCTCGGGCATGGATATGTGTGATATCCTTAGGTTAGTTAGGTTTAAGTAGTTCTACTTTCTAGGGGACTGATGACCTCAGAAGTTAAGTCCCATAGTGCTCAGAGCAGTGACGGTGAAAAGAGGTAGCGGCAGTGAGAAGGATGATTGAGGAAGTCTCCTTACTGCTCTCTGTTACTGTCACTGTCTTCCTTCTGCCCTGCCAGTACTGTCATTATCTCGTTGTGTCTCTCTGACACAATTAGTTGGTCTGAAAGAGTGAGAGAGAATGGGCAACCGGGAGTGGATGGATATGACTGTCTCACACTCACTAGCCCATCGCTGTACATCAATTACAGTTCGGGTTTCTTGCAAGGGTATCAGATTAGTTCCTTTTTAAAAACCGTGTGCCATAATTTGTGGGAATTTTTAAAGGTGCTGAGGAAGGTGGAATGAGATAGCTGATAATCACTTTTGAGCCATAGTCTTTTAAACAAGGGCATATTCGTCTTTTGTGCTCCGATAGGAGCATTTTGCCCCCGATAATTTACGGTCACAACTTCCGATATAGGTTTTCTCTACTTGTGATTTCCAGTCGAGCTACATCCCGTTCACATTTTTTATTGTCAGGATGGCACAAACACTTTCTTTCCCGGACGAAACTTACGAGTTTCTCACAGTCCATATTTCGTGTATTAAGACAACAATCTGTGAAATTCGGCCGACGTCCTAAGTCCACACCTTTGCGCGATGAAGTCGGTTGTATTGTGACCTCACGTATTGGTTTACTGACTAGAAAAGATTGGCGTGTTGCGGCCGATGTCGGTCATTGGTGGAATCCACCGATGTCGGTGCCACTGTGCATCAGACTAATTGTCTTAGGCTGTGGTCAGAGGTTGTCGACTCATTATTGGCAGCTGCTTGGAAGAGGTACAAGCAGCGCAGCCGCTCACGAACGAGGCCACTGTCACACTGGTAGTGAAAGATAAATCAGCGCACTGGGTCTACGACCGAAGCTTACATCACTTCTATTGTCTCTTACAGAGAAGCTAAGAGTATCTCCGTCACACTCTTAACAGATTGTTAAGAAGTGGCACCTCATTTTGAGCTCACTAGCAAAACCAAATGATTGAGCTGAAAAGAGATTTAAATGTTCCTCCTATTTGGTTTTCATCTCTGTCAGACAACTTTGAGCATGCGATAACCTACACGTTGTAAGACGTGTATATTTCTATTGTCTATTGTCAAACCACAATTTATGAAAGATGTTTATATTTTATTAATAGGTTTAAGTAGGAATAATTAATATATGTCATGTTGGAAATAATTGTGGTAGCAGGAAATGTCTGCACCAAAGTTTTGTTGGCAAGAGACCGCACGTAGATATAATTTTAAAAAGGGCGGGAGAGACAGCGTATGGATACATTTTAAGAAAAGGGCCGGAAAGACCGCGCACTGATACATTTTGTAATGGTAGCAGGGACTGTCTGCAACAGAAAGCATTGTTGGTGGGAGAGACCGCACTTTAGCGTTCGTAGGAAGTCAGTAGTAAGTGAGAAGTGAAGCGAGTCGGTAGCAGGTCTGAAGCGAGAGGTTAAGAGTAGCGGTGTCCCTGCCAGCCACAAGCTATGATTTACAAGAGATTATAAACGGATGTACAGAGACATAAGCTAACTATTGTCATAAGAGGAACTAATATTATGTAACTTTTTTTTTTTTTTTTTTTTTTTTTTTTTTTTTTTTGAGAAACTCAATACTGCTGAAGGTACGTTTGCGCAATGCTAGTTGTAAGATTATTGTAAGAAATAAGTCCCATTTGAACGTTTGTAAAATCATTTCATTAAGAATATAATTAATTTTTGCCAGAAATATTGCATTTCTGGTTATAATCCATCCAAAAAACCATCAACGTAAAACTTTAATTAATTTAACTATGAATTACGTAACTTCAGTCAAACGTTTTCTTGACAACAATAAAATTTTGCAAAGAATAACGTCAGGTTTGCTATTAAAGAATAATGTCAGCTTTGGTAATAAATACAGCCACTTATTATGAAAGCCCACCAGCAGCTAATAGAGTATAGTAAAACAGTAAGTATATTCATGTCGCAGTTCGATGTAGCAGTCAGATGGCGATCCAGTAACAGTAAAAAAGGTAAGGAACAGTTTTGGGTTATTGCAGGTAACGACTGAGGGCCATGACGACGACACATTCTATGTTTCGTCGAAATAATCAGAAAATCACTTTCAATAAGCAGCAATTAAATTTGTATGCGAAGATTAAGAAAGAGAATAAATTTCAAAGGGAAGATTTCATTTGTTATTATTAAGCAAGAGATAGAAATCCTAAGTGAAAGTTTCATAGGTTATTGTAGAAGGGAAGGTTGAGTAACAAAAGAGATATAGAGAAGACGGGAAGGTTTCGGCGTCCTCCGATTTCCGTAACATCTGAGTTTTCTTTTTATTATTATCGGCTTTCGGGACCAGCCCATACACTCATCTCAAAAGTGGAATGTCAATTATGACGACACGAACGTAACGACGACACAACACACAGTCCCAGAGCAGTGAAAATTTCCAACATGGCTGGTAATTGAACCCAGGCGCCTTCGCTCGGCAATCCGCCACGATGACGACGCAGCTACCGGGATGGACAACTGAGTAGTGAATTGGTAAGTTACAAAAAAATTCAGCCTAACTTAAACGGGGTGGTCAGGAAGAGTCTGAAAAGCTTGCAATGTTGTCGCAGGGCGGGCTGTGCTGCGAATAAAATTGTTAAAATAAAAAGTCGATACGTTGCGCCGTTTCCCAATAAAATAGTATTGAAGTCAGCAAGCAAGGTCGCTGCGCGCGGAAATTTAAGTAGCCTGCCAGGGACAGTATTGCGAAACGTGTTCTTCGTTTGGTTTCCTCAAACCAAACAAACGAAGCTTTTACTCACCCAGCTTAAATTTATCCGTACCGAAAAATGCACATTTTAAATGGTAATGACCATTGCAACAAGTGGTAACTCATGGATCCACAGGTATGTGTGCATTCCCGCATTTTAGCGGGTGAAATTGTCTGAATTTGCGTGTCCAACGACCTGATTAGCTAATGTCAGTGCCAATTAAATCGGAAACGGCGCAACATATCAAATTTGTTTAACAACTCTTTCTCAGCACAACCTAACCTGCAACACCCTTACAAACTTTTCAAGCTGTTTCTGACCATCGCATATATCTACTTCGTATACTAATAGACAGTATTAGTCACTTACAAGTCAAGAGAGGATTGCGGAATAATCCCGCGCTGTTGATGAGAATGTCGACGCCTCCCAGGTTATCAGAAATCCATTTGAATACAGTAAGTAGGCTTTCCTCGTCAGTGACATCTCCATACATTGGATGCAGTTGGCTGGTGGAATTTTTCAGTTGCCATTCCTAGGGAAAGAGAAACATATTGCTGTTACTATGAGAAGATTTATTCTTAAGAAACGTCTAAAAATTGAGACAATGAGTGCTTGAGTGCCTGTAACAGTACGACTGTAGACCACGAAAATGTACTGTACAATTTACTTTTCGACTGTAGCTAGCACAGTGAGCGTGGTAGAGAAGATAAGAGAGCAAAAACGCAGTTGGCGACATAGCAGTTTGAGCGCAGTCTATATTGCGCCACGCACACAACGTACAAAGGTCGCGATAAAATAGGGCCGAATATTGAATGAAATGCGGAATGTCTATATTTAATGTTCAAGAGAACAAATTTAGTAACTCGACCTGACTGAAATGTACATATTGTGCAGAAGCATCGGGACCCGAAAATTAGAAAAGGATGGAAACTATTGATTGAGTGACATACGCATTAAAGAAAACAGTTTTATTTTCAAGAAACGTTCACATCTCAGCAAATTACAATTGCGTTTTCCATAGAACAATTGCTTTCATCGTTGAAAATCCCATTAGAACATGTACTACGCCGAAAAATGGCAATTACCCAAACCAACGGTTGCTAAGTACTATTAAATTTCAGTTAAAACAATTATTGATCGAACAGAAAATACGTTGTGTAATTTAAATTCAGACAAACACAGCACTATTCACAACAATCATTAGGTAACGTAACTGTTCAGCTGATAATTCTATTAAGGTTGCAATTTTAAAAGAAAACTACACGATAAACGTAAGTAAATAGTTCTTAATACGTCAATATATTACACCGTCTTACTCAGAACACCAGTCGGTAACGAGTTGTTGATGTTGTTGTGGTCTTCAGTGCAAAGACTGATTTGATGCAGCTCTCCATGCCATTGTATCCTGTGCAAGCCTCTTCACCTCTGAGTAACTACTGCAACCTACATCCTTCTGAATCTGCTTACTGGATTCTTCTCCAGGTCTAACTGAAATCTTCCCATATCACCCGGCCTTTTCCAAGTGTACCTCTTCCTCTTGTGATTCTTGAACTGAGGATTCGCTATTACTTGCTAAAATTTATTACAGAACTCAATTAGTCTTTCTACTTTCTCATTCCTTGTAACCAGCCCATGTTTTCATGTAATCATTTCCGCTACTCCTTCCCCCAGAACTGCATTCAAGTCCCCATGACTATTAGCTTTTCATCTCCTTTCATTACACTGTGAATATCGCCATATACTTTCTCCCTGTCTTCATCGTGAGCTTGCGACGTTGGAGTTACACCTGTAACATTGTTGTCTGTGTTGGTATGCAGGCGACTCTGAACCGAACAACCCTGTAACTGAGCTGTTCACGGTAACACACTTTCTGCCCTTTCATAACGAATCCTACTCACGTTATACAATTTCCTGCTGCTGTCAATATTGCCCTATACTCATCTGACCAGAAATCCTTGTCTTCTTTCGATTTCACTTCACTAACCACTACTATATCTAAATTGAGCCATTACGTTTCCCTTTTACGATTTTCTAGCTTCTCTACCCCGTTCAAGCTTCCACATTCCACGTCATGACTCCTAGAATGTTATCTTTTCGTTGATTATTCAATCTTTTTCTCATGGTCACCTTCCCCTTATCAGTCCCCTCCCGGAGATCCGAATGGGGGACTATCCCAGAATCTTCTGTCAATGGAGAAATCATCATGACACTTATTCAATTACAGGCCTCATGTCCTGTGGGTGCACGTTGTGCGTCTTTAATACAGTGGTGTAAGTAGGCTGTTTAGGTTTTTATATTGGTAACGCCACGTAGCGCTCTGTGTGAAAATCACTGGCTGTGTTGTATGCAGTCTGTGGCTGGTTGGCATTGTTGTAATATTCGCTATTGTAGTGTTGGGCAGTTGGATGTGAACAGCGCGTAGTGTTGCGCAGTTGGAAGTGAGCCGCCAGCAGTGGTGGATGTGGGGAGAGAGGTGGCGAAGTTTTGAGAGCGGATGATCTGGACGTGTGTCCATCAGAGACAGTGAGTTTGTAAGACTGTACGTCATGAATTGATATGTATATGATGACTTTTCCACATTATTAAGGTAAATACATTGTTTGTTCTCTATCAAAATCTTTCATTTGTTGACTATGCCTACCGGTAGTTAGTGTAGTGTTGGCAGAAGAGCCAACACCGTGTTGCTAGAGGAGGCCGAAATGCACGCGTTTAATTACACGCAGACTGGCGTGAGGTCTGGAACAGGACAATGTCTTGAGAATTGCAAATAAAGTACGTAGATGATGTAATACTTAACTTTAATCCATAATTGGTGTACATCGCTCTTGACGGTACAGGTTTTATAATAAGCTCAATATAACTGGTAATGGCGCCTTGCTAGGTCGTAGCAAATGACGTAGCTGAAGGCTATGCTAACTATCGTCTCGGCAAATGAGAGCGTAATTTGTCAGTGAACCATTGCTATGGACGTCGGCTGCACAACTGGGGCGAGTGCTAGGACGACTCTCTAGACCTGCCATGTGGTGGCGCTCGGTCTGCAATCACTGACAGTGGCGACACGCGGGTCCGGCGTATACTAATGGACCGCGGCCGATTTAAAGGCTACCACCTAGCAAGTGTGGTGTCTGGCGGTGACACCACAGTTAGTGCCTTCAGTGGTTAGAATCTTGTATTTAGCTGGCAGTATTGGCGCTCGCTGTATTGCAGTAGTTCGAGTAACGAAGAATTGTGTGAGGTAAGTGATTCATGAAAGGTATAGGTTATTGTTAGTCAGGGCCATTCTTTTGTAGGGATTACTGAAAGATTGCGTTGCGCTAAAAATATTTTGTGTCAGTTTAGTGATGATCAGAATAAGTTAAGAGAGAAATGTCTGATTTTCAAACAGCTGGGCAAGGGCTTTACCAGCACAGTAATTCATTAATTTTTCTAAGGGGACGTTACAATGGTTTCAGTTGCCTTCTGCATCCTCATGCCATTGATCATTGTAAGTTTCGGTTCACCTGTTTCCGAAGTACAGCAGAGACCTTTTGGGTGAACTCATTTTTGCTTATGAGGTCACTGGCGGCAACGTGACCCTGAAGATGCCCTTCCTTTATTCCTACCTCGATGTGTGCCCTGAGGAATGCGGTGCATTGAGTGATGTCCTAGTCGGAACGCTCGATGAGCTCATTTTTCTCATGGAACCATAGCATGCAGCCAACATGGCTGTAGTCAATTATGCTGATTTCTGCTGGGTTCTACAGGGAGGTGCTCCAGATACCATCCACAGGAGAAAGACAATGAAACAGTGCTAATAAACTAGAACACAAACGTTAATTTAAGTTACCTAATGTTTACGGTTTCCTTAGGGTTACAAGTACGCTGGAACTTTATAGTAGCATCACGAGCTAGACGACTGTTTTAACATAATATTCACGGTGAGAGCATCCAAACGTGTAAGGACCGTCTACTTTTGGTCTAAAGCGTTTTTTTTGACAGAAGCCAGTGTTGTGAGTGGAAACTGTAATTTCTAATCTGAGGGAAGGAGAAACTGGGAGTAGAAAATCTCTCTTTCCAATCGCATCCCCCAAAAATGTTCAGTGGTCTTTCGAAAACATCGATAGTCATCTGTAAGGAATTACTGAATCCTATTCCATCATCCATTATTAAGAGGTCAAGAAAGTTGTGTCCATGTCTGTTTCCTTCTTTGCGAAGCTCACAAATGCACCAACGTTTACGAGAAATGCTGGTACTTTTCGGCTGGCGCACTTCAGGCTATACATTGCTGTGTGTGAATATATGAGCGTACAAGACTGCTGGGGAGAAAGCGGTATCAGAGATTCGTTTATCGTTTAGCAGTCGTACGCATAATTTCAAACTGTCCAAACAAATAAAATCTGAACACGTCAAGGTGCATACACACTGATTGCCCCGTGCCGAACATGTCCCACCTGTTGTCGGTACATCAGAGGAAGCAGAGCATTTGCGTGTGCCAACTTCGGATGGGAGTGCGCCGTGCGCTGAACTGCAGCGAACATAGTGATTCAAGTAGGAGGGCATGCAAGGTCACAGCGGGAGCAAGTCGACATTGCATTTATGGGATTGTACCGTCGTTTACAAAAGAGAGAAAAGCTATCGTCAGCGGGTGACACCAGTATTAGAAAGTAGTGCAACGTAAGGCAGAAAAAAATATTTCGAGTGTACCACTTGATGGCAGTAATGGACCGTTCGAACATTTTAGGACTTACGACATGTGGTGTCACCACCAGACACCACACTTGCTAGGTGGTAGCCTTTAAATCGGCCGCGGTCCGGTAGTATACGTCGGACCCGCGTGTCGCCACTATCAGTGATTGCAGACCGAGCGCCGCCACACGGCAGGTCTAGAGAGACTTCCTAGCACTCGCCCCAGTTGTACAGCCGACTTTGCTAGCGATGGTTCACTGACAAATTACGCTCTCATTTGCCGAGACGATAGTTAGCATAGCCTTCAGCTACGTCATTTGCTACGACCTAGCAAGGCGCCATTACCAGTTACTATTGATGCTGTAAAACATGTACTGTCAAGAGCGATGTTCACCAATTATGGATTAAAGTTAAGTATTCCAGCAGCTACGTACTTTATTTGCTAGTCTCAATTACTTTACCTGTTCCAGACCTCACGGCAGCCTGCGTGAGCTTAAACGCGTGCCTAACGGCTAACTCATAGTGGCTTGGCTGTCTTGCCAGGCCACAACACAACAGACGTTGTACAGTTCCTGTCCGTTATTCGTGGTTCAGATACAACTGCAATTCCTAGCAAAGAGATTCTAGCAATAGCTTTGATGTATATACTGAAGTGCAAAGTGAAGTGATTGTCATCGAAGTTTGCATGTTCTTCTGTTGATCGATTTTGCAGCCGACACCATATGCGACCTATTATCGGTCAACTCTAGAACCATAATTAATATCGTTAGGGTCTCACTATTCTCCGTTTTCTCTGTAAAGAGCTACAAGTTGTTGCATTTCTTTGCTGTCCCTCCCGCTCTCTGCCTCAACACGGATGCGGGCAATGCAATCTGTGGGATGTTGTGACTTGCCACATCGTGTACTGGATGGCTGTGCAGTGCGATATTCACTTGCCTGTTATCGATGACTCATGTTTGCATTGACTATGTTCTGCAATATCGACTCTGACTATCCCAGTTCCGCTAAAGTTGCGAAACCCTGTCCCAGAAGCACTTAACTGGAAATGAATCGTTCTTTGAATGGCTAAAACCAAGAAATCTCATACAACAGGAGAGGATCTCATCAAGCCTTGCTTACTAGGCGCACTGAAGCTAGGTCGAGGAGATCATCATGTTAGAAAGAAATAGTTTAGTTACCTTTTACCCAACACAATGAGAAGTCGTATCGAATACATAAGTTTGGATATTTTGGAAACGGTACTCAACTAAATAACATAGTCAGCTACTCGCACTGCAATTAGAACAAGATTCAAAGTCGGTCGATTTATCTCAGCTGCTTCTCTGTGTTCAAATAAGAATACTTGTTCTCCGAATCACTGTAAAACGTTTTTTCCGCGTGCAGTTATGTCCAATCAGTGGGGAATTTTGTTGAGAAAAATGAGATGCGTTGGTTGACGTTGGTAGGTGTAGGCACATACGCAGCGTCTTCCATGTTGAGCGTTACCTCTGAATTCCACACACTGGTAAAAGAAATTGCTTAAAATGCGATGTTCAGTCACTGCATTATTCACAGTCATACTCTGGCGGTGAAAATACATCCACTGATTTCTTGAATGAACTCGCTCAGACAGTTAAGATGTAACACTCGTTCATAATTTTTGAGTTTGTGAACGATATCGGAGATTGTGTAGCAAAGAAGTTTGAATTTCCCTTAATGCGCCTTCTTGACACGTGATAGCTATAGTACATCTGTGTGGAAGAAGTTGCAACCGCACTCGGAGGTTGACAATAAATTGCTTTGTGCCTGGAAAGGGCAATTGCAGGGAAAAGGAGAATAGTTCCATTTCAGAATAACGGATAATACATTTATTTTAAACGTGACTTATCTTGCGGGTCTCGTGGTAGAAATCAATAAGATTAACCTCGGCTTGCAAGGAAATATGGTGAGTACTTTGACACCACTAGATGAAGTTCCAATCTGCGAAGAAAACTAGCCCTGTGTCGATGAAGTTGCCAAAGTTAAACACATTCCAGTGTTTCCAGAACTGATAGTAATGTTCGACACCAACAGTGAAAAATGCTCAGTCACACATGGAACAGGTCAGCACTTATCGGTTCTCCGGTTCAGATAAATAGTTAATGAAAGAGTTGTTACTGATGATAAGTAAGTGCGTGGGTTTTATGACCATTGCCTGTAAATGTTCCTCCATTCGACGAAATTGAAGTCCATGCCAAAGAAGAACTTCTTGGGGCACGTCAAATCAACAAACTGAAAATAGATTTCTCTAAAACAGAAGTAGCAACATTTTGGGGATAGCATGGTGACGAGTCTCTATTGCTACCATAAAAAGGCTTAAGAATACTATTTCCAGTCGCCACATCATACAAGCAGGACAGCGGATTCTCGACTAAGATGGCAATGTAAACAAAAGCAAGGCACCGATTGCCCTTTGAGCACGATTTATGATGTGCAGTGGCTGAAATCAAACCCAATATAAAAAAGAATGTTATAAAGAAACAATACCAACCACCTCGCTTACTGTAATTACGTCTTGGTTTAGTATAAAACCTACAAAAATATGCAATGTATATATGCAGACTGAGCTGTGCGTGGCCCGTGGTCCCGCCATCATGTACGAGGTGCATTCAAGTTCTAAGGCCTCCGATTTTTTTCTCCGGACTGGAAAGAGATAGAAACATACGCATTGTTTTAAAAAGAGGCCGCGTTGATTGTCAATGCGTCCCAGAGATGGCAGCACCGTACAGCAGATGGAATTTTACCGCCAGCGGCGAGAATGAGAACTGTTTTAAATACTTAAAATGGCGACGTTTTCCTTACTTGAACAGCGTGCAATCATTCGTTTTCTGAATTTGTGTGGTGTGAAACCAATTGAAATTCATCGACAGTTGAAGGAGACATGTGGTGATGGAGTTATGGATGTGTCAAAAGTGCCTTCATTAAACTGTCACACCCACGAACACAGAGCATCGTGTGACAACAAACTGAAACAATCTCGGGCTCGCACAAGCCGGTCTGACGACATGATCGAGAAAGTGGAGAGAATTGTTTTGGGGATCGCCGAATGACTGTTGAACAGATCGCCTCCAGAGTTGGCATTTCTGTGGGTTCTGTGCACACAATCCCGCACAACGACCTGAAAATGCGAAAAGTGTAACCCAGGTGGGTGCCACGAATGCTGACAGACGACCACATGGCTGCCTGTGTGGCAGTTTGCCAAGCAATGTTGATGCGCAATGACAGCACGAATGGGACTTTCTTTTCGTCGGTTGTGACAATGGATGAGGCGTGGATGCCATTTTTCAATCCAGAAACGAAGCGCCAGTCAGCTCAATGGAAGCACACAGATTCACCGCCACCAAAAAAATTTCGGGTAACCTTCAGTGCTGAAAAAATGATGGGGTCCATGTTCTGGGACAGCGAGGGCGTAATCCTTACCCATTGCGTTCCAAAGGGCACTACGGTAATAGGTGCATCCTACGAAAATGTTTTGAAGAACAAATTCCTTCCTGCACTGCAACAAAAACGTCTGGGAAGGGCTGCTAACGTTACGCAACAGTTTCTTCGTGATAACCACTTTGAAGTGATTCCTCATGCTCCCTACTCACCTGACCTGGCTCCTAGTGACTTTTGGCTTTTTCCAACAATGATAGACACTCTCCGTGGCCGCACATTCACCAGCCGTGCTGCTATTGCCTGAGCGATTTTCCAGTGGTCAAAACAGACTCCTAAAGAAGCCTTCGCCGCTGCCATGGAATCATGGCGTCAGCGTTGTGAAAAATGTGTACGTCTGCAGGGCGATTACGTCGAGAAGTAACGCCAGTTTAATCGATTTCGGGTGGGTGGTTAATTAGAAAAAAAATCGGAGGCCTTAGAACTTGAATGCACCACGTATTTTACACCCTGTTTTTAACGTACTTCCACCTCACTACGTTAATTTAATTTACTACTGTCACTGAGTTGCTGCTTAGCCTGACCGTGACCGGCGCTAGCAGCGCTTGTCGATATGTCCCCTCCCGTAGTATCTTCCCAGTTGTAAGCCAGTTGAGTTCGGGTAGCCGGCCAAAGTGGCCGTGCGGTTAAAGGCGCTGCAGTCTGGAACCGCAAGACCGCTACGGTCGCAGGTTCGAATCCTGCCTCGGGCATGGATGTGTGTGATGTCCTTAGGTTAGTTAGGTTTAAGTAGTTCTAAGGACATCACACACATCCATGCCCGAGGCAGGATTCGAACCTGCGACCGTAGTGGTCACGCGGTTCCAGACTGAAGCGCCTAGAACCGCACGGCCACACCGGCCGGCTTAAGAGGTTCGCACAGACTCTGTTTCCGCCAGTTCGATTCTTGTTTTTGTACACAGCTGGACGTCTGCGGTAGACGTCAAGGTATAGCTCGTGTGCGAAACTGCAGAGCACGTGTTTCTAACTGTTTCATTCTAGAATCTAATGCTGTTCCTTCGTCTTAATAAGACCTACAAAAAACCTGACCTATTTTTTAAAAAAAAAACAGCTGATAGGGTGGACTCAAAACCTCAAACTAAACGCGAAGAAGTCTCAAGCAGTTGTAGTACGGCATATTAACGAATTAGATCTGAATTTCGATATCGGTTACCTTCTAATACTGAAAACCTCGCTAAAACTGTAGATAATCGAAACAGAAATTTCGTCAGTTGCGTCCTTTCGTTAATGTTATCCCATTCACATAGAAAGAGAATAATGCCGGGCCCGAGACTGACACCTCTGGCGCTCCTGAGGAAATACGCTACCACAACGACTTCTTATTCCTTCAGATAACTCGTTGTTGTTGTCTGTGAAGAGCACGTTCGAGTTGCTTTGAACCTACTTGAAATACAGTGAGCGGTCACCAGTACTGAGTCCGCTACGGGCGCACGCACCTTCATCCTGTCGGGTCGCAGGTCGACCCCCACGACGGTGAGCCCGCGCTGCAGCAGCGCGCGCGCCACGGCGGCCCCTATGCCGGAGCTGGCGCCCGTCACCATGGCAACGCGGCCGGCGTACCGCTCCATGCCGATGCCTGCAGACCTCTGCCGTCCGCTGCGGCTGCTGAGGGCCTTCCCGCCG
Source organism: Schistocerca serialis cubense (assembly GCF_023864345.2). NCBI lineage: Eukaryota > Metazoa > Arthropoda > Insecta > Orthoptera > Acrididae > Schistocerca > Schistocerca serialis. The sequence continues at coordinate 125,364,137 of NC_064639.1, forward strand.
TGACCCAGCCGCATGCGTAAACACGATAACGATAGCTGCCTTGTTCGCTCTCGGTATTTAGATTAAATTCTGCATGCTCAGCATGACGGACTTCGTCCGGTTCCAGCCGAGTTGTTTCCTATTCTACTGGGATCTGACACTTCGACACCCTATACTTGCAAACGTTTATGAAAATCGGAACGATGTTTCCGACAGATTTTTAAAGAATGTCATTTCCGTAGAACACCTTGGGCTGCTGCTAAACAGACCTTTATTTCATACCAGTTTCAGTCCATCTGACTATAGCCGGCAACCTCGGTGGCAACTTGGAAAATACGAGGCTGTTTCAAAAAGTAAGTTACACATGTTGCCACACTCTAAAGACCATTGCGCAACAAAATTCTCGCAGTGTCAGAAGAGACTACCTATTCCGGGTTTACTGCTGATACTGCTCTCCTCCGGAACGAATAACCGGTTCATCACAGTGTGCGAGTGAAATGGTGCAACAACAAGAAACGCACTCCAGTGCTAAAATACGAGGTACAGTAGTATTCATGTGAGAAAAACGTCGTAAGGGCAGATGTAGGGCATAATTGCGATAAATCCCATTTTGTTTAATTGCGTAATTTATTACATTGATTATATATTGAAACTTTGTGATGTTGTTCATAAATAATTCTGGCTAGAAATATGTTTTAAAAACGTTTGTTCGTAACGAACTGCAGATGGGCATAGAATGCCGTAAGAAAGATTAACTTTGCTTTCTCCTTCGTTTACAAAGTGTTTTTTGAACAATATATGTTACAAACGTATTACAGTTTTTAGTTTTGCATATAACAACCTGTTTTATCCGAAATGGGTCGTGAAATAATTTTAAAAAAGTGAGGAAACGTTTAAATTTCCTGTACCTTCTACACGTGAAATTCGACAAGTGTTCTTCACTCTTAAGAGCAGCATCTGTAACAATTTTCGACAAAGTCACAGAGTTCATCGAAGAAGAAAATTAGTGAAGGAACCGATGATGCTGTGTACAGTGCCACATGCTCATTTAGATATTATAAAACCGACTTTGAAGTACCTAGGCAATCGTGAACCCCTGAAAAAAATGTGCGTATTGGAAAACACAAAATATAAATCAGAGCTACACAATCGCCGTATATAACATTGTCCAAAAACAGTACGTGTCCTCAACTGTTGTGATGATAGCTGCATGTGATGCCTGTCTAGTTTTAAAGAGTGGAGACGTAGGTAGGATTAAGTGCTCAAGGAATCACTGTGCATATAGTCTGAAATCCTGGCAATATACGATGTCGCCACCAGCAGTAACGAAATGTCGCAAAGGCGTGAGTGTTGTCACTGGTCGATGTCGATGGTCTTCCTCCTGTGTCAGAACCAATCTGCAGGCAGTCGCGGAACTGTGTCTCGGCAGTCGTAGATTTTCCGACAATGAGGACGTTCACCAAGTAGTTGTCGAATGGCTCCTCGCCCAAGAAGCGGATTTCTGCTGTCGATTTAGGGATGCTCTGCGACTATGTTGACACTATACTATACTGCGAAACCTTCAAAATGACGTAGATGGATGAAAAATAAACTTACTTTGTTGCCACAGTAATGTGCCACTTAATTTTTGAAGTCTCTTCGTAAATGAGATACATTCCACGACCTAAATGTAAATGTAACAATGTAGATTGATTACAACGCACGAAAAGTATCATAAAGTAATTATGACGTACTTAAATATGGCGGCAACGGCCTAGCCGCAGTGGATACACCAGTTCCCGTTAGATCACCGCAGTTAAGCGCTGTCGGGCGTGGCCGATACTTGGATGGGTGACCATCCGGGCTGTCATGCGCTGTTGCCATTTTTCGTGGTGCACTCAGCCTCGTTATGCCAATTGAGGAGCTACTCGACCGTATGTTAACGGCTCCGGTGAAAGAAAACCATCATAACCACCGCAAGGGCAGTGTGCTGACCACACGTCCCTCCTACCCGCTTACTCATCTGAGGATGACACGGTGGGCCACTTGTCGCCTGAAGATGGAGTAGTGCTACTGCTGCTGCTGCTGCTTACTTACACACGGAGTGCATAGAATTTTGAAAAGAGATTAAGGACAAAGAAAAAAAAAACAAAAGTAACGGAATGTGGCAATATTGAGTAGGTGAAGTCAGATTAGGAAATGAGACCTTGAAGAGTAGGAGGTGAGTTTTGTTGTTTGGGCAGCGAAATAACTGACGGTGGCCGAGGTAGACTGGCAACAAAACCTTTTCTCAAAAAGAGGTTCATTAGTATCTGCGTTTTATATCCTGTCTGACAAATTCCGCTCTGTAGTGCAGACAGCTTCTCAGAAGAAAGCGCACTTATAAAACCTTTATTTTCAATAATCCGTTTCGGTGAACTGAGTTACCATAATTTCAACTGTACACTATTTTTCATAACATAAATTTGTCAATAGTGTGCGTAAATGTAAAGCACGTTACAGCTATAATATAGAAACTCTATTACAATTATTTTATTGATAATAAAATATGTAATAATAATCCATAAAATTTTTGTAGCAGGAGGAAGCTACAATATTTTCTAGAAGAAAAGAAACATAATTTCTGTACAATGCGACCGCCTTACACCACCTTACTGGTATGGCCTGTATTTCCTCATGGAACCACACTAATGCTCGCCATCCCGATCATGCACGTACTGCTTCCCGCAGAGTACATCCTTCATTGGGCAAAAATATGGAAATCCGAAGGCGTAGGGTGATGAGGAAGATCATGGAAAAAACGTTCGTTTTCATATTCGTGCCGACAAAAATACTGAAGTCGATTCTTCAATTTCCAGAGGATAGCACAAGGCACTGCATGCTTGAAGGGGTTATTCCGTTTGATGCAGTCCCAAACGACTGACGCCAAGGCTTTACCTACTGAGCGTGCGGCTTTGAACTTTTTCTTCAGAGAGAAGACGGTGTCGCGCCATTCTATAGGTTGCCGTTTTCCTTGCAGTTCGAAGTAATGAAATTATGTTTCATCGCCTGTGAGGATGTTCCACAAGCAATTTACACGATCAGCCTGGTAAGGCGCAAGCAATTCAGCACAGATGGTTCGTCGTTGCTCTTTGTGGCCATTTGTTAGGCTGCGAGAAACTCAGCTGGTGGACGAGTGTGTCAGTACTACCACTAGGGGCGTCCATTTGAACGGCAACACTTTGAATATGATCCGTCGATCTCCTCGAATGAGAGTCTCCACACTTTGATATTCACAAACCAGACAGGGAAAACCACGGCGAGAGGAATCGGACAACAGATAAGTAATAATAAATCTTAATAATACTATGTGACCAAAGCATAATTAATGGAAACCCTCAGCTGCCAACAGGTGTTGCCGGATATACCTCAATGGGGACAGCTGAAAATGTGTGCCCCGACCGTGACTCGAACTCTGGATCTCCAGCTTACATGGCAGACGCTCTATCCATCTGAGCCACCGAGGGCACACAGGATAGCGCGACTGCAGGGACTTATCTCTTGCACACTTCCCGTGAGACCCACATTCCCAACTGTCCACAACCTACATTCGTAATGTTCCGTTCGTCGCACACATTTTCAGCTGTCCCCATATCAACACCACCTGTTGGCAGCTTAGAGTTTCGGTTAGTTATCATTTCTTTCTAGAGAAGGTGCATGGTCATGAATGGTATCTGTTCGTTCGAAGCAGTTACTATCTTCATATTATGTGATCAGTTTATACACACTTTTCGCGCTTGACAATGGCTTTTTGCGTAAGGTTCGTTCATCGTAAGTTTTACCGTGTCAGAAATTATTTAATGTACGAAGTCCGATAAAGAATCAAAGGTCCAGTACGAACCAAAGCTTGGGAATTATTCAATCTTGTGATTCATTTATATTGCAAGATATTGTTCAATTTAAACGGCGTCTCGGCAAGGGTAAAGGTTCCGTGTTACAAATTATATCACTGTACTCACAAAATCTTATAATGTCAGTGTCTGTGTTATTGAATTTAGTATTTATGTTGCTGTGTGCAACTAGGAGTACGCCTAGTGAGATTGCGTCTCAATACATATAATAATGGTGGTGTGCCGAATAATTATATGCAGCAATGGCAGATATGCGTCCGATCAGGACGTCTTCCAGAAGAAAAAAAAAAAAAAAAAAAAAAAAAAAAAGTGCCGTCTTCTCGGCATGCCAACTGAACTGCGTAATTATTCCAATGTTTTAACGGTTGCGCGTCACGGTCGATACAACCGCGTATACTAATAAATAAAGAATAACATAACATATTAATATTCTGAACCTATATCTACGTTTTTGCTACATATCCAAGCCCTTCCCATAAATGTGCCTTTAAAACACGTTCCAATGTTGCAGCACGTAAGCTGTGCCCGGGAAGCCGGACAGCTTTGCGCGGTCTTGTTACGATGACGACTCACTGTGCTTTTGTTCACTGCCAGGTCTCTGTAGATATTCTGCAAGCGGCTACGGCTATTGTGATGCTCTGGTTTTCCACCTGTAGGAACTCAATGGCAGCTCTCTCTTGGAAGGCACCTCTGCAATAGACGCCATTTTGAATGCTACGTATAGGGCCGTCACCTATCAGAATTCCATGAAAGCATGGGAGCTGAAGCGAGAATATTCTACGATGTCCCACAACAAATTCTGCGTTTTTTAAACTGAAATTGGCCGAGAAAAATGTGTTGCATTGCTTAGTGAGCGTCCCTTGTTAATACGTAATTTCAATAAAATGTCGTAACTGATATACAATAAAGATATGATTATTTCGACTTGTATTTCAATCCATATACAATCTATATACAACCACAGATACTAGTGGGCTGCAGTCTTAACATGTTGTTTCTTTCGATGTTAGGGCTCCCTCGGCAGTTAATGGAGAAACCTAATCGAACGCATCGTACATCCCGAGTTAATTTTTCTTGGAAGAAATGTTACCAAACTGAGCAACTATCAATTCATCGACGCAACTTACGTTTACCATTTTTTGCCATATATGTCAGTATACGTCTCGTCCTCCCCCCATCAACCATAGACCTTGCCGTTGGTGGGGAGGCTTGCGTGCCTCAGCGATACAGATAGCCGTACCGTAGGTGCAACCACAACGGAGGGGTATCTGTTGAGTGGCCAGACAAACGTATGGTTTCTGAAGAGGGGCAGCAGCCTTTTCAGTAGTTGCAGGGGCAACAGTCTGGATGATTGACTGATCTGGCCTTGTAACACTAACCAAAACGGCGTTGCTGTGCTGGTACTGCGAACGGCTGAAAGCAAGGGAAACTACAGCCGTAATTTTTTCCCGCGGGCATGCAGCTTTACTGTATGGATAAATGATGATGGCATCCTCTTGGGTAAAATATTCCGGAGGTAAAATAGTCCCCCATTCAGATCCCCGGGCGGGGACTACTCAGGAGGACGTCGTTATCAGGAGAAAGAAAACTGGCGCTCTACGGATCGGAGCGTGGAATGTCGGATCCCGTAATCGGGCAAGTAGATTAGAAAATTTAAAATGGGAAATGGATAGGTTAAAGTTGGATATAGTGGGAATTAGTGAAGTTCGGTGGCAGGAGGAACAAGACTTTTGGTCAGGTGAATACAGGGTTATAAATACAAAATCAAATAGGGCTAATGCAGGAGTAGGTTTAATAATGAATAAAGCAATAGGAATGCGGGTAAGCTACTACAAACAGCACAGCGAACGCATTGTTGTGGCCAAGATAGACACGAAGCCCACGCCTACGACAGTAGTACAAGTCTATGTGCCTACTAGCTCTGCAGATGACGAAGAAATTGAGGAAATGTATGATGAGATAAAAGAAATTATTCAGATAGTGAAGGGAGACGAAAATTTAACAGTCATGGGTGACTGGAATTCGGTAGTAGGATGAGGAAGAGAAGGAAACATAGTAGGTGAATATTGACTGGGGTTAAGAAATGAAAGAGGAAGCCGCCTGGTGGAATTTTGCACAGAGCACAACTTAATCATAGCTAACACTTGGTTCAAAAATCATAAAATAAGGTTGTATACATGGAAGAACTCTGGAGATACTAAAAGGTATCAGATAGATTATATAATAGTACGACAGAGATTTAGGAACCAGGTTTTAAATTGTAAGACATTTCCAGGGGCAGATGTGGACTCTGACCACAATCTATTGGTTATGAACTGTAGATTAAAACTGAAGAAACTGCAAAAAGGTGGGAACTTAAGGAGATGGGATCTGGATAAACTGAAAGAACCAGAGGTTGTACAGAGTTTTAGGGAGAGCATAAGGGAACAATTGACAGGAATGGGGGAAATAAATACAGTAGAAGAAGAATGGGTAGCTTTGAGGGATGAAGTAGTGAAGGCAGCAGAGGATCAAGTAGGTAAAAAGACGAGGGCTAGTAGAAATCCTTGGGTAACAGAATAAATATTGAATTTAATTGATGAAAGGAGAAAATATAAAAATGCAGTAAATGAAGCAGGCAAAAAGAAATACAAACGTCTCAAAAATGAGATCGACAGGAAGTGCAAAATGGCTAAGCAGGGATGGCTAGAGGACAAATGTGAGGATGTAGAGGCTTATCTCACTAGGGGTAAGATAGATACTGCCTACAGGAAAATTAAAGAGACCTTTGGAGATAAGAGAACCACTTGTATGAATGTCAAGAGCTCAGATGGAAACCCAGTTCTAAGCAATGAAGGGAAAGCAGAAAGGTGGAAGGAATATATAGAGGATCTATACAAGGGCGATGTACTAGAGTGCAATGTTATAGAAATGGAAGAGGATGTAGGTGAAGATGAAATGGGAGATATCATACTGAGTGAAGAGTTTGACAGAGCACTGAAAGACCTAAGTCGAAACAAGGCCCCGGGAGTAGACAGCATTCCATTCTAACTACTGACAGCCTTCGGAGAGCCAGTCCTGACAAAACTATACCATCTGGTTAGCACCATGTATGAGACAGGCGAAATACCCTCAGACTTCAAGAAGAATATAATAATTCCAATCCCAAAGAAAGCAGGCGTTGACAGATGTGAAAATTACCGAACTATCAGTTTAATAAGTCACGGCTGCAAAATACTAACGCGAATTCTTTACAGACGAATGGAGAAACTGGTAGAATCCGACCTTGGGGAAGATCAGTTTGGATTCCGTAGACATATGGGAACACGTGAGGAAATGCTGACCTCACGACTTATTTTAGAAGCTAGATTAAGAAAAGGCAAACCTACGTTTCTAGCATTTGTAGACTTAGAGAAAGCTTTTGACATTGTTGACTGAAATACTCTCTTTCAAATTCTGAAGGTAGGAGGTGTAAAATACAGGGAGCGAAAGGCTATTTACGATTTGAACAGAAACCAGGTGGCAGTTACAAGAGTCGAGGGACATGAAAGGGAAGCAGTAGTTGGGAAGGGAGTCAGACAGGGTTGTAGCCTCTCCCCGATGTTATTCAATCTGTATATTGAGCAAGCAGTAAAAACAAACAAAAGACAAATTCGGAGTAGGTATTAAAATCCACGGAGAAGAAATAAAAACTTTTCTGTCTCTGAGGTTCCCCGATGACATTGTAATTCTGTCAATGGACTTGGAAGAGCAGCTGAACGGAATGGATAGTGTCTTGAAAGGAGGATATAAGATGAACATCAACAAAAGCAAAACGAGGATATTGGAATGTAGTCGAATTAAGTCGGGTGATGCTGAGGGAATTAGGAAATGAGACGCTTAAAGTAGTAAGGGAGTTTTGCTAATCTATTTGGGGAGCAAAATAACTGATGATGGTCGAAGTAGAGAGGATACAAATGTAGACTGGTAAAAGCAAAGAAAGCGTTTCTGAAGAAGAGAAATTTGTTAACTTCAAGTATAGATTTAAGTGCCAAGAAGTCGTTTCTGAAAGTATTTGTATGGAGTGTAGCCATGTATGGAAGTGAAACATGGGCGATAAATAGCTTGGACAAGAAGAGAATAGAAGATTTTGAAATGTGGTGCTACAGAAGAATGCTGAAGATTAGATGGGTAGATCACATAACTAATGAGGAGGTATTGAACAGAATTGGGGAGAAGAAGAGTTTGTGGCACAACTTAACAAGAAGAAGGGATCGGTTGGTAGGACATGTTCTGAGACATCGAGGGATCACCAATTTAACATTGGAGGGCAGGCAGCATGGAGGGTAAAAATCATAGAGGGAGACCAAGAGATGAATACACTAAGCAGATTCAGAAGGATGTAGGCTGCAGTAGTTACTGGGAGATGAAGAAGCTTGCACAGGATAGAGTAGCATGGAGAGCTGCATCAAACCAGTCTCAGGACTGAAGACCACAACAACAACAACGTCTCGTTAGAAGCAATTAAAATGCTTTCTGTAATGAACCCTGGATCAACATTCGGCAGTATGACGTAGCTTAGTTCATGGCTACAAATAATTCGGTAATTATTACACATTCAGTTACACGAGTGTACTTTAGCACTTTACGTTGTTACATCTGCTCCTGTACCAGGTCTAATTTTTTAAATACAACGGAGTTATGTAGGACATTGGCGCTGCATTCCTGCCAAATAGAGAACAGCAATGAGGTACAGAGCCAAAATACTCCGCAGGCAGAATACAGACAACGTGTCATCAACGAACGCGATGGCAAGCCGGCTGCCGCTGCTGCTGCGAGAAACGAAGCCCGCACGCCCGAACTGGGCAGTAAACTCGACTAAAGGGCGTTTCTTGCGACTCAGTGATTTGCTTCTATATGATTACTTATGCTCTTTGTGTGTCTAAAAATAATTTGGCATACAGCTACAAAATTGTAGTAGCAGGTAAAGGCTAGTTACCACTATTTTACTAAATTTGTGTATTCATAAATACACAATTTTGACATGAATACACAACTAACTGTCAGTATGTACACTAGTTACTGTTGCCGCGCGTCAGTTCAGCGGCGATCCTATATGAGTGATGTACTATGTGGCTTGCAATATGGCGTGGACGCACATGGCGAAACATAGAGAATTTTGTTTCTTCGTTTTAAACCTTGAAATCTGGAACCAATAAAACTACGAAAGATAGAAACACGATTCCATCGTTCCTAGAAAGAGTGAATGCATAACAAATTGATATTTGTTGTGTAGCATATGGTGCTCACATTACATTTCAACGTTTATGCATTCAGTGTGAGCCATACCTTTTGTAGTTTGAAAGCAATAGACATTTGAAATAGGTTACTTCTTTTTGAACAGCCCTGTATTCTAGACACTGGTTTTTAACTTTGACGCCGGCTGGAGTGGCCGTGCGGTTCTAGGCGCTACAGTCTGGAGCCGAGCTACCGCTACGGTCGCAGGTTCGAATCCTGCCTCGGGCATGGATGTATGTGATGTCCTTAGAACTAATTAAACTTAACCAAATGTCGGAGGTCATCAGTAGCCTAGAACTTAGGTAAGTTGCATAGTGCTCAGAGCCATTTTTAACTTTGACGTGACAGCCGGATAGTTGATGTAAGAAGCACTAAGTAAGATACGGGCTACATCTATGGTTCCGATTGGGCACTTGAGGTATTTTACACATAATTCGATGACGGTTAATACATTACTCTGTGTATTACATTTATGACATTGCACAATATTTTTCATAATGTAATTTGCTTTACACTTTATGTACACTATTCACAGATCAGATAATGATTAACCTTATTTATGGTGTCCAGTCTCGGCAAACAAAGATTTTACAAATGCGATCTTGTTTGAGAAGCCGTCTGCCTTCAAGATGAACAAATTTAAGTGTTACGAAGTCTTCTCTGGGTTGGGTTGGGGTTGTTTGGGGGAAGAAAGCAAGCATCGAGGTCATCGGTCTCGTCGGATTAGGGAAGGATTGGGAGGAATTCGGCCGTGCCCTTTCAAAGGAACCATCCCAGCATTTGCCTGGAGCGATTTAGGGAAATCACGGAAAACCTAAATCAGGATGGACGGACGCGGGATTGAACCGTCGTCCTCCCGAATGCGAGTACAGTGTGCTACCACTGCGCCACCTCGCTCGCTAGTCTTTTCTGAATCGTTCAAATGTTCAAATGTGTGTGAAATCTTATGGGACTTAACTGCTAAGGTCATCAGTCCCTAAACTTACACACTACTTAACCTAAATTATCCTAAGGACAAACACACACACACACACACACACACACACACACACACACACACACACACACAGACACACACACACATGCCCGAGGGAGGACCGCCGGGACCAGCCGCTTCTGAATCGTCTTCTACAGTCTGAGAAACGCACAGCGTAATTTTTCCTTGTACGCATATAGAAACTGCATTTCAATTTTGATAGTAGAGATAAAATATGTGACGTGCTCGTCCAATTTTCTCAAAGAGATGCCCTTTTGCAGCAGTACAGCCATCAACGTGCACAGTGCGGCGACGGCTGGGCCTCCACAGGGAGAGTGGTGGTGGTGGGGGGTAGCATGGCGACCATTGTTGCGGTTTCCCTTGATGGCGCGCATCTCTGCGCTGCTGCGTGGTGGGTCCAATTTTCAGAAGAGAACTTTTCCATATGCGGAGGTTACGAGGAGAATCAAGGTTGGCAGATAGCATTTGTCCTTGTCTTATGAGCCCACCGCATGACGTGATGGTATGCGGTGCCACTGAGAACTCAAGGTGATCAAATCGGATTCGCATAGCTAGTACTGGCTTTAACACTAACGTAACGGCTGCTGTGCAATGTCTTTGACGAAAATTCAATGTTATGGAGAGCTCAGACACGAAGAAGACAATCGTCAGTACAATGTGGGTTCTTTAATTGGTCTGGGATATGGTGAAGTGGAACTGTGCCACATGAAATACTTTCATCATTCTCCTAATCCACAATGGATTGTGTAAAGTTAAAGTATAGTTTAATATTCAAAGAGAGCTGTAAATATAAAGCACATTCTGGACTTAGTAAATGTGTGTATATCATGTGACAGAGACATGAGTAGCACGTGTGTTCTAACGAGCCGATGTTACCTGCTTGACCAGAGGTCACAAAGATGGCTGAGTCTTCTTCGCTCAGCTGTGTATCGGCCTCCATGTAGTGGCGCTGCGCCGCTAGGACAAAGGGTGTGGCTTCTCCAGCGCCTCCCATTCATCATCCCAGTCTGTAGTGAGACGTCACTATGTTACCCACGATCTTTATTCTGTAGAAAGACGGTAGTATCGTCTAGTGCTGTACTCGTATCCCATGTTCTCGAACTCTACTGGCCTATGTCGACATAGACGGTGTTCTGTTGCTCCCATGGCCAAGACGTTCACCAGATGACTTACCCAACAAAAGCATCTGGTGGCAAGCCAGTCTTTTGGAAATCTATGCCCAGTCACCTTTACGTTTGATGAATTCTGTTATAGAGATAAACCAGCCTGGGATGTTGCACCTGTATCTGTCACCCAAGCCCAGTTCCACATGATGCCCAAAAGAGTAAGAGCTGCTGCTGCTGCGATCGGCAATGGGAACTCTGAAATGCTCCAATATTAGTGATTTTGCAGAGTGCAAAATGAAGTATACATTCTGAAAGGCCGTTGAGCCTACATTTTAATAGTGACATTTTATTTATTGTGCTTACACAGCATAGAAAGAAGAATACAATATTAAATTTTAAAGGAGGAAGCCTTCAACAGTAGTACATACCCACCAGTACAGGACAATTGGGTCAACACCCTGACCTAATTCTTAGGAGAAATGCTTTATCCTAGGACTGGTGGGTCGTATTTTTAGACCATGACCTACCTAATTCCTCAGGCAATTACATTCTAAGCATGTCATGGGTTAAAATTTCAAACTGGATGCGCGCAAAGAATTGTTTTTAGCCCATGGCCTACTTCATTCTGGGACCAATTCTATTTTTAATCTGTGACATACTTATTTCCTGAGACATTGTATTCAGCCTGTGAATACTTATTTCCTGGGGGCACATCTAGGCTTCACTTTTTATTTTAGCTTACAATAGGCATCCAGAAGTTAAAATAAATTTGTCACCACTCCAGACTGATAGGCTCCATCATCGTTGGTGATCAGCGCTTGAGGACAGGTTTCCCATGTACAGTATTAGAAACTGACTGACCGCCGGCCGGCGGCCACAGAGACTATCTCTAAGTCCGAGTCGTGGACTTAAGGTGGCTAATAAAACCTACCGCCCCTGACAATGCTAAGTCCGTCCATATGAACAATCTGGCAGCACTGTAAAATGCGGAAGTTGAAACGTCCCCTTTGAAAAATTGTACCTGACTGTGCTTAAACTGACACACAATATTTTGTTAGCGCAACGCAATCTGACTTTCAAAATTCCCTACAAAAGAATGGCCCTGACTAACATTAAACTATACCTTTCACAAATCACTTACCTCACAAAAATCTTCGCTGCTCAAGCTACTGCAATACAGCGAGCGCCACTACTGCCAGCTAAATAAAAGATTCAAACTACTGAAGGCACTAACTACTGATAGGGATAGTTAGCAAATGAAAGATATTAATAGAGAACGAACAATGTACTTACCTTGATATCATCATATATAAATATAGCAGTTCATGACAAATTTCGAAACTCCGCCATCTCTCTCCCCACATCCACCACTGCTGGCGGCTCACCTCCAACTGCGCAACGCTACGCGCTGTTCACAGCCAGCTGCCTAACACTACAATGGCGAGTATTACAACAATGCAAAGCAGCCACAGACTGCACACAGCACAGCCAGTGATTTTCATACAGAGGTGGCGTTACCAATAAAAAAACCTAAACAGCCTACTTACAAAGTGTCAGGAGGAAGTGTCGTCTACGTCCGAGATGTTGTCATGTTGTGTGAGCCCGTGGCCTAGTGGTAATCATCGTGAATTCTGAACTTATAGTCACTTGTTCGTGTCCAACTGCATCTCTTTCTTTTCCCCACATTTCAGCCCTCATCTTCGATGTTCAGACTCATAACTTTAGACGAGAGCCGAAATGTGAAAAAAAGGCAGATGCAGTTGGACGCGAATACGTGACCATAAGTTTAGAATGCTCGACGATTACCACTAGGCCACTCACCCAAAACGGTATCTCCGACGTAGACAACATTTCCTCCTGACACTTTCGCATCCTAAGTGTTGCCAGATTTTGCAGCTGGCTGGACTTAGCATTCCAGGGGTGGTCAGTTTTTCCACCTCGGATTGCGTCTCTGTAGCGGCCGGCCAGCAGTCAGTTTTTATGTCTAAGACTGTACATATAACCATTCCCCCATCCCCAGCCTCCAGCCCTTAGTCATGACAAAATGCTGATGTTCTTTAATGCATTTAAGTTAATCACTCGTTAATCTCAATGCATCCGGATAAGGTTAGCACCAGACAAATAGTTCACAGTAGTCATATAACTGGCGAATGTACAGCAGCAATGAAGTGTTCAGTTAAATGGAGTAGCGTAACTTACGTGAGAATATTGCATGTACTGAAAGCCATTTAACTGCTGAATACAATCCATACAAGGTGGATACTAAATTTTTCTCATGGAATGTCAACACTGATGGCGACACCACCACCACCAACACCACCACCAACACCAACACTGTACCATGACAGACACTGGCATCACACAGCATGTCTGAAACATTTGATTTTTTAACAGACCTGTACTTTCAACACTATGGTCGTATCACTGCTTCCATTATATCAAATATCTGACGTGTGTACAGCTCACTGTACCATGAAGCTGACAGATTATGCCAATGAAGCGATGTGTTAGGAGGGCCCATGACAAGTGCTTGTTTATATAATGCACAATAAAGTTTGTCTCGGCGTGGAAATGGACAGATGTATTGATTTGTGTGATCAAATTCATATATATTCACTGTTTAAACTGTGTTAAATAATTCTTTAATAAACTTTTCACAATGTGAATGGATACAATGATCAATATACAAGCATTTAGTACTAATTTGTATGTGTGTGTATGAAAACCATACTAAATTTGTAACACATGTTAATTTTTATTTATTTTTGAAAACATTGTATGTCACACGATGGAAGAGTATAGAATTAAACTATTCATTACATACATAACCATAATAATGTGAAGTTAGGAGACATGTATTGTAACCTCCCCACAAAAATTTACAAGACAGAAATATTATTTATGGAATGCCAATGGACATTGCGCTAAGTGTAACCTCTCCACTGAAATTTTAAAGACAGAAATAATAAATGAATAGGAGCCAAACGTAACTTCCCTGCAATTAAATTTAATGATAATAAAAGTGAGAATCGCAATCTGACTCAAGTATAAGTTCTTCATAAAAAATTAAGGTCCATTCAGTGATAAATGGAAATGTCGTGTGGCTAGGGCCTCACGTGATAAGAAAATCTCAGTGATAATAATGATTCAATTAAACCGAAATATCGGTCTTTGGCCCTGTGCAAAAATCAAAATTAAATTCTTACCTCATTGCAACACCTAGTCAAATTTCTGCTCTTGTTGTTGCGCACCGCTTGGAGGAACTGCATTGCAAATAATAATATTCCTTTTTTTTTTTTTTTTTATTTAACTGAAAACTGAAACTTTTCTTTAAGGGAAGTGGAACGAAATTGTTACTTCAATTAAATAAAATCTTTTGTAAAATTGCTTTTGAAATCAAAATTATTATTGGGGGCACTTGTTGGAAATTAATTACAATAAATAAACTTTACATTATCTGAAGATTACCTTAATTAACAATATACCTCATTCAGCATCTTGACCAGTGTTGCCGACAGACTACATCACACAACCGCACTGGGCTGCTACCACTGACCGACCGCTCTGCATGACGACTACTAGCGTACTGCACGCCACTGAACAGAGCTACTGACTCGCAACGACTACTGACAGAGTACAGCACGCAACTAAACAGAGCTAGAGACTGAGAACCGCTCGCAACACTCGCGCGGTCAAGCGCATACTCTCTGGTCAGAGACGCTGCAATGCCTCGCCATCGCTGCTACGTTACATACGTGTTTCATAACCCTCCACTGGGGGGGCAAAAATTTGGCAGCGATGGTGAGTCATTTGGACTTGCCAAGCGCGGCAAAATTTTTCTTTAATTAACAAACTTCTACAACTTACAGAATATTTAGATGTAGTACATGAATTAAATGTTGTGCACACGCACTAAGTACAAAATATATCAGACAAAGACAAAATGTGAGTACAAAACATAGTAGCAAATCAGAAAAATGTATATACAAATTATTTGACAGATAACAAAGTGCACAGGCACTGAAAAAATTCTTCAGCATATTCAGAACAAATAAACAGACTGGCAAAAAATATTATGTTGACAAGTGACATGAGTGCACATGCACTGCAGTTGAGAACATATCAGTAAATGATGAAATGTATATACAATTAGTAACAAATGACATAAGTGCATACGCATTTAAGTATTGAATATACAGAATAGTACAAATCATATTGAAAAATGAGAAAAGTGCACAGGCACTGAAGTTCAGTAGAAAACATATTAACACCTAACAGAAGTGCACATGCACTGTAGTTCAGAACATATCATTAAAATAAAAAATGTATATACAATATAAAAGACAAGAGTGCACATATACTGTACTTCAGAACAAATCGAAAAAAATGTCTTTAGCATTTTGGCAATAAATAAACATAATAGCAAAAAATCATGTCGACCAGTGACATAAGTGTACTCGCACTGGAGTTCAGCGAATTGAAAAAAATGTATAGCCATGAACATAAATAATGTTAGCAAAAATGATTTTCACTATGTGACAAGAATTAGGATAGGAAAGGGAAGGATTGCATCATGGTTGTAGCACTTTAGATTGCACACAGCTGTTTTGAAAGTCCATATCTTTCCACAGAAGTACAACACCAAGTGACACAACTTGAAGTTCTTTTCCCCTCAGAATTTATCAGCGTAGCCAAGACACTGAACTGTCGTAGTAATATTCCATTTTTTTTTATTTTGGCAGTATATTAGGTACACCAAACAGTGGGACCATAGTAACGTCTTCATCGCTCACGGTGGTGGACAGCATGTCGTGTCAACACCACGCTCTTACACGGCACATCAACGTAGAATTAGTGCAAAACCAAATATAGTGCTCCATGATCACTAGGATAAACAGGACAAATGGACATTGCAGTAATTCAGGGTAGTTAGCTCATAAGGTGAAGGACATTAAGTCACATAATATTGTCAATTACAGTAGTAGTTTGCGGCATTCATAGCCCAGTTATTGAACATTTCTGTACCATGTATGTAGTATTACAGAAGAATGTTCATTAATTGTTTTACATAGAATCAGTAATCTTCTTTTCCTAGTTACAAAGCATTATTAAATAACCGCATTCTTTTCCAGTTACAAAGTATAGCATAGTTAATTAATCATTTGTCATTTCAATATAGTAAGAATCATTAGCCTTCTAATTACAAAGCATTATGAAACAATCGCATTCATTTCCAGTTATAAAGTATAGCATAATTAATTAATCATTTGTCTTCCAATAGTAATAATCATTAGCTTTTTCCTAATTACAAAGCATTATTAAACAATCACATTCATTTCCAATTATAAAGTATAGTTAATTAGTCATTTGTCATTTCAATAGTAATAATCATTAGCTTTTTCCTAATTACAAAGCGTTATTAAACAGTCACATTCATTTCCAATTACAAAGTATGAACATTGAAAACAAGAGCTAATTAATGGCATAATTAATAACAATTCATTAAGTGACACTAATTATTGGCACTCAGTGGCCATCAGGTATCGAATAGTATAAAGCATTGTTCCTCATTCAGTATTATTCAGATCATTACGAAGTCATTATTAAAAATCAGTTAATTGTAGTCATAGCATTAATAATCATGGGGATTATAAGTAGTCTCATTACAATAACAGTGGCAATTACTAGCCAGTTACTAAGCATTATTTTATATATATGTGTATTTTTGTTGTCTCATTAAGAAGTCATTACTCAAGTGACATACTATTCAGACCTAATCAGTATTATTCAGAATTTTCTCAAACTGGTATCACTATTTGGGACTGTTAATACATTTTTTTTTTGTTAGCAATGCATTGCGTTGGGATCGATAATTAATTGCTGAGGCATAACACTTTTTGCTTTTGACCTATTGCTGCCAATGAGGATAGGTAACGTCATTCGTCATGAGTCAGCTGTAGCAAGGTTATGTAACAAGGCAGTATATGTGATTACACTTATAAATGGTAAACACAAATGGGTAAAAAAAATAAAAATGCAAGTACTAGAACAGGTATAATAAGTAACAGTTTTAGTAAGTATCATGACAAGCATCTCCTGGAAAAAATACAAAATGGATTATTGACCTGAAAGAAGAAATGCACACTATGCTGAAAAGTAGTGAACTTCGAATTAACAGGTAGTGAAATGTGTATAAAATGTGTTCCATAGCTGTCCTTTCCAAAACTTTCCGTCATCCTACTATGCAATATAACACCTGCTGTCAAAACAAACTGCAACAAATACTTAAATAACTACATAGCATAAATATAAAACTCCAACATTATCCTCATCTGTAAAGAAAAAACTTCATTATCAATCACTTCATTATCCATATTATCATAACTTCACTATTATCATCACCTGTAAATAAAAACTTCATTATTCATAATACCATATCCTTCATCATTACTCATCAGTATTCATTATCATCTGCAAAAAATCACTTCATTACTCATTATACAACTATTCCTAATCTCTAGCATATTTCATCACTAAAACTAAGATGTGTAGTTCAGTCTGACAGCCTGCATCAATCACCTTGTATTCTGAAAGAAAAAATTAGTTAAGACTGCTATTCTACGATGAGTATAGTATATTCTTGTTAATGCCTGCCAATCCTGATCCATTTACTCTTCCTCATAAAGTTATTGCATCTTCTTTCGTTTATTCCGTAGGTGAAATTCCCATTTCTGTTGAATTTATTTCTTACACGCATCATTTCTTTCTGAAATTGATGAACAAAGATTAATGTCCTGCATTTAAATCATATACCCACTAAATAATGACTGGTTTATGGTAACATAATTAACCATACAGCATAACATGACAGAAAACGTAATATGTCAAAGGCATTGACAGTGTTCAGAGGCAAAAATTACAGATAATATCAC
Source organism: Schistocerca serialis cubense (assembly GCF_023864345.2). NCBI lineage: Eukaryota > Metazoa > Arthropoda > Insecta > Orthoptera > Acrididae > Schistocerca > Schistocerca serialis. The sequence continues at coordinate 125,382,276 of NC_064639.1, forward strand.
AATGCAGCAGCAAAAATGTAAAAACAGTCACGATATTGAGATGTCATAAGGCATAAAATGTCAAAGTCAACAGGTGTGTTATATCTTAACTATTTCACAGTGCATACAAACAAAACTTGAAAACAATCATACACACAAAAAAAAAAAATGGAAAATGTGCACGGCCTGATGTGTAACGACAAGAAAAGCGACCTGTTAACCTTACCTTGCCGGGCACTTGCCAAGAAAAAATACGATAATCATCAGTAATTAGTCATGTGAATATAATTGCATTAGTAAATGGCATCATAGTGTGTTGAGTCATAAAATGTCTTCACTCAATAAACGGTTTAATGTTTGAGATATGGTAGTTGCCTTTCGATTTTCTAGTTCTCAAAGTTTCGACGTGTACAACATTGGGGTGAGGGATGCTGCGAATCCGATATGGACCTGCGTATAGAAGTTCAAATTTACTGCACTTACCTTTTATTTTGCTGGATAAATAGTGTGTACGTACTAATATCTTCTGTCCAACGTGAAAGTCTCGGCGTCTACAAACCTGTTTTTGCTGTCTTCTCCGGCGCTCTGCGGCACGTTTGATGTTGTTCAGCGCAATGTCAATTATTTCGTGGTGTCTTAGTCGACGACATTTAGGGAAGTTTACTAATTCTTTAATTTTGTTTGGTGGTTCAACGTTTTTCAATATAACAGACGGAGATAGCATAGTGGATTCATTTGGAATGGAATTAATTACGTCTTGGAATGAGAGTATGTGTGTATCCCAATCAATATGTCTTTTGTGACAGTATATTCGGCACAGCTTACCAATTTCTTTCATTAACCGTTCACAAGGGTTCGAAGAAGCATGGTACTTGGATATATAAATCGGAGAAATGTTTCTAGCTCGTAACATGCGTGTCCATACGCTACTACGAAATTGTGATCCATTGTCAGAAATTACTTTCATCACATGCCCTACATGAAATAGAAAATGTTTTAAAAATGCTTTCGAAACAGTTTTAGCAGTAGCTTTGCGTAACGGAGTGAAAGTAACAAATTTTGAAGTGAGCTCAACAGCGACAAAGATGTAGCAAAAACCTCTGTTAGTTCTCGGAATCGGACCAAAAATATCTACTGCGGCCATATGTCTTAATTTAACAGGTACAATGGGATATAAAGGAGGAATATGTGAAGTGGTGTCTGATTTAGCTTTCTGGCAAATTTTACAAGACGCTAAAACTCGTCGTATACGTTTCTCCATGTTAGTAAAATAAGAGTTCTGTCTCAGTATACGAAAACATTTTCGTGCTCCGTAATGTGCGTAACTTAAATGAGTGTATCAGATTAATTTGTTAACCAGTTCGTCAGGAATGCATAATAACCAGTTGTTGCTGTCAGGATGAGAGCGGCGAAACAGAATGTCATTGCGTACACTGTAATGGTTTCTAATCGTAACATTATTCTTATCTTCCCAAAGGTGTTTAATTTCTTTCCACACATTGTCTTTATTTTGCTCTTGTGCTATGTCCTGTAATGACGATGAAATAAAGTTTTCAAATGCAACTTGCTGAATGTACATGACACTGAAATTTGTTTTGCAGAAGTTGGTTGCTACGTCTTGCTGATTGTTGCCGAGAGAACGCGATAGTGCGTCTGCTATAACATTTTGTGTGCCAGGAATGTGAACTATTGTAAAATTAAATTCCTGTAAATAAAGTTTCCATCTGCTTAATCTATCATGCGTGAATTTGGCCGAAAGTAAAAATTGTATCGCTCTGTGGTCTGTGTAAACGGTGGTATGTCTGCCATAAAGAAAGTGCCGAAATCTCGTAAAAGCCCATACAACACATAATGTTTCCAGTTCTGTAACGGAATAATTTCGTTCAGCAGGTGACAGAATGCGGCTTGCAAATGCGATGTTTTTAATTACTGTTGAACCATCTTCTTCAATTTCCTGGAAAATATGTACGCCTAAAGCGGTGTTAGAACTGTCGGTGGCAATGGAAAAATTTCTAGTAAGATCTGGGTGCGATAAAAGTGGAGCATTCAACAAAGCATGTTTCAAATAACATTCTCGTGAGCAAAAATTCTGCGTGTCAAAAGTAATGTTTGCGTTACTGTAATATGCAATCTGTGCTGTATCTGGTTAAAATCTATCGTACGTGTTATTATTTACGGGAGGATGCTGTGGCATATCCATTATATGAACTGCTCTGTTATTTCTTACTGACGTATTACGCTATAGATGACACCTATTGTTTGGATCATTCATGATTATTCGTTGTTGCTGATGTTCTTGCTGCTGAAAAGATCGACTGTTATTAAATGTACGCTGAAAATTGTGCTCGTTATTTTTGCGTCTGTCATGATAGTAATTTCTATACGGCGCATTGTGATACGAGTTGAAATAGTGTGTTGTCTGTACGTAGTTATTTCTTTGCTGCCATGCGTTACTATTTGTTGGGGCTGGGACTATACGTGCACGCGGCGAAACATTAAAGTTTGGTTGACCTTGTAGACTGCATTGTTGGTTAGGTATGCTAAGCGGTTGACTTTCATGCTATTGTGGTGAAAAACATCTATTGTTACAAAAATGTGGTTCCGATTGCTCAAAATTTTATACATACTGATGATTACGATTTTATCTGTAATTAAAATTACGGCGGTAGTTGTTATCACGGGAGTGCCTACTGAAAATTGTCACATTCGGTAAAATATTTGTCATATCCGGTTTTCATTACTTGTTTCTTAATACTAGGTAGAGCAATAGTTAAAGAGCAGTTTGGATAGATATAAAGGATAGTAGAAGAAAAGGCAGCAGTGCAGAAAACTAAAGATGAAACAGCACTACTACAGCTCGGGGCCCTATGCTCGCTACGGCACATATTCATTAAAGCGTAATGAATCCCCTGAGGTCATTACGCACTGCAAATAAATTTTAGCTTTTGCGTTGCAGGAAATGGCGGTAAAATTCCAAAGGCAAATTGTTGTATCCGTGCTAATTCAAATTTCTGCATTATAGGCAATGCTGATGAAAATGCAAAAATAAACTGTCGCATCTGGTTCAAAGCTAGTTTCTGCATTACACGCAATAGCGGTGAATGTACAAAGATAAATTGTCGTATACAGTGCAAAGCGTGTATCTGTGTTCTGTCATTATTAAATTCTTTACATTTTAATGCGGATAAAAATTGCTCGTAATCTACGTTCTCGTCATTGAATTTGAAAACACGTTCGGGTTTGTGTGTGAATCTGTTCGTCTGTGTCATTTCGGATTTCAAGTTACATAGCTTTTCAGATTTTAAGTCGCGTGGCTTTTCGGATTTTAATTCGCGTAGTCTCTGTAAATTGCTCACATTATACGCGCTGCGTAAGTCTGACAAATGTTTGCAACGTGGCGGGTTCTGTGACGTATTGGTGACTGAAATAATTGTTAATTCTGTTACTTTAATACTTTCGTCAATCTGGTTGTTGTGTCGTTCACTTTTCTCGTCAGCCTCCGTATTCGGAGTGTGTGAAACTTCCACTGACTTCAAATCATCGCGAATCTGTACTGCGTTTTTAGGGCATTGTTCGGTGACTGCATTAATTTCGTGTATCTGTGTTTCGTTCGCCAAACATTGTTCAGTGATTGCATCAATCTTGTCTTTATGTGACTCTGTTGTGCCTACACGTGTGCTACTTAATTCTTGTGCAACAGTGCCAACTTCTTCATTACTGTTATTAGCACAAGTCTTAGTATCCTCACGTAATTGTTCTTTACTGTCCTGACATTGTACGGTAACAGCTGTAATCTGCTCACTAACTTGTTTGTTCTGTTCTTTATGATCGTCTTGTTTTTCGTTTGTGAATTTGAAACTTTTATCAATTATTTCGCTAAGTTGTTTGTAATGGTTGTCGAGAATTTCACTGACTCGTAGTAAAAATGCGATAGCTTGAGCCTCAGTAACATTACCCATTTGTTGTGCCAATACTCTAATTTCATCCTTAGTAACATCACCTACTATATTCTCTGTGCTGTTTAGTGGTGGATCTGGAACTTTCTCGCTTACTGTAACCATTTGGTTATTCTGAGCAGTCGGATGTACACTGTCAGACATTATTTCGGAATTAAATAAATCCGTCGTACTTTCAGTATCCTGTTCATTTTCATTAGACAAATTTGTCTGTACATTACTTGGATTTTCTAAATCGGGTGTGTTAAGCTCGGCAGCGCTCATTACTATAGACCGCTCTGCGTCATCAATTGTCGTCAAATTAACAGACGAGACAATTGAGTTCGTTTGTTCATTATCAGGGTAAAAGTCATCATTAGTGGTTGGAATGCACTGATTGTTAGTGAACGCAGGATTATCATCATTACACTGCGTGTCATATGTCCTATCGGTAAAGTTGTTTGGGTCGGTAATTTCATTCATAATACCTCGCGATACACTATTCACAGTCTTTCGCGGCATTTTTACAGTAGTCACAATATTCACAAAACAATAAGCACAATGCAAAAACAACACACAAATACAACAGAGCAACGAATTGCCGTTGACCTGTAGAAAGAAAGTCACAAGATTAGTAAAAGCGTTGCGCCAAATCCTAATTATATCTAAGCAAATAAGAGCAGATATCTGACTGTTGTTCAAAAGATTCTCAACGAAATTCGATCCTGGACTGGGTGTCGCCAAGTGTAACCTCCCCACAAAAATTTTAGAAGACAGTATTATATAGAAATGCTAATGGACATTGCGCTAAGTGTAACCTCTCCACTGAAATTTTAAAGACAGAAATAATAAATGAATAGGAGCCAAATGTAACCTCCCTGCAATTAAATTTAATGATAATAAAAGTGAGAATCGCAATCTGACTCAAGTATAAGTTCTTCATAAAAAATTAAGGTCCATTCAGTGATAAGAAAATCTCAGTGATAATAATGATTCAATTAAACCGAAATATCGGTCTTTGGCCCTGTGCAATAATCAAAATTAAATTCTTACCTCATTGCAACACCTAGTCAAATTTCTGCTCTTGTTGTTGCGCACCGCTTGGAGGAACTGCATTGCAAATAATAATATTCCCTTTTTTTTTTTTTTTTTGTAATCTAATTGAAAACTGAAACTTTTGTTTAGGGGAAGTGGAACGAAATAGTTACTTCAATTAAATGAAAATTTTATGTAAAATTGCTTTTGAAATCAAAGTTATTATTGGGGGCACTTGTTGAAAATTAGTTACAATAATTAAACTTTACATTATCCGATGATTATCTTAATTAACAGTATACCTCATTCAGCATCTTGACCAGTGTTGTCGCCAGACCACATCACGCAATCCCACTGGACTGCTACCACTGACCGACCGCTCTGCATGACGACTACTAGCGTACTGCACGCGACGACTACTGACAGAGTACTGCTCTCAACTAGACAGAGCTACAGACTCGCAACGACTGACCGACAGACTACTGCCCTCCACTAGACACAGCTACAGACTCGCAACGACTACTGACAGAGTACTGCACGCAACTAACAGAGCTACTGACTGAGAACCGCTCGCAACACTCGCGCGGTCAAGCGCATACTCTCTGGTCAGAGACGCTGCAATGCCTCGCCATCGCTGCTACGTTACATACGTGTTTCAGTATAAAAATATGAAACGTTGAAATTGTTTGTTTTTGAGGTACCGGGGGTTCCATAGCACATTAATGTATCTGACCTGTGCATAACAAATGGTTCAGTGCAATACACTCTAAAGTCAAGATAAAAGTGTTAAGCATTGTCACATGCAAATTCATTTTGTTCTTTTATAATGCATACTTTGCCGGCCGCGGTGGTCTAGCGGTTCTAGGCGCTCAGTCAGGAAACGCGCGACTGCTACGGTCGCCGGTTCGAATCCTGCCTCGGGCATGGATGTGTGTGATGTCCTTAGGTTAGTTAGGTTCAAGTAGTTCTAAGTTCTAGGGGACTTATGACCACAGATGTTGAGTCCCATAGTGCTCAGAGCCATTTTTAATGCATACTTTGTTGGCAGCAATAGCAAGAATGTACTACATGATATACTCACTTGTCCATAATGTATTATTGCATGTGACAAACCTCACTCAACAGCACAGCACTTTACTAAAATTGCTTTCTCAGCCGGCTGGGGATGGCCGAGCGGTTCTAGGCGCTTCGGTCTGGAACCACGCGACTGCTACGGTCGCAGGCTCGAATCCTGTCTCGGGCATGGATGTGTGTGATGTCATTAGGCTAGTTAGGTTTAAGTAGTTCTACGTTCTAGGCGACTGATGACCTCAGAAGTTAAGTCGCATAGTGCTCAGAGCCATTTGAACCATTTTTGAACAGGAAGAAAACGTTGTAGACGCAATCAATCAGATTTCTGTACCTATTTCAATTTTCTTTGTTTTTTTTTTCAGTTCCATCTGTGAGATGAAAGCGTGGGAAAGGTGGAGCGGTGAGCTGGCAATCTACGACTGAGGACGTTGAGGGTTGAAAAGAAATAAGGACAGAAATATTTATTTTAAAATTTCTTTTTTTTTTCCATTTCCTATAGCGCATCAACAGTAGGCTGGATACAGCACATATAGACACACCCGATGATCCAGGCGCTGGAAGCAGGGGCCCGTACCACCAGAACTTATGTGCATGGGTGGCAAAAATGCCACACGCCCAGTCAGCTGCTGAAGAAGGAAGATGCAGAGGAAGTGGAACTACCGTGCTCTGTAACAGAGAAATTTATAAGTGACTAGGTCACGCAGCGCGGAACACCACCACTGTTTGATGCTAATACTTAACAATGAAAGAAAAAACATTGCTTGAATCGTCTAAGAGCAAAAGTCAAACGCAATCCTAAAACCTGTACAAGTTACGGCTTCATGTTTACCTTAATGCCAATGCGTAACGCAGTGCTCAATAATAAATATGAAGTGCATTAATGACAAGTTGGTCACATTAAATTTTGCCTAAAAAAACACACAGAATGGACACGAACGAGCATTCACCGTCAAATGGTAACCTATCTAACGTTTCTCTACGTGCCCAGATAGAGTGGCCGCTGTCTTCTTATTATGTGTACTACTGCGGATTACTAAGCCACAGCCAAGATTACTCATTGTAGTTAACTCGCAACTAGTAATATGTGGCGTCAACGTAATTAAGGTACTATGTCAATAGGCCCTTAGGGCTAGTGGCTGTAAGAGCACACACAGTTTGCTACTCTCGTGCATTTGGTTTTAACTGATACTCGTCTGGTATTGCTTCAGTAGACACCGTGCTCTAACTCTTGGTGTAGTACTTCACAAAAGAAACATAATGGCTGTCACTGAGAGATGAGGACTACAGCGACACGAAACAGCTCCGTCGTTCCTTAGTACAACTGGAAGTAAACTAAATAACTGTGGAGACGCCTGTAACAAACAACACGGCCAAGCATGGACATGTTATTAATAGGACGAGCCACAAGACCCCCGCATTTTTAAAAGACGTCAAATGTACAACTACTACTCTGAAACCATATGCCAATCAGACGCAAGTCATCCACAGTTTACAACGGAACACACTAAAAGCGACGGCGACACCCCTAAAATGTAGTTTGATGTGGGATCAACAGATCGTAGCAAACTAAAATCCAAGCAGACAAGTACAGTACTGTGCCAGACGGAGCTGTCAGTGGCGTGATCGGTAGATGTCCTCTTAGAAGCAAGATGTTCACAGAACATTTGTAAAAAATGGTTCAAATGGCTCTGAGCACTATGCGACTTAATTTCTGAGGTCATCAGTCGCCTAGAACTTAGAACTAATTAAAACTAACTAACCTAAGGACATCACACACATCCATGCCCGAGGCAGGATTCGAACCTGCGACCGTAACTTCACGCGGCTCCAGACTGTAGCGCCTAGAACCGCACAGCCACTCCGGCCGGCGAACATTTGTACCCCCAGTCTCAATTTAGGTATTTCCCTTACTATACACACGCATATCAAAATTATGCCGTGACAACTGCGATTGTTATCTGTGTATTTGTTAGATGAAGAATGATTTATTCTGAAGGACAGCAAGGATGAATATGATGTACATTATTGCATGACGATTCGAATATCAATTTCTGATTTTGTTTTCTTTTTAAAGAGAAGTTTGACGTAACACCGCAGCACTGAGTAGCTAGCTTGTTGGAGTGATTGTTGACAGCTAGTTAACTTTGTTCACTCGCCCAGAGCTGAGAGAAAGACCACCCTACTTTCCTGAGTCATGCATTAACGTATCAGTTGGTTAAGCTGTTTGATAACAGAAGTTCTGTAACACCATTGTACCCTTTTTAAACTTTGTTCACTTTGCTCTGAACAATACTGTGCGTAACAATATTACGTATGTATTAAAAAAGACAGAGTAAAACTTCGCGTAATGTGTACATCTCATTCAAGAATCGTTGTCGTGGGAGAGCAACTATTACTGTGAAATGATATGCCATCACACTGTTTAAAGACAGAATATCATTAGCCATTACCACATTGCGTCACGTGGTATACAATGAATATTGCTTGGAAACTGTATTGAAAAAATAGAAATCTAGCTTAGCCACTGCCTGCTTACTGTTGTGCATTAGAGAAATCTGCAACTATGATCCTAATTAAAATGTCCACTCACCTCGCGTCCTGACTGCAAATACTTATATTAAATGCACAACTGAAGTAAAACAAGGAGAAAAGAATGATTCAAATGGCTCTGAGCACTATGGGACTTAACATCTGTGGTCATAAGTCCCCTAGAACTTAGAACTACTTAAACCTAACTAACCTAAGGACATCACACACACCCATGCCCGAGGCAGGATTCGAACCTGCGACCGTAGCAGTCCCGCGGTTCCGGACTGCAGCGCCAGAACCGCTAGACCACCGCGGCCGGCAGCTCCAGTGGCAGCTGCGTGGCATACTTCAAAGTGCTCACAGCTGGGACGCCATAAGAGATGTAGCAGTCCTGCTGGAGTCAGCCAATGAAGTTGCAGCCCCCCCACGATTGAGTTAAGTCGCATCATTGCAGTTCTGGAGGAGAGTCGTCTGGTGGGCCTTCTGGATTGCAGAGCAGATGTCCTCTCAGTCGCGACCCTCGCTGCTCTGACGTAACGGGCGAGTTGTGGCGTCCTGAGAATATTCTAAGTTCGGAGTTGGCGAGGCCTCATGTGGTTCTAGGCAATGTGGGGCCCGGCAGCAAACACCTGGTGCCGAACGTCTGGCCGGGTCGAGCGAGTGTGTGATGGGGAATTCCATGGTGACGCTGTGTCGATGTAGGTGACTCGCCAGAGTGCCAAAGATGGCGGACTTTGAAATGTCTGCCATTTAGGTTTCACACAGTTCGTATAGAAATTAATAGTAGCCAGATGAAACACGATACCTTAAAGAGAACATGTACATTACCGTTATTTTCATGACGATTCTGATGATGCAAACATATTTTCAGTATCTTTATTAATTAAAAATTCAGTGTCTGACAATAGATTTTGGAAATTCGTTGCAGCGTGTTACTTGTATAATTTAAACGGTTCATGCGATTTCTTCGATCTATGTGTCTGTAGAAAGCTATTAGTGTAAACCTAAATTGGTATCAATTACAGGCATGTAACTTGAACATTACTACCAACGTAATCGTCCACTTTGACCTCCAATAACACATCACGTCAGACCATAAGTACTCCACAGTGACACGAAAAACCGGTAGCAGCATGCTCATAAATATATTTATTCGTCTATGTCTTTGTTTATATCTGATATAAACTATTCATGAAGAAATTGGTTAAGTAATATTGTGTTTTAGAAAGCACAGAGACATTAGGCTACTGGCCTACCTTTTCTTCTATTCCTTTGATATATGTTTATTTAATTTTTGTATTTAATAATGTATATGAGAGCGTGTTTATGGTCCAGCCACAGAAATATTTATTTAATTTCAAGTTACTGGATTTACATTTACAGATGTTCCAATATTTAGTGAGTGGCTTGTAGACATGGAGGGAGTGCTCTACCCAACGTACAATCACAGTGCTTGTTACTATGAGAGACGTATGGAGGTCGGGGAGGAGCATCATTTTCGGAGAGGACACAAGGGAGTTCTGAGACGAGTTCCGGACAGTATAGCACAGGACACGGGCAGTCTTGGACAGTCTGGGAGTGACTGGAAGCGGTTTGCACGTGGTCGCGGCAGATGGAAATACTTGTGAATATCTCGTGAACTATGTCTTCACTGTAGAAGCCACGGAAATCCCACAAGTGCACTTCTAAATGCACAGTATGTCGTTGTTGATAACTAATTATGTGCAGTAGGAATCTATTGTTCCCCTGTTATTCAACTTATTGGTGTTGATGGTCCAGCAATTAAATAAAACATAAGTGTTCGCAGAAATACACCGCATTCTCAAAAGTACTTCTACTATCGTACGCATCATTTAATGTTTTCGTCTTGTAACCTCCCCACAAAAGATTCTGTAACCTCCCAACAAATATATATAATTATTTATATTTTAATCATTCACATTCTGCCTAGCCTACTAACAGATAAATGAATTCCGTAACCTACCAATAACCTCAATAAAAAATTGTGGCTCACTTATAACCTTTCAATAATTGACTGTGAATTTAAACTGGTTAATTTTGGACATCAGCAGTGCAGCGTCATGGCACTGAAAGATCATTCTGAATAAATTGAAAATTCGTACCTCAATAAGGTCGCCGGATAACGCATATATATCTCTGCTCCTATAATAAATTTTTCTGGCACAGCGCAGTGCGATGCTGGCCGATAGATTTCTCATGTATGAAAAGAAACAACTGATTTTTCTTTACAATAATCGGGATGACCATGGATTGAAGAAATTTGAAAATTATTCATCTCAATTTAAAGAATTTACTAAGCTTAATTTTTTATGAGAAAGATTATTATTAAGAGATTTTTTTAAACATTTACAAGGGACTTGATATAACAATACTACATATGCGTGAGGCTGCTTTTACCTTATACTTCAACGCTCAGACTCCGCCATCACTCCCCACGACCAGCCCAGCCATCACGATACACACGACTGCTCGCTACTACTACTACTACTACTACTACTACGCAGTTCCTACCGCAGTCGACACTGCTCTTTGGTCTCAGATACTCTTATAGCTTACATATCGCAGGTAGCGCGTGAGCAATCCATCGAAATTACATCTGCTCGAGTGCGCTAGCAACAAATTCCTTAATCATGGACCTCTTACAGTCTGCTATTCAACTGCTTTAGGGACAAATTTTCTAGACATCGCTTCTGAAGCGACGCCTGCAGTAGTTGATCAACACCCTCCTCAAATTCACGTTTATTTACTTAGCAGTTGGGCTGCGCGAGTCCGCCGATGTAGCCGTGCGGTTCTAAGTGCGTCAGTTTGGAACCGCGTGACCGCTACGGTCGCAGGTTCGAATCCTGCCTCGGACATGGATGTGTGTGATGTCCTTAGGTTAGTTGGGTTTAAGTAGTTCTAAGTTCTAGGGGACTGATGACCTCAGTAGTTAAGTCCCATAGTGCTCAGAGCCATTTGAGCCATTTTGGCTGCGCGATGACGAGTCTGACAGACAGGAAATGTGCTAACCAAATGGCTGTATGCCTATTATATATAGACAATAAATGGTTCAAATGGCTCTGAGCACTATGGGACTTAAACCTAACTAACCTAAGTTCTAGGGGACTGATGACCATAGATGTTAAGTAGTTCTAAGGACAGCACACAACACCCAGTCATCACGAGGCAGAGAAAATCCCTGACCCCGCCAGGAATCGAACCCGGGAACCCGGGCGCGGGAAGCGAGAATGCTACCGCACGACCACGAGCTGCGGACTATAGACAATAACTGACTGACTGCTTCTACTGAGCAAGGCACCTGCTGTTATAGCCATTTCGGTTGAGAGGTGGGACACACGCTCAAGGATACTTTGGTAATTATTGCCTTACCTTTATTGACTAATCAAACAAACGCTGGCTTGTCATGTAATTTCCAGCAGATTTGATTTAACAGTTGCAACAGCAAACAGCTCTTACCCCAGAACAATATAGCTAATTGACAGCCGTAGACATTTTGTCTCTTTCGTAATGTTTCACATTCTAGGACAAAGCCCACCCCCAAACAATATATAATTTTATGTAAAGAGTGTTTCCAATTTTAAGGACCATACAAACAGTAAATGGTTTACGGAGAAAATCTTTCACAGAAGCAGGACACCTCTTAAGATACACCTTTTAAGGTATAACAGCAGCAAAGACTGGATTTTTAATATCTTATTCAGAAAGATAAATTGCCAGTGTAATAAAAGGCATATTTCACGTATTGCACAATCTCAGCGGTAAGTAATGACACATCAGAGGTGCGCGGAAACTAAAACTCAGGTCGAGCCTGAATGAAAGCTGAAAGGAACGGTGGAGAAGGAAAGACGGACGCCCCGGCGCCACCACGAACAAATAATGAAATACTCAAATGGGCCGAAGAACTGATCGAGTCCACTGATAAACACAGCGACGGCGCTATCGGTTACAATTTATTCAAACTGGCCGCCGCCAAGGCGTCGTCACCTAGTTGAACGACCAGCTACAACGGACGACGCACACCGCTGATTATACCACTGAAACAACAACATAAAACCACACAGCAACTGAGCAGTGTCCAGAGTAACATAATCCTTAAAATACTAGTAAAATCTCTAAAGAGGAACACGATTACTCTTTGCACCGAAATTAAACCTCTTGTAATCACCATCTACAACATCAATTCACCCTCTCATTGCACAGGAACAACTATACATAAATATTCACTATGAGAACACAGCAGAATGTGTAGAAACCAGAACACATACTCTCTTATCATTCTAAGAGGTTTATTCGAAAAGTAAGGAACTATCGGTCGTGAAATGGAAAATACAGTGAAACTCTGATGAAGTTTTGCACAGATGCGTTGCGGCACTGTGTCTAGTACACCCATCGATCGCATCATGACAACCTTTTCAGTTTTGAGCTCACAGTGAGAACATACAGGGTGTTTCAAAAATGACCGGTATATTTGAAACGGCAATAAAAACTAAACGAGCAGCGATAGAAATACACCGTTTGTTGCAATATGCTTGGGACAACAGTACATTTTCAGGCAGACAAACTTTCGAAATTACAGTAGTTACAATTTTCAACAACAGATGGCGCTGCAAGTGATGTGAAAGATATAGAAGATAACGCAGTCTGTGGGTGCGCCATTCTGTATGTCGTCTTTCTGCTGTAAGCGTGTGCTGTTCACAATGTGCAAGTGTGCTGTGGACAACATGGTTTATTCCTTAGAACAGAGGATTTTTCTGGTGTTGGAATTCCACCGCCTAGAACACAGTGTTGTTGCAACAAGACGAAGTTTTCAACGGAGGTTTAATGTAACCAAAGGACCGAAAAGCGATACAATAAAGGATCTGTTTGAAAAATTTCAGCGGACTGGGAACGTGACGAATGAACGTGCTGGAAAGATAGGGCGACCACGTACGGCAACCACAGAGGGCAACGCGCAGCTAGTGCAGCAGGTGATCCAACAGCGGCCTCGGGTTTCCGTTCGCCGTGTTGCAGCTGCGGTCCAAATGACGCCAACGTCCACGTATCGTCTCATGCGCCAGAGTTTACACCTCTATCCATACAAAATTCAAACACGGCAACCCCTCAGCGCCGCTACCATTGCTGCACGAGAGACATTCGCTAACGATATAGTGCACAGGATTGATGACGGCGATATGCATGTGGGCAGCATTTGGCTTACTGACGAAGCTTATTTTTACCTGGACGGCTTCGTCAATAAACAGAACTGGCGCATATGTGGAACCGAAAAGCCCCATGTTGCAGTCCCATCGTCCCTGCATCCTCAAAAAGTACTGGTCTGGGCCGCCATTTCTTCCAAAGGAGTCATTGGCCCATTTTTCAGATCCGAAACGATTACTGCATCACGCTATCTGGACATTCATCGTGAATTTGTGGCGGTACAAACTGCCTTAGACGACACTGCGAACACCTCGTGGTTTATGCAAGATGGTGCCCGGCCACATCGCACGGCCGACGTCTTTAATTTCCTGAATGAATATTTCAATGATCGTGTGATTGCTTTGGGCTATCCGAAACATACAGGAGGCGGCGTGGATTGGCCTCCCTATTCGCCAGACATGAACCCCTGTGACTTCTTTCTGTGGGGACACTTGAAAGACCAGGTGTACCACCCGAAACCAAAAACAATTGAACAGCTGAAGCAGTACATCTCATCTGCATGTGAAGCCATTCCGCCAGACACGTTGTCAAAGGTTTTGGGTAATTTCATTCAGAGACTACGCCATATTATTGCTACGCATGGTGGATATGTGGAAAATATCGTACTATAGAGTTTCCCAGACCGCAGCGCCATATGTTGTCGAAAATTGTAACTACTGTAATTTCGAAAGTTTGTCTGCCTGAAAACGTACTGTTGTCCCAAGCATATTGCAACAAACGGTGTATTTCTATCGCTGCTCGTTTAGTTTTTATTGCCGTTTCAAATATACCGGTCATTTTTGAAACACCCTGTAGATGGCTAGAAGTTAGCGTCTCCCGCCAAGCAGGAGGGCCTGGCGAAAGATTTCGACTGAAGCTATGCAATCCACATAACGCAACTGTCCTGCGGTTCGTTCCACATGACAATTCTCGGCCGCACTCTGCAGCGGCAATGAAGATGCTTCTGGAGCGTTTTCGATGGGAGGTTGTAAGTAGGCTGTTTAGGTGTAAGTAGGATGTTTAGGTTTTTATGTTGGTAACGCCAAGTAGCGCTCTGCACACAGCACAGCCAGTGATTTTCATACAGTCTGTGGCTGGGTGGCATTGTTGGAATAGTCGCTATTGTAGTGTGGGGCAGTTGGCCATTAACAGCGCGTAGCGTTGCGCAGTTGGAGGTGAGCCGCCAGCAGTGGTGGATGTAGGGGGAGAGATGGCGGAGTTTTGGCAGTGGATGATCTGGACGTGTGTCCATCAGAGACAGTAAATTTGTAAGACTGGATGTCATGGACTGATATACACTCCTGGAAATTGAAATAAGAACACCGTGAATTCATTGTCCCAGGAAGGGGAAACTTTATTGACACATTCCTGGGGTCAGATACATCACATGATCACACTGACAGAACCACAGGCACATAGACACAGGCAACAGAGCATGCACAATGTCAGCACTAGTACAATGTATATCCACCTTTCGCAGCAATGCAGGCTGCTATTCTCCCATGGAGACGATCGTAGAGATGCTGGATGTAGTCCTGTGGAACGGCTTGCCATGCCATTTCCACCTGGCGCCTCAGCTGGACCAGCGTTCGTGCTGGACGTGCAGACCGCGTGAGACGACGCTTCATCCAGTCCCAAACATGCTCAATGGGGGACAGATCCGGAGATCTTGCTGGCCAGGGTAGTTGACTTACACCTTCTAGAGCACGTTGGGTGGCACGGGATACATGCGGACGTGCATTGTCCTGTTGGAACAGCAAGTTCCCTTGCCGGTCTAGGAATGGTAGAACGATGGGTTCGATGACGGTTTGGATGTACCGTGCACTATTCAGTGTCCCCTCGACGATCACCAGTGGTGTACGGCCAGCGTAGGAGATCGCTCCCCACACCATGATGCCGGGTGTTGGCCCTGTGTGCCTCGGTCGTATGCGGTCCTGATTGTGGCGCTCACCTGCACGGCGCCAAACACGCATACGACCATCATTGGCACCAAGGCAGAAGCGACTCTCATCGCTGAAGACGACACGTCTCCATTCGTCCCTCCATTCACGCCACCAATGGAGGCGGGCTGCACGATGTTGGGGCGTGAGCGGAAGACGGCCTAACGGTGTGCGGGACCGTAGCCCAGCTTCATGGAGACGGTTGCGAATGGTCCTCGCCGATACCCCAGGAGCAACAGTGTCCCTAATTTGCTGGGAAGTGGCGATGCGGTCCCCTACGGCACTGCGTAGGATCCTACGGTCTTGGCGTGCATCCGTGCGTCGCTGCCGTCCGGTCCCAGTTCGACGGGCACGTGCACCTTCCGCCGACCACTGGCGACAACATCGATGTACTGTGGAGACCTCACGCCCCACGTGTTGAGCAATTCGGCGGTACGTCCACCCGGCCTCCCGCATGCCCACTATACGCCCTCGCTCAAAGTCCGTCAACTGCACATACGGTTCACGTCCACGCTGTCGCGGCATGCTACCAGTGTTGAAGACTGCGATGGAGCTCCGTATGCCACGGCAAACTGGCTGACACTGACGGCGGCGGTGCACAAATGCTGCGCAGCTAGCGCCATTCGACGGCCAACACCGCGGTTCCTGATGTGTCCGCTGTGCCGTGCGTGTGATCATTGCTTGTACGGCCCTCTCGCAGTGTCCGGAGCAAGTATGGTGGGTCTGACACACCGGTGTCAATGTGTTCTTTTTTCCATTTCCAGGAGTGTATATATATTATGACTTTTGAACACTTTTAAGGTAAATATATTGTTTGTTCTCTATCAAAATCTTTCATTTGCTAACTATGCCTATCAGTAGTTAGTGCCTTCAGCAGTTAGAATCCTTTATTTAGTAGGCAGTATTGGCGCTCACTGTATTGCAGTAGTTCGAGTAACGAAGATTTTTGTGAGGTAAGTGATTCATGAAAGGTATAGGTTATTGTCAGTCAGGGCCATTCTTTTGTAGGGATTATTGAAAGTCGGATTGCGTTGCGCTAAAAATATTCTGATCATCACTAAACAGACATTTCTCTCTTTACTTATTGTTTACAGAGTACGTTCAGTTTGAAAATCAAATAACGTAAGGGGCTTATCAGCACAATCATCCATAAATTTTCTATGGGGAGGTTTCAAAGTGTTCGATCACCCACAGTACAGCCCGTAATTGGCTACCCCTGATGTGCATCTCTGCTCAAATGAACCGCTGGCTATGAAGACAATATTTTGACACAGACAAAGAGCTGCAGTCCAGAGTAGAAAATTGTCGAAAAGCACTGGCGGTTGTCTGTGTAAGTCTGAGCGGCGACTTCTCTAGACATCTGTCGTAGCGTTGTACCAACTTTTCAATTCCCTCGTTATAGAAAAAAGTGTAGCTAACCGTTGCAAATCAAACCTGTTTTATTTTCACTGTGTTTTCCATTCCGCGACCTGTCGTTCCTTACTTTCCGAATAGAAATGAATACAGAGAAACGACTGCCACCAACGGCGCCACGTTTCAGCTACAATAAATATATTGTTACAGAGAAAATTTAGTTCACTGACTGGAAAAGAATCGTACAACTAGTTATTGGCGTTCCGACATACACGAAAGTTGGTAGGCACGTTTCTACATCTGAAAGATGATGTCAATTCAAATTTCACTCCAGTCGCATATGAGTGGCGCTACAAGCGCCACTATGAGGATGCAGATCAGGGTTGCTTTAACATCAACTCACCAAGTCAAAAGGTAACTAACACTCACTACCTTCACAGCGGGTATTTAGTCGAGAATGCCTTTGACACAACGAAGACGCCGTTATCAACAGCTCGCCGAGTCTGAACGAGATCGTGTAGTAGGGCTACGAGAAGCTGGAATTTGCTTCTGCGATACTGCAGAAAGCCAACGACCTTGCCGCGCTGTTTGCACCCAGATTACCGAAGTTAAGCGCTGCTGGGCGTTGCTAAATCTTGGATGAGTGCCCATTCAGGCCTGCCGAGAGCTTTTGGCACGTGGGGTGCACTCAGCCCTTGTTAGGCCAATTGAGGAGCTAACTGACTGAGAAGTACTGGTTCCGGTCACGAAAGCTGACTACTACTGGGAGAACGGAGTGCTGGCTCGATGTGCATATGGAGGGGGCGTGCAATGACGCCTTGCGCTGAGAATGACACGGCAGTCGGTCGGTACAGTCGGGCCTTCCGAAGCCTATTCGGGTGGAGCTCAGTTTTTAGTACGCACTGTAGAAACACTTGGCAGCAATCAAGAAAGTCACTACATTCCTGCCAAGAGTGGTCACAGGAATCTACGGTCCCTAGAAGGCTACGCTCCAAAAGGCCACACAGACCTCCCAATAGCGAATACCATCATGTACGGCCTTTTCGTATGAACACTAATTTATTAAATCTTATTTTCGTAGTCCATAGGCGCAATATATGTTAATAGCAACAAATCGTGCTGCCGTCAGCTTCAAATGTCAGTTATCAAAATAACTCAATATTGTTCCTTTGAAAAAATAGTCACCTTCCCTCCGGGTGTTCCGCATGAGTTCGCACAACACGCAAGTGCTAGAGGGAGGCTTTGAGAACCTGCCAGTGACAATACATTTACTGTAGTTGTTACGTGCATCTGTGTTCAGCGTACAGGTATGAGGTACATCACAAAGTTTATGGTTGAAGTCTGCAATATTGGGGACCAGGGAACGGTCCGATATGGTACGAGCGTTTATAAATCTGTAGTCGCCACATAGCATCCTTATACCACGTTTCTTTTTGTCACACTGAGCGGCTGCACCCTATCACTGTGTGACCCTGATACAGTGCCCTCCGATAACATTTTGTCCATTGAGTGGTGTGCTGCTTTTGAATATAACTGGTAGTAAGTGACGTGCACGGGAGAAGATAGGTTGTCCTGGTGTTGTTTTGATGTGGTGCTGTGTGGTGTGCGAACGTTTTTCACATGCTTTGGCAGCTTGTCAGTGTGGGGAATTCAATTAATAACCCAGTACCAATAGTGTCGCTGGAGATGGCATAGAGTTGCCTGTCACGGTTACACTATCGCAAGGAACGAGTTTCTTCTCGCATTCCACACACTTGTGCGGTCCGAATTTACTGCAAAACGCCACAGAAGTGTTCGTGCGAGCCAAAGCGAGCTCAACGCACTCAACATGAACCGGTGTGGGTGACTATTTTCCACCTGTCTGTCAGTCAATGGCAGTCATGTGTGCACTCTCACTAAAGTCCGGCATTACCCTGTATAAAAAAAAAAAAAAAACTAGGAAATCATCTCCAATGGCAGGGCCACAAACATCAAGAAAAATGAATTTCCGTGATGGGCAGAAGGAACAGCAGAAATGTAATGCTGCGTCGATCGTATACGCCGTAGGGCAATGACTGTGGTCGGGTGTGTTTAGTAGGCGTACCCGCTTGTCACCCAAACGAAAGCTCGTTCTGCACCGTGTAATTGCCCAAAGGTGAGAGACAGTTTCCCAAAACAGACGTTAATGAAACAAAATAACACAAGTGACTTTCCCACTTATTTGTTGGAGATGCGAAATTACAACAGCAACACTCTCTAGGACGCACAAAACCAAATTTTAATACCTGTGCTGAAATTCAACGTGACTTCTGAAATTTTCCCGACGTATTATTTCTTATAGTAATTATCGGGTTTGCAGCCGGATCCCATGAACACTCTGCCATGATATTTCGGCCCAGAGACGGCCGGCCATCCTCAGGTGAGTAAACGAAGTAGTGAAGAGATCTGATGCCGTCGTGGTATTCATAGCGAATTCCGCGAATGCGAATCGTACTGGCGGCTTACTGCGCATGCGTTGGGAGCTAAACTTTTGGTGTTATTTTAATGTCCCATGGAAATGCAAAAGAATACAATAAGCTGTAGCAGAACATTGTTCAACGAATTCGTTATTAAATAAAAACCTTCGAAACTGACGGTGTCGACATGGCGAGTCCCTTCTCCCCTGTGGTGGCTACTCTTTCTTCGAAGACTTTGAGGAGAGAGCTCTTCGGTCTGCGGTCTTAAAGTCTACTGTTTCCTGGCGTTAATTAGATGAATTGTTACAGTTTTGTCTGCCATGAGGCCATACAACAAAAGTATCTTTTTGTCATTTAAGCCCTTTACATGAGAACACAAAGTTAACTATGGAGATTGAGAAAGATGGGTGAGCCGTGGCTGGCTCGAGTCATGCTTTTCTTGGGTTAAACCTCGGTTGAAGTCCTGTGGTTTTATTCCTCCTGCGGTTATCGCGATAATGTTGCTGTCCTCTCTGTGAGTGACAGCAGCAGCAGCAGCAGCGTGTATCGATACTAGTACTGCTGTACTATCTCTGGTGTGGCGAACATAGTTCCCGGCTGGGCGGTGTGTGACGAGTCGGTCGGATGGCGCGGAGCAGCAAGGACGTCTCCGTCGCGCGTACTCTGACCGCGGCCGCTGGCGATGTGCACGTGCGGTTGGAGTGTGAGGTGCTGCTCGCGGGTGCTACGAAGTTCGTCGCCCACCATCTTGGACATGAAAGTTGCGCCCTCACTTAACCTACTATCGAACCTCAACTGTTTAAATTTCTTGGTTTGTTCCTGGTTGTCGCTATTGGGACATACCCACGAGCAACAACGTGTGTGTGTTTTAGTCGGCGGTATCTTCTGCCTTGTGACCGTTGAAGTTCCTGTTACCTGCCCTGGTCAATGACGTAATTTTTGGCAGTGTATTTTCCTCGTCGTGTTGTTGCTGTCGAGCGCGGCGTGTAGTTCGGCAGTTGAGGTGTTGTTGGTCGTTGTGGGTGCCAATATTCTGTGTGTCGTTGTATTGAAATCTGGTGGTCGTTTCGCTGGTTACGTGGAGTGGAACTGATTTTGTTGATTGGTCGATCGGCTGTCTGTCTGTCGAGTGGGTTGCCTTCAGATTGTGACGGGCAGCCAGTCCAACGACTTTTTAAACGGGCGTTAGTGTTACAATCCCAGGTCGACCCTTGGAAACTGAGCGCCGTTCCTTGTGTGTTACATAGCGATTTCCCTGTTTGGCTTGTAGTTATTTCGTTGATGTGTGGCCTTCAGCCGAATATCAGTATCTCCTAAATTAATGATCTTGTTTTGTTTTAAGATAAAGCCTCCTGCCTTTGATTGAAAGTCTTCTTATTGCTTAATGTGCGGCCTCCAGTCGAGTTTGTATGTCGAGTTAAACTGACAGCAACTTATTTTAGCCCCTTTCCACAGCCTAATCCGCTCTGTCCTGGTAGCCCAGGCTTTTCAATTGATCTTCACCCTTTTTAGACGTGTTAGTACGCCATAAGAATGATAGTTCTTTGGGACATTCGGTGAGCCGTGGCGGCCGGCGCTAGGGTGTTCGACTTGCATCGCTGGTATCGATATTCGGCTGTCTTGCTATCTTTGACTGCTCCTCCCTGCGGGTTTTCCGGGTGAACCTGTGAGTCTCCGGTCGGCGTTCAACGAGCCAACTGGTGTTGAAAACAAGCCCGCGTCCCTAACTGTGGTGCAGGGGCCTCGCCGTGCTCGCCGCCCTTGTCTTTTGTCGCGCCGGATGTACGGTGCCGATCATTGCGCGCCTTGACGGGCAAACTTGCGGTGGGTCCGTCGCCTCACACTGAACAGCTTCCCAGCTCGTAATTTGCAAGCTCCACGTTTTGTATGACTTTTATTCTGTTTCAACAATCTTCTTAGTTCAACTTATTGTGGCATGGGTAGCTGCCGGAGATGGTTCTGAACTTGGTTCCACAGTGGGTATTTTAAGGACGCTGATGTTCCTAATTTAGTTTTTGATCATCCGTGGAGTGTGTGTTTTCAGTGATTTTGATGCAAATTTTAACTTGTTTTGGGACATATTGTCCGGGCACGTACATAACTGCAGCCAAAGTTGTTGTTGTGGTCTTCAGTCCTGAGACTGGTTTGATGCAGCTCTCCATGCTACTCTATCCTGTGCAAGCTTCTTCATCTCCCAATACGTACTGCAGCCTACATCCTTCTGAATCTGTTTAGTGTATTCATCTCTTGGTCTCCCTCTACGATTTTTACCCTCCACGCTGCCCTCCAATACTAAACTGGTGATCCCTTGATGCCTCAGAACATGTCTTACCAACCGATCCCTTCTTCTTGTCAAGTTGTGCCACAAACTCCTCTTCTCCCCAATCCTATTCAATACTTCCTCATTAGTTACGTGATCTACCCATCTAATCTTCAGCATTATTCTGTAGCACCACATTTTGAAAGCTTCTGTTCTCTTCCTGTCCAAACTAGGTATCGTCCATGTTTCCCTTCCATACATGGCTGCGCTCCATACAAATACTTTCAGAAACGACTTCCTGATACTTAAATCTATACTCGATGTTAACAAATTTCTCTTCTTCACAAACGCTTTCCTTTCCATTGCCAGTCTACATTTTATATCCTCTCTACTTCGACTATCATCAGTTATTTTGCTCCCCAAATAGCAAACCTCAACTTTAAGTGTCTCATTTCCTAATCTAATTCCCTCAGCATCGCCCGACTTCATTCGACTACATTCCATTATCCTCGTTTTGCTTTTGTTGATGTTCATCTTATATCCTCCTTTCAAGACACTGTCCATTCCATTCAACTGCTCTTCCAAGTCCTTTGCTGTCTCTGACAGAATTACAATGTCATCGGCGAACCTTAAAGTTTTTATTTCTTCCCCATGGATTTTAATACCTACTCCGAATTTTTCTTTTGTTTCCTTTACTGCTTGCTCAATACACAGATTGAATAACATCTGGGAGAGGCTACAACCCTGTCTCACTCCCTTCCTAACCACTGCTTCCCTTTCATGTCCCTCGACTATTATAACTGCCATCTGGTTTCTGTACAAATTGTAAATAGCCTTTCGCTCCCTGTATTTTACCCCTGCCACCTTCAGAATTTGAAAGAGATTATTCCAGTCAATATTGTCAAAAGCTTTCTCCAAGTCTACAAATGCTAGAAACGTAGGTTTGGCTTTCCTTAATCTTTCTCCTAAGATAAGTCGTAGGGTCAGTATTGCTTCACGTGTTCCCATATTTCTACGGAATCCAGCCTAATTGTTTATATAAACATACCAAATGCTGCCGTGACAAATGATTAATGTTGAAAGTGCTTTAAGGCAACTGCAAGTGATCTCTAAGTTTCCTGTTAATTTACTGGGATACCGGTAATGTTATTGCTCCTTAAGAAATTGGGGGCGTGCTCATTATATATTCCAGCGTGGCTGTGATTTGACCTTGTTTTCATTGCGATCTATTTGTGCTGCACGCCATTTGTTAAGAATACTCGTTCCCTGGCGTCAGCGCGGTTATGGATTCTTGTCAGGAGCGGTCATTGTGGGGCCGGTCGGAGTATATATAAATATATACCGCCTGCTAGTGAGCCTGTGCACAAGCCGTGGGGAGTGAACGCTCGTATTGCCTGCCGGACGTAGCGTTATTGCTTGCGAACACTGCCATGGGCCTTAACTCTAGAGAACAGCGTTAAGTACAATTTGGGAATCGGTCTGAGTCATTATGACAGTTAGTTAGGTGAGGCCACCTTGTTAATATTAGCGTTTCTGTAAGTACTGGCTGATCTATTGATAGCCCTTCGTATTTAACACTTACGTTCATCATTTGTGTACCTTTAATGAACGTGGAGCTTGTTATTATTCCTGTGTGCAAGTTTTGCGATCTTGGTTGGCCCACTTTGTTGCTGCTTGGTAATCACTATACTAAAACTACAAAGCCGGATTCAGGGACAAGAAATGAAATTCCTTAGCCTGTCTTCCCTTGTGCAACTTTTATACCTCTAATAAATTAAGATATTAGAGAAGAACTGCAAATCTTGAGCCTCAATGATAAAATTCGAGATTATAGAAACGAAGAATGCAGAGTGAGAGACTTCCCTTAAAGGCAAGAAATAATAAGTGCCTCCGCTCCAATGGCAGAGGAAGACCGCGACAGAGATGGGTACCGTAACAGGCAATTCCTGCCGTATTCTTGAAGAGAAGATGATGATGATAAATTTCTTGTGTATGATGGTCGTAAGAAGGATACAGTGCATTTGGTGGCCTTGAGAAGAGTGGAACAAAGATCTCTGGTAGCTTCTATATGCAAATCTTTGAAGGAGTGGGACACCAATGCTTTATCTTTGAAAGGACTAGACCACTGATGAAATCATCACATACACAATATGGTGGGCACGAAATGACATAAAACATTCATTTGTATATTCTAATAAGTTCGGCTGAATACAGTACTGTATTGTTCTGTCGGAATGTGGAACATGTTTTATTAAGAATTGTTGTGAAGACCAATAAAAATGATGATAATTCTGCTGTATCGTTTCAAAACTGCCTTCTGATCTGGACATTGAGAGGATGACCGGACAATTGATCCTACGTTATTCCACTTCGGTATTATTCATATATCCCACTGTTATGCAACAGAACAACATGAGAAGTAGCAAAAATCAATGAATTAGTTACTGTGTTAGCCAAATCCTTAATTATGTATAATTTATAAGCAGTGCAGACTTCTCGAAAATGTTGGCCTTGTTTGCTCAGACATGACAATACTAATAAATGTAAAATGTAATTACATTATGTACTTAAGTGATAGTAAAATGTGGACTGGTACCAACATCTCAATCTAAAATGAAATGCATTGCTTCCTATGACACATACATACAAATGTATCATTTCCTATGCCATATTTATGTGGCTACTCAGTATCCTACAGACACGTAGGTCTTATTGGAGAAAATACATTGTGACATTTGCCCTAAATATTAAGTTTCGAAGAAATTTATCTGCTCTGGTATTACATGTAGTTCGTGTGTTACTACACAGCTATATGTTTTTGTTGACAGGTTTCAGGAATGATATTGCAGATGCTTGTTAGTTTCCTGCAGGATGTACACTGTGTTATTTTATTGAAAGGCAATTTATACTATTATCATTTTCTGATCAAACTGCATATGAAGTTTTATCTTTTCGAACACCTATCTGGAACAAGCAATAGTGAAACTACGCACACTCCTGATGTGATCAGCTGTAATTTACAATGCAGTTAACGGAAATAAATCCCGTCACGGTAAACATTCATTGCTGTAATAATTGTGATACGTTTCAAGTTCAGCTATACAATGTTAGAACATGTGATTACATTGAAAATAAACTTTTCATCTGTCATGACAAACATCAACAATGGCGGATAGGAGGGCACATCAGTCCATTGCCTATTCCCCACAACTCATCTGAAACAAGTTCTTACATTGACATGTTCTGAAACTGCATCATTAGTCATTCTCTCGTAAATTGTGATGTTCTAGGTACAGTAAAAATTGTCCTCAAATATTATTATTAATCACGATGTCACAGTGATACAAGAAAAATATGTTTAAACAGGGCTGATCAGATGCAGAATGGGAAGAAGGCCAGCAAGCACTGGGCCTAGCCTTCACATATTTTCGGAGGCAGCATGACTTCATTTATTTACTACTAAGGTACAAATTGACATTCATTTTAGAAAAGATTTAATGTTTTATAAAAAGTTTTCTTCTGTTACAATTTAAAACAGGGAAGGTCTCAACAGTAAAGATCAACAGTTGCAGAAAAGGTTCAATACTACACTACTGGCCATTCAAATTGCTAAACCAAGAAGAAATGCAGATGATAAGCGGGTATTCATTGGACAAATATATTATACTACAACTGACATATGATTACATTTTCACGCAAATTGGGTGCACAGATCCTGAGAAATCAGTACCCAGAACAACCACCTCTGGCCGTAATAACGGCCTTGATACGCCTGGGCACTGAGTCAAACAGAGCTTGGATGGCGTGCACAGGTACAGCTGCCCATGCAGCTTCAACACGATACCACAGGTCATCAAGAGTAGTCACGAGCGTATTGTGACGAGCCAGTTGCCCGGCCACCATTGACCAGACGTTTTCAATTGGTGAGAGATTTGGAGAATGTGCTGGCCAGGGCAGCAGTCGAACATTTTCTGTATCCAGAAAGGCCCGTACAGGACCTGCAACATGCGTTCGTGCATTATCCTGCTGAAATGTAGGGTTTCGCAGGGATCGAATGAAGGGTAGAGTCACGGGTCATAACACATCTGAAATGTAACGTCCACTGTTCAAAGTGCCGATAATGCGAACAAGAGGTGACCGAGACTTGTAACCAACGGCACCGCATACCGTCTCGCCGGGTGATACGCCAGTATGGCGATGACAAATACACGCTTCCAATGTGCGTTCACCACCATGTCGCCAAACATGGATGCGACCATCATGATGCTGTAAAAAGAATCTGGATCCATCCGAAAAAAGTGGTGTACTCAACGATGAACCTGGGTGCACCAATGGCAAAACGTCATCGCAGGCGCTCCTGTCTGTGATGCAGCGTCAAGGGTAACCGCTGCCATGGTTTCCGAGCTGACGGTCCATGTTGCTACGAACGTCGTCGAACCGTTGGGGACGTTTGCAAGACAACAACCATCTGCACCATCTGTTGACTCATTGATCGATGCGTTACAGCCATGCGGATAAGATGCCTGTCATCTCGACTGCTAGTGATACGGAATGCCGTGCTGGATCCCAACGGCCTCGTATTATCCTCCTGAACCCACCGATTCCGTATTCTCCTAACAGTCACTGGATCTCGACCAACGCGAGCAGCAATGTCGCGATACGATAAACCGCAGTCGCGATAGGCTACAATCCGGTCTTCATCAAAGTCGGAAACGTGATGGTACGCTGTTCTCCTCCTTACACGAGGCATCACAGCAGTTGACCGGCGTTGCCTGGTGAAATGTTGTTGTTTGTGTATGAGAAATCGGTTGGGAACTTTCCTCATGTCAGCACGTTGTAGGTGTCACCACCGGCGCCAAGCTGGTGTGAATGCTCTGAAAAGCTAATCATTTGCATATCACAGCATCTTCTTGCTTTCGGTTAAATTTCGCGTCTGTAGCACATCTTCGTGGTGCAGCAATTTTAATGGCCAGTAGTGTATAATATGGGGATGAAGGTAATGTAGCATGATATTTATGAAACTGACGTCAACACTTTAAAGTACTAACTTGCTCCAAGTGAAACATAAAACGTACACATATCTCAAACAGGCTCAAAATATCGACAAAACAGTGGACTTCCATGTTGTAGGCTATAAAAATTATCAAACTGCATATGAAACCAAATAATCTTAGTGAAATGCCAACAATTCTATATGCCTCCAGGTTATCCCAAAATTCTGTACATAACAATAAGACCTCAAAAAACGTATCTGCTTTCTATTTTAATTTTACTAAAAGGCAGCAGAAAACTGGTGTTCGCTAAAACAAAAGACAAGATTAGGAAATGAAACAAACAAGGTGGAAATACAACTATTACTGAGGCTGCAGTAAGGTATAAAGTTGTGAGGCGTCATCAGAAAACAGCGTGGTCAGAAACAGTACAGGCTGGTACATCGTAACATTTATAAGTTCATTAAACACCATTAAACGCTTCTCGGACTAAGAGTTGACGTTAGGCATTCAGTGCATTGCGTGCACAGATTCAAGCGGCCTGACAGAGGTGATGTCACCAAATGTGTCTTTTGTTTGTTGTGTTAAAGCCAAACAACAGAGCAATACAAAACTTGGACATGGTATGGTAGTAGTGATCGAACCCGAACCTGCACCACCTGTACACTACCATCTACATAACTGTGATGCGAGCTAATTGGTACAACGTATCGAATTCGTTTTCGAGACATTTCAACCTACGCTGAAACACCCTTAAAAACGTTTCTGACTGTTTCTGACCACTCTGTATATACACTCATCATCCAAAACATATTAACCAATGAATGCTGCCTGGTGGCGTTGTAGGGATGTGATGCTGCAACAAATTCACGTAAGCGGAGCACATACGGGCAAGGGATCACTCTCGTGAAGATATACGCTGCAAATGGGGAAATCCACTCAAATAAACGACTTTGAGTAAGGGCAGCATGTCATTACACAGAGCGTGTGAACGAGTATTTCTAAAATGAAAAGCTCGTCAAATACTCACGACAGTACCACGTGAATATCTATGGGAAGAGGTAGGAGAAAAATGCAACTGCCAGTAGGCGCTATATGGTTTGACATCCACGACTCTTCACAGAATATGGGGTTCGGAGGCTTATCTGCTGTGTAATGTAGGGTAGATGGTGATCTGTGGCATCTCGTCTGCTGAAAACACACAATGCTGGTGCACAAAGTGTTTCTGAGCACACCGTTCATCCCATTGTTGAACATGGAGCTGTGCAGAAAACCATCCAAATGTGACGATGTCGTTCGGTGGACATGTGAACGATCATGACTGCAGTGGGAACGGGACCATTTCCATTGACCGACGGTCGAATGCCAACGTGTCAGGTCGTCCAGTGAATCAAATATTTACCAGCGACCTACAGTGGCAGTGTCCACAAATGCTGTCATCGGGGTGAATGGCGGCTTCAAACAATGCTCTCACCAACCTGCGTTCATGCTGTGCTGCGTATTATGCATCTGCAGGACAATGTCTACCATAGCATGAGACATGTGGTAGTAATTGAGGATACTCTGAATGGGATGCAGGTAGTTCGCAGCTGTCATACTTGATGACATTGCCATTGGGGAACACAGCTTTTAGCAGTAGAACTATCTGTGACTTTGTAGCATGGTTCTGCCTCAGTGGTTTGAGGAGCCTTATAGTCAACTTACATCGAGCGAATTTGCCGCTAAGACGTCAAAGTCAGTCCTATGGAACCCATCTGGGTCACTTTCAGGCACCATCACTACATACACAAATCAGCGACATGTCATTCACGCGAATTACATGACTCTGGAGGTCGGGAATCAGATGCCTATGCACACAGACCTACCAACAAACCGTCGCATTCCTGACATGCAGAATCAACGATATACTTCGTTCTAAAGGTGGACAAAGGAACTATTAATCATGTGGTCATATTGTTTCGTCTGATAATTGTGTATTACCCCTCAGTAGAATAACAAATGGAGGAGAAACATAAGGCAGCTCCGAAAATTTATAAAAATTGTCTATAGTGACTCCTAACTACAGATGAGCTAAATGCTATTGCAGTTTCACGTGGCTACTTTCCCATAATTTATGGGATGGAAATCTATTTCATTTCGATTATTTCCTCGTTCAGAAGAAGCAGAGAGTTGAAGATAGCCTTGCCAAAATTTGCATAGCAAACTACAACCAGTATATTCTTAGGATAGATAGTTTCTCTAACTTCATGTCTTTCATTTTAGATTTGCTCAGTGATCTATCTATCCTAAAACAATAAATACTGTACTGGCAAGACAATTGTGAGTTTGGAGCTAACATTTCAAGACTATTGTATACCTCAAATAAACTGTCAATAGTGTAAGCAGTGAAATGAATAAAGAAGACAGACATACACCCCGCAATTGGAGACCTGTGGCGATGTACCAATAATATTATAAATCATTGAAGCTGTACTGCAACAACTGAAAAAGTTGTATTAAATGTAAGTCTACTAAACATTTTTTCTATTATTGTTGATAGCTCACTTTTATTTATCATCACTACATGGTTTTGAAAATAGGCCACGCATTTATGATGAAAACCTAGCAGAGCTCACCGAGGCCCTTTCATGGTGTCCCACGTAGCACTTCGGTTATTCCACATGTCTCCGATTTCTTAATTAAAGCACCACTATTACTACTGGAACTTTGGTTTCTGTTTGTCCGACAAATGGTTGTTTTACTTTGAGATCAGACTTTGTTGGAATTTCTCTATACTAAATTAACTTCATAGATCATTGTGCGACTCTGTTTTTTGTCTATTTGAATGACCTGCCAAACGTACCACCATACAAATCTGTGACATATACTGATGATCCAACTCTCATCACAGAAGGACAATGTTGTTGAACAAATGAACACTCCATGATGCAAAAGGCAGCTCAGTGATTTGAGAAAAAGGCTGAGAAAGAAACTATCACAAACAGCTTTATTATTATAAGGAGAAAGAAGTAGTTTTCAAACACACTCTAGATGTATTATTAGTCCAAGCGAATTATCAGCCACAAGTTAACACCTTTTAGTGGCAAAATACTTCTAGCCCCCATACTTTGAACGTAAGTTTGTGTAAGTATTTTGAGCATGTATATACTCAGTTTGGCAAGTATGACATTAGATCAATTAGATTTCAAGAAATGTCCATGAAATCAGAGTGTTTGAATTTTTAACTTCACTTTTCAATTGATATGGAACCATACATGTTGGCCAAATATTTTGAACAGTGCATCATAGATTTGCTGAAAAATACCTTGCATAACATTTCAACAGTACACCATAGAAACTCCACTCCCCCCTGACGCAACTGTCATTGCATGTAACAGAAGATGAAGCTTGTGTGCCTCAAACATTGGCAAAGATCTACAGTCACTTCCAGTGGGATGGAACAACTGGGCATACAACCGTCGAACCTTGGAGCACGTTTACACTATTTTCATGCCTGACACAGTTGATAGCAGTGGTTAGTTAGATCAGCTGACCTGAGTTGGCAGCTAGGTACGTGAGCTGTCAGACTTGAGAGATTCCCAGACAAACTAATCACGCACTAATGTGTGTCATTAAGACTACGAGGGTTGTAAAGAACTGCAGCAGAAAGTTTCAGATGAGGTTGCAGCATTTCGAATAGTCCAACTTCGATCCGCCTTAACAAACTTTCTGACTAGGGCCCAAAAGTGTCAAGAAATGAATGGCGGTCACTTTCAACATGTGATATGGTCAGGTTAGTACTGTATTTCCTTTCCTCTACTGTGTTTATGTACTATGGAACTCTGTTCTCTGGGCCACTTACGTTCACTCATGTAGTCTGGAACGAATATGACATAGTGCTGGTACTGTACATGGCTCGAAGTAAGAGGAAACTTCAGCTGGTATCCTCATGGATAAAGTACTCTGAAGGTAAAGTAGTCCCATATTTGTAGCTCTGGGTGGAGACTGTTCCTGATGACAGCATCCTCATGAGTAAACTAGACTGGGGTTCTGTGCATCACAGCATGGAATCGTGTGGACAGGGTAAAAGACTATAAAATGGATGGGGATAGGCTGAAGTTTATATATGTAGTAGGAATTAATGGAGTGATAGTGATAGTGCAGAATTCCTGTCCTTCTGGCCACTGCAAATTTTGTGTTAAGCATCTAGTGATCTGATCAGGAGTGAATAAGAAAATAAGAATTCTGGTAAGCTATTACAAACAGAATAGTGGATGTATGATTGTAACTACGATAGCCATGAATCCAACACGAACCACAGAAGTATAAGTTTACATGCTAAGTAGCTCCACAACATATGAGGAAGGGATTGAAAGACTATATGTTGGGGTAAACAAAATTATCAGATAGTCATCAGAATGAAATTTTCATCTCCTGTAACTAACTGATATTCGGTAATATGAAAAGGAAGAGGAAGAGGAGGCAATCTAGTCTTTCATTTCTTTCCCCACTTCATTTTATACTACTAAACAAGGATTTACTTATGCTCTATCCAAAATTCTACGAACTGGCTAACACTTGGTCTAAAAATCACGAAAAAATAATTATACATGGAAGAGAGCTGGGACAGTTGGTTTCAGACAGATTTTATGAAGTGTAAGGTGTTTTCATGGGCAGAGATTTCAAAACCAGATTTTTAATCAGTCTTACCTTTATTTAAATGTGGAACCTGGAATTTATTGAGAGTTTCAGATATTGACTCTATCCAATTCCTTCAATTTGACAAAGAAAGCATTACGCAATGTTTGATTGAAAGAGGAGGAAGGAACACAAAAGAGGAGAAAGACAGCAGAGGATCACACGGATAGAAAGACAAGGCGTATGTGAAATCTTTGGATAACGAAGGGAATATTGAGCTGAACTGATGAAAGGGTAAAACACAAAAATACAGCAGTTGAAAGGGAATAGATGTATCTAAAAAGTGAGAATGGCTAAGCAGGAATGTCTAGAGGGAAAATGCAAGGTAGTTGAAGCAAGCATAATTAGAGGAAAGATATATTCTGCCTATAGGGAAATTATATCTTCAGAGAGGAGAGAAGCAACTGTAAGAATATCAGTATTGGCGTGCAATCCGAGCTCCTAAGCCATGAAGGGAAAGCCAATTGAGGGAAGGGCGATAAGAGAAACAAACTTGAGGCCAATATTGCAGAAAGGAAAGAGGAATTACGTGAAGAAGAGATTGCATGTATGATACTGCAAGAAGAAATTAACAGAGTACTGAAAGATCTGTTACTGGAAAGAAGTGGACAAAATTGCCTCAGAATTACTGTGATCCTTGGGAGAGCCAGCCATGACAAAATTATTTCCCCTCGTGTGGAAGGTATGTGAGACAGGTGAAATATACTCACACTTAAAGTAGAAGGTTCTGATTCCAGTTCCAAAGAAGGCAGCGCTGACAGGTGTAAACAAAAATCAATCAATCACTTTAGTAAACCCTAGCGGCAAAATAATGACGAAAGTAATGACGAATTATATAAGGAAGAATAAAAAACTGGTAGAGGCTGACTTTGGGGGAAGATCACTTCCTACTTACAAAAATTGAAGTACATTTCCTTGACCGATTTCCTAAGGTATTATTTTTACATTTCGAGAAAGTTTTTGACATTGACTGGACGATTCTCCTTGAAACTCTCAAGTTAGCAGGCATAAAATAGTGGCGTAGTGCAAATAATGAGGTCTCATGGAGAAGCCGTTACCTCAAGACGGCACCACAAGTAAGGACAGTCGCTGCTAGATGAATCAAGGAAACAGACACAGCGGTGCAGGCATGTTCCCTCTGTTCTCTTACACTTGTAATCATTCCCAACGACAACAGAACTGTTTGTCGTAGCCCAGATGCTGCTAATGAGTCATTTGGAACTTTACATCACGTTATAGACAGCGCAATACTTTAAGGACGAGGAAAATGTAGCCCTGGATGCGTATAATAGTATTTTATTATGGTTCTGTGCTTGTTTAGAATGAAGTGTCACCTTGTTTTATCTTAATATTTTGATTATGTACGTACACGCCTCTATTATCGCACACTGTTACGCCCAGGACACACTCATTGTCGTGTTAAGTGGCTTTTATTTATTCAAGGTATGAACTAGTTACCAGAATTATTAAACTATGAGTTACGTAATATCAATGTTCTGATGTTTTTGGCTATGAGTATATGCTCAAGTATAATGTTTCTTTGGAATTTTAACACACAGTTTAATTTCGTTGATCACTTTAAGGAAACACCGTGACCAAGGGCTGGAACAAAGCCTATGTCACACCCGTTTACAAGAAGGGTAGCAGAAGTGATCCACAGGACTACCGTCCAATATCCCCGACATCCACATGTTCATAACTATCCTTTACGTTTGAGCTTGGGTTGAGGTATTTCGAACACGGCTTCCCCGCCAACCAGTATGGATTTCGAAAATATCGATCATGTGACACCCAACTAGCACTTTTCTTGCATTACATGCTGAAATCCATGGATGAAAGCAGTCAGCTTTTCGGAAAACGAGAAACGCTGCATGTAGCTTTTTCACGCAGTACTACTTTTGTATTCCGCCTGGATAGGCGGCGCTGGGTCTGCTCCTGTAAACTGAAGGGCAGGCCGAAAGTAGGACGTGAGTAGGAGCAGGAAAACGTGAAATGCTTATGTACTGCGTATGGGTTATAACTCTTTTACTTAACTTTGGGTACAGATGAGCACGTAGATTCGAAGCCGTTCATCAATCAAACATCGGCTAGAAGGTACAAAGGCAAAATCTGTTTCTATTTCATAGTGGGCGAGCCACTACATTGTTGCTTGGTCGTCTGCTCCACATCAAATGGGCTGAACCCGGAGCGGCGCTCGTAGAGCCGCGCAGCGCCGGCTAGAGGGCGCTGTCGTCTGTGTCGGTGTCGTGCTGCCAACCTACGAACTTGCACCTACACGGAGGCATCGTAGCTATCGATACCACAACTACAAATACGCTTATAATAAAAAATAGGATCGTATGAGGCGTCAAGTGTAATTTCTGACTGTATTGAGGATTTCTTGGTAGGGAAGATGTAGAAAGTGATCTTGACTGCAGGGTCGCCGGCCACGGTGGTCTAGCGGTTCTAGGCGCTCAGTACGGAACCGCGCGACTGCTACGGTCGCAGGTTCGAATCCTGCCTCGGGCATGGATGTGTGTGATGTCCTTAGGTTAGTTAGGTTTAAGTAGTTCTCAGTTCTAGGGGACTGATGACCACAGATGTTAAGTCCCATAGTGCTCAGAGCCATTTGAACCATTTTTGGACTGCAAGGTCATCTACAGATTTAGAACATGTATTCATAATACATTAAAGCATTTCATATTAGTGTCAGCTACGTAAAACAGAAATTTGAGCCGGTCCGTGGTGTGGTAACCACGACAGTTTGGAGTAAAAAAAAAATACAGCTGTAAGTCTCACCTAGTCCTTAAAATGTAGAATGGTGTTTCTCATACACAAGACAGGCAAATTACAAATACAACGAGAATGATTAGTAACATCATACGGTACTGTACCTATAAATGTTATTTTTGTTAGTAAGAAAATGTTTTAATGATTGATGATTATTAATTTTGATTAAGGCAAATCTAAAAGGCCAAATAGTAGTGGAAGTTCATTGCATCAGCCGCAATTTCTGTCATTGTCGTTGGTTTTTGTTTTGTTTCGTTTTGGGGCGCAAAAACAAGTATGGTCACAACTCGCCCTTCTCAGAACCGTAGAACACGAAGACGGAGAGGAGTTAAAAACGACTACACGTTAATCCTAGTCGACGAAAGAGAAGATAGCGAAAAACAGAGACGTGGAGAAAGGTCTATGAAATTCGCCATAGAGAAACGGAGGTCCTGAACTGAAGATTAAATATCCTTGGCGATATTGCTACCATATAGACGGCAAAGCACGGGTTGCTACCCGCGTTTTACTTTTTGACCTATCGGCCATTTTAGCCAACGAACACAAATGAGAACGTAAGTTGTTAAAAAAGAAGGGGGCATTCTATCAGGAAATGGCTGACCGTCAATGGTTGACGGGAATGAGCACAAAGTACTAAAAACGACAGTGCCCAATACGCAGCATACCTAAAATGATCTCTCCGAGGCGACTGAGCCCAGAAGAGGTCGTCAAAGCCGCTGGGAGAGTCTTAATAACCTGGAGCTGGAGCTTGTTCCCATGAAGGTAGTACCAGTGGAGAGACCACCCGCTGATGTAAAAAAAATAATTAAAAAAAAATGGTTCAAATGGCTCTGAGCACTATGGGACTCAACTTCTGAGGTAATTAGTCCCCTAGAACTTAGAACTAGTTAAACCTAACTAACCTAAGGACATCACACACATCCAAGCCCGAGGCAGGATTCGAACCTGCGACCGTAGCGGTCTCGCGGTTCCAGACTGCAACGCCTAGAACCGCACGGCCACACCGGCCGGCAAGAATATCGGCCGGCTACCCGCTGACACATGGCATCACTTTGCCTCCGATGAACTCCGTGTTGCCAATGTAAGAACTAGCGGGCTGAGGTGTGTGGACTGCACCCTTGGCAGCAGCGTCAGCGACCTCATTTCGTGTCAGACCGACGGGACCAGCAGCCCACATAAACATTACAGTAGCTGCGCCAAGAGAGTGCAGTAGGTCCAGGAAAGCTGTCACTTGCGCCATCTGGTCCGACTCTGTGTCCTGCCACCGTCCATCCCTTTGAGCAACTGAAAACCCCGTGTCGCCGGAAGTACTGCGTGGCCTGATACAGGGCGAAGAGCTATGCTGTAAACACTGGGCAGTGTTCCGGAAGCCGACACCGAGAAACCTCGGCGCCAGTGACGAAGGCACAGTCAGTGTGAGAGCCATCTGTGTACACATAGTTTCACGACCTTCGCACAGAATTTCGCGATAGTACCCAAGGCCACAGAATGAGGCTGGAGTGGTGTCCTTAGAAAGCGAATGAAGGCCAAGGTGAACACAGGCCGCCGCACGAAGCCAAGATGGTGAAGTGTTCACACCTCATTTTCGTTCGCTTCGAGCCTAAGAGTATATACGTCACATGATGTTCACTAACGTGCCAAAGGGTAATTTCACTGAGTCTTGCAATGAATTACGCTAGCTTAGGTAGAAAATAATATTAAACGCAGTAAGAGCATCATTTTAAAATCAGGTGCTACCACACACCTCTAGTTAGTCCTAACATCCGATGACTCGATAGACATAATAGGAAATCCTTCGTGATCTCTCTCACCGATATCAAATTGAGAACTGAAGGTAATCCAAGCTGTTTGCTTTCAGTTTCTGTCATACTGCTGAACTGAGAAAATAAATAATGTTGTGTTGCCGGCCTGGGTGCGTACAACGAAAAGCTTTTACAATTAAATTCCACCTACCTGGCAAAAACCATAAAATACTGGCTGTGTCAGGTTGGACTACTCCTGTGACAGAAAGTATTTATTGGGCCCTGATGGGCGTTGCTGGAAAGGAAGATGTTTAATTTTGCCGCTTAATGGCGGCGGGCAGGTCGATCAGGCGCTGCTGGATTGTTTTGCCGTCGGCCTTGCTATAAATGAGGAAATACTGAACGTATTTGTCACAAGGCACACAAAACTACGGAATAAAGACATGAAATAAACTGTTTAATGGCAACTATTAACAAAATTTAAAGTTTTCTGGGTGGGGTACCGCGTCATAGTGTTTAAGACTACTGCTGCTGGAGAAAAACCAACGGTGGTCACCAATAGACCCAGGAGGAGACCGCTGCAACCTTCGCCGAAAGGTTAGTTTTTCTCCAGCAGCAGTAGTTTTATACATTATGATGCGGTACCACAACCAGAAAACTTTTATGTCGACTGAGTCTGCTTAGGCTTTCGCGGCCAGTTATATTAATTCAACAGTTAATTCAGTACATATATCGTTACAGACCTTATATGGCTACGTCAGCTTTTATCACACCTACGGGAGCAAGAGAGACAACGAACGAAAGCAAAGGAGCGTACCTTGTCTCCATCATGCTATCATGCTCATAAATTAAGGATAACTGCAGAATGTGGTGCCATACGATGTGGCACTACACAAAACTGTCGCTAATAGCATAGGCACATAGGGAACACACACGACACAGATCTGTAAGTCCACGGTATTTGTGAAAAGTTGAGAAAACCGTCCCAAAAAACATGTACTACAAACACACGCCACTGTTTCCTGCGCATCTACCCTGACATCAATATGGGATATGATCACCATGTACACGTACACAGGCCGCACAACGGCTTGGCATACTCTGGCTCAGGTGGTCGAGCAGCTGCTGGACTATAGCCTCCCATGCTTGCACCATTGCCTGTCGGAGCTCCTGAAGTGTCGTAGGGGTTTGAAGACGTGCAGCGACACGTCGACCGAGAGCATACCAGACGTGCTCGATGGGGTTTAGTTCTGGAGAACAGGCAGGCCACTCCATTCGCCTGATATCTTCTGTTTCAAGGTACTCCTCCACGATGGCAGATCGGTGGGGCCGTGCGCTATCATCCATCAGGAGGAAGGTGGGACCTACTGCACCCGTGAGAAGGCGGACATACTGGTGCAAAATGACGTTCCGATACACCAGACCCGTTACAGTTCCTCTGGTGCACGTACACCCCTGCATGTCTTAGCTGGTGTGGGGTGCGATTATGATTGTCAAACCACGACCTTCATACAGGTCCCTTTCAAGGACATTAAGGGGTTGGTACCTGGTTCCCGGTTCACGCCAGATGAAAACTCGGCGAGAATCGCTGTTCGGACTGTACCTGGACTCGTCCGTGAACATAACCTGGGACCACTGTTCCAATGGCCATATACTGTGTTCTTGACACCAGGCTTTATGGGCTCTCCTGTGACCAGGGATCAGTGAAATACACCTTGCAGGTTTCCGGGCGAATAAACCATGTCTGTTCAGCCGACTGTATACTGTGTGTCTGGAGGCAACTGTTCCACTGGCTGCGGTGAGGTCCCGAGCAAGGCTACCTACAGTACTCCAATATCTCACCATCAGCGCCCGCAGACGGCCACGGTCTTCTTGTGGTGTTGTACACTGTGGACGTCCCATACTGTAGCGCCTAGACACGTTTCCTGTGTCCTGGAATCGTTGCCATAATTTTGAGATCACACTTTGTGGCACATGGAGAACCCGTGCAACAACGACCTGCTGTGTTTGACCAACCTCCAGTCGCCCTAGTATTCTACCCCTCATAACGTCATCAATGTGTGTTCTTTGAGCCATTTTCAACACACAGTCACCATTAGCACTTCTGAAAACGTCTGCACTCGCTGCACCGTACTCTAACATGCACCAACTCACCTCTGCGTATGTGGACTGCTGCCAGCGCCACCGTGCGATGACTGCAGGATAAATCACCTAGTGGTATGACCATGCGGTGCATTTGAACCCGCAAACCGTCGACCAGAGCGTTTTTTCACCATGTATCAGCATTATCCTTAATTTATGAGCACGAGTGTATATGGAAAAGTCGTAAAACATACTTACTCACAGACAAGTGCCAAATGTATTAATGAGAAGTATGTTAATAATACATCTATCATAAGTTTTACAAAATTGTTTTCGATAACAGGTCTGTCCACATGTCCACTTGACGTGTACTGCTACTTTCATACTATCATGAATTATAATTTGACTAAATATATATACGAAAACGTATGGGGACACCATGAAGGCCCCCTAGAATGACCGTGCGTACGAATTGAGTTTGTAGGAACGCCAGTAGAATGACAGCTACACAGTTTCACTGTTCTTTTGCTGTTATGTATTACTCTTTATCACATTGCACGTATTTTATAAATCATCTTTTAATAAACAATGGTATTAAATGAAAGAAGAGTAAAAGAACTAATTGACTTTATCATCTAACCATTTATCATGGAAGTTGAAACTTTCGATTCTTATTGGTTATTGAAATCTGCTGTGATTTACTTTGTATAGTTCTTGCAGCTGATTTCTTTGACCATTAACAGGTAATACACGATATTGTTTAACTAATATTTTACCAATAAATTCTACTGACAGGTTGGGATGTAGGTCTGTGTAGTGTCCCTTTTGCAATATTCACCATTATCGAGATGAAACATAAATAAAAATGACTGTATGTGACTCAAAATGAATTGCAAACATCGATTTATCTGCGAAAGGTAACAACATTAACTGTAAAAATGTACAATATAGATCGATAGATTCAGAAAAGACATTTTTATTGTATGAGATTATAATGTGTAAGTAATTAAAAGAAATATTATCTTTGTAAGAGTATAAAACACAATGCTATGTTCATTCTTCTGTCTAGTCTGTTCGTTCTGGTGTTAGCGCAGCACAATAGCTTGCGTACCTTATTCCAGCTAGCATTTGTTTCTGTCGTAACGTAATTGCAAATATTTAATTGTGTAAACTGTGTCCTAGTAAGAATACATTAGTATAAAGTGATCTCCGTATGTTATTTCAAGAACGTAAGCCACATTTATCTTATGAAAAGAATATTTAATGAAAATTATTTAGCATGTTTCCAGTTGCTGCGGAACGAGTAACAGTGATCTCTGCCTGTTAACAATTAGCCGCCATTACGCTGTACATTTAAAAATATTTTTACACAGCACAATGTCTGATAGCCGGAACGGGAGAAATTATGTACAAATGTTCAGTGAGGTTAATTGAAGGACTCCAGTGAAATAATTTTATTAAAACTTGTCTATTTTCTGTGATAGCAATATGGAGCTGAGTAGTACTACGCTATTGCATTTACAGTAATTTGTAGGGAGCCTGGCGCTCGATAAAACCAGATATAATACGTAATTGGCAACCTACGAAATTCATTATTTTGCTTATAATATCTCTTTTGTATTTTTTTGAAAGCTAAACGTAAAAACTAACTTCACTAAAAATCAGTAACATATCACGAGAAATCAAAGGACAAACAAATTTACTAGGAGAGTGTTTCCTCTAAATAAATAGTATACTTTTTTTTTAAGAGATATAATATCTGGTGGCTTAGGTCTTCTCTGTTATGGTAAATCCATTCGGACGCAGTTCGAGTGAAAAACAATCTACAAGAAAAAACTCTAAAAAGATCTGTATCCATCCCAGTAGATGTTCGGTTGTATGAAGTCTTGTGCCGTGCGCCCGCGTTTAATTTCGAGTAATCCCGCGGTTTTGGAATCCCTCTGGGCGCAAGAGAGCGATCGATGAGTGTTACCGCCGGTAGAGGGCGGGTCGCAGTAGAAGGTAGTTAAGGGCTGTGACGATCTAGAGAAAAGGGTAGTGTGACATGGGCGACGAGGAGCGCAAGCGAGGCGGCGTGTTGGTGTTGTTGTGACCAAGTGTCTGCTGTGGTCCGTGGCGGGGCCCAGTGTTGGTCGCAGCCGTCAACATGGCTTCTTGACAGCTAATTCGGCAGGACGCACAGTATTTGGCATGTTCTCTGCTATTGAAGTTGCAAGCAGTTTGTGTCTATTGTGGTGACGAGTTAGAGTCCGGTGTGACCTTTGCAAGTGCTGCTCGCGGTGGCATCTCCTCGATGATAACTCGTAGTCTCAGACCGACGGGTGTCTTCGTTACACCCTTCTCTCGGCGCTCTCTGAGGAAGCGTTTGTCAATAGGCGCTGAATTTTACGAGAAATCACTGTGAGCGTCCGATTAGTGTGCATGTCACTAGGTGTCGGGTGGTGGCTAATTTGACTCCGTATCCTGGTTGCCCGTTGTTATGAAGATCAATGTGTTATTTATGAAGGTTTTGCCTGGTACTACACTGTATGATCAAAAGTATACGGACACCTGGTTGAAAATGGCAAGTTCGTGGCGCCCTCCATTGGTAATGCTGGAAATCAATATTGTGTTGGACCACCCTCAGCCCTGATGACAGCTTGCACTCTCGTAGGCATACGTTCAATCAAGTGCTGGAAGATTTCTTGAGGAATGGCAACCCATTCTTCACGGATTGCTGGAATGAGGAGAGGTATCGATGTCGGTCGGTGAGGCCTGGCACGAAGTCGGCTTTCCAAAATACTCCAAATGTGTTCTATAGGATTCAGGTCAGGACCCTGTGCAGGCCAGTCCATTACAGGGATGTTATTTTCGTGTAACCACTCCGTAATGCACGGCCTGTGGCGAACAGGTGCTTGGCCATGTTGAAGAGCAATTCGAGGATGGCCATTGCATATTTCAACACTGGGAAACAAGAAGGTGCTTAAAACATCAATGTCGGCTTATGCTGTGATAGCGCCACG
Organism: Schistocerca serialis cubense; assembly: GCF_023864345.2. Taxonomy (NCBI): domain Eukaryota; kingdom Metazoa; phylum Arthropoda; class Insecta; order Orthoptera; family Acrididae; genus Schistocerca; species Schistocerca serialis. The sequence continues at coordinate 125,423,272 of NC_064639.1, forward strand.
CCAAACAACAAGGGGTGCAAGGCTCTTCGATGGAAAACACGACCCCAACATAACACCACCGCCTTTGAATTTTACTGTTGGCACTAAACACGCTGGTAGATGACGTTCACCGAGCATTCGCCATATCCACAGCCTGCCGTCGGATCGCCACATTGTGTACCGTGATTCGTCACCCCATAGAACGTTTCCCCAGTGTTCAATCGTCAAATGTTTACGTTCCTTACACCAAGCCAGGCGTCGTTTGGCATTTACCGGCGTGATGTGTGGCTTATGAGCAGCCGCTCGACCATGAAATCCAAGTTCTCACCTACCGCATGACAGTCGTAGTGCTTGCAGTGGATCCTGATCCAGCTTGGAATTTCTGTGTGATGGTCTGGATAGATGTCTGTATATTACACATTACGACTCTCGTCAACTGTCGGCGATCTCTGTCAGTCAACAGACGAGGTCGGCCTGTATCCTTTTGTGCTGTACGTGACCCTTCACGTTTTCACTTCACTATCACATCGGGAGCAGTGGATCTCGGGATGTTTGGGTGTCACTTGTGTCATACGACTGTACGCGAGATTTCCACACTCCTAATCACCTGACCATGTTCGAAGTCCGCGAGTTCCACAGAGCGCTCCATTCTGCTCTCTCACGATGTCTAATGACAACTGAGGTCCCTCATACGGAGTACCTGGCAGTAGGTGGCAGCAGAATGCACCTAATATGAAAAACGTATGTTTCTGGAGGTGTCCGAATACTTTTGATCACACAGTGTATGCGAGTCCATTCTGTCAATGTGTGTGGGCTTGTTACTGTCACTACCCCAAAATCTAAGGGTACAGAATCCAGATGTCATTCTTCTGAGTTAGAAATAAGGTGCCTAGATGCAATTTTCACTGGCTACAAAGTACATTCCTGAGGTATGTCTATAGTTACCTGTTTGCTAGTGTCACGAGCTGGAGATGCGTACTAAATTGTTTACATCTACTGAAAAAAACTAAAGAAGAATTTGTGCATTAAAAATACTCCTAATTTTTAGTAAATAATTAACGAGTTCTCTCTGTGTGACACGATAGGTGATTGTATCTCTAGGTCACTGTGGTGTAGTTAAAGGTGCCTGTGTACCGTGACGGACATTTTTACTGAAGGTTTCTAGTATTTTGGTAGCGGCAATTGCCGTCCTATGTTAGTAGAGAAGGAGGAATTATTGCTACTGCCGTCGCCTCTGCCACCGCCTCTATCATCAAAACGACTGAAAAAAAAATTACGATGTATGATATTTGTGACAGTCATTTGATCATAAATTTGATGATCAAATGATTGTCAGAAATATAATACATCGGCTAAGGCCAGTAATTATGTATTTTGCTGTTTGTAATGTAAATTTTTTTAGTAATCCTTACAAAAAAAGAAGCGATTTTATACTGTTGCCCGTTTGAGGTGTTTGACTGAAAAAACTAAATTCCAATAACAGATGACAAACTATGTTATGAATTTATTTTTAAAGCAAACGTTAAAGAATTAGTGTTTTTAGAAACGATAATAAATCTATTATGGTTCAGTACCTTTTCACTGAACACCAGCTCTCTACCGCATTTCAGTTATCAAAAATTATATCACTTTAAGAGCAAGATTATTACAACGTTTAAAATGATTATGCATAAATACAAATATACATGAAACCTCGTTTGCGTACAAGTAAGTCGTTGTCTTTGGTTTTAAAAATGTTTACAGCGTTTATCTGTAGAGACTGATTCAGCATTGCGCAATGCAAAAGTTGTTTCTGTGCGTCGATCTTCTCCATCGTTGGGGTCTTCTCGACGGACAACGTACGACCCAGCGTCGCACCTCCAACCTTGTCGAAGATGTTACGTGAGGCGCAACCAGAACAGAAGGTCGAACTCCACATCCTCCACGGGAGACAGCTTCGTTGTTGCAGCTGGTGTGCCATTGTCTGGCACTGTGTTCTGGCGCTGCAAGTCTACATAGCACCAGCGTTCGTATTTCACTTAAACGTGGCATTGGACAGTTTAATACTGATATTACACGCTATGGAGGGCACTCACGAAGATTAGTAGTTTGGTATTGTTCACTCAGGGCAAGCAAGGCCGAATATTAGTCTTGGCATTACATTTCACGCATCATGTACTTTGCTTTGACACGTTGTCATATGCGCTACATACAATTCAATATTCGTAATTGCACACTGGTTTGGTGAAGGGTGTCGCCTTTGACAGTCCACAACTGGCGCGGTCTCGCTAGTAGTTAGTAACATGTTCCGTGGATCATTTTGCAAGACAGATTGTAATATGACTCTTTCCGTGTTATTACATTCATCGCACATTAATTTGCGAATGCAGCTACGTCCCCAACATTTATAAATTGTTTTACAAAGTGCAAAAAACATATACAGATATAAGTTAGTAATTCCTATCCATCACCTTTTACACATTACAATAATAGAAATCCTTCTACAGAATAGAAGGGGTTGAAAAGGAGAGGCTTTCTCAATTTATTATAAAATTTTACTTGTCAGATACTTTACATCATCAAAAATCTTTGTCTTTTTCACAAAAAGTGTTGTAGCAGTGTGCACCAATCTTAATGTGGAGCAATGATGTCACGTTTTCTTTTGGTATTGTAACTATGTTGTAAATGATCCACCACAGTTCAAGAGGAACAGTGAGGTACAAACGTCATGAGGGAATACATATACTGTGAATCAGTAGTCACAATGCCCAGCACTTTAAATAATTGTCACAAGACGATCGTGGTTGAGCACCACATATCCTCACAGCACGAGTTTGTGCAATGAACACTTTATTCCTTAAAGATGAGTTACCCCAGAACAATATTCCATATGACACTGCGATCGTGCACTGAGGTGGATGCATCAATGGCGAATGTGTTTGTTACCGCTGCGCTGCTGGAAGTTACCGAAGTACGCCCATTGTTGGCTGTGAATTCTTTCAAGCAGTTCCAAACCCATTGAGACAGTGGCGACCTACGTGAAGGATTGTGGCCACAGTATTCACTGTTCTTGTGCAGCAGTTAAGTACACACCGTTTTGATTTTATGAATTAAGTTGGCGTGGAAACTTAAACAGTGGATATTAATTCAAGAATTCGACTCTGCCTACGGCCTTGTCGTCGTGGTAACACCGGTTCCCGCCAGATCACCGAAGTTATGCGTTGTCGGGCTGGATTAGCACTTTGATGAGTGACCATCCGGTTCCCCAAGTGCTGTTTGTCGCACAAAGGCTTAGAGCACCCCGTTTGCAAACTAAGAAACTACTTGACTGAGATATAGTTGCTCTTGTCTCTTAACCTTACATACGGCTGGGACAGCGGTGTTCTGACCGTATACCCTCCATAGCCCCATCCAGTGACACTGTGGGCTGAGGATGACACGGCAGCCGGTCAGTACCGTTGGGTCTTCCAAGGCCTGTTGGGACAGTTTATTTGGTCTGTCTTCTACCACGATGTGCTTCTTATTTACTTATACATTCTTTACTTCACGATTTAATGATACTAACATAGGTAACAAAAATTTCTTCCTAGTGCAAAAGATGTATATAAATTATCTATGAAGTTTTTGTTTGTGTTCATCTTACCGACAGTAATCACATTTTTTTTGTATCCATGTAATATACATAGGTCTGCACCTTCCCCCTGAGTACTCGTGCACTATTTGTATATTCGTACACCAGTGCCAAATATCGGACCACAGAACTTGTGTCCTGGCTACAGACTGGTTTGACTTTACAATAACTGGCCTAGTTTTAAATACTCATGTATATTATTACTGAATTTTGAAATTCAGTCTATGTTCCTGAAATTAAATTAAGCACACGTTTCTTGAAAATAATGTGTAACTATTGAGCCAAATGATATATGCGGTGATGTATACAAATGGGTAGGGTGTGTGCCATCTCCAAGTACCAAATGAAAGGTATCTGGTTCTAGCTACCTCTCTTGATTGTTTAGTGATACTTACGCCGACTAACCTCGCTATCATTTCTCGACACATCTCGATACCCACAAACATATCACATAAATACACCAAAATTCAACTGTGAAGTACTGCTTAAGGCAGGTTCACTTCTGTGACTTCAATTTTCAAAGTCTGTTCGTAACTTTCTTTATACACATCTACCATGTACACTCGATCTTTATGTCGTACTGCTGAAGGCAGCTGAGGTTTTCGAATACTACTTCTGCCTAATGGCCAAAAACGGATTCTTACAAACTAATAGCAAACAATGAGATAAAATTGTTTTGTTAAATATTTAAAACACGTAAATAGTATATGTAAGTTTCATGTATCAAACATCGTTACATATTTCTAAATACCCTGATATGTATGAACTCACTTGACGTTTCTAGTTTTAATGTCGTTTATTACATAGATCCACCTATATGGTATGTTGATAATTGTGTATGAGCCTGCGTATAACAGTTATTTCTTATTCGTTCTCTGTAATATGGTGAACTGTAGAGCAAATGATTATGTGTGACAAACTCTCAGGTGAATAGACCACAATCATTTGGATGACATCTCAACGTGCCAGGCAAGAAAGTTAGAGTAACTAAAACTTCAGCATATCTCTGGTCTTGCTGCTTTGGCTGCCAAAGTAAATGAGGTGATGGTTGAAGCTGGTAGGAAAGAAACGATTATTCCATCAATACTTTGGCTGGTGCATATCCCACTGCGACATATGACATGACTTATTGTGAATCTTTTCAAGGCTGGTATATAATCTACTCACTTTGTATGGTAGTTAGGTAGTATGTCCTAATAAGTACGATTCAATTCTTTAAATATTCCGTCAAATATGCTGCCACCCAGAGGCAAGCCTGAGATCATTACTTGTTTGACAATGCTGCATACTTCACCAGTTTCATTTTTCTTTGAGGAATTGTTTCCATTTGAATCAGTGGAGGATTATACACTTCAGATAGACGAGCTTCACGTGATCATGACTAAGTGCCTTACATGCACAGTAAACATCTACAGCTACAGCCGCAGTGACACGTATTTTGGTAGGATATCATGTACGCGAAGCAGACACTTAAACCCACCTGTGGCTGTTGGTAAGCACCCTGAAAGGTCGATCAATGGTTAAAAAATTTGTCAGTTTATATCTAAAAATTGTCACTATTAGGAAGAGCACTACAACCTACGTTCTCATGTTGAAACAGGAACAGATATAGAGACAAGAGTTTTTCAGATGTGTCGAATATATTTGGTCTGCAGAACACTGATCCAGTACGGAAAATTCAATCATGTTCCACTAGAATGTTGGGAATACAGATGAATTTTGTGTGTCGAAGGACTTCGTACAGCACACACACATATATATAATGTAACATTGGGGGGGGGGGGGGCAAGTTGGACTAAACAAGTGCATGACTATTGTGAAAAGGTATTTCCATGCAAAGAAGCTAAAGAGAGATGTGCAAAGTATTGTATGAACATGTGATACCTGCTGAAGGACAAAACACATCAAGCAATCAAACAAAAATAGATCACATACAGTCAATTTAGTTAGTATCGAAAATAATTACGCGAAATCGACTGCTGATAATGTGTGGATACATTGACAACAATGACACCAACTATGACACCAACTATGACACCAACTATGACACCAACTATGACACCAACTATGACACCAACTATGACACCAACTATGACACCAACTATGACACCAACTATGACACCAACTATGACACCAACTATGACACCAACTATGACACCAACTATGACACCAACTATGACACCAACTATGACACCAACTATGACACCAACTATGACAACTATGACAACTATGACAACTATGACAACAACTATGACAACTATGACAACTTGTACTTCAACAAGAAATGGAGAACATGATAAAAATGGACAACAAACTGTTAAATAGAAAAGTTAAGAAAAGGATAACAATGCAGACAGCATGGTAAAGAAATGTTTTGAATTTATTGTCTTAAAGGATATAACCGATTTTGAAATAAAATTATGAAAAGTAAGAGCGACTACTAAGATACTACCACTTTTATCGATCTTCATTTATATGTAAGAATGAAATGTTAAATAGTATGGAAAAATGGGGCAGATATGAAAGACTTGAACTAAATGCAAGGTAGTGAAAAACATACAGTACTGGATGAAGTTAGGTAAACCAAGATCAATTTGCAAGAAACGTACAAACAATGATTGTGTGAGTAGATATTTATCAAAGAAAACCAGTAACATCCATATATGTTAGCAGTTCCTTGCCCATGTCATTCTGTGTAACTTTCACAAACTAATTAAGCAATTCAAAAAAGCTCAAGGCATTCATGTAAGTACAATGCTGACAATATTTAGGTAGACCTCATACTGGTGTAATGATGGTTAGTTCCATCATGTGTTGGTAATCGATGCTATGAGTTTACATAAAAATCGTAAATATCGCCAAAACTATTTCGTTCATAAACTAAATAAATTAATATTGATTGCAATGGTGCAATTGACTCCATGATCACTGCCACTGATAAGGCTAGCATAATACATATATTTTCTGTGTCTAATACGAATTATAGAGGAAAATCTGATCAGAAAGTAATTTGCTATTTGTGCTATTAAATAATTTTAATAATCTGTACCATATAACTAAAGATACAGAAAGAAATGATAAATTATGGCCAATTTCTACATATGATACCATTACACCACATTCAAGAAAGAGATAATTGCTTTCAATATATTTATAAACTAATTTATATAGCTGTTAAATTGGAGACCCTGGATGGTTAAAAATGATGGATAAATAATTATTATAATTAAGTTCACTGTAAATATATCAGGTGTTGGTAACATTGAACATATAGCTAAATATTTACAGCAACACATTTATTTGCGTGTTATTTAAGTATCGGATCATCATCTGCTGTTATGTTCGAAGATGCTTTAAATGATTTTGTTCTTGAAATTGTATTAAAAGCTGATGGTGAGTTAAGTGAAGAAAGTATGTAATTAATTGAGAGACCATGATGTGGAATAAGATATGCAGTATTAGGATATACCACACATATACACCAGTGGAATAATGAAACACATAATACTTTTTTAGTTCAAGGTGATAGTGTCATATATTGCTGAATCAGCTTTTAATATTTGGCAAAAACGTACTGATATAATGATTAAATTTCCGCTCTGCAGTGTAGTGTGCGCTGATACGAAACTTCCTGACAGATTAAAACTGTGTGCCGGACCGAGACTCAAACTCGGGATCTTTGCCTTTCGCAAGCAAGTGCTCTACCATCTGAGCCACCCAAGCACGACTCACGCCCCATCCTCATCCTCACAGCTATACTTCTGCCGGTACCTTGTCTCCTACCTTCCAAGGTTCGCAGGAGAGCTTCCTTAAAGTTTGGAAGTAGGGGACTAGGTACTGGCAGAAGTAAAGCTGTGAGGATGGGGCGTGAGTCATGCTTGAGTGGCTCAGATGGTAGAGCACGTGCCTGCGAAAGACAAAGGTCCCAAGTTAGAGTCTCGGTCCGGCAAACAGTTTTAATCTGCCACGAAGTTTCATACTGATCTAATATTTAAAAATGATACCATTAATCCTGATATGATTTCACATAAAAGAAGATTACAGAGAAATTAGTTGGTTGGGAGTCATTTTTGTCCAAGAAAGAACGATGACATCAAGTAATCACTCATGCAAGTCTTCGAAATATAAATAATGATCCAAATGAAATTCATATTGGCCAAGAAGCAAATTGGTACTTGGAAATAAATACTAGCATTACAAGACCGAAAACATTTGTTTGCAGTTTTAGTTCACAAAATTGGTCACACATTATTATTATTATTATGCCATTGAGGTGTTGCTTTATCTGTTATGTCCCCACTTGATAATGAATCAGTTAATGATTTAACAGAAGATATTCTTGGTATTCTAAGCCTATATCGATCACCTCAAACTGATAAAGTACCACTTTTACAACCATTTACACCACTTGTGCTGAATGATCCATAGTTTGTTTATGAATATATTTTAATTAATTTTTTAAATTTTGAAATACTTTTGTAAGCATTTCATGGAGTATGGATGAACAGGATCAATAAATGTACACCACTGATTTGTATCAAGCTCATTTCATTTCATCAATCATATGATATTACAGTTGTAGAAAATGTGAATACAGGATATGGCTATAAAATGTATTTAGAGAGTGATGACAAGGTCAAAATCATTCTAGAAGAGAAGTTGTTATCCTCTTAACTGAGCACTTTAGCATACACCATTATTGCAATGAAATGGAAGTATAATGATATCTCTAATTCACATGAAACACATGATATAAAATACTTGCATTTATATTTTAGAAAACGAATTCTTTATCTTTTATCACATATTGAATTTCTGTTATTTATCTAACGTCAAAGATCATGTGACGTTCTTCAATGACACATTTATGAAAATGTTATACATCACACACTGAATAGATATTTTAGATTTAAAACCAACAATCTATATCACAATTTGACCGTATTACACAGTTGATTTGTATTATGATGAGTACATTAAATGTATTTTTAAATGAGATGGTTTTTTTCTTGTAATATATGGATAACGAAGAGGTGTGTGACAAACTTATATGTTTATTTCGACATCATAATCTGTATACATATACAAGAGGTAAACAATGTTCACATATGCAAACAAAGCTAAAAATACTTGATAGAGTATAATAACCTAAGCATTATGTATCTATTATAGGTGCATTAACTCCACATACACTTTTACCACATTCCCATGGTACATTTTCAAATACACTTCAGAAAACATTTACAGTCATCAACTCACAATAAATTGTATGAAGATTTCTCAATTATTGCAGTGAGACAACAGATGTCAATAGCATTTTGAATCATAAACCAATAACAGGAACATTGGAAAATAAGTAAAGACTGTGCAGAAATAGAAATTATCTATATATCTCAGTTTGTTTAAGTACTTTTTAATACAGATTCCAAGTTTAAGTTTGGATTAATAGTTATGGCAATTTAATGTTACACATGTGACAATCATTATCAATACATCAACAATACGATTATCAACTTCTACACTGAACAGTCAAAGGAACTGGTACACCTGCCTGATATCGAGTAGAGATCCTGCAAGCATGCAGAAGTGCCACAACACAATGTGGCATGGGCTCTACCAATATCTGAAGTCATGCAGGAGGGAACTAACACCATAAATCCTGCAGGACTGTTCATACATCCGGAAGAGAACGAGGGGGTGCAGATCTCTTCTGTGCAGTATGTAGCAAGGCAAACCAGGTATGCTCAATGATGTTCATGTCTGGGGAGTTTGGTGGCCAGTGGTTGTGTTTAAATTCAGAAGAATGTTCCTGGAGCCACTCTGTGACAATTTGGGGCATTTGGGGTGTCACATTGTCGTGCTGGAATTGCTCAAGTCCGCCTACATACATTCATGCCCACTGTGTATTCCTACGATCAGACAGGATGCTTACGTGTATGTCACCTGTCAGTGTCGTATCTAGACATATCACAGGTTCCATATCACTCCAGCTGCTCATGCCCCACACCATTACAGAGCTTCCACCAACGTGAAGACTGCTGACATGCAGGGGACATGGATTCATGAGGTTGTCACTATACCTGTACGCGTCCATCCGGCCGATATAATTTGAAACGACACTCGCCCGACCAGGCAAAATGTTTCCAGTCATCAACAGTCCAATGTCGGTGTTTCACGCGCCCAGTGACGTGTAAAGCCTTCTTGCGCGCAGTCAACAAAGGTACACACGTGGGCCTTCTGCTCCAAAAGCCTTGATCAATGATTGGTTCACATGTTGAGACTTGTTGATGGTTCAGCACTGACATCTGCAGCAATTTTCGGAAGGGTTCACTTAAGTCACGTTGAATGGTTCTCTTCTGGCGCCATTTTTCCCATTCCTTAAGGATCTTTTTCCAGCTGGAGCGATGTCAGATTTAACGTTTCACCAGATCCCTGAGATCCAGGATGCTTGAAATGCTCGTATGGGAAAATCCCCACTTCATCGCTTCCTCGTAGATGCTAAGTTTTATTGAATGTGGTGTTGTAGTCTACACATGAGTAAACATTTAAAACTGGATAACCCGCTATTGTAGCAGCAGTAAGTGATCTAACAACTGTGCCAGACACTTGTCTTACAAAGGCAGAATATGACGCTGTGGTCAGCAACGCCTATTTACATATCTCTGAATTTGAATAACCATGCCTGTACCAGTTTCTTAGATGCTTCAGTATATTTATTAATAATAACATTTGATATTGTTATCCTACAGGAATAATGTGTGTGTAAGTATTACTTATATGAGTAACAAACATTGATTATTCTTTGTTTGTTGTGTGTATCAGCTGGGAAAGACCTTTACAAATAGACTACAAATGGGAAATACACACAAAATCAAAGATAACCTGTGACTTCAGTTTATAAATGCATCAAAATGTAATCATGTATTTACAAAAAGTATTTGAAATACTAAAGATACCATCTATAAGGTTATATAGTGACTTCCAAAGAAAAGTGTAAATGAAACAAAAGAAAGTAGATCTTCAACATTAAACTGCACAATACCACACGAAAAAAATCTAACAAAATAGTTAACAATGCGATGTGCAAACTGAAAAAGCGTTTTAGTGAACTAACAACAAGACTACCACGAAGGATTCATTAGAAGTATAGTATTACAACTAGCATTAAATAAGTATGTACCACTTACAGTTTATTGTACGTAGACATACCCATTATGATTAAAAATAAACAAGTCTCTCATAATGTAAAGAATGATGATTCTGTAGCTCTAATAAAACGTTTTTCATCAACACTGTATCCTTTAACTTATGTTACAAGATCAAGTAACAAAATATACAAATGTTTGAGTTGAGCTTGATAAAATACTGAATGAATGAGTTCTTAACGAAGGTTGATAATATTAATAGAACTGAACATGAGCTTAAAACCTTAATAAATGTTTATGCATATAATTAAAGTATGTAGCTTACCCTCTTCATATAATTAAAGATAACAAAGAAATGCATATAAATTTATTTGTTAGAAGTAGAATTAACAATTTTGTTGGATTAAAGATTTAAGTAGATTGGTTATTAGCCAAATAACTGAACATGAAAAGAAAATGTGTGTTGGTGAAATGGGCATAGAACATTATACATTAGAGAATGAACTGAGTACGCAAGAAAAAACTCAAGAATGATCTAGTTAAACTAATTTTAGCAGATAAATGTGAATACACACATTTTTAAAAGTATAACACAGAACGAAGGTTTCACTTGTACTCTATACTAATTTTGAAAGCTTATTATTGAAAATGGCTTCATATCAACCTAACCCAGATGAATCACATAAAATTATATATCAAAAACATTAACCATATTAATTTTGTCATTATATAAAATATGCTAATAGTTCTTATAAAGATTCTCTTATATAGGGAGATAACAAATGCTTCGATGAATCTCTTATGTGCACTTGGACAAGAAGTTTAAGAGACTGGTGAAATATATTGAGAAATAGAAACAATGAAAAAGTGAACACAATCATCATCATCATCATCATCATGATCATCATCATCCATAGCACCACTATGGAATAGATACAACCTTAACATGTTGGCAGGCAACAAAGACACACTTGGCCCACATGATTATGAAAGTTGTTACATATCATTTATAAATACATTACTATGGGGGCATTAAATGTTGAAATGATCCTTAGAATTGTCTAACATTATGTAAAACACAAGAAATAAACACTGTTGCCAATAAAATATCTTAGAAAATTAAACATCAGTTTAGTGTTACAAAAAGGAAATAGAAAACAAACTGTATTTATCAAAGAATCTGGTCTGCATTCTTTTGTCAATAGATCAAAGACATCATATGCAGAAAATTTTCGGGACTGTGTTTATGGAGACGTTTTACAATCCATTAGAAAATGTGGTAAATATAATATGAATGAGAAAATAACTCACTTGGATATTTTAAATTAAATTCATGAAGACCACATGCAAATGTTACATGGAACAGTCGAAAATGCTTTGAATGTAGTATAAGAAAGAAAGAGCAATGTTAAATTTTCCATAATTATTTTAGAAACAGCGAGAGTTAATAATACATCACTATTATTATACAGATTTTATAGAAAATAAATACAGGCAAAGATCCTCTTTGTGTTATCCTATATATAAATAGTCTAGGAATGAAACATTATTCTAGCTTTTAATTCACTTACTGTTAGTCATTTTGCTCTGAACTACGAAAATAATGACTTACTGACATTAACCAAAACAACAACAACAATAACAACAATAATAAATTTTATTATACATGGCCTAAAAGCTGAAGGAAACTAACCTGGAATTAAAGGATATTATGAATTAAAAATGGAAAAACACTTATTCTTTTGATTAATTATAGTTTTGAAAATGTGTGGTTTGAGGAATTACGTCATTATATTCAACAACAACTGAAACATAAAGCAATGATGTTGCTGATTATATTAAAAAGAGTAATCTACGTAGTAGTGTAGAATGGACATTTACATCAGGACATTGTTTGAAACTTGGTAATGGCATTTGAAGATAACAGATTGGATATCATGTTATTAAAAGTTATCTGAAAAGTTATTGGAGTTAAAGACACAGCTAAATGGAATGATATTAAACGTCCTGGCAGATAATAACTGTGTGCCGGAGTGAGACTCGAAATCAGGACCTTTGCTTTTTGCGGGCAAGTGCTCTACCAACTGAGCTACCCAAGCACGACTCATGCCCCAACCTCACAGCTTTAATTCCGCCAGTACCTCGTCTCCTACCTTCCAAACTGCACAGAAGCTCTCCTGCGAACCTACGAAGGTAGGAGACGAGGTACTGGCAGAAGCAAAGCTGTGAGCATGGGGCGTGAGTCGTGCTTGGGTAGCTCAGATGGTAGAGCACTTGCCCGCGAAAAGCAAAGGTCCAGAGTTCGACTCTCGGTCTGGCACACAGTTATTATCTGCCAGGTCGTTTCATATCAGCGCACACTCCACTGTAGAATGAAAATTTCGTTCTGGAATGAAATTGCAAACCAACGATAATTATCATGATTTTATGAGAGAATTTATGCATGAAGTTTACTGTAAAACTATTTTACACAGCAAAAAATTATCGAAATCGTCCACACAAGCAAACAGTGAAACCTTATCAAATAATTAAGCAGGCTGAAGACGACTGTTCTGTATTTTTAATTAAGTGTATTAGTCTGTAAAAACTAAATCATTCTTTGAGACATAATTAGTGTTGATTAATGGTTAGGCAATCATTCTTATTGTCCAATATGTAGAAATGTCATTCAAACAATTTGAGAGGTGAAAAATATCATCGATCAGTTGTTCTTTTGTGTACCCATTCAAAAAATTAAATATCGTTTTTTGTCATAATTATTTCAAAGTTTGTTTCACAATTTGGTAGAAATTTATTGAACTGGGATTATTAACAAGTTTTAATATTTCTTCACAATTTGGATGTCTATCTTTAACAATATTCAATGGCTATTTCAAATTAGCAATATATCTCAAATACTTTATTCAATTACTGTAATCTTACTTTGACACCTTTTATTAAGAAACACAATTTTTCTGATATAGGGTTTTAGTTTGATGAGTTTTTTCAAAACTGGTTGATGAGTACAGTAAGGTAATATCTATGCCCTTATTAAGTTGAATAGTAAACTTTTCCACCTTTTTCTTTTCATATCCTGTTAAAGCTTTCAAAAGGAGATGCTCTTATGTCAATATACGTAGCCTAATGATGAGTATTGTATTTTTTATCAGTTATTGAAATTCTCTATTGCAGAATTACATACCGATCTCTGTGTGTAAATTTCTTTCAGTTCTCTCTCTCTCAATAATTTTTCGAAAGTATCTACATTAATTACACAGGTAAAAATGTAGCTGACAAAGTACATTTAGAAAAAAATATCAATGATGGTTAAAGTAATATCGGTAATAAATAAAGGATATAAATATTTTTTAGTTGAAATGGATTCTCGAAAATTAGATCAACTTTCCGTGAATCATCTGTTCTCAATGACAGTATTATGAGAGAAAATTATAAAACACAAAAATCAATATGTAGTTCTTATATAATATCTTATGTAGTATCAAAACTTAATACTACCTTTTTTACAACTTCATATTTCTTTGATTGACATGTTTTATCCATTCCAGTTGCTGTTGTATGTAGGTTGTGTGTTTGTCAATTTTTACACTGCAGATACTAAATGATTTCATTCACTTATAAAGCTGAAAAAAGTTGTTTTTGAACCAAATGGTGTTGACAGAGTGGAACAATAACAATTCAACAAACATGTGTAATTCACCTAAAACAGATAGCAGTGTAACGGATTTATTTAGAAATATGAACAGTATCTTTCTTCTTCATTTTAAGTGTGAATTGTTCAGTTGCATAGGCTATAAAATTTGCAGTTTGTCAAACTTAAATCTTTTTACCTCCAATTTAAAATCAGTAAGTGATAGGTTACCGTTTACATTATTTCCAAAGATAATAATTCTGTTGATTTTTAATTCAGAATAAAATATGTATTTTAATATTTCATCACCAGTAACCAAATGAGATTTCACATTATGTTTGTGAGGCATTCTACCTTTAGGATTACATAATTAGTTTAGGTATGGTGTTAACTCTCACTTTGAGAAATAATCTATTAAGGCTGTTTCTACCTCTTTTTTTAAAAATAATTATTTAGGTGTTCACTATGAAGTTATTCAGTGAAATTATTGGATAGTGCTGAAACACTGTTCTATTCAGATTTTGTAACAAGACTTGAATTAATTTTCTAAATATCTTTTGTTAACTATATTTTTTTTATCTGTTGCATCATTTACATGTATTCATCTTCTGCAACTGAAATCAATATACGTTTTCCTTATTTTTAAAAGGCATCTTACTCATTACAAAAGTGTTAAACTACTTCATTTTTGAATCTAATTCCAATTGTAATTCATTTTTTATTTTTTCTGGATCTTTTTATTTTTCCAGTGCTTTAGTTATTCTCAGAAACGTCCATTCGTTAGATTTAAGATATTATAGAATTTATAATTATCTGATAGTAGGTTTTGCACTAATGACCATTATATATTTGTCATTATTTTGTTCAAAATGAATAATATTGGATTATCAAAGACTCCAAAATTGTTTCATCTGGTGGTAATATAACAATGCAGCTAGTTAACTAACACAAATTAATTACTGTAATTTGTATGATATTGTTGGTTACCACAGTGTATGATGTCAGATGTATCTAATTCAACCCCAAGTATCACAACTTTGAGAACATGAAGAACTGAATTAAATGTTTGTGTGTTTCTTGTAGAAGTGTTCAGATGTAGAGAATGAACACAAATGATCTTTGTTGACCACCAAAAGAAACCAGTAACCAGCTTTGTAACTCTGTCCTAACAGGAAAATAAGTTCACTACTAAATCCCAGTACTTTGAAAGCCTTCCTTTTGTTGTTCCCAGTCCCAGTTCATTCTCTACTATTTGACTATGAAATGTTTATGTCATTCCTCTCCGTGAGTGGAGCTCATTGGAACAGATTAACACTTACGTTACAGTCTGTACAAGTTCACACATTCTACTGTCTTGTCAAGTGAGTTTGCGAGCCCACGAGCCAGTTCAAGGTTCCTTGGGAGCAATGGCAGAGTGCGGTTGGCGGTGCTGGATCTGGAGCAGACCACCTCTTGGCTGGCTGTGCAGAGGTATACTTCTTCCTTATTGGCTCTCTGTGACAGTGAGGGAGATCAGACACACTATGACCCTTTCGCCGCATCGGATTTACGTGTCCATTGTTTGCAAATACCCTCTGCAGCTAATGTTGCAAGTGATCGAGTCAACGTTGAGTATTCGCAGTGGCTGAAGTGGCAGTCAACCCAATTGTGGTGTGCTGCTGGCATTTGACAGCTGTTTGAGCATGACATTCCTTTTCCCCTTCCATACTGACAGGCGAGGCGAAGACAGGTGTCATGCCTTGATGAGGGCACTTGTGTCGCCCTGGCTCAGTGGGGGAATTCAAGATGGAGCAGGATCGACTTCTGTTGGGGTTTTTGGATGTAACACTAGACACTTCCTGTCCCATTGAAGAGAAGCTTTGAGGCTAGCATGTCAGCCTGTCGTCATTCTCGTCGTCTGGAACATGATACTGAGATGGGTGTTCAGATGGTAGAATAGACCAACGCAGCAGTTGGATGTGTTTGGAACTGCATAAGTCGTTTTGGAGTTTAACTTACAACATTGCATGGCCAAGTATGTGGGACATCACTTGCTGTCAACCCACAGTGGCTCCCTGCTGCAAAGTGCATGGTCCACACTGGGTCCTGCAAGGAGAAGCGATGCCATCTGGAGTGGGCTAGGTGGTCTTGCTGTTCTTTGGGGATGAAGGATGGAAAAAGAGGAGCAATATGGTCTACAATGTAAGCATTCCACGGTAGAGATCCTCTCCCATGGACTGACCCTGTATGACGCCAAAAAACTAATGAGTGCATCTTCGAAGGGGGTCATGAAGTCACAGTTTTGCCGTTTGAGTCTTAAATGTGCTGACAAACAGCTCATTGATGCCATTCGATGCCATATGAAGAAGACTCCATTCACTGCAAGAAACGAAGGGAATTTGGTGATACTGAACTGAGAATGTCTCTCTGAAATCTATGCTACAAAGGACCTAAGGCAAAAATGTCTGCAAATTTTGATTTTCGGCATGGTAGAGGTTGATGGTCTATGATGCACCAAGGAAGAGGCTTGGAAAACCAAAATGGATGAAGGTGTGGTCGTTTTGGGGCAGGGGAAGTATGATCAAGCTGGGGCAGCTTGCTTGCTCTAGCACATGGAACAGGCAGTGACCGTATTTGTGATTTAAGTAACTATGCCCCTACAGTAGACATGTTGCCACACCAGTCTCTCACTGAGGACTACCTCCTAGTGGCCCTCATGGAGGTTGTTGAGGGTGCGCATGTGGAGGTCATATGGAACCACCATGTGCAGCCAGCCATTGTCGCCCTGGATGCGAATGTGGTGCTTTGCAGTGCAGACAGTTCATGTTGGCACCTAGAGAACACCTGGAGGTTGGGATGTGGCAGTGTCTTATAGTTGGAAGCCCTGGTGGTGGTAGTGGAGAACTTCTTGGAGGATGGTATCGCTGGCTGTGTGTTGACAGCCAAGCCTTACATCCAGTGGAAGCTGGTCAACTGCATCATCTGCCACCGCATCCACATGTAAACACACCTCCAGATCCATATAGAAGGGTGGGTCTTGTCCAATTGGCAGCCTGGAAAGTAAGTCTGCATTAACGTGGTGTGCCATGCACTGGAACCCCATCTCATATGTGTAACTCGATAAAAACAAGGCACAGCATGGTAAATCTTGTACCGTCTAGGTGGAGACCAGGACAGTGGTCTGGAGCAGTGAGATCAGTGGCTTATGGTCAGTGAGAGTGGTGAACTGTCTACCATATACATAGTCATGAAAGTTCGTAACTCCAAATATAGCCACTAAAGCCACCTCCTCGATATGGCTGTAGTTGCACTGTGCAGCATTCAAGCTCTTTGATGCATTGGATTATGATGGGGACTGACTACATTTGTTTCAATCGCGAAAGTGAGAGGCCTGTCTAGGCCGTTTGGGATCAGGTGTATGGGATGGAGCAGTGCAAAACGCTGTCACACTGTGGCTGCTATTCCCATGGAACACTTTTGTGGAGGTGCTGGTGTAAAGCATTGAATTCATTAGAGTTTTGTCCTTTGCCACCAGCAGTCTTTGAACAGCCTGTACATACTGATGGGCGAATTTGAGAAGCAATATCCCCCTTGCCAAACGAACAGGGTACCTGTATCCTTGTTACACCACAACTGAATTTTGTCAAAAACGAAAAAAAAGGGCATCGAAGTTGGATGCCAGGTCTTCCAAAGAAGTACCAAAGATGAAATGTCATGCCAAACCAACTGTAGCTGAGATATCACGGGTTAACTGTTCAATGGTAAACTCGCGATGCCAAATGGCAGCCAGTTGTATTGAAACAACCCAAAAGGCGCGTTCATTAGAAGCACTTCCCAAGAAGCTGTGTCCAGTGGCAGCTGTAGGTAGGCCTCCCATAATCGGTCTTGGTAAACACGTTACCATCACCAAGATGGTGGTGATGTCATCCAATTTGGCGATTGGGTATGAGTATCACTCTGTGGGGATTTTAGTGCCACTGTTAATTCAAATGGTTCCAATGGCTATGAGCACTATGGGACTTAACTTCTATGGTCATCAGTCCCCTAGAAGTTAGAACTACTTAAACCTAACTAACCTAAGGACATCACACAACACCCAGCCATCACGAGGCAGAGAAAATCCCTGACCCCGCCGGGAATCGAACCCGGGAACCCGGGCGTGGGAAGCGAGAACGCTACTGCACGACCACGAGATGCGGGCACAGTTAATTACCAGAGATGATCCACAGTGACTATGGGAATGACCAACCTGCTGTTTGAAACCGGAGTTAGATTATGCAAGAAATTGCAATCTCTTCTGGATGAGGGAATTCTGTCTCATAGAGCAAATGATATCGAACAGGCCTTGCGGAACACAGAAGGGTGACGTGTGCTTAAAAATCGTTTACTCCAAGGAAGGGCCGAAAGAACTGATGGATATTTTCAAAACGATCCTCTGCATAAGGGTTACTATCCACAACATTAACGGTGGAGTGTGGGTGGCAGATATGTAAGACCAAAGCATGAAACATGTCCAGGCTGAGGAGGTCGCACAAGATGGGCTACTATCAGTATGTGAGCAGTGATTATCTTTGATACATACCAGATATGGGGAGAAAAATCTCCCGTGATGGAGATGAGGTCGCTACTGAAACTACTCAGAAGGGTGTCATAATTTTGCAAGGCCAGTGCTCCCAGTTTGTGATATGCTAACCAGTCAGTAATTGCAATGGAGGAACTAATGTGTATCTGCACGTCCACTGTAATTCATTAGAGAAGACAAAAAAAGACATTAGCTTCTTGGAAAGGGTAGTAATGGACTGTACCAAAGGGACAGCAATTAGGTCAGCAGCGTTGTCTGTCCACCTGAAGACTGGTGGCTCAACCTGCAGTCAAGCCACACGCATCGCCCTTGAATATTGGCTAACTTCCGCATTGTGGCCCGACTTTCCATACATGGCGCATTTTGTCAGTCAGTAGCGACGGGTGGGTGACGAAGTACTGGCTGCAGGAAAGAAGCTGTCTAGGCCGACGCAGGCCCGACGGGACCGGACGCAACCTTTGGGAGGGATGGGAAGTAAACGAAGTGCCACAGGTGACGCTGGAGGCAAATACCAACGGCGGTTCTTGCTAGGTCGCGGAAGAGTGAGTATCATTCGCGCCTTTGAGCAATCTTTCCAGACACACTTCCACAGAGGGATCTGAGTTTCAAGAGGTCGTGACGTAACATCTCGTCTTGGGAACGTACGATGATAATTTCTCGCACAAGTGAAGAGGCGTAAGAGTGCTCACATTGAAGGTCAGCAGAGTGGAAACAGCATCCCATAGAGAGCCCTTCAAAGCGGGCTATCGATTGCCTGCAGTTTATGACAATATGTCGCACACCGTCACTACATGTATCTGGGAATCGAAGTATTCAAGGAGACTGGAACACAACGTGGCGAAAGGAATCGCATGAAGTTCTACCTCGGGTAGATAAATTGATGGACTGGCGCTGGCAAGGAGGAAAGCACATTTTTGTGTCTCCCCTGTTATGTTATGCTGTTCCACCTATCTTACTATCGAATTCCCGGACAGGCTATGCCAGCGGTCGAATGTTGTTGATGGAGGCGTTGAGTTGCACTGACTGTCCAGCAACATCCGGTATCGACTGGGCGATCACTGCAAGACGGTCCACCTATAGTTCGTTGGTGGGTTGCATCTTCTGGAGCAGAATGGTCACTGTGTGGATCAGGTCCACAGGTTCCATGACAGTGGTCACGGTAAAAGCTGTCTGAACACAGGCAATAGCTGCAACTGTAGCATAGACACGTCGTTTAAATCCCATCCTCGTCGCCAGCTGAAATATCCAATCTTTAAACACTACTATAACAAACACTCGAGTATGAAGTTTCTGCTCTATATTTAAGAACACAATAAATTCAACACGAATGATCTTTATTGATCATAAAAATACAAGTAACCATATTTGTAACTCTGTTCTAATAGGGTAGTAAGTTCGCTACTGAACCCAAGTACTTCGAAAGTTTTCCTTTTGTTTTTCGGAGTGTGAGCTCATTCTCTAGTATTTGACTACCAAATAGTTAAGACTTCGTTCTCCTTGAGAGGAGCACATTGTAGAACCTGTATGTCAAAGCGGTAGGCGGATGAAAACAAAATGTCCAGACCTCTGTGACCAAAATGGTACTGAAACAGAGGATGACAGACTAAAGGCCGAAATACTAAGTGTCTTTTTCCAAAGCTGTTTCACAGAGGAAGACTTCACTGTAGTTACTTCTCTAGATTGTCGCACAGATGACAAAATGGTAGATATCGAAATAGACGACAGAGGGATAGAGAAACAATTAAAATCGCTCAAAAGAGGAAAGGTCGCTGGACCTGATGGGATACCATTTCGGTTTTACACAGAGTACGCGAAGGAACTTGCCCCCCTTCTTGCAGCGGTGTACCGTAGGTCTCTGAAAGAGCGTAGCGTTCCAAAGGATTGGAAAAGGGCACAGGTCATCCCCGTTTTCAAGAAGGGACGCCGAACAGATGTGCAGAACTATAGGCAATATATCTCTAACGTCGATCAGTTGTAGAATTTTGGAACACGTATTTTATTGGAGTATAATGACTTTTCTGGAGACTAGAAACCTGCTCTGTAGGAATCAGCATGGGTTTCGAAGAAGACGGTCGTGTAAAACCCAGCTCGCGCTATTCGTCCACGAGACTCAGAGGGCCATACACACGGGTTCACAGGTAGATGCAGTGTTTCTTGACTTCTGCAAGGCGTTCGATGCAGTTCCCCACAGTCGTTTAATGAACAAAGTAAGAGCGTATGGACTATCAGACCAATTGTGTGATTGGATTGAAGAGTTCCTAGATAAGAGAACGCAGCATGTCATTCTCAATGGAAAGAAGTCTTCCGAAATAAGAGTGATTTCAGGTGTGCCGCAGGGGAGTGTCATGGGACCGTTGCTTTTCACAATATACATAAATGACCTTGTGGATGACATCGGAAGTTCACTGAGGCTTTTTGCGGATGATGCTGTGGTATATCGAGAGGCTGTAACAATGGAAAATTGTACTGAAATGCAGGAGGATCTGCAGTGAATTGACGCATGGTGCAGGGAATCGCAATTGAATCTCAATGTAGACGAGTGTAACGTGCTGCAAATACATAGAAAGAAAGATCCCTTATCACTTAGCTACAATATAGCAGGACCGCAACTGGAAGCAGTTAATTCCATAAATTATCTGGGAGTACGCATTAGGAGTGATTTAAAATGGAATGATCATATAATGTTGATCGTTGGTAAAGCAGATGCCAGACTGAGATTCATTTGAAGAATCCTAAGGAAATGCAATCCGAAAACGAAGTAGGTTACAGTACGCTTGTTCGCCCACTGCTTGAATACTGCTCAGCAGTGTGGGATCCGTACCAGATAGGGTTGATAGAAGAGATTGATCCTGTAACGAAGCGCGCTGCTCTCCGTTGGATCTTCTCTTTTAGTAATCGCGAAAGCGTTACGGAAATGATAGATAAACTCCAGTGGAAGACTCTGCAGGAGAGACGCTCAGTATCTCGGTACGGGTTTTTGTTAAAGTTTCGAGAACATACCTTCACCGAGGAGTCAAGCAGTATATTGTTCCCTCCTACGTGTATCTCGCGAAGAGACCGTGAGGATAAAATCAGAGAGATTAGAGCCCACACAGAAGCATACTGACAATCCTCCTTTCCACGAACAATACGAGACTGGAATAGAAGGGAGAACCGATAGAGGTACTCAGGGTACCCTCCGCCACACACCGTCAGGTGGCTTGCGGAGTATGGATGTAGATGTAGAACTTGGCAAGACTGGGAAAGCATAACACTTAAATTACAATCTGAACAAGTGAGTCTGACAGAATACCAACAAGCCAGTTGCGAGGTTCCTTGGCGGCAGCGACTGCGACGGCGGTGGCGTGCGATCGGCGGTGCTGGATCCGGAGCAGACTTCCTCACTTGGCTTTCTGCATTGTAAATGCAGTGACAGTGGACTCGGACCAAAATAGCCGCACGGCGGAGGTACACTTCTAAAGTTCGTGGTGTAAGCAATCCCTCTTGCTGATGTACACACCCAATGGACGCAAAGGTCCTCTCCAGGTCGAACTTCAAACAAAGGGTCAGTTGCCAGCCCAGTCTCAGCGAGTACATGATATGCAGGCTCCGGTGGTGTGTTGCCATGTGGCGGCGGCGCTTGATGGCTTTAGCTGTACTCTGCAACTACTTTTCATTTGTTAGGTAATTCATCAATCAAGAATATGCAAAGAATGTGTTTAATGCTTAACTGTTTTGCAGGTTTTTCTATGTAAAATTTACTCAGTGCATTAGTTACTGAGAAATGTATCTGTTTTACATTCAAGTTTTTATACATTTTTATAAATGATTGCTCCTTTGATGTAAGCTTTTACAATACGTGTATAAATGATTAATTTTATTCCAGTTTAGCTATCCTGGTGCTAAAATTTAATTAGTAATCATCAATGTTGTTGTAAGACCTCCAGTTGGAGGAACTGTTTGGTAATAATTTGCTGTGTTACTTTTTTTGACTTCTTTTCTGGAGTTATTGTTTTGGGATCGCAATCTATCTTCACTTAATTCCCAGTAAATGAATAGAATGTTAGAACTGAGCGGTAATCAATCAGTGCTCAACGAAGATCAACTGTAGCTATAGGATATCATGTTAAAAGTGTACCATTCGTTGGAATTTATACTAAATTTTTAAGTCCACACATCACATCAAAGTAGTCACCAGCATTGTATATAGCCTGTTGCCAGCGATGTGCAAGTCATAGGATACTAGTAGCAATGCCAGTCGTGTTGACAGTTCGAGCGGTGCGGTCTATTGCCCGACGAATTTGTAGCAGCTCTGAAGCGAATGCCGTTAAGTGTTTCGTTCAGTTTAGAAATCGGGTTGAACTCACAAGAGTTTACGTCAGGGGATTGCAGTAGGTGGTATACCACTTAGCAGCCCCATCAGTCAAACAAATCAGTAACAGCTTGCATCCACACACTGCCCTGTAAAATGATGTTCAGATCCTGCAGAAAGTGTCGTCACTTCTGTCTCTAGGCTGTTCATTTTTGGAACACAACCTACGACCACTGGAACTGCTTGCAAGTCAGTAGCCAGGAGGAGAACAGAGGAGTGGTGTTCATTATTGACAGACACAGTACTTTTCCCAGCCAGGTCATCCTTCTAAACTGGCATATCCCAATATTACAGGGGCATCGATTGCTTTAAAATGCGTTTCCTGTAAACACTACCACAAGGGATATTGCTGTGCTAGGAGTTTCAGTTCCTCCAAATGTGTCGTGAACTGATTTATGTTGTGCTGTGTAATGGGCGCCATCTATCACAGAGGTGATAGTTTCATCCTGACTTCCTGCCAGGGAGGGGAACGCCAATCGGTAGAGGCTCAGTCTTGGGGCCAGATAACTGGCCCAGTCTAACATCAGGCTCCATCGGCTATGAAGAAGATTCGAGACCGATGTGAGACAGGATCACACCATCAAACAGGATACCTCGTGTGTCCTTGAGCTTCGATTTCGATTTTCTCTGGTGAAGAAGCTTAGGAGCCAGAACCTCAGAAGTGGTAGTGGTTATAGCAGCGCTGGGAGCTGCACGAGACCTGTGGAGGGGCAGGACCTTCCATAGTATCAGCAGTCACAGCCTATGCTGAAGTTCAGGGGGTGGTGTTGGTGGGGGGTGGGGCGGGGGGGGGGGGGGGAAGGGGGCAGGCTTCAAAGTAAATGCTGCAGCCTAAGTGTAATGACAAATGCTGGTGCTAGCGCTTACAGCAGAAACCTCCATTTGTGTAGCAGGTTTAAGGACTAGCTGTTTCAGAACATAAGAAAAGGAGGCAGCGAACGTGAGTGGCTGCATGGAGATCTACTCTGCAGTTCCTGTTCCACACGGAGCGATCCCCAGAGCAGTTGACTTTGGAGGAGAGCAGCAACGAACTTTATCACAGGCGGCTTTACCACATTTCTCCACAAGTGGGATCTTCTTTACAGCCAAGGGTAGTGTGCCCAATGTGCTGGCATTTAAAACACTCCATTGGGTTTGGAAAATAAGGTCGAACACTTGGGCGTTGGAAACCTGCCGTCACATGCTCTGGTAGTTTGGTGCTGTTGAAAGTAAGGATAAGAGTGTCAGATTTTACAAGATCGTTATTAGTGCATTTCGTATCTTTTTGCTCGTAGACAATGCCCTCGTAGGACCACCCGGCTTTCAGTTCTTCAAATGGAGTGTCAACTAGATCCCTGCAATTTTAATCACCCTTTCTGTTGTTCAGGGTGCTGCGCAATTCAGTTTCTATCTCATACTCCCCGAGGCATTGAGCTTTCTGAAGATTCTTGACTTGTTAGGACCTAAGTGTTTCAACTAGGAATCCCATTGCGCTTAACAGATCTTAAGGTGCTAGCAATGCCTTCTAAGCCTTTCTGTATGTAAAATTTCTGAACTTCCTCAAAAATACCCTCTCTTCTTTTAATTTAAGAACAACATTCTGCAAAACAGCATGCATTCTGTTACTACTGGCTGAATGAGGAGAGGCTACACGAGACCTCTTGTTAGACTGGGTGCTGGTAACTTCCAGCGGCCCACGCTTCCTGTTGGGCTGGAGCATCAATTTTTGTTCCACGAGCAGCTAAGGAAATACGGGTCCTCTCAGTCAGAGCCCCAGTGCCTGAGTAATCCTTATACCTCTGAAGTGTGGAATATTCGCCAGAGGTTGACCACTAGCGCTGTTACATCTCATCAGCCATGCATCGTATCAGCTTGCAGCACACCTTGAGATTGACTTTTTATTATATAGATGTTTATCCTGCCCTTGCAATCCGCGTGGTCAAGCCAAATCCCCATTCCCTGAGACCCTGTAACGTTCCACCGCCGCGCCACAACGTGGTGATGAAGAATGTCCAGAGGTTATGTGGCGCTTACCAGTTCCCAGCTGAGCTCAGCTCAGGAACCCCAGCGTGGCCAAGCTTAAAACCAGCAAATCAATCCTGAGCTCCTGAGGGCAAAATAGACTGTAAGAAACAAAATATTGTGATGTGAAAATGTGCGGCTTCAATTCTTTTTCTTTTGAGCCATCGGTATTATGACTGGTTTGATGAAGCCTCCACCAATTCCTCTCTGCTGCTAACCTTTTTGTGTCTGAGTAGGACTTGCTACCTACGTCCTCAATTACGTGTGGGATGTATTCTCGTCTGTCTTCTACATTTTTCCCCTCTGGAGCTTCCTCTAGTACCATGGAAGTCATTCCCTCACCTCTTACCAGATATCCTACCTTCGTGTCCCTTCTTATTGTCAGTGTTTTCCATACACTCATTTTCTCGCCGATTATGCACAGAACCACTTCCTTCCTTACTTAATCACTCCACCTAATTCTCAAAAATTTTCTAGCACCCCATCTCAAATGCTTCGATTCTCTTTTGTATCGGTTTTCCCACAGTCCATGTTTCACTACCATAAAATGCTATGCTCCAAACATACATTCTCAGCAATTTCTTCCTCAGATTATGCCCTATGTTTGATATTGATAGACTAGCACTGGCAAAAGGGGCATTCTTGGCCAAGTAGTAGTTTGGTTTTCATGTCGTCCTTGCCCCATGCGTCAGGGGTTATTTTCCTGTTTAGGTAACAGAATTCCTTAACTTCATCTACTTCGTGATCCCAAACCCTGATGAGTCTTTCGCTGTTCTGATTTCTGTTAATCCGCATCACTTTCGTCTTCCTTTTACTCTCAGTCCATATTCTGTACTCATCGACTGTTCACTCCACTCAGCAGATCATGTAATAGTAGCTCACTTCCAAGTAGGACAGCAATGACGTCGGCGAAGTGACTGATATCCTTTTCACCTTTAATTTTAATTCCACTCCTGAAACTTTATTTCTGTCATTTCTTCTTCGATGTATAGATTGAACAGTAGCGGTGAAATACTGTATCCCTGTATTACACCTTTTTTAATCCGAGTGCTTTGTTCTAACTCTCTTATTATTCTCTGTTGGCTCTTTTACATTTTTCCCTATAGCGTAGCCCGATTTGTAACATCTTGCACCGTTTGACGTTGTCGAATGCTTTATCAGGTTGACAAATCCTATAAACGTGTATTGGTTTTTCTTTCGTCTTGCTTCCATGGACAGCCGAAAGTCAGAAGTGCGTCTCTTGTGCCTTCACCTTTCCTAAAGTCAAACTGATCGCCATCCAACACATCCTCTACTTTCTTTTCCATTCTTCTTTTTATTACCCCTGACTAACTTGGTTGCTTGAACTGAGAAGCTGAATGTGCGATAATTCCCGTCGGCTGTTGCAAACTTCGGAATTGTGTGGATGAGGTTTTTCCGAATGTTGGATAGTACATCGTCAATCTCATTCGTCCTACTAACCAACGAGAATAGTCTTTATTGTCACTTCACCAACTCCCCTCCCCCCCCCCCCCCCTATGATTTTAGAAATTCTGATGGAACGTCAGCTATTCATTCTGTCTTTATTTGACCGTAAGTCTTTCAAATCTCTTAAATTCACATTCCAGTACTGGAGCCCCTGTCTCTTCTACATCGACTACTGTTACTTCTATCAGGTAATCAGACAAATTCTCTCCCTCATGGAGATGTGTATTCTTTCGATCTACCCACTCTCTCCTCTGCATTGGACTCTTAGTGTCACTTTCCTACATCCCGAGTCTGTCCTTCCAATTATCCTATTACCTCAATTTTTCTATTACCTCAAATTTTTCATGCTACCATTTCGCCTTACCTTCCCTGCATTTCCTATTTATTTCATTCGTAAGTGAAAAGTATCCTGAATTCCGTAGAACATTTTTCTACTTCCTTCTTTTATCAATCAACTGAAGTATTTCTTCTGTTACCAATGGTTTCTTCACAGTTACCTTCTTTGTACGTATGTTTTTCCTTTAACTTCTGACTGCCTCCTTAGGAATGCCCATTCCTCTTAAACTGACCTGCTCCTGAGTTATTCCTTATGGCAGTATGCGTAACTTCAGATCTGAAGGTAATCTTTTCATTCCGTAGTATTTCCGCAACCCACTTTGAGACTATTCAGAGAGAATCACTGCACAAACTTCAGCAACCGTTCACCACTGGCGAATTGTGAACTGAATCTTTGTCTGTTCCTGGGTATGCTTTAGAATCCAGTATCTGATTGCACAGTCTCTGCCTGACCATGACGTAATCTTGAGAAAGGACAAATACTTCACACACTTTTCACGTATGGAAAATTATTACAGAATTCGTTACAACATGATGCATCTTGAAAGAGGTTCTAAAAAGTTTACGGTCTGAGTGGACATTGATGGAGCCTGGTAGGGCGCTAAAAGCACAAGGTGTTTTTATGATTCTAAGCTTGTAGAAACGATATGTTGGGAGTTGTAAGCAATTGGCGGCGAGCCCATCCCTTAGTATATCTTGCTGGACAGGTCCACAGCCACACAGGGCAGCCCCTCGTTGAGACAGGACTCCAGCAGAATAATGCCACACTACCTGCTACTGCTGGCGCCATGGTCTAAAGGAGTGAGTCTACAAAGTGGTGTTGTAAACTGAGCATTGTGAGCAGAGCCATGCATAATAACATTTCACCTGCTTCCGTGTTCGCTTATAGTGCAAATAGGCCAGTGAACCACTTCCCCCTGGGCGCCTCGGTTATATAAGAAAAATCCAGCGTCTGACAAACGTTTGGAGATAGAATCTTTATTACAGCTCACAGCTAGAACTAACAAGCTCCAAGGCACAGGCGATTTAGGTAAAGAACTTTGAGACTGTATCTGTTCACTTGTTGCTGTGGGAAGAGATGACTTCACAGAGGGGGAAGATGATTTTTTCTGAAAACTTTAAAAAGCCAGTATCTGGGTGTTTCTTTTTTGTCCAGAAAAGCAGGTTTCTTAACCCTTCACTGGTTCAACATCAGTTTGTGCTGTCGTGTGGGACGAGAGATTTAGCGCCTCTAGAGCCCTGCGATTGGCTCAAGATGGGTGAAGGCTGTGTCGTTCGTGCACTTTGCGGGAAAACTGATTTTTTTTCTGGAAAGGTGAAAAGTACTGGGGTGCGGGACTTTGGTCTGGTAAGGGACTTTGCCTCAGAACTTCAGAGTAGTTCAACCACACATGCCAGAGCTTCGACCCAGTCTCAGGACAGGTTCCAAGCACCAGACTGGGGGAGCATGTGGTGAAGGTCTTACTGTACCGACAGTGTGACTTCGAAGGTCTCTGACTACTCATATGCCAAGGGCACACATACACGTTTTTGGGTTACTGGTCTTGACGTTTGGTATTCTTGTGCGCTCGGTCATATAAGGTAGCCAAATTTGTCCTTGGAACGACCAGTGAACAGGTGTGCCACACACTGAAATCTACCATGGTTTCAGGGCTCTGGTAGAGAGTAAATTGCGATCCGCCTGCCTGATCGCTAGACCGTGGGATTCTCTGATTTCTTATTTGGCCGCGATCGATTCACAGGAGCCGCCTCCATGCCTCACCTCCACCGCACATATCTCGCCAGCTGCAAGTTATTTCGCTGCGCGGCAGGGCAACGTACTGCCGCTCTGGCATTGTCATGGCGTAAATATCTCAATCGTCACTTCCTCTCAGCTTCACCTATGTAGAGACATTTCAGTATCTTTGATCACTCAAAGTCTGCTCAGCGTCAGATCAGTTCAGATTGCGTTATCGACATTTTAGGGCCAGATTACTTGACTAATTCCACTAGTTAAACTGTCTCTGCCACCCAAAATCCTTGTCCAATGTAGTCTTAAATCACCTGTTAATTGTTTACGGCATTCAATCAGTAACTTTTTTAGAAAATTTTGTCTGTTTTGGGAAAATATATGTTGTTAGGACACTAAATTTTGCCTACATTCTTTATCACTTACGAAGTCCCACTAGAGTTACCTTTCAATCTAACTGAAGTCGTGCTGTATCTCTTAGCCTTTTCGGAGTATACCTCCTCCCTTTGTGATGCTTAACAGGGTATTCGCTATAACTAGCTGAAATTTGTTTCAGAGCTCAATCTCTCTTCTGTCACTCCTAGTACCAAGCAGATATTCTCCTGTAATGCTTTCTTCTACTGCTTCCTCTACAACTGACTTTCAGGTTTTAACCTCCCTTTACATACTTAATTGCCCATTCGATATCCTCATATACGTTCTCTCTTCGTCTTCGGTTCATGATGTCCTCATTGGAGCCGACAGCAGAATAACGTCGACAATGATAGTGGCCGATTTTCTGTTGTCTGCATGTATAACTGAACTCACTACCCTACCTTCCCACACAACGAAACCTATTCCTGTTGTACCATTTTCTACTGCTGTTGATATTACCCTGTACCCATCTGACCAGAAACCCTTGGCCTCTTTCCATTTAATTGATTGCTTTTTAAGGGACGCCCATTCCTCTTCAACTGACCTGCTGAGCCTTAGCATTTCAGTGTACATATTTTGTAACTTCTCTTCCACATTGAAGCTTCTGATATTACAAGCACCGACTCTTAGACCATTATCCTTTCATTAGTTATTCAATCTTTTCCTGATGTTCGACGCCCTCCACCGCCCTGGCAGTTCTCTTTCTCTCACAATCTGGTTTTAGTATGACTGCCTGGTAAGTGTAGTGACTTGGCCGGACAGCCAAGCCACTGTAAGATAGCCGACAGGCACGCGTTAAGCTCACGCAGACTGACGTGAGGTCTGGAACAGTTAAGGGGAAATTTTTAGTAGCAAATAAAGTACGTAGTTGATGTAATACTTAACTTTAATCCACAATTGGTGAACATCTCTCGTTACTGTACATGCTTCACAATATTAATTATCAAATGCTATGGCGCCTTGCTAGGTCGTAGCAAATGACGTAGCTGAAGGCTATGCTAACTATCGTCTCGGCAAATGAGAGCGTAATTGTCAGTGAACTATTGCTATGAACGTCGGCTGTACAACTGGGGCGAGTGCCAGTACGTCTCTCTAGACCTGCCGTGTGGCGGCGCTCGGTCTGCAATCACATAGTGGCGACACGCGGGTCCGACGTGTACAAACGGACCGCGGCCGATTTAAAGGCTACCATCTAGCAAGTGTGGTGTCTGGCGGTGACACCACAGTAAGAGAGACGTATTCTTGTGAAATGTGTAATTGCTTAAATGCACTGCAATGTCCAAAAAGAAAGAAGTGTACGTTCTGAAACCTTTTCCGGTTTTTATTTATTTATACGATAAAAACCGAAAACTAAGGAGACTCTTTTTTCATTCGTAGTGTATGTGACTACCTAGGTCGCAACGAAGAGCCAAGATATGTATCCTATGGTTCCCGGGTATACGCGGATTATTCGATTGCCAACCTATTTAGCAACTTCAGTGCATTGCCTGGTTCGCTGGTCAAGGAACTCTGTGAAATGGTCCAGCTCCGAATACGTCCGGTATGGATCACTCTTGATACCAAAAAGTAGGTCTGGCGTGGTACACCTTTTTAACCAACTACAACTGTCAATTTACAGAAAAGCAAAGTCACAATACTGAGTCTCACACATGACAGTACCATAGCACATCGTTGTAACAGACGATCTTTAAAATTTAGTATATAGTTCGATTGCAACATATGACGTTCTGTACCCTTTAGTTTTCGGAAAAAATGTCTTTTCTATTTAACACAAGCATTCACTCTAAAGTTGACCTTGTTTATTGTAAGTAATGTGTTTGCTGCAATTCGTGTTGTGGAGGCCAGGGACTGGAATGTTTCCCCATAGCCCAGATATCTAAAGTCACTCACTGTCTATTTCTGAACACAGACTAAGTTTTCAAACTGTGAAACTTCGTAGTATGCTAGTTGGTGACATACATACACACACATATACACACATACACACACATATACACACATACACACACATATACACACATACACACACATACACATACATATACACACATACACATACATATACACACATACACATACATATACACACATACACATACATATACACACATACACATACATATACACACATACACATACATATACACACATACACATACATATACACACATACACATACATATACACACATACACATACATACACACAGATACATACATACACATACATACACATACATACACATACACACACATACACACACACACACACACACACACATACACACACACACACACACACACACACACACACACACACACACACACACACACATATATACATACACACACATATATACATACACACACATATATACATACATACACATATATACATACATACACATATATACATACATACACATATATACATACATACACACATATACATACATACACATATATACATACATACACATATATACATACATACACATATATATATTACAAAAATATGGGGCATTTCGTATCTTTTTCAACAGTTGTGAGCAGCTTCGGAAGAAAGAAACCTCATTTCCACTCAAATAAATTACAAAACGAATCTCCATCTTTAAATCAGTGTGGTGAAGTACGTTACTTCAAAGCACTGGTAGTCAATGCAACATAGACAACATGGACGTTAGCCTGCCCGGCTAGCAGTGCAGTCTGACGCACTGTTTTCCGAGCGGGAAGGCGTGCCGGTCACCGGCACGAATCTGCCCAGTGGATTAGTGTCGAGGACCGGTGTGCCGGCCGGCCAGCCGGTGGATGGTTTTTAAGGCGGTTTTCCACCTGCCTCGGCGAATGCGGGCTGTTTCCTATTATTCCGCCTCAGTTAAACTGTGTCGGTGACTGCTGTGCAAACACTTTCTCCTCGTATGCGTGAGCTATAATTACTCTACAACGCACACATTTGGGGTACACTCGTCTGGTATGAGAGGTTCCCGGGTAGTGGGGGGTGATCCACTGTCACTGGGGGCCGAACCGCACAATAACACTGGGTTCGGTGTCGGGGGCGGCGGTGGGTTGGGTGGACTATTGCGGGGTTGTGAACCACTGAGGGCTACGTCGGGACAAAGCTTCTCCATCGTTTATAGGTCCCCAGTGCATGCATACATACATACATAGACGTCTGCCAAGGTTTACTAAATGTAAATTTCCATGCTTCATGAAACTAATCAGCTACTGCTAAAAAGAGTGATACAAAGATTCTAGATTCATTTCTATTCTCTTATACACTTAAGTGCTAAAGAAACTGGTGTAAACTTCCGTACTGAAATACAGAAATACGTAAAAGGCAGAATACGGCACTGTGGTCGGCAACGCCTATGTAACAAGTGTGTGGCACAGTTCTTGGACAGGTCACTGCTGCTATGTTGGCAGGTTATCAGAAGTTCTGTTCAAACGCACGAGCTATGGGTCACAGTATCTACGAGGTAGCTATGAAGTGGGTATTTTCTTACACAATCGTTTCAAGAGTGTACGGTGAATATCAGGAATCCATTAAAACATCAAGTCTCTGACATCACTGGGGCCGGAAAAAGATCCTGCGAGAACGGGACCGACGACGACGGAAGACAATCATTCAAAGTGACAGAAACGCAGATTGCTGCATACTGCAATCCTGGGCCTTCAACAAGTGTCAGCGTGCGAATCCTGTAACAGAACATCATCGATGTGGCCTTTCAGAACCCACTCATGTACCCTCGATGACTGCACGACACAAAGCTTTGTGCCTCGCCTGGGCCCCATCACCACCTACATTAGACTCTTGATGACTGGAAATACGTTGCTTGATTGGACGAGTCTCGTCTCAAATTGTGTCTGAGTATGAAGACAACCTCATGAAGCCATGGGCTGCGTAACAGCAGGGGACTGTTCAACCTGTTGGAGGTCCTGTAATGGTGTGGGGAGTGTGCAGTTTGAGTGATAGTGCCGAATGTAGACGCATCAGGGGTCCAATGACAGGTGACACGTACATAATCATCCTGTCTGATCACCTGAATTATACATGTCCCTTGTGCACTCCGACAGACTTGGGCAATTCTAGCAGGACAGTGCAACACCC
Source organism: Schistocerca serialis cubense (assembly GCF_023864345.2). Taxonomy (NCBI): domain Eukaryota; kingdom Metazoa; phylum Arthropoda; class Insecta; order Orthoptera; family Acrididae; genus Schistocerca; species Schistocerca serialis. The sequence continues at coordinate 125,456,600 of NC_064639.1, forward strand.
AGAACTGCTACAGAGTGTCTCTTCCCAGTTTAACCACTTCCGCTGGCCATCGAACTCTCCAGACATAAACATTATACAGCTTATCTGGGATGGCTTGCCATGTGTTGTTCAGAAGAGACCTCCACCCCCTCGTACTCTTACGACTTTACGGACAACCCTGAAGGATTCACACTTTCAAGTTCTACCAGATATACGTAAGACATTAGTCTCAGCCCATGTCACGTCACTTCTGCGTGATTGCGGGGGCCATACACGACTTTAAACAGGTTAACCAGTTTCTTTGACTCTTCAATGTACATTCCTGTGAGAATCAACAAGGGTGTCTGAGATTCACAGGCAGTTTGCCGCAGAATATTGAATACTATACTCGAGTTCTGCCACATATGAAAATATTGACAACACAAGAAGACTAACTCACCATGTGAGACCACAATACGGCGGCAACTCAGATGATGATGAAAAATCACATGTGAAATTGCTTCTGGTCTTACTGCTTTGAATTAGGCTACTACTGGCGAATTTAAAATTTTACAACATTGCACTGAACCAGTAGTAGTAGTAGTAGTAGTAGTAGTAGTAGTAGTAGTAGTAGTAGTAGTAGTAGTAGTAGTAGTAGTAGTAGTAGTAGTAGCAGCAGCAGCAGCAGGAGTAGGCATTTGATCAGTGATTTACAATTTTGCATTGTACCAGTACCAGTAGTAGTAGCAGAAGCAGCAATTTGATCAGTGCTTTACAATATTGCATTGTACCAGTACCAGTAGTAGTAGTAGCAGAATCAGCAATTGGACCAGTGATTTACAATATTGCATTGTTCCAATACCAGTAGTAGTAGCAGAAGCAGCAATTTGACCAGTGATTTACAATATTGCATTGTACCAGTACCAGTAGTAGTAGCAGAAGCAGCACTTTGACCAGTGATTTACAATATTGCATTGTACCAGTACCAGTAGTAGTAGCAGAAGCAGCAGCAGCAATTTGACCAGTGATTTACAATATTGCATTGTTCCAGTACCAGTAGTAGTAGCAGAAGCAGCAATTTGACCAGTGATTTGCAATATTGCATTGTTCCAGTACCAGTAGTAGTAGCAGAAGCAGCAATTTCACCAGTGATTTACAATATTGCATTGTACCAGTACCAGTAGTAGTAGCAGAAGCAGCAATTTCACCAGTGATTTACAATATTGCATTGTACCAGTACCAGTAGTAGTAGCAGCAGCAGAAGCAGCAATTTGACCAGTGATTTACAATATTGCATTGTACCAGTACCAGTAGTAGTAGCAGCAGCAGAAGCAGCAATTTCACCAGTGATTTACAATATTGCATTGTACCAGTACTAGTAGTAGTAGCAGAAGCAGCAATTTCACCAGTGATTTACAGTATTGCATTGTACCAGTACCAGTAGTAGTAGCAGAAGCATCAATTTGACCAGTGATTTACAATATTGCATTGTACCAGTACCAGTAGTAGTAGCAGAAGCAGCAATTTCACCAGTGATTTGCAATATTGCATTGTACCAGTACCAGTAGTAGTAGCAGAAGCAGCAATTTGACCAGTGATTTACAATATTGCATTGTACCAGTACCAGTAGTAGTAGCAGAAGCAGCAATTTGACCAGTGATTTACAATATTGCATTGCACCAGTACCAGTAGTAGTAGCAGCAGCAGCAATTTCAGCAGTGATTTACAGTATTGCATTGTACCAGTACCAGTAGTAGTAGTAGCAGAAGCAGCAAATTGACCAGTGATTTACAATATTGCATTGTACTAGTACCAGTAGTAGCAGCAGTAGCAGCAGTAGCATTAGCAGCATCAGCAGTAGTTTGATCTAATTTATGCCATTGCATTATACCAGTAATATAAGTGGCAGCAGTAGTTTTGATAGTACTAGTGGTGGTGGAAGTGGTAGTGGTAGTGGTAGTATCAGGAGCAGAAGTAGTAAATTGATCGTTGGTGTTCTACATAGGCTGAACTAATAATAATAGTAATAGTAATAATAATAGCAGTAATACCCATTAATGAGATGATTAACATAATTAGGGATAACTTAGTACAATACAAAAATACGACTAATGATGAAGTAAACTAATTTATAGAACTGCTTGAATGCACTTTAGACTACAATTATTTCTCTTTTAATACTAAAATCTGTCAGAAATATGGCTTAGCAACGGGCAATTTTTTGGCTGGGACAGTTGCAGACATTTTCGTGAACCACATTGAGATGCAATTCCTGAAAAATAACCTTGATATCGCAAACAAAATCATATATTACAAGCGATATGTAGATAGTACATTAGTGCTTTATAATGGTTCAAAAGATGAAATTCAGAAGCTTGCTGTAAAATTAAAGTCAATGCATCCAAAGTTACAATTTATGGTTGAGCATGAAAATCAAAAATCTATTAACTATCTAGATCTCACTATAACTAATAACAACGGGAAACATTGCTTCACCTTATACAGAAAACATGCAGCCACTGATATTATTAATGCCACATCATGTCATTCTGACAAATATATAAAAGACTTTAAAAATGCTATGATACAGCGAATACTAAAATTATTGCTGGAAGCTAATGAGATCAAAAAGGAAATGACCATCTTAAAACAAATTGCGAAAACCAACTCTTTTGACACATGACAGGTAGATATTTTTAATAAAGTGTAAGTACCATGAAGTACTCCACTAACAGGTAAACCAAAATATATGAAGATGACATATATGGGAAACATATCAGACAATTACTAATTTATTCAAAAATTCTGCAACAACAATAGCATTCACAACTGACAACATGTTACAACAAAAATTAAGACATACCGTAAGTAAAGATAATGAAAAATTTACCAGATCAGGAGTATATAAGATCCAATGTAGAGACTGGCCGATATATATTTCCTCACAAACAGGTCGAAATTTTGCAGTAAGGTACAAAGAACATACATCAGGTACCTCACAAAAAAAAAAAAATCTGTATTTGGCCATGATAACATTTAATAACCAATCTTAGGGGACAGTAGAGCAGAATCTACAAGTTGTTAATTATGAAAATAAAGGCTTACTCATGAATATCTTAGAAGAACTCGAGATACTGTATATGCTCATTTGAAAACTAAATCATCAATGTTGCTCAATGAACGATTAGGTTTTCGCGAAAAATATTCTTAAGGCCTTTTTGACGAATTTTATAATGAAGATGCACCTACTCTTGTTTTAAAATATAAGATTAGTTATACCCATGGCAAAAGCTATGTATGAAAAATATGCTATACAACATAAAAAATTTGTATTAAATTTAGATTGATTATTACAAAAACTATTAGATCGCTGAATTCTAAATATTTAATCAGCGGTCTCATCTGTTATTCAGACATCCATAATGCGTAATGTACTCTTGGCTGCTACCCTACTGATATAAAGAATGTCATTATGAAAACAACAGTTAAAGTAAGACTATTCTGCAACATCTGTCAAAGATGCAATTGTGATGTAGGCGACTGAGTATAATCGATATATACCACAACTCCAAGAACTTGTGGATCTTTGATTTAACTGACACTGTAATAGTATTAAGGTTGCCCATAGAGGGCACAGCTATAACACATCATAGTTTACCGTTTTTATCTAAAATATAAATAAGTTTTACACATAAGAAATTTTAAATAAATAAATTTTAGGTTATTAGTGTATTTCATACTTTTATACTTTGACGATAGCGTCATATTATGAACGCTGATTGGCAGTGGTGAAGTAGTGTAAGAGGAAGTAGGCAGGGTCTCTGCATATTTAAGCTCATGCTCAGCACTCAGAATCATCACTAATCAACAAGAGTGGTAATACATCTTTCTCTCTCTTACAGGAACCGCAGGAATGACAAAATTTTGTCTAAACTGCACCACCACGAGCCAAGGGCAGGCTCGTCATTCCAACATCAGCTTCTCATAACCACCATTTGACTTCGTAGCAGCTGAGGAGAGCTCTGCCTACAATCCTCCAAGGAAGCCATGGGTATAATGAGTTTTGTTTTATTTTATCTTGTTAAAATTTTGTCGTCATTAGACACTTTTCATTTTATTTTAAGATTGGTCTCTAGTACTTTCTAAATTTAATTCACAGGTCTGAAGATGGTTATATAAATATAGCCGAAACCGGTTACCTATGTTATTGAGACATAAGTGTTGTGATCAAGACTGAACTTTAGTTAAAATATAATACTCTATTGATCACTGTTTCCAAAAATTTTTACCAAAATTTTTGTCCTTTGTTGTAAATCTTAGTGATACTGTCATACGTGCGAAGTGCGTGCTCCTAATCTTTGTCCCTTAAAATGACGGTTGTCGAAATATCTGTAGATGTTGGGGTCATTTACCTGCCCGATTTTCTTCAAGTTATATGAACTTTTATTTGGCAGATTCAAAGCGATTCCTTTTCTGGATGTGTAAGCGTGCAGAACATACAGCAGCAAACTAGGACACACTTTGCAGGAATCCGACATTCACAAACAGTGAACAGAACAATCATCTCCTGTGGCTCGCTCGCCTTATCTGAGTGGCATAAGCGACCGTATAGTTGAGGCCTTGCGCGCACAGGCATTCAACCGATATTACGGAGTAGCCACAAGATCAGATGTGTTGATGCCCGCGTAGGATTCTGTAGATGCTCTCTGCCACTTTCATATGGAAGTTCGCACAAGTCTGAGGGATGAAGTCTATTCTGCTTTAGAATCAGAAACTTTTAAAATAACTTATTTTTCACTGCTGTTTAAATTTGTGACCTAACACTCTTAAATTATTTTAAACGAACCTTTCAAAACACGCGTATATTTAAGGATAAATTAAACATGTTGTAGTCGCAAGCGAAATTGTCAACGCTGTTATAATTCAGTTGAAGCACACATTTCTTAAGGCGCTAAACATAGGGATACTGTCACTTAAACCAATGTAACTGTTAGGGTCTTATTTAACAGTCATACTAGGCTTGAGGTATTTAACCGTTTCGAGAATCCTTATCCAATATTTATGACTAATTTATGGATTACGTTGCATATGTTATTGGAATAGTATTTTGAACTCAGATTCAATAAATTTTACCCCGCAATAGACCTGATATAAGGTAACAAATGAAGCACCACCAGTTGGTATGCAAACAAATAGAGGGTCTTAATTGCTATAAAACACACAGCAGTTGACAACACTATTCACATAGTTCTGCATACTCTTTGTTCATCACTACCAACCCATTCATTTTCATTCAGTTGCCCAGTGCCTTCAGCACTGTCAGAAGGGAGAAGACAAGGTGCTGGTCATAAACAGATGGGATGAAGTCCTAATGCTCTTCATGTCTTCGTTCTCTTCTGTAACATCTATCGTCCTGCGTATAGCTTTCCCTGTGGTATGTTAGTCAGAGGAAGAGGGCGTCTTTTTTTATAATAGTGTAAATCCTCGTCCAGTAATTACTACTTACTGCTGTAACCAATAGCGAATGGGAACTGTTTTTAAATAATGTAAGGTAGAAGCAGAAAAGCCAGCAAGCTCCACTTCCCAATTCCCTATCTCTCTCACACTGAAATACGTTCGCCAAGCTTGGTGACACCACCAGCCATCATGTTCCCTTATAAAACATGGCGCACATTGTTTTCTAAAAACAGAATCCAGATTTTACAGGGATTACTAATGGCGACATCGGACGTTCGCTGCAGGGTGGCAACCCATTGGCAATGCGTCACTCTGTAACCCCCTCCATGCTGGCCACTGGGAGATGACGTACATGGAGGCACTCGCTCGGCAGCCTGTTTACTGGTGTGGCGGCATACATGACATCAAAAGGAGAGCCTCCTCCCGGGACATCTGCGTGACAGCGCAGTCAGCACCCCCACTTGCACAGCTGGCCATTGCCACAGCACCCACATGGCCCCTTCCTCAAAGGTATGTGCATCGTCATCATCTTCATCTCAAATTTGTGTGTTTCCTAATTTCCTTAAGCGGCGGGCTGGAAGTGTTTTCAGCTGAACCGACCACAGAAACAATCCATTTGTACAGCATTCCCTATTTTCATGTAATATGTTTCAGGATTTCTGCTTACAGAACGGCATGATGCGTCTAACAACAGCGCCATTCCTCTCAGCGTCTGATGATGAAACTGAGGAGTTAGACGTTAGCGTTAAGACGCAGATGCTTAGAATTCTGCGTCAGACGCCGAGGGCCTCATCCAATCTGGCCTCCTACAAGACCACTATGGTGGAATTGCTTCGTAGCTGCCTCTAGGACTTCCTGAGACATACACTTCCACACACCAGCCCCAACGTCGCCACAGGTACTTTATGAGCCCAGAGCATTTGGCTCACATCTTTCGGAGGGTCCCAGAATGGGTGGAGACAACGATACCGACTGGGACGAGCATACACAGTCGATGCTAATTGTGCACAGCTGGTTGGCATGAAGTACGAGCGTGGCGCACACTCCATGGCTTCCACCTCAGGGCAACCAACACTGGCCTTAGAAGTCTCTGAAACTGGTATGTCGATCTGAGTGATATTGAGCGAGTTCTCTGCTGGTTCCCTATAGAATGGGACCCGTTTCCAATACCAGTAACACTATCTTCTACTACTATGGAACAGTTAACGTGACTTGCTCCAAGGAATTCCAGCGTAACACGTCCCTGCAGCAAGCAGAGGACACAATGTCTCCAAAAGATGGACAGCAAAACTAACTGGATTGCCCACCGACACTTTACAGACAGGAACACATGTATAATCGCCGAATGAATGGGGGAGGGATGCTAACAACTACTTCTGGCAGCTGGTAAGTGACGACAGCGTGCCTTTCTTTGGGGCCAGCCACTGACATTGAGGCGGAAACAAAGCCCAGCAACTGGGCTGCTGCAAAACACATTACGTGTGTAGGGAGCTTGCATGCGTTCATAGATGAAATGAATTCGAGCCCTGATTTCCACCTCCCAAGGTTACATTTGAACGGTCTAACCATAATGGCATTAAAAATGCTACAAATCAGTGCAATAAACTTTATAGTTGCTGAGATCAACAGCAGATCACTTTTTTAGCTGGACTATAGGTGGAAAATTTCCACACGTCTTTCAGAGGACTTGAAAATGGCGCAATGAAGCACGGAAAATGGTTGCTCAAATAAAGTGACAATTGGAAATTTGGACAACTGAAAATATTTTTATCAGACACTCTATTTCACAAGGGTGTTGGTGACTGCATCGGCTAGCTCTAGCCGAACAGAAGCGCTGAGAGTTAAGTTCACCCGTGGACAGTCCATTCTATGTTGTGGTCGCTGCTGCTACTGAGTCCAATTATATTAACGAAAGACGATAGCAACAAAATGCCGATCGAAACTTTATTGCGGCCAAAAGATTTAACTTTAAGAAAGAAAATGAAGTTTTACAAAATAATAGCCTATGCCCACAAAATAAAAGCCATTTCATTCTCAAGAATGACAAGAAATAATACGCAACCCGAATGTATCCCCAAAACTGCCATCAGAATATGTAATGATCATCTGAGCTGGTAGACATTACATTGCCTACAAGGCGAGCTGGAAGTGTCTACCAGAGGTCTCCTTGTGCGACCACTGAAGCAGCCCGACTGGACTAATAAAGACGTCTGAAGTCCCAGTACCGACAACTGCTTGATAAGTAGGAACAGGGGCAATGGGGAAGATATCTATCACTTAAGACCGATGTGTGCACTAAGACGTAAAACACAGTGACAGAGAGAATCCAAACTCCAGTCACTCTACACTTAATGAAAATTGAAGATGGTTGAGTAACCCTTTGATGGAGGCAAGAGAATACCTGCTTGGCGAATTCCTTCAAGACGACGATCAAGACGATACCCAACTTCACATGCAACTCAGCGGGAGACAATTAATACGCCAATATTTTCATAACCAAACCGTCTGCCAGAGGAGGAGCAGGAGGAGGAGAACTACTCATGACGAAATAGGAAAAGTTCCACGTACAGTAATATTCATGCCTGAATTCTGAAACAAACGAAAGCACGAATTATCCCAGTGCTAACCAGATTACTGAGCGATCCCGAACACTGGTTACGATGCCTGCCATACGGAAACTAACAAAAGCTGTAGGAAAAGAAACAGGATTAGACGGATATATCTCCTCTGCTAACAGCGAAACACCAATCTGCTTGATTAACACACTCGTGCAGGTTCAGGAAGTCTCCTCTGCAACAGGCTGCACCCGCACAGGGGGTTTAGTGCCAGTTTGCCCCTCGGAAAGGCGTATGTATTTTTGATCTCTTTAATAAGGTGATCGAAACAACAGACACCTCACCAAAAAAGAAGAATACGCGAAGTGCCATATGAATTATGTATTTCCGACAGACTGCCGGTTGGAACAGAGACCAGTATATTTAAAAACAATTTTCTGTTGTCGTCCATAGACGCACTTCTCCTTTGTTTTGCCTACTGGCTGCCGGTTTCACTGGACAGTTACAATCTCAGGCCAATCTGGTCAGACGTTATAACGCTAGAGTCCTACATAGTTAATTTTTGTATTTATAATTCCACTGGGACTGTGTGTACCACGACCTTATTATTGTCAACATATTTTGGATGAATGGCAGCATCAGAAGTAAATATTGAATTCGTTTATTTCGCAGATCGACTTTGATCACCTGTGTGACCATCTTCAGTGCTCATATCATAATAGCACAACAATTTCCATGAAGTGTAACATTTACTTAATGATTAATTCCAGCAGGTATCTTCACTTTGGGTTGGTAGCCCTGCACAAGGCCGCACGTACGGAGACGGAGCTCTCGTGAAAGGTAAGTTATTTAGGTTGTAATTAATTGTAATTGAACACTTTTAACTAATTAAATACGTTCTTTAATGTACTCTTCAAGCTCACCATTAAAAGTTTCTCTCTTATTTGCTTAGTGTTCTAGTAATTGCGAGAAGTCAATTTGTTTACTTACTGCTGCTTAGGCCTAATTTTTTGAGTGTGCGTATTTAGCGTTATACCGCAATTCGAAGTGCATTTGCTGTAGTTTAACTAATTAAATACGTTCATTGGGGTGCCTTTCAAGCTCACCATTAACGGTTTTTCTTTATTTGCGTGTTGTTCCAGTAACTGTGAAAAGTTCGTTTTCTTTATATTTCGCGGCTTTGCCTTACTTTCCGAGTGTGCATACTTAGCGTTATACCGCAATCTTAAGTGCATTTAGTAAATGTATTCATTAGTGTGCTCTTCAAGCTTGCCATTAAAGGTTTTTCTTTTATTTACGTATTCTTCCACTTATGGCAAAAAGCTTGTTTTGGTTACATTCGGCTGTTTATGCCTAATTTTTGATGGTTCATATTTAGCGTTATACCACAAATTTCAGTGCATTTGGTAATAGTTTACTTACATATTAGTTTCCAAAACATATATAGTGTCCTTTTGCCTCTGTATTTAATATATTCTGGTCATCGCTTAGTAAATCTCTTAACTAATTTTCAAACTACCATGGATACTAAGTGTGTGAGCTGCAGTAGGAAAGTTAGTTCAGGGGTTTTGTCCATCTGTTGTGACAGGTGGTTTCATTGAGGAAATTTTAGCAGTGTGGGAATTGGGGAAGCAAACGAGACTCTTCCACTCTCTTGCAGGGTTTGCTCAAGAGGTAGGTTATGGGGGGAGAAGGGCAAACAGCGGTGGGAAGTGGTAGCTGGGAACGGGGGCCACAGAAAAACGACAGTGTCTGACAGTATCACAGTTGGCACAACCAATAGATTTGCCTTGCTACCACAATTAAGTAAGGAAGACGCTCCAGCAGAAGTAGACGTAGTTAAGATGCAACAGAATCTCACTAGGAAACCAACTGTTTCAAAAAAATTAAAAAGTAAGAGGAAAGTTCTGTTGCTAGGTAGCAGCCATGGAAGAGGTGTGGGCCAGACTTTGCAGGAAAAATTAGGTGACAGGTACCAGGTCACAAACCTTTTCAAGCCAAGTTCAAGTCTTAGCCAGGTGGTAGAGGATATAGGTTCCTTGTGCAAGGGATTCACGAAGCAGGATCATGTGATAATAGTGGGTGGAGTGGGAAACAGTTTTGAGAGGGATCAGGGCTACAGCATTGAGTGTGACCTGGTGAAAATAGCCTCGGGAACGACCCATACCAATGCTGGGCTGGAGCCTGCTTTCGTGCAGCATGATCAGCCCCAGTTGAACCACTCTGTCAGGAGGGTAAATATGCAGTTGGATCAGTTGCGTAGGGCGACCACTCTGTCAGACATTGGATTTGTTTCCTGTCGAGGCTATTGATAGGGGGGATTTCACAAGGCATGGCCTACACCTCAATTGGAAAGGTTCAAATGGCTGTGAGCACTATGGGACTTAACATCTATGGTCTTCAGTCCCCTAGAACTTAGAACTACTTAAACCTAACTAACCTAAGGACATCACACAACACCCAGTCATCACGAGGCAGAGAAAATCCCTGACCCCGCCGGCAATCGAACCCGGGAACCCGGGCGCGGGAAGCTAGAACGCTACCGCACGACCACGAGCTGCGGACAATTGGAAAGGGAAGGGTACACTGGCAGGGTTGTTAGCGAAATCCAGAAGGGGGGGGGGACACTTGTACTCATGGTTGTACCTCTTTTTTAGACTAATATCAGTGTCCAATGAGAAGTTCGGACAGGCAGGTGCTAAAGAGGTCCAAAACTCACTAAATTCTCACAACAGGAAAGTAAATAATAATGTTACCATATTTAACCAAAGTATTGGTGGATTAAATAAAAAAGTAGATTCTCACAAAAGTTAAGTAAAAAATAATGTTAGCATTTTTCACCAAAATATTCTGGGATTGAAGAACAAAGTAGTTGAGCTCGTGGTTTATTTAGATGACATTGCATCTTTTAATGTAATAGATATACTATGCCTGTCTAAGCATCACATTATGTCTGATATGGAAAGGTAAATATCAGTGGTTATAAACTAGAAGCACATATGATTAAAGAGAATAAGGGGGGAGGAGTTGCCACATATGTCGAAAGTTATCACTGTGTAGAAAGCTTAGCTACAAGAAAGTTTTGTCTATAGCAACATATAGAAGCATGTGCCTGTCAACTTAAACTGAAGGAGGGCTCTTTTATAATTTTAACACTATATAGGTCCCCTTCAGGAAACTTTCATTTATTCCTGGAAAACTTGGATGCCTTGTTGTGCTATCTCTCATATAATGGGAAAGCGAATTATTATTTGTGGGGACTTCAATGTTGATTTACTGAAAGAGTCTAATAGGAAGAATGACCTGGAAGTTTTGCTCGGTTCTTTCAATTTGACGTCTTTAATTTTCCTACTCGGGTAGTAAAGAACAGCAGCACATTGATAGGTTTAAAAACAAATTCTTGTCCTGTTGAGAATGGGCTTTCTGATCATGATGCTCAGCTATTACAATATATGACATAGCTCCACTCAGTAATTCAAAACTACCCTCTAAAGGTGTGCATTCAATTAATGACTCAACAATTAGAAATTTCAGAGAAAATCTTCAGCAGTTAGACTGGGATGAGGTGCACAAGGAACCCAATGCTAATTTAAAACATAACTTATTTCATGATACACTTTTAAGACAATTTGAAAACTGTTTCCCCAAGAAAGTAGTTAAATCTAATTGTAAGAAACCATGCAAAAAACCTTGGTTTACTAAAGAAATAAAAATCTTATAACCACAAAAGGGAACTGTATCTAACAACAAGAAAGAGTAATGACACAGAAACAGCGAAATATTATAAAAACTACTGCGCTACATTAAGAAACGTTATTAAAAAGTCCAGAAGCATGTGCATCATGTCTGAGATTAATACCTCTGATAACAAAATGAAAACAATTTGGAATATTATTACAAGGGAGACAGGAAAACCAAGAGTACAGGATAACAGTATCACCATCAAAGCGAATGGAAACTTTATAAACAACAAGCCGGAAGTCGAAAACATTTTGAATAATCATTTTTTAAATGTTGTAGAGAAAATAGGATCTAAATGTTCATTAGAAGAAGCAAGGCAGTTAATGGAAGAGGCCTTACCCACACCATTTGATACAATTTAAATTCCAACCACCTCTCCTTCTGAAATTAGGAAAATAATAAACTCTCAAGAATAAAAGCTCACATGGAATTGATGGCATTTCCAGCAGGATAATAAAATGGTTCAAATGGCTCTGAGCACTATGGGACTCAACTGCTGTGGCCATCAGTCCCCTAGAACTTAGAACTAATTAAACCTAACTAACCTAAGGACATCACACACATCCATCCTCGAGGCAGGATTCGAACCTGCGACCGCGGCTCCGGACTGGAGCGCCTAGAACTGCACGACCACCGCGGCCGGCCAGGATAATAAAAGCTTGTTCCCAAGAAATAAGTGGGATTCTTAGCCACATATGTAATAGCTCTCTGAAGCAGGGCATTTTCCCAGATAGACTGAAGTATGCCATTGTTAAACCACTGCATAAAAAAGGGGATATGACTGATGTCACCAACTACCGCCCAATCTCTCTTCTGACTGCCTTATCCAAAATTCTTGAAAAAGTAATGTATTGTAGAGTAGCTTCACACCTTTGTAAAAATAAAGTTTTAACAAAATGGCAGTTTGGTTTCCAGGAGGGTTTTTCCAACGGAAAGTGCTATATATACTTTCACTAATAAAATATTTGAATTGCTCTGAGTAACCGGAAGTCACCCACTGGCATTTTTTTTTATCTATCAAAGGCTTATGATTGTGTAAATCGTGGAATACTTCTAAATATGCTCAAGTTCTGTGGTATGAATGGGATAGTGCTCAAATGGTTTAAATCATACCTAACTGGAAGAGTGCAGAAAGTTGAAATAAACAGTTCACATAATACACAAAAAACTGGTCATTTCTCAAACTGGGGAACAATCAAGAATGGGGTGCCGCAAGGTTTGGTCATGAGTCCTCTGCTGTTCTTAATATATATTAATGACTTGCCATTCTATATTCGCGAAGATGCAAAGCTGGTACTTTTTGCCGATGATACAAGTATAGCTATCACACCTGACAGACAAGAATTAACTGGTGAAATTGTAAACGATGTTTTTTCAGATAATCATTAAGTGGTTCTCTGCAAATGGGCTCTAGTTAAACTTTGACAAAACACAGTAAATACTGTTCCACATAGTAAATGGAATGACCCCATTAATAACAATAGACTTCGATCAGAAATCGGTAGCTAAGGTAGAATATTCGAAATTTCTAGGTGTATGCATTGATGAGGGGTTGAACTGGAAAAAACACACTGAGGATCTGCTGAAACGTTTGAGTTCAGCTACTTATGCTATTAGGGTCATTGCAAATTTTGGCGATATACATCTGAGTAAATTAGCTTTTGTATGGCATCATATTCTGGGGTAACTCATCATTGAATAAAAGGGTGTTCATTGCACAAAAGCGTGGAATCAGAATAATTGCTGGAGCTCATCCACCATCATCCTGCAGACACTTATGTAAAGAGCTAGAAATCTTCACTGTAGCCTCACAATATATATATATATATATATATATATATATATATATATATATATATATATATATATGAAATTTGTTATTAACAATCCGAACGAATTCAAAAGTAATAGTGCACATTGCTACAACACTATGAGAAGGGATGATCTTCACTACTCAAGGTTAAATCTAACTGTGGCTCAGAAGGGGGTAAATTATGCTGCCACAAAAGTCTGACAGATAGCTAAATAGCATTTACAAGGAAATTAAAAGAATTTCTTAATGACAACTCCTGCTACTCATTAGATGAATTTTTGGATGTAGTAAGTGGGTAATTTCCCAACGCCCACAAAAAAAAAAAAAAAAAAAAAATTAAAGATATTGAGTGTCATGTAATATTTTGTGTAATGTAATATCTTGTATAGATACATTTTATTAACCTGACACGTTCCACATCATTACGAAGTGTCGTATTCATGATCTATGGAACAAGTACTAATCTGATCTCATGTAACTGCATACAATAATTTTTAAATTTATAGAAGAGCCTATCATAGGACCTTAGCAGTTGCCGATCCAAATATCATGTAAATGTCTCTCAAATTATTATTTTCTCTCCGTAATGGGAAACGTACGGTATTAACGGCAATCTTAAAATATATAGGTGGCCTGTCACGTAGTCGTGAAGCTTGCTTCCTAAGCATCTGTGTCAAAAACTGAAAGTAGAAATCAGTGCTAATCTTTAAATAGATGCTAATTGCAGCCTACCGCTTTGAAGAACTTAGTGCAGCGACAAGTAAAGAAAAACTTACTATCGGTGATTATTTTATTGAAAATAAACGTACTACACAAGGCGTAGGGAATCATCTTGAAATTCTGCATATTGCCGCTAAGGGTGCAATGATTACCATCTCAGAAGTGGAAATCGGATATAAAGTTGCAGCGTTACGGTCGAGGGAAGCGTCTGATTCTACCAGTTTGCTTTCCCCTGTGACCTAACTGTTTTGTGTTGTTGTGTAAAGTTATGTTGCGTGGTGTCTTGGGAGTCGGGTCGTGTTTTAAGATTGCTCATTTTAGCATCGGTGGCGCAGTCTTTTAGTGGATGTTCATGTCTGAAGAATGTATTATGTTACGTGTTTTCTTTTACTTTTTAATTTTATACGTCCAGTTCCGTAGGACCAAATTGAGGACCAAATATCTAAGGCCATCGAACGTGGCAGTACATGGAATTACAACACAAAAAAATTGAAGTATATGAACCCACGAAAAAGACAAACAGTAAACTTAATTAAACGTAATCAAAAATGTAACACAGGAATCAGCTTAAGTTTTCAAGGAAATCCTCGACAAAATAGAAGAAGTGACTCATGAGGATGCTCTTCGGTTTCGATTTGAAAGCGCATGCATTACTGCGGAAGAGTCAAGGAAGTGCGATCCAAATGCAGACTGGATTTCTGCCTAATGTTAACTAAGTGAAAGCTGCTAATTTTTGGAAATATGCTGATATCGTTAACAAAGAACGGCGTAAAGAATGCATACATACTAAGAAGCCAATGTTAAGTAGAACAGGGATTGAAGAGCGGTTCGGAATTATACCGCTTACTGGCCGAACCGTCCGGTTCCGAGCAAAAAATATCCTCCTAGAATAGGGAGAGTTACCCCAAAATGTAAGATGTAAAGTCATAAACGAATGAAAATAATCAAACTAAACTACTTTCCGTGTCGAATTATCACTTGCTTTGATTCTGTTGGAATAGTAAAAATGGCAGCGTTAAGTCTGAACAAGATCCTCAGCGTGAGCTTTCCATGACAGTTTACTATTTGTATCAACACTTAGGAATCTGAAACGTTCTGTGAAACTAAAACTTCAGGTATTGTTGAATTGTGTCGGACACTGTAAAAGCTGAGTGTTACTGTGATTTAGCGCTATTTTATTTTCTACAAGGGGGAGGGTGAGGGGGGGGGGGTCATTTTCTGCGAGGGGATTTATGTTCCTTTGTGTAATTCTTCTATGAAGTAATAGTAAGAGAAGTATGCTGTGTTGCTATTGAGTTCCTTCGGTTTATGGTTTCGGGTGGTTATGCGTTCATGTTATTGTACATTTGGCGTCATTGGCTTTTTAAGGACTGATACTTGAAGTGTTTTTCCTGCTTTTTCTATGAATGGATGACAAAAAATAGTTCTTGTCTCCAGGTTGATGTAGCCGGTGATACGACGACAACCACACTGAGTTTTTTTGCAGGCAGATCTTCTTGAGTGTGACTGCACGAGGTGTTGTGTGTGTATAGTGAGATTTTGAAGTTGACCGGAGTCCCAGCTTGTCGGACCAAGGACGTAGGTATGTGGCGGTGTCACTGACATAGCGTTTGGCGATCTGTTCGACGAGGCACCTCTGGGTCAGGAAGTCTAGGTGGGCCATGAGGGAGATCGTTTTATTTAAGAGTTTTTTGTTATAGTTCATCTTTACATTTTGATACACATTTGACGTGAGAATGTGCGAAGTCAGGAATTCAGTGAACATTAAAGCATCAGCGCTTTTCTTGTTCTTACATCTATTACTATCCCTATTTCTTATCCTTTCGCACGTGAAATTCTTTGACAAAACTCGGATGCTGAATCCAACAAGACATCCAGAGCTCATGCACGTGGAGGCACTTTACAGCCACATTAACTAAATCTATTCGCTTTCTATGCATTGTTTCGCCTTCAGCGAGTAGTAAGATTCGTATTTCGCGAGTGAAATGAGTATTTTTGGAGCCGTTAATTGGAGCCTGATTATAAGACAACGTGGCGAGAAGTTGGTTTTAGTATTGCTTAACAGAACATTAACTGTGCGTGGCTGAGGAACCGATAATGTGCAGTGGTGTAGGTTATAGAGCGTGTGATGAATGCTCAGTGACTTACCTAACATACGGATGAGAACCTGGTTTGCTACTCTTCCTTCCGTATAGCGGGTTGTTACCCACTTTATGTACCTCCAACTGCGGCTGCATGTTAATTCTCTCCATTTCTTTGATATCACTAACATGATTTTCTAGCAGTAATTGTCACGCTCCGTCTTTCTTCCCTTTTCCACCGCTCTATATCTGCTCTTTTGCTTGTGCTACTTCAGTTTAAGATTACAACCGAACAATCCTACCTTGCTTGCAACCAATACTGCGGTTTGCTGTAATAAACTAGTGTTGGAAATCCCTTCTTCCCACGACACACACCAACAACACCGTAGATGAAACGCATGAAATTGCGAAGAACTTGTGGCAGGTCCTTTGCAGGACAAATAAGCTCAAAAAAATAGCGTTCTGTTTTCTTACGGCAGTCACGGATCTCTGCTCTTTTGCCGAATTAAACCTAGTGACCACAGCGTTACATTTCAGGCCCGTTCCGACCATTGCACGAGCGAAGGAATAGTTGAATATCGTTCCTACCAGTAAAATAAGACATGATGCTTCCTACTAGCCACGATGTAAAATTCTACTTTCGGTGAAAGGGGATGCTTGACTTCACACAATGACCTCGAGGGGTAAGTGCGTAATTGTAACCTTCCAAAAGCCATTTACCATTTCCGCCCTTCTTAATATCTACCCTTATGGCGGCAAGCTGTCGTCTAGTGGTCGTAACCATTCCCTCTTTCTTTGTTGAAATACTAATCCTAGGAAAATCGTATTTCACAAAACCAGGCACCTCTTAACATTCAAAACAGATTTGGAGCAGATAGCGAACCGAATAGCGCGGGTGATGTACACTTCGTAGTACCAGGTGATACATCATGATACGTGTTTTTCCACTTCTTCTGGTTTGTTTAATGTGTAGAGGTAACTAGTGACAGGACGGGAGTGGGCAGTCCACTCCGAACGTCCTGTGGTCGAGTCCCGACAGCTCTCGCTCTGCAACAGCTGATCCTCACGACACGTTAATGATTAGCCGCATCAACGGGCTAGAGACTGACTTACAGGGAACAGACAGGAAACACGAGGCGGCTATGAACAAGAAAATAGTTACAACAGCGATTTCAATTTTTATATGACCAAAGGTGTAATAAGCTTCTATGGTGATGTTTAAGTTTACCGTCTTGACTAATGTATATTTTGTTGCTCAGAAAATGGTTCAAATATCTAAGTGCACAATACTCGTCGGTGTACGCAATGAACTGGCTCTGAACGCCGACTATCGTGTCCTTGAAACACACGTTGTCGTACCTAGAGGCCAAACGATTCATTAAATACCCATGGAGCCGAAGTAAGAGGCAGAAGAATAACGGGACACAATGTTTTACTTTTCTCTAACCTACTTCCAATACCCACTATTCAAATGCTAGTGCAATAAACAGGCTAATGATGCCGACAGCTGAAAACCACTTTGTAAAAAGTGAGATTCCCTAATTTGTTCTCGTTCCGTTACGTGAATGTCATTCTGACTGTAAAACTTAAAAAAACGGCCGCCAGTACAGAAGGAACAAATAATAGTTATCTCGCCTAAACTTATTGGCTGAACGAAGAATGGGACTTTGCCCAGTTAATTCAGTCCAGTAAGACGGTGGTTCAAGCAAGCACAATTTAATCTGGAAAAGCGCAATCATTGCTTAAATGTGTGAGACTCGTATGAAATAGGACTAATAGGGAATATTAAACACACACAGAGAAGAGCAGCACGAATGGTCACAGGTTTGTTTCACCCGTGGCGAAGTGTGAAGAAACTGAACTGACAGAATCTGGAAGTCTGTTAAAGTTTCGAGAACCGGCTTCAAATGATGACGCTAGGAATACACTAAAACCCCAATGTATCACTCATGTTGGGATGGTGAGTGTAAGGTATACTTACTGCACACAAAGAGGCATTCAAACACTCATTCCTTCTGTGCTCCATACGTGAATAGAGCGGGGAGAATCACTAGTAACTGGTGCAGTGGGACGTGCCTTCTGCCATGCAGAGTGTAGATCAAGATTTCTGAACTTGGTACAGTTCTATTCACTTTACTACACACTGCAAATCTTTACAGCTCTTCATCAGTGTCGGGCAGGGGCTGCCTTCCATTTACGTTTGACCACGACTGATTAAGAGTTGTCCATTAATGGCTAATGGAACATCGCTGACATCTGGGGAAACTTGGTATTAACTGAACAGACTACCGGCTTCACGGCTTACAGCCGCATCTTCAGGTGCAGCCTATATGTTTAACAACTAAACAGTGAACTGTATTGCAATTTTTTGCTATTATATAACCTTAAGTGTAATAGGAAACTTCTACTTACAAGAATTATTACAATACTCGTCCTCCACCAATGTTTGGCGCCAAGGCAAGAAAAGGCACAATATTACAAGTCGGTGTACGTCTTCTCCTTCAGTGGCAGGAGAGTTCCTAAGGAAACAGTTACGAACCTAGAAATCAGCTACCAAAATTTACATATTATTGTAATCTGTTGTAGAGGAAGTTACCAAACCTTATCGCGACGATAAATACTGTTTTGACAATTCACTGACACTACATGCAAGTAACATCCAATACAAGCTATGTAGTTATTTTCGGAATTTATGTTCTGTAATTTCAGTGTCGTGTCCATTATGATCTGTAGAAATAAAAATAAATAAAAAAACACGCATACTGCGTTGTTAAGTTTCAGCTCTAAGTGATCTTCTCGGCGTATTTACGGAATTAAGCAAGTTAAAAGAAGTATTTCGACTTCTAATCTGCGTGGTCGAAGACACCTACATTTGCACTGCTGTTTTCTTCTGTGATGTTCTGTGAAGAAACAATATACCTTGTGTGTCCTCGGGCACAGCCACGCGTTGTCATTTTTACTGACAAATCCAAGTGTGCTGTGACATTACGATCCAATGCATGTCGTATCATGGCCTTAATGTAGGCAGAAAACATGACGCTACATGTCTGCTGAACGCAGTGCGAAAATACATGCAGAAAGGAAGAGGAGATGTCTTTTGTAAAGTCTGCTTTTTACAAAGGAATTGTTTGCTGTCGGCATCACTAGCCTGTTTATTGCAGTAGCATTTGAATATTGGGTATTGGAAGTAGGTTAGAGGAAATTAAGTGACGATGAAACAAATACCACAGCAGCCACCTTTCGTTATCGGGCAAACCTGTTGAATGTATTAAAAATCAGAGCTCTTACAGTTGCTTCGCTGAAATAGTAAAATAGCAACATGGAACAGAAATTCGTGTACCCGCGTTAACGAAAAATGTTCAAATGTGTCTGAAATCTTATGGGACTTAACTGCTAAGGTCAGCAGTCCCTAAGCGTACACACTACTTAATCTAAATTATGCTAAGGACAAAAAACACACACACACACACACACACACACACACACACACACACACACCCATGGCCGAGGGAGAACTGGAACCTCCGCCGGGATCAGCTGCACAGTCCGTGACTGCAGCGCCCAAGACCGCTCGGCTAATCCCGCGCGGTCCGCGTTAATGATATGCAATGTGCAGTTTCTGAGTATCTGTTTATTGTGTGTTGAGTAGTATATCGGTTATTATCTAAAACAAATTCCAATCAACACATTTTATTAACGAACTTTCGAAGGGTAAATGAAATGACCAGTCGACACAAATTTACACACATTGGAGCACTTTTAATGCATGCTCAACAGTAACAATGTAGGCTTCAACTGGTCTTAATAAAATTTTAATGATACGAAAACGTTCTTCTCTTTCTGATGAAGCTCAATCATAAACAGTATAAATACAGTGGAGTGTGATGGCTCTGAAGTTAACTTCTAACTCGGATTTTGATTTTCCGTAACTAACGTGTCTGCGGAACTTCTTGGAAAGTACGGAGCAAGCTACATTATCTTTTTACTGCCTAAATAATATTGCATCTAGGGCGACAACCGAGGAGAAACAACTTCTTACCGCAACTGGACGTATCGTCGGTGGAGACTTAAGTCATCCAATGATCAGTTGGGAAAATTAGTGGTGGGCGTGATAAGACATCCTCTGAAAAGTTACTAAATGCCTTCCCTGGAAACTACCTAGAACGGAAAGTTAGGAACTCCATCCATTACGGAAATATATAGGGTTTGATGTCAACGAACAAACCTTACCTCTTTGAAAATGTACACAAGGAAAATGTTATCAGCGACCGTGACGCGGTTGTGGCAGCTATAGTTACCAGAGTGCGAATGACAACCAAAACAAGCAGAAAGGTGTGACAATCAATTTTTTGGTCTAGTTTACTGAACGCACATCTCGATGAGGAACTTTAAACCTTCAGCACAGGGCAGGTGCATGCAGAGGAACTACGGCTTAAGTTGAAGAGTAAGTGATAATGCACAAGATAGATATGTACCTAGTAGAACTGTACATAATGGGAGGGACACTCCACGGTATACAGTCACTGTAAAGAATCTTCTAAAGAAAGGAAGAAAGCAAGAAGGAAAAATAAACAGAGCATATGGCTATAAATAGGGAGATACTGAATGAAACATGTTTGAAGGCCTCGAGCATTGCACGATTGACAGCCAATGACTAACGTAGCAGAATATTGTCAAATGATCTTTCACAAGACACAAAGAAATTCTGCTCGAATGTGAAGTCTGTTAGTGGCACCAAACTTAGTGTCTAGTCCCCAACGAACGTGAGAGGAACTTCAACTTAGGGTAGTAAAGCAAAGATTGAAATGCTTCAATCCGTTTTCAAATATTCCTTCACAAAGGAAAACCCTGAACTTCCCCAGTCTAAACCTCGTACCACAAACAGGTGAAAATTGAACAAGCTCCAGTGCCCGACAGAAACCATCAGATTCTGTACTGAATTTGCGGCTAAGTTAACCACTTGTAACTGTGATCTATCGCAGAGCCTGCTAACAATGAATCGTGGCTAGTTCTTCGAAAAAGCGCAGGTCACACACGTCTGTGCCAGCGGTAACAGTGACCACGGAAGTGCTGTCCAATATCCTTGACATCAATTTGTTGTAGAATCTTAGAACATATTCTGAGCTGGAACATGTCTAAAACGTCTCTAGAAAAAAATGGTTCAAATGGCTCTGAGCACTATGCGACTTAATTTCTGAGGTCATCAGTCACGTAGAACTTAGAACTAAGTAAACCTAACTAACCTAAGGACATCACACTCATCTATGACCGAAACCGGATTGGAACCTGCGACAGTAGCGGTCGCTCGGCTCCAGACTGTAGCGCCTAGAACCGCACGGCCACTCCGGCCGGCCCTCTCTAGAAGATAACTACGCTAAGCAGAGAAGTAATATTGGGAAGTGCTTCGGCAACAGCCATATTATTGTCCGCTAAACGCTTCAGAGAACACGATAGCCTTTGCAGTAACTGTATGAAGTTTTAGACCACGACTATCCTCTTGCAAAAAAAATAGAAAATCGAGTACCGAGTATTTCTTGCGTCGGTACCCGTTTTCGTGAAAATGTCCGTCAACAATTTTCAAGTATCACATTGCTAGGCTATTAATACGCATGGATTACGTGTCTGTAGCACTTCTGGTTTGTAGCAAGGTCAGTAATGTTAGCGGATCTGATCTGCCGTTTCAGCGAGGTGAAGACTGGTGAGTAAAATACGTACATAATTTAGTCAGAAATTGAATCAAAGGTAGTAATCTATGTAAACCTAAACCGCTACGTTAAGTGAAACAGATCTTCAAGGTGGCAAATTCATCGCCAATGCAATTGATTGGTGAATTGTTGATAAGGTTGAAATTCATTAATTTACATGAACAGTCAAAATATATTCAACATAGTTGCGACGTGAGGTCACGTTGAGGGAATGCGACCATGTTGGATAATATGTGCAGTCTGCAAGATGCTGAATAGGTCGCTGATGAGAAAGTCGTTTACACGATACAAGTTGACTTTATTCTAATATTGCAATAATGAAGTCGTGTTGAGAAAGCATTTTATTGCTAAGAACTAACGGTTTCACAACACTAACATGTCTATCTTCATGTGCAGAAAATTCGCCTTTTTTATGCAGGTAATCTGTTGCATGGGACTGACTATGAACGCTGGGACTTCCTGTAATCCACTGTATCCTGACTTTACTCTGATTTGCCCTTTAACATGCAACCGTGAAGTCGTGTGAAACGAGGGGGTGTCTAAGAATAAACGGTTTTTACAGCTGAAGCGGTTTTGGTCACTGAATAAACCTTCCCAAGTCAATATAGTTAGGAAAGCATTTTGTTGGATGAGAAGTTGGACGGAGCTATGCTGGAAAAATTTTTCTACTCATATCCTGACTAGGTAAGTTGTCTTTTTAACATAACCTATGGAATTGTAACATACCTTATGCTTTGGAGTATTACATCATATTTTCCACCCGTGTTGTATGTCGTTTCACACCGCCTGTAAGCCGTGTTGGCTCTCATTGATCAATCGATCGCGGGGCACAATCTTCGGTGGTTTTCCACGCGAGGAGATTTGACTGGCACCAATGTTGACAAAATTTGCGGTCCGAATTGGAAGGAGCGCTAGCGGGGCGCGAGGCTGGTTTACCTCCAGTGTCTGGAGCTAATAGGCAACAACTTTTGCAGAGCACAGATCTTATCCCTCGAAGACTGTGTTTTTTGCTGTAGTGGCGCTGGCACTCTGGTAATTTCCTTGCGTCGACATTATGGAGATTGTGGATGCCACATCGCTACCGATTCATCAAATAGTTTGGCGAGACTCTTCTGTGGCTTCTGAGCCTTGTCGTAGTTTCTCCTTTTCGGAAGGTCTGCTGTGTCTGCTGTTTATGGGGGTTCGTTTCAAAGGAAGTGAAGTTTACCTTAATGGAAGCAACTGTTTCATCACTGACGTTATTCGGAGCTGCTTTTGAAATGTATGGAAGTTGCGTGTTGTGTGTTACAGAGCTAGTGGAGGTCATTAATCAGAACTGCCTGTTTAAATCGGTCATATTTGGAGTGGCTTACCACGGACCATGTTGAAGGCTGAACTGTGTGGTGTTTTTAAACTAGAGTGAAGTCTAATTTAATCAGAGCGTATTTTCAGTGTAATTAATAATAGTTTGTAAAACACATTGGTGGGGTTGTTTTTTGACCCGTCCCGGGAAATTCTATGGTACATTCTGCTAACATAAGCATGTTCTTTTCCCTGTAGTTATTACGGGCAGCCTGTCAAAGTTTGAGATCTGAGGTTTGGTTGCTTAATTATTCAAAATAGTGGAGTTTAAGAGCTCCCCGATTCGTTACTTATGGCCATGTTATGTTTTTTCCATTTGAAAATAGTCTGTAGTGACTGTTTCTGCTGCGCAGTTATTGCAAGTAACGGTTAGGCAATTAATTTTTGGGGGCACGTAAGACTCACTAGTTTTCTAATTCCTGCATTTCAGAGTGCTACCCAGTTAAACGCTTTGTTGCTGATCATTATTTCTCTAATTGGGTAGATGTTTGGCTGTTAAATGGTAATAGAATGAAATACGTGCCCCACTTAGAAAACTAGGAACGGTGCACTGCTTTACAAAGTTTAGTTCTTAGTCTGTTGTATTTCACGTTTTACGAGACCTGCCCCATCCACCAGCACGCTGATGGGCGGCGAGTTCATAACGCCTGTCGCGGGCATGAATTTTATCTGTGTAACATCTCTTGGTCTGTAACTACGTCATAGTCTGACGTGACGCATTGCTTAGGTTACTACTGTTGTTACCAATCTGCTGCAATCATGTAAGATACATTTAAAAGTCAACTGAAAATTTTTGTAAATGGTAATGTTTTCATTGCCAATATGCAGTTGGTCTGACGTCAGGTATCTGTTAATGTTTGACAAATTGCCAGTTTCCTGATTGTTTAAAAGCCCTTTTCCTGACGTCAATTGCTGATTTTATTTCCTCATATCTATCAGTCAGTGGGTTTTCTATACTGGACGTGTATGGTTATACAGTGTCTATCTTTTTCTATACCTGCCTATAGACACAATCTTCAAGAAAGTGCAATCAAGTAGCTTTGGATTTGCTGTATTTTATGTCTGATTTAGATAAAAAGATCCAAATGACAGCACCAGTACTATACATCAATTCCCATGTTCTTGCAGTAGCCAAAACAAACAGTTGTATGACGACGATGGTTACAGTATTTTTGGAAAGAGCAAAAAATTCAACAATCTTCGTCACTTCTTCCCTGTTCGTGGCCATAGCTACATGCCTACAGACCGAGTGGGTGGTAGAATGGAGAAATTTTACAGAAAAAAAAGGAAGCATCTTGTCTTCTGAAGACTATTACGGTATTTTAGAAGAGCATGATACTGTAAGTTCTGAACACAGACTGGATTGTTATATTTCTCAAAGTTCATGCAAAGAAAGTACTAAAACCCAAGCTACCGTTCAAAATGAACGGCCAGCGTGTCATCTCAAACAAGAAAGCATAGAAAATTCATAATGTGTCAGTAAATAATAAATACTCTGGAGACACAGTACAAATGGACACCCTGAGACAAAAGAAACCACGCCATCTAACAGAACTAACATTCACCATTTTACCAACACAAAATATGGTTGGCTAACAAAAGAAAGATGCATCTGCCTTGATAAAGTATTTTGAAATTCCAAGTGATACAAAAGAACTTTACAAATTTGTCTTAGACGAATGATTTATTGAAGACGGAAAACTTGACAATATGATTGTAACATACAATACTTTTTGTTATTAATATCATACTTCATGTAGTACTGATGTATAGATGTTAATCATTTAAGCTGAACAGTGACATTAAAACACTTATTTGCTATTACTGTATTAAGCCCCTGTGTTTTTATTGTTATTGTTTGCATTGTCAAAGTCAAAAACTGTTAATTTAAAATTGCTGTAGGTAATAGTATGTGCGAAGATACGCATTGTACATCAATTCGTGAACATAATTAACACTACACTACATAAAAAAATTATGTTATGGAAATAAGTACACGGAACTAAACGACACAACGTAACTGGTATCAGAAATAATTGTAAACGTTTATCGACTTTTGAAAAATCTGAACTGTAATTTTAATACAGTGAGGCATCCAACCCGAACGAAGCAGCAGACAGCAGCGAAGTGAAGTGGCAGAAGAAGCAGGCAGCAGCCAACTATAAACGGCAGGGGCAGGGGCAGTGGAAGGAGAGGTGAAATTCCGCGGACAGTATCTAGCACTTACTGGAAAATCAGTTCTCAACTTCGGTTGCAACCTCTCCAGGGGGGCTTTACCATTCTTTTGTAGGGGACATAAGTGCCTGGGGTTATCTGACGAGACAGACCCCTGACACACTCTTCCGTCTGTGGTCCCGGGCACCGCTAATTCTCGCGCCAACTAAGTTCTGTAAATTTGCACACTTACCTTTGCTCTCAAAAAAGGAAAAATTATCTTCATTTCTAAATGAAGGTCCCGAGTGCTGGGGTGATGTCTGATCACCCAACAGAAATGCCTACTCCATGCACAACGAAACGCAGGCGCTGCAAGAGTTGAAAGTAACAGGTGATCCACCCAAAAACCTTGTTCCCACGTTACCTCTCCCACCTGCAGATTAGGCGAGAGTGACACTGCCAACACCGTTGCACTGCATACATATATGTATAATGAGAGTCATAATCGAAGCCCCTTCACACTGGGCACATAAATATACCATACTGCGATGACCCTGTCAACAGGATACTTGCAGAAAGGAACACAGAAACAAGCATGTGAGCCCACGGAATCACGTGCCTTCAGCGTAACGTCGGTGTGAATTTGTAATGCAGTAGGACATTATGAATTAGTGCCAGGACTACAACAATCACAGTGACGATCTAGAGTACCACATTAGGAAAAAGAACTTATGGACACAGTTCGCATAGCGAGACTTCCACGAAACACGCTCCCACAAAAGTTGCCTCGCCGCCACCAAGAGATTTAACACTAGTATGAAACACACAAGCCTGTGCACGTAAGAAACCATGGTCCAACAAATCCACGCTTACACATACAAATCGCTGTCCTTCGGGAGATTAGTGGCTACACTATTCTCCAATCTCAAGTTGGGAGCACTTCTCAGGATAGCTACCTTCGAAATGTAGCTGCTCATGAGCAAACCAGGCAAGGAATAGGCTGCCACAATCACTCTCTCACACACACGCACACACAAAAACACACACACACACACACACACACACACACACACACACACACACACACACACACACACAGAGATCTTTTAATGGAAGACGAATGAGATCTACCTCGAAAGCATAGCATTAGTTCTGTTCACGGAGCAGAAAGGCATCCAGAACGCTCTCGTGAATGAGACACTGTTGAAACTGCATGAACAGTTTCGCATATCAGGCGAACCTAACTACAGGGCTGTAAGTGGGACAGGTGAGATAAACGGCATAGAACACACAATCGAGCTCCCTGTAGCAAAAATGTTCGAGGCCACAGCTCTCAGGATCAAGGTCGAAGGAGTTCAAACTTCACGGATGGTGCTACGCAATCCTCCTAATAACATCATAACATGTGGGTTTAGCACTGTACTTAACGTAGCACTGCGAGTTATTGCTATTGGATATTTTAACGCAAACACCCCAAATGGAACTATCGAATACGGAAGTAGAAAAGCAAAAACTGTACGAAGGTCCACTAGGTCAAAACTAAATCGTACTATGGTTTGAAAGTACCCACACTTGTGCAGAACCGTAACTAACATAGGCCTTACATAATTGCCAAAGCCCTCATCAAGGGTATCATAAGAACAACAGTGCAGTTGAAAACACAGCACAGCTGTCGATGCACTTACTACTGCAATCGAGGGTGCAGTGACTGATGCCATTCCAGTTCTCATACACAACAATCAACGGTACTCCCCCAAGATGTCATGGGGCTTATTTCAATGAACAGCCATCTCATGATATACTGGCAGCACGCAAAGCACACGTTGTACAATATGCATGTTAGCAGCTTCCAGGGAGAAAGTACTAAGAACAGAACCAAAAACACTCTGAGCTGGTTACCACATGACTAGGTGAGAGAAATTCAGATCGACACTTCACCAGGGACAGACACTATACACAAGGACTCAACAGGACTGTGTCCTCCATGGAAGAGAAGGCAGAGTTAATAACTAGCACTTAAGCAGTTTGCCAGCTTTTTTATTTTTATATCCCCCGTGTCTGACACAATTCGCATTGCAAATAGAGAATTGTTAAGACGCTTCAGGAATTCTGTGGTGTGCTCCTCTCAGTTAAATTATTATGAAGCTGTAATCCCAAGAATTTAACGCTGTCCACTACTTCAATCTGCTTGTCATCGTATGTTAGGCATATACTCGTGGGACACCTCTTACAAGTTCTGAACTGCAAGTAGTGTGTTTTTCAAACTTTAGTGACAAAGAATTGGCTAGGAACCAGTGATTAATGGCCAAAAATATTACGCGATATTTCTAAGACTACACTTGATTTGCCTGTTATTACAACATTTGTATCATCGGCAAACAAAACGTACTTGGCATCTGATAATGTTACTGTTAAAAGGTCATTGATATACACCAGAAAAAGTAAGGGCCCTAAAATGGATCATTGTGGGACCCCACATGTAATTAGTTCCCAGTTGGATGATGCCTGATAGCTTGATACATGTCTCTTTCCTAATAACACCCTTTGTTTCCTGCCAGAGATATAAGATTTGAACCATTTTGCAGCATTTCCTGTTACACGTTAATATTCTAATTTACTTAAAAGGATATTGTGATTTACGCAGTCAAATGCCATTGACAGATCACAAAATATACCAGTTGCCTGCAATTTTTTGTCTAAAGAATTAAGCACGTTTTCACTGTAAGTGCAGATATCGCTCTCAATATCAGAACCTTTTAGAAATCCGAACTGCGACTGACAGTATGTTATTGGTAAGATGGTTATACAGCCGATTGTTACATTTTCTAAAATTTTTGAGAATGCTGGCAAAAGTGAAATTGGACGGTAATTTGATGATATTTCTTTATCTCCCTTCTTAAACAGAGGCTTAACTTCATCGTATTTCAACCATTCAGGAAATTCTCACTTATGAACTACTGGTTACACAGATAGCGTAATACGTTAATTAATTCAGAATCACATTCTTTAATTAATTTTGTTGATATTTTATCATACCCACTAGATATATTTCATTTTAAAGATTTTATGACGGTAATTATTTCCGCTGGGGTAGTGAGGGTCAAATTCATATTATGGAAGTTACTTGAAATTCTGGTCTGAACTATTCCATAGCAGGATCTACAGAACCTGACGACACCATCTTTTCAGTAACATTTATGAAATGTCTGTTAAAAAGTTCTGCAACACTATACACATCTGTCACCAATGTATCATTTACTCTTAATGCTATTTGTCCCTCTTCATGTCTTGTTCTACCAGTCTCCACCTTCACTATATCCCATATTGTCTTTATTTTGCTATCTCATATGACTGTCTTTTCCTTGTAAGGTATTTACTTTGATATCCGTATTACAGTCTTTAATATTTTGCAGTATTTCTTGTAATGTGCTACAGCATCAACACCAGAACTGTTTCGGATTGACAGTTTTCTTTTTGTTTTACAAGATACTCCTATTCCTTAAGTAATCCGTGGCTCCTTTGTAGACGTTATTCTAACCTTTGTTAGTTTTGGGGGAAAACAGTGTTCAAATAATGTAAGCACTTTATTAGCAAAAGTGTTACATTTTTCATTCATGCCATGAGGACTGTAAACATCATTCCAGTGAATATCTGAGGAGTGTCCTAAAATAATCAATTTATGGCTTATTGATTACCATCTTGAGCTCAGATTTAACAGATTTTTGTATCCTGTTCATTATTAACATTTAACAGAATGAACTGCATGTCATGGTCTGAGAGGCCATTGGCTATTGATTTTGTAATATAATTTTGTTCATTGGACTTTTCTATAAAAATATTATCAATGTGAGCAATTGGATACCCCAGTGGGGAACTTTACAATGGGAATGACGTTGAATAAGAGTGTTACTAACTCAAATACGTTCTTATTGGGAGAGTCTAAGGAAATCTACATTGAAATCACGGGCAACCACTATTTCTTTGTTTTTGGTTGTTAAATAGGCCAGTACAGCTTCAAGGTGGTTTATGAACAGATTAAAGTTGCCTGCAGGTGCTCGATGTACACTTAATATTATGAAGGACTTTAAGTGAAATTCTACCTCTGTTGCACATGCTTCCATATGATGTTCTAGGCAATATTTATGGATGTCTATGTTCTTAAATTTATGACAGTTTCTGATGAAAGTGTCAACTCCTCCTTTTTCCATTTCTGCTCTACGAAAGTGAGATGCTAACTTAAACCCTGTGACACTTAAAAGTTCTATACCAGTGGTCACATTGTTTTCTGAGAGGGAGATTATGTCAGCTGGGTTTGAAGACTAATTCATCTAAGCAGATAGTTAATTCATTAATTTTATTTCTCAGTCCTCGAATATTTTGATGCAATAAAGATAGCTGACATTTCACATTGACTGAGTTAAAATTGGGCAGAGTTGAAATATCTGTTGACTGTTGGAAATTCTTAACCAATAGCTGTTTATGCTGATGTAATAAGCTAGAATTAATTTTTTTTGTTCCTTTCTCAAACTGAAGGTTTGTCTCAGTCCTAACCTCTCTTAAAAGTTGGTTTGTTTTTGTCCTCCCTATGCTAAAAAAAGGGTGTTTCCTGAACCCTATAACCACTGACATTTTTTCACCCATGACAGTGACTCCCCCCTCTAACTTTCCTGTTATTTTCCCAGTCAGTTTACCCTTCCCTTTCCTGTTAAGGTGAAGGCCATACCTAGTATAATCCCACCTATTGAGAGAATCAACAGGAACCACACCAATGTGTGACTCTGCACCCGACATAAGCAGCTGATCCAACTCTAAATTAACTCTCTTGACAGAAGAGTTCAAATGAGGTCTGTCATGGCAACCAAGAACAGATACAAACTCAACACTAGTATGCTTCGATGCTGACGCAATCTTTGCCAGGTCACACTCTGTATTGTACCCAGGATCTCTGTCAATACTATTACCTGCCCCAACCACTATAACTACGATGTCTTCCTTAGTGAAATTTTTGCAAAGTGATCCTAAATCCTCTGTCACCTGCTCCAGACCAACACTATGTTTAAAAAAATTTGAACTAGGATAAGGATACCAGGTCACATTCTGCAAAAGTTGGACACCACCTCTTCCATGGGGACTACCTAACAACAACAACAACAACAACAACAACAACAACAACACTTTCTTTCTCTATACTGATTTCCCTACATCCTTACTTTTCAATTTGCGGCTGAAAGTTTATTGTGCCCTCTCTACACCTGCAATTGCTTGAGGGTCACCAGCTTCTAACTGAAGCAACAGGTCAAATCTATTTCCCACATTCACCACGGAGCTGCCAGACAAATTTCTAGGCCTGTTCCTCCTGTTGCCACTTCCCACCTCTCTCTACCCTTCTCCCTCCTCAACCAGTCAAGACCTCCCCTGGCCTTGTCTAACTCAGCCTGAAGGGTGGCAATTTTTCCGTCCTGTTCTAGTATCTTCCTATCTCTACTACATATCCTACACAACCACAGATGAGTCTCATTTACTTCCCCTATTCCCACGCCACTACAGTCACGGGCATGGAAAAAAAAACAAAGCATCCGTCACACCAATGGCCCGACCTAACAATTCTAAGCAAGTCAGGCACTTTTCACTCATGATAAACGTAATACTTTATTAAGAATACGTCAGTTAAATTACAGATAAACAAGAAAATATGATTCCACAAATTTGGGATACACGCGACTGTGGGTAAACAAAAACAACAGTGCAAAGTTTCTGGAACAACAACATAAACTTTACGCTACTTTCCGTAAATGTGAGTTAAATAATGAAGAGACACGCTACAGTTACATTGCTGGAGAGAACGAAGAACAACTAAACGAAATTCTACAGATTTGCTGCGGCAAAACGTAAACAGAAAATACGACTGTACGATCTTTTCGCGTTTTCTGCTATATTACGTAAAGAAAAATGAAACCTTTAATGGTACGCTTAAAAGGCACACTAATACACCTATTTACCACGTAATCAGTACTAAACTATATGTTTTTATAATCTAAAATGACTTATCTTTACGAGAACACCAAACCTCGCGCTAGTCGCCTGGCTGCAGGGCTGCTATGTTTGTATCGGCCTACTACCCAGCATGGTAACGTCGACGAGTTTTCCAGATTGCCAGTAGCTGGAGACACGCTCATCGACTCTTCTGAACGGGTTTGTATGTTCATAGATGTGCAAAATGATGATGTTATGGTAAGTTTTCCTGTTGACTTTCATCGTATAGCCACAGCAACAGCAACCGACCCAGTTTGAAGTGTTGCTTTGCATTGTGTCACTACACAATGGCCTTTGTCTAAAAATAGGATTTACGAAACGTTGGTTCGTCGTTTTTTGAGCAGACAACGACTTTGTCCAACGTGATGTCACTTGCTGTCTCGTTCCACTTTCTTTGCAGTCAGTTATGCTACAACTTCTTCACAGAGGTCATTGTCGTATCGTACGGATGAAACTGTCAGCGCGTCATCACTGTGCTTTGTTTTAAATTGATGCTGATACAACGAAGATTTGTTGTTCTTGTTCTTCGTGTGTGTGTGTGTGGGGGGGGGGGGGGGACGGGGGAGGGATGATCGAGGGTCTTGGAGCTGTAATAGCTATGAGTTTTGCGTTTTCTGAAGAGAGCCTGCTTCTAGGGACTGCACACCCTGCAGCTGGCCGGATGGGCCACACCACAAATGGAGCATTTGCATGGTGCTGTTTGGGGGAGTTAGGGATGTTTACACTGTTGTGTTGTGTGACCACCAGCGCGTTTCCGGCAGCATGGAGCCTGGCTGCGTCAAATAGCCACAAGCACAAAAATCTGGCAGATATGGCACTGTTGTGGGGTACACAGTGTGTTGTATATCTCCACATTCACGACCATATGAAGAAATGTCTTCGTATTCAGCAGGTTTGGTGATTTGGAGTTATCGGCCAGCTCGACCATATTGTTGTGTAAAGATCTCACTGTGCTGAACTCAAATGTTTTATGCACGTTCAATCCCAGCTGAAGGCAGCTAGTTCATCGAGTACTGTATCGATTGGCGTTTTTGCATCTACCTTATTAATGTATTGCTTTGCTTTTTCAAATACTTTTGTGTTAGTGAAACGCTCCATTTCCTTTCTTTCAGGAAATTCAGTAGATTAGTGAAGTCAGTTTGGTTCACCGCATACAGTGATGTGTGGTCCCCAGTGCGCTGTAAGTCGTTTGTTGTGGGGTTGTGCATTTTGTTAAACTCTGTTTAGGCGACTAAGGTCAAAACAGCTGTAAATTTCGCGGGGGGGGGGGGGGGGGGGAGGGGAGGGTCATGAATGGATATGAGTGGACGAGGGGCATGATGAGGTACGAGTGGGCGAACGACGACGGGGTTGTACATGCAAATGAGGAATGTCAGTGGGTTAGTTGGTTTGTTCGGAGATTGAAGAACTGAACTGAAAGGTTCAGTCCCTTTTTCCATAATCACACTGGTCTCAGATTCAAATTGTACCCCGAAAAGGATCCCCTCATCCGAAATTCAGGGAAGAAACTAAACGCTTAGAACTACATGTGCAACCATACTGAAGCAAAGAAAACTAAAGTAGCAAGCTCAAATGGAAAACATTAACAACAAGAGAATCACGAGCCTAAACACACAAGGCAGCAGAAACACAGATTGTGAAAAGATCAACACCGAAGTCGAAGAGACAGCACGAGAAGAAGCAAGAAAAGTTAAAATGCAGATAGAGTGCATGTAAAGCCACGAGCCAACTCTTAGGTCTAGCGATAAAAACCCCCTCTTGTACAATACTTAAAACTAAAACAGCTGTTGAGGCATTCCCTCTGTATCAGGAAGGTTGGAAGTCCGCCTCAGGGTGGCGAAATTTCGACAGTCCAACAAGCTGTGGACCGCTTTGAAGTGTCAACCACATAAACACTGAGGTGGATCCTAGTGGCACAGGAGGTGGTCTTGAGTAAGCCAAGTATGGCCAATGCAGAGCTCACTGAGGACAAAGGAGTCCTTGCATTGGAGACCTCCATACAACCATCTCTTTTACTTTACATAACATTCAGCAAAGTCATGGAGCACATTTCTGTATTCCTGAGTTCAAAAACCTTACGATATAATACCGATGGAAGACCTGATTCCAGGATACCGATCTTCAGACTCCGTTTGTTAGTACCTCTTTTGGCTAGTCTTGTGGTAAGTTCTATTCCTGGGATTCGGATGTTTCCCAAGGTCCATACGAAGACAAATGGTAGTCCCCACTGTTCTAGGACGTAAATGGGTTCTTGGATGATCTTTATCAAAGGATGGCGAGCTTATCACTGGTCGAGAGCTTGGAAGGAGCTCACGGAGTCGCTACAAACGAAGGACTCCCTGGAGCATAACAGATTGTGCTGCAGACCTGGTATTATGCTCTTGAGCCTAACACCGCACCCTACTGTCAAGGAGCACTGTTCAGTATGTCCAGCGTGATCGTACGTAAAGCCAACAAGACGTTCAACTATTAATCAGTCTGTTTGTTTCTGAGCCCTGGAACTAGCCGAGAATAGGTAACAATCGCTGGCAGAGGGCCTCAGGTAAAACTGAGCCTTTTGAGCCTTGTGATAGGTTCAGACAAAGCTGTGACGAAGGCATGTAACATGGAGATGTGCATAAGTGGACCCACAGAAAGATGGCAGAGAGAAAGTGTCAAGTTCAGTAAGAAGCGACCAGACGTGGTCGGCTAGAGGATTCCCAGTTCTGGATGGATCATCGTGCTAGGCGAGGCGAATTATGTATGTGGGTGGTATAATTTGTAAGCAGTAGTTGACGCCAGAAATGCAATGGAGCAACGCTTGATTCCACGATGAGCCTGTTCACGTTTTTTTCAGAAGGTTCCTGTCGCAAAGTGAACTCCAAAGTTGTGGATAGGGGCCAGCAGCTGTAGTGCAATGGTAGACCAGACACCAGGCTCTGAAGTCAATAAGGGACTGTATGAGGGCTTTTGTACAGATGCATCGGCGTATGGCAATCAGCATCCCAGCCAGTGTGGATCAGGAACTGAATAAAATTAGGATGCCACCAGTACTTTCCCTTAAGCTGATGAAGATGTGGACCCAAGTTAAGCAGGTGTTAAAGACAATTTCGAAGAAAGTGGTAAGACTCCACTACATGAAGTAGTTGATCATTGAGTCAAAGTTATGGGTGGGGGTTGACAGTATGACAACGGCGAAAGTGCATGTAAAGTCTTGACAGCTGAAAGCTGAAAATTGTGACAGAGGGCCCAGGACTGCGCCTTCTGTATAGCTCCCTGCAACCAGCTTTCAGCCACACCAATAGATGAGGAGCAGAAGGAAATTCGAAAATAGATGTAGGAGGGGAGATTCTCAGGATCCTATTGCTAGTGCGAGGCTATTAACGACAGATGAAAATAGTGAGACACTCAGGAGAGAGCCCTGCAGTATCCCATTCCCTTTTATATATGGCGCACTGTAGGAAGCACAGACATGGAAAGTGCGGAGCAACAAGTAGTTCTGCATAAAAATCGGAAACAGCCCCTGGAGACCCCACTTGTGCCAAGTGGCATCGTAGGCTTTCGTCAGGTCAAAAAAGACTGAAATTAAATGTTGTGGCTGGGAAGAGGCCAATCGAAGGGGATACTTCTGGTGGACCAAGGAACCGGCCCTGGGACAGAGCCAGAAGGATCCAAGAATCAGGAGCTAACACAACAACCAGTTCACCATACGTTCGAGCAGCTTGCACAGAATGTTGGTGAGGCTGATAGGGCGATACCCATCCACATCTAGTGGTTTGTTACCAGGCTTTAGCACTGTAACGATATTACTTTTCCGACATTTTGACGGGAATTCGCCATCGCTCCAGATGCATTTGAAGTCGGCAGAGAGGTGGCAGTGGTGATCTTTTGACAGAAGTTCAATCATTTGATAAAGGATGCAGTCTGGGCCAGTGGTATATCAGGACAGTCGGCAAGGACACTGAGTAATTTCCACTCACTGAAAGAAGAATTATACGGCTCAGGGTGGCATGGAGCAGAAGATAGATGTTGTCATTCTACCCACTGTTTTACGTGGTAATTATCTGACCCCAGAGGCGCTAGCATAATATTGGCAAGACAATCTGTGGTTACATCTGGATCAGCTGATATAGCTCCAATTATGGAAATTCCAGGGACACACACACACACACACACACACACACACACACACACACACACACACACACACACACAGATGTGTGACAGCCGTAAAGTCGTTAGAACTTCTTTCAAACCCAGGAAGGAAACTTTCGTGTTCCAAGGGAGGCAACGTATCATTCCAGACGTTCCTGCTTACATCGTTTGATGAGTTGGTGGACCTGAGAATGGCGCTGTTTGAACGTAATTAGGTGTTCCAAGTATGGGCGGCACTAATGATGTTGGAGGGCTTGTCTACACACACTAATAACCACAGCGATTTCTGGAGACCATAAAGGCACTGACTTCCGCCGCAGAGAGGGTGGGACGTAACCTGAAAGGTATTGCCAGTTCAGCTGCAGCAACAGTGGTAGCAGTAATGGTGTGGAGCACCTCATCGATGTTGCCTTACAATGGAGATTCAGTGGTCGTAGCTGATGTGAAAGCGTCCTAGTCAGCCTCTGAAATAGGACATGTGGGCAAGTGTCTAAATGAGTGACGTTGGGGGAGAGAAAGGAAGAGTGGAAAGTGGTCACTGTCACCAAAGTCGTCGTGAGCTCTACAATGGATAGATGGGATATTTGAGTTAGTAGGTCCTCAACATCTTTACCAAGGCGAGTAAAACCATACATTCCACCCCCTATGCAATACTTTGTGTCACAGGAGTATATCATCTCCTTTACGTTTTTGGGCAATTAATCACCATCAGAGACCAAGATAGAGGCGTTGGGAAGAACCCTATTGTCTTTGGGTCCTGTATAGATGTGCTTGATGAAGTTAACACCCCGCCATTCTAGATTGGAGCACAGTTTGTCGTCAGACTGCAAGAGAAGGTCGCGATGGAAAATAATCACCTGGACCATGTTGAGGCTTTTATGGAGAGAGAGAGAGAGAGAGAGAGAGAGAGAGAGAGAGAGAGAGAGAGAGAGAGAGAGAGAGAGAGAGGGAGGGGGGGGGGGGTGACGGAAACGCAGGTGAGCAACACCCAGGACTAGGGCTGGGAATGCCGTTTGAATGAGGACTTAAACATTTTCAACATTTCGTGGCGCTGTCAGAAACTGTGCCGGACCAAGACTCGAACTCGGGACCTTTGCCTTTCGCAGGCAAGTCCTCTACCAACTGTGCTACCAAAGCACGACTCACGCCCCGTCCTCACAGCTTTACTTCTGCCAGTACCTCGTCTCCTACCTTCCAAACTTTACAGAAGCTCTTCTGCGAACCTAGCAGAACTATCACTCCTGAAAGAAAGGATATTGCCACAGCCTATGGGATGTTTCCAGAATGAGATTTTCACTCTGAAGCGGAGTGTGCGCTGATATGATACT
Source organism: Schistocerca serialis cubense (assembly GCF_023864345.2). NCBI lineage: Eukaryota > Metazoa > Arthropoda > Insecta > Orthoptera > Acrididae > Schistocerca > Schistocerca serialis. Next base: position 125,493,620 of record NC_064639.1, read on the forward strand.
TCCTGGCAGATTAAAACTGTGTTCCGGACCGAGACTCAAGCTTCTGAAAATTCTGGAAGGTAGGAGACGAGGTACTGGCAGAAGTAAAGCTGTGAGGCTGGTGCGTGAGTCGTGCTTGGGTAGCTCAGTTGGTAGAGCACTTGCCCGCGAGAGGCATAGGTCCCGAGTTAGAGTCTCGGTCCGGCACACAATTTTAAACTGCCAGGAAGTTTCCTATCAGCGCACAATCCGCTGCAGAGTGACAATCTCATTCCAAGGATTATCGTCAGACTGGAAAAACTTATGTGAAACTGCCTCCGCCCTACTTCGCGACCGCCATGCGGCAGCCACGATTGCTGTACTGGAACAGCCCAATTTATCATTTTCGAGAGCAGTGCTACTGCCCGAACTATTTCTCCAGGTCTTCAACAAAAAAAAAAAAAAAAAACAAAAAATTAAGGCCTTGTGGTCACAAAGGGGTCCCCGTCCATTCTGCTGCAGATTAAATACCTTGGCGAATAAGTTTCTCTCTCTTCCATTGTTCTACATTCCTCCAATAGTGTAGCTATGTAGGGGGACGATTTGGGGTCATATTTCTCTGCATTATTGATTGGCGACTCCATGGAGTGCTGTGTGCACAATGACTATATACGTGAAATTACAAAGAAGGTTACCGTTGGCCATAATGTTGATGGTTTATTGATAGCAAACTATTTTGTGTATAAATTGTATCCGACCAGACGAGGGGCCATGGGGGGGGGGGGGGCGGGTATCCGACCAGACGAGGGGGGATGGCGGGGGGGGGGGGGGCGGGTATCCGACCACACGAGGGGGGATGGCGGGGGGGGGGGGGGCGGGTATCCGACCACACGAGGGGGGATGGCGGGGGGGGGGGCGGGTATCCGACCACACGAGGGGGGATGGCGGGGGGGGGGGGCGGGTATCCGACCACACGAGGGGGGATGGCGGGGGGGGGGGGCGGGTATCCGACCACACGAGGGGGGATGGCGGGGGGGGGGCGGGTATCCGACCACACGAGGGGGGATGGCGGGGGGGGGGGCGGGTATCCGACCACACGAGGGGGGATGGCGGGGGGGGGGCGGGTATCCGACCACACGAGGGGGATGGCGGGGGGGAGGGGCGGCGGGTAACCGAGCAGACGAAGGGGGCGGGGGCGGGTAACCGAGCAGACGAAGGGGGCGGGGGCGGGTAACCGAGCAGACGAAGGGGGCGGGGTCGGGTAACCGAGCAGACGAAGGGGGCGGGGTCGGGTAACCGAGCAGACGAAGGGGGCGGGGGCGGGTAACCGAGCAGACGAAGGGGGCGGGGGCGGGTAACCGAGCAGACGAAGGGGGCGGGGGCGGGTAACCGAGCAGACGAAGGGGGCGGGGGCGGGTAACCGAGCAGACGAAGGGGGCGGGGGCGGGTAACCGAGCAGACGAAGGGGGCGGGGGCGGGTAACCGAGCAGACGAAGGGGGCGGGGGCGGGTAACCGAGCAGACGAAGGGGGCGGGGGCGGGTAACCGAGCAGACGAAGGGGGCGGGGGCGGGTAACCGAGCAGACGAAGGGGGCGGGGGCGGGTAACCGAGCAGACGAAGGGGGCGGGGGCGGGTAACCGAGCAGACGAAGGGGGCGGGGGCGGGTAACCGAGCAGACGAAGGGGACGGGGGCGGGTAACCGAGCAGGCGAGGGGGGGGGCGGGTAACCGAGCAGGCGAGGGGGGGGGGCGGGTAACCGAGCAGGCGAGGGGGGGGGGCGGGTAACCGAGCAGGCGAGGGGGGGGGCGGGTAACCGAGCAGGCGAGGGGGGGGGGCGGGTAACCGAGCAGGCGAGGGGGGGGGGCGGGTAACCGAGCAGGCGAGGGGGGGGCGGGTAACCGAGCAGGCGAGGGGGGGGCGGGTAACCGAGCAGGCGAGGGGGGGGCGGGTAACCGAGCAGGCGAGGGGGGGGCGGGTAACCGAGCAGGCGAGGGGGGGGCGGGTAACCGAGCAGGCGAGGGGGGGGCGGGTAACCGAGCAGGCGAGGGGGGGGCGGGTAACCGAGCAGGCGAGGGGGGGGCGGGTAACCGAGCAGGCGAGGGGGGGGCGGGTAACCGAGCAGGCGAGGGGGGGGCGGGTAACCGAGCAGGCGAGGGGGGGGCGGGTAACCGAGCAGGCGAGGGGGGGGCGGGTAACCGAGCAGGCGGGGGGGGGGCGGGTAACCGAGCAGACGAGGGGGGGGGGCGGGTAACCGAGCAGACGAGGGGGGGGGCGGGTAACCGAGCAGACGAGGGGGGGGGGGGCGGGTAACCGAGCAGACGAGGGGGGGGGCGGGTAACCGAGCAGACGAGAGGGGGGGCGGGTAACCGAGCAGACGAGGGGGGGGGGCGGGTAACCGAGCAGACGAGTGGGGGGGCGGGTAACCGAGCAGACGAGGGGGGGGGGCGGGTAACCGAGCAGACGAGGGGGGGCGGGTAACCGAGCAGACGAGGGGGGGGCGGATAACCGAGCAGACGAGGGGGGGCGGGTAACCGAGCAGACGAGGGGGGGGCGGATAACCGAGCAGACGAGGGGGGGAGCGGGTATCCGAGCAGACGAGGGGGGGGGGCGGGTATCCGAGCAGACGAGGGGGTGGGGCGGGTATCCGAGCAGACGAAGGGGGTGGCGGGTATCCGAGCAGACGTAGGGGGAGGCGGGTATCCGAGCAGACGAAGGGGGAGCCAGGTATCCGAGCAGACGAAGGGGGAGCCAGGTATCCGAGCAGACGAAGGGGGAGCCAGGTATCCGAGCAGACGAAGGGGGAGCCAGGTATCCGAGCAGACGAAGGGGGAGCCAGGTATCCGAGCAGACGAAGGGGGAGCCAGGTATCCGAGCAGACGAAGGGGGAGCCAGGTATCCGAGCAGACGAAGGGGGAGCCAGGTATCCGAGCAGACGAAGGGGGAGCCAGGTATCCGAGCAGACGAAGGGGGGGCGGGTATCCCAGCAGACGAGGGGGGGGGGGCTGCCTGCCTGCGTGCATACCCTACATCAAAGGAGGCATTGTAAAAATGTCATGGGCTGGATTAGCAGGCATGGAAGACAGATGGCTAGCATAACGACTCAGGACAGCTCGCCGATTGGACAGCGGAGGTTCAGCAGTCTCAGCAGAAAGGCTTTCCACAGGGCTGGTGTAAAAAGCTCCAGACCTTAAACGTAATCCACGGTGGTGGATAGAGTCGAGACGCTGAAGAATAGACGGCCGAGCAGAGGAGTAGACTATGCTTCCATAGTCCAATTTCGAGGGCACTAAGTCGCGATAGATGCGGAGAGGGACCACCCGGTCCGCTCACCAGGAGGTACCATTCAGGACACGGAGGGTGTTGAGGGATCGCAGACAGCGAGCTGAAAGGTAGGAAACATGAAAGGACCAGCAGAGTTTTCTGTCAAACGTAAGAGCCAAGAATTTAGCGACGTCTGAAAACGGAAGGTTGACAGGACCTAAATGTAAGGAGGGCGGAAGAAACTCATTACTTCGCCAAAAATAAACACAAACGGTCTTACTGGCAGAAAAACGGAAGCCGGTTTCGATGCTCCAAGAGTGGAGGCGATCGAGACATCCTTGAAGCCGTCGTTCAAGAAGGCTGGTCCGTTGAGAGCTGTAGTAGATCGCAAAATCGTCCACAAAGAGGGAGCCCGAGACATCAGGAAGGAGACAATCCATAATTGGATTTATGGCGATGGCAAACAGTACAACTCTCAGCACGGAGCCCTGTGGTACCCCGTTTTCTTGGGAGAAAGTACGGCAGAGAGTAGTGTTCACCCGCACCCTAAATGTGCGCTCTGCCATAAATTCGAGAAGAAAAAGGGGCAGCCGTCCTCGAAAGCCCCAAAAGAACAGTGTGCGGAGGATGCCTGTCCTCCAACAGGTATCGTATGCTCTCTCCTGATCAAAAAATATTGCTACTGTTTTGCGTTTCTGGAGAAAATTGTTCATGATATAAGTGGAGAGAGCAACAAGATGGTCAACTGCAGAACGATGCTTTCGGAATCCGCATTGGGCAGGTGTTAAAAGACTGCGGGATTCCAGCCACCACGCTAAACGGTAATTCACCATACGCTCCAAAACCTTACAGACACTACTCGTGAGAGAAATGGGGCGATTGCTAGAGGGGAGATGTTTGTCCTTTCCAGGTTTCGGAACAGGAACGACGATAGCTTCCCGCCATCGTCTGGGAAAAGTACTGTCGGTCCAAATTCGATTATAAAGGCGAAGGAGGTAACGCAGACTATGGGTTGATAAATGCAGCAACATTTGGACGTGGATACCATCCGGTCCTGGGGCGGTGGAGCGAGAAGAAGAGAGTGCATATTGGAGTTCCCGCATGGAGAAAACAGTATTGTAGCTTTCGCGATTTTGAGAGGAGAAAGCAAGAGGTCGCACTTCCGCTGCACGTTTCTTCGGGAGAAACGATGGTGGGTCATTTGAAGAGCTCGAAATCTCAGCAAAGTGCTGACCCAACGAGTTAGAAATTGCGACGCGGGCCACTAATGTATCATGCGCGACAGTGAGCCCAGAGACTGGGGAGAAACTAGGCGCCTGAGATCCGTCGAAGCCGACTCCAAACTTCCGAGGAGGGAGTGAAGTTGTTAAATGAGCTAGTAAAGAATTTCCAGCTTGCCTTCTTGCTATCACGGATGACTTTACGGCATTGCGCACGGAACTGCTTATAGCGGATACAGTTGGCCGAAGTACAGGGTTATTACAAATGATTGAAGCGATTTCACAGCTCTACAATAACTTGATTATTTGAGATATTTTCACAATGCTTTGCACACACATACAAAAACTCAAAAAGTTTTTTTAGGCATTCACAAATGTTCGATATGTGCCCCTTTAGTGATTCGGCAGACATCAAGCCGATAATCAAGTTCCTCCCACACTCGGCGCAGCATGTCCCCATCAATGAATTCGAAACCGTCTTTGATGCGAGCTCGCAGTTCTGGCACGTTTCTTGGTAGAGGAGGTTTAAACACTGAATGTTTCACATAACCCCATGTGATTTATTTCTGTGGGGCTAAGTCGGGAGAGCGTGGAGGCCATGACACGAATTGCTGATCATGATCTCCACCACGACCGATCCATCGGTTTTCCAATCTCCTGTTTAAGAAATGCCGAACATCATGATGGAAGTGCGGTGGAGCACCATCCCGTTGAAAGATGAAGTCGGCGCTGTCGGTCCCCAGTTGTGGTACGAGCCAATTTTCCAGCATGTCCAGATACACGTGTCCTGTAACGTTTTTTTTCGCGGAAGAAAAAGGGGCCGTAAACTTTAATCCGTGAGATTGCACAAAACACGTTAACTTTTGGTGAATTGCGAATTTGCTGCACGAATGCGTGAGGATTCTCTACCACCCAGATTCGCACATTGTGTCTGTTCACTTCACCACTAAGAAAAAACGTTGCTTCATCACTGAAAACAGGTTTCGCACTGAACGCATCCTCTTCCATGAGATGTTGCAACCGCGCCGAAAATTCAAAGCGTTTGACTTTGTCATCGGGTGTCAGGGCTTGTAGCAATTGTAAACGGTAAGGCTTCTGCTTTAGCCTTTTCCATAATATTTTCCAAACCGCCGGCTGCGGTACGTTTAGCTCCCTGCTTGCTTTATTCGTCGACTTCCGCGGGCTACGCGTGAATCTTGCCCGCACGCGTTCAACCGTTTCTTCGCTCACTGCAGGCCGACCCGTTGATTTCCCCTTACAGAGGCATCCAGAAGCTTTAAACTGCGCATACCATCGCCGAATGGAGTTAGTAGTTCGTGGATTTTTGTTGAACTTAGTGCTTAAGTGTCGTTGCACTGTTATGACTGACTGATGTGAGTGCATTTCGAGCACGACATAAGCTTTCTCGGCTCCCGTCGCCATATTGTCTCACTGCGCTCTCGAGCGCTCTGGCGGCAGAAACCTGAAGTGCGGCTTCAGCCGAACAAAGCTTTATGAGTTTTTCTATGTATCTGTAGTGTGTCGTGACCATATGTCAATGAATGGAGCTACAGTGAATTTATGAAATCGCATCAATCATTTGTAATAGCCCTGTAGGATGGTGGCGGAAAACGCGGAGAGCACGTCGCCGCTCACGTAGTGCATCACGGCATGCCTCGTTCCACCAAGAAACTGGGGGGCGCCGAGGCAATGTGCGCTGTTCGTGTAATGCTTCCCGACCCGGTACTTGCGACAGAAGGGCTAACGTAAAAAGTTCCTGGCATAGTTTCATACGAATCTCGAGAAAGTTTCAATGTCTTACGGTTCAAAGTAAGGTTTTCTTCGCTCTGGAAGATGGCGTCCCTCAGTTGTCAGCTGCTCGAATGGGATACACCGACCTCTGAGCACTTAGGACACTTTATTAAAGGCAAATGATTACGTTCCTGACGTGTTGGGAACGTCTGTATCCCAAAAGACAGATCCACTTCGTTTTAAAGGATAGAGAACCAGTTGCAGGCATTGTCTGCAGTTTTCGCAAGAAAATTTAGTATGTAAGTCACCAAGGAAGCTGGCGTCAACGTTGGCAAGCCGTAGTGTGAGAATGACATGGAACTTGCAACGTTACGTGCCAGCCACCAACTACTACCTTTCTGCTCCGGAAATCAGCGAGTTTAGACCCCCATAGGAAGATTGGAAGGGGTGGTTGCACCTCAACGTCGATCATTCGTTGGATACCATCGCATACTGAGCTGTCTAATGACCAAGACCACTCGACGGGAAACTGAGCGGGTCGCGTGACGTAGTGGGGAAAATTGCCACAACTGCTGACCAGGGACAACCTTTCAGTCACGTACTTCTGGATGAGTATCAGTCAGACAGGTCAACCAGTGAGTTGGATGAGTTAGATGAATCGACTAGGCAGAGCATTTGGAAGTCTTGCAGATTCAAATTCTGGAACTACTTCTGACTATCACGGAGGGGACTCGTTAAGCAGATTTGCATGTTTTGTATGAAGCATTCTGATTCAGTCGACAGTAAGCTGTCATCCCTACGAGACTTAAGTTTTTGACTGAGTTGAACCGGAAAATTTATTTTAATGTGTATTATTGTATTGCCACGTCCTCTTATTCTATTCGATGCTTGGCTCGTATCATACTTCCGACTGTTACCCTGTTAAGTATGACATTGACACGAACTCTGAGATCTGCTCATTGGACTCAACAGACTGTACGCTAGGACTACACCACCACCATGACTATTAGGTGGGACAGCTGGGACAACGTCCAGGTTGACATGGCTGAAGGGCCATCTGAGTAGCCATGTTATGTTGCGTGAGAGTTTGTTGACTGCCAGTAACGTTCGAGAGGTTCACTGCGACATCGACAGGTCACACTCTCATCATACCAGCCACCGTCCATGAGTGCATGTAGTGGTATTTATACTCTTTCAGATTTTGATTACAGTGGTTCAACAATAAGAAAATGAACGTCACGTGACAATCCTTTAGATTTCAATTTTTATGAAGATTCGACCAACCTAAATTGCCGGATGGCGGTGTCTGTTGCAGTTACATTTCTGTTACGATAATAGGTGCGGAAGTTCTCTGCGCACGATGGATACGTGATGCATCTCGTAATGCATCGTTCCTTAAGTGGCCCTGAAGATCGCATTTACGTGTGTCAAACACAGCAAATTCTTGAGACTAGCTAACCCTGAGGACACCACACGGAAAAACGACAGAGCAACGAAGTCATCCTGTTTGGACGCATCCATGAAGACAGCTACGCAGTTTTGCAACTCATAACAAGTGTCAGGATGTATCGCATTAGGAGAAGGATTCCAGTCTCCCTCACTACACTAAATCTAAGATCACCCTAGACCTCTGCAGTAACCACAGCAGCAGACAGTTAAAACCCTGGATTTCCGGCTGTACTTGCTCTACGCTGATTGACTCCAGCATACGCTGCATGAAGATCCGAAACGGTATAGTGGCTCACGGACTGCAGGTGAAAATTCATTCCACAGGTGGACGAGCAACAGTCCCACTGCCGTATGGAAGCCATTTCAGCGCCTGCTCGTTCTTCTATGGTTGTGATACGGCAATGGAGGAGGGGGTTAACGGGCTCATTGGTACCCCTCATGCGAATTTCGACGTCCATACCAGCAATAATATCACCTTCAGATCCATGAGACAGCAGGAAATTCGCATGATCCGATGGCTTCGGAGCAGGCTGCTTTGGCCTTTGTCTGGAGCTCTGATTTTTGGGATGTTGGCAAGGCTGATGAAATGAACACCCTGTTCAGTCTTTTGTGATGTCTGGAATTAGAGTTTTCTTTGATTACAGCCACAACTGCCATCTATGCCCCCAGGGGCTGGCAGTTTTCCAAAGCCGTTTGCACAGTCTAATGTCTACACTGACATTATTTTAAATATCATTAAATGTTGCGGTGAGAGAGATCAGCGGCGCAGCCTGACAGCTGCATTTACAGGTGCAGGTAGATGTGCCCCACTCAGCAATCATAGTCTGGGTGCTAACACTGAGCTTCTGGACAGGCTGCTTTAGTGAAGAGCAGAGGGACTCGACGAAACTATGTGAACGATTGGCCTTAAAATCAGTCTTGGCATCCGAGTACGAGACACGTTGAGAGACTAATTTTCTGTATTTTCTTCAGCGTAGACGGGACATTCCCTGTAGAAGACCCGACAGGCCTGGGAGAAATTAACACAATTAGGTGGCGTAGTGCACTGGAAACCCTGTTCCTGTGCCACACTACCACACTGTCCACATGTAGCCTGACTATTACAACCCACAATGGTGTGACAAACGTTGCCACTTTAAGCTGGGCATTGGGTTCGTGACCTATTGTCTTACCTTAAGGCAGACAAATCATGCTGTAATATAGTCTAGAAAATTTGTGCAGATTCAAAGCCAGAATAAATGATGCTGACTAATGATGTTCCCAACAACGATTTTCGTAATGTTTTGGACTTCAGTCATCCTTTGACTTCCATAATTCGATTTGGAATAGCACAGAGCCCTGGGCACCCTGTTTTCTAGGGATAAAGTATGGGATGGAATTGTGTTCACCTGCACCTTAAATGTGCGCTGGCATGAACTTATGGATGAGAAGGGGTAACCGACCTCGGAGGCAGCGAGAGAATGATGTGCAGACGACGGAAACAGGATTGGGCAGTTGTTAAAACGTTTCGTGACTCAAGCCTAAATGGCAATTTACCATACACCCGAAAACTACTCCTGAGGGTGACTGCGCGATAGCTGGAGGGGAGATGTTTGTCCTTTCCAGGTTTCGGAACAGGAATGACGATAGCTTCCCGCCACCTTCTGGGAAAGATACTGTCGACCCAAAGCCGATTATGAAGGCGAAAGACGTAGCACAGGCTAGGGTATAATAGATGCTCCAACATTTGGACGTGGATACCATCCAGTCCTCGAGCAGAAGAGCGAGAGGAATATAACGCATGTAGGGGATCCCATTCGCGTTTTTTTTTTTTTTTTTTTTTGAGAAAAACGCAAGAGGTCGCTCTTCTGCCACCCGTTTCTTCGGGAGAAAGACTGGTGGGTAGTTACAAGATCTAGAATCTCAGCAAAGTGTCCACCCAATGAGTTAGAGATTTCGACTGGGTCCACTAAGGTATTCAGTACTTCATTTATCTCACAGGTCGGGAAGAACTGTACATGCCAGATATCTGCCGGATTAGATTCCAAACGCTTGAAGGAGTCACGGTATTAAAGGCCACGGTAAATTAGTCCCAGTTTGCCTTCTTGCTACCACGTATGATGCGACAGCATCGTGCACGGAATTGCTTATAGCGGATACAGTTGGCCGAAGTAGGATGATGGCGGGAAACGCGAAGAGCACGTGTCCACTCTCGTACTGCGACACGGCACACCTCGTTCCACCAAGGAATTGGGGGGCGCCAGGGCGAAGGCGACGTACGAAGTATTTAACGTTCTGCAGCTGTAAGGATAACTTCCGTAACGTGAGTGTAACGTCATCAAATGTTGCTAGAGAGGAAAAGTGTCCAAGCGGCTTCGGAAAACTGCCAGCGTCCTGGGGGCATAGATGGCAGTTGTGGCTGTAATCAAAGGACACACATGGAAAATAGTTTGTATCAGCAAGAGCCAACCCTTCAAAGCGCCGAGCAGGCCGAACAGTACCTATAGAAAGGTTTTAATGAAAGTACATTGACTTTGAGGGAGACAAAAATTTAGGTTTCCCATTGTTGAGGCAAACAAGATTCGCTTGGTGGAAGAGGTCCATCAATAGGGAGCCTCCCTGACAAGAATGTGGAGGTCCCCAAGCAGGTGTTGAAGACCCCCCAACCAGCAAATATGGGGAATGGGAGCTGACCAAGGAGATGGAGATCGGCTATGGCCATTGGTATGCACGATGGAATGTGTATGGTACAAACAGAGAAGGTGAATCCAGAATTTGGAAGACTTACAGCTGTGTAAGGGGATTGAGTGATAATGAATAGTATTATGGAGAAGAATCGGAAGTCTGCTGTGTTCCAGAACGCCAGCAACAGAGGGGAGATCAAAGCAGACATTGTAAATGAGCGAAGACAAAGTGACATGGGTGTAGTAACCAAAACCAACTGCGGGAACGCCTTGGGCTGCGGATCAGAGCCGCCAGGCGGGGAAGCCGCCGGCGGTGGAGCACGCACCACCAGGTAAACACAAGGACGAGTCGGACGACAGACCGACTACGACCGACGCAACAAGGAAGAGATAAACAATGGAGGTTTGTAGAAACCACAACACCAAAAGCAACAGTAAATCCACTCGGAACCAGAGCCAGGCAAAAGTCAACAACGAGCAACGACAAGAACGCAGTACCGCCGAGATAGAAACACAATCTAGAGCGAGTACCAGACTGACTGGACTAGGGCAGAGTGGGTCCCTATATACGAAACCGGAGGGAGGGGCTATTGGCCGCTGTTTGCACGTGGCGTAGCGGTGGCGCCCTTGCTGCGCTTGCGCCGCTGCGCAGAATAGCCGCCGCGGACGCGGAGCCCTCTATGGGCTGACCACGTCCATTTGTTCTGGCGCGTGTTCGACTTCCGCAGCGTGAGGTACTAGAATGGGGATGTAGCGTTGTTTCCTGAATTCAGAAGATGGCTAGGGAGTAGGATCGTAAGAGGGTCGACCGTTCATCCCGACTGGAGCGAATTCCGCTGATATTTTAGTGGATAATTGACACACAGTGGAGCAAGGAAGGAAAAATCTTACTATGGTTGCTATTAACTCAGCGACCGCTGAAAACTGGTGGCCTATGGCGTGGAATGGCATTTAGCCAGAGGCAGAAGATCCTGATCCATATGTTGTTCAGGGGCAGTGCCTGCCGCCAGTAATTGCCTGCTTGATCGGCCACCAGTGGTGCGTCTCTGCGACAATGAAGACAGCCGAGGGCAGCTACAAGTGGGTGGCGCTGTAGAAGAGACATGCTGTGGTGGAGGAGGAGAGTAACTGTTTCCTTATGAGCCTTCTTGGAAGCAGGACGTTGAGATGGAGAAGTTTATGGTTGTGAGGTCTGGGTACAAAGAAAATCTTCAGGAGTAGACTCTTTTTTTGGAAGTCCGTGGGTCTGATTTTGGGGCTCACGATTTATCAGGAGCCAATGAAGGTTGAGCCTTGTGGTGAGCAGGTGATAGTGGGGACGTTGAACAGGTGATCTTTGGGCTGGCCGATCTGACGACAGTGGCGCTAAAGGTGTTATCGGAAGTCTGCGTGGTTACCTGCTTAGTAGGTCAAGAAGAGGCGAGGTCAGTGCTATATTTACCCGCTAGGAGCACTGTGGGATTTCTAATGGCGAGTAACTTAGCAGGAGCAAAAGGTAGACACTTTTTCCTTCACTGATTTCCAGGATAATTCTGTCGTCTTTAAAATCAGAGCTATCTCTCGACGAAGCAGCGTTGTCGCCCATACAGTTAATGCAATGAGGGGACAGGGGTGGACAATCACCCTCAAGCGCAGCCCTGCCACAGGTAAAGCACTTGGCGGTATTACGAAGGACGGGCTGGTATAATTAAACCTTTGTCACTGATAGCAACACGTAGGGTTGGGGATGTAAGGGCGAACTGAAATTATCTCATACTCTGCTTTACTGTTCGATGGAAGTTGAACGCTGTCAAATGTGAAGAAGAAAGTACAGGTCAGTACCAATTTCTTTTCAGCCCTTTTCATTACTTCATGTACGCCCGTTACTCCCTGATGAGGTAAGTCATTTTCATTGACCCCATTTGATGATCTGTCTAGTGATTTTGTGTATACCACTCCACGTGGTGAGTTGGAAAGTACAGTGCGCTCACACACCTACAGGGAATTTTTGTAGCAGTGTAGGTCGAAGCAGATTTTGTGCTTGGAGAGCACTGTCTGTTAATAACAATAAGGTGCCGTTTCATAACCGGGACAAAACGCTACAGGACCTGCGATTGCGTCGACACCTTTCTGATTAATGATAGGGTTTGCTGTGGGGAAGTCTTTGCCGTCAGATCGAGGAACAACCAGGAACTTTGGCACTGATGGAAGAATCCTCGTGGGTGAGACACATCTAGATTTCTCTTGTGAGCTCAAGTTGAAGTAGAAGATTTTTTAAAATAGAGGTGGAGCCCCTCCACGCCCACACCGGCATGATGGCCAACTCAAAAGGGCTACTGCAATCTCTGCATAAGGGTTAGATTTCACTAGAGTGAGGTGTCGCAGGATGTGGGTACTGCGATGTTTGCGTACGTCTGGTCAAGGTTAACCATTAATACGCGCTCATCTGGAGATAGATTGGGTCGAAGTCGAACGAAGGGTAGCGGTCTAAGGGGCAAAGGGAAGAAACGTGCCAAGGCAAGAGCCAAGGGAAAAAACCTCTGCGATAGATAGGTCGGATAGTAAGAGCAGGAGCGGATGTCTTGTTGTCTGCGATAGGTCGTGCAAGAATAGGCTTTGTTAATAGTGGGTATCATGCATGTAGCTACGTTTGACAGTGCGGTGGTGTTGCTCGGTGGCTGCCGCTGGGTGCCGGTGTAGAGCTCTCGTTCAGCGTCAGGAAACTGCAAGCGATAGGTTCATTACCGTTTTTGTGTCCAATAGGTCGTATATAAGATGCACAGTGTAGGGTGATGTTGGCGGATTGTTCGTCCGTCAGTGGGTGAGCTCGTCGGTGTCCCTGCTGTGGCCTGTTGGTCGGCTGTAATAGCAGCTGGTAATTGCCAGTGAGTGTTGCTGATATGCAGGGGCTAGCCGACAGTTGTTGCTTATTAGTGTGTGTTAGTTTGCCATAGGTGGCTATGCCCTAGCTAGTAGTGTCTTTGGCCGCTTGTGCTTCCACCTATGGTTGTGATCATAGTTTACCAGAGTGAGGATTGTTGTAATCTCTCGAGTTCCTGTATAGTTGTGTGGCGTGTTTTTTGAATACTTCTTTGAGGGTTTCAAGGCGGTATTCTTGGTGAAGATCCACGGTGCGTGAGTAGCGTGGAGCGTTCCTAATGATTCTTAGCGCTTTTTTCTGTATGATCTGCAGGTGACGCAGTCGTGTAGGAGCTGCATAGCCTCAGATGTGTTTATGTTAGCGCAGTAGTTTCGGTCTGCGTGTAAACAGAACTGCTTCGCACTTGTCGACGTTCGCTTTAATACGCTATCACTCCAACCAAGGCTCGCTTGTTCTGAGTGCATTCTGTATTCGTGAATCAATGTCCGACGGTTTCTAATCTTGCGCATGGATGGCTAACGTCGAGTTTTGTGTTGCTGGTAAGTCGGTCATGAACAGGTTGAACAAGATGGCCCTAGGATGCTTCCTTGGGGTACTCCAGCATGGATACCATGTTGTGTTGATTGTTTATCCTGCATGTTAGTGATGAAACACCCGTTCACGGGGACGAGTGTACGGGGACGAGTGTACGGGGACGAGTGTACGGGGACGAGTGTACGGGGACGAGTGTACGGGGACGAGTGTACGGGGACGAGTGTACGGGGACGAGTGTACGGGGACGAGTGTACGGGGACGAGTGTACGGGGACGAGTGTACGGGGACGAGTGTACGGGGACGAGTGTACGGGGACGAGTGTACGGGGACGAGTGTACGGGGACGAGTGTACGGGGACGAGTGTACGGGGACGAGTGTACGGGGACGAGTGTACGGGGACGAGTGTACGAGTCTATCCGGGAAACCAGCTTTGCTTAGTTTGGGTATGAGGCGGTTGTGCCAGAGACGGTCGAAAGCATTTCCGATGCCCAGGAACATGGCCCCTGTGACTTTGTTCATGTTGTAACCGTGTGTTATATGTTCGACTACGCGGAGGATTTTGTGTTGTCGAGTGGTGATTCCTAATGCCGAATTGCTCTGGTCATAGGGTGTCATTGGCGATGCAGTGTCTAGTGATAGGTTTTAATATTACCTTCTCAACGATCTTGCTGAGCGAACACAGAAGACTGATGGGCCGGTAATTTTGTGGGAGGGAGTGGTCTTTCCCTGGCTTCCTGATCATCAGGACCTTGGCCACCTTCCAGATGTCAAGGCAGTGTTGGTGTTTAAGGATGGCATTCGGTAAGTGTTGAAGGGATTCTACGGCTTTATCTGTGAATTCCTGGAGGACACGGTTTTGAATGCCATCAGGCCCAGGGGCTTTCCTAGCGTTGGTGTGCTTGATAGACCATGTGATTTCGTGTGTGCTAGTGCGTCTAATTTCGTTGCGCGAGGGCTGGGCTACAAGTCGTTTAACCTCCTGCGCCGTTTCAAGTGTGAATATTGGATCTGAGGGAGCCAGATTCAGCATGAAAGACGCTGCAAGTGTTGTCGCCATAAGCTCTGCCTTCCCCAACGCGGAGTAAGCTGGGGCATGTGGTCCTTTTAGCGTGGGAATGTAATGTTTCTCCCTGGTTAAGTGCCTCGCTAGCTTCCACACGCCAGGACGTGTGGTATCTAGCCCAGCGAGTTTCTGTACACATTGTTCGTTTTTGAATGTATTTTATCCCGTATTATGCCCTGGGGTCTGTTGACGTGCTGTTTATAGAACGGGCGCCTGGTACGCTGCCAGTATCTCCTGAGGCGTTTCCTCATTGAGTTAAGGCCCAGTATCTCCTGGGGCAGGGCTGTCGAGTGTTGTTTTGGTATTCTATATATGGAATGGCGTCACTCATTGCGTCTTGGACGGCAGTTGTGAGATCCTCCAGAGCCTCATCGATTTTCTCCGTGTTGTTGATTTCGTGGGTGTCAGGAATACGACTATAAAGCGTTTCCTTGAACACTGTCCAACTCGCGCGCTTTTAGTTCAGAATCCTGCGTGGTTCAGTGTCCTGCAGTGTTTCTTCCGTGTGCAGTATTACAGGCACGTGGTCAGAGTCCAGATCGTTTACAACCGTGAGGTTGAGTGTGCATGTGATGTCCTTTATGAGGGCTATGTCGAACACGTCTGGCCTGTGGAAGCACGAACGTGGGAACGTCCGGCCCAAGTATATTGTAGTTTCGGCCTAGTGTGCGTTCGTATAGTTTCTTGTCGTTGGAGGTTCGTATTCACGAGTTCCAATCGGGGGAATGGGTTCCGTTTAGATCTCCAGCGGCGATTACTCGTGGTGCTATGTTGAGTACTGTGCTGATCTCACGTGTTAGATGTTTTTAGGATTGTACAGCGATACCAGTGCGGTGTTGGCTCCGTTGAACTTGACCCCGACTGCCGTGGCCTCTAGTCTCTCAAGCGCAGGGAACTCTATGTTCGTGTGTTCTATGTCTCTGTGTATGATGATTGCCGTGCCGCCTCCCCTCCTGCCATCCGCTCGGTCGGTACGATAGACTCAATACCCTGGGATGTTTAGCTGTTTGCGAGGCGTAAGCAGTGCTTCGTTCACAAGAGCGATTCGGATTCCCTTTCGCTCCATGAAAGCGGCCATTTCGGCTTTTTTGTTTGCGATCCCGTTGGCATTCCAAAACAGGGTCTGTGAGTTTGTGTTAGCGTCTGCGTTTCGCGGCTGTTGTGTATTATCCATGTAGTAGTGGAAAAAGTGGCGTGACAGTGGCTTGGAAGCTAGTCCAGTTGAGCGTGCTCGACATGAACTGCGTGAAGAGTTGTGGACACACCCCATTATCTTCGTGACTACTTCGGTGGTCGTGAGTCTGGGGAATAACGTCTCCATTATTCTCCGGGATCTAGACGTAATGTTGGGGGTGTCGGCCTGTGTGTTGTCGGACATGTTAGCGGCCGCTGGTGCCGGTGTTTGCGTCTGGTGAGAGCTGGCTTGTGTGTCAGCTGTTCCTGTGACGGTCGTGGGCGCCTGTGTATTCACTGTGGTTGTGGTTGTGTGTGTGTGTGTGTGTGTGTGTGTGTGTGTGTGTGTGTGTGTGTGTGTGTGTGTGTCCGGATTGTGTTGGTGAGGACTGGTATCCTGTTGCCTGTGTACTTCTTGTGGTGTGGTCGTGTTCCTCCTGTTGCCGCTATTTCTCCTCCTCCTCCTCCTCCTCCTCCTCTGGCGCTGTGGTCGTCTCTGTATTGGTGTGTCTTCTGTAGCCTGTGGTGGGCTGCAGTCCGCGATCTCAGGGGGTAGGGTGGTGGTGTTATTGGTGTCGTGCGGTGTACCCGGTTCTGGTGTGGTGTTAGGTGTTGTGTTTGTCTGTTGTGTGTCTGTTGCTGGGGGTGTTTGTATTGCGTGTCCTGAGCTCTGGGACTTCTCTGACCGTCCCGCGCTGCTTGGGCTGCCAGCGACCAATCCAGCAAACGATACTCCACTTCTTACTGGGCGCGGGGGCAGTTTCGGAACTGTGATGGGGGTATGTTTGGCATGTTTAACTATTTTGCGCCTCAGAGCCTTCCTTGTATGCGATGCACCCTCTGTAGTTTTCCGGATGGGCAGCACCACAGTTGGCGCACTTGCGAGGTGCTGTGTTGGGGAGTTTGTGCTGTTGGGTCGTGTGACCGGCAGCGCACCTGCGACAGTGGGGAGCGAGACCGCATTGGATTCCCGCCTGTGCAAAGCAGCGCAGTTGTGGCATTCCTGGGGGGGGGGGGGGCGCGGCGTATTGTATATGCCTACACTGACGACCATATGAAGAAACAATTTTAACTTCAAAAGGTCGTGGGACTTGGCCGTGTCGGCCAATTCGGCCATGTTGTTGTGCGATGGTGTAACTGTTCCGAACTCTGTCATTCGGTTTACCCGAATGCACTCCCATCCGAGAGCGGAGAGTTCTTCGTGTACTGTCTCGATTGGGGTTCGTGAAGCTATCCCCTTGATCACGTACTGCTGTGTCTTTTCAGGGACTGTTCTGTACGTGAAATGTTCTACCTTCCTTTCTTTCATTAAGAAATTGCAGCAGATTAGTGTAGTCTGTTTTGTTTGCCACGTACAGTGTGGCATGGTCCCCAGTGAGTTTTGAGTAGAATGTTGTGGTGTTGTGTTTTTTAATAAATTCTTTGTTCCGGAGACTAAGGTCTCTATAGTTGTGTATGATGGCTTTTTTTTTTTTTTTTTTTTTTTTTGTGGTTTTAGGGCGCAAAACTTCTATGGTCATTAGCGCCCAGCCCGTGACGTAGAAAACAGGAAAAAAACGAAATTTAAAATCAGCAGCAATGGAAACATAGTCAGAAAATTGGAGAAACTAAAGGCAGAAGGAATGCTTAAAAGTCCACAATTGAAAGGGGTTGGTTGTCCACAAAAAAAAAGCTTCAAATGACTGACGTCATTTCACTGTCACTAATTAACTGTAGAACGCGGTCAGCTGAGCGCGTGTCATCTGCTAAAATCGACGATAGATCAGGCGATAGCTGTAGACGGGAGCGTAACGGATTAAAATAGGGGCATTCAATTAAAAGGTGTCTGACCGTCCACAGCTGAGAGCAGTGGGGACAGAGTGGGGGAGGATCACCGCTTAAAAGATGTCGATGACTAAAAAGACAGTGCCCTATCCGGAGTCGAGCTAAAATTACCTCCTCCCGACGACGCGTTCGGGAGGAAGAGGTCCAAGCGCAAGGAACGGCTTTCACTTCCCGCAATTTATTGTGGGGAAGTGTTGACCAATGCGCATGCCATAAATGAGTAACTTGGCGACATAAACCGCTCCGTAGATCGGTAAACGGAAGAGACTTAAGAGCTGGCCGAGGAAGAGAGACTGCAGCCTTGGCCGCTATATCGGCCGCCTCATTTCCACAGATACCAGCGTGTCCCGGGAGCCAGAGGAACGCCACTGAGACGCCCCCCAGGTGGAGCAAGCGCAGACAGTCCTGAATCCGGTGGACCAGAGGGTGCACAGGGTAAAGAGCTTGGAGACTTAGGAGAGAGCTGAGAGAATCTGAGCAGATTACGTACTGTATCCGCTGATGGCGGCGGATGTAGTGGACAGCCTGGAGAACAGCGTAAAGCTCTGCAGTATAAACCGAACACTGGTCGGGAAGCCGAAAGTGATTTGGGGTGTCGCCAACAATATAGGCACTCCCTACACCTAACGATGTTTTCGAGCCATCGGTGTAAATAAATGTGGCTTCCGTCATTTGTGCACATAGAGCAGCAAATGCCCGACGGTAAACAAGTGTAGGGGTACCATCTTTGGGAAATTGACATAGGTCTCTGAGCAAGTCGATCCGGGGACGGTGCCAAGGCGGTGCTGTACACCAAGTTGTCAAGAAGGTTTTAGGAAAGCGGAAGGAAAGAGAATGGAGCAGTTGACGGAAGCGGACTCCCGGGGGTAGTAGGGAGGAGGAGCGGCCTGCATACCCTACATCAAAGGAGGCGTCGAAAAAAAGGTTATGGGCTGGATTAGCAGGCATGGAAGACAGATGGCTAGCATAACGACTCAGAAGGACTGCCCGCCGATTGGACAGCGGAGGTTCAGCAGTCTCAGCATAAAGGCTTTCCACAGGGCTGGTGTAAAAAGCTCCAGACACTAAACGTAATCCACGGTGGTGGATAGAGTCGAGACGCCGAAGAATAGACGGCCGAGCAGAGGAGTAGACTATGCTTCTATAATCCAATTTCGAGCGCACTAAGGCGCGATAGAGGCGGAGAAGGACCACCCGGTCCGCTCCCCAAGAGGTACCATTCAGGACACGGAGGGTGTTAAGGGAACGCAGACAGCGAGCCGAAAGATAGGAAACGTGGGAGGACCAGCACAGTTTTCTGTCAAACATAAGACCCAAGAATTTAGCGACGTCGGAAAACGGAAGGTTGACAGGACCTAGATGTAAGGAGGGCGGAAGAAACTCCTTACGTCGCCAAAAATTAACACAAACGGTCTTACTGGGTGAGAAACGGAAGCCGGTTTCGATGCTCCACGAGTAGAGGCGATCGAGACATCCTTGAAGAAGTCTTTCAAGAAGGCTGGTCCTTTGAGAACTGTAGTAGATCGCAAAATCGTCCACAAAGAGGGAGCCCGAGACATCAGGAAGGAGACAATCCATAATTGGATTAATGGCGATGGCAAACAGTACAACACTCAGCACGGAGCCCTGGGGTACCCCGTTTTCTTGGGAGAAAGTACGGCAGAGAGTAGTGTTCACCCGCACCCTAAATGTGCGCTCTGCCATAAATTCGCGAAGAAAAAGGGGCAGCCGGCCTCGAAAGCCCCAAGAGAACAGTGTGCGGAGGATGCCTGTCCTCCAACAGGTATCGTACGCTCTCTCCAGATCAAAAAATATTGCTACCGTTTGGCGTTTCCGGAGAAAATTGTTCATGATACAAGTGGAGAGAGCAACAAGATGGTCAACAGCAGAACGATGCTTTCGGAATCCGCATTGGGCTGGTGTTAAAAGACTGCGGGACTCCAGCCACCAAGCTAAACGGTAATTCACCATACGCTCCAAAACCTTACAGACACTACTCGTGAGAGAAATGGGGCGATAGCTAGAGGGGAGATGTTTGTCCTTTCCAGGTTTCGGAACGGGAACGACAATAGCTTCCCGCCATCGCCTGGGAAAGGTACTGTCGGTCCAAATTCGATTATAAAGGCGAAGGAGGTGACGCAGGCTATGGGTTGATAAATGCAGCAACATTTGGACATGGATACCATCCGGTCCTGGGGCGGAGGAGCGAGAAGTAGAGAGTGCATGTTGGAGTTCGCGCATGGAGAAAACAGTATTGTAGCTTTCGCGATTTTGAGAGGAGAAAGCAAGATGCCGCACTTCTGCTGCACGTTTCTTCGGGAGAAACGCTGGCGGGTAATTTGAAGAGCTCGAAATCTCAGCAAAGTGCTGACCCAATGAGTTAGAAATTGCGACGGGGTCCACTAAGGTATCATGCGCGACAGTGAGCCCAGAGACCGGGGAGAAACTAGGCGCGCCTGAGAACCGTCGAAGCCGACTCCAAACTTCCGAGGAGGGAGTGAAGTTGTTAAATGAGCTAGTAAAGAATTTCCAGCTTGCCTTCTTGCTATCGCGGATGACGCGACGGCATCGCGCACGGAGCTGCTTATATCGGATACAGTTGGCCAAAGTTGGATGGTGACGGAAAATGCGAAGAGCACGTCGCCGCTCACGTATTGCGTCACGGCAGGCCTCGTTCCACCAAGGAACTGGAGGGCGCCGGGGCAATTCGGAGGTGCGTGGTATTGAACGTTCCGCAGCTGTGAGAATAACGTCGGTAAAATGTGTGACCTCATCGTCGACGCTGGGAAAGCGACGGTCATCGAACGTCGCTAGAGACGAAAAAAGTGTCCAATCGGCTTGGGCAAACTTCCAGCGTCGCGAGCGCATATATGGCAGTTGAGGCTGCAGTCGAAGAACACATGGAAAGTGGTCACTCGAGTGTGTATCATCAAGGGCGAACCATTCGAAGCGCCGAGCTAGCGGAACAGTACCGACCGCAAGGTCCAAATGGGATAAATTTGCCGTGGAGGCAGACAAAAATGTAGGGACCCCAGTGTTGAGGCAGACTAGATCCGCTTGGTGGAAGACGTCTAGCAATAGTGAGCCACGTGGACAAGGATGTGGAGATCCCCAAAGCGGGTGGTGGGCATTGAAGTCCCCAACCAGCAAATAGGGGGGTGGAAGCTGATCAAGAAGATGAAGGAGATCAGCTCGTGCCATTGGTGTAGACGATGGAATGTATACCGTACAAAGAGAGAACGTGTATCCAGAAAGGGAAAGACGGACGGCGACAGCTTGGAAGTAAGTGTTTAAGGTGGTGGTGGTGGTTAGTGTTTAACGTCCCGTCGACAACGAGGTCATTAGAGACGGAGCGCAAGCTCGGGTTAGGGAAGGATTGGGAAGGAAATCGGCCATGCCCTTTCAAAGGAACCATCCCGGCATTTGCCTGAAACGATTTAGGGAAATCACGGAAAACCTAAATCAGGATGGCCGGAGACGGGATTGAACCGTCGTCCTCCCGAATACGAGTCCAGTGTGCTAACCACTGCGCCACCTCGCTCGGTAGTGTTTAAGGGGATTGGGTGATAATGGAGAGTATCATGGAGCAGAATCATGAGTCCTCCATGGGCTGGAGTGCCTTCAACTGAGGGGAGGTCATATCGGACGGACTGAAAATGAGGGAGAACAAAGCGGTCATGGGGACGCAGCTTTGTTTCCTGAAGACAGAAGATGACCGGCGAGTAGGATCGTAAGAGGATCGACAATTCCTCCCGATTGGCGCGAATGCCGCGGATATTCCAGTGGATAATGGACATAGGGTGAACAGAAAATGGAGGAACGGCACCAAGGGTGCTGTCAACTCAACGACTGCTCAGAGCTTGCGACCGACAGCATGGAATGGCATTCAGTCGAAGGCAGAAGATCCTGATCCATAGGTTGGTCAGGAGCAGCTCCTGCCACCAACGATCGGCCAGTTGACCGGCCACCAACAGTGCGCCTTGGCGACACAGAAGATGGCCGAGGGCGATTTCCGCCAGGTGGTACTGTAGATGGGACACGCCTTGGCGGAGAAGGAGAGGAACTGTGTTTCTTCGTAGCCTTCTTGGAGGTATGTTTAGATGAAGGAGGAACCGATGGTTGTGAAGTTGCAGTACGTAAAAACTCTTCACGAGAATGCTCTTTTTTTGTAGACTTGGCGTCTGACTTTTGGGCTCGAGATTTAGCAGAACCCGACGAAGGGTGAGCCATAGAGTGGGCAGGCGAAAGAGGTGAGGTTGAACGGGCGATCTTTGCGCTGGCCGATCTGACGACCGTGGTACTAAATGTGAGGTCGCAAGTCTGCGTGGCCGCCTCCTTTGTTGGCCGAGAAGAAGCAAGGACAGCGCTGTATTTTCCTTTCTGAGGCACGGTGGGCTGTCGACTGGCGAGTAACTTTCGAGCAGCAAAGGTCGACACCTTTTCCTTCACTCTTATTTCCTGGATCAGCTTTTCGTCCTTAAAAACAGGGCAATCTCGAGAGGAAGCAGCGTGGTCACCCATACAGTTGATGCAGCGAGGGGATGGAGGTGGACAAGCACCCTCATGGGCATCCCTGCCACACGTAACACATTTGGCCGGATTGGAACAGGACTGGCTGGTGTGATTAAACCGCTGACATCGATAGCAACGCGTAGGGTTTGGGACATAAGGGCGAACGGAAATTATCTCATAGCCTGCTTTGATTTTTGATGGGAGTTGAACTTTGTCAAAAGTCAAGAAGACAGTGCGGGTTGGAATGATGTTCGAGTCAACCCTTTTCATAACCCGATGAACAGCGGTGACGCCCTGGTCAGACAGGTAGTGCTGAATTTCTTCGTCAGACAATCCATCGAGGGAGCGTGTATAAACGACTCCATGCGAGGAATTTAAGGTACGGTGCGGTTCCACCCGGACAGGGAAGGTGTGGAGCAGAGAAGTACGCAGCAATTTTTGAGCCTGGAGGGCACTGTGTGTTTCTAACAACAGGGTACCATTCCGTAATCTGGAACAAGACTTTACAGGACCCGCAATTGCGTCGACACCTTTCTGAATAATGAAAGGGTTGACCGTGGAAAAGTCGTGACCTTCGTCAGACCGAGAAACAACAAGGAACTGTGGCAACGATGGAAGAACCGTCTGTGGCTGTGACTCAGTGAACTTACGTTTGTGAGCAGACATAGTGGAAGGTGAGGAAACCATTGCGGAAGAATCCCCCATGATTACCGGCGTCTCCGATGGCGCGCTCCTCCCTTGTGGGGGCCCTCACCGAGGGCACACCCGCCTTAGGTGATTGTTCACACCTCAGGTCACACCTCCCGACATACGGACGGAGGGACCAATCGGCACTTTCGGAAGGTATCAGCTCGGGTAATCACCCCTCCCTGGGCCTGGCCTTTACCAGGGGGTACGTACGTGTCCTACCTGTCTACCCGGGGCAGGGAATTACGCGTTACCCCGTCACCGGCTACGCATGGAAGTGCGTGGGTCGGCCTTCAGACACGCACAGGGAGGAAGAAAGAGAAAGGGAAAGGAAAGAAGAGGGGGTCTCAAACGCCGCAGCGGAGAAAAGGGTAAAGAGAAGAGGTAAGGAAAGGAGATGGACAAAGGAAGGAAGAAGACATACAAGCAAGGAAGAAGAAGAATGCGGTACATTTACAAGCGTCCGTCTCCGGACGTAGGCGCAAACCATACTCCCAGAGGGGGAGAAAGTGAAGGAAAGAGCAAGAGGTGAGGGGGGGGGTGAAGACAGGGGATGGGGAAGGATGCGGAAAGGGAAGGTATGCAGCCCGGAAAGGAAGGAAGGCCACATTAGCTCGGGGCCCCGTGCTCGCTACGCACGTATCCACAAAAGAGTTGTGGATCCCCTGGGGGGGGTGTATGATGGCTGATGGGAAGCTAGTCGCAGATTTGTTTGGGTTCTGCGTAACTGCTTGTAAGTTCGAGAGTTCTGCAGTCGCAGGGTTGTTCGTGTTCGCCCCTGTGTTGGCGTTGTTAATTTGCGGTTTTGTTGGAGTTGGCAGCAGTTAGTGGGCTCACTTGTTTGTGGCTGTTTGCGTCGCGGACCGACCTGCTGCCATGGTCCGTCTTCTGTGTTGGTTTTGTCCTCCATCGGCTCTGGCTCCGATTCCGCCGAAGCCTGGGCCGGCAGAGGTGAAAGAGGGGGCACATCTTTCGAGTTTTCAGCAGGCGCTTTTTTTTGTGTGTGTGTTTGGGGGGGGGGGGATGGGGGTGAGTATTGCTGTTTGTGGGCGTTCACTTCCCATCAACAGTGTGATCAGCTGTTGCTGTTCTGCAATCTGCTTGTCCTTCGAAGCGACTGCCTCTTGGAAGGTGGACAGTGGGGCGGAAATGCTGGCGGGAGCAGCCGTCATTCCCGCCTCTTTAGCTGCAGCCTTGCTTGGTGGGGAAGCGCAGGAAAGATCAGGCATCTTTGTTGCTTAGAGGAATTTTATTCGAATAGAGAGGGGTGTACGACAATTTTGCTCTTTTTTTCGAAACGACAATTATTGCTTTTTTAGGCGAAAGTGCAGTGTATTGCGTCCCTACGGAAGAGGGGAGTCCCTACGACCTATCTGCGCGATGTGCAGTGTCCGGCGCAAGAGAGCGCAGATGGAAGAGAGCGGCCTACAGTGCGCGGGGTTATCCGATGTGAACGGGCCCCTTACCCTGAGGTAACCCTACCAAAGAACGGGAGAGTCCCACTGGGGAGGTTTGCGACCGAAGATGCGAGAAGTTGAGCCGATGCTGAAAATAGTTCAAATGGCTCTGAGCACTATGGGACTTAACTTCTGAGGTCATCAGTCCCCTAGAACGTAGAACTAATTAAACCTAACAAACCTAAGGACATTACACACATCCATGCCCGAGGCAGGATTCGAACCTGCGACCGAAGCGGTCGCGTGTTGCCAGACTGTAGCGCCTAGAACCGCTCGCCCACTCCGGCCGGCCGAGCCGAAGCTCTTGCCGCTTAGCGCCCAGAAGCTTTAAGCGGCTTGCGCTGGTTCGTAGCGCTCAGAAGAGCGTCACAGGCAGCTACGCCAGGTGCCGAGAACGGTGTTCCGTTCGGGTCGGCTGCTCTACTGCCATTGCAAAAGTATCCATGATTACCGGCGTCTCTGATGGCGCGCTCCTTCCTTAGGTGATTGTTCGCGCTTCAGATCACACCTCCCAAGAAACGGACAGAAGGAGCAATCGGCACATTCCCAAGGTACCAGGTCGGACGTATGTGTTCTACTTGTCTACCTGGTTTGGGGAATTATGCGTTACCTTACATGTGGGAACACGTATGTTGGCCTTCAGTAACACACAGGAGGGGGGTGGGGGAGGAAGAAAGAAGTACAGAAGAGTAGAATTTTCAAACGCTGCAGAGGAAGGTAAAGAGAAGAATCAAGGAAAGAGGAGAACAAACTATGGTGAGATTCTTTACATTGTAGAGATAAAAGGAGAGAAACCACTTCATTCAGTCACAAGAGACATAGGTGCAGAACATACTCGCGAAGAGGGCGAAGAGGGCGAAGAGGGCGAAGAGGGCGAAGAGGGCGAAGAGGGCGAAGAGGGCGAAGAGGGCGAAGAGGGCGAAGAGGGCGAAGAGGGCGAAGAGGGCGAAGAGGGCGAAGAGGGCGAAGAGGGCGAAGAGGGCGAAGAGGGCGAAGAGGGCGAAGAGGGCGAAGAGGGCGAAGAGGGCGAAGAGGGCGAAGAGGGCGAAGAGGGCGAAGAGGGCGAAGAGGGCGAAGAGGGCGAAGAGGGCGAAGAGGGCGAAGAGGGCGAAGAGGGCGAAGAGGGCGAAGAGGGCGAAGAGGGCGAAGAGGGCGAAGAGGGCGAAGAGGGCGAAGAGGGCGAAGAGGGCGAAGAGGGCGAAGAGGGCGAAGAGGGCGAAGAGGGCGAAGAGGGCGAAGAGGGCGAAGAGGGCGAAGAGGGCGAAGAGGGCGAAGAGGGCGAAGAGGGCGAAGAGGGCGAAGAGGGCGAAGAGGGCGAAGAGGGCGAAGAGGGCGAAGAGGGCGAAGAGGGCGAAGAGGGCGAAGAGGGCGAAGAGGGCGAAGAGGGCGAAGAGGGCGAAGAGGGCGAAGAGGGCGAAGAGGGCGAAGAGGGCGAAGAGGGCGAAGAGGGATGGTGCAGTGGGGGGTGAGGATCAGGGTTATTGAGGGATGTGGTTAAGGAAGGTATGCGGCCCAGAAAGGTAAGAGCTGCATGAGGTCCTGGGCCCATGCTTGCCATGCACACATCTGAAGAAGAGTTGTGGACCTCCTGGGATCATACCACAGAGATGACGCCTACCACACACACACTGCAATGGAGGGCCATAGGAAGAATGGAATCGTGTTAGTCGCAAAGACATGTAGCCCTCTGGCTTAACGTGAATCGTCGTGTTTTCTCAGACGCGGCGATCATTTATTGAGACCGAAACATTATGTGAAAAGCAGGACAGAAAGTGACATCAGGAAGACAGGACGTTTACTTGGCTGTAAGGGCACGACGGCACGCCATTGAAACTGCACAGCAACACACGTCTGACTTCACAGAATCCACTGAAAGTTTTGTATCGAGGCAAACGTTGTAGAGACACTTCGATGAAGTGGCCTGTATTGTTGAGGATCTGATGTCTCCCTGACTCGCCTTCAAAGGACGGAACTGTCTGGAGTGGAGTGTTGTTGTCAACATGCGACCCGTACAGTCAAAGTGTGTGCAGCATTATATTTAACGAATTACCCCCAATCTAGGCTGGAGAGCGATCGAAGAGGATGACTAATTGCATGGGCAGGGTTTATATTTATTACTGGAACACCCATTTATGAAACTGTGTAGATGAATTGGAAATGTAATTGCTGTCAGGTATGGTGACGAAGTTTTGGGACCTCATGTATAGTTTTTGCGAGGTGCTGTGCGCCCAAACTTCTTATTGATGGACGATAGAACTCGACCTGAAAGAACAGATGGTTGACGTTTCCTTGGAAACAGAAGATACAGCACGAATGGTGTGGCGTGCTCATTCTCCCAATCTAAATCCCATCGAGTACATCTGGGGTGTACTTGAGGGACGTGTTGCACCGCGCCACTATCCACCAACCGCTCTCCGAGATTTGTGGACAGCTCTGCAGGACGAATGGGCATTATCGTCTCAACATTACATTGGTGACATTATCCAAAGCATGTTCCGTCGTTGTGAGGCCTGTATTGCCGACAGAGCTGGTCATGCCTCGTAGTGAGCATATTAAGCAGTTGTTGTAATGTAAGTGCAAATTTGTTAACTTGCAAAAAATGAACACTTTTGTCTACTGTTATGTATGTTGCAGTTGCTTACACTCTATATTATTAATGTTGTTTCTGCTTTGCTATCACCTGTTTGCACTGTTTTGTAGGTAAATAAAAGCAACCTTGCAAAATCTCTGTTCGCTGCGAGCCAACGAGTGGGGGTTCATTGCGAGCCAACGAGAAGTCAGTTGATTGGTTGGTTGTAAAGTAAAGGCCATGAACTATTTTGTTAGCAGTCCTTTTTTCCGTGGTCACACAGGTTTCTGATCAAAATCATACACCAAAAAATCTGGAAAGGGAAAAGAATGTTTAAAACGAACTGTGTAAACACATTGAAGTGTAAAGTGGAAGAAGCAAGCCCTAAGTGGAAATATTAAGTTAATGAAAAGATTTATAACGAGTCAAAACAATATAGCAGATGGCATGACCCAGCTGATTGCAAGAATGATAAAGGGTGAGGCAGCCACTCTGCAACACAATACAATCACTTGCCAAAAAACCCAAGTCAAGGTAAACGCAGATGGTGGAAAGACAAACGAAGTTGAAACACAGCGCCACAGGGGCAAGGATGAGTAATGATACGTCTGTGAACTTCTCTCCCAGGCCTGCACCTTACTTCCATTTTTAGACAATGATAAAAACCCGTGGTCTAGGGGTAGCGTCTTTCATTCATAATCAAAACGTCTTCGATCCCGGATTCGATCCCCGCCACTGCCTAAATTTTGATAAATAATCAGCATTGGCGGCCGAAGACTTCCGGCATAAGAAGTCAGCCTCATTCTGCCAACGGCCTTGTCAAAGAGGGCGGAGGAGCGGATAGAGGTTCAGGGTACTCTCTTGTCCTAGGGGTGGGAAATTGCCCCTAAAGGCGGAAGAATCAGCAATGATCAACGACATGAGGATGCAGAAGGCAATGGAAACCACTGCATTAAAGACACGTAACGTGTATCCACAGGACATGTGGCCTGTAATTGAAGAAGTGTCATGACGATCTCTCCATTGGCAAAAGATTCCGGAATAGTCCCCCATTCGGATCTCCGGGAGGGGACTGCCAAGGGGGAGGTTACCATGAGAAAAAGATTGAATTATCAACGAAAGGATAACGTTCTACGAGTCGGGGCGTGGAATGTCAAGCTTGAACGTGGTAGGGAAACTAGAAAATCTGAAAAGTGAAATACAAAGGCTCAATCTGGATATAGTAGGGGTCAGTGAAGTGAAGTGGAAGGAAGACAACTATTTCTGGTCAGATGTGTATCGGATAATATCAACAGCAGCAGAATGTGGTGTAACAGGTGTAGGATTCGTTATGAATAGGAAGGTAGGGCAGAGGGTGTGTTACTGTGAACAGTTCAGTGACCGGGTTGTTCTAATCAGAATCGACAGCAGACCAACACCGACAACGATAGTTCAGGTACACATGATGACGTCGCAAGCTGAAGATGAGCAGATAGAGAAAGTGTATGAGGATATTTAAAGGGTAATGCAGTATGTAAAGGGGGACGAAAATCTAGTAGTCATGGGCGACTGGAATGCAGTTGTAGGGGAAGGAGTAGAAGAAAAGGTTCCAGGAGAATATGGGCTTGGGACAAGGAATGAAAGAGGAGAAAGACTAATTGAGTTCTGTAACAAGTTTCAGTATTTCAATACTGACCTTACGACTTATCTTAGAAGAGAGATTAAGAAAAGGCAAACCTACGTTTCTAGCATTTGTAGACTTAGAGAAAGCTTTTGACAATGTTAACTGGAATACTCTGTCAAATTCTGAAGGTGGCAGGGGTAAAATACAGGGAGCGAAAGGCTATTTACAATTTGTACATAAACCAGATGGCAGTTATAATAGTCGAGAGGCATGAAAGGGAAGCAGTGGTTGGGAAAGGAGTGAGACAGGGTTGTAGCCTCTCCCCGATGTTATTCAATCTGTATATTGAGCAAGCAGTAAAGGAAACAAAAGAAAAATTCGGAGTAGGTATTAAAATTCATGGAGAAGAAGTAAGAACTTTGAGGTTCGCCCATGACATTGTAATTCTGTCAGAGACAGCAAAGGACTTTGAAGAGCAGTTGAACGGAATGGACGGTGTCTTGAAAGGAGGATATAAGATGAACATCAACAAAAGCAAAACGAGAATAATGGAATGTAGTCGAATTAAGTCGGGTGACGCTGAGGGAATTAGATTAGGAAATGAGACACTTAAAGTAGTAAAGGAGTTTTGCTATTTAAGGAGTAAAATACCTGATGATGGTCGAAGTAGAGGGGATATAAAATGTAGACTGGCAATGGCAAGAAAGCGTTTCTCAAGAAGAGAAATTTGTTAACATTGAGTATAGATTTAAGTGTCAGGAAGTCGTTTCTGAAAGTATTTGTATAGAGTGTAGCCATGTATGGAAGTGAAACATGGACGATAACTGGTTTGGACAAGAAGAGAATAGAAGCTTTCGAAATGTGGTGCTACAGAAGAATGCTGAAGATAAGGTGGGTAGATCACGTAACTAATGAGGAGGTATTGAATAGGACTGGGGAGAAGAGAAGTTTGTGGCACAACTTGACTAGAAGAAGGGATCGGTTGGTAGCACATGTTTTGAGGCATCAAGGGATCACAAATTTAGCATTGGAGGGCACCGTGGAGGGTAAAAGTCGTAGAGGGAGACCAAGAGATGAATACACTAAGCAGATTCAGAAGGATGTAAGTTGCAGTAGGTACTGGGAGATAATGAAGCTTGCACAGGATAGAGTAGCATGGAGAGCTGCATCAAACCAGTCTCAGGACTGAAGACCACAACAACCACAACAACCACAACAACAACAACAACAACAACAACAAGTTTCAGCCAGTAATAGCTAATACCCTGTTCAAGAATCACAAGAGGAGGAGATATACTTGGAAAAGGCTGGGAGATACGGGAAGATTTCAATTCGATTACATCATGGTCAGACAGAGATTCCGAAATCAGATACTGGATTGTAAGGCGTACCCAGGAGCAGATATAGACTCAGTAGGTTGAAGTTCAAGACATTAGTCAGGAAGAGTCAATACGCGAAGAAGTGGGATCCGGAAGTACTAAGGAATGACGAGATACGTTTGAAGTTCTCTAATGCTATAGATACAGCAATAAGGAATAGCGCAGTAGGCAGCACAGTTGAAGAGGAATGGACATCTCTAAAAAGGGCCATCACAGAAGTTGGGAAGGAAAACATAGGTACAAAGAAGGTAGCTGCGAAGAAACCATGGGTAAAAGAAGAAATCCTTCAGTTGATTGATGAAAGGAGGAAGTACAAACATGTTCCGGGGAAATCAGGAATACAGAAATACAAGTCGCTGAGGAATGAAATAAATAGGAAATGCAGGGAAGCTAAGACGAAATGGCTGCAGGAAAAAATGTGAAGACATCGAAAAAGATATGATTGTCGGAAGGACAGACTCAGCATGCAGGAAAGTCAAAACAACCTTTGGTGACATTAAAAGCAACGGTGGTAACATTAAGAGTGCAACGGGAATTCCACTGTTAAATGCAGAGGAGAGAGCAGATAGGTGGAAAGTGTAGTGTTGGCAGAAGAGCCAACAATGTGTTTCTAGAGGAGGCCGAAATGCACGCGTTTACTTACACGCTGACTGGCGTGAGGTCTGGAACAGGACAATAACTTGAGAATTGCAAATAAAGTACGTAGATGATGTAATACTTAACTTTAATCCACAATTGTAGAACATCTCTCTTGACGGTACGTGTTATAACCACAATATATATAGCAAAGGATTATGGTGCCTTGCTAGGTCGCAGCAATTTACGTAGCTGAAGGCTATGCTAACTATCGTCTCGGCAAATGAGAGCGTAGTTGTCAGTGAACCTTTCCTAGCAAATTCGGCTGTACAACTGGGGCGAGTGCTAGTAAGTCTCTCTAGACCTGCCGTGTGGCGGCGCTCTGTCTGCTATCACTGACAGTGGCGACACGCGGGTCCGACGTATACTAATGGACCACGGCCGATTTAAAGGCTACCACCTAGCAAGTGTGGTGTCTGGCGGTGACACCACAGAAAGAATACGTTTAAAGCCTCTATGAGGGTGAAGATTTGTCTGATGTGATAGAAGAAGAAACAGGAGTCGATTTGGAAGAGATAGGGGATCCAGTATTAGAATCGGAATTAAAAAGAGCTTTGGAAGACTTACGGTCAAATAAGGCAGAAGGGATACATAACATTCCATCAGAATTTCTAAAATCATTGGGAGAAGTGGCAACAAAACGACAATTCACGTTGGTGTGTAGAATATATGAGTCTGGCGATATACCATCTGACATTCGGAAAAGCATCATCCACACAATTCTGAAGACGGCAAGAGCTGACAAGTGCGAGAATTATCGCACAATCAGCTTAACAGTTCATGCATCGAAGCTGCTTACAAGAATAATATACAGAAGAATGGAAAAGAAAATTGAGAATGCGCTAGGTGACGATCAGTTTGGCTTTAGGAAAAGGAAAGGGACGAAAGAGGCAATTCTGACGTTACGGCTAATAACGGAAGCAAGGCTAAAGAAAAATCAAGACACTTTCATAAGATTTGTCGACCTGGAAAAAGCGTTCGACAATATAAAATGGTGCAAGCTGTTCGAGATTCTGAAAAAAGTAGGGGTAAGCTATAGGGAGAGACTGGTCATATACAATATGTACAACAACCAAGAGGGAATAATAAGAGTGGACGATCAAGAACGAAGTGCTCATATTAAGTAGGGTGTAAGACAAGGCTGTAGCCTTTCGCCCCCCTACTCTTCAATCTGTACATCGAGGAATCACTGATGGAAATAAAAGAAAGGTTCAGGAGTGGAATTAAAATACAAGGTGAAAGGATATCAATGGTACGATTCGCTGATGACATTGCTATCCTGAGTGAAAGTGAAGAAGAATTAAATGATCTGCTGAACGGAATGAACAGTCTAATGAGTACACAGTATGGTTTGAGAGTAAATCGGAGAAAGACGAAGGTAATGAGAAGTGGTAGAAATGAGAACAGCGAGAAACTTATCAGGATTGATGGTCACGAAGTCAATAAAGTTAAGGAATTCTGCTACCTAGGCAGTAAAATAACCAATGACGGACGGAGCAAGGAGGACATCAAAAGCAGACTCGCTATGGCAAAAAAGGCATTTCTGGCCAAGAGAAGTCTACTAATATCAAATACCGGCCTTAATTTGAGGAAGAAATTTCTGAGGATGTACGTCTGGAGTACAGCATTGGATGGTAGTGAAACATGGGCTGTGGGAAAACCGGAACAGAAGAGAATCGAAGCATTTGAGATGTGGTGCCATAGACGAATGTTGAAAATTAGGTGGACTGATAACGTAAGGAATGTGGAGGTTCTACGCAGAATCGGAGAGGAAAGGAATATGTGGAAATCACTGGTA
Source organism: Schistocerca serialis cubense (assembly GCF_023864345.2). NCBI lineage: Eukaryota > Metazoa > Arthropoda > Insecta > Orthoptera > Acrididae > Schistocerca > Schistocerca serialis. The sequence continues at coordinate 125,525,997 of NC_064639.1, forward strand.
AGGAGAAGGGACAGGATGATAGGACATCTGCTAAAACATGAGGGAATGACTTCCATGGTACTAGAGGGAGCTGTAGAGGGCAAAAACTGTAGAGGAAGACAGAGATTGGAATACGTCAAGCAAATAATTGAGGACGTAGGTTGCAAGTGCTACTCTGAGATGAAGAGGTTAGCACAGGAAAGGAATTCGTGGCGGGCCGCATCAAACCGGGCGGTAGACTGATGGAGAGGAGCGAAAAAAAAAAAAGAAGTAAACCTCTCGAATATAACTTGCAAGTGGATCAGCTGTTGACGCATTGTCACCAGACACAGTTGGTAAGGCGTCTCGATAGTTGAAGGACTGGATTACGGCGGCTAGATTGGGACAGTCCAACAAAATGTGGACTATCAATCTAGAGCCACAGCGAGACTGGGGTGGGTCCTTGCAATGAAGGTGGTGACCCAGCATCAGCCGATTATGACCAATGCGGAGCATGCTAGGTACAACAGTGTCCCTTGAAGTGGCTTGCATTAATGACCTCCACACATTAGTGTTCTCGTGTATGACACGTAGTTTATTGTGTACAGTGTATGACTAAGATATCGGCGCACCAAAGAGTGATCTCTGATCAGAGTCTGGCCAGCCAAATACGCTAGCAGCAATCAGTCACCAAGTTCATTTCCCATAATATCGTGTTGTCCAGATGAAGGCCACTAAAAGTCAATCGTTTCTGAGGGCATACACCGACTCCCGGATAGTCGTTGGAAGAGGATGGGGGAGGGGGTAGAGGGTGAAGCACTGGTGCAGAGTCTTTAGGCTATGTAAAGAGGAAATACAAATGAAGGGCTCACCCTCAAAGGAGCAGATATCCTCAAGAGCTCAAGGGATCGCTACCAATTCTGCAGCGAAAACACTGCAGGCATCCAGCGAAGAGCTCAGTTCAGTACGTCTAGCGAGAGTATAACTGAAGCCAACGTGACCATGGAGCATCGAGCTACCAGTGTAGACTATTTCTGAGCCAAGGGACTTGCGAGAATAGCGAAGAATTGCCAGCAGAGGGCTTCAGGAGGAAGTGAATCTTTTTGGCCTTCCAGCTGTTCCAGAAGAAGCTGTGACCGAGGCATGGACCATTGAAGTTTATGTGAGTGGATGTGGAGGAAAGGTGGAAGAGGGAAAAACTCGAATTCAGTGAGAAGGGACCAGACATGGACTGTAATTCTAATCCCCAACTCGGACGCCATTGTGGGAGATGGATCTTATGTTAGTGAAAAGGGGATGGTTATTTGTGTGCTTAGCCAAGCTGCAAAAATATGTGCAGTTAATTATCAAGCGGTAGTTGTCGCCTGGTCTGCAATGGAGGAACCCTAGCTTCCTCGAGTAGGCTGATCACAGGGCTTGTTTGGTGAACTCCTGTCCCAACTTCACAGTCGTGTATAGAGTCCAGCATCAACAATGCAGCAAGCAATGCCGAACCATATTCCAGGCTCTAACAGTCTTGATGGTAACATACAAGGGCTTCGTATGGCTGCAACAGTGTAGAACGACCTCCACCGAATTCATTGTGACTCGACGGTCAAGGAATGTTAAGGTGCCGCCATCACTTCTGCTTGAGCTGCGAAGACTGGGAACCAAAATGAAGAGGGCGTATAGAGTCAGTCTTGAAAAGCTCAAGGCTCGAATACATTAAGTAGTTTGTGATCAAGGTAAAATTATGGATGCGGGTAAACAGGACGACGACGACCGAAGTCCATGACTTTAGTCTTCGTGGCTGAAAATGAAGCCATGTGTGGGGTCCACAACTGCGTCTCTTGTATCGGTCCTCCCTTCAGTCGACGTTCAGTGACACCAACAGCAGATGAGCGAAAAATGATGCAGAAGTTGTCGGCACATACGAAGGATGATACTGAGGACGTAACTGCTGCTAGAAGACCGTTAATGGTCACTAAAAATAGAGGAACACTCATTACAGAGCGTATGGGACCCCATTCTCCTGGATATGGGGCGAACTGTGTGAAGCACTGGCTAATTCAGAAGGTGCGGAGCGACAAGAAGCTCTTTATAAAAATCCAGAGTGGGCCCCAGAGCCACCATTTGTGCAAGGTAATGAGGATATGGTGCAGCCAAGTAGTGTCGTAGGCTTTCGTCAAGTCGAAAGTGATGGCAATATGGTTGTGACTGCGAGAAAATGGCGTTCGGATGACAGACAGCGTATACGAAGTTGTCAATGGTGGAGCGACCTCGGCGAAAACCGACCTGGGATGGAACCAGAAGGCCACGAGACTCCTTGAGCCAACAACCGGTGTCTCCCCATAAATTGAAGTAGCTGCTGCTGACGCTAACTGGAATATAGCTATGCATGTCTATCGTCTTCTTACCAGGTTTATGCACTTACTCGCCATTATGATGGGAATTCGCCATCGTTTCAGTTCGTGACGGATGCGGTGTGGACCAAGAGATGTATCAGGACAATCCACAAGGGCACAGAGAAATTCCCATTTACTGAATGGAGCATTATGTGGCTGAGTGTGGTGTGGAGCAAACGATATATGTTGTCCTTCAACCCGCTGTTTTATGGTAGGAAGGGTGGTATTTCTAAGACACGATCGAGAGTAATGTCCAGCAAAACGCTCTGTTATTGCGTCTGGAAATCCTAGATACGCACACAGCTATCTGAAAACCGTAAAGGCGCCTTATCTCAGGCCTAACGTGGAAAGGAGGAGGAGACTTACTCCCAAGACATTTGCTTTCGTCTTTTGATTAGTTGACACACCCAGGCAGGGAGCCATTTGAAAACGATGAGGTGCTCCAGGAACGGGTGCCACTTGAGACACTGGCGGGCAATCGTGTCAGTCTCAAATGGACGCTTCTGTTTCTGGTGATGACAAAGGTACCACGACCACAGGGGGCAATATGGAGAACAAAGGATCGCCCATTTAGCAGCAGGAATAGCAGCAGCAGTAATGTTCTGTATCTCATCTATGTTACCAAGCTATGGGAATATACCATCGGTAGCAGAGGTGGAAACATCCCAGTAACCTTGGTAAAAGCCAATCTGGCCAATTGTCTAGGCGAGTCACCCTGGCAGAGGGACAAGAGGAACTTAAATTGTCACCACCACATAGGTCTTCTGAAGTCTCCAGTGCATGGACAGCAGTACGGCACGTCTGCAAGCCGAGATCAATGGCCCAATATGTGCCACGTGCCACACTGAAATGAGCAGCGGTACGTATATTGAGGAAGCGAAGGTCGAGTTGAGTCGTTATATTCTCGACATGTTTACCCGGGCTAGTATTCCTGTTTCCACTGCACAAAGGGTAGGGAGTATTAAAATTATTCAACAACAGAAAGGGTGGAAGTAAGTCATAAAATTAGTGTAGTCATTACATGGTGGAGTAACTCAGTATCAGGAGGAATGTAGATGTTGCAGACAGTGCATATTGTTATATCCTAATTTGTCCTCACCTGACAGCCACAGGTTCAAGAGGTGTTTGAAGGGACACAGGTAGGCTACATACGAGGGTAGAGTGTATGTGCATCCCCCCCTTGACACCTTGCTGTAATTAATTCTAATACACTTGATTGGCACAAAGGGTGGCAGTCTGCGTTGTTGAAAACCAGGCGTACTGGAGGGCAAAGCAGAAAATAGGTGTAATGCTCAACAGCTATCGTAGCTCAGCCAGATTAGGGAGGGGTCAGAGGGGGCGCGGTGTGGGAAACACCCCAATTCCACTGGAGGATGACGATTTCTGTAGTCTGCCAAGACATGAAGTCATCATGGAGGCAGTTTACGCCTCCAGGTCATCTCATGCCACCTGTTGCGGGCTTTTAGTGTCTTTTTTCCATTGATTCTAAGGCTCTGGGGAGATACAGGTCCTCAGGGGGGAATCTATGATCTCCACCCCATCCTCAGAAATGAAGCCTGCTGGCAGCAGGGTGGTGGGGTCTACCAGGATTAATAGGATGGTTCTTTCCGTCCTCTCGCTTTTCTTGAGATTTCTTTGATTATGAGGTCTTATCTGAGTTTGTATTAGGAACTGATGATGATCGACAAGCCTTACTACCAGCATCCTTCAGCCACTGGCTGGTGTCCGGCTTAACCACAGCAAAGGCCTTGGAGGGCAATGTTCTGATTGACCCCATGGTTGCCAGAGGAGCTGGAGGAGACTGTTTCTTCTCTAGCTAAGGGGGATGGCAACCGATGTCCGAATCACTTTGTTCCCAGATTTGATGTTAGGGGAGCGACAGGAGGCGGCATGCCCCCAACTTTCGAAGGGGAGCTGTCTTAGTCAGGCGGCCCTGGGGTGCACATTGAGAGGCATAGCTGTTGGGGTGCTGCTTTCATAAAGGGCGATGTCGCCGTAGCTGCAGTATGTGAGCATGTCATGTGCACAGGGTAGAGAGGGTGTTACTCTTCTGCCTCTCTGTGGGTCAGCCTATCCAGGGCCTTTTATTCCATTTCTTTTGCTCTCTTTCTGATAAATGGTACAGTCTGGCGAACAGGAGGAATGATGCACTTCACAATCGGAAAGTGGGAGAAGTATCACAGGGAACATTCTGTTGTGACGGACGTCCGCATTCCCGTCATGTCGACCTGTCGTTACATCGAGAGAACATATGTCCATGTTGTGTACATAGTTCCGCGTAGTCAGCGTGCACACAACTTTCCCACTAGAGCGCGCCCCGCTAAGCACAACAGCGCAGGCGCAGCGCTCGTCCGTCTCCGCTCTACGAGATGGCGCTGCCATAAAGACGGACCAAATTCTGCTTCCACCGATCCGCGTATTAATATGCCACGCAGTCAATGAGATTGCTGCTAACGTAGAAACTTTCCTTCTCGCGGATCACACTAGCGCAGTGATACCTGAACGCTCGAGGTATTATAACAAGTGTACAGACCTCCGATTAGTTAGTCTGCATTTGTGTGTACCAGTCTATAGTTAAGTTTCAGTCTGCGCCTAATAAGATTATCATATTCCTGTACATAGCCATGACGAGAAGATTAACATACCAAGACCAAAGGAACTTCAGATTGTCAATTGTAAATAACATCCAGATTCAAGTTAAGTAATTTTATATTATCATTTTAATAAATGTGTGTGTGAAAATTAATCAAGTTCTGTTTAAAGTTGGTCACCGTAAATCTGCTACTTTAAGCGTGCAAGTGGCATTTCTATCGTCTGACCTAACGGCAGAAGATAAACACGCCACGATAAGATCACGAGACATATTGCTGACACTCGCCTACTTCGTTAGAGCGTCAAATAATCTGATGGTGTCTGTACCAAAGGTCTTACAGTACGCACATCACAGTCCACATTTCCAGAATTTCCAGCATTTCCAGCATTGCATATGGAGATGGATGTAAGATTTAATGTCACTCCCGATATATCACAATCTTTACTTTTTCAGGCGATGTATCAACCTCTAAGGCCAGGATGAAGGCACCAGTAGCAACCATGTTGTCCTTTGGTTCCCTATACATACGCACAACGATGTAGACACCTCGATGCTGTAGGCTGGCGCGCAACTCATTATCGTACACCAGGAGGTCACCTCTATGGAACAATCCGCTGGACCATGTTCACGCTCTTATAGACCGTGATGGAGACTGGGGCATCACTGAGCTAGTCACACGTTACTTTCTTGGCACTCAATTACAACGGTACTTCATTCTTAGAAACTTGGTCTGAAGTGTGCAATTTGTTGCACTGTCGAATCGAAAATTATTCTAGGCTTCAGTAACAGCCAGGGCGGTGGTTTGCACCAATCCCCACTCTTTGTGTTTGTTTTTTTTTTTTTTTTTTGTTTGTGGTTTTAGGGCGCAAAACTTCTATGGTCATTAGCGCCCAGCCCGTGACGTAGAAAACAGGAAAAAAACGAAATTTAGAATCAGCAGCAATGGAAACATAGTCAGAAAATTGGAGAAACTAAAGGCAGAAGGAATGCTTAAAAGGCCACTATAGAAAGGGGTTGGTTGTCCACAAAAAAGAAGCTTCAAATGACTGACGTCATTTCACTGTCACTAATAAACTGTAGAACGCGGTCAGCTGAGCGCGTGTCATCTGCTAAAATCGACGATAGATCAGGCGATAGCTGTAGACGGGAGCGTAACGGATTAAAATAGGGGCATTCAATTAAAAGGTGTCTGACCGTCCACAGCTGAGAGCAGTGGGGACAGAGTGGGGGAGGATCACCGCTTAAAAGATGTCGATGACTAAAAAGACAGTGCCCTATCCGGAGTCGAGCTAAAATTACCTCCTCCCGACGACGCGTTCGGGAGGAAGAGGTCCAAGCGCAAGGAACGGCTTTCACTTCCCGCAATTTATTGTGGGGAAGTGTTGACCAATGCGCATGCCATAAATGAGTAACTTGGCGACATAAACCGCTCCGTAGATCGGTAAACGGAAGAGACTGAAGAGCTGGCCGAGGAAGAGAGACTGCAGCCTTGGCCGCTATATCGGCCGCCTCATTTCCACAGATACCAGCGTGTCCCGGGAGCCAGAGGAACGCCACTGAGACGCCCCCCAGGTGGAGCAAGCGCAGACAGTCCTGAATCCGGTGGACCAGAGGGTGCACAGGGTAAAGAGCTTGGAGACTTAGGAGAGAGCTGAGAGAATCTGAGCAGATTACGTACTGTATCCGCTGATGGCGGCGGATGTAGTGGACAGCCTGGAGAACAGCGTAAAGCTCTGCAGTATAAACCGAACACTGGTCGGGAAGCCGAAAGTGATTTGGGGTGTCGCCAACAATATAGGCACTCCCTACACCTAACGATGTTTTCGAGCCATCGGTGTAAATAAATGTGGCTTCCGTCATTTGTGCACATAGAGCAGCAAATGCCCGACGGTAAACAAGTGTAGGGGTACCATCTTTGGGAAATTGACATAGGTCTCTGAGCAAGTCGATCCGGGGACGGTGCCAAGGCGGTGCTGTACCCCAAGTTGTCAAGAAGGTTTTAGGAAAGCGGAAGGAAAGAGAATGGAGCAGTTGACGGAAGCGGACTCCCGGGGGTAGTAGGGAGGAGGAGCGGCCTGCATACCCTACATCAAAGGAGGCGTCGAAAAAAAGGTTATGGGCTGGATTAGCAGGCATGGAAGACAGATGGCTAGCATAACGACTCAGAAGGACTGCCCGCCGATTGGACAGCGGAGGTTCAGCAGTCTCAGCATAAAGGCTTTCCACAGGGCTGGTGTAAAAAGCTCCAGACACTAAACGTAATCCACGGTGGTGGATAGAGTCGAGACGCCGAAGAATAGACGGCCGAGCAGAGGAGTAGACTATGCTTCCATAATCCAATTTCGAGCGCACTAGGGCGCGATAGAGGCGGAGAAGGACCACCCGGTCCGCTCCCCAAGAGGTACCATTCAGGACACGGAGGGTGTTAAGGGAACGCAGACAGCGAGCCGAAAGATAGGAAACGTGGGAGGACCAGCACAGTTTTCTGTCAAACATAAGACCCAAGAATTTAGCGACGTCGGAAAACGGAAGGTTGACAGGACCTAGATGTAAGGAGGGCGGAAGAAACTCCTTACGTCGCCAAAAATTAACACAAACGGTCTTACTGGGTGAGAAACGGAAGCCGGTTTCGATGCTCCACGAGTAGAGGCGATCGAGACATCCTTGAAGACGTCTTTCAAGAAGGCTGGTCCTTTGAGAACTGTAGTAGATCGCAAAATCGTCCACAAAGAGGGAGCCCGAGACATCAGGAAGGAGACAATCCATAATTGGATTAATGGCGATGGCAAACAGTACAACACTCAGCACGGAGCCCTGGGGTACCCCGTTTTCTTGGGAGGAAGTACGGGAGAGAGTAGTGTTCACCCGCACCCTAAATGTGCGCTCTGCCATAAATTCGCGAAGAAAAAGGGGCAGCCGGCCTCGAAAGCCCCAAGAGAACAGTGTGCGGAGGATGCCTGTCCTCCAACAGGTATCGTATGCTCTCTCCAGATCAAAAAATATTGCTACCGTTTGGCGTTTCCGGAGAAAATTGTTCATGATATAAGTGGAGAGAGCAACAAGATGGTCAACAGCAGAACGATGCTTTCGGAATCCGCATTGGGCTGGTGTTAAAATACTGCGGGACTCCAGCCACCAAGCTAAACGGTAATTCACCATACGCTCCAAAACCTTACAGACACTACTCGTGAGAGAAATGGGGCGATAGCTAGAGGGGAGATGTTTGTCCTTTCCAGGTTTCGGAACGGGAACGACAATAGCTTCCCGCCATCGCCTGGGAAAGGTACTGTCGGTCCAAATTCGATTATAAAGGCGAAGGAGGTGACGCAGGCTATGGGTTGATAAATGCAGCAACATTTGGACATGGATACCATCCGGTCCTGGGGCGGAGGAGCGAGAAGTAGAGAGTGCATGTTGGAGTTCGCGCATGGAGAAAACAGTATTGTAGCTTTCGCGATTTTGAGAGGAGAAAGCAAGATGCCGCACTTCTGCTGCACGTTTCTTCGGGAGAAACGCTGGCGGGTAATTTGAAGAGCTCGAAATCTCAGCAAAGTGCTGACCCAATGAGTTAGAAATTGCGACGGGGTCCACTAAGGTATCATGCGCGACAGTGAGCCCAGAGACCGGGGAGAAACTAGGCGCGCCTGAGAACCGTCTAAGCCGACTCCAAACTTCCGAGGAGGGAGTGAAGTTGTTAAATGAGCTAGTAAAGAATTTCCAGCTTGCCTTCTTGCTATCGCGGATGACGCGACGGCATCGCGCACGGAGCTGCTTATATCGGATACAGTTGGCCAAAGTTGGATGGTGACGGAAAATGCGAAGAGCACGTCGCCGCTCACGTATTGCGTCACGGCAGGCCTCGTTCCACCAAGGAACTGGAGGGCGCCGGGGCAATTCGGAGGTGCGTGGTATTGAACGTTCCGCAGCTGTGAGAATAACGTCGGTAAAATGTGTGACCTCATCGTCGACGCTGGGAAAGCGACGGTCATCGAATGTCGCTAGAGACGAAAAAAGTGTCCAATCGGCTTGGGCAAACTTCCAGCGTCGCGAGCGCATATATGGCAGTTGAGGCTGCAGTCGAAGAACACATGGAAAGTGGTCACTCGAGTGTGTATCATCAAGGGCGAACCATTCGAAGCGCCGAGCTAGCGGAACAGTACCGACCGCAAGGTCCAAATGGGATAAATTTGCCGTGGAGGCAGACAAAAATGTGGGGACCCCAGTGTTGAGGCAGACTAGATCCGCTTGGTGGAAGACGTCTAGCAATAGTGAGCCACGTGGACAAGGATGTGGAGATCCCCAAAGCGGGTGGTGGGCATTGAAGTCCCCAACCAGCAAATAGGGGGGTGGAAGCTGATCAAGAAGATGAAGGAGATCAGCTCGTGCCATTGGTGTAGACGATGGAATGTATACCGTACAAAGAGAGAACGTGTATCCAGAAAGGGAAAGACGGACGGCGACAGCTTGGAAGGAAGTGTTTAAGGGGATTGGGTGATAATGGAGAGTATCATGGAGCAGAATCATGAGTCCTCCATGGGCTGGAGTGCCTTCAACTGAGGGGAGGTCATATCGGACGGACTGAAAATGAGGGAGAACAAAGCGGTCATGGGGACGCAGCTTTGTTTCCTGAAGACAGAAGATGACCGGCGAGTAGGATCGTAAGAGGATCGACAATTCCTCCCGATTGGCGCGAATGCCGCGGATATTCCAGTGGATAATGGACATAGGGTGAACAGAAAATGGAGGAACGGCACCAAGGGTGCTGTCAACTCAACGACTGCTCAGAGCTTGCGACCGACAGCATGGAATGGCATTCAGTCGAAGGCAGAAGATCCTGATCCATAGGTTGGTCAGGAGCAGCTCCTGCCACCAACGATCGGCCAGTTGACCGGCCACCAACAGTGCGCCTTGGCGACACAGAAGATGGCCGAGGGCGATTTCCGCCAGGTGGTGCTGTAGATGGGACACGCCTTGGCGGAGAAGGAGAGGAACTGTGTTTCTTCGTAGCCTTCTTGGAGGTATGTTTAGATGAAGGAGGAACCGATGGTTGTGAAGTTGCAGTACGTAAAAACTCTTCACGAGAATGCTCTTTTTTTGTAGACTTGGTGTCTGACTTTTGGGCTCGAGATTTAGCAGAACCCGACGAAGGGTGAGCCATAGAGTGGGCAGGCGAAAGAGGTGAGGTTGAACGGGCGATCTTTGCGCTGGCCGATCTGACGACCGTGGTACTAAATGTGAGGTCGCAAGTCTGCGTGGCCGCCTCCTTTGTTGGCCGAGAAGAAGCAAGGACAGCGCTGTATTTTCCTTTCTGAGGCACGGTGGGCTGTCGACTGGCGAGTAACTTTCGAGCAGCAAAGGTCGACACCTTTTCCTTCACTCTTATTTCCTGGATCAGCTTTTCGTCCTTAAAAACAGGGCAATCTCGAGAGGAAGCAGCGTGGTCACCCATACAGTTGATGCAGCGAGGGGATGGAGGTGGACAAGCACCCTCATGGGCATCCCTGCCACACGTAACACATTTGGCCGGATTGGAACAGGACTGGCTGGTGTGATTAAACCGCTGACATCGATAGCAACGCGTAGGGTTTGGGACATAAGGGCGAACGGAAATTATCTCATAGCCTGCTTTGATTTTTGATGGGAGTTGAACTTTGTCAAAAGTCAAGAAGACAGTGCGGGTTGGAATGATGTTCGAGTCAACCCTTTTCATAACCCGATGAACAGCGGTGACGCCCTGGTCAGACAGGTAGTGCTGAATTTCTTCGTCAGACAATCCATCGAGGGAGCGTGTATAAACGACTCCACGCGAGGAATTTAAGGTACGGTGCGGTTCCACTCGGACAGGGAAGGTGTGGAGCAGAGAAGTACGCAGCAATTTTTGAGCCTGGAGGGCACTGTGTGTTTCTAACAACAGGGTACCATTCCGTAATCTGGAACAAGACTTTACAGGACCCGCAATTGCGTCGACACCTTTCTGAATAATGAAAGGGTTGACCGTGGAAAAGTCGTGACCTTCGTCAGACCGAGAAACAACAAGGAACTGTGGCAACGATGGAAGAACCGTCTGTGGCTGAGACTCAGTGAACTTACGTTTGTGAGCAGACATAGTGGAAGGTGAGGAAACCATTGCGGAAGAATCCCCCATGATTACCGGCGTCTCCGATGGCGCGCTCCTCCCTTGTGGGGGCCCTCACCGAGGGCACACCCGCCTTAGGTGATTGTTCACACCTCAGGTCACACCTCCCGACATACGGACGGAGGGACCAATCGGCACTTTCGGAAGGTATCAGCTCGGGTAATCACCCCTCCCTGGGCCTGGCCTTTACCAGGGGGTACGTACGTGTCCTACCTGTCTACCCGGGGCGGGGAATTACGCGTTACCCCGTCACCGGCTACGCATGGAAGTGCGTGGGTCGGCCTTCAGACACGCACAGGGAGGAAGAAAGAGAAAGGGAAAGGAAAGAAGAGGGGGGGTCTCAAACGCCGCAGCGGAGAAAAGGGTAAAGAGAAGAGGTAAGGAAAGGAGATGGACAAAGGAAGGAAGAAGACATACAAGCAAGGAAGAAGAAGAATGCGGTAGATTTACAAGCGTCCGTCTCCGGACGTAGGCGCAAACCATACTCCCAGAGGGGGAGAAAGTGAAGGAAAGAGCAAGAGATGAGGGGGGGGGGGTGAAGACAGGGGATGGGGAAGGATGCGGAAAGGGAAGGTATGCAGCCCGGAAAGGAAGGAAGGCCACATTAGCTCGGGGCCCCGTGCTCGCTACGCACGTATCCACAAAAGAGTTGTGGATCGCCTGGGGGTCTTTGTGTTTGTGTCAGACATTCCTAAATGTCTGAAACATTGGTTTGACCGTGTACAGAACGGTTTCGTCCCTTGTGGATGTGGGTTAGAGAGTCGTTCCTACGATTCGCAGCTTTTGATAGTCACAGGGAAAGCTAGCAAAGTTGCTATCGACCGGAGACTGACCGCCTGTTTAGCCACAAGGAAACGTCACCGAGCAGGTATGGGTGGTTTTTTTTTTTTGGTAGGGTGTAAGGGCGCTCAACTGCTGAGGTCATTAGCGCCCAGTCACTGGTGTTAGAGCACATGGAACCTGCTAAAACTCAAGGGGATGGGGGGACATCAAAAGGACCTGACAAAGATGCAGATGAAATAAGTAAAAAGGTTAAATGTCTTTGGTCAAGCCAGTTAAAGTCATAAAACGCAGAAGACGAGCAGCTGCTCGAGCGTCATCAGCTAAAACATCCGGTAAGGTAGATGGCAGGGACAGGACAACACGAAATCGACTAAAACGGGGACACGACAATAAAACATGACGCACCGTTAATGCCTGACCACAAGGGCACTGCGGGGCTGGGTCACCAGAGAGCAGGTAGCGGTGGCTAAACCGGCAATGCCCAATCCGCAACCTGGTCAGAAGGACCTCCTCGCGCCGAGATGGTCGGGAGGAAGTTGTCCAAGCAGTTGGGAGCGGTTTTACTGCCTGGAGCTTGTTTCCTTGGAGGGATGACCAAGCATCCCACCACAAGGACACAAGCCTCTTACATACATCCCCACAAACGTCAGATGACGGGACACAATGGGAGGCTGGCTGAGGCAGGAGGACTGCAGCCTTGGCTGCAGCATCCGCAGCCTCATTCCCAGGCACTCCTACATGTCCGGGGACCCACAGAAAGCTGACAGAACCGCCATTATCAGCGAAAGAATGGAGGGACTGCTGTATTCGTTGAATCAAGGGATGGACCGGATAGGGAGCCCCAAAGCTCTGAAGAGCACTGAGTGAGTCAGTGCAGAGTACATACGATGAATGGCGGTGGCGGCGGGCATACTGAATGGCCTGATGGAGAGCAAAAAGCTCGGCCGTAAAGCTGGAACATTGGTCAAGGAGCCGGTATTTAAAGGTGGCGGTCCCGACGACAAAGGCACAGCCGACACCATCGTCAGTTTTGGAGCCATCGGTGTAAATAAAGGTGTGACCAGCAAGTCGAGCACGAAGTTCGACAAACCGTTAGCAATACACTGCAGCCGGAGTACTCTCCTTCGGGAGTGAGCTGAGGTCGAGATAAATACGAACCGGAGCCTGGAGCCAAGGTGGTGTCGGGCTCTCACCCTCTCTGAAGGTGGTAGGGAGGGCAAAATCCAATTGTCGAAGCAGGCGACGGAAGCGGACTCCGGGGGGCAGCAGGGCAGACACATACAACCCGTACTGACGGTCGAGAGAATCGGCGAAGAAGGACTTGTAAGAGGGGTGTTCGGGCATAGACAACAGCCGGCAGGCATACCGACACAGCAGTATGTCGCGCCGGTAGGTCAATGGTAACTCGGCAGCTTCAGCATAAAGACTCTCGACAGGACTAGTGTAGAAGGCTCCGGTCGCAAGACGTATCCCCCGATGGTGGATGGAGTTGAGCCGGCGTAAGAGGGATGGCCGAGCGGACGAGTAGACGAAGCTCCCATAATCCAGCTTCGATCGGACTATGGACCGATACAAACGAAGCAGGACAGTGCGATCCGCTCCCCAAGATGAACCGCTAAGAACTCTGAGGACATTAAGGGAACGTGTACAACGGGCCGCCAAATAAGAGACATGTGGAGACCAACACAGTTTCCGGTCCAACGTGAGCCCTAGAAACTTAGTTGTGTCCACGAATGGGAGAACAACGGGACCGAGATGTAAGGATGGCGGAAGGAACGCTTTATATCGCCAAAAGTTGATACAAACCGTCTTCTCTTCAGAGAACCGGAAGCCATTTGCCACGCTCCATGAGTAGAGGCTGTCTAGACAACGCTGGAGGCAGCGCTCCAGGAGGCATGTTCTCTGGGCACTGCAGTAGATCGCGAAGTCATCGACAAAGAGAGAGCCTGAGACATTAGGTGGAATGCAATCCATAATTGGATTGATCGCGATGGCAAAAAGGGCTACGCTCAAGACGGAGCCCTGAGGCACTCCGTTCTCCTGGAGGAAGACGTCGGACAATACGGAACCCACACGTACCCTAAACTTTCGATCCGTTAAAAAGGAATCAATAAAAAGGGGCAGACGACCGCGTAGGCCCCACTTGTGCATAGTGCGGAGGATACCTCCTCTCCAACAGGTATCATAAGCCTTCTCCAAGTCGAAGAACACGGCTACCGTTTGGCGCCTTCGCAAAAAGTTGTTCATGATGAATGTCGACAAGGTCACAAGGTGGTCAACAGCGTAGCGGCGGCGACGAAAGCCGCATTGGACATTAGTAAGTAGTCGTCGAGATTCAAGAATCCAAACTAACCGAGCATTAAGCATGCGCTCCATCACCTTACAGACACAGCTTGTAAGAGAAATGGGGCGGTAACTAGAAGGAAGGTGTCTATCCTTCCCGGGTTTGGGTATAGGAACAACAACGGCGTCACGCCAACGCATGGGGACCTGACCTTCGGTCCAGACGCGATTGTAGGTACGAAGAAGGAAGCTTTTGCCCGCCGGAGAAAGGTGTGCCAGCATCTGAACGTGAATGGCATCTGGCCCCGGAGCAGAGGACCGGGACAGTGCAAGCGCACGTTCGAGTTCCCGCATAGTAAAGGGGGCATTATAAGTTTCCAGATTCAGCGAGTGGAAGGACGGTCGCCGAGCCTCTTCTGCCTCTTTCCTAGGAAGGAAGGCACGATGGTAATGGGCGGAGCTTGAAACCTCCGCGAAAAAGCGGCCAAAGGCGTTGGAGACAGCCACAGGATCAACAAGGACCTCATTACCTGAGGTCAGGCCAGGTACTGAGGAGTGGGCTTTAATGCCCGACAGCCGGCGCAGGCTACCCCAAACAACGGAAGAGGGAGTAAAACTGGTAAAGGAGCTCGTGAAAGAGGCCCAGCAAGCTTTTTTGCTGTCTTTGATGACTTTACGGCATTGCGCTCGGAGTCGTTTGTATTCAATACAATTCGCCAACGTAGGATGGCGGCGAAAGGTGCGTAAAGCACGTCGTCGAGCACGGATAGCGTCCCTACACGCCTCGTTCCACCAGGGAACGGAAACGCGACGTGAAGAAGAAGTAGTAGTACGAGGTATGGAACGTTCGGCAGCATGGATAATAACAGCCGTGAGGTATTCGACCTGACTGTCACAGCTGGGAAAATCGTGGTCCGGAAAGGTCGCCAGGGAGGAGTAAAGTCCCCAGTCAGCTTTCAGTATGTTCCAGCGCGAAGGACGTGGGGATGGGGTGTGGTGCAGGAGACGAACGACACAGGGAAGTGGTCGCTCGAATAGGTGTCAGAAAGGACATACCACTCGAACCGACGGGCAAGAGTGGTAGAACAGATCGAGAGGTCCAAGTGGGAGTAGGTATGAGTAGAGTCCGAGAGGAAAGCCGGAGCGCCGGTATTGAGGCAGACAAGATTGAGATGGTTGAAGACATCCGCCAAGAGTGAGCCTCTTTGACAGGATGCAGGAGAGCCCCAAAGGGGATGATGGGCATTGAAATCGCCAAACAATAAGAACGGTGGGGGAAGCTGATCGATCAGGTGCATCATGTCAGCCCGACTAACAGCAGATGACGGTGGAGTGTAGACGGTACAAACTGAAAAAGTAAAAGCAGAAAGAGTAATGCGGATAGCTATTGCTTGGAGTGGGGTGGTCAATGGGATGGGATGGTAATAGACATCGTCCCGAACGAGCAACATGACCCCACCATGAGCTGGGATACCGTCCACAGGGGCGAGGTCATACCGCTCCGAGGTATAGTGGGAAAAGGCAATATGGTCAATCGGGCGCAACTTGGTTTCCTGGAGACCAAGGACGAGCGGACAGTGCAGGCGGAGGAGCAGTTGTAATTCCTCCCGATTAGATCGAATACCTCTTATGTTCCAATGAAACAACGCCATTGCTAGTCAAAAAGTTGGGGGAACGAGACGGGGAAGAGCTGGTCACCTCGATGGCCGCGGAGGGCCAGGTTGCGAGGCAACAACGCTACAACTGACGGCAGGCGGATCCGGTTCCATCGACTCGTCGCCAGCTGCGGCCGCTGTCCCTGATTGTGTAGGAGGGGCCGCATCATTTGCCGACAAAAGGCCGGCGGAACGCCTGGCAGCAGAGCGTCCCGGCGAAACTGAGGACGGCCGGGAGCAGCGACTCACGGATGAAGCGTCAGATGAAACGCGCCGGGGTGGAGAGGGGGATAGAGACTACTTCTTGGAGGCCTTCTTGGAAGGCCGAGGAGTCACAGGGATGGTGGGCTGGACCCGAAGAAGGTCCTCACGCGCGGGGTCCGTTTTGGAACGCCGGACCTCGGAAGCTGGGGTCCGGAACGTTTCCCCGATGGACGCCTGAGAAGAGGATCGCTTCTCAGGTGGCGTGGGGGGAGGAGGAGGAGGAAGGGTGGCCCCTGGGGCAGGGGGTGTGGGGGCCGCAGGGGAGGAGGAGTTGGAAGGGAGGGATTTGGGAGGCGGAGGCAGAGCCCCCTGATGGGCAGAGGAGGCGGAGGGGGGACAGGATAGAGGTGAGGATACAGCGGAAGGAGTGGACACAACTGAGGCAAACGAAGTGGCCAGTGACACGGGATGAAGGCGGTCATACTTCTTCCTGGCCTCAGAATAAGAGAGCCGATCCAAAGTTTTGATTTCTTGTATCTTTTTCTCCTTCTGATAGGCGGGGCAGTCTGGGGACCTAGGCGAGTGGACGCCAGGACAATTAGGGCACCGAGGTGGTGGGGTGCAAGTATGTTCCTCACGAAGAGGACGTCCACAGTCGCCACAAAGGGGCTCAGCCTCACACCGGGACGACATGTGCCCAAAGCGCAAACACCTAAAACAGCGCATAGGAGGCGGGACGTAAGGTCGCACGTCGCACCGGTAGCACATCACCTTTACCTTCTCCGGGAGAACGTCCCCCTCGAAGGCGAGGATAAAGGCCCCGGTGTCGATGCGACGGTCTTTGGGGCCGCGCTGGACTCGCCGGACGAAATGCAAGCCGCGGCGCTCCAGGTTGGCCCTGAGCTCCTCATCAGATTGTAGCAGGAGGTCACGATGAAAAATAACCCCCTGCGTCCTATTTAGTGCCAGATGTGGGACAATGGAGACTGGGATGTCCCCTAGGCGGTCGCACGCCTGGAGTGCCGCCGACTGTGTGGCAGAGGTGGTGTTGATAAGAACGGACCCTGATCGCATCTTGCTGAGAGCCTCGATTAACCCGAAGACGTCCTCAATGTGCTGAACAAGGAACATGGGCTTGGAGGTGGCGAACGTCCCCCCATCGGTTCGAGAACAGACCAAATAGCGGGGGAAGTACTTCGCCCCAAGCCCATGGAGTGGCGAAGGGGGAAAGGGCAGGAGAACCAGAACTAGAAACGGTACCTTTTCTTTTGGAAGACTCGGCCGCAGAGCGACCTGATACGTGTTGACGTTTCATGTGCGAAACGTCCGCCCCGATACCACCCACTCCGACCAGGGGCTCTCCCCACGGGCGCCACCCAGCCGCAGCAAGGGCCACCTGGCAGGATGACCATTGCCGGGAGTCCTGATGCCCCAAGGAGACGGGCATCTACTCCTTGGCCAACGTGGGGAGGGTGCAGCTCAGGTATCGGCAGTACGATCCCTGTGTTGTCAGGGGGCTACAACCTAGAGGGTACATGACGACCCCACCACAACGGGCTGGCTACCGTGCTGGATTTCTGGTGCCATGGAAAGTCCATCATGATCGCTGGTGCAGATAGAGATGCACTATGGGCGTAACTTGGACAACCCATCAGGCGTTTAGGCCCAATTTGAGGAATAATGGGTATGGTGACAACGCCGGTGCAATGCTGAGTGTCAAGGTCTTAGTGCACTTAGGACCAGTGGTACACCATGTAAGGTGTCCTTCCCCAAAAGGCTCGTACTTCTGTAGAATTTTGAAAAATGGAGGTCAAACCCCAAGGGGGACCAACACATAGAAGGCCGAAACGGTTGAAACTCGTTTTAAGCGCCTCTTACGACAGGCAGGAATACCTCGGGCCTATTCTTACCCCGGACCCGCAGGGGGTGAGGTATGGGTGGCTCCCCCCTCTGCAAAAAAGCTCGGTAAACGCTTCGTCCTATAGGCCCCTGTTGACAATCTGATGCCCTCGCCGTGTACGAAGTCCCGTATCCTTGAACATATCCGTCGCGCCGAGCCGTAGACCGTACAGCCACAACCAAAACGTGATCGCACGAAACTCTTTTTAGAACGGCAGGAAGTAGGACCTATCTGCGCCCCATTTCTCCCCATTCAAGTACTTCATGACTGCGCTTTTGAGCTGCTTGGCGTGTGGCAGAAAACAGAGTCAGCTATCAAGTAACGTACCCAAAAAAATCACATCGGCCCCTTCAAATGCGGAACAGTATCCCACAGTATTACTTCTGGGGACGTAAAAACAATACGACTACAATTAAAATCAACACGCTGTTTTCTCAGGGGAGGAATCAAAACTTGTTCTAGGAGACCGTTCTTCCAGACTCTTCAGTGCCACCTGTGACTGACGAGAGGAAGACGTGGGACTAGAAGTGGAACAGAGAATGGGAAAATCATCCACAAACAATGAGCACTGCACAGGACTCTTGCGAACAAAGTCACACTTAAAATGCTCCGCTGTGGGATATCATGAACATTGCTAGCAGTGGTAACTGCAAGTAAGTGGCACAACGAAAGGTGTCCTATGCGTCATCGTTCGGTCTCGTCACATACCGTGTTTGTCCGCAACTTTTCGTGTCGACTTCCCATTTTTTTTTATTTCTGCAAACGCCTGCGACCTTGTAGTTGTAGCGTAAAAATTGCTTGGTGAAGTTGAACGATGCAGTTTCTGTTCGTAGCACCGAGCGCCGTTGACGTGAGCACTACCCCTTCACACGTCTCCCCCACAGCGAAGAGAAATCTTTTAACTTAGATTTCTGTTCATTTTCAGTAAGTTTTTGAACAATGCAGATGCGAAGAAACACACACTAGTTGTGTTACAAATTTTTTAACTCGGCAGGTGTTTTCTTTCTTCACACCGGAAATTTTGTTACTGCAATCACATAGCCACCCCCAGTGCCATGTGACTCCCACTTCGTGCTACCTGTATTTGCTTCACACTGTCCAGGAGAAAAACGTGTCGAAAGATCAAGGAATAGGATTCCTTCGCACAGTGGAAGCAAAATTAAATTATACCACCATTTCAAAACAACAATTTTCAACATTTACAGAAAATTACGAACAAAATATAATGTAAAATAATATCTGCACTCGATATTGCCATTGATTTATCGTCATGTCAGTCTAACGAGGAAGGAAATATCGCCGATGGACATGGATATTTTTTGAACAATATCGATATATCAATATTTTATGGAAAGACCTGGTCGTATGCCTTTTCTATGTCAACAGGCGCCCTTATCTGCTTGAGGGAAGGGTTCTAGCAAAATCTCACCTCATATGTGAGAAAGTGGGATCTCGGCAAATAGACGTATTTTTTTCCGCATGAAACTGTGTTAAATTGGGAGAGAAATGGGTACATATAGCAAGTTTCTCCACTAAAATATGGCTCAATCATGCCCTATAATATTTATCGCCGTTACGCGAACGCCACAAAGCAGCACAGTAGGCCCTCCGTTGTTCAGCCGCCACCGGCCAGCTAAGCGCGCGACTCCTGGAACGCTGCGGCGAAGAACGAGTCGGGCGTCAGCAACGCGCGAACAGCTCCCGACCTGCCGTGTTTGTTTACACCCGTAAATGTTTCGCCACTCGGCGGCCCAGTCTGCGCTGTCACTCAGAATGGGTTATCATGATTAAGAAACGTCTACAAGACGAAGTAGTGCTGGGAGAAAGAAGTGACAAAGTGATGGGACGCAGCGAAGCAGATGTTCGCTAGAAAGGAAGAGTTGGTGCTGCACTTTCAGCATGAGATCGATAAGCTCAACAGGGAAGCGGCGGAGAGAAATGCTCGGACTACTCTGCATTCCTTAGTAAGGCAGGCTAAACACCGTTCTGTTTTAACCACAAGACATCTCGAGATCGGAATACGTAGAAGCACCTTTTGCATTGTGTTTTTACCACCGACAGTTCTACTATAAGAACAGATTTGCACAGCACACACTGCACACGAAACATCGTCTTCAACGGGTCCAATCGAGCCACAGTTCTAGATTTTATTTCCGTTCTTTTCCGTACTTCTGGTTTCCGTGAAGCAGTGGCCTCGAGTTTTCGCCACTCTTTCCTTTTTTCGTAAGTTTTACAGCTTTTCCTCTTGCCTCTCCTCATCGCCGTGGAAAGCACTGTCAGATTTTGGTAAAAAAATAGTTCAGTCCTAATTCTAAACATTAATACCCGTACAGAAACACGCTATTAGTGATTGGACAAAGTGTTGATACACTAACAAGAGCCTAGACACGACTGCAACTGACACGGATTATTTAATAGCATCGCCCTAGGTCTGCTTGACTGAGGTGTTTCTGCGATACCGTAGCAGCGAGGCTCCGCTGTTTAACATGAGCGAGCCGTGTAGAGGGTAGCTGTCGTCCTTTTTACAAATTTCGTGGTTGAAATAAAAAAATCCATAAGTGTAAGCCAAAATAAGACGCTGAGGTGTAGTTCTTGATTGACGTATGCTGAAGACATGGCTAGAACGTATCAGAGTATTTTTAGGCAGACTACGTATACGGCACTAGTTAAGTGACATTTATGTATCAACGGCGGCGAACGATACGTGCGAGGAACCGTAGATACTAAACTTTGGTGGGTAACTATCGTAGCGAATGGGGCATTAACGCGGCCCTGTCCTTTATTTTTGATGTAATTCAATATTTTCAAGATTTGTTGTAAATTTTACATTGAAAAACCGACCTGCCAGACGACATTTTTAGGGATCTCTCGCCATTATATCTAATTACAGAAAAACTTGCGCGAAAATATGAGCACATATGCTTAACGTATTTTAATTCACTTTTATTACGAGATGAGCACGTTCGACAATTGTTCTAGTATTCTTGAAATATGTGTAAAAATGTCTTTTTCAAAAATTCTTCTTTCATATGAATGTGTGCTTTGCGCACTCTAGAGCGACGAAAATGATTGTTTTATTTTGCACGCATTCAATGAAAAGCACCGTTTGTTTATTAACGTTATATTCGCCTCGAACAAAATTACTAAAACAAGCTGTCTGCCTAGTTCGTCAGTTTCATGTCTACATCACGATGTTTTTATTCCAGAGAAACACTATGAGCTCCAATGGTGCTTCGTCCTTGCCTGGGACGAGCACCTCAGAACGTTCAAAACGCAGAATCTAACGATCAGGACGGGACTGCTGACCAGCAGCCAACGGATCAAGATATGGGCGACGACTCTCAACTGGCGGCTTAGTAATTCGCCTTTCTTCGTATGCGCGACGCTTTCTTCCTTTTTCTCCTGTCTAAATTAATCTTTTTCGCTCCACATGTGCTCCGAAACTGTTACCAGCTACTTGTTATCACCGACAGTGACGATGGAGTCACTTTGAGATTCACATCGGCTGTATGTCTCACTGCGGCACAGGACGTTATGAAGTTAAAGTGTGCTAAACTGCATGTGGATCCGGATTTGACGGAAGGCGCAAAGGGTCTCTCGTCGTCAACAGCGCCGAACGCGAGAAAGCGCTTATGTTGAGGAGGAAAATCTCTGATCGTGGAAAGAGGCTCAGGCCAAATTAAGGCGAGTGCACTCTATGAAGCACAGAGAAAGTAAGAGACAAGAAACTAAATGAACTGTGTTATGAGAATACCAGTGTGGTGAATCGGTAATGCTTCGTGGTAGCCCTGGACGTCTACGTTTACAAGGCGAGTAACCTGAATTACTCATTTAGTAATGTTTGGTTCATCTGCCGAGGACAACTGTTGCTACGAGATGGTTCGCACTGTCCATACACTTTCAGAGCCGACTGATAAACTAATTGAGCTAGGGTTCAGTATCCCTCGAAGTGTTACTTATAATCGACAGCTGCCTTTGCGGACAGATACGCGCACGGCTTAGTGACAAGTAGTGACTGTCCCAGTGAACTCCAACAGTCCTGCGGCTGAACTACATGAAGCACACCAAGGCCAATAATTTTGTGTGGCCTCCCTAAGGCCGCTAGAAACGGTAGCCTCTATACTGGCCCTCACCTTTTTTTATCTCGGAATGATAAAGCCTTTCTTGCCGTAGGACTTACAATTCCAAACAACAATGCACCATAGATAATTCACGTCGAATACTAATTATCGCTGCCAGGTGAGGACATGGTTCCCAGTATGTATGGTCCTTGTGAGATAAAGCTCAAGGAGATGGGACGACCACAAGGGACTCATACAGTGGACCAACTTATCCAGCAATCTGGAATGGCATGCACTCTTCGCCAACGCACACTTAACCCTCCGGCATTTTTTAAAATGATTAAGAATAGCGACACCGAAGTTAAGGATGTTATCATTTCGAGCAGTGGCGGTCCCGACGAGAACCCACAATGTAGCTAAGTGATGGCAGACGCCGTGGAGTATTTCAAAAGTATCATCTGGACGCAGTATTCACCGTTTCAAATGCCCCTGGTAGACACGATTTTATCGGAGTAGAGTGGCGCATGGCTTAACTTAGCTGAGAGCTAGAAGATGTTCTTCCCCTTGACTCTTGCTACCTGTCTTGGCATGTATCTTTAGTCCAGTAGTAGAACAGTAGACGTTAGCTTGGGAAGGAATAATTTTAGGAACGCAGGGGCAGTTTTGGCTCAAAAATGCTTCTTGCTCTCCTTCACTGTCCGTCAACATTTTGCACTCGCTAACCAAAAGCGTCGAAGATTCTCTGCTGCTGGACTATGGGGGAATCCGTGCAGCGCTGTGCGCCTGTCCTGTATAGCTAAAGGGCTCTGATCGTTCCACGAAGCAGTAGGCTGCCTTCAGTGATGCATCAGCGGCAGAATGGAACACATCGGTAAGCACAAAAACTGTCTATGAAATGTCCAGTTTTTACCGTTTAGCATCCACATGGGTGGCTTTTCCTGGGGCTCTATTCATTAAAAAAGGCTGACAGTAACAGGAATGTCGCCACTGGAATTGAGGTCGTCTGCAACTTCCCATTCTACACTGCGAAAGCAGAAGAGCAAATAGTCAGGGCAGTGGTGGAGACTGTCCCTGCCGTTGGGCAAAAATTTATCATTCGGAAGACGTGTGGTGTCAGGTCTCAATATATTTTCGATCACTCCAACCCTTGGACAGGTGAAGATACTACCCCAGGCAGTATTATGTGCGTTAACATCCCTTGAGACCAGAGACGTCGGAAGCTGCTCGATCAGCTCCAAATTGGTCATCCAGTGGTTCCTGTGGCGGGCGATTAAGGGAACAAGGTGACCTGTGAGGACAAAATGCACACTGGCAGCAGCTGCCTGTATTGTGGTGACTAGGATTACAGGTGAGTAGTGGAGTTCATCACTGACGAACACTGCCACTCCTGTGAACTCTGTCACCCCTGACGTCTTTTCAGTGCAGATAAGAAACCCCCAAACCCAAAAAATAGAGCAATCAGAATCCTTCCCACGCCCAACTAAATGCGTTTAAATTTCACTACAATATGTCCATTCTCTGTACACTGTGGTGAGCAGCCCAACTTCGTTGGTGGTGCACTATTAGGGCTGCGTGTGGCCAGTTGCGGCCACAATAATCCCGACATCTTTAGGAGCAGCAGCAGCTGCTGCTGCTGCTGCTGCTGCTACTACTGATTTCGTTGCTGATGCTTTAGGTTCTGTTCCACTGGACTGAGTTCATTTGTGTGGCAGCTTTCCCTGTTTGTATTTTAACACGGAAGACTCTTGAATGACTGTGCCAGTTTAGGTCAATGGCTGCACACTACCAGTCGGAAAAGTTTGTGCTTGCCAGAGACCCAGTTACACAATGTTACTGGAGTGGCTTTTGGCATGTGCAGCAAGAGAGACAATAGTTGGAAGAGGCAGTTGCCACATCCGTGTTTGTTGACACACTAACTTACACAATGGGTTATTTCACCGCTGATGCAAATAAGGGAACCAATTAGGGTGCTATATGGCTTTAAACAGCTCCTTCGCTTCTGCATATGACATGTGACCAAGTTCCTGATCTTTTATGTCTCTACAAATGAGCACACACTGCTCCACACTGGATGTGAGTGAGAGCAATTAACACACACCAGCGGATGTGTAAATTCCACACCTACATCACTAGCTAGTTGTCTGACCACAATTCCCTAAGATGCATGACCATTACATGCAACATTACAGTGACCAAATCTTTGGCGCTTCGAACATGAGACAGGGTTCAGAAAAAACGGACGAATCATTGAGCATAAGGAACGCACCTTAACGTGGCTGGAAAGTCTTGCGTATTTAAAGTTACCGCTGTCCCACAACAGTGGAGCCCATCCACTAGAGCCTCCAGCTGTGTAACCAAAGCCTTGAGAGCCTGAAACTTAGAGTGAAGTGTCACGACATCGGCTCGCATCCGCACACAACAATCTACTCCCTGTCCAAACTGAAGACCACAGAAAACTAATCTATGCAGATAAATGTACTATTTCCACACTGCACAGCTCTACTATAGATCCTGAGGTAAATGCAAGAACTGTGGTTTTGAATCTCTACATATTACACCGATTTTTTAGACGAACTACCGAAGCACTCAGGTGAAGCTAAATTATTCGCCCCTGATCAGGAAATTGTGAAAGTCAAAAAATCTGTTTACTTTTCGAAGCAAACGAAAACGCGAGAACTGTAGCTACTAGACATTACAGAACACTGACGATATTATAAAATTCGCTCCTAGTTAAGCACTCATGAAAGTCTCAAAATTGGTTACTTCCCTTTTTGCTGCTTGTGTCTCTACCGATTGCTACTGCTGCTGCTGCTACTGCTGCTGCTGCCAGATGCGAGCGATAGTGGTTGCGAAGGGAGGGGGGGATGCGGCCCGACGTGAATGCCAGGGTAGTGGGGGAGATAAGAGCCAACGTGGTTACCGCAGAGGGGGGGCAAACCAGCCAGGGTGTCTGCAGAGGGGGGATACCAGCGAACATGGTTGGAGGAGGGCGGATTAGGAGCCAACATGGTGGTCAAGTGGGGGAAACCGAGCGGCCAGACATTGTGGCCGAGGTATTCTAGGTGCTTCAGTCCGGTACCGCATGACTGTCATGGTCGCAGGTTTTTACCTTCCCTCGGGAATGGATAAGTGAGGTGGTTTTAGGTTAGTTACGTTATAGTCTTAAGTGCTAGAGTACTGATTACTTCAGATGTTAAGTCCCATAGTGCTCAGAGCTGTATGAACCATATTGATTACGAGCAAATGTAGTTGCCTGCAGCGGAGGGGGGCGAAATTCGAGCGGACGCGGTCACGGAAGGGGGGGGGCGGGGAAATTCGAGCGGCCGTGGTCGCGGACGGGGTGGGGGGTGGGGAAATTCGAGCGGACGCGGCCGCTGAAGGGGGGGCGGGGAAATTCGAGCGGACGCGGTCGCGGAAGGGGGGGGGGCGGGGAATTCGAGCGGACGCGGCCGCTGAAGGGGGGCCGGGGAAATTCGAGCGGACGCGGTCGCGGAAGGGGGGGGCGGGGAATTCGAGCGGACGCGGTCGCGAAGGGGGGGGGGGCGGGGAATTCGAGCGGACGCGGTCACCGAAGGGGGGGGGGGAATTCGAGCGGACGCGGTCACCGAAGGGGGGGGGGAATTCGAGCGGACGCGGTCACCGAAGGGGGGGGGAATTCGAGCGGACGCGGTCACCGAAGGGGGGGGGAATTCGAGCGGACGCGGTCACCGAAGGGGGGGGGGAATTCGAGCGGAAGCGGTCACCGAAGGGGGGGGGGGAATTCGAGCGGACGCGGTCACCGAAGGTGGGGGGCGGAATTCGAGCGGACGCGGTCACCGAGGGGTGGGGCGGAATTCGAGCGGACGCGGTCACCGAGGGGTGGGGCGGAATTCGAGCGGACGCGGTCACCGAGGGGTGGGGCGGAATTCGAGCGGACGCGGTCACCGAGGGGTGGGGCGGAATTCGAGCGGACGCGGTCACCGAGGGGTGGGGCGGAATTCGAGCGGACGCGGTCACCGAGGGGTGGGGCGGAATTCGAGCGGACGCGGTCACCGAGGGGTGGGGCGGAATTCGAGCGGACGCGGTCACCGAGGGGTGGGGGGGGGGGGGAATTCGAGCGGACGCGGTCACCGAGGGTGGGGGGGGGGGGGGGAATTCGAGCGTACGCGGTCACCGAGGGTGGGGGGGGGGGAATTCGAGCGGACGCGGTCACCGAGGGTGGGGGGGGGGGGGAATTCGAGCGGACGCGGTCACCGAGGGTGGGGGGGGGGGGGAATTCGAGCGGACGCGGTCACCGAGGGTGGGGGGAATTCGAGCGGACGCGGTCACCGAGGGTGGGGGGAATTCGAGCGGACGCGGTCACCGAGGGTGGGGGGAATTCGAGCGGACGCGGTCACCGAGGGTGGGGGGAATTCGAGCGGACGCGGTCACCGAGGGTGGGGGGAATTCGAGCGGACGCGGTCACCGAGGGTGGGGGGAATTCGAGCGGACGCGGTCACCGAGGGTGGGGGGAATTCGAGCGGACGCGGTCACCGAGGGTGGGGGGAATTCGAGCGGACGCGGTCACCGAGGGTGGGGGGAATTCGAGCGGACGCGGTCACCGAGGGTGGGGGGAATTCGAGCGGACGCGGTCACCGAGGGTGGGGGGAATTCGAGCGGACGCGGTCACCGAGGGTGGGGGGAATTCGAGCGGACGCGGTCACCGAGGGTGGGGGGAATTCGAGCGGACGCGGTCACCGAGGGTGGGGGGAATTCGAGCGGACGCGGTCACCGAGGGTGGGGGGAATTCGAGCGGACGCGGTCACCGAGGGTGGGGGGAATTCGGGCGGACGCGGTCACCGAGGGGGGGTGGGAATTCGGGCGGACGCGGTCACCGAGGGTGGGTGGAATTCGAGCGGACGCGGTCACCGAGGGTGGGGGGGGAATTAGAGCGGACGCGGTCACCGAGGGTGGGGGGGGAATTAGAGCGGACGCGGTCACCGAGGGTGGGGGGGGAATTAGAGCGGACGCGGTCACCGAGGGTGGGGGGGGAATTAGAGCGGACGCGGTCACCGAGGGTGGGGGGGGAATTAGAGCGGACGCGGTCACCGAGGGTGGGGGGGGAATTAGAGCGGACGCGGTCACCGAGGGTGGGGGGGGAATTAGAGCGGACGCGGTCACCGAGGGTGGGGGGGGAATTAGAGCGGACGCGGTCACCGAGGGTGGGGGGGGAATTAGAGCGGACGCGGTCACCGAGGGGGGGGGGGAATTAGAGCGGACGCGGTCACCGAGGGGGGGGGGAATTAGAGCGGACGCGGTCACCGAGGGTGGGGGGGGAATTAGAGCGGACGCGGTCACCGAGGGGGGGGGGAATTAGAGCGGACGCGGTCACCGAGGGGGGGGGGAATTCGAGCGGACGCGGTCACCGAGGGTGGGGGGGGAATTAGAGCGGACGCGGTCACCGAGGGTGGGGGGGGAATTAGAGCGGACGCGGTCACCGAGGGGGGGGGGAATTAGAGCGGACGCGGTCACCGAGGGGGGGGGGGAATTCGAGCGGACGCGGTCACCGAGGGGGGGGGGAATTAGAGCGGACGCGGTCACCGAGGGGGGGGGGAATTAGAGCGGACGCGGTCACCGAGGGTGGGGGGGGAATTAGAGCGGACGCGGTCACCGAGGGGGGGGGGGGAATTAGAGCGGACGCGGTCACCGAGGGGGGGGGGGAATTCGAGCGGACGCGGTCACCGAGGGGGGGGGGAATTAGAGCGGACGCGGTCACCGAGGGGGGGGGGAATTAGAGCGGACGCGGTCACCGAGGGTGGGGGGGGAATTAGAGCGGACGCGGTCACCGAGGGGGGGGGGAATTAGAGCGGACGCGGTCACCGAGGGGGGGGGGAATTCGAGCGGACGCGGTCACCGAGGGTGGGGGGGGAATTAGAGCGGACGCGGTCACCGAGGGTGGGGGGGGAATTAGAGCGGACGCGGTCACCGAGGGGGGGGGGAATTAGAGCGGACGCGGTCACCGAGGGTGGGGGGGGAATTAGAGCGGACGCGGTCACCGAGGGGGGGGGGAATTAGAGCGGACGCGGTCACCGAGGGGGGGGGGAATTAGAGCGGACGCGGTCACCGAGGGTGGGGGGGGAATTAGAGCGGACGCGGTCACCGAGGGTGGGGGGGGAATTAGAGCGGACGCGGTCACCGAGGGTGGGGGGGGAATTAGAGCGGACGCGGTCACCGAGGGTGGGGGGGGAATTAGAGCGGACGCGGTCACCGAGGGTGGGGGGGGAATTAGAGCGGACGCGGTCACCGAGGGGGGGGGGAATTAGAGCGGACGCGGTCACCGAGGGGGGGGGGAATTAGAGCGGACGCGGTCACCGAGGGGGGGGGGAAATTCGAGCGGACGCGGTCACCGAGGGGGGGGGATTTCGAGCGGACGCGGTCACCGAGGGGGGGGGGGAATTCGAGCGGACGCGGTCACCGAGGGGGGGGGGGGAATTCGAGCGGACGCGGTCACCGAGGGGGGGGGGGGAATTCGAGCGGACGCGGTCACCGAGGGGGGGGGGGCGGAATTCGAGCGGACGCGGTCACCGAGGGGGGGGGGGCGGAATTCGAGCGGACGCGGTCACCGAGGGGGGGGGCGGAATTCGAGCGGACGCGGTCACCGAGGGGGGGGGGCGGAATTCGAGCGGACGCGGTCACCGAGGGGGGGGGGGCGGAATTCGAGCGGACGCGGTCACCGAGGGGGGGGGCGGAATTCGAGCGGGCGCGGTCACCGAGGGGGGGGCGGAATTCGAGCGGGCGCGGTCACCGAGGGGGGGGGGGGAATTCGAGCGGGCGCGGTCACCGAGGGGGGGGGGGAATTCGAGCGGGCGCGGTCACCGAGGGGGGGGGGGGAATTCGAGCGGGCGCGGTCACCGAGGGGGGGGGGTATTCGAGCGGGCGCGGTCACCGAGGGGGGGGGGTATTCGAGCGGGCGCGGTCACCGAGGGGGGGGGGAATTCGAGCGGACGCGGTCACCGAGGGGGGGGGGGTATTCGAGCGGGCGCGGTCACCGAGGGGGGGGGGGAATTCGAGCGGACGCGGTCACCGAGGGGGGGGGGGAATTCGAGCGGACGCGGTCACCGAGGGGGGGGGGAATTCGAGCGGACGCGGTCACCGAGGGGGGGGGGAATTCGAGCGGGCGCGGTCACCGAGGGGGGGGGGGAATTCGAGCGGGCGCGGTCACCGAGGGGGGGGGGAATTCGAGCGGGCGCGGTCACCGAGGGGGGGGGGGGGAATTCGAGCGGGCGCGGTCACCGGGGGGGGGGAATTCGAGCGGGCGCGGTCACCGAGGGGGGGGGGAATTCGTGCGGACGCGGTCACCGAGGGGGGGGGGGGAATTCGAGCGGACGCGGTCACCGAGGGGGGGGGGAATTCGAGCGGACGCGGTCACCGAGGGGGGGGGGAATTCGAGCGGACGCGGTCACCGAGGGGGGGGGAATTCGAGCGGACGCGGTCACCGAGGGGGGGGGGGAATTCGAGCGGACGCGGTCACCGAGGGGGGGGGAATTCGAGCGGACGCGGTCACCGAGGGGGGGGGAATTCGAGCGGACGCGGTCACCGAGGGGGGGGGGAATTCGAGCGGACGCGGTCACCGAGGGGGGGGGGAATTCGAGCGGACGCGGTCACCGAGGGGGGGGGGGAATTCGTGGGGACGCGGTCACCGAGGGGGGGGGGGAATTCGTGGGGACGCGGTCACCGAGGGGGGGGGGAATTCGAGCGGACGCGGTCGCCCGGGGGGGGGGGAATTATTCGAGCGGACGCGGTTGCAGAGGAGGGGACTGAAAACCCCAAACCTAAGAAAAAGAGCTATCAGAATCGTTGCTCGCGTGCGGTTGTTTGGTTCGGCCAAGTCAATGGGTCAAAATTTCACTGCAATGTGTCCATTATTTACTGGTACGGTTGTCCTTCCCATTCTCTGCTCACCGTATTGAAGAACGCAACTTTGTTGGTGGTGCAGTACTAGGACTGTGTGTGGCCAGCTTGGACAAAATTAATGATTAACTCCTTAGCAGCAGCAGCAGCAGCAGCAGCAGCTGGTTTAGTTGGTGGTGCTTTTGGTTCTGTCCCTTTTTGTATTCAAACACGGGAAGACCCTTGAATGATTAACAGTCGAGGGCAGTTGCTGTACTGTGTCAGTCTGACAAGTTTGTGTAACAATCTCTGGGAAGCACAGTGTTACTATAGTAACTTTTGGCAAGTGCAGCAGCAGGTGCAAGTGTTAGGAGCGTCAGTTGCCACTCCAATGTTAGCTGATATGCTAACAAACTGTGGGCTATTTCACAGTCGATTCAAGTAAGGGAAGCAGTTAGGAAGCTGCATGACTTTAAACAGCTTCTTTTCTTCTGCATATGACATGCAACATTTGAGCCAGTTCCCGAATTTTTATTCTTGCCTCGACATACACTGTGGGCATACACTGCTCCACTCTGGATGTGAGTGACAGCAATTAACACTCACCGGTAGATCTGTGCAGTCCACACCTAGATCACTAGCTATTTGACCGTAATTCCCCAATTAACGTGACTATTACATGCAATGGTAGTGTGATGATATCTTCGGCACTTCTAACACGACATGGGGTTAAGAAATCAGGGACGACTTTTCAAGTGTAAGTAGGCTGTCTTAATGTGGCTGGGAACTGTAATATATTGATTATTCCTTGCTATTGTAGTGTTATCTTGAAGCTGTGAGAAAGGAGGACATGTGTTCGAAGGCGTGGAAGCAGAGACGATGCAGAGGGCAGACGAAACTAGGAGGGATATTGTTACATGAAATAAACTGTAAAGGGGGAGCCTTGCGAAAATGCAGACGACCCCAGAAGCGGTCCCACAGCGTTAGTTAGTCTTCAAGGAATGAGCATGTAACTTCAAATTTCGTCTAGACGCTGTTGTTGGTTGCCACCGTAGAACTTTATAAGCAACATGCACGTACTAATGTATAAACCCAGCTTTATACCAGCTCTGAGAACAGCAACGTCAGTAGGCTCACTAGGATTAGAAAGAGAGTGGGGCTAAATGATGTATAACAATTATGTTGCAATCCCTATTTGGCAGAGCAGCTACGTTTAGCTTTCAGCTGAACAATGTTGATGCCAAATACGGTTTAGTTAGTGCAACTGCAATAACAATTTCGCCTTAAGAGCAGTAGAGGGGACCTAACTGAACAGTTATTGGCAGGCACCGGCAAGAGACCTTCTGGATTCGCTGGGTGGCTTTAAGTGGGCAAAACAGTGCCTCGCGCGACTCTTTAAAACCCCTACATTCCGCATTTTGGCAGTGTTCTAAGTCAGACGATCTGGGCGCCGTATCCGCGTCCATCGACTCCAGCCTCGATCCAGCTTCACGTAACTCTGCTCTCTCACTTGGAGTGCCTCAGTGAACAGTGTCACATTCAGTATGTTTTGTTTTGCAACTAAGTTGTTGCCTTAAGATACTACTGGTATCTTCTACCATTGTTAGCATCCACTTCTGGGAATTGTGCACTGGCTTCTGTTGTAACAGCGTTATTCATATTTTCCTTAACCCTAGAACTAGCCGCCATTGTATTAGTCCTGTCTGGAATAAACAACTATTTTAAAACCCTGTCCTCACAACGAGTCACCTGCAGAGTTTCACCACCTGCATTTCTAGTAAACGCCTGTACCAGTGTTGGCTCAGATAGAAGAAAACAATCAAACGCCTTCACTGTCAATTGTCCTTCCGCTTTCTGCTCTGTACCGCTCGGGAGCGCAGACTGACCAGTAACCACTTTTTCCCTCTCCCACGTAAGTCATGGTGTGATATAATGCCTTGCGTACTGAAAGTTAAAACGAATGTTTGTTCTTTCAAGCTTTCCATTCACTTCCTTTTTCACATATTGCATTTCCGTAACATCATCACCTACCCATTCCCGCTATAAAACACTGATGTCCATGTGGTCTGGACATGTTACGACCCCACAGCTGAAATTTAAGGCTCTATGCCGTTCAAGAGAAAAATTGTATACGCACAATGATTCCGCTTTCTAAAGTTTCTGCACGTCCCCTGAAGGGGCCGTTTCGTTCGACAGTGCACCCTTTTATTCACGTCAGACCATTGTTAACACCGTAGAAACCGTTCTGGATGTAAAATCGGGACACCTCAGTTAATGTGCCCTAGGTCCTTTGAACTATAACTAAAACAATGACGCATCTGTGTAACGTTACTGTAACTGATTCTGAATTTTGTAGGAGTATGCTCAGGTGAGTGATGTTTAAGGCTTCTCTACTGATGAATGAGGGTGCTCACCAGCGATCTGCCCAATCCACGGCTAGTAGTTTTTGAAGTAGTTATGAGCTTCATGGTCATCCCACGATGAGCTAGTGCAACAGGTGTCAGCCGAAAGAGATATCCGCTTTTTTTTGTTATGGTTTTAGGGCGCAAAACTGCTACGGTCATTAGCGCCCAGTCTGTGACTTAGGAAAAGGTAAAATAAACGAAACTGGAAACCAGCAGCAATGGGAACGAAACTAATAAAATTGGAGAAACTAAAAACAGAAGGAAAGCTTAAAAACCATTACAGAAGGGGGTTGGTTGTCCCCAAAAAGAGCTTCAAATGACAGACGTCATCTCACTGGCACTAATAAACTCGAGAACGCGATCGGCTGAGCGCGTGTCATCTGCTAAAATGGACGATATATCAGGCGACAGCTGTAGACGGACGCGTAATGGAGTAAAATAGGGGCACTCAATTAAAAGATGTCTTACCGTCCACAGCTGAGAGCAGTGGGGACAGAGTGAGGGAGGATCGCCGCTTAAAAGATGTCGATGGCTAAAAAGACAGTGCCCTATCCGGAGTCTACTTAAAATTACCTCCTCCCGACGACGCGTTCGGGAGGAAGACGTCCAACCACAGGGAAGAGCTTTCACGTCCCGCAATTTATTATTTGGAAGTGTCGACCAACGTGCATGCCATAAAAGAACAACACGACGACATAAAACACTCCGTAGATCGGCGAAGGGAATCCTATGAATAGCTGGCCGAAGGAGAGAGACCCCAGCCTTGGCCGCTATATCGGCCGCCTCATTTCCACAGATACCAGCGTGTCCTGGGATCCAGAGGATCGCCACAGAGACGCCCCCTAAGTGGAGCAAGTGGAGGCAGTCCTGAATCCGGTGGACCAGAGGGTGGACAGGGTAGTAGCTTGGAGACTAAGGAGAGAGGTGAGAGAATCTGAACAAATAACATACTGTATCCGCTGATGGCGACGGATGTATTGGACAGCCTGGAGAACTGCGTAAAGCTTCGCAGTATAAACCGAACACTGGTCGGGAAGCCGAAATCGAGTTGGGGTGTCGCCAACACTCCCTACACCAAACGATGTTTTTGAGCCATCAGTATAAATAAATGTGGCTTCCTTCATTTGTGCACATGGAGCAGCAAATGCCCGACGATAAGTAAGTGAAGGGGTACCATCCTCGGGAAACTGACGAAGGTCACGGAGCAGGCAGGCCCGGGGATGGAGCCAAGGCGGTGCTGTACCCCTGTAACGTGTCGGGCAAATCCAACACCTTCCATGAAAACCCTGACATGATAAGCAAATCCAGCAGTATGTCACATAGCTCCGAATAAATCGTGACATTAAATTAACCAAAGTAAAACGATTAACGAGTGAGCAAATCGAATACCACAGACTAACACAAGAAAGCCGAAATGCATGTCATACCATCCCACCGTGAAAAAGGCGCAGTTCCGAGGGGAGAAACGAGAACAGAAGCCGAGAGCAGAACCGTGTTCAGCTAGAAGGCCCTACGATAAGGGACAGACCCCCACGTCGCCAGCCAACCGCCAGGACCACCCCTCAGCCCATGTTAAAAGATAGAGCCCTCCAGAAGAACAGTATAGATCTTACAATAACACTAAAAGGACCACATCAGCTGCAAGTTTTAGCGTGAGACTTCTTCCCGTCTCTGCTACGTTGCAAACGTTAAAAACATTGCCCCACCACGAAAAGTATAACGTTTATCATTGGATAGACAGAAATTTTGTACGCGCAGCTTAAGATTAACATTGAGACCCTGATTGGTCAGATGAAAAAACACCTAGATAGTTTTTTTTAAACCAACTTCGGTAAATTGTAGTAAGGAGAAGTTAAGAGATAGTTGCTTCCGAGACGGCGAGCTGTATGGAGCTGCGTCGCCCGCCGCCCCCTTACGTTGCCTAACCAACGACAAGGTAATGAACGCACACGATGCCACATAAGAGCGCATAAAGCTTTACTCAGAACTGCCGAAGTCTCATCTGTTACACCCCCTTTTTACGTAATACTAGTGTCTATCGTCAATTAAATCTTATGGTGTTCACATTTGCTACTTGAAGCAAAAATCTGAACCGCAATGATTTTTCTGTTATATAATTATTGAGAAGCCACATCAGCCACTGTAATTTACGTAAAGTTAGATAAGTAATTAAAGACAATTGAGGGTCACTGTAGATCATTTTGATAGTTTTCTCTTTTGTGAAACTCAATTTAAACCTAGATTATAGATGTGATATGGCGTAGGTCATCCTTCGATCCATTCTAGAACTTTGAAACCCATTCAGGGATTATTCGTTCACATTTTTGTTGAACGCAGTTGGTTTTATTATCCTGTATTAAAACATTTTCTATTATCAATAGTGCAATTTATAAACTGTTTTGTGAGTAGAAAAAAATTTCCAATGGTAAACTTAACTGCTTTTTCGACGTTATTTTACCGGCTAACTAAACATA
Organism: Schistocerca serialis cubense; assembly: GCF_023864345.2. Classification (NCBI taxonomy): domain Eukaryota; kingdom Metazoa; phylum Arthropoda; class Insecta; order Orthoptera; family Acrididae; genus Schistocerca; species Schistocerca serialis. The sequence continues at coordinate 125,560,681 of NC_064639.1, forward strand.
CGAAAGCCTTGAACCCCTTCCACTAAATTTAGTTAGTATTAAGATTCTTTTACATGGAGTGCAGTGGAGCTGACGCTGAAATCATTAAGTATTTGGTTATATCATCGCTAGTCTCACTGAACTCTTCTGAACTTTACATGTCATGTGTAGTCTGGCCTCTCCTTACCAGCGACAGTTCCCAGGTTCAAACTAGTCAATTCCCTAAAAAACACGCTCAGAGCGTCGTTGCGCGAAAGTGGTAGGGAGACTCGACTGAGAACAGACAGACACCACGCAGAATGTTAGACCCCAAGTTGTCAAGAAAGTTTTAGGAAAGCGGAAGGAAAGAGAATGGAGCAGTTGACGGAAGCGGACTCCCAATGGTAGTAGGGAGGATGGGCGGCCTGCATACCCTAAATCCAAGGAGGCGTCGAAAACAATGTCATGGGCTGGATTAGCAGGCATGGAAGACAGATTGCTAGCATAACGACTCAAAGACTGCTCGCCGATTGGACAGCGGAGGTTCAGCAGTCTCAGCAAAAAGGCTTTCCACAGGGCTGGTGTAAAAAGCTCCAGACCCTAAACGTAATCCACGGTGGTGGATAGAGTCGAGACGACGAAGAATAGACGGCCGAGCAGAGGAGTAGACTATGCTTCCATAATCCAATTTCGAGCGCACAAAGGCGCGATACAGGCGAAGAAGGACCACTCGGTCCGCTCCCCAGGAGGTGCCATTCAGGACACGGAGGGTGTTGAGGGATCGCAGACAGCGAGCCGAAAGATAGGAAACGTGGTAGGACCAGCACAGTTTTCTGTCAAACATAAGACCCAAGAATTTAGCGACGTCCGAAAACGGAAGGTTGACAGGTCCTAGATGTAAGGAAAGTGGAACAAACTCCGTACACAAACGGTCTTACTGGGAGAAAAGCGGAAGCCGGTTTCGATGCTCCAAGAGTGGAGGCGATCGAGACATCCTTGAAGACGTCGTTCAAGAAGGCTGGTCCGTTGAGAGCTGTAGAAGATCACAAAATCGTCCACATAAAGGGAGCCCGAGACATCAGGAAGGATACAATCCATAACTAGATTTATGGCAATGGAAAACAGTACAACACTTAGCACGGAGCCTTGGGGTACCCCATTTTCTTTGCAAAAAGTACGGGAGAGAGTAGTGTTCACCTGCACTCTAAATGTGCGCTCTGCCATAAATTCGCGAAGAAAAATGCGCAGCCGACCTCGAAAGCCCCAAGAGAACAGTGTGCGGCGGATGCCTGTCCTCCAACAGGTATCGTATGCTCTCTCCAGATCAAAAAATATTGCTACTGTTTGGCGTTTCCGGAGAAAATTGTTCATGATATAAGTGGAGAGAGAGCAACATGATGGTCAACTGCAGAACGATGCTTTCGGAATCCGCATTGGGCAGGTGTTAAAAGACTGCGGGACTCCAGCCACCAAGCTAAACGGCAATTCACCATACGCTCCAAAACCTTACCTACACTACTCGTGAGAGAAATGGGGCGATAGCTAGAGGGGAGATGTTTGTCCTTTCCAGGATTCGGAACAGGAACGACGATAGCTTCCCGCCATCGTCTGGGGAAAGTACAGTCGATCCAAATTCGATTATGAAGGCGAAGGAGGTAACGCAGACTATGGTATGGTAAATGCAGCAACATTTGGATGTGGATACGTTCCGGTCCTGGGGTGGAATAGCGAAAAGAAGAGAGTGCATGTTGGAGTTCCCACATGGAGAAAACAGTATTGTAGCTTTCGCGATTTTGAGAGAAGAAAGCAAGAGGTTGCACTTGCGCTGCACGTTTCTTCGGAAGAAACGCTGCTGAGATTTCGAGCTCTTAAAATTACCCGCCAAAGTGTTGACCCAATGAGTTAGAAACTGCGACGAGGTCCACTGATGTATCATGCGCGACAGTGAACCCAGAGACCGGGGAGAAACTAGGCGCGCCAGATAACCATCGAATCCGACTCCAAACTTTGGAGGAGGGAGTGAAGATGCTAAAGGAGCAAGTAAAGAAGTCCCAGCTTGCCATCTTGCTATCACGGATGACGCGCACGGAACTGCTTATAGCGGATACAGTTGGCCAAAGTAGGATGGTATCTGAAAACGCGAATAGCACGTCGCCGCTCACGTATTGCGTCACGGCATGCCTCGTTCCACGAAGGAACTGGGGGGCGCTGGGGCAATTCGGAGGTGCGTGGTATTGAACGTTCCGCAGCTATAAGAATAACGTCTGTAATGTGTGTACCTCAGCGTCGACGCTAGGAAAGTGACGGTCATCTAATGTCGCTAGGGACGAAAAAAGTGTCCAGTCGGCTTGGGCAAACCTCCAGCGTCGCGGGCGCATATATGGCAGTTGAGGCTGCAGTCTAAGGACACATGGAAAGTGGTCACTTGAGTGTGTATCATCAAGGGCGAACCATTCGAAGAGCCGAGCTAGCGGAACAGTACCGACCGAAAGGTCCAAATGAGATAAATTTGTCGTGGAGGCAGACAAAAATGTAGGGACCCCAGTGTTGAGGCAAACTAGATCCGCTTGGTGGATGACGTCTAGCAATAGTGAGCCACGTGGACAAGGATCTGGAGATCCCCAAAGAAGAGAAGAGATCAGCTCGTGCCATTGGCGTGGACGATGGACTGTATACAGTACAAAGAGAGAAGGTGTATCCAGAAAGGGAAAGACGGACAGCGACTGCTTGGAAGGAAGTGTTTAAGCGGATTAGGTGATAATGGAGAGTATCATGGAGATGAATCATGAGTCCTCCATGTGCTGGAGTGCCTTCAACAGAGGGGAGATCAAATCGGACTGACTGAAAATGGAGGAAAAGAAAGCAGTCGTGGGGACGCAGCTTCGTTTCCTGAAGACAGAAGATGACCGGCGAGTAGGATCGTAAGAGGATCGACAATTCGTCCCGATTGGCTCGAATGCCGCGGATATTCCAATGGATAATGGACATAGGGTGGACAGAAAATGGAAGAATGTGACCAAGGTTGCCGTCAACTCAACGACTGCTAAGAGCTTGCGACCGACACCATGGAACGGAATCAGCCGAAGGCAGAAGATCCTGATCCATAGGTTGTTCTGAAGCAGCTCCTGCCACCAGCTATCGGCCAGTTGATCGGCCGCTAGCAGTGCGCATCGGCGACACAGAAGACGGCCGAGGGCGGCTACCGCCAGGTGGTGCTGTAGATGAGACACGCCGTGGCGGAGAGGGAGAGGAACTGGGTTTCTTACTAGCCTTCTTGGAAAGAGGGTGTTTAGATGAAGGAGGAACCGATGATTGTGAGGTTGGGGTATGTGAAAAATTTTGACGAGTAGGCTCTTTTTTGGAACTCCGGGTGTCTGACTTTTGGGCTCGAGATTTAGCAGAACCCGATGAAGGGTGAGCCGTAGAGTGAGCAGGCGAAAGTGGGGAGGTTGAACGGGCGATCTTTACGCTGGTCGATCTGACGACCGTGGCACTAAAGGTGAGATCACAAGTCTGCGTGGCCGCCTCCTTTGTTGGCCGTGGAGAGGCAAGGACAGTGCTGTATTTAGCTGTCTGAGGCACAGTGGGCTTTCGACTAGCGAATAATTTTCGAACAGCAGAGGTCGACACCTTTTCCTTCACTCTGATTTCCTGAATGAGCTTTTCGTCTTTAAAAATGGGACAATCTCGAGAGGAAGCAGCGTGGTCACCCATACAGTTGATGCAATGACGGGATGGAGGTGGACAAGCACCCTCATGGGCATCCTTGCCACACGTAACACATTTGGCCGGATTGGAACAGGACTGGCTGGTGTGATTGAACCGCTGACATCGATAGCAACGCGTAGGGTTTGGGATGTAAGGGTGAACGGAAATTATCTCATAGCCTGCCTTGATTTTCGATGGGAGTTGAACTTTGTCAAATGTCAGGAAGACATGAAAAGGGTTGACACGAGCATCATTCCAACCCGTACTGACTCAAAGAAGAGCCGTTACGCCCTGGTCAGACAGATAGTGTTGTATTTCCTCGTCGGACAATCCGTCGAGGGAGCGTGTATAAACGACCCCACGTGAGGAATTTAAAGTGCGGTGCGCTTCCACCCGGACAAGGAAGGTGTGAAGCAGTGAAGTACGCAGCAATTTGTGTGCCTGGAGGGCACTGACTGATTGTAACAGCAAGGTGCCATTTCGTAATCTGGAACAAGACTTTACAGGACCTGCAATTGCATCGACACCTTTCTGAATAATGAAAGGGTTGACCATGGAGAAGTCGTGACCTTCGTCAGACCGAGAAACAACAAGTAACTGTGCCAACGATGGAATAACTGTCTGTGGGTGAGACTCATTGAACTTACGCTTGTGAAAAGATATAGTAGAAGATGAGGAAACCATTTCGGAAGTATCCCCCATGATTACCGGCGTCTCCGATGGCGCGCTCCTTCCTTGTGGAAGCCCTCTCTGAGGGCACTCCCGCCTTAGGTGATTGTTCACACCTCAGGTCACACCACCCGAGAAACGGATGGAGGGACCAATCGGCACGTGCGGAAGGTACCAGCTCGGGTAATGACCCCTCCCTGGGCCAGGCCGTTACCAGGAGGTACGTACGTGTCCCACCTGTCCACCTGGGGCGGGGAATTATGCGTTACCCCGTCACTGGCTACACACAAAAATGCGTGGGTCGGCCTTCAGACATGCACAGGGAGGAAAAAAGAGAAAGGGGAAGGGGAAAAACAAAGAATGGGAAAGGTATGAAGAGAGGTAGGGCAAAGGGGTAGGGCAAAGGGGTAGGGCAAAGGGGTAGGGCAAAGGGGTAGGGCAAAGGGGTAGGGCAAAGGGGTAGGGCAAAGGGGTAGGGCAAAGGGGTAGGGCAAAGGGGTAGGGCAAAGGGGTAGGGCAAAGGGGTAGGGCAAAGGGGTAGGGCAAAGGGGTAGGGCAAAGGGGTAGGGCAAAGGGGTAGGGCAAAGGGGTAGGGCAAAGGGGTAGGGCAAAGGGGTAGGGCAAAGGGGTAGGGCAAAGGGGTAGGGCAAAGGGGTAGGGCAAAGGGGTAGGGCAAAGAGGTAGGGCAAAGAGGTAGGGCAAAGAGGTAGGGCAAAGAGGTAGGGAAAAGAGGTAGGGAAAAGAGGTAGGGAAAAGAGGTAGGGAAAAGAGGTAGGGAAAAGAGGTAGGGAAAAGAGGTAGGGAAAAGAGGTAAGGAAAAGAGAATTACAAAGGAAGGCTCAAGACTTGCAAACAGAGAAAGCGAAGAATGTGTTACGTTTTCGAGCGTCCGTCTCTGGTCGTAGGCACAAAACTTACTCCCAGAGGGGGAGAAAGGGAATAAAAGAGGCGGAGGTGAGAGGGGTGGCGAAGATGGAGGATGGGGAAGGATGGGGAAAAGGAAGGTATGCAGCCCGGGAAGGAAGGAGGTCCACATTAGCTTGGGGTCCCGTACGTATCCACATGCACGTATCCACAAAAGAGTTGTGGACCCTCTCGGGGGAGAAATCAGCTTGTCTGGGCAAATATCTTATGACTACTATAGGCAGGTACACAAGACGTCACCCTCTTACGACTGTTCTGCCTCAATAGCTTTGCATCCCATCAGCATGCAGCTAACCTTAGCACTGAGATGTTTTTGAAGAAGTTTTACCAGCCTCGTAACCTAAGTGAGTGAGCAGAGATCACCCAGACCTGTGACAACATTCCCGGGGGGAAGGGGCGTGGGGGCGGAAATCAGGTGAAAGATGGTGGGGATATGGGTGAATTAGGATTGGTTGGTCGGTTGGTTGTTTTGTAGAGAAAAAGGACTAATCCCTCACTCCTTAGTGGCACAGTTGTCAGAATGAAACTGTGGTGTCACCGCCAGACACCACACTTGCTAGGTGGTAGTTTTAAATCGGCCGCGGTCCATTAGTACATGTCGGACCCGCGTGTCGCCACTGTGTGATCGCAGACCGAGCGCCACCACAAGCCAGGTCTCGAGATACGGACTAGCACTCGCCCCAGTTGTACGGACGACGTAGCTAGCGACTACACTGACGAAGCCTCACTCCTTTGTCGAGCAGATAGTTAGAATAGCCTTCAGCTAAGTCAATGGCTACGACCTGGCAAGGCGCCATTAGTAACATTGCATGTATGTAAAGAGTCTCACTTGTATCGCCCCAATCTCCAGATGTACCAAAAGGATGGATTAAAGTTAAGTATTCCAGAAGCTACGTACTTTTCTTTATGGCATTCATTACGTATCCTGTTTCAGACCTCACGCCATCCGGCTTTAGCTTAGCGCGTGCCTTTCGGCTTCCTCTCATTGTGTCTAGGCTGTCTTGTCTAGACACAACAGAAACCATAACCAAAATAAAATTGTAAAGCGTGTTGCAACCAGTCGCGGAAACAATTTGTCTTGTTGCATATCGATTTCGACTTGTATCAGTCGTCATCGGTGCAGTTTTGTAAGCGAAACATTGCAGAAGTAGGAGTACAGTCTCGGCATATTTCTATCACCGAAAGAAATCTGCAAAGGACAGTACCTCTAAATATGGCATGTATCGGTTAGAAAAATGCACTTGTGATTACTGATACCAGTCGAAATCTATATGGTACAAGAGAAATAAATTATGTTTCCCCGACTGGCTGCTACATTCTTTATAATTTTATATTCCACGGTCGCTGCACAGAAAAGGAACCTTATGGATCCCAACACTCAATACCCAAAATCATAACATTGCCTAAAATTTGTGGACGAAACAAAATGGTTAAACATATCTGCGTAACCAAATTGAAATAGAAAATGAATCTTTAAAACCAAAATTGGAAAACAATGCAAGTACGAGGTGTTGGAACAATATAGCAGACGGCCTGGGCTCGCTGATCACAAGAACAACAAATTATGAGCCAGCCACTCTGAACCACTTATATATCCAGCCTAGTAAGGCCTGGAAGAGTAATACCCATGATGAAAAGAGGAACATGAAGTGGAACAGACAGCACGGGAGGGAGGGAGGGAGGGAGGGAGGGAGAGAGGGACGAAGGGAGGCCTGGGAGATAAAGCGAGATGCATACCCTTACACTGGGTAATAAAAACCGCCCTTTCGAATAAAACTTGAAAATGGGTCAATGCCTCAACTGCTGATACAACAGTACAGTTAGTGGGTCAGGAAGACTGGAATTCGGCCTCAGGGCAGCTAAATTTCTACAGTCCAACAAGATGTGGACCTCTTTGAAGAGTGAACCACAGCAGTGAAGAACAATTTAGTGGGCAATACAGTTGAAGAGGAATCGACGTATATAAGGAGTGCAATCATAGAAGTCGGAAAGAGAAACGTCTGTAGAAAGAAGGTAACTGAAGAAACCATGGGTAACAGAAGAAATACTTCAGATCGTCGAAACAAGGAAGTACAAAAATGTTCAGGGAAATTCAGGTACACAGAAATCGAAGTCGCTGAGGAATGCAGTAACAAAGTGCAGGGAAGCTAAGACAAAATGGCTGCATGAAGAGTGTGGAGAAATAAAAAAAGACAGTGATTGTCAGAAGGACTGACACAGCATAAAGTCAAAACAACCTTCGGTGACATTAAAGGCAAGAGTGGAAATAGTAAGAGCACAAGGGCAACTCCATTGTTAAACGCAGAGGAGAGAGTGGAGACGTCGAAAGAGTACATTAAAGGCTTCTATGAGGGTAAAGATTTGTATGATGTGATACAAGAAGTTTAGGTGGATTTACAGATAAGGGATCCAGTATCAGTATCAGAATCAGAACATAAGGACTTAAGATCAAATAAGGCAGAAGGGATAGGTCACATGCCATCTGAATTTCTGGAATCATTGGGAAGTGGCAACATAACTGTTCACATTTGTCTGGCGACAACCCACCTGACTTTCTGAAAATATCATTTGCAATATTCTAAAATACTGCAAGAGCTCACAAGTGCGCGAATTATCACACAAACAGCTTAACAGCTCATGACGCAAGCTGGTGATGAGAATAATATACAGAAGAATGGAAAATAAAATTGAGGATGTGCTAGATGGAGATCAGTTTGGCTGTTGGACAGGTGAAGCCACCACAGAGGCAATTTTGACATTGTGGTTGATAATGGAAGCAAGACTAAAGAAAAATCGAGACACGTTCATAGGATTTGTCGACCTGGAAAAAGCCTTCGACAATGTAAAATGGTGCAAGATGTTCTAAATTCTGAGAAAAACAGAAGTAAGCTATAGGGAGAGACGGGTAATATACAGTAGTACAAGGACCAAGAGGAAATAATGAAGTGGACGACCAAGAACGAAGTGCTTGGATTAAGAAAGGTGTGTGACAGCGATATAGTCTTTGCCCCTACTCTTCTACCTGTACAGTGAAGAAGCGATGATCTATTTCATTTCCTCTCCTCAACCTTTTTATTTCCAAAGGGGAAAGGATACAAATGATACGATTTGGGTGGATCTTTGGTGTGACGTCACGTGTGCTGCACTGCTGTTGAAATTGTTTGTTAGTATTTTATAAATTTTACTTATTTTAAAGTTTATTTGTGCTAATATTTGCCGTAATAGTAACTTATTGGTGGATTTTCATTAATCTCAGTCTTTCTTCCTGTGTTATTGACTCGAGTGATTATTATTTGAGAGTGTGTTTTCGTCGTTCGTCGAAGCCTCGCGCCTCAGTAGTGTGCGTACATTTTGCGGCGTGCACTGCAGCTGTAGTGGTTATAAGCTAAGCACTGACAAACTTATTTGTTCTCTGTAAAATAGTTATTAAATTTAAGAGATTTCGGTGGTATTGCGTGCCGTTTGTGGCGAAATAACGACTTAATAAAATTTTGTAATCGTTCGCTCGCTGTGTTTTTTAGAGTTTTCAGTGTATTGCAGTCGTTTAGTATATTTCGTGCTTTAGTTTTCAACTGACGTTTATTATTCTTTCTAGTAAAATATTTGGTCAGTTGTGAAGGAAATGTCTGGTCAGCAGCACAAGGTCAATGATATAAAGTCAGTTCGCAGTAATAATATTTCTGTTACTGATAAATCAGATATGTGTACAATATTTAACAGTCATTTTCTGAGCATTGCTGGTGAATTAAATAAAAATTTAGGTTCTACAGGAAATCATATAAATTTCTTAGCAAATGCCTTTCCGAGATTGATGTCTGAAATACTCCTCTGTGATACGAACAAGAGGGAGATTGTGTCAATAATTAAATCACTGAAGGCTAAGGACTCCCATGGTTATGACAGAGTGTCTAGCAGAATATTAAAGTACTATGCTGCACATGTTAGCCCTGTATTTAGCCATATTTGTAATTTTTCCTTTAGGAATTGTCAGTTTCCTGAGCGATTTAAGTACTCAGTAATAAAACCGCTTTATAAAAAGGGAGAAGGGATAACGAAGATAATTTTATACGTATTTCTATACCATCAGTGCTTGCAAAAGTTATCGAAAAGGCTGCGTTTGGAAGGTTAATTAATCATTTTATATCGCATGATTTGCTACCAAATGTACAGCTCGGCTTTAGAAGTCGTTTAACAACTGAAAATGCTGTATTCACTTTTCTCTGTGAGGTACTGGATGGGCTAAACAACAAATTTCGAACGCTTGGCGTATTCTATTCTTTGATTAAACTAAGGCATTTGACTGTGTTGATCTCACAATATTGCACCAGAAGTTGGAACATTACGGAATAAGGGGAGTAGCTCACAATTGGTTCACCTCTTACTTTAGCAACAGCCAGCAAAAGGTCATTATTCACAATGTTGATAACGGCTGTGATGTGGGATCTGAGTGGGGTACTGTCAAGTGGGGGCTGCCGCAGTGATCAGTGTTGGGGCCGCTCCTGTTCCTTATTTATATAAATGATATGCCCTCTAGTATTATGGGTAACTCTAAAATATTTCTGTTTGCTGATGACACTAGCTTGGTAGTAAAGGATGTTGTGTGCAACATTGACTCGGTTTCAAATAGTGCAGTACATGACCTCAGTTCATGGCTTGTAGAAAATAAACCAACGTTAAATCACTGTAAGACTCCGTTTTTGTTGGATTATGTCTTAGAAACTGTAAAAACTGACGTTTTAATCTCGCAGAACGGGCATATGATTAGTGAAACTGAACAGTTCAAATTTCTAGGTGTTCAGATAGATAGTAAGCTGATGTGGAAAGCACACGTTCAGGATCTTGTTCAAAGACTTAATACTGCCATTTTTACTATTCAAACGGTATCAAAAGTGACTGATATTTAGACACGTAAATTAGTCTACTTTCCTTGTTTTCATTCACTTATGTCGTATGGTATTATGTTTTGGGGTAACTCTTCCCATTCTAGAAGGATATTTTTGGCTCAGAAACGGGCGGTTCGGGCAATAAGTGGTTTTAGTTCACGAACCTCTTGTCGACCTCTGCTCACGAGTCTGGGTATTTTGACATTTGTCTCTCAATACGCTTATTCCTTATTGTCGTTTCTTGTTACCAGTATTAGTTTATTCCCAAGATTAAGCAGCTTTCACTCGGTTAATACTTGGCAGGAATCAAACCTCCATTTGGCTCGGACTTCCTAAACTTTAGTGCAAAAACGTGTGCAGTATACTGCTGCATCCATTTTCAATAAGCTGCCACTCGAATTCAATAATCTGATCAGTAATCCACGCGCTTTCAAATCCAAACTGAAGAGTTTCCTCATGGGTCACTCCTCCTATTCTGTCGAGGAGTTCCTTGAAAAATTAAGCTGATTCTTTTGTATTGCTGATAGCGTTTACTTAAACTTATGGACAGACTTTTTCAGGTACATGAACATTTATTTTCATGTGTTATTACTTTTATGTTGTAAGTTCATGTACTGACACGTTGCATGACCTTGGAGGTTTGCTCCTCAATTTGGTCCTACGGAACTTGACATGTAAAGAAAAATAAAACATAGCTGTCTTGAGTAAACATTAAGACTTATACGAGCTGCTGAATGGAATAAACCGTCTAGTGAGTACAGAATGGAGATTCAACCTGCGTTTCAGTGTTCTGTTTCTGCTGAGTGGCTTGTTGTGGTGCCAGTGTGTTCCCATTCCTGTTCCTCATGGTCACCTACGCTTTTTCTGAGTTGTGGGTTCTGGGGCTCTTTGTGTGAGTGTGTGGTTTAGCAGTCCGTATCTCCTGGGAGTGGGGCTGTGGTGTTTGCGAGACCTGGTGTTGGTACCGGTGCGTTTGTAGCGTTTTGTGTTGATTGAGGTGATTGCGTTGTTGTCGCAGCAGTTGTGTCGAGTGCGTTGGATGGACAAATAGGTTCCACAGCGCACCCCGCACCTCCAGAGTGCTTAGCCACGGCAGACCCGACAATGTTTCTGGCTGGGTTTGGTGCAGGCCGTCGATGTGGTATGGCGTTGAGTGCCCAAATTTTGTGTGTTTTGCGCCTCTGCGCTTCTTTGTGAACGTCATAGCCCCTGCAAATGTGTGGATGTCCGCGTGATCTTGACCACAGCTGGCGCAAAGGCGTTCGTTTTTCTATACGCTTGTATATGTGTTGGGTATGAGCTTACCAGCGCATCCGTTGCAATGGGGTGCCAGGCCACAGCGAAGGGCCAAGTGACTGAATCGCTGGCAATTGTTACATCTTTGGGGGGGGGGGGGTGTGGTGGTTCGTATATTACTGCTATTAAGTCCATCCTCAGAAGGCTCTTTATCTGTAGAAGGCCGCGGGAGGTGCCGTGTGAGCAGAAGCCCATCATCTGGGAAGCACTTTTGCAGTCGAATCCCAAGAAGTTGAGTGCCGCTTGTACTGTTGTGTTTGGTTTACTGTGGTCCACTCCCTTGACGACATAGTGTCCTGTACGTATAGTACTCGATCCCCTTATCTTTGAGAAAGTTAAGAAGGTCTTTGTATTCCGTGTCGGTAGATACGTACAGTGAGGCCCTATTCCCAGAGTACTTGGTGTGCACAGTGTGCACGGTGTGCAATATCTGTGCAAGTGGTGTTAAGGACACTAAGGTCCCCATAGTTCTATGTTACGACTGGGGGTGATAAGCAGTATTTTGATGTGAGGGCGTGGCTGCAAATAGTGTTTGTGTGTTGGTGTTGACCGCAACTCGGTTTGTGCTGGTAGATGTGTTTGCGTTTCTAGCCAGAAGTGCTGTTTTTGCTATAAGCAGCAGCGCCCTTCAGCTGCCTAGCGAGTGTGGTTGCTCACTTGTTTGTGATGTGTCCTTTTCTTTGCAGTTTGAGCCCTCCACCTTCCAGGGCCTCATGTAATAGTGTTCCGGGTCCGCATCTGCCGGCGCAGGAGTCAGCGGCTGCTGCGGGAGAGTAGTGAAGGACTCGCCAGTTGCAGGGGAATGTGAAATGGTGTATAGTGTGTTTGTTCCTGTGGGGGAGTCGACTGTGCCGTGACAGTCTGATTATTCGATGCTGGTAGAGGAGTTCCTGCGCTTGCGCAGCGATCTGCCGATCCTTGCCAGGCAATAACTGCTCTTCGGCAGCAAACGAGACGCTGACGTCGACGGGAACAGCCGAGTCACCCGCCTGTTTCGCTGCAGCCATGCTGTGGGTGAGGGCGGGGGAAATACTGGCGGAATCAGCGATCTTGGTACTGCAGGGTATTTTATTTGGAGGGGTAGGGAGCGACAGTTTGCTTTTTGTGTAAAGAAAAATGCTGGGTAACTGGCCCCTCGAAAGTGTGTGTGTGTTGGGTGGGTGGGAGGGGGGGGGGGGGTGCCCTACGGCCTAGCGTGCAGTGGCGCGGCACCTAAAGGAGATTCGGAGAAAGGAAGTGGGCAACAGTGCGCGGGGTGGTCCGACGTCAACGGGCCTCTGACACTGGTTGACTAACAGAACGAGATAGCCACGCTGGGGAAGTTGGTAACCGAAATTACGGGGTAGTTGCGAGTCTAGGACTCTTCACGACGATCTGCTCCTCTCAACGAAAGGGAGCAAGGCTCAACCCTGCGCCGAAACTCCTGACGCCACGGTCCCTTCGCAAGAAGACTCACTATAGAGCAGAGCGGTCAGCAAGGCATAAGCCCCGATTGCTACCGATGCACCGGCCATCACCGGCTGAGAGCTGCTTCTGCTACGACTGCCGGAGCGCGTCACTGGCACTTTGGTACCTCAGCAGTTGATAATCAACCCACAAGCACTTTGTAAAGAGCAGACTTTACAAAAGACATCTCCTCTTCCTATCTGCGCGTATTGTGTAGTTTCGCTTTTCAGGAAACAGGAAACCACATTCACGAGACATGAAGAAACCAACTCGATTGCCCCATGGCAGTGTAAATACATGTTACTGTACTAACACACAAACTGAGTAAATTATTTCAATCATGTAGTTGAAGGTGCATTCTAGAGCACATTTATCTGACAATGAAAGCGCTGCCTTAAATTCGTAAAAGAATACACAGCTGTGCACTAAAAGAATTGAGATATTTTCCGTAAACGGCCGGCAGAAGGAGTAATAGTTAAGTGTAGGTCTTCATCTGCCAAAGTATTAATTTTTGGCTATGTAACTCCCTAAAAATGTTCAGATTACGTCTAGTTGCAATATGTATTATTATCGATTTCTTTTTCTTTACCTTCCTATCTTTCAATGGTGTCCTGTTTCTCATGATCAGTAAAAAGCCATTCTGTAAACCAACTACAAAGTTGGTATTTGACGTGTGGTGAATAGTAACAATACATTGAAATAGAAATATTTAGTGCATAAAGCATTTGCTATCTTTGCATTCCTGTTTTTGGCAAACAGCTAATCTTTGTATGAGTTATCGGTATTCAATTTCTGAACATGGTGGGTTGTCTCCTACTGAAGTGGTTGGAGACCGGCTTCCGTGCCGCATTTTTTCGCATCGAAGTCAACATTAGCAGGCGACCTTTCCGCCGGCCATAGATGTCAATGAAAAGGCAACACCGTGGACTAGCAGGTGCGGTGTGCAGCGAGTAGTGGTGTAGTGTCGGACGAAAGATCCTTCGGAGAACTGAGCTTACGATGCAAGATTTTTTAATCAACGAAAAGTAGTTGTTATCGCTTGATAATGTACTGGATGTTCAGCAAAGGTGATGGTTACGAAAAGCAACATGGTGGGCTGAAGGTTAGCTTTTTAGAAACGTTATTCTACCGCATTGTTGGCCGAGAACTGGTCAGGTACCTGTGCGCTGTTCGTGTAATGCTTCGCAATCCGGCACTTGCGACGGAAGGACTCACTCAATATGTTCCTGGCATAGTCTCCTACGACCCTCGAGAAACTTTCACCGTCTTACAGTTCAACGTATGGTTTTTTCGCTCTGGAAGATGTATCCCATTCGAACAGCTGACAACTGACGGACGCCACCGACGCCTGAGCACTTATTACAGTTTAGTGAAAGCAAATGATTACATTCCGGACGTTTCGGGAAGTCTGTATCCCAAAAACAGCCCATTCCTTTGTAAAGGGTAGAGAATAAGCTGCAGGCATTGTTTGCAGCTTTCACAAGAAAATTCAATATGTGAGTCACCAAGGAAGCTGCAGCCAACGTTGGGAAGCCCTAGTGAGAGACTGTGTAACGTCGCGAGTCAAACGGCAATAGCAGTTTATTGCAGTAATCTACCTTGCAGTAAAGGCTCGTACCTTTGGGGTCGGTGGCGGTGACAGCCGCTTGTATCTCGGTGTGATTTACTCGCACCTGTCGCTAGCATGATCGTGGGAAGCACTACGTGTGTCAGTTCCAGCGACAGACTATTCAAACCCTTCAGAATCTAAATAAACTATACTAACTCTTACTCAGTTTCGAAAAAAATTGTGTGTGTTGCATTTTGTTATTAAAATGAAGCTGGTAGCAAAATCTCACAATTCTGGCTGTGATACTTTCAAAGTTAGAGCAAATTACCAAAAAATACCGGATACCGACACTAAAAGGATTAAAGTCAATTCGGATGCGAACAGTATGTCCTTTGCTATCATTTGGAATCATTACTTAAGTTTACAAAATGTTAGGTCAGTATGTTTGAATTTTTCTACTTAAATGACGTTCACTGTTTTTCGTTTTCGAAACCGAGAATTCAGTGAGAATTAATATTGTTGTGTAAATAAAAGAGTAAAACAGTGTGTTTGCGGGACATACGTAAAGATTCAGTATTATCTCCTTTTAAACATTATGTAACTTGATCATGGGGTGGTGTGCGACAAGCTGTTGCAACGAAAGCTGTAATTCTCCTTACTTGCTGGTGACGTATGTCCAAGTGTGCTTGTTTTTGTAAGAAGGCAGCCAGAATAATTATTTGTAGAGTAATTTTCTTCTAACGTTATTTGAAGATTCGTTTTAGTTTCGTGGAACATTTTTTTAAATATTTGCAGCATGAAATGACGTAAATGCATCTCTGAACGTGGATTAGAGTGAAACAGTCTAGGCGCTAGTATGATCTTGAAAGATTGATCTGGTTGCCTGTTCGACCAATCGGAGTATATACGCTGTGAGCTATGGCATTGAGCAGTCTTAGTCTCGCTGTTGGACGCGCAGGTCATGTTGAATATGTCCGAAAGAGTTATATCAAAAATGAATAAAGTGCTGTTATTTCGCGTTATATTTAAATCGCCGTGAAAGCAGATGCATTTACGGATAGATAGTGCAAATTTGAGCTTTGTGAAGGCATTAGTTCGAGAGATGAACGCATGTGAACTCTCGGCCTTTATGACTACTTTTGCGTGGCGTATTTCGTAATCTTTTACGGAATAGTTGGCGAGCATCATCTTTTAAAGGAATCCACTGAGAAGGACCGAATGTGTTTATACTCAGCTACAACATGAATTTCAGTGAAAATCGTGTAGCAATTCGGGTTGAACTTTGGTACATTTCTGGCTGTCTTACGTGTGTACTACGTGGTATGACCTGTCAGATGAGGACAGTGGGCCGGCCAGAGTGGCCGTGCCGTTTTAAGCGCTAGAGTCCGGAACCGCGAGACCGCTACGGTCGCAGGTTCGCATCCTGCCTCGGGCATGGATGTGTGTGCTGTCCTTAGGTTTGTTAGGTTTAATTAGTTTTAAGTTCTAGGGGACTGATGACCTCAGAAGTTGAGTCCCATAGTGCTCAGAGCCATTTGAACCATTTTTTGAGGACAGTGGACGAGAGACAGGCGTTTACGCTGGCAGGCAGGCAGACACGAGCAGCATACGAGAGTTCTAAATCAGCAACGCCGCAAACGGCATGGAATTTCCTACGTTACATGCCACCGACCACCAACTACCTTTCAACTCCAAGAATCAGCGAATGTGGACCCCCCATAGGAAGACTGGCAGGGGTGGTTGCACCCCTACGTCGATTGTTCATTGGATGCCATCGCAAACTGAGCTTACTAATGAGCAGGACCACTTGGTGGGAAACTGATCGGGCTGCGTGACGTAGTGGGGAAAATTAACAGAACTCCTGACCAGGGACAACCTCGCAGCCACTCATTTCGGGATGAATAGCAGTCAGACAGATCAATTAGTGAGTTGGAGGTGTTAGATGAGTCAACTAGGCAGAGAATTTGGAAGTCTTGCAAAAAAAATAGTTCAACTGGCTCTGAGCACTATGGGACTCAACTTCTGAGGTCATCAGTCCCCTAGAACTTAGAACTACTTAAATCTAAGGACATTACATGCATCCATGCACTAGGCAGGATTCGAACCTGCGACCGTAGCGGTCGCGCGGTTCCAGACTGCAGCGCCTAGAATCGCTCGGCCACCCCGGCCGGCGGATGTCTTACCGATTCAAATTCTGGAACTACTACTGACTCACGTAGCGGACTCTTTCAGGAGATTTGCATGTTTTGTATGAAGCGTTGTAAGTCGACAATACGTTGTCATCCCTCCAAATGGTACATTTTTGACTAAGTCTTATCTGCACATTTATTTTAATGTATATTATGTTGCCATTTCCTCATATTCCATTCCCTGCCTGGCTCCCATCAAGCATCAGACTGTTTCCGCATTAAATATCACATTGACACCAACTTTGCAATCTGATCAATGGACTCAACAGACTTTACGCTAGGACTACACCACCACGATGACTATTAGGCGGGACATCTGATACAACGTCCAAGCTGTGATGCCTTAAGATCGATCTGAATAGCCACGTGATGTTGCGTGACAGTTTGTTGACGGCTGTCAACCTTCGAGAGATTCACTGGGAGATCCCCATGTCACACTGTTCATCATAGTAGCCACCGTCCACGCGTGCCTGCAGTGGTGTTTATTCTCTGCCACATTTTGAGTACTGTGATTCAATAATACGAACATGGACGTCACTTGACGTTCCTTTGGATTCCAATTTTCGTGAAGATTCGACCAACCAAGATGGCTGGATGGAGGTGTCTGCTACAGTTGCATTCCTATTACAGTAATAGGTGCGGAAGGTCTCCACGCACGATGGATGCATGATGCACCACGTAATATGTCCTTCAAGTCCCCCGCACTTCTGTACGATTTTGAAAGGTGGAGGTTTAACACTAAAAGGGGACTTTTCTCAGGCAGAAAAGTAGGTGACTCCTTTTAGTCGCCTCCTTACGACAGACAGGGACACCTCAGGTCTATTCCAGCCCCTGAACCCGCAGGAGGAAGCCCCCCTCCAAATCACACGTAAGTGGCTGGCAGGGGCTCATTGAACCGCCTTCACACCAGTTCTCTATTTTTCCACTTTCTAAGTGACCTGCAGATAACGAACACACGTTCCTGTTCACGCGAGCTCTGATTTCCCCTATTTTATTATGGTGGTGATGATCGCCCTCCCTATGTAGGTCGGTGTCGAGAAAATATTTTCGCATTCGGGGGAGAAACTTTGTGATTGAAATTCCGTGAGAACATTCAGCCGCGAAGGAAAGCGACTGTTTTAATGATGCCCTTCTCAAATCCAGCTTCACGTCAGCGACACACATCTATTTCGTGATAATATAAAACGTGCTGCTGCTCTTTGTTCTTTCCCAATGTACTCAATCCTATGTGGTAACGATCCCATATCGCGCAGCGGTACTCATAAAGAGGAGCGACTAGTGTAGTTTAGGCAGTCTCTTTGGTTTATCTTTCGCGTCTTCCTACTATTCTGCCAATAAATCGCAGTTGTTCCCTCTTTAACCTGTCCAGATCCTCCCTTTCCTTGTCTAAGTCAGCTTGAAGAGCTGCTATTTTCCCTTCTGTTCCAGTATTTTCCTATCTCTACTGCAGATCTTACAATACCACTGGTGAGCCTCATTTATGTCCCCATTTCCCAAGCCACTACATTCGCCCCCAATAAAAGAAACTACAGCACCCATCACACAGCAACCCGGAACTAACGATCCTACGGCATGTCACACACTTCTCACTCATGGTAAAAACAGAGATCGTATTAACTGATTGAAGTACCGACTCGTTTAATCTTATTTTATACTTCATTAACACTTTAACTAATTTAACACCACATATTATATTTGTAACACCTGTAAACTTTTAAAAACGGCTTAATAACAACGCTTTTTATAATTATTATTGCAGCAAATAGTCTAAGAATCCGCGTCGGCGCAGTGTTGCCAACATGAATGTATCAGACATTTCAGAGACGGTTTCCAGTTCTACCTGCACCGTCTGACACGGCGGCCACTGCCAGGAGTTCTGGTGCCCCAAAACGATGAGCACGGACTGTGCACACACGAGGCGTTAACAGCTGAGGTATTAGCAGAGTGATCCCCATGGTTTCTGGGGCCTCAGCTAAGTGGATATTATCAGCCTCCTCCTCCCCCCCCCCTCCCCCACGGACTGGCTACCGCGTTTGTGACCTAGCAGGAGGGAGGCCAAGGTGCAAATGGAAAGGGGAGGGGAGAAGAATCTCCACCATGGAAACTAGGTATGGAGTTCATCGCCAAATGGCTCACACTGAATGGAATTTTTTTGGAAATGGAGGTCAAACCCTAAGGGGATCAAAAACTCCGAAAAGAAGATGGAAACAGCAAACTAAACAATAGCATAGACCAAAACAAATCCAGGAGGATAGCTGGGTCGAGATAATGAAATCCACGAAGATGTAAAAGAGGGGGCAGGGACAAAGGAGTAAGGATAGGGAGGGAGAGGAACAGGGATGGTAATGCAGCCTTCAAAGGGAAGGAAAGGAGGCTTCAATAGCTCATGGCCCCGTGCGCGCCACACACGTACCCACAACAGGACTGTGGGCCTCCTGGGGCGACGCCAGGAAGTATTTCGAGAAGTATCATCCGGACGCAATATCCATTGTGGCTAATGGCTCTGGTGGACACGATTGTATGAGAGTAGAGTGGTACATGGCTTAACTTAACTAAGAGCTGAAGTATGTTGTTCTGCCCCTTGACTCTTGTGACATCTTGACTCCAGCAGAAGAACAGTAGACATTAGCTTGTAAAAGGGTGATTTGAAAAAGGCAGGTGAAGTTCTGACCTAAATATTCTTCTTGCTCTGCTTCACTGTCCGTCGGCCTTTTGCTCTCACTAACCAAAAGAGTCGAAGTTGTTGGACTATGGGGGAATCTGCGCAGCGCTGTCCGCCTGTCCTGTATAGCTCAACGACTCTGATCATTCCACGAAGGAACAGGCTGCCTTCTGTGATCCCTCAGCGGTAAGAGTTGACCATATCGGTAAGCACAGCCAACTGTCCATGTAAAGTCCAGTTTTCACTGTTTAGCGTCCACATGGGTGGCTTTTCCTCAGCCTCTATTCTTCGAAAATGGTAGAAAGTCGTCACTGGAATTGAGGCCGTCTCCCCATTCGACACTGCGAAAGCCGAAGAGCAAACTGTCAACGCAGTGGTGGAGAATGTCCCTGTCGCTGGTCAAAAATGTATCATTCAGAAGACGCGTGGTGTCGGGTCTTAACATATTTTCCATTACTTTAACCCTTTGACACGTTACTATACTACCCCAGGGAGTATTAAGTGCATTAAAATCACTTGAGACCAGAAACGTTGGCGGAAGCTGCTGTATCAGCTCTGAAGTGCCTGCTCATCCAGCGGTTCCTGTGGAGGGTGATTATGGGGAGAAGGTGACCTGGAAGGACAAAATGCACACTGGCAGCAGCTGCCTGTTTTGTGGTAACTGGGGTTACAGGTGACGAACACTGCCACTCCTCTCAGCTCTCTCGCCACTGACGTCGTCTTTTCAGTAAAGACAAAACACCCCAAACCCAAAAAACAGAGGTATCAGAATCCTTGCCCACGTGCGGATCTTTTTTCGCCCAAGTGAATGCGTTTAAATTTCACTGCAATGTGTCCAATATTTACTGGTAAGGTTGTCCTTCCCATTTTCTGTACACTGTGGTGAGCAGCCCAACTTCGTTGGTGGTGCACTAGTAGGACTGTGTGGGGCCAGTTGGGAGCACATTAATCGCGAAATCTTCAACAGCTGCTGCTGCTGATTTAGGTTCTGCCTACTGGACTGACCATTTGTGTGGCAGCTTTCCCTTCTTGTATTACAACACTGGACGACCCTTTAAGGACTGTAGCAGTTGAGGGCAGTGGCTGCACAAAGAATCTGAGAAGTTTGTGTAACTCAGTCTGGAAAGCACAGTGTTACTATAGTGGCTTTTGCCATATGCAGCAGCAGGGCAAGTGTTGGGAGCAGCAGTTGTCACTTCCGTTTTTGTTGACACGCCAACTTAAGCTATGGGTTATTTCGCAGCTGATGCAAATAAGGGAAGCAATTAGGGAGCTGCATGGCTTCAAACAGCTTCTTCGCTTCTACATATGACATGCGACATGTGAGCCAATTCCTGAATATCTTTGTTCCTACAGATGGGGCACGCAGCTACACACTGAATGTGAGAGACAGCTATGAACACATACCAACGGATCTGTGCATTCCATACCAGGATCACGAGCTGCTTGACCACAGTTCCCCAAGTAGCAGGACGGTTACATGCAACGGTAGTGTGGCCAAATCTTTCGCACTTTTAACCCGGCATTGGATTCAGAAAGTAGGGACGAATTCTTAAGCGTAAGTAGTCTGCTTTAATGTGGCTGGGAACGTCTTGCTTATTTAAGGTTAAAATGAATGTGTGTTCTTTCAACCTATCCATTCACTTCCTTTTTCACATTTTGCACTTCTGTAACACGATCACCTACCTATTCCGGCTGTAAGACACTTATGCCCTCGTCCATGAGGTCTGGACACGTTACGACCACACAGCTGAAATTTAAGGTTGTATGCCGCTCAACAGAAATATTGTATATGCAACAATGTTTCTGCTTTCTGAAGTTTCTGCATATGCCCTGAAGTGGCCGTTTCAATCAACAGTGTACCCTTTTATTCACTTCAGACCATTGTTAACACCGTCGAAACCGTTCAGAATGTAAAATGCCCACACCTTCGTTGATGTGCCTTTGGTCCTTTGAACTCTAACTAAAACATTGATGCATCTGTGTTCCGTTACTGTAACGGATTCTGAATTTTGGAGGAGTGTGCAAAAATAAACGATGAGCCAGCCAGGCAGGAACACTAATGTCTCCAGCGGAGGGACGGACGGACGGACGGAGGCCTGGGATACAAAGCCAGATGCCCAGCCTTACATTGGGTGGTAAGAACCGCCCTTTCGAATAAAACTTGAAAATAAATCGGCTGCTGGGGCATTGTAACGCAACACCAATGGTATTGAGTCACGAAAATTGGAATTCCGTCTCAGGGCAGCTAAATTTCGACAGTCTAACGAGAAGTGGACCACTGTCAAGCGCGAACCACAATAGCGAATAACCCATCGGGCAATACAGTTGAAGAGGAATGGACATACCTAGGAAGGGCAAACATAGAATTCGGAAAGAGAAACATAGGTACAAAGAAGGTAACTGCGAACAAACCATGGGTAGAAGAAGAAATACTTCGGATGATCGTCGAAACAAGGAAGTTCAAAAATGTTCAGGGAAATTCAGGTACACGTAAATCCAAGTCGCTGAGGAATGCAGTAACAAAGTACAGGGAAGCTAAGACAAAATGGCTGCATGAAGAGTGTGAAGAAATAAACAACAGTGATTGTTAGAAGATTTGACCTAGCATATTGGAAAGTCGAAACAACCTTCGGTGACATTGAAGGCAAGAGTGGGAATAGTAAGAGCGCAAGTGTAACTCCATTGTTAAACGCAGAGGAGAGAGCGGAGATGCTGAAGGAGTACATTAAAGGTGTCTATGAGGGTAAAGATTTGTCTGATGTGATAGAAGAAGAAATTGAAGTGGATTTAGAGATAGGAGATCCAGAATTATAATCTGAATTGAAAAGAGCTTTGGTGGACTTATGATCAAATAAGGCAGAAGGAATAGGTCGCATTCAATCTGACTTTCTGAAATTATTGGGAAGTGGCAATAGAACTGTTCACATTGGTGTGTTGAAGGTATTAGTCTGGCGACATACCATCTGATTTTCTGAAAGTATCATTCGCACTATTCTGAAGATTGCAAGAGCTCACAAGTGGGCAAATTATCGCACAAACAGCTTTACAGCTCATGCATCCAAGTTGGTGAAGAGAATAATAGCAAGACTAAAGAAAAATCAAGACATTCATAGGATTTGTCGACTTGGAAAAAGCCTTCGTCAGTGTAAAATGGTGCAAGATCTTCTAAATTATGAGAAAAATAATGGTAAGCTGTAGGGATAGATGGGTAGAATACAGTAATACAAGAACCAACAAGAAATTATATAACTGTACCACCAATAACGAAGTGCTCTGATTACAAGAGTCTAGGACAGGGATGTAGTCTTCGCCCCCTACTCTTCAATCTGTACATTGGAAATAAATGAATGGTTCAGAAGTGGAAATGAAATCCGTCATCGCTTCTTCAAACAGGAAAGCATACCAATGACACGACCAGCTTATGACATTGCTACCTGGAGTGAAAGTTAGCTACATGAGCTGCTGAACTGAATGAACAGTCTAGTGAGTACAGAATAGAGATTAAATCGAAGAACGATGGAAGTTGAAGTACCAGAAATGGGAACACCGAGAATTTTATTGGGATTGATCGTCATGAAGTAGACCGAGTTTAGGAATTCTCTTACCTAGGTAGCAAAATAAGGAATAACAGATGGAGCAAGGGCAATATCAAAAGTAGTCTAGCAATGGCAAAATGGGCATTCCCTGCCCATAGGAGTCTACTAGTATCAAACAATGGTCTTAGTTTTGGTAAGAATTTTTTACGTATGTACGTCTCGAGCACAAAATTGTATGAACATTGTACTGTAGTTAAACGGACGGTGGGAAAACTGGAACAGAAGAAAATCGAACCATTTGCGATGTGGTGTTGCGGACGAATGTAGAAAATTAGTTGGACTGTTAAGGTGAGGAATGAGGTGGTTCTATGCAGAACGTGAGGAAAGGAATATATGGAAAACACTACAAAGGAGAAGTGACAGGATGATAGGTCATGTGTTATGACATGAGGGAATGACTTCCATGGTACTAGAGGCAGGAAGTGTAGAGGGAGTTTGGAAAAAAGCTACAAACTCAATTATACGTACTTAGAGACAGGTCAATCTAGAAAGAGTAATAGAATATAATCCTTACTCGATTGACCTACATATCAACTTGTGTAGTCGAAATTTGTTCATAAATATTGTTTTGTTATTTTAAGTTAGACTTGGCGAATTGCACTGTTGATATATTTTTATATTCAGTGGGCGAGTATGGGAGAAAAGAGTGGGGTAGGAGGGGGGGGGGGGGAATACAGGGGACGAGAGTGGAGGTGAATACAGGCTAAAGAGGGGGAGGGGTTGGTTGGAACAGATTACAGGCAAACGAGGATTCATGGGGCGACAATACCATCAAACAAAGGAGGCGTGATGGTGTACAGTAATACACTCAACAGAGGGGGGGGGGGGGGGGATGGTGCAATATGGGCTACCAAGGTCTGATTATTGGGGAGAAAAAAGGGGTTGGGTTGATTTGGTGAAAGAGATCAAAAAGCAAGGTCAGCAGTCACATCAGATTAGGGAAGGATGGGGAAGGAAGTTAGCCGTGCCCAATCAAGGAAACCATCCTGGCATTTGCCTCAAGCAATGTAGGAAAACACAGAAAACCTTAATCAGGATGGCCTGATGCGGAATTTAACTGTTTTCTTCCCAAAGACAAGTCCAGTGTGCTACCCACTGCAACACCTCGCTCGGTTGGGGGGAATACGATCTATCAAGGGATGGAGTATAGACTAAGAACTAAGTAGGGGGACGACGGGGGTAGGGAAAGATGCGAGGGGGGGCCACAAGGGGGAATGCAGGAATGTGGTTAATGTGCGAGCGAGGCGGGGAATGATACGAACCGACGGGTGGGGGGGCATACGAGCTAACAGAGGGGGGGCGACAGGGGGGGGGGGGAATATACGAGCTAACAGGGGGGGGGGGAATACGAGCTAACAGGGGGGGGGGGAATACGAGCTAACAGGGGGGGGGGGGAATACGAGCTAACAGGGGGGGGAATACGAGCTAACAGGGGGGGGGGAATACGAGCTAACAGGGGGGGGGGGAATACGAGCTAACAGGGGGGGGGAATACGAGCTAACAGGGGGGGGGGGGAGAATACGAGCTAACAAGGGGGGGGGGGAATACGAGCTAACAAGGGGGGGGGGGGAATACGAGCTAACAGGGGGGGGGGGAATACGAGCTAACAGGGGGGGGGGGAATACGAGCTAACAGGGGGGGGGGGAATACGAGCTAACAGGGGGGGGGGAATACGAGCTAACAGGGGGGGGGAATACGAGCTAACAGGGGGGGGGGTTGTGACGGGCGGAATGCGAGCTTAATGGGGGGAGGGGGGTGACATGTCGTGGACTGGCAGGACAAGGGGGGGGGGGGGAAGCCGAAAGGCACACGTTTTAGCTCACACAGGCTGGCGTGAGGTCTGGAACAGGTCAAGGAAATGAGACTAGCAAAAAAGTACGTAGCTGATGGAATACTTAACTTTAATCCCTAATTGGTGAACATCGCTCTTGACGGTACATGCATCACAAGATAAATAGCAAATGCTACTGTATTGAGCTATACGTGTAGGGAAATTTATCACCGGTGCCAAGTTGCATGTCATTAATAACACTTATAAATCAAATTTCGTTTTACAGTTGCTTATGAAGTTTAATTTGAAGTCATCGCAAATTACTAACTTGTTTCTGCCAGCGACA
This sequence comes from Schistocerca serialis cubense, assembly GCF_023864345.2. Classification (NCBI taxonomy): domain Eukaryota; kingdom Metazoa; phylum Arthropoda; class Insecta; order Orthoptera; family Acrididae; genus Schistocerca; species Schistocerca serialis. The sequence goes on from NC_064639.1 coordinate 125,585,681, forward strand.
ACTAATAGGGAGTCAAACTTTTCTATGAATAGCTCACGATCTCCTAATGGGGTCGTGTACATTGCTGCTAATATCACTACATTATCAAGCCATAGTTCATGAACACAAATTTCTGTATGCTGATCGACACAATATATGCTTACGTCTACAGTTTTGTATTTAAACCCTTTTTGTGTAAATGGCGAAGCCTCTATCAATGCTTTACCTGTATGTTTATAATGCTGAACTATACGAATTTATGCCGAATTATTTTTGAGATCATCTGAACACATTAAAATCTCATCTACTTTATTTTTTTATTCCTCTTATGTTTTGGTCAATTGATACCATCCTTAGCCTTATCGCTATTTACTGTACATAGCACATCTTTTATTCTATTTTTGTTGATTTTTGTCTGTCTGGACTTCAAGCTTTAACCTAAAAAACCTGGCTGTCTGGTCCCATTAACCAGAGGTATCATTCCTTGTCTGACAGGTTTTGATAGTGAATGAAGCATCTTGTTCAGCGCCGTCTTAAGATGCCTTACAGCAGTGTTCACCCAGGGTCAATCATGGTGCTGAAAGACATCAGCTAACCCCACATTTGTGAGCCCCGTTTCTGCTCCTGTTTTAACCAGGTGACTTACACTGTATCTTTGATTTATAACCTGGCTGTTTCCTGCTTCCCAACTATAATTACCTGATCTTCCTTCTCAAAGTTCCTGCATAGATGACCGAAGTTCTCTCTCATCTCACTAAGGGTAGTACTTCGTTTCACGAAACTTATGACCTGGTACCCTGCACTTAACTTCTCCTGAAGCTGCTGGCCTACACCCCTCCGATGAAAGCTTAAAGAAGAGACAGCTCGGGGTCTAATCATGAGAGGAAAAGATTTCTGCTCTTTGGTAGCAAATGTTCTGTTTCGACCTCCAATGAACTCTATCTGTATGAGGCCATTTCTCCATTACTTCAGTTAGCATGCCAAACCGATTTACTAACCGAATTTGGAAGTTCTTCAACAGTTTACCTTTTTCAATCTTTGCTTGCTACGTTTTCCCAGCTCCCCGTCTCTTTCTGCTCCCTTAGCCTACGTAACTCCAAATTCGCTTTTTCTAATTCAGTCTTCAGGGCACAAATTTATGCCTCCTGTTCACTGATTCTTCTGTCCTTTCTACATAACCTTCATTTCCATGGAAGAGCCTCATTATCTACCCCGTTTCCTCGCCGATTTGCCATTAGCACTTTGAAATCAGAATTGAACAATTATAATAAAGCTAACAAATCCGATATTATTATCACTCATAAATTTGTTTCAAATATCCTCTGAAGATTTCATTTCAGTTCTATTATGTAGTTTTAAATCAACCGTCTTATGTACCTTACGAATGGTGTTTACTGTTCATTTTGGTCCAGCCCTTCCAAGCGTTGGGCAATTATCACATCACGGGAAGCATACCACTTCCTACCACTTTCTCTTTTCGGGGTTCTTGAGTTATAATTACAAGATATTATAGAATCGTGTACTCCTGTCAGCAAGAAGTAATCCCCAAACGAATCGGGATGTATCCCACCAAAAAAACTCAACAAAGCCTGAGTACTGCCACCACTTGTGAGCCTCGAATGAGAATGATTTTAGGCGAAAATCATGCCTCTCCAGCTTTCTGCTACCGCGTTCCCTCTATCAGATCGTACGTTAATTGTCATTCGCCACGAGAAAAGTTGAAGCAATGGTGTAATTTACCGGGTTTCTGCGTATGACTGGTTCACCTAGCTTACAAAGTAAAATACACGGAAAGTCGGAAATCCCACGGCAGAGTACGCTGTGTAACCACACTAGACTTTAGCTCAAGTAACAAAAACCACGAAAGACTATATTAAAATATGAGCAATCTCGTAGTACGTATCGACGCAACATACAACTCTCAACTTCACCAGATCACCTTTGCATGTGTCTCCAAACACACAATCAGTGGCAACGCACAATCTGCTGCGCGAAAAATGAACCCGTAGGTCTTCTGCAGACCGTTTTTAATCCAAGGACTTAATCCTATAATAAAGAAATACCGTGTCTTACAATACGCAGGAGCACCGATTCAGCAATGACGTTGCGTACGAAGGAATTCTGCCCACTGCACCCAAAAATATTGTGACTCCCATCATTCACCAGAACTGTATGTTCGAGGACCTCAATCTTACGTACATCCAGTTAGTACCATAACATGTTACCGCTGGATGCCATCCTTCCACTGCTCTGAAATTCAGTCACCTTACAGAAGTACATCACTTGCGCCGTAGGTTCCGGCAATATAATATTAATGGCTAAATTATCAATGTCCTCCCCTGATCTTACGCGTAGGGTTACTCGGTTGTAGTTTTGTCTTAACGCTCTCCAGCATTAAAGCATTAACGGTTTCGTCGGCTTACCGAACTTAAATCTCTCTATGGTTCTTCAGCACTAACTGAACTGCCAGATCAGGAATATATACAACCCGTCGTATATACTACATTCCAACTCCATGCACACGTCTGTAGGGAGTTTTTGGGAGACGATGGTTGACACATACGACACTCTGAACCCGCCACCGTACTTCTACAACCAAATGCTGCCTTCTCATAGAAGATTGATTGAGAACCACTTCAACCATGGTGTCCCTGGACTGGAAGACGTTATCATCATTTTAGCAGGAACTGCCTGTCATTTCAGCATCCATTACCCAAAACCACAGTAGCAAAATGTGGTACGCATTACGTTGCCGCGTATCATGAGAGAGAGAGAGAGAGAGAGAGAGAGAGAGAGAGAGAGAGAGAGAGAGAGAACCAGAACCACAACCTAAGGTAAATGGGAAAAGGCGTTCCCGGTACACCGCCGAGAAGTTTTCCACCAAAACGCGTCGCTGCGGAGCACCCCTGGTGTGTGTGTGTGTGTGTGTGTGTGTGTGTGTGTGTGTGTGTGTGTGTGTGTGTGTGTGTGTGTGGGGGGGGGGGGGGTACGTGCGGTCGTGGAACTGTGTTGGTGGCAACTGGAGGTGCTGCCGCTGAATGCCAATGCTGTGCCGCTGACAGCCGCTTCAGCCGTCATTAATACTCATTAACGAACTTTTTTGGTGTTCGCTTGAGAACAGTCATTTGATTCGCAACCCCGGCTGCCTTAGTTGATCGTAATCGATTAAGAGCTGCTGTCTTGTAACATCCAGCAGGCTTTAAGTATGATAATTTTCAGGCGTGTAGTTCGACAGCCTCCTTGATTGTAGTTTGGATAATTGTTTCTTTTTGATTACTTCGGTCGTAGTAGGTCCTTTTGCTTCTGGATATTCTGAACACAGGATTCTGAAGACGCAGTGCCATCCGCCAATTCCACCTTGTCTGGGATATTCTATCGTTGTGTTGGTTATCAGATGTTAGGTAGATGTTGCAATAGTGTTGGCAACCCGAAATCTGAAACATTAACTTCATCGAAATAAGCAATAAAAGGTGTTGAAATAAAATAGACTGCCTGGGCTGGGCTGGCTGATCACAAGAATAAAAAAGGACAAGCCAACCAGTCCACAACACACTAACGTCTCCACACTAAAGAAAGGCAAGAGAGCCGGCCAGAGTGGCCGTGCGGTTCTAAGCGCTGCAGTGTGAAACCGAGCGACCGCTACGGTCGCAGGTTCGAATCCTGCCTCGGGCATGGATGTGTGTGCTGCCCTTAGTTTAGTTAGGTTTAATTAATTCTAACAAGGGAACCTTCCCATCGCAACCCCCTCAGATTTAGTTATAAGTTGGCACAGTGGATAGGCCTTGAAAAACTGAACACAGATCAATCGAGAAAACAGGAAGAAGTTGTGTGGAACTATGAAAAAAATTAGCAAAATATACAAACTGAGTAGTCCATGCGCAACATAGGCAACATCAAGTAGAGGATGAGCGTAGGAGCGCCGTGGTCCCGTGATTAGCGTGAGCAGCTGCGGAACGAGAAGTCCTTGGATGAAGTCTTCCCTTGAGTTTTGTTTACGTCCATTATTTTCGCCAAGTTATGATCTGTCCGTTAGTTCATTGACGCCTCTGTTGACGATAATAAGTTTAGTGACTGTTTTGCGACCGAACCCAAAACCGTGCGATTAGTAGACGAAAGGACGTGCCTCTCCAATGGGAATCGAAAACATTTCATCGCAAGGTCATAGGTCAACCGATTCCTCCACAGGAAAACACATCTGATATATTCTATACGACACTGGTGACGGCATGTGCGTCACACGACAGGAATATGTTGTCGACACACCTAACTTGTACACTTGGCGAATGGGTTAAAAGATTCTCCTACCTTGCCCGATTTAGGTTTTCTTGTGGATGTGATAATCACTCCCAATAAAGTGATGTCTGATAGATAATTCTCTGAAAATAAAGTCTTCCCTCAAGTGGAAACTTTAATTTTTTAACAAAGGACCTCTCGTTCCGCAGCTGCTTACGCTAATCACGGGACCACGGCGCTCCTACGCTTACCATCTACTTGATGTTGCCTATGTTGCACATGGAGTACTCAGTTTGTATATTTTGCTTTTTTTCCGTAGTTCCACACAACTTCTTCCTCTTTTCTCGATTGGTCTGTGTTCAGTTTCTCAAGGCCTTTCCACTGTGCCAACTTATAACTAAATCTCAGGGAGAGTACGATGGGGAGGTTCCCTTGTAAGTTCTAAGGGACTGATGACCTCAGCAGTTAAGTCGCGATCAGATCCATTTGAACCATTTGAAAGGCAAGAGAAACACAGATGGTGAAGAGAAGAACACGAAGTCGAACATACTGCACCAGAGGGAGCGAGGAAGGCCTGGGAGTGGAAGCCAGATGCCCACCTTTAGGCTGAGTGATAATCTCCTCTCAAACAGAAAAGTAGATCAGCCCGTTGAGGCATTGTCACCCACCATAATTGGTAATGAGTCAGGAAGGTTTGAAGTCCACCTCCGGACAGCTAAATCTGGACAGCCCATGGTGTGGCCTCCCTCAAGCGTGAACCACAGCAGTAACCCTTTGAGTGTGAAAGGTGGCTACACTGAGCCACAGCGACAGATTGCGCCAAAGAGTATTATTCAGCCGCCTCCACTGGCAATGCTTGGGGAGAACTAGTAGCAGTCAGTGCTTGTTGAGATGTGCTAGTGAAAAGTGCTTGGGGAGAACTCGTAGTAATCAGTGCTTGTTGAGATGTGCTAGTAAAAAGTGCTTGCTGAGATGTCGTAGTGAAGAGTGCTTGTCGAGGGGTCGTGGTGGAGAGTTCTTGTTGAGATGTGGTAGTAACAAGTCGGTGTGGAGATATATTGTAATGATTAGAGTGCTTTTCGTCAATATATGAAGGTAAAAGAAAAAAAATTTTTCCTTTTCTTTTTATTATCTCAATGTCTTAAATAATGCGTCATTATAGGTTCAGTCAACAAAGCATCTGGCTTGTGTTCTTGTATTAGAGTGTAATTCTGCTTTCCTTACGCAATTATAGTATTTCTACTTTTTTAATTACTTCAGTATAAATGATATTTAAAATTTCTTGTCTTATTGAAGAAGAACCGTGCCAGATTTGTACGTTGAATCGCACTTCCACACACAGACAGTTACTCTTGTGCTTGTTGTTGCGTTGGTTTTATAGTTGCTGGGGACTTAATTGTGTTAACGAAAATTTTGATTTCGTTCTTGTTGTTGTTCTATGCAGTCAGATTGCGTACTAAGACTGATCAGGGCCAACCGTTTACGAAACAGCATAATCGGACTTACAGCTACGAAAAATAAAAATGATTTTCATTTTATAATTAATTAAGCCCCCACGCAAGTGCTGCACCGGCGCGTGCAGTTGGCCGTGTCAAGCTTGCCCTTGCGGCCCTCCTAATTGGTGTACCTGCGCCGGCAGCCACTTGCGCAGACTACTGTGTGCGCCTCAGCCCTCCGATCGGCCGTCCTCGCGCTGTCCTGAGTATCTCTGGAACCGGGGCGGTCGTGACAGTCTCGCAGTTAGTGTGAGCGCCGACGTTACAAATAAACGTACGATACCTGGATGCTTATTCCATAGCTTTGAATCTGGAGATGAATTGCTCTACAGGCCTAATGTACACTGAAACTGATGAGTTACATGCTAGCAGCGTAGGCAAAGGCTTTCTTTCATTTCCAATTAGTTCTTGCGAATCGTCGTTAGGTCTCAGTATCTGTGTTTTATTTGGCATACTGATACTGAATTATCAGATTTTTGTACGCAATTTACGATGTAAACGCTCTAGAATCCGTAACGACCAAATGTTGACGTTCTTCTGTACTAGCACAATAATTCGCCCGCAAATAACCATCTGGATGCCGAGACACGCTTTTTGAAGCTAATCGCTATATTTTCAGAGCATAACTCGATAAATTTTCCCCAAGCAAACTTCAAAATCAAAAATTCAACTTTTCTGAATTCATTTTATATACGACGCAAATGTTATTGTACATTAGAAATAAACAATGATTTATAATTTTTGTTTAAGAATTAGATACGGAAATACTGAAGTTTCGAAACTACCTAATTAAATGTCACCTTTAGTACTTAATGACCTTTTGTGCTTCAGAAACGGGCGAGTGTGTGCAACTGACCAACGTGTGCTGAGACGCTCTTTCAAAGTGTAGGCCTAGAACTTTTTCACAAATCCAGTGACCTGGAAAAATATGACAGAAAATTATAGTCTGGGTTGCGGTAAAATGTATTTATTTAAGCGGCGACTAGTTTCGGGCGAAGTTCTTTGAAAATGAACTATGTCTAAAAAGACTGTGACGAACAGATATCTGTTGATAAAACCATATATCCATAGCTATCCAGCTATGGTTTGTTTGTTTAATGATATTTGCACTAAATGAAACCCTAAACTCCTACAAAGAATTCATGGAAGAATCCACAAATTTGTACTAAATTTTTATTTTTGCACTTTTTGTACGAACATTTAAAGCGTCCAGTCTGTGTTTGTCAGCACACACTGGATGGTTCGCATGTTCGTACATAAGGTTTTTGTCAGCAAAGAATTTCCTCTTGAGAGGCTCTTCAAGCTCAGATAATTGGCTTGTTTTTTTTGCACAGTTATTTTTCCCATCCTCTCTCATCCATGCTTTTGACCAGCAATGGCGAAGTTAAAAATATATATTTTAATTTTTGTAGTTAATAATTTATATATTTTAAGTAATTTTTTCAAAAGTAATGGCTTCATTTCATCTTCCAGCTATAGCAACTTGGCTAAAAGTACTGTGTGTGGCATGTTTCATAACATTTGTCAACGCATAAAGGTACACTTCATGTTTTGCATTCATATTTCGTTTCTCGACTCTCACTCTGTTTCGAGCAGACTGCACAGCAACGCCATAGTCCGTATTTCTTGAAAGGGCCGGGGGGAATACGAGTGAAAGGGTTGATCGGTTGGTTGACTGGGGTTGAAGGGACCAAACAGCAAGGTCATCAGACCCTTGTTTCACCCACCTCTGAAGCAGTAGAGGCAAGACCACCTGCCATCTAAACACGTTCAACCGCTAGAATGTAGAAGTGCGTATGAGAAAAAAAGAGACTGTTTTTCTCACTTTTTAGAATCTGTTAGGGTAAAAGCGGAAGAAAGAGGATCTCTGTCAGGGAAGGGAGTCGGGAATCTCCAAACAGATGTTACAGTGGCAGATACCCCAATCCTCACCGCCCTGCCCCAACACTAGAGTGATATTAAAAACCTTGTAACCGAGAATAAACACCACTTTCCCGGAGGGAACTGAGAACCAGTCCGTCCATCTGGGAACTGTGAGTCAACATTAAAGGTGAAGTATGGGGAAGTCTGTACTTAGTACACAGAGCCAAAAGAAGGGGGAATTCCACCAAAATGAGGGCTACTGACTCGAAGCCTCCACAATCACAAAGTGGGGGTGGCTAATTACACAAAAGAAAACCATGGGTCAGCCTGGTATGGCCGATGAAGAGACGACGACAGTGTGGTGGAGTCCTTTCAGGAGAAGGGAAGGAAGAACCCCACATGACAGATGTCACCGTAATTCGAAAAAGTTTATTAGACAGGTAGGTAGCCTCCCCAGAGCTACCCCACGATTGTACGAAGTGGGATTTGATGTGAAGCCGTAAATCCACAGCTGGAGGGGTTACAGAGAATGGGGTAAGTGACTGCTCTCCTAGCCAAACTATCAGCAAGCTCTGTACATGGGATACCCATGTGGCCAGGGACCCAAACGAAGTCAACGGAACAAGCAGCACGGTTAAGATCAGCGAGATGGTCATGGATAGCTGAGACCAAGGGACGGCGGGAAAAACACCAGTCAATAGCCAGATGGCCACTCATTGAGTCCGTACGTAACAAAACGCGGTTGTGTTGGGACTGGGCCTCGGAAATTGCCATCAGTTATGCAGTAAACACCACACATATAGGTGGCAGGAGATGATTTTCCATGCCAACACAGGACGTGAAGGCATATCCCACACGATCAGCGGATTTAGAGCTGTTGGTTTAAGAAAACAACAGCAACCCGAAACTCCCATAAAATTCGGTGGAAATGCAAAGGAACACCATTGGGGGGGATGGAATCTTTCGGACCTCTAAGAGATCCATCCGAATTCGGGGCTGAGGAACTATTCAAGAGGGGGTGTTGGGGAGGGAACGTGGAAGACAGGACAAAGAAGGACGCTGAAAATCATGGCAAAGGGACGCAAGGCGGAGCCCAACCGCTAAACCCGCCCGAGGGCGGGAATCAGGTGGGTGACGTCCATAGTCTGGGAACAGTATAGATTATGTAGCATGAGTGGAAGGGGAATGGACAGCGATTGCACAAGAAACCAGACGCTGGGACCGCCGAACAGAAAGGGGGGGGGGGGGATCCCAGCTTCAACCAGGAGACTATCAACAGGGCTAGTAGGGAAGGCACCAGTGGCATAACGGATATCACGATGGTGGACTGGATCCAGCAGGTGCAATGTGGGAGGAGCAGCGAAACAAGACACACACACACACACACACACACACACACACACACACACACACACACACACAATTCCCGGCAATCAATTGCAACAATTATGCATATAATAAGTTGTTGAAAGTCGGTGGTCGTGGAAAAACTGGCGACATCGATCATCATTATGTTTTCCGCAAACAAAGTTGTATTTCACAAATGTTATTAGTTGTCTTCATAATATTAACCACGTATAGTTAACGGAAGGCGTAGAAACGACATTCCGAAACGAATACGTATAGCGTAAGTCAAACGTTCGAATTAGAATAGAGACCCCACGAACACAAATTTGCTGTGGCAGGTATGAAATATAAACTCCGTTACTCGCTTGTTACACTTGAAGGACAGATGTTGAATGGGCCGAAACGAGCCGCCGCATACCAGCGTAGTTGCCTGCTAACTTCGAACGAAGGTAGGTGCGGTCCCTAGCGTAACTTATAACATCGTCGAAAATCAGTGCGTACGTGAGAGCTTTGGTACACCCTGTTAAACAAACGGAATATGGAGGCGGTACAATTGGAGAGCGATCCGGGCCCTTCTAATGAAAGTGATGTGTTCGAAGAGGATTCTACACACAATGAATTGACGAAACAACAATTGAAAGATGCGTTGGCGTATTTTTAAAGCCTCCTTCGTAACAGTAATCGCATTGCAGCAGAACCATCATCATCAATCAACGAAGAAGCCATGGTAATTGGGGAAGAAATGTTCCAGAATACGCTGCAAATGCTCGCCGAAAAAACCCTCGTTCATGATGAGGAACTGATAGACATTAATGAAATCGACGATAATAATGTCTACGAAGACGTTGAAACGAGTCCCATTGCCAACGAATCGTCAGACGAATACGAGCCGGACGAGAAGAAAAGGATGAAGGATACGACTGTATTTCTCTGGATTACAAAATTAGAGCAGTCAATCTGACCAAAGAACATCCAGGCTGGAGTCTAAAAATGGGTCTCTCGTTTGACAAATATGGGCTATTTATCCAGGTGGGAAGAGCAAAACAAAGGTGGCGGTAGCAAATTTGATAAATATTATACCATCGATTCATGGGTGCATGATTGCTTCGTAGAAGCTCGACAAAACTTCCAGCAATTCACTACCAGAAACCTGCAGTGGGCCTTGGGCGCTGCAAGTCAGTTCCCACATTTCAACTTCAAAGCTTCAAAAACATGGGTCACCGAATTCAAAAAGAAGCATGGGATTCGGCAACGGAAAATCGCAAAATTTGTTTCCCGGAAAGACACGGCTACCCAATACGAAATTTTGGCCGCAGCGGACACATTTCGGATCCAGACGCGAACGTTGATAACTAACTTCGACAAAGATTTCATAATTAATACTGATCAAACAGGTACGTAAAGAGCTGTTCACAAATGGATTATCATATTCTATCATCATGTCATATGACGATATACGACAGACAACACAGATTTCGTTTATTTCTTATATAAACGATATTTTTATATTTTGTTTGTCAGGGTGCCAGTACCAGTCCACGTTCAACAGAATTCTCACCGAGAAAGGGTCAAAGGCTGTCCTGGTAACCCGACACGACATGAACCAGGTGACGTATACGTATACGGCACAATATTCAATCACGATGTCTGGACGAGTCTTGCCTCTTGTTTTCGTATGCCTCCAAGAGTCCACAGGTGGGTTTGGACCCAGAGTACAGAACACAGTCTACGAGTACCCCAAGAATTATACCAACGTTGTTACTACATCCTCCAAATCCGGTAAACTAACAACGGATTTGTTCATGGACTTCTGGCGTAATGCTTTGCAAACATACGTACAAAAGAAAGAAAGAAAGAATTTCTCCTTCTGATCGACTCTTGGGGTGGGCAAACGAACCCGGCGTTACACGATGAGATGTTCCAGGACGATAAGGAGTTACCAACGTGCACTATAAAAGTCATTCCCACAAAGTGCACTCCTCTCGTCCAACCGAGTGACGTGTATTTTTACCGGCAGGTAAAAAATTTGATCAAGCGTCTTCAAAATTGTGCTTTTTTTATCAAGCGAAACCGTGACAACTTCAGAGACTATTGTATAAAAATCCAATCCATCGTCCACCAATCGTCTTATCCGATTTTTGACGATATGATACGATACGCGTGGTATGCATCAAACCTGACTAACGATAGAACAATTTTTCAGAATGTCAATCAGGTATATTTCCCAACAGATAATTTAAAGAACAATTGCTCTTGTAAAAACGCCTTGTTTATCAGATGTGCTCGATGTCGTGCTGTTTTCTGCTCTCCATGTTTCTGTGATAACTATCACTCTGGTTCGTAAAATACTCCAGCTACCTCTGGTCACTAATTGTTAATTATGTTCGAGTGTATACCGAACTTTACAGTTAACTGTATCCACTTGAATATTATTTGTGATATTGTGTTTTATTTCAAGTATTATTTTTCCATGACAAACAACTTTAAACAACTTGTTATATGCATAATTGTTGCAACTGATTGCCGGGAATATATGTCTATACATTTGAATTACAAAAAACAAAAAAAGGTGCATGGCGCGAGATTCGATCCGGCGACCTTCTAATTACGAACCCAAATGCTTACCGCTGCGCCACGACGCTGTAGAATATTATTAATCGTAGAGAGTATTTCACCGCAACGGTTTCTTGTAACTGTAGATTTTCCGGACAACGGCTGAGAAGTGCATCTTGGTGCTTTGCCACATTACACCTCTGGCCATGAGCTGTTATTATGCGCAGTATGAATCGAATCTGAATTTCACAATTGGCGGCCTCCCCTGTTAGTGAACAAGGAAGCATTGTCTATCGATCGATCGGTCGGTCGGTCGGCTCGCCTCAGGAATCCGACATGACAGGACACAATCTTGCAAATACTGTAGATTCAGGTTTTGCGTCCTCACCGATTTCTGAAATGTCAAGACATTTTCTGCTTTCCAAAATGCAGATATGGCCGGTTCAAATGCACTGCCGAATAGCACTAAGGAACATGTTTCAGACACCAGTTCATTGTTATTACAATTAATACAACAAATGGGACAAAGGCTTCAAAAGTTAAATACAACACTTTATCAAAATCAGAAACAAATGGAACAAAATCTTCAAAATTTCGATACCACGCTTGAACAAACACGTGATGGTTTAACTGTTGTGAACATTTTCAAACTATTTTTTCGCGCCATGAAAATGCATTACAGAATCACGAAGCCGCCATAAAAGAACTGCTAACTATTGTTCATGAAAATCGCGACACCTTGCAAGCTAAAATTGACTGAATGGCATCTACCGATTCGCTTACGCAACTTGCAAAAACTCGAGGACACTTAAAGGACACAGTAGATACGTCTTCAACACAAATGGACACTCAAACGTGGTTCAGAAAGACACAGTGAGGAATCAGTTCATTATCGGAGATCAGTTCAGAAACTTATCTACAAAGGTAGATGATGATCTGAATAACCCAAGACCCGTAGCCCTCACTGACACGGAAGAGTATAAACAAACTAAGAAATTTAAACAAAATCAGAACTAAATTAATACGCAACACAAAAGAGAAATCTGGGAAGTAAGAGATAAGATGAGAAGTAATACAGGAATTACATATTTCAGAAAACACTCGCGCTCCAGTACGGGAAGAGGCACATAAAAATACGGAACAGCAAGTGATTTTCGTACAGAGTGCTACGTGACGTTACCAACATAAAAACCTAAACAGTCTACTTACAACTCTCTCTCCAATATAGCGCGATAATACAAAGTTCCTGTCTTATAAACTTTTTCGATGTACTCCGTCAGTCGTATCTGGTAAGCAACCCACACCGCACAGCAGTGTTCCGAACGAGGACGTAGAAAATGCAGCATATCTAGTAACGAGACACTCTACAATACGCTTCTAAGAGTTCCGCCAATAAAACGCAGTCTTTGGTTAGCCGTCCCGACAACATTTTCTGTGTGTTCCTTCCAATTTAAGTTGTTCGTATTTGTTATTCCTAGGTATTTAGTTGCATTTACAGTCTTCAGATTTGACTGATTTACCGCGTAACGGAAGTTTAACGGATTCCTTTTAGCACTCGTGTGGATGACCTCGCAATTTCGTTATTTAGAGGGAAAAGCCAATTTTAGCACCATTCAGGTATCTTTTCTAAATCGTTTTGCAATTTGTTTTGATCTTTAGATTACTATTAGTCGATGAACGACAGCGTCATCTGCAAACAACCTAAGACAGCTGCTCAGATTGGCCGTACCTTTTTGTAACACCCTGTATAAAAGATTTGGAAGACAAACTTTCAGGAAACATTCCTCACACACAAAGTGAGAAAATATGTTATGTGGACATGTGTCCGGAAACGCTTACTTTCCATGTCAGAGCTCATTTTACTACTTCTCTTCAAATCACATTAATCATGGAATGGAAACACACAGCAACAGAACGTACCAGCGTGACTTCAAACACTTTGTTGCAGGAAATGTTCAAAATGTCCTCCGTTAGCGAGAATTCATGCATCCACCCTCCGTCGCACGGAATCCCTGATGCGCTGATGCAGCCCTGGAGAATGGAGTATTGAATCACAGCCGTCCACAATACGAGCACGAAGAGTCTCTACATTTGGTACCGGGGTTGCGTAGACAAGAGCTTTCAAATGCCCCCATAAATGAAAGTCAAGAGGGTTGAGGTCAGGAGAGCGTGGAGGCCATGGAATTGGTCCGCCTCTACCAATCCATCGGTCACCGAATCTGTTATTGAGAAGCGTACGAACACTTCGACTGAAATGTGCAAGAGCTCCATCGTGCATGAACCACATGTGTCGTACTTGTAAAGGCACATGTTCTAGCAGCACAGGTAGAGTATCCCGTATGAAATCATGATAACGTGCTCCATTGAGCGTAGGTGGAAGAACATGGGGCTCAATCAATACATCACCAACAATGCCTGCCCAAACGTTCACAGAAAATTGTGTTGATGACGTGATTGCACAATTACGTGAGGATTCTCGTCAGCCCACACATGTTGATTGTGAAAATTTACAATTTGATCTCTTTACGGATGAGGCTTCATTCCAACGTGAACATTTGCACTGAAATGAGGATTGACACATTGTTGGATGAACCATTCGCAGAAGTGTACCCGTGGAGGCCAATCAGCTGCAGATAGTGCCTGTACACACTGTACGAGTACATGATACGGAAACAACTGGTTCTCCCGTAGCACTCTCCATACAGTGACGTGGTCAACGTTACCTTGTACAGCAGCAACTTCTCTGACGCTGACATTAGGGTTATCGTCAACTGCACGAAGAATTGCCTCGTCCATTGCAGGTGTCCTCGTCGTTCTAGGTCTTCCCCAGTCGCGAGTCATAGGCTGTAATGTTCCGTGCTCCCTAAGACGCCGATCAATTGCTTCGAACGTCTTCCTGTCGGGACACCGGCGCTCTCGAAATCTGTCTAGATACGAACGTACCGCGCCACGGCTATTGCCCCGTGCTAATCGATACATCAAATGGGCATCTGCCAACTCTGCATTTGTAAACATTGCACTGACTGCAAAACCACGTTCGTGATTAACACTAACCTGTTGATGCTACGTACTGATGTGCTTGATGCTAGTGCTGTAGAGCAATGAGTCGCATGTCAACGCAAGCACCGAAGTCAACATTACCTTCCTTCAATTGGGACAACTGGCGGTGAATCGTGGAAGTACAGTACATACTGACGACACTAAAATGATCTCTAACATGGCAATTAAGCGTTTCCGGACACATGTCCACATAACATCTTTTCTTTATTTGCGTGTCAGGAATGTTTCCTGAAAGTTTGGCCGTACCTTCTTGTAACACCCTGTATAGATGAGGAGCAGCAGTGGTGCTATAACACCACCTTGGGGAATGCAGGAAATCACTTCTGTGTTACTCGATGACTTTCCTTCAATTACTACAAAGTGTGACCTCTCCAGTCATATACACATACATTCCATAAGGTAAAGGTCAAAAGACTTCCGAAAATCCAGAAATACGGACTCGATCTAAACTGCCTTGCAATAGCAATCAACACTTCATGTGAAAAAAGAGGTACTTGTGTTTCACAGGAACGATGCTTTCTAAATCCATGTTGACTGCGTGTCAATAGAACATTTTCTTCAAGGTAATTCATAATGTTTGAACACAATGTATGTTCCAGAATCATCCTTAATATTGACGTTAACGATATGGGCCTGTAATTTTGTGTATCACTCGTACTACCTTTCTTTAATATTGGTGTGACTTGTGCAACATTCCCGTCATTGGGTACACGTCTTTCTTCGAGGGAATGGCTGTATGTTATTATGAAGTATGGAGCTAATGCAGCAGCATACCCCGAAAGGAACCTAACTGGTACACAGTCTCGACCAGAAGACTTGCTTTTATTAAAGTGATTCAAGTTGCTTCACTACTTCGAGGATATTTACTTCTATGTTACCCATGTTGGCAACTGATCTTCATTCGAAGTCTGAAATATTTATTTAGTCGTCTTTTGTGAAGGCATTTCGGAAGGCTGTGTTTAGTAACACTGTATTGGTGGCACTGTCTTCAATAGTATCTCCATCGCTATCGCGCAGAGAAGGCATTGATAGTCTCTTGCGGCTCACATAGTTCACATACGACGAGAATCAATTTTGATTTTCTGCCAGGTTTCGAGACAGTTTCCTTACGGAAACTGTTATAAGAATATCGCATTGAAGTCCGCGCTAAATTTCGAGGTTTTGTAAAAGATCGCCTATCTTGGGGATTCTGTGTCTGTTCAAGTTTGCCATGTTTGTTTCGTTGTTTCTGCAGCAGCGTTCTGACCAGTTTTGTGCACCAAGGTGGATCAGCTCCGTCGTTTGTTAATTTATTTCGTACAAATCTCTCAATTGCTGCCGATACTATTTCTTCGAGTAGGTATATTTTTTGCTTATTTTTGGAAGATCTGGAGATTACAATATTCAGTCTCGCTACGACAACTGTGTGTTCACTGACACCTTTATCAGTTCTGATGCTCGTTATTAACTCAGGATTATTTGTTGCTAAGAGGTCAAGTGGGTTTTCACAACCGTTTACTATTCGTGTGGGCTCTTTGTGCTAAACGCATTCTCTGAAAATGATTTCGAGCAGTTAATTTCGGCTGACATTTTATGCGTACCTCCGGAATTAAACACGTATTTCCGCCAACTATTATCGTACAAGTCGGGCACGTATTTGAAATCACTCAAGTGTTCTTTGAACCTTTCAGCAACTGTACGATCTGAATTTAAAGGTCAGTGAGAGGATCAAATTATTATTTTATTCCGGTTGCTAACAATGACCTCTGCCCATACTAACTCAAAGCAAATATGTACTTCAATTTCGCGACTGACAGCAACAAACACTCCACCGCCAACCGTGTTTAGCCTACCCTTCCGCAACACCGTTAGATTCTCCCCAAAAATTTCGGTTGAGCTTATGTCCGGCTTTAGCCAGCTTTCAGTGCCTATAACGATCTGAGCATCAGTGCTTTCTATTAGCGCTTGGAGCTTTGGTACTTTGCCAACACAGCTACGACAATTTATAACTGTTATACGAATGGTTCCTGTATCTACGTTTTTCCTGTGTTCAACCTGCACCCTTTATGATTGAAGCCCTTCTTGTGTTTTCCCGAGACCCTTTAACCTAAAAAGCCGCTTAGTCCATGCCACACAGCCCCTGCAGCCGCTTCCTGCATATAGTGGACACCCGACCTAGTCAAAGGAGCCCGAAACCCAAGCACCCTTTGACCCACGTTGAGGAATCTGCAGTGTACACGGTCGCAGAACCGTCTGAGCCTCTGATTCAGACCCTCCACTCGGCTCTGTACCAGAGGTCCGCAATCCGTCGTGTAGACGATGCTGCAAATCGTCATCTTTCAAGCAAGACTGGCAGCCTTTACCACTTCTGTTAGCCGCTCGAAAGCAGAGAGAATCTCTTCTTATACGAAGTGACACAAATCATTGGTACCGACGTGAACCACCACCTGGCGTTGGCTGCACCCTATTCTCTTCATGGTATCCGGGAGGCCCGTTCCTCATCTGTAATACCTGGCATGCAAATGGAGTGCACATTTGTTTTCTTTCCCTTCTTGGCAGCCGTGTCACTAAGGGGCCCCATAACGCACCTAACGTTGGAGCTCCCAAATATCAGTAATCCCACTCTCAGATTGTCCAGATCTCGCAGGCTGAATGGTTTCCTTTGAAACAGGTTGGTTGGCTTAAAAGAGGGGGGGGGGGGGGAGGGAAAGTGACCAAACTACGAGGTCAGCAGTACCTTGTTCCTAATAAAACAATGCCACCAATGTGGGAGTAAGATAGACGAAACATGTAACACAAAACGGAAAAGAAGGAAAGACCACAAGAACGACAGTAAGGTAACAAATACTAGAAGTAACGAAAGAGGACGAGAGAACAACAGAGAGATGCAAGAAACAGAAGAGAGTAAGACAAGGAAGCAGACTACAGTGGCTGGCCGACCACGGAAATAAAAAGGAAAAGCCAGCCACTCTGCAACACATTAAACCTTCACCCTAAAAGCTCTAGGGTGGAGGACACAGAGGGACAAAGGACATGCTCGAAAACTCAGATCGAATGATAAAACGTACCCTCATGGATGAAACATACAACCACATCATCCGAAGAGGCACTGTCTGCTAAAATCTATAACAACGAGTCCGGCAAACGAAAAAGAAGTCGTAGGGCAGTCAAAGAAGGACGTAGCAGAAGAATAAGGGCCACCGTCAACCGGGAACCATACCAACACTGAGGTGGGTCTTCACAGCGCAGGCGGTAGCCGTGGGTCGCCAATGCACGGCCAATGCGGAGCCTGCAGAAAACCGAAGAGTCACTGCGAGATACCCTCATCGTGGACTTCCACACATACATGGTCCCCATAACGGCTCGCAGTTTTTTGTGTGTACTGCGATTTTTGCCATTCCGTTCTCCAGAGTTGATAAATCTTGTGGCATAATATCCAACCTACGTCACTTGTGGGGATGCCCTTCTCCAGAATTGGTTTCCGTGCAGCCTGTTTGGCCAGCCTGTCAGCAAATTCATTTCCTGGGATTCCCAGGTGACGAGGGATCCAGACAAACACCACTGAACGCCTGGACCGTTCCATGGCATAGATCGAGTCTTGGATGGACGGTACCAGAGGATGATTAGTGTAGCACTCGCCGGTAGTTTTCATCCTGCTCAAGGGGGTCAGTACATACAAGAAATGACTCCCCAAGGCATGAACGGAGATACTGAAGTGCACTAGAAATTTTCACCAGCTCTGCAATCAATACACTACAGCCATCAGGTAATGAATGCTGTTCAATATGGCCGCCGTGCACGTAGGCAAAGCCAACGCAACCATAAGCCATCGAGCCATCAAAGTGAACCAATTCAGAGCCATGGAACAAGTCAAGAATCGAGAGAAAGCGACAGCAGAAACCCGCAGGGCTAACGAAGTCCTTTGGGACACATGAAAAGTCGAGACAACGCTGCTGCCGAGGCATACACAATGGAGGCGTACGTAAATGGACTGCAAGTAGAGGTGGTACAGGGAAGGACTCCAGTTCGAAGAAAAGGGACCACAAGTGAACCGCAATCGTTACCCCTGATCTGGAACGCGAAGGCAGGAGATGGACTGCTGCGGGTGGGAAAAGGGGTAGGTAATTCGGATGCTCAAGAGAACTACGAGTGTGTGCTGCATAACTGGCGAGCAGCGCACGTCTGATCTGCAATGGAGGGGCACCAGCCTCCACCAGTACGCTAGCTAGTCGAACCGAACAGTGGTGCACAGGGTGGATTAAATGCAACGCCAAAGGCGCTGTCGAACCATAAACCACACTCCCATAGTCAATTCGATATTGGACAAGGGCTCTGAAGAGCTGCAGCAGCGTAGAGTGATCAGCACCCCAATCAGTGTTGATCCTGCAATGGAGGGAATTGAGATGCTGCCAGCACTTCTGCTTGGGCAGACGTAGGTGAGGAAGCCAAGTCAATCGAGCGTCGAAAACCAGTCCTAGCAATCGATATGTCTCCACTACAGTGCGTGGACAGTCATTAAGATAAAGTGATGGTTCCAGATGAACAGTAGGACGCTGGCAAAGACTTGTGTCATGCACTTCTGTCACTGAAACTGGACGCTGTGGACTAGAGCCCATGACTGCGCCTTGTGGATGGCTCCCTGTAAGCGCCACTCAGCAACAACAGTACTGGAGCAGCAGTACAGAATGAGCAAGTCGACTGCATACAGAAATGGTGAGACGGAGGGCTCGACAGCTCCTGCTAGTCCGCTTATGGCCAATAAAAATAGACACACACTCAATACAGAGCCCTGTGGGACTCCATTGTCCTGGATATGGATGGAAGTAGGGGAGTCACCAACTTGGACACTGAAAATACAGAGCGACAGGAAGTTTTGGATAAAAATCGGGAGCGGGACACAGAGACCCCACTCATACAATGTGGCAAGGGTATGATGTCGGCAGGCCGTGTTATATGCTTTACTTAAGTGAAAAAAGACCGCAACCAGGTGTTGCCATCTGGAAAAGGTTGTTCAGATGGCAGACTCTATGGACACAAGACTATCAGTGGTAGAGCGACCCTGGCGGAAGCCGCCCTGATGGAGCCAGCAGGCCAAGTAAAAATGGTTCAAACGGCTCCGAGCACTATGGGACTTACCTTCCGAGATCATCAGTCCCCTAGAACTTAGAACTACTTAAACCTAACTAACCTAAGAACATCACACACATCCATGCCAGAGGCAGAATTCAAACGTGCGACCGTCGTCGTCGCGCGGTTCCAGACTGAAGCGCCCAGAACCGCTAGGCCACAATGGTCGGCAGCAGACCAAGTAACTCCAGGACCCAACCCAACAGCCAACATATCGTATGTTCCAGCAGCTTACAAAGAAAGTTGGTGAGGCAAAGGGCTGATAGCTATCCACATCGAGCAGGCTTTCACAGTGTTTGAGCACTGGAATGATGGTGCCCTCTCGTCATTGCGATGGAAAGACGCCATCGCACCAGATCCGGTTGACGATGACGAGGAGATGTCGCTTGTAGACAGGAGAGAGAAGTATGATCATCTGGCTGTGGATACTATCAGGTCCAGGAGCTGTGTAGGAGCAAGAGGCAAGGGCACTGAGGAGCTCCAACTCTGTAAAGGGGCATTGTAAGAGTCACTACGACGTGTAGTGAATGAGAGGATGTTCCCTTCCAGTTGTTGTTTGAGAGTGCGAAAGGCTGGGGGTAATTCTCCAATGCAGAGGCTCGGGCAAAGTTCTCGACAATCGTGTTTGCGTCGGTAGATACCACGCTATTTATGGTAACACCACGGACACCTTTTTGGTTCTGGTCCCCGAAAAGTATTTTTATCATTGCCTAGACTTGGAAACGTGACGTATTGCACCCAATGGTCGAGACTTATCCCTCCCAACACTCGGACTTCCGTTGTTTGGTTAGGTAGCAAGCATGGGCATGGGGTCGTTTAAAGGCTATGAGGTTCTCCATGGAAGATTGCCGCTTAGGCCGCTGTAGAGCTCTCCGACACTTCTTAATTGCTTCAGCGACTTCTGGCGACTACCAAGGGAAGTCTTACGCTTTGGGCACCGTAAGGAGCGAGGGATAGTATTTTCTGCCGCCGAACAATTGTTGTAGTCACATTGACATTACAGTGTGGGGGAGATTCAGTAATGATAGCAGAGGTGAACGTTTCTCAGTCTACCTTCCTTAAAGCCCACGTGGGCAGAGGTCCCTGGGGCATTACGGTGGGCCAGTGACAGAAGATGGCGAAGTGGTCACTATCACACAGGTTGTCATGTGCTCTCCAGTGGATAGATGGGTAAAGTCCTGGGCTGCAAATTGAAAAATCCATGGCTGACTAACTACCATGATCCACACTGAAATGTGTGGTAGCCCCAGTGTTTAAGAAGCAGAGGTCGAACTGTGGTAGTAATGGTGTGACATCTCTGCATGGTACCACCCCACAAGGTGTGACAGTTATTTCCTGTGTCATCCGATTTCTCACAGCCACAGCTTCAAGAGGGGTTTGAGGGGCACATGTTCACTACAGACTGAGTTTAGGACATGAACGCAAACTCCACCTGACACTCGATTATAGTCGGTACTGTTCCTGTAATATCCCTTGTAGCTGCAGAGGGCAGGGATCTGTATGCCTGGGAACCATTTCCTGGAAGGCAATGCAGATAGCAGGTGAAAAGCTTAACAGTTGCTGTAGCTCAGCCAGGCGGTGGAGAAAACTGCGGCAATTCCACTGAAGGATGACATTGTGAGACTGGGAATGCATAGAACATTCAATAAGGCAGTTTACGGATTAGAGTAACGTGACTTATTGCTTGACTTATTGCCTGAGCAGCCTATATCCATTGTGTCTGAGGGTCTGGCGAGATCTAGGTCGTCAGCGGACCCCAAAATCTCCACCCCATCCTAAGGCGCTGAGCTTGCAGTTAGAAGTGGTGTAGGTGCCACTTCAATTTCCTTTGTGTTAGGGGGTTTTCTTTTTGGATTTCTCTTGCTGCTCCTTGGGTTTCCCTGGCTGGAGGACTTCACTGGCTCAGTCTCCGGGACCCCTTCGGAGCGAGAGAAGCTGAAGACGACTTATGCTTCTCTGGCTTAGAAGTGGGGATGGACATGCCTGGTGGTTGGAGGTAGTTATTCCCAAAGTAGGTCGCGCAGGAGCAACAGGGAGTGAAAGGCCCCCCACCATCAAGAGGGGGCAGGTGTTGTCTTCCGGATCCGAGAGGTGACTTGGTTTGGTCGAGCTGATGGTGCCAGAACTGTTGTAGTGGCGGCATAAGACTGTCATACACACAGGATGCAGGCGTTCAAACTTCCTCTTAGCCTCAGTGTAGGTCAGTCAGTCCAGGGTCTTTTACTCGATGATTTTCCTTTCTTTCTGGAGAAATCTGCAGTCTGGCGAGGAAGGTGAATGATGCTCTCTGCAGTTGACACGGATGGGAGGCACGGCACATGGAGTATTGGGATGTGATGGGCATCTGCAGTTTCGGCATGTGACACTGGAAGTACAGCAGTAGACATATGGCCGAACTTCCGACAATTGAAGCATCACATCAATGGAGGGATATAGGGCTTTACATCACAGTAGTAGACCATCACCTTGACCTTCTCGGGCAATGTATCACCTTCAAAGGCCAACATGAATACACCAGTGGCAACATTTATATCCCTTAGACCCCAGTGGACACAACTGCACGAAATGTACACCTCGCCGCTCTAAATTGGCTCGCAGCTTATCATCAGACTGCAAAAGAAGGTCCCTGTGAAACATGATACACCCTGGACCATACTTAAGCTCTTAGGGGGCGTGAGTGTTACAGACACATCCCCAGCTTGTCACAAGCAAGTAACTCTTGTGAATGGGCAGAAGATGCTGTTTTGATGAAGACTGACCCAGATCTCATTTTGGACAAGCCCTCCACCTCCCCAAACTTGTCCTGTAAATGCTCAACAAGAAACTGCGGTAACTAAATACCTTAGGAAACTCAAGGTTAACATTGCTTTTTCAGCTAAGAATAATTTGGGACAAATTTTAGATCATGGCGTAGATGAAGTAAAAGTTTTACAGCAGTCGGGGGTTTACAAAATACTTTGTTCAAGCTGTAAAGCATGTTACGTATGTCATGATGGACGAAAAATTTACACTAGATTTGCTGAACATGTCACCGTTGACAGAAAGGACGCGGCTGATACGTCGAATTTTGCAGCCCACATTATAAATAGTGGACATGAACTTCCTCGAATTGAAACACTTGTGAGGTTATTAAATAGAGCAGAGAAGGGAAATTATCTTTATTTGCTAGAGGATGTGGAGATCCTTTATCATAGATGAGCTAGCGTGTGCCTTCTCAATGAGCAGGTAACGGTGAGCGGAGTTCATTTTTGGGAGCTCTTCGCCGAGCATTTGCTTGATGGGACTGGAAATGGTAGGACAAGGGAAGACGAGAGGGGGGGGGGGGCTGGAGGAGGGAAAAGTGAAAGGGGGGGGGGGAGATAAATAGATTGGTGATATGAATGATGTTATTGTGACCGTTTGCGTTGACGCCCTTTAATTGGTCTTTTGCTGTCTTGTCAAATGCCGGACATTTGCCACACTTGCCCCTTCGCCAGGTAGCTTGAGTAGCGATCCCTCAGGTAAGGGACGTCCTTCCCCGCACTACCTCTGTCCGCTTTCAAACCGCCGTCTCCACATCTTACTCGATACAACCAGTACGTAAGGGACCTCCTTCTTAGACATCTTGGCCAAATACAGAGCTTCATTTCCGAAATCGGAATATTTTTAACTTTTGGGAAACGAAAGCAATACCGACGATTATGTCAGTATGTAATTGGTTCTGCCAAGTATAAATATAGATTCCTCTGTCTGTACGGTAGCTCCCTTTCACGGTTACTGATTGCGATGGAAACAGTCCATTTGCATGGGAGCAACAAGAAAGGAACGATGTAACGAGAATGCGAATGTACGCTAATCATTTGTTTATGACCACTGCATTTGTGCCTACTTTAATTACTACAACTCCATACCCAAAAGACAATAGGGAAAGAATAAATGGGTATGTGAATGTTTGAAAAGAAGAACGACATACACCATATTAATTTACTCTCTAAAAACATTAGTTAATAAAGTATAGCGGGGCAATGTTCAAAACATAACTGAAAACACGTTCACTAAATAGAGATAAGAACATCTATGATTGACATGTCATCTAAATTCGACTTACAATTTTAAAATGTTAGAAAAAAGGAAATGAAGTAATACAGAATGCTACGCTTGTAACGTACGTCGTTGTTCTACATTGTTTAGCTCTGGTATTTACAGGGTCACAGAGAAAGCATCTTACGTTCTAGAGGAAAAAGCCGTAATTCTAATTATCTGCACTAGAACAGAAAAAAGGAGGACAACATAACGAAAAATAATGTAAGCTCACAGTCGACTTTGAAGCAGATAGTTCCTGTGACTTAGTATGGGCAGAGGTTATATTCGACAACTGGAATAAATTAATAACTGGCTCCTTTTACCGACCTCCTGTCTCAGATGAAACAGTTGCTGAACAGCTCAAAGAAAACTTTAGTCTCATCACAAATAGGTACCCTACTCATACAATTATAGTTGGCAGTTACTTCACTTTATCTTCCGCATGTTGACAAAAATACATTTTCATATATCCTATTGTAAATAGAAAACAACTTCCGTAATTGTTCTAAATCCTTTTTTTAAAATTTATTTTAACGATTAGTTGACGAGGCCATTCAAATTGTAAATGGTTACGAAAACACACTTGACCTCTTCGCCACAAATAATCCTGAGCATCACGACGGATACAGGGATTAGTGAACACGCAGTCGTAGCGAGGCTCAATTCCGTAACGAAGAAATTCACCAAAACTAAACGCGAAATATATGTACCTATAAAAGCAGCTAAACATTCGGGTGACGTCTTTCTAAGAGATATTCTCCAATACTTCCAAACTATGTAAATGAAGACCATATGTGGCTTGAGTTCAAAGAAATAGTATCGAAAACACTCGAGGTATTCGGTACACAAAACACGACATCAAGCTGTTGCAGGAGCACCGCAAAAGGCACGTATAATTAAGGCGAACGCAAAATCTCCAAGATTGTTGAATTTCTACTGAGGCTCGAAATTTGGTGCGGATTTCAATGCGAGATGCATTTAATAGTTTCCACAACGGAACTCGCTCTAGAAATGTGGCGGAAAATCCAAAGAGACACTGGTCCCATGTTAAGTAAGCCAGCAGAAAGACTCAGTAAGTACCTTTACTGCGCGACAAGAGAGAGATGGGGCCCCTCCACGCCCGCACCAACGTGATGACCAAACCAAAAGTTCTACTGTCACCTCCGTAAATATGTTAGTTATCTAGTAAGTGGATCACAGGATGCTGGGCTGTGACGTTATCCGTGCGTCTGGGTAAGACTACGCATTAACACGGTCGATCAGGTTATAAATAGTGGACGAAACGCGAGTGAGGGTAGCGTTTTGTAGAGCAGAGGGGAAAAAAGTGCCATTGCTCGTGCCGTGGGAAAAAAAACCTCTGCGACAGTGGGATGGGTAGTAGGAGCAGTAGTGGCTTACTAGCTGCGATAGTTCATGCAAGGTTGGATTTGTTAGTATGGGTATCATGCATCATTACCGTGGAAAGCGATCGCGATGTATCCCAGTTGCTGCATCCGCTACATTCCTGGAACAACCAATATCATTATACAGTAGTTGGAGATCGGCCATCGATCATCTCACTGTGTGGGGGATGTGTGGAGCTTGTCCGCATGCACTGTACGGTACGGTACGGCTTCCCTGCGTGGTGCCTGTTATTCGGCAGTGTTTTCCAGCTGGATATCCAGTAATGGCGTCTGATTAACAGGGGCTCGCCTGTACCGTTACGTTTGCGCATGCTTGGCCATAGATGTTAGGTCCTTCCAAGTATGTCTTTTGGTCTTTTATGTTTCCATCTATGGTTGTGATCGTAGTTCCCCAGATTCAGAATAAGCGGGTTCTGCGAATGTCTGGAGTTTCTGTATAGTCTTGTGGTGAGTTTGTTGATTACCTCCGTGAGAGTCTGAAGTCGGTATTCCCGGTGAAGTTCCGCGATGCGTGTGTATCGTGGAGCATTGCTTATGATTTTGAGTACTTTGTTTTGTATGAGCTGCAGACGGCGCAGGCGTGTAGGCGCAGCGTATCCCCAGACAGGAGCTGCGTACGTCATCAGGGATCGGATAAGTGTCATGTACATGGACCTCGACACCCTTCTGCTCAGTGTGCTACGCCTGTTGAGCATAGGGTAGAGCTGTTTGTGCCTCGCGCTAGCTCAGTTGGTCATGTGTTGTATGTGGTCCCCCCCAGAGTAATTTCCGGTCCAGCCAGACACCGAGGTATTTGACTTTCTCACGGAAACGTATTGGACGTGCATGTGGAGTTATTGGTCTGCAGTAGCGGTGTTTGCGCAGTTGCTTCGGTCTTCCAGTGAACAGAACGGCTTCGCACTTGTCGACGTTTACTCTAACACGCCATTTCTCCAATCAAGGCTCAGCCACGGAGTGCAGTCTGTAGGCGTGACGTAAGGTTTGATAGTTTCCAATCTTGCGCGAGGACGGCTGTGTCATCCGCGTAGATTGCCATCGTTGTGTTGTGTGTGGCTGGGAGATCGTTTATGTAGATGTTAAACAGTAGGGGCCCTAGGATGCTTCTCTGGGGTACTCCCGCGTGTATACCATGTCGTGTTGATTGTTTTCCCTGCACGTCAGTGTTGAAACTGTCTGTGAGGTATGAGTGTATTAGATGCACCAGCCCGTCGGGGAATCCCGCGTCGCTGAGTTTGCGAATGAGGCCGTTGTGCCATAGACGGTCGAAAGCCTTTTCGATGTCCACGAACACCGCCACTGTAGCTTTGTTTATGTTGAAGCCATATGTTATATGTTCAACGACCCGTAAGAGTAGTTGTGTTGTGGACCAGATTCCTGATGCCGAATTGATCCGGTCTCAGGACGTCATTTGTTATGCAGTGCCTAGTGATGCGTTTGAGAATCACCTTCTCAACAATCTTACTGAGCGAGCTCAGAAGGCTGATGGGTCGGTAATTTTGTGGGAGGCTGTGGTCTTTCCTCGGCTTCCTGAACATCAGGACCTTGGCCGTCTTCGAAAAGGCGAGGAAGTGTTGGTGGTTTAGTATGGCATTCGTTGTGTGTGTTAGGTGCTCAGCTGCTTTATCCGTGAACTCCTGGAGGACACGGTTTTGAATGCCAAAATGACAAGGGGCTTTCCTAGCAGCGGAATGCATTATAGCCCAGGAGACTTCGGCTGTGCTAGCATCTCGAATGTCGTCGCGCGATGGTTGGGCTACAATGCGCGTAGCCTCTTGGTCAGTAGCAAGTGTGAACACTTGATCTGATGGTACCAGGTTCGGTGTGAATGACGCTGCGAGTGTGAGGGTCATTAGTTCTGCTTTCTCTTCCGCTG